>NC_141171.1:89899000-91110000 GCF_055505025.1 Bos grunniens
TTTAGCTGCTCTTATCTTGGGGATAACAAGTCTGCTATTTTCCCCTCAAAATGCATGAGAAGACCCTCCAGTGTACATTGATATGGTGCCCTGAGGATGTCTCTATTTATAATGTGGGGTATCTCATGAACAATTCTGGTTCTAGGCCACAGTGCTCCAAGGCAGAACACAGTGATCGGTCCCAGGTGAGTTTCTTAGGTAGCCCCCTATAATGTAAATTGGGCTGCCCTCAAGGCACCCTATAAATTTATTATAAAAACCTAAAATAAAAAATACACAAAACCCCTAAAAGTTTGCATTAATAAAATGAAAACTGTTCCCCTGAACTAAATATAATTTGAAAATAGAGCAGAGCAACAAGTGCCAAAGGAAACAATGGAGGAAGCCTCTAGCACTTCCAAAAACACTTGTATATAACTCTGAAAGAAGTTTTTAAAAATCTGATTTTAAGTTGCTGAGGTGATAACAGTGTCTTCCCTGCTCTGCAAACATTATATTGTTTTGTGGGTAGACAATGAGCATTAACTATTGTTAAGAGTTCATTGTAACAAATCCAGAATTTGTTTTAATAACCTTCTTACTTTGATGTCTCCAGAAATGTATTCTGGCAAGAACTGCTAAACATTAGCTAAATACAAATCTTAAACTACCTTTTAAACTTTAATTATTTGCAAATCTGCTTCTGACCGTGATAGAAGTAAAAATGAGCCTTCCACCTTAAACAATTAGAAAATTTGACTGAAATCCAGGAAACAATTGTTTTTAGACATTGAATAATAGGTGACACAAGAGTGTGGCTCCTAAGGAGAGGAAGACACTGTGAGCTCTGCCACCTCCAACATTCTACCTGAAGACAGTTAACAGTCCTCAGGGAATAGAAGGGAACCCAAACTGAGCCCTATGGTCTTGCTGAGCTGAAGAGACAGAAGTTGGAATTCAGAAACACCAAGACAGGGAGACTTTCTGGGGCAGAGTACCAGAGAGCAGGGAGCTACAGAAGCAAGAGAAAGCAGTAAGTAGATCAATTCTCAATTTATCTCCTATATGGATGAAAACAATCCATGTTCCCACCAGGCAGAGCAGGAAGATGTAAAATATGCTAAGCATGAGGAAGAGTCTTCAGAAGGTAGTGCCTTAGCCACAGGGCCAAATGAGCCCTAGACTAAAGGCTGTTCTGGATCTGCCCAACAAAGCTTAAAACTCAGCCTCAAAGAAATTTATTCCTAAGAATGCAATTGCATGCCAGGACAAAAGCCCCATTTTTAAAGGTACTTGAAGGAATACCAAAAAATTCACCCCCAAAAACAAAAGCACAATATCCATTATTCAATCAGTATTCACCACACAGGAAAACAGGCAAAAATGACAGAGATAATAGAATTAGCACACACAAAGTGATGAGGTGAGAAAGGGAAGATTTTATCCATGAAACTTTTAGAGATGAAAAATTTAGGAGCTGAAATTAAATATATAAATATCCTTGACATAATTAGCAAATTAGGCACTACGGGGGCGGGGGGGGGGGGCGGATTAAGGAGGGGAAGGGGGTGGATTTGAAGACCTGTAATAGAAACTACAGGAATTGAAGCATAGAAAGAAAAGATTGGGACAAGAAAGTATCACTGATCTCTGGCATAATATAAAGTTGTCTAATATATGTATACTCAAAATCCACAGGAAAGCCAAGAGAGAGGAGGAGAGAAAAATCCACGAAGAAATAACAGTTTAAAAACTCCCAAATTTGGTAAATTCTAGTTATTTTTTAAATTTGTAATATCTCAGAGAAAATTCCATTCTCCAGTGATTGATAAGTCTAATACTTAACTTGGGAAGACAAAAATTCAAAGCTAGTACTGAGAAATTCAACATAATTAACCTTAGCTCTTGTATCAAGAGAGAGAGAGAAAGAAAAAGAAAATAAATAACAGTCATAGGCCGTGAATTAAGGTTAAAATGCCATGTGGTATTTTAACCTTAATTCTGAATTTTCTTGTTCTCATCTATCTAAATTAGGCCCTAATGATATTTAAACGAAGTTACTTGTAATTCCCATAATAGGCAAATAGAAGGGAGGTTAAAATAATTCTATTATTTCACAATGATGAAACAGATTGAATATTTCAATTATTCTACTTATTATAGTACACATAGAACAATGCTCTGTAATCTGCTTCGATATATATAGGCTCTTTACCCACACCACAGTGGGACTAATGCAGTCATTTGGTTGAGCCTCACTCGCTGATTCAGTGTTGGAATAAAGTACTTCACAGATTAGCTTAGTCTGCAGCACTTAAAGGTCAGGATTTATTGTAATGTAAATCACAAAGCAATTTTATCTTGACAGAGATTACATACTGTTACAATATTTCTCGCTGAATCTAGTGATGCGTTTGCTTTTTCTTTGCAACTGCTGTGCAAATTGGACTGTAGCCCAGAAAAGAAAAAGAGATGGCAGGCTGCTTTGGCTTTTTAGAAACAACTTAATTCTCTTCATTTTTCAAAGTTCCACAAGGGAAAAAAAAAAAAAAAACTCTGAAAATAGACATAAAACCATACATAAATACTTGTAAACCTTTACAAACCCTAAGCTCGAGTGCACATAGATATCTGTGAATGACCATCTTTCAAATATTTTGATGTGTTTTAGGACAGAGTGTAATTGCTAATGGCTGACTTCTTATAATTCATACAAAAGAGTCTTGATATATTATCTAAATTGTCTCCATTTGAAGCAAACAAACAAAAGAATAAGAAGCATTTATGCTTTCCACTCTCACAAACAAAAAGAAAACTGAGTGCAAACAAAGCAAGGTGAACATTAGGAAATCCACTGCTGTCAGCATCTAGGTAACAAATATTGAAAGACAGAATGGCAACACCTTCCTACTTTTTCTGAAACTTCAACTGAAATAGAAGGGATTGAGACTAGATATCAGAAAAACCTTTTCGATTACCAGAGAATTAAATGAACTACTCAGAGTTTGAAGAGTACTCATTCCTGAAATCTTCAAGACAAGATCAACTGTCTCCATCCTAAATCATGTATCTCAAAGAATAAACATGAATAAAATGTTCCCACAAAGTTTAAACCAGGATCTGTATTAAATTTTACCAAGTTTTGTCAATTCTTCATACATTTGTTGTTGTTGTTTGGTTGCTAAGTCATGTCCAAATCTTTGCAGCCCACAGACTATAGTCCACCATGCTCCTCTGTCCATGGGATTCTCCAGGCAAGAATGCTGGAGTGGGTAGCCATTCCTTCTCTAGGGATTTTCTCAGCCCAGAGATCAAACCCACGTCCCCTGCACTGGCAGGCAGATTCTTGACCACTGAGCCACCAGGGAAGCCCTGTTCATAAGTAGTTTCCAATACTGACTACAAAAGTAGTAGTAAGGCCCAGAACTTACCAGAAAAAGTAACCAAAGCCAATTGTCAGATGCAAATACTCCATTTCTATTCCCCTCACCTGAGGCATGACTGGGTTCAGTATTTGTCTTTTCTCCAACTCTTGCAAAGCACTTTTCCTGGAATGAAAGGTGATACATTATAATATTGTTTATTCAAATACTGACTAGTTTATTCTTTCAGTCTCCTGGCTCTACCCTGTCAAGCAGGGCTTCCTACTTATCAGTCATTCTGTAATCCAATTATAATATGATTCACTTGTTTTCTTTAAATGAATTCTAAATTTGGTCTAAATAAAAGTATTTTAGTATAGAAATTTTACTTTCAAAAATACAGATTTGACGTGCTAGTTTAAAAAAATTCAGTGTTTGCTCTGTAACTCTTGAAATGGTCTCGGGTGCCACCTGTTGTCCATGTAGCACACGCTGGGGATTATAAATTATACAAAGAGCTGTGAAAATAAACAATAAGTGGTACAGGTTCAACTTGTATGTGGGCAGTAAATGTATTCTTATTCATAAAACGCCAGCATCTGTGTCCACAATAACATATACAATTAGGCATAGTGAAAGAAGTAAAAGTGAAAGTGTTGGTTGTGTCCGGCTCTTTGGCGACCCCATGGACTATAGCCCCCTAGGCTCCTCTGCCCATGGGATTCTCCAGGCAAGAACACTGGAGTGGGTTGTCATTCCCTTCTCCAGAGGATCTTCCCAACTCAGGAACTGAACTCTCATTTCCTGCACTGCCGGCAGATTCTTTACCGTCTGAGCCACCAGGGAAGCCCTAGGCTCTTCCCATCTGAAATTTCCCTAAGTCCATAGGGTCACAAAGAGTCAGACATGACTGAGCAACAGAACAACGACATGGGCTGATCAGGCATCCTGGTTTGCTTGGGACACTGCCAGTTGCTGACTGTTGTACTAGAGCTCCCTCTCATTCTCAAAGAAGATTCTGGTTTGGATGATACCCAAAAAAGTGGAAAACTGGACACCCTCAGGAAACTGGACTGTCAAATGTTTCTGATAGGCCTTATTCATATCTGCTGGGTAGCTCTTCAGTTCTTCCCTACAAACTATCTTATTTCATCTTCACAGCAAACCTGTGACCTAAGAAGTACATATAAATTACAAATGGGAGGAAAGGCTCCAGGAGGTTAACAACCCAGGGTTCACACAGCTGTTCCAGAGCACAACTAGAATTCACATCCAGTCTCTGTTCCCTATCAAGAGATCTTTCCTAGGGAATTGGGAGGTGTGGGAGGTCTGGGAAGGAGAAGGGTGGGGTGTGGGAGGCAGAAGCATTCTGAGAAAGAGCCCATTCCTTTCCATGGTGCATTTGAAGGTCAGCGCAAGAAACAGCACAGTGGTCTGCAATGTTGCCACAGTCTCATGTCATAAGAATCCCTCATTTTCCATTAAAACCATAAGCACTTGTTCAATTACCAGGATTATAAGTAGCAGGCCTCGTGAGTTAAATGGACTTTTGTGCTCTGCCCTGAAAAATCTAACCAGACTCTTAAACACAGCCAAATTTTCTAACTGGGTTTTCTTTTCTGATGCTGAAAAGAAAAGAATTAGAAGGAAGAAAAGGAGGCACCCCTGGGTGGAGATATGGAAAAAAGGGGAGGACGTGTAACAAAACACTCAGCCGGCCTTTCCCCAAGACCCTCCTTTCCTCCTGTGCCTCTGTGCGCTGCCAAGCACGTCTCCCCTCCCAGCTCGTGTGGGGGAAGGCCAAAAGCTTTACATTACACCACTGGTTTACACCCTGAGAAACGTCGCGTGAGCTGCAAAATACACTTTGAAGCAACTTTCTAAAAGGCACATCTATATTTACCAATGTGTTCCACATGATTAAACTGTGAAATTTGTCTCCAGTTTGGCAATACCTTAGAGAGATGTTGTGAGGTTTAGAAAGAAAATGCCTGTGAAGTGCTTTAAGTTCCACGGAAGGGAAGCACTACTTACATCCAAGGTGCTGTTATACGCCTTTATGTTATATTGGTGCAACAGCAAATAAAATAACGTAAGTTATGATGTCACAATGTTGTCACGCAACATCATCCACAGTGAGAGCAAGAAAAATCTGTTTTTAAAATGTCTCTTTTCCCCCCTCCTCTTCAGCATGTTAAAGCATATGGTATCCAAAACTAGTTCACAGTGAACTTCATTTCTGCCACTGCTGTAAATGAAGTTTCTTCTCAGGCAGATGTCAGTGCTAAAAGTTTGGTGCTCATAAATACCAAATTAACATAAAATCTATATAGCTTCTTTTCAAACGTCTTCCTTGGTTGATGTGGGCTGACTGGATAGAACACATAGTTCACTTATTTATTCTTGAATCCATAATACATTTTCAGATTCACTAATATGAAAAACAATCATTATAACTGAACCACAAGTGATATTCCCCGAGGCCTCTCTGACTGTGAATGTCATGTGACAAAAGAAAGAAAACACAACTAGAAAGGTAACAGATATTCTTGAACTGTTAATTTAGGCTTTATGGTTCCAAATTATAAGTCACCACTTACACAAAAAAGCATTTGTAGATGGAATAAGAAATAAATCTTGTATATACCTTACTGCCTGATAAAACCATCAAAATAACCTGTTAATAAAGCAAACCTGAGTTTATTGCTTACCACAGTACAAGAGGCCAAAGATCCTGACAAGAATCATGATGGTGTTTCAGAGGAAAGGCAAAGATGGGATACATATAAGACTTAGGGGATCTAGTTTAAGACGGATATTTTGAAGGGTTTGATTATGATTAGGCAAACTTGTGATCTGACAGTTTGGGACTGACAGACTAAGCGAGAGGAAAGATTTTTTTTTTTAAATTAAAAGGGTTTCAAAGCACATCTTGAAGAGTAAAAATGTTGTACAATGCTACTTTAATTTGATTTGTCTAATATTGGTTTAAATGGATTCCCATGAATTTTCTGAAATGAACAATAAAGTTATAGTCAATTTTATTCTTCTGAACAAGAATTTTCTCATAATAAGTAAAATCATGTCAATGCAAAATATAGGCTGTTATGGGTAGAGATCACTACATATAATTACTAGTATTATTATGGAGTCCCTGGTGGCTCAGACAGTAAAGAGTCTGCCTGCAGTTCGGGAGACCTGGGTTCGATCCCTGTGTCCAGAAGATCCTCTGGAGAAGGAAATGGCAACCCACTCCAGTATTCTTGCCTGGAGAATCCCATGGTCATGGGATCGCAAAGAGTTGGACACGACTGAGCGACTTCACTTTCACCTTTCACTTTTTTCACTATTATTTATCTGGAAAAGCCCAGCACACCAAGAGCAGCTCCTGTTTTGAGAAAAGAACTCACTTTTCTCAGAAGTGAGTCACCAAAACAGAAAAGAAGTCACCAAAACAGACAATGGTCTCCTCTCAGATGCCACCTGCCTTCACCCTTGCTTTCATTGCTGACCAAATTCAGACTGGCTCATTACTTCTTAAAGAAGTTACTGCTTCTTTAAGATCAGTCAGTTTTTGGTCTAGGGATCATTTCTTTATGTGACTTAACATATCTCAATATATATAACATAATTCAACACTTCGAAGACTAACCTCAAGTTCTTTGGAAACACTTCATCATCATTTCCACAATAAAAATCCTAATCATATCTCTACTCTGCTTAAAGCTTTTTAGTAAGTCTGCTCTGTCCTCTGGATGAAGTCTAAACTTCTCAAAGTGCCTCTTGAACTGTATTATCCCCTGCTCCTCTCTCACTTTTCCACACGCATGTGTGCATACATGAATTTTATATGCCAATCACATTAAACTCTTAATACCTGCAATTCCAGAACATGTTTGGCTCTGTCTTCCCTCACTGAAAGTTCTCTTTGGTGCAGAGCTGTGGCTTTCTGGAAAACTCACCAACACTCCTTCACTTCTCTTTCTACTGGTTAATTTCTACTCATGTTAAAGATTCACTCAGCTGAGAAAGGATGACTCTTGAAAATATAAGGGAAAGTCTCCCCATTAATGCTGCCTTAAGACTATGTGCTTATTTCCATCATCCCACTCCATTCTCAATAATATGGTTCTTAGTACACTGTATTGTAATGGTCCATTTATTTGCTTACCCTGTCCTCCCTGTCAGTAAGCAACTTGAGGGCAAATACCACATCTTACTGCATTGTCTGGGAAACAGAGGTCACTCAAGATATTTTTTTAATAGGCAATGAGTGAATAGATAGATAAAACCTTATGACTGTGACCAAAAAATTATAAAGATGGATAGGATTCAAAAAAAAAAAAAATCATCTGATAGATCCTAAAAAGTAAAAAGGGATTAATCCTCAAAGTGATAATTACAAATCAACAGTGGAATTTAAGAAAACTAAAATTTGTACATACCAAATTAATAAAACTTTTAAAACATGGGAAGGCATTCTGTTGGTGAGGCTGTGGGAAGGCAGGCACTTTCATATCTCACCAGTATACCCTTTCAGAGGGGAATCTGACATTGACAATACCTAATAAAACCACATGTGCATGTACATCTCATCCCAGCAATTCCACTTCTAAAATTGAGCCTAAAGTTTCATTTACAATAGAAAAATACATATACACCAAGTTTTTCATTGCAACACTGTTTATAATGGCAAAATACTAGAAACAACCTAAATGCCCATAAGTAGAATAATAATTAATAAATCATACTACATTCACAAAGGGAGAATTATTACAGCTAAAAAAATAAGAATAAGGAAGATTATGAACTGATATGGAGTGATTTCCAGGATATTTGGTTAAGAGAAAACAGCAAAATGCAAAAGAGCACCATGGGATTTTACTATTTGTGTTAGAAAAGGAAAAGGGAAATATAAGAAGATACACATCTAAAGGATAAACCAAAAACTAATAAAACTGTCCACCTACAAGGGGTGGAAACAGAATGGAAGGAAGGAAGAAAAACAACATAATAAAATGGGTAAAGGGAAATTGAAGTACATCTTCTTGTACAATTCTGATTTTTAGAACAAGGACATTGTTTTAAAATATAATTCAGGATTTGGAGAAAACCCAAAAGAAAATATAAACAGCAACAAATGAGCCTTACTGCCCTAGCAAGGAATAACATAACCCTATTTAAGAGGACAAAGAAGAAAAGAACTAGCTTAAGCAACTTTGTGGGAGATTTTTTTAATATATATTTTAAGTCTAAAGACAATAAAGAAAACTACATAAGTACTATTCCCCAATTAATAAATTATTCTGAAATAGATGGGGAAACAGTGGAAACAGTGTCAGGGTTTATCTTTTTGGGCTCCAAAATCACTGCAGATGGTGACTGCAGCCATGAAATTAAAAGATGCTTACTCCTTGGAAGAAAAGTTATGATCAACCTAGATAGTATATTAAAAAGCAGAGACATTACTTTGCCAACAAAGGTCCGTCTAGTCAAGGCTATGGTTTTTCCTGTGGTCATATATGGATGTGAGAGTTGGACTGTGAAGAAAGCTGAGTGCCAAAGAATTGATGCTTTTGAAGTGTGGTGTTGGAGAAGACTCTTGAGAGTCCCTTGGACTGCAAGGAGATCCAACCAGGGCTGAAGGAGATCAGCCCTGGGTGTTCTTTGGAAGGAATGATGCTGAAGCTGAAACTCCAGTACTTTGGCCACCTCATGCGAAGAGTTGACTCATTAGAAAAGACTCTGATGCTGGGAGGGATTGGGGGCAGGTAGAGAAGGGGACGACAGAGGATGAGATGGCTGGATGGCATCACTGACTCGATGGACATGAGTTTGAGTGAACTCCGGGAGTTGGTGATGGACAGGGAGGCCTGGCGTGCTGCGATTCATGGGGTCGCAAAGAGTTGGATACGACTGAGCGACTAAACTGAACTGAAACATATTCTAGGACTCAGTAAATAAATACATTGTAGATAACAAAATTCAGGTATCTATTTTACTGTTGGAGAAAGGATTTACAAATAATGAAAGAGGGAAGGCTAGAATGAGTCCTGTACTGTTGGACTGGAATTGAAGATATCAATATGGAATTGTGATTTTTAATCTATTCAGAGAAACAGAGAGAATGTTTCCTTGCTCTGTCCACTTAGAGGAATAACATCACAGAACTAATGAAGGCACTTAGTACCCAGATCTTGATTTACAAACATATTAATTAAATGAACCAGGACTCCTTGGAGAAATAACTGAGTCAAGGGCTGGAGCAGAGAAAGTTCAACATGGGTCTGGAATATCTCATAGAACCAGAAAGTATGGAAGTATTCAAATAGGTAATGTTGATATATTAGTCCCTACACAAATACACAAATGTCACAAAACCCAAATGAAATAAAAAAGGCAGAAAATACATGAAATTAAAAAAAATTAAAACCACTGGTAGCAAAAGAGTGTGAAGAAAAAATGAACCTGAAATATTAAAAATAGGTACCTAAAATTAATTAATTCATTTAACTCTTGTTTATTTTTTTATTTTACTTTGCCTAGGTATCCAATTTCCTCACTCACTTTTGAAGAGTATTTAGAAACACAGGATAAACAATTATTTCATATCATGTGCTCTAATACCTAAGTGGGAAAAAGAAAACACTTTATTTGCTTAATTATTTAAATACAACTTCTCTTTGCCTATTATTGCTGTTACAAATAAAGATTAAATACCTCATGTTTAGTCACTCAGTCATGTTGGACTCTGCGACCCCATGGAGTGTAGCCCGCCAGGTTCCTCTTGTCCGTGGGGATTCTCCAGGCAAGAATACTGGAGTGGGTTGCCATGCCCTCCTCAAGGGGATCTTCTCAACCCACAGATTGAACCCAGGTTTCCCACATTGCAGGTGGATTCTTTACTGTCTGAGCCACCAGGGAAGCCTGAGAATACTGGAGTGGGTTGCCATGTCCTCCTCTTAAGAGATCGTCCCAGTCCAGGAATCGAACCAGGGTCTCCTGCATTGCAGGCAGATTCTTTACCAGTTGAGCTATCAGGTACTACTTCAATGCTATTCTCAAGAATAATTTCCAACACTAAGAAGGAAGATTCACTTTTATGTCTCATGACTTTATAATAGCGGTTGGTAAACAGCTATAGACAATATTTTTTTGCCCTCCATGGGTTATCCTGGAAACAGAAAAGGGAAAAATGTAATTCTGGTTGCCAATATCAACTTCAGAGGAATGCTTTTACTTCACATGAAAGTTGACCATTCTTCAGAGAGTTGCGTTAGCACATATTTATGCTAATGGTGAGTGTTCTGACAATAACTCAGGTGCTACCTGGGGCAGCTCTTTAAAGTTGCTTTGAATGCTATTTAGATCTTCTATTTTTATTTACTTTCCACTTGTTTTTGATGTCTGTCCACTGGTGAATCCAAGAGACCTGAGGACACGTTATTTATCTTACAGCTCTCTTCCTTATGCCTCCTATGGCATGTATCACAGTATTTGCCTAAAGAAGGAGACAAGGTTTGAGGAAGACAGTGCAGTTTTGATACATGCTTTCTTTACAGAAGTTAGATCAACATTACATACTATGACTAGAAAGGACACCAATTAATCAGAAAAAATACCTTTAATCATCTTCAAACTGTCCGTTAGAAAAATGTAAAGACAAATGAGAATTTGAAAGTGATAAATATCTTTAGTCAAGTTAAATTAAACTAAACAACTTTTTAAATGGCCAAAAGTTCTTTTAGGAAAAACGTATAGGAAGTAGGAACATAAGCGTCTACTTGTTTCATCTGTACAATAATCTTATAATGTAGGAATTATTACTCCCATTTGACAGGTGAGGAAATGGAGTCTCAGAGTCATTTGCTCTGAGCAATTCACACACAATCATACAACTAGTAATTGGCAGAACTAGAATTCACAATTCACTTTGATATCAAAGTAAATAATCTACTATGCCACAATAAGAAACATCTCTAATAAAACCTAAAAAGGATAAAATCAAAATAGTCAAATGAAGTTTTAATTATATTAAAACTAAAACAGAACATAAGAGGCAAAAACAATCTTAGATAAAAAATCAACTCAAATAGCACTAGACTAGAAGGAGACCTAGGTTCTAGATCTTTTTCTCACTTTACACCTTTTAATTCTAACACCTAGCTCAACAAAACTAGTCTTTAAATATTCATTGCCTCACCCACTGACTAAAAGATACAAATAGAACACTTAAAATCAATCACTAAACTACATTATAATAAAATTTCAATTAACCAGAACAATTAGGAGCTTGTTCATTTTTAAATAACCTTTAGCTAACTAACAACGAATGAGAAAAACCTTTTTGCAGATTAAAGGTTGCCATTGGAAACCATTCCAAATCTGTTTTGCTAAGCAAAGCAAATTTTATTGAATAGAAGCAGCACTGGAGAACTTGCTACAATGCAGATCCCTACGTTCCCCCACAAGAGAGTCTTATTTGGTATGTCTGTCTGGAGTGATTCTTATTAAGATCTTAAGATGAAACTAAGAAACATTAAGTAAAGGATATAAAACATAATAAAACCTTTTTGAATTGCAAGGCTCACCAGTACCTCAACCATCATTCTGACCACTCATCATTTTTCCCAAATCTCAAAATAGATGTTAAAGGCACAGAGTCATGAACAAGAACCTAGAAGCCCAAAATCTGGGCTTTTACCTTTGTCTTCTAAGGAAACTATATTTAAAAACTTAAAACTGAGGTTAATTGCCATCTAGTAAATTGAAGTTTCTAAAACTAAATTGAAGTTTCTTAAAACTAAACAGAACAAAAACAATCTTAGATAAAAATCAACTCAAATAGCCCTAGACTAGAAAGAGACTTAGGTTCTAGATCTTTTTCTCACTTTTACGCCTTTTAATTCTAAAAGGCCTTTTAGGTACTATCATCAAATTTTATTAGATTTATGTGACATGGAATACAAAATGATGTTTAGGATTATTAAAAACAATGTTCATAACATGTCATGCTGCTAAGTCACTTCAGTCGTGTCCAACTCTGTGCGACCCCATAGACAGCAGCCCACCAGGCTTCCCCGTCCCTGGGATTCTCCAGGCAAGAACACTGGAGTGGGTTGCTATTTCCTTCTCCAATGCATGAAAGTGAAAAGTGAAAGTGAAGTCACTCAGTCATGTCTGACTCTGTGCTACCCCATGGACTGCAGCCTACCAGGCTCCTCCGTCTATGGGATTTTCCAGGCAAGAGTACTGGAGTGGGGTGCCATTGCCTTCTCTGTAACATACCTAAGGAATTAAGAATATGCCAATGTCATACAAATGGTGTGCACCAGACCTACCACTTCACAACTCCCTGTTTCAGTAGGTCATAGTCTTAGTATATTCATGGTCACCACACAAAGTGCATAGTCAATAGCTATGGGTTGCTAATGGACATATTAGTAATTAGTTTATAAGCAGCAGAATTTAAAATATAAGTTAAACAGCTGGTACCAGAATTCTTCTTAAAGAAAGAAAGAACAATCTTTGTTTAGGGAAATGTCTTGATGAGTCACTTGGATTGGAAAATATAGATCAGGGGAAAAAAAAAAAAAGAGCAAAGGGAGGATTAAACTGCTGTGGATGAAAAATGTAAGGCATTTGGGGAAGGAGGTCTTCCTTGAGAGTGGAGGAAGAATGGAGAAAAATAAAGGTAAGCGGTATGGCAGGAGCCTAGAGTACAAGTTATGAGAAATAGCTAAAGTTTGTCGTTTTCTTTAAGCCAGAAATGTTCAATAAAATTTAAAATTATCTGTTTGGCTAAGATATAAACTTTTTCTCTCTCTCCAAACATTCACTGACGTTTGCTACCCTCTAAACATATTTTTCATTTCAATCCCTTCTGAATTGTTCTATTTTTAATGTGTATATATATATATATATTCATAAAAATGAAATAATATTAACATACTAAGCTCTTTGCTATTTCATTTAATCTCCAGACCAATTCTATAGAGTAGGTACTATCATTAAATCCATTTTATGGATGAGAAAGCTGAGTTCTAAAAGGCTAAACAACTTACTCAAGATCATGAAGTTACTAGATGAACTGGAATTCAAACCTTTACTAGATCAAACTTAAGTTCACAGCTAAATAGGTACATAGGGTTTCCCACATAGCCCAGTGGTAAAGAATGCACCTGCCAAGCAGGAGACATGGGTTCAGTCCCTGGGTCAGGAAGATCCCTTGGAAAAAGAAATAGCAACCCACTCCAGTATTCTTGCCTAGGAAATCCCATGGACAGAGGAGCCTGGTGGACTACAGTCTATGGGGTCACAAATAGTTGGACACGACTTAGTGACTAAACAGCAACAACAAACAGATACATATATACATATACACATATATACACACATTAGATAAAAAGATATCCTGGTATCCACATTTAAGCTAAATACATTTTTATAAAATAGGAATATTCAAAATACGAGTAATATTCAAAATATTAGCAATAATGCTATATTACTATTTTTTTCAAAATCACTAAAAGTTAAAGTATACAAATTCCAGCTATTGAATTCTGACTATTCAGCATTTCTACTTTACTCTTTTATCATATAATCATCTTTGAAAAGTTAATCACTAATTAAATATTTGCTAATATTTAATAATTAATAACAAATAACTACTTAGTTAAATACTAATTATAGAGTATAATCTGTACAGCATATTAAAAAGCAGAGACGTCACTTTGCCAACAAAGGTCCATCTAGTCAAGGCTATGGTTTTTCCAGTGGTCACGTATGGATGTGAGAGTTGGACTGTGAAGAAAGCTGAGCGCTGAAGAATTGATGCTTTTGAACTGTGGTGTTGGAGAAGACTCTTGAGAGTCCCTTGGACTGCAAGGAGATCCAACCAGAACATTCTAAAGGAGATCAGTCCTGGATGTCCATTGGAAGGACTGATGTTGAAGCTGAAACTCCAATACTTTGGCCACCTGATGCGAAGAGCTGACTCATTTGAAAAGACCCTGATGCTGGGAAAGATTGAGGGCAGGAGGAGAAGGGGACGACAGAGGATGAGATGGCTGGATGGCATCACTGACTCGATGGACGTGAGTCTGAGTGAACTCCGGGAGTTGGTGATGGACAGGGAGGCCTGGCGTGCTGCGGTTCATGGGGTCGCAAAAGGGTCGGACACAACTAAGCGACTGAACTGAACTGAACCTGTACAGTGATTTTAAAATATACCCAGATTTTTTCTGACACTCTTCCCTCTACAAAGTGGATCCTAAATCCCCTTACCTTAAGTGTGGGCTGGACTCAGTGACTCACTTTTAATAAATACTATGTGGCAAAAGTGATGGAAGCGACTAGGTCATTAAAGTCTCTAACTTCCTCGTTGCTCTCCAACTTGGATCACTTGCTCTGGGGAAAACCTGCTACCATGACACAAGGACACTCAAGCAGCCCTAAGATGAGATGCAGGTACCAAGGAACTGAGTCCTCCTGCCAACAGCCAGTGAGGAATGGAGGCCCCTATCAACAGTTAAGTGAATGAGCCACATAAGAAGTGGACCCTCCTGTACCCGTAGAGCCTTTGGAGGACAGCAGCCCTGACTGATGTCTTGAGTGCAACCCTATGAGAGACCCCAAGCAAGAACCAGCTTGAACCAACTCCCAAGACCTGGGCCCACAGAAACTGTGTACAATAATAAACCTTTAAGTCATCTAAGTTTGGAATGATTTGTTGTACTAGCAATAGTTAACTAATACACTTACTGTGTCAGTAATTCCCAAAGTGTGGTTCCAAGACCAGCAGGATCAGCCTCTTCTGGGTACGTGATAGAAGCGCAGATTCTCAGGCTCTACCCGAGATGTACTGAATCAGGAACTCTCAGGATGCTGGGCAGCAATTTGTGTTTGAACAAGCCCCCTGTGTGATTCTGGGCTTCCCAGGTGGTATAAGTGTTAAAGACCCTGACTGCCAATGCAGATGACATAGGAGACGTGGGTTCAATCCCCGGGTGGGGAAAATCTCCTCAGGGGAGGTGGGTGCCGTCACAACCCACTCCACTATTCTTGCCTGGAGAATCCCCATGGACAGAGGAGCCTGGCGGACTACAGTCCATAGGGTTGCACAGAGTCAGACACGACGAGCCACTTAGCATGCACACACATACGAGGTGGTTCTAACATACAGTAAAATTTGGGAAGCACTATGCTAAGCCCTCAATAATTCAGCTAACAGTGAACAAACCTCAAATCTCCTTAATAACAGACCTCACTCTCCACCTCCAGAGACACTTGTATTTATTCTTGGAATATGGTATAATCTTTCAGCATCAGATTGCAAACAAGCTTCATTCTCATGACAAAATGTCAGCTTGGAAAGGGCAGAGAATCCTCCTATCTCCACATTGTGCCTGGCACACAATCAATGTTAAATAAATATTACTTGACATGAATAACTGAATACACAACTATTGTTTTGTGAAGATTAAAATGAAGTCTTTCTTTTTTTTCTTTTCCATCTATCATCACTTGAACTCTTTTAAATTGACTTCAGCCAAGATCATGTTTGTTATGGTATCCATGGAAATAAGATGTTCCTAGTATACTAAAGTATATTAAAGTAGAGATTAAAATGACTAAGCCTGACTTCACAACAGACACTCACTTTGGTGGCTTGTGGAGTTGTCAAAAACAAAATGAAATTCATCAATTATCAGTAATGCACAATATGTCGCCCCAGTCCTTGTTAGGGATCTTATTAGATGTTTGAACACCAAAACAGAGCTTGAGGAACCTGGCAAATGCTAACAACTGCCTGACATTTGTTCTTATCATTCCTTTCTAAAACATGTATTATTAGAATACAACTCCAACTGACTATAGGAGTGTTTAAAAACTAACAGGTAGTGATATGAAGTCCTCCAAATCAGCCAACTTGCTGAGTTCATAACACTAATTCTGTAACATCTTTAATTAATCAAATGAAAAAAATCTCTATCCATATAATTTGGAGTTACAAGGTGGAACAACTGTTTTTCCTAGTGGACACATCAGAGCCTTTGACATACACTAATGTGAAAACATGGACACTTTTAAAGGAGCAGCTTATAAAGCTAACACTTTAGTAAACACCACCCTATTGCAAACCTTCAACAACTTCTTTACTTTCAATTTGTAATTTTAACTTTTAAGTAAATTGTTTGATTTATAAACTGTATCTCTTCTTTGTGTGTGTGTATGTGTGTATGTGTGTTAATCGCTCAGTCGTGTCCAACCCTTTGCTATCCCGTGAACTGTAGCCCACCAAGCTCTCCTGTCCCTGGAATTCTCCAGGCAAGAATACTGTTGAGTAGCCATTCCCTTTGCCAGAGGATCTTCCCAACCCAGCAATAGAACCCAGGTCTTCTGCATTCCAGGCGGACACCTTACTGTCTGAGCCACCAGGGAAGCCCCTAGTGATATTTAAATCATTTAAATTATTACTTCCCATATGTCCTATATACTTAACTCCATCCCATTCCTATCTCCAAAAATATTATTATATATTCATTGATATTATTATTATATACAAAGTAATTCTTTTTAGTATAAAGTACAACTTAGTTGTTAAAATGACATACCCAAAATCATATCAATATTTTCCCCTGGTTATTAATTTAAATAAAAACCATATAGAAATATTTTAACAGTTATAACAGCTCAAGGGAACAAGTTTATAAACTGTAATAGTCAAACCTTTTAAGAGTATAATAATCATCTATATAATTGTACTGATAATACTCTTAAGGCAATGATTTCCAACTACAGTGTGTTCCAACTGTTATCTGTAGCATATACATTCTAGATTGTCATCCTCATTCTCTGAGAACAAATATTCCACCCCATTCAGAAATGGGCTCCAGTACCCATGTATTCTGGTGCCATAGATCAGAATTAATTGGGCCAGATTTGGATACTAGACTAATATGTACAGTCATATTCTCTTTCCAGGAAATTATATTTAGGAATAAGAAATTCTAGTTTGCCTCTACTAGGGTCAAAAAACTGAGTCCATATAAATTTGGGAACTTTGGGAATGACTCTATAGATAGAAAAGAAAAATCATTCTGCAAAGAAAACCAATAAAACATACACAACAAGGAAAGTGTATATGACCTTAGAAACGTACTTCATAAGTATCTATTTGTAAAAGCATGGTATGTGTTTATAATGGATGCTTTATTACACATTTAGCAGAGAAGTCCCTTCAGTTTGTCACTGCTTACCTGAAATGGTTATAAAGAAGTAGGTAAGTTGTGAGCTGCAAAATCATACTTAGAAACTTCTGGTTTAACAAAAATAAAAAAATAAGGAAACAAAAACACTAAGAATTCTCCATTCTCCAAGGTCAAGCTTTCAAAGATCCTTTATCCACATCCAAAGCAGTAGCCCTACTTGTACAAATGGCTTTTGTGGCTGAGCCACATAAGAACTCAGGCTGCTCTATTTCTCTATGGGCAGATTCCATTATAGGTAATGGGGCCTTGTAAGGAAAAACTTACCTCTCTGTGTTTCTCCTTTGCTCTCACACTACTACCACACTCACAGCATTTCTGACACCAGATGCATGGGGCTTTGTCTCACACCAAACAATTCTTTGTGACACCAGCCAGGCGTCCTGCAAGTCAGTTATGACACTAACCAGAATTAGTAAAGACTTAGTGCTACAATTCTGTCCCCAACTTTAGATGTCAATTATAAGCAGTAGGACCTTTCATTACACACAACTTCTGTCCAACATAGTATAAATTGGAAGTTCCTACAACCCCCTTCCTTGGGTTTGATCGTTTGCTGAAACAGCTCACAGAACTCAGGGTAACGTTTCCTTACATCTATCAGATTGTTATAAAGGATAGGATAAAGGATATATAGGAAGAGTCAGATGAAGTGATACATGAAGCAAGATCTGAAAGGATCTTCACACAGGAACATCAGTCTCCAAGGAGTTGAGATGTACCAATTCCAGGTACTTAGATGTATTTGCCAACCAAGAATCTCCCTAAATCCTGTACTGTGGGGATTTTATTGGAATTTCACCAAGTAGGCACAATGGAATATTAATTCTATCTTGTTTCTGGAGAATGGAGATTAGGGCCAAAGTTTCAAGCTTTTAATTATGCCTTAGTCTTTCTAGTGATTGACTCCCAACCAGGAGTCCACTTAGAGACATCCCATTAGAACAAAACACATTCCTATCACTCAGGTATTTCAAGGCAATTCCAAGGATCTCAGGTTCAGTTCAGTTTAGTTCAGTTCAGCCACTCAGTCATGTCCAACTCTTTGCCATCCCATGAATTGCAGCACACCAGGCCTCCCTGTCCCATCACCAACTCCCGGAGTTTACTCAGACTCACGTTCATGGAGTCGGTGATGCCATCCAGCCATCTCATCCTCTGTCGTCCCCTTCTCCTCCTGCCCCCAATCCCTCCCAGCATCAGAGTCTTTTCCAATGAGTCAACCCTTCGCATGAGATGGCCAAAGTACTGGAGTTTCAGCTTTAGCATCATTCCTTCCAAAGAAATCCCAGGGCTGATCTCCTTCAGAATGGACTGGTTGGATCTCCTTGCAGTCCAAGGGACTCTCAAGAGTCTTCTCCAACATCACAGTTCAAAAGCATCAATTCTTTGGCACTCAGCCTTCTTCACAGTCCAACTCTCACATCCATACATGACCACAGGAAAAACCATAGCCTTGACTAGACGAACCTTTGTTGGCAAAGTAATGTCTCTGCTTTTGAATATGCTATCTAGGTTGGTCATAACATTCCTTCCAAGGAGTAAGCGTCTTTTAATTTCATGGCTGCAGTCACCATCTGCAGTGATTTGGGAGCCCAGAAAAATAAAGTCTGACACTGTTTCCCCATCTATTTCCCATGAAGTGATGGGACTGGATGCCATGATCTTCGTTTTCTGAATGTTGAGCTTTAAGCCAACTTTTTCACTCTCCTCTTTCACTTTCATCAAGAGGCTTTTGAGTTCCTCTTCACTTTCTGCCATAAGGGTGGTGTCATCTGCATATCTGAGGTGATTGATATTTCTCCCAGCAATCTTGATTCCAGCTTGTGTTTCTTCCAGCCCAGCGTTTCTCATGATGTACTCTGCATAGAAGTTAAATAAGCAGAGTAACAATATACAGCCTTGACGTAATCCTTTTCCTATTTGGAACCAGTCTGTTGCTCCATGTCCAGTTCTAACTGTTGCTTCCTGACCTGCATATAGGTTTCTCAAGAGGCAGGTCAGGTGGTCTGGTATTTCCATCTCTTTCAGAATTTTCCACAGTTTATTGTGATCCACACAGTCAAAGGCTTTGGCATAGTCAATAAAGCAGAAATAGATGCTTTTCTGGAACTCTCTTGCTTTTTCCATGATCCAGCAGATGTTGGCAATTTGATCTCTGGTTCCTCTGCCTTTTCTAAAACCAGCTTGAATATCTGGAAATTCATGGTTCACGTATTGCTGAAGCCTAGCTTGGAGAATTTTGAGCATTACTTTACTAGTGTGTGAGATGAGTGCAATTGTGCGGTAGTTTGAGCATTCATTGGCATTGCCTTTCTTTGGGATTGGAATGAAAACTGACCTTTTGCAGTCGTGTGGCCACTGCTGAGTTTTCCAAATTTGCTGGCATATTGAGTGCAGCACTTTCACAGCCTCATCTTTCAGGATTTGAAATAGATCAACTGGAATTCCATCACCTCCACTAGCTTTGTTCATAGTGATGCTTTCTAAGGCCCACTTGACTTCACATTCCAGGATGTCTAGCTCTAGGTGAGTGATCACACCATCGTGATTATCTGGTCATGAAGATCTTTTTTGTACAGTTCTTCTGTGTATTCTTACCATCTCTTCTTAATATCTTCTGCTTCTTTTAGGTTAGGTCCATACCATTTCTGTCCTTTTATCGAGCTCATCTTTGCATGAAATGTTCCTTTGGTATCTCTGATTTGGTTTCCAAATAGGAAAAGGAGTTCATCAAGGCTGTATATTGTCACCCTGTTTATTTAACTTATATGCAGAGTACATCATGAGAAACGCTGGGCTGGAAGAAACACAAGCTGGAATCAAGATTGCTGGGAGAAATATCAATCACCTCAGATATGCAGATGACACCACCCTTATGGCAGAAAGTGAAGAGGAACTCAAAAGCCTCTTGATCAAAGTGAAAGTGGAGAGTGAAAAAGTTGGCTTAAAGCTCAACATTCAGAAAATGAAGATCATGGCATCTGGTCCCATCACTTCATGGGAAATAGATGGGGAAACAGTGGAAACAGTGGCAGACTTTATTTTTCTGGGCTCCAAAATCACTACAGATGGTGACTGCAGCCATGAAATTAAAAGACGCTTACTCCTTGGAAGGAAAGTTACGACCAACCTAGATAGCACATTCAAAAGCAGAGACATTACTTTGCCAAAAAAGGTTCGTCTAGTCAAGGCTATGGTTTTTCCTGTGGTCATGTATGGATGTGAGAGTTGGACTGTGAAGAAGGCTGAGCGCTGATGAATTGATGCTTTTGAACTGTGATGTTGGAGAAGACTCTGGAGAGTCCCTTGGACTGCAAGGAGATCCAACCAGTCCATTCTAAAGGAGATCAGCCCTGGGATTTCTTTGGAAGGAATGATGCTAAAGCTGAAACTCCAGTACTTTGGCCACCTCATGCGAAGAGTTGACTCATTGGAAAAGACTCATGCTGGGAGGGATTGGGGGCAGGAGGAGAAGGGGACGACAGAGGATAAGATGGCTGGATGGCATCACTGACTCGATGGACGTGAGTCTGAGTGAACTCCGGGAGTTGGTGATGGACAGGGAGGCCTGGCGTGCTGCGATTCATGGGGTCACAAAGAGTCGGACATGACTAAGCGACTGATCTGATCTGATCTTATAGTTTTTCTGCACTATAAATAATGATGCAATAGGAATTTGTATTCATCAATCTTTGTGCAAGTCTCTAAGTATCAGATTAGGTTAATAAAAACATAAAAATTAAATTTAGAAGTGTGGGCTTTCTTTAAGTTCTTAACGCATATTGCTGAACTGTAAAATCCATGAGGTCAGGAACTTTGTCATATTTGCTCCTCTATTTGTGTATGCTAATTGCTTCAGTTGTGTCTGACTCTTGCAACCCCATGGACTGTAGCCCACCAGGCTCCTCTGTCCATGGGATTCTTCAGGCAAGAATACTAGAGTGGGTTGACATGTCCTCCTCCAGGGGATCTCGTGACCCAGGAATCAACCAGTATCTCTTATGTCTCCAGCATTAGCAGGTGAGTTCTTTATCACTAGTGACATTTGGAAAGCTATTTGCCTCTCCTGGATCAGTAGAAAAGTGACTGGAACATAGGAGACCTTCACTAAGAATGTGCTAAATGAATGAATGAATATATTGCAAAGAAACTTTCCAAAGTAAACTGTACTTTCAAATATAATTCTTCCCTCAGAAAGTTAAGTCCATCACTGTTACCATCCTGGTCTGATTCATTATTTAGCTCATTATTTCTTTCCTGATACTCACTAAAGGAAAATGTACATTTCATGAGAGCCATTTTCTAGGAAGTAGTAAAAAAGAGAAGGATACAAATTTACTTTTACCTCTAATTCCCTCCCCTACATTTATCAGGGACCTTAGGATTCAACAATTTCTTGATAATTTTGCAGCAAAAAAGAGAAAACCCCCCCATAGGCTGAAAATACTTATATTTTTCTAAACCCCAGATAGGTGATAGATGCTCATAGGTAAATGAATATAAGTGCTATAAATTACTGCAGTGTGTGTGTGCATGTGTGCATGTGTGCCCACTAATGGGTACAATAATACAAATTACATTTTGACCCAGATTAAAAATTGTTTTAAAAAACTGTTCATATTTTTCAAATTAATCCACATCCAAAATGCATATATTGCTTTCCATTTCTAAACAGTACTATGATAAGATCAGTCTTTGACAAATTCTTTAGCTTGCCTGACTCACCTTTCTCTAATAATACAAAGTATACATGGAGTAGTTCGATATAGGGCTTCTATATCTCAATTTCTAAATTAAGACCTTTGATGGAGCTTTTAATAATACAGTTCCACACTCCTGGAATTATAAAGTTAAAAATTATTCTTTCTTTGCCTTTCAACAAATTTCATTTCTCCCCTCTGTGTGCATGTAAATTCTATTAATGCTAATGGAGGCAACGCACATGCATACGGAGTGGAATATATCTCTAAATCACACTTTAATCTTTAGCTACAATTCTGGCGCCTGTTCAAATGATACATGTGCCTCAAATACACACTGTATGTCTGTTGTTTCCTGTCTGGATATTAAAATTTATTCATGTATTTTTAGTAGCTATTACAATATTTTGGCCAACAAATTTTCTTATTATTATTATACATGTGTTGAGTTTTAACTGGGTGCTAGATGCAACTGTAAACAGTCCTGATTTATTATAATATAATTAGAATTAAATTCAATTCCTGACCAGGTTATATTTGTTTTAAAAAATGGAAATTTTCTGTTGTTTTCCACCTGGTTAAACATATGTAGTAAAGAGAAAACATAATGCAAACAAAATAAATATAAGTAACCTGGTTGCTTGTTTCTGTACTGAATCATGGTTATCCTTACATAATTTAAAAAAAAATTAACCCATGCATTTAAAACCTAGTTAAAAGATATTATATTAAGTTTACTAAAAATACCAAAATTATTAACCATACTTTTTGAACAAAGTGGCTAGCTAAATAATTTTGCATTATTTTTACATAATCTTAATTGATGTTCTGTAAAACCACATAGCCATTTCTCAACAGAGCCCTATGCATCTCCGTATTTACATTTTTTTCTTTACTTTTCCACTTTTTATGATGTTGCCCCAAAAGGTTAAAAAAAGATGATCCTGAAATATGTAAAACATAGCATAGTCAAAATTTATATAATTTGAAGTGAAGAAAAATGGTAAAATTTCTCTACAATTTGATCTTTTCTTATTCTGAAGTCTTATACTAGTAGGAAAAATGTTCCCAATTTAAACGTAATCCAGTCTATTTGCATTTTCGAATGTGAATATTCAGTCAGTGCAAAGTTCAAAATCTCTGTCAGATCTGTTTTTCCTCCAACTTTCCCTTTCCTTTCCAGAAACAGTAGAGGGAGTATGAAGGCTTCACATGCCTAGATGATGTAGGAAAGCTCTCGTGATCCATGCATCAATTCTTTTGGTAACTGCCTAAACAGTCATTGGCTTCAACCGGTCTTCAGGCATCAAATCTACCTTCTGGAGGAATTTCAAATTATATGGTACTCACATGCCGTCTCAGACACTTAACTTACCCCATCCTTCAGGCATTTAATCTCTTAAAAAGAGGCATGTTGAATGCGGCTAAACTCCAATTTCAGCATTTCTCTAAAAACCTTCAGTTCAGTTCACTTCAGTCGCTCCGTCATGTCCGACCCTTTGCAACCCAATTGACTGCACCAGGTCAGGCTTCCCTGTTCATCACCAACTCCTGGAGCTTGCTCAAACTCATCTCCAGAGTCAGTAATACCATCCAACCATCTCATCCTTTGTCGTCCCCTTCTCCTCCCCTCTTCAATCTTTCCCAGCATCAGGGTCTTTTCAAATGAGTCAGTTCTTCAAATCAGGTAGCCAAAGTATTGGAGTTTCAGCTTCAGCATCAGTCCTTGCAATGAATATTCGGGATTGATTTCCTTTAGGATGGACTGGTTGGATCTCCTTGCAGTCCAACAGACTCTCAAGAGTCCTCTCCAACCCCACAGTTCAAAAGCATCAATTCTTCGGTGTTCAGTTTTCTTTAGAGTCCAACTCTCACATCCACACATGACTACTGGAAAAACCATAGCTTTGACTAGACAGAGCTTTGTCAGCAAAGTAATGTCTCTGCTTTTTAATATGCTGTCTAGGTTTTAATATGCTGTCATAGATTTTCTTCCAAGGAGCGAGCGTCTTTTCATTTCATGGCTGCAGTCACCATCTGCAGTGATTTTGGAGCCCAGGAAAATAAAGTCTGTCACTGTTTCCATTGTTTCCCCATCTATCTGACATGAAGTGATGCAACCGAATGCCATGATCTTCATTTTTTGAATGCTGAGTTTTAAGCCAGCTTTTTTAGTCTCCTCTTTCACTGTCATCAAAAGGCTCTTTAATTCCTCTTCGCTTTCTGCCATAGGGTGCTGTTATCTGCATATATGAGGTTATTGATATTTCTTCCGGCAATCTTGATTCCAGCTAGTGCTTCATCCAGTCCAGCATTTCCCATGATGTACTCTGCACAGAAGTTAAATTAGCAGGGTGACAATATACATCCTTGACATACTCCTTTCCCAGCTTGGAACCACTCCATTGTTCCATGTCTGGTTCTAACTGTTGTTTCTTGACCTGCAGGTAAGGTGATGAGGTATTCCCATTGCTTGAAGAATTTTCCACAGTTTGTTGTGATTCACACAGTCAAAGGATTTAGGGCAGCCAATGAGACAGAAGAATTTTTCTGGAATTCCCTTGCTTTTTCTATGATCCAACATATGTTGGCAATTTGATTTCTGGTTCTTCTGTCTTTTCAAAACCCAGCTTTGAAGTTCTCAGTTCATGTACTGTTGAAGCCTAACTTGGACCATTTTGAGCAATACTTTGCTAGAGTGTGAGATGAACACAATTGTGCAGTAGTTTGAACAATCTTTGGCATTGCCTTTCTTTGAGATTGGAATGAAAACTGACCTTTTCCAGTCCTGTGGCCATTGCTGAGGTTTCCAAATTTACTGGCATATTGAGTGCAGCACTTTCACAGCATCATCTTTCAGAATTTGAAATAGCTCAGCCGGAATTCCATCACCTCCACTAGCTTTGTTCATAGTGATGCTTTCCAAGGTCCACTTGACTTCACATTCCAAGATGTCTGGCTCTAGGTGAGTGATCACACCATCGTGATTATCTGGGTCATGAAGAATTTTTTTGTACAGTTCTTCTGTGTATTCTTGCCACCTCCTCTTAATATCTTCTGCTTCTGTTAGGTCCATCCATTTCTGTCCTTTATTGAGCCCATCTTTGCATGAAAATGTTCCCTTGGTATCTCTAATTTTCTTGAAGAGATTTCTAGTCTTTTCCATTCTATTGTTTCCCTCTATTCTTTGCACTGATCACCGAGGAAGGCTTCTTATCTCTCCTTGCTATTCTTTGGAACTCTGCCTTCAAATAGGTATATCTTTCCTTTTCTCCTTTGCTTTTAGCTTCTCTTCTTTTCACAGCTATATGTAAGGCCTCCTCAGAAAACCATTTTGCCTTTTTGTATTTCTTTTTCTTGGGGATGGTCTTGATCCTTGTCTCCTGTAATGTCACAAACCTCCATCCATAATTCTCCAGGCACTCTGTCTATCAGATCTAATCCCTTGAATCTATTTGTCATTTCTACTGTATAATCATAAGGGATGTGATTTAGGTCATACCTCAATGCTTTAGTGGTTTTCCCTACTTTCTTGAATTTCAGTCTGAATTTTGCAATAAGGAGTTTATGATCTGAGCCACAGTCAGCTCCCGGTCTTGCTTTTTGCTGACTGTATAGAGCTTCTGCAGCTTCAGCTGCAAAGAATATAATCAATCTGATTTCAATATTGACCATCTGGTGATGTCCATGTGTAGAGTCTTTTCTTGTGTTGTTAGAAGAGGGTGTTTGCAATGACCAGTGTGTTCTCTTGGCAAAATTCTGTTAGCCTTTGCCCTGCTTCATTCTGTACTCCAAGGCCAAACTGCCTGTTAGTCCAGGTATCTCTTGACTTCACTTTTGCATTCCAGTCCCCTATGATGAAAAGGACATCTTTTGGGGGTGTTAGTTCTAGAAGGTCTTGTAGGTCATCACAGAACTGTTCAGCTTTTTTGGCATTAGTGCTTGGGGCATAGACTTGGATTACTCTGATATTGAATGGTTTGCCTTGGAAATGAACACTGATTATTCTGTCCTTTTTGAGACTGCACCTAAGTATTGCATTTCAGACTCTTGTTGACCATGAGGGCTTCTCCATTTCTTCTAAGGGATTCTAGCCTACAGTAGTAGATATAGTGGTCATCTGAATTAAATTCGCCTATCTGGTCCATTTTAGTTCACTGATTCCTAAAATGTCGATGTTCACTCTTGCCATCTCCTGTTTAACCACTTCCAATTTGCCTTGATTCATGGACCTAACATTCCAGGTTCCTATGCAATATTGTTCTTTGAGCATTGGACTTTGCTTCCATCACCAGCCACATCCACAACTGGGCATTGTTTTCATTTTGACTCAGTCTTTTCATGGTTTCTGGAGCTATTTCTCCACTCTTCTCCTGTAGCATTTCAAGAACCTACCAACCCAGGGAGTTCATCTTTCAGTGTCCTATCTTTTTGCCTTTTCATACTGTTCATGGGGTTCTCAAGGCAGGAATACTGAAGTGATTTGCCACTCCCTTTGACAGTGGACCACTTTTTGTCAGAACTCTCCACCATGACCCATCCGTCTTGGGTAGCCCTACATGGCATGGCTCATAGTCTCACTGAGTTAGACAAGGCTGTGATTCAAATGGTCAGTTTGGTTAGTTTTCTGTAATTGTGGTTTCCATCCTGTTTGTGCTCTGATGGATAAGGATAAGAGGCTTGGGGAAGCTTCCTGATGGGAGGGACTGGCTGTGGGGGAATCGGTCTTGCTCTGATGGGCAGGGAGGGTAAATCTTTAATCCAATTTTCTGTTGATGGGTGGGGCTGTGTTCCCTCCCTCAGGCCAAACCATGGTAGGGGTAAGTCCTTCAAAAGGACTTATGCCAAGGCTGTTGTATTCAGTTCCCTGACCCCATGCAGGCCATTGTAGGCCCACCCTTCTGCCAGAGACTCCTGGACATGCACAGGCAAGTCTGGTTCCGTCTCTTGTGAGGTCGCTGCTCTTCTCTCCAGGGTCCTGGGACACACAGTGTTTTGTTCGTGCCCTCCAAGAGTCTGATCCCCTAGTCCTGTGGAAGTTCTGTAATCAAGTCCCACTGGCCAGTTCTCAGTCCCTTTGCCAAATCCCCAGGTTGGGAAATCTGTTGTGGACCCTAGAACTTTCTTAACAGTGAATTTCTGTGGCATAATTGTTCTGAAGGTTGTGGGTCATCTAAGAGACTTGCAATGTCCTAAACCAAGTCTTAAGAAACCAAGACTAAGGGTCCTTTTTACTAGGAACCTATGTGCTTCCATCATCCTTAACCTCTGCCTGCAAGGCCCCTCCCTAAGTTTAAACCCCAAGGTGGGGAGCCAGAACTTCCATCACTGACCTTTCACTGCCTTTCTCTCTCTCATTCTCTCAGTGAAAGAATTTTCTACCTTCCCTTCCTATCACACCAGAACTGTGGCTAAAATGTAGGTTTCTTCTTTCCAATTCCATGGCATTTGCCCTTCTCTTCCCTTGTTCCTTGCTAACATAATCCTGACTTTACTCAGGTATGAGATGTGTTTCAGGGGAGACTAAGCCCCTTCCCAACTTCAAAGAGCATTCTTTGGATGAAGCAACCATGGTAATTCATTACACTGGCAACCTGAGGAACGACATGTGACACAATTATGATCAAGAAATGTGAGTAGACACAGGCTGGTGCTTCTGGCAAAATGTTCAAATGTGAATGTCTTCTTCTTCCATGTAGCTCTTAGACATTGCTTATGAAGACATAAGGCCTTGAACTGCTGCAGTTGGTTATCTTGCACCTAAGACAAGAGTAGCCACCATGCTAAGAATGGCACACAGGGTAAGCACAAAAAAAAATCTGGTCCCTCGTAATATCATTGAGCCATTAAACACTCTACCTAGAACCTGAAGATTTCTTTTTATGTGAGAGAATATTTCCTTATGGTTAAACACTTTTTGTTGGCTATTACTTAGCCAAAAGCATACTATTGGATTATATCTTCCCTGGGATAAAAATATCAGAAGGGCCACAGGGTGAGAAATCAGAGACTAGACAAGGAATATTATAAGGAAATATAGTATAAAAAAATATTACACCCATAACAAGTACAGGCTGTCAAATGAGGTGATGTAAAGTGATACAAATATGTAGTATCACTTCACAATTCTGAGTGGGCTCAGCTACAAGAGTTATTGGTGAATTCAGGTTTCCACCCAGGAGTAATGAGTTCCAATTAGCTACCTGGACACTACTGAGGCTAGATTTAATCTACTCTGAATTTAAAAAGAGTGCCCAAAGTGTTAACATCCCCTATTTGGTGGCATCTTTGATAGAGACCCAGATGTCTACAGTGCTTGAAAGGGAACTCAAGACAGTTCTTGATGACACAGATTAAAAAAAAAAAAAAATAGACAAGAGATAACTGATTTATCAGATGCTGCCTTCCATTTTTTTGTTGTTTGTGCTTTTTTTCAAACTTATAAATACACATAGTTTATGGAATCAACGAGTTCCACAAAGTTTTCACTCAGTTCAGTTCAGTTCAGCTCAGTCACTCAGTCATGTCCAACTCTTTGGGACCCCATGGACCACAGCATGCCAGGCCTCCCTGTCCATCACCAACTCCCAGAGTTCACCCAAACTCATGTCCATTAAGTCAGTGATGCCATCCAACCATCTCATCCTCTGTTGTCCACTTCTCCTCCTGCCCTCAATCTTTCCCAACATCAAGGTTTTTTCAAATGAGTCAGCTCTTCACATCGGGTGGCCAAAGTTTTGGAGTTTCAGCTTCAACATCAGTCCTTCCAATGAATATTCAGGACTGATCTTCCTTAGGATGGACTGCGTGGATCTCCTTGCAGTCCAAGGGACTCTCAAGAGTCTTCTCACCACAGTTCAAAAGCATCAATTCTTTGGTGCTCAGCTTTCTTTATAGTCCAACTCTCACATCCATACATGACTACTGGAAAAACGATAGCCTTGACTAGATGGACCTTTGTTGACAAAGTAATGTCTCTGCTTTTTAATATGCTGTCTAGGTTGGTCATAACTTTCCTTCCAAGGAGTAAGTGTCTTTTAATTTCATGGCTGTAATCACCATCTGCAGTGATTTTGGAGCCCAAAAAAATAAAGTCAGCCACTGTTTCCACTGTTACCCCATCTATTTCATTAGAGGAAACAAAAAGCAATCTCTCTTCCCTACTATCATATCCTGCTTCCCAGAGGCAACCACGCTTAGCTCTTTGAGGTGAACCTTTGGAATGTAATAATTAATTTGCTAGGGCTGCCATAACAAAATACCATAGGTTGTGCCTTAAATAAAAGAAATTTACTTTCTCACAGTTCTAGAGGCTACAAGTCTTAAGAGATCAAAGTGTCTGCAGGTTTGGTTTCTCCTAAGGCATCTCTCCTTGACTTGCCCTTTCTGTGTGCCATCTGTGAGGAAGACACACTTGTCCTCACATATCCTTTTCTCTGTGTCCATGCATGCCTGGTGTCTCTCCGTGCATGCCCTAGTGTTTTCTTATAAAGACACCAATCAGATTAGACTGAGGCCTACCCTGAAGCCCTTGCTTTAATTTAATTACCTCTTTAAAGGCCCCAGCTCCAAATATTCATTCTAAAGTACTAGAAATTAAGGCTCCCACATATGAATTTGGTGGTGGAGAAGGGCACAATTCAGGTAACATAAATTGAAAATATTTACATCACAGCTACTGTAGAGCAGTACAGTGGTGGTCTAATCTTACCTATTCATTATCCTCACAGTAACTATGTGTGATGTGTATTACCATTATCTCCTTTTTAAAGATGACTACTAATGTACAGACAAATCAAGTAACTTGTTTAAGGTCATACTGCTGGAAAGTAGCTATCATTCAAACCTAGACAGTTTCAATCCAAAGTTTATGTTTTAATACTCAAGTATGCTCCATTCTTATAGTGCTACTTCTCTCTATAGAAAATGAGCATTTAGTTCTCTAATCCTATCAAATACAGACACGTGAACAGTCTTCCCTCACCCTTTCAAATTATTATTTCATTAATTTTGGTTAGATCAATATTCAGCATTTACCTTTTGTGAGTATGTATGTGATTTTATCGGAGAAGACAATGGCACCCCACTCCAGTACTCTTGCCTGGAAAATCCCATGGATGGAGGAGCCTGGTAGGATGCAGTCCTTGGGGTCACTAAGAGTCGGACATGATTGAGCGATTTCACTTTAATTTTTCACTTTCATGCATTGGAGAAGGAAATGGCAACCCACTCCAGTGTTCTTGCCTGGAGAATCCCAGGGATGGGGGAGCCTGGTGGGCTGCTGTCTATGGGGTCACACAGAGTCAGACACAAATGAAGCGACTTAGCAGTAGCAGCAGCATGTGATTTTATAGTTAGGCAATAAAGATGTTATTTTTCTTTCTTGCATAAAATTTCATTTCCCTGGAGTTAATATTAATAGCGATCTTGTTTTTACATTTGCTTAGTTTTATGTGTAGTTATCGGGTGCACAGTGGGATGATGGTGGCAGGGACAGGGATGGGCGCTGGCCTGCAGACCCAACATGAGCAAAGTTCCCTGCAGAAAACGTGATGACTCAACATTCAGGAAACTCAGAAAACTAAAACCGTGGCATCTGGTCCCATCACTTCATGGTAAATAGATGGAGAAACAGTGGAAACAGTGACAGACTTTATTTTGGGGGGGGCTCCAAAATCACTGCAGATAGTGACTGCAGCCATGAAATTAAAAGATGCTTGCTCCTTGGAAGGAAGGTTATGACCAACCTAGACAGCATATTAAAAAACAAAGACATTACTTTGCCAACAAAGGTCCGTCTAGTCAAGGCTATGGTTTTTCCAGTAGTCATGTATGGATGGGAGAGTTGGACTATAAAGAAAGCTGAGCACCGAAGAATTGATGCTTTTGAACTGTGGTGTTGGAGAACACTCTTGAGAGTCCCTTAAACAGCAAGTAGATCCAACCAATCCATCCTAAAGGAAATCAGTCCTGAATATTCATTGAAAAGACTGATGTTGAAGCTGAAACTCCAATACTTTGGCCACCTGATTTGAAGAACTGACTCATTTGAAAAGACCCTGATGGTGGGAAAGATTGAAGGCAGGAGGAGAAGGGGATGACAGAGGATGAGATGGTTGGATGGCATTACCAACTCAATGGACATGAGTTTGAGTAAACTCCGGGAGTTGGTGATGGACAGGGAGGCCTGGTGTGGTGTAGTCCATGGGGTCCCAAAGAGTCAGACACGACTGAGTGGCTGAACTGATGTGTAATTATCAGGGATTTCCCAGGTGGCACTAGTGGTAAAGAACCTGCCTGCCAATGCAGGAGACATAGAAAGACACACATTTAATCCCTGGGTGGGAAAGATCCCTTGGAGGAGGGCAGGCAACCCACTCCAGTATTCTTGCCTGGAGAACCCATTGGACATAGGAGCCTGGTGGGCTATGGTCTATAGGGTCACAAAGAGTCAGACACAACTGAAGCGACTTACCATGCACACACATGTGCAGTTATCACTAATTTAACCCCAAATTCTCTGAAAATTATTAAATCTCTCCTCAATTTTTTATTCACAGTAGGTATTCCAGTGATCTCATCTTGAATAATTTCTGCCAGAGCGTTCAGACTTGCTTGAATCTGGATTGGTCACTCTCTAAAGCCTAGGGCACAATTAACATCTTGGTATTTGCTTAACCCACATCACAGAGATTTTGCTTTGCTTCTTTCATAGCTACATCTTAAAGTTTCTTACTATATGTCCTCATTTCAGAGGATTTTATCTTTCAGGAGCTTCCAAAGAAAACAAATGGGGAGGTAAAATTTTTGAGAACTTGGAGGTCTCCAAATGTCAATCCTATCTCATAAGAGTTTGACTCACTATGGAATATCTAGGCTTCCCTGGTGGCTCAGACACTAAAGAATTCACCTGCAATGCAGGAGACCCAAGTTTGATCCCTGGGTCAGGAAGATCCCCTGGAGAAGCAAATGACTTACCCGCTCTAGTATTCTTGCCTGGAGAATTCCATGGACAGAGGCTATAGTTGCAGGCAGTTGGATATGACTGAGCAACTTACATTTTCATGGAATATCTGCATCGAAGTCATTTTTCTTCTCCATTTTGAATCTAATGATACACAGTCTTCAAGCTTCCAGTGTGCTAAGAAATCATTCTGATTCTTAATATTTTATGACTATCTATTCTCTCCAGAAAGTTACAGAATCTTCTTTTTGCATCCCAGTATCCTGAAATTTTGCTGTGAGGTGCCCTAATTCACAAGTGGGCTGCTTGGATCTCAACCTGAAAATTCATATCCTTAAATTTTGAGAAATGTTATTATTTTGTTGGTGGTGATTACTTCCCCCTTATTTTCCCTCATGACAATCATTTCCTCTGTGGTGTCTTTCTGAAGCTTTTTTTATTCAGATGCCACATATTTAGACTGATCTTAAGAACACCTTTTTTTTCCTCTTTGTCCTTTTGCTCTACTTTCTGAGATTTCTTAAACTTTATCTTTCAACATATTTATTCAGTTTTTATTTTCATTTCTACCATTATATTTTTAACTTTTAGAAGCTTTTATATTCTTTCGATTTTTCCTCTTGTGGTGTCTTGCTTTTGCATCATGGATGTAGTATCTTCTCTAATTTATCTAAGGTTATCCATTTTTCCATTTTTCCCATTTAGATTCTAAGTAGGGTTTCCCAAGGCTGAGATTTAGGGGCAGGTGGTCAATTGGGGACCACCTTCAGGAACAATACCTTCAAGGAAGTGAGGAAGGCAGGACTGGACTGACAAAGAAGATGACCCGTGATGCAGTCACCACAGCCAATCTCACAAGGAGTTTTGAAGCTGGAATGGCTCTTTAGAGTTGTTTCCCATTTTTGTCCCCAACTGGGGCAAGGGAACCACATCTTTGTGACACCCTCCATCTCAAACAGACTGCATGTGGGCTGCTCTGAGGAAAGGATATAACCCTAGGCAAAGTGAAATAGAAGGTCTTGGTATTCAGTTTGCAAATGCTTAATAATCACTTTGTTTTCAGCAAGTTACTTACAACCCTCCCCGTACCCCTACCTCCTCCTGGTACATCTTAATCCAAAGAGTTTTGTGGGATTTTTTTTTTTTTAACCCAGTTCAGAAACTAAACCTTAAGATTGGGGAAGGGAATTTGCCTGGCTGTGCAACTGGGAACTGCTTTAAGAAGCTTTCAACTATTCTTCCTATTTTTAGCCCCACCTTCCGTCTCATTTCCAGAGGTAACTGGAGAAGCCAATTCCTGGTCCTTCAGGATATTCTGCAACATGAAAGCTTCTGTTTTTCCCGCTGTCAGCAAAGAATCTGGCTCTCTGGGTCTGCTGAGTCAGTACCATTCATTCATCTGTTTTCCAGCTTCCAGAAATTTGCTATTTCTTCCTCTTCCAGTCTGTCCTTGTGGATATATGCCTTTTTAAAAATATCCCTTTACTGTCATTTTAGGAAGCGAAAGTATATGTGTCTACTTAATCTCTTACATATTTTCTCTCTTTCTCAGATACGCATTTTAAAAATAGGTCGTATATTCTCCTGGCTCTAAAGAAAATGTCTTTTTTACCCATCTCTGAGCTACCCAGTTACCTCTTTTGCCTACAATTCCAAGCAGGAAATCACTTGTATCAGTCCTCTTTGTAGCCTTTATTAGTATAAAAGGAAATATGCATATTCTCTTTCCTTTTTAGACAAAAGATGGCTTAAGACTGTTCTGCACCTTGCAGTTTTCATTTAATATTGCTTAAAGTTCTTTGCCTATCAGTGTAGAGCTTGCTCATTCTTTTCAACAGCTGTATAATAATCTATTTAACCAACCAACCACCTATCAGATGGCATTTATTTCCATTTTTTGCTATAACAAACCTATAAATAACCTCAAACATAAATAATGTTGCATGTGCACAAGTATATCCACAGGCTAAATTCTAAGCAACTTGTTGCTGAGTCAAGTAGTGTCTATCATTTACAGTGCTGATAGATATTGTCCACAGGTGGTTGCACCAATTTTTAATCCCAGCAGTGGAAGAATGTCTGGTTTATTTATTTATCCCCCCAACATACACACTTTTTAGTGTCTAACAAAGTATATTACAAAAATAACTAGGTGAAACTGGTATCTCAGAGTACTTTAACTTGGCATTTCTTTCAGTATGGGTAGAACTTTTCCTATATCTGAGTCCCATTTTCATCTCATTTTGCTTGAGTTACATTCAGTCCTTCATAGAGTCAAAACTTTTCTTTGGGGAGAAAAATTGTGTGTGAGTGTGTAAACAGAAATTCAAAGGCATCATTAAAACACTGTTGAGCCAAATGGATTATTATGATATCAACAAAAAATATCTCTTGCCACATCTACAATACCATGTATTCACATTTTCTAAGGACAAGGGAAATTATCCAAATACTTTATCTAGAGCGAGGCATTCCTCATACAGAAGAACATGTCTAGTCAGAAGACACACTAACTCAAATTATGAGTTCACTTGTTTTGGTCAAGAAATATGCTTGGAAAGATGGTTGGTCCATATCTGGACTACCTTAAAATCAACTGTGGTATTGCAGAGAAAATGCTGGGCTTAGAATAAGAAGGCAGAGTACATTACATTAGTCAGGTCAGGTAATCATTCTCAGCCTCAATTTCCTAATCTGAAAAATGGAGACAGTAATGCCTTGCCCCACAGAATTTGTAAACTGTTCACCACTGAAAACCATTAATGTAAATTACTTCTAATCAATAAATTCAGGAAGGAGGAGCAATGCAAATCAGGTAAAAACACCTTGAATATAAAAACAATTATTTGAACCATAAAAAAGTAAGGCATATTAAGAAATATGAGCATAAACAAACAGTACCTGATGCTAAGAAAGCATGTATAATCAGAAGGCACAAAAGAGAATGTCCTCACAACTAGAAGTGAGACAAAAGATTTACCAATTTGGTGATTATATCACTTACTCACTTCATGATTATAAATATTAGCTTGGTGCAAAAGTAATTTCAGTTTTGCATTCTTGAACTTTGCCATTTGATATTGGAATACATTCTTAAATGTGGTTATGTTATATATGATTTTAATGCACATTTCTTGCTTTATGTTTTCTTGCTAATAACATTGCTGCTGCTGCTGCTGCTAAGTCACTTCAGTTGTGTCTGACTCTGTGCGACCCCATAGACGGCAGCCCACCAGGCTCCCCTGTCCCTGGGATTCTCCAGGCAAGAACACTGGAGTGGGTTGCCATTTCCTTCTCCAATGCATGAAAGTGAAAAGTCAAAGTGAAGTCACTCAGTCGTGTCCAACCCTCAGCAACCCCATGGACTGCAGCCTTCCAGGCTCCTCCGTCCTTGGGATTTTCCAGGCAAGAGTACTGGAGTGGGGTGCCATTGCCTTCTCCATGCTAATGACATTACTTGCTGTTTATTTTATATTTATTTTAGACTATAGAAATTACATTAGACAAAAAGCAAATCTGAGTGATTTTTTTTAATTCAAGCTCAAAATGGGTTGTAAAGCAGCAGAGACAACTCACAACATCAACAACGCATTTGGCCCAGGAACTGCTAACAAATGTATAGTGCAGTGGTGTTTCAAGCAGTTTTGCAAAGATGAGAGCCTTGAAGATAAGAAGCATAGTGGTCAGCCACTGCAAGTTGACAACAACAAACTGAGAGCAATCATCAAAGCTGACCTTCTTACAACTACACGAGAAACTGCCGAAGAACTCAACATCGACCATTCTATGATCATCCAGCATTTGCAGCAAATTGGAAAAGTGAAAAAGTGGGTGATTCATAAGCTGACCACAAATCAAAAAAACTGTCATTTTTGAAGTGTCATCCATCTTCTTATTTACACAACAATGAATCATTTCTCGATCGGATTGTAACAAAAAGTGGATTTTATATAATAACCAGTGACAACATACACAGTGGTTGGACTGAGAAGAAGCTCTAATGCACTTCCCAAAGCTAAATTTGCACCAAAAAAGGTCCTGGTCACTGTTTGGTGGCCTACTACCCATCTAGTCCACTACAGCTTTCTGAATCCAGGTGAAACCATTACATCTGAGAAGTATGCTCAGCAAAGCAAAAACTGCAATGCCTGCACCCGGCATCAGCCAACAGAATAACCCCAATTCTTCTCTACAACACCTGCACTTCAAAACAACCAGCACTTCAAAAGTTGAACAAATCTGGCTACAGAGTTTTGCCTCATCCACCATATCCACTGACCTCTCGCCAACCACCTACCACTTCTTCAAGCATCTCAACAACTTTTTGCAGTGATAACGCTTCCACAACCAGCAGGAGGCAGAAAATACTTTCCGAGCATTCACTGAATTGCAAAGCACTGATTTTTACACCACAGAAGTAAACAAACTTATTTCTCATTAGCAAAATGTGTTGATTGTAATGGTTCCTATTTTGATTAATAAAAATGTAAAAATCAGCCTAGTTATAATGATTTAAAATCCAAATGCTGAAACTGCTATTACTTTTGTACCAACCTAATATTATAGTATAAGCTAAAATGTTTCCTAAGAATTATAAGCCTTTACATCACAGACAAAAGCCAGCAGAGTAGCAAAAATATATACTGAATTGGCAATATTTAAAAACATGTTTTGTGAAAAAGGTTCTTCTGTTTTATGTAGGTCTGCTGCTGCCGCTGCTGCTGCTGCTAAGTCACTTCAGTCGTGTCCGACTCTGTGCGACCCCATAGACGGCAGCCCACCAGACTCCCCCGTCCCTGGGATTCTCCAGGCAAGAACACTGGAGTGGGTTGCCATTTCCTTCCCCAGTGCATTAAAGTGAAAAGTGAAAGTGAAGTCGCTCAGTCATGTCCGACCCTCAGCGATCCCATGGACTGCAGTCTTCAAATACAAGTTATTCACAAGACTGAACTTATATTTTTCATTTTATAATTATTTTCTAAAAAAAGTTTGTTAAATCAAACACACCTCATCTTATTTCTCCATTTTTATATTTTAATTTTTAGATAAAATGTAAAAATAAAACTATAACACAAGAAATATTTATGAGGAATATAAAAGCACTATTTCAAATGTGTGTATGCTTCAAAAAATAAAAACTATTATCATGTAACTGTCATGTGAAATTCATGTTTTCTCAGATGATTTTTTAGTTGCAGCAATAGGTCCCCCTAGTGGAGGCTGGAAGTATATTTTATCCTATTTTTCTCTCCAAATGCTATTCTAATTTGAACAGTTAGATTAAGTACATTGATATTCTTCCTTGAAGAAATCATGAGAAACACTGGGCTGGAGGAAGCACAAGCTGGAATCAAGATTACCGGGAGAAATATCAATAACCTCAGATATGCAGATGACATAACACCACCCTTATGGCCGGAAGTGAAAAACTAAAGAGCTTCTTGATGAAGGTGAAAATGGAGAGTGAAAAAGTTGGCTTAAAACTCAACATTCAGAAAACTAAGATCATGGAATCCAGTCCCATCACTTCATGGCAAATAGATGGGGAAACAGTGGCTGACTTTATTTTTCTGGGCTCCAAAATCACTGCAGATGGTGACTGCAGCCATGAAATTAAAAGACGCTTACTCCTTGGAAGTAAAGTTATGACCAACTTAGAATAGCATATTAAAAAGCAGAGACATTACTTTGTCAACAAAGGTCGGTCTAGTCAGGCTATGTTTTTTCCAGTGGTCACATATGGATGTGAGAGTTGGACTATAAAGAAAGCTGAGCACAGAAGAATTGATGCTTTTGAATTCTGGTGTTGAAGAAGACTCTTGAGAGTCCCTTGGAATGCAAGGAGATCCAACCAGTCCATCCTAAAGATCAGTCCTGGGTGTTCATTGGAAGGACTGACGTTGAAGGTGAAACTCCAGTACTTTGGCCACGTGATGCAAAGAGCTGATTCATTTGAAAAGACCCTGATGCTGGGAAAGATTGAGGGCAGGAGGAGAAGGGGACGACAGGGGATGAGATGGTTGGGTGGCATCACTGACTCAATGGACATGGGTTTGGGTGGACTCCAGGAGTTGGTGATGCACAGGGGGGCCTGGCATGCTGAGGTTCATGAGGTCACAAAGAGTCAGACACGACTGAGTGACTGAACTGAACTGAACTTGAAGAAATGCATAGGGACAGTTAGTTTAAGAGAAGAATTGGCTGATTAAGAAGTCAGAAGGCCTGTGAATTTACTGTCAGTTACACTACATGTAAATTTGTTCTAAACACATTCAAAATTAGAAGAATCCAAACCCAACTCCCCCTAAAAAGAACAATCTCAAAACATAAGATTTCATTAATAGAGATTAACAAAGCTGAATATGTAACAAGATGAAGCTTTAAAAAGCTAGACTCATAGATTACAAGAACCAAGCTAATGACTCCTTTTATTGGTCTATATCTATTAATGTATACAAGGCAAACAGCTCCTTACACACAAAAGCACAATCACTGTTCATTGAAAAATCACAAGAATATTACCAAATTGAAGTGCTTTTAATTTTTTATACTTTTAATTTTTAGATGAATGGGATGATACCCTAAGTGATACAAAATGGGAGAAGTGTGTTGACTTCTATGAATGAATGAAATGGAAGGAACCAGAACCATGTGTTCCCATTCAATTCCATCAGTGGATGCCCAGCCACAGTCACCTTAGAACAGTATGGAATTTAGATTCCATTCTACGCTCTTTTGAAAACTGAGGTCAAACAGAATCAGTCCCAGGACAAAAACAGAATCGTAGATGAGATTGTTTTCCATACCCTAGAGGTCCTAGAACATTCAAGATCTGACAGTAAATGCACAGGCCAATAACTATTGAGCAGTCCTTTGCCATCAGTGTCTCTCAGCCACCCATCCTTTCCCTACAACTCTTGCAAACTTCTCCCATACCACTCCTAAACCTCTGGTTTCCTTGAGGCTAAGCATCAATTGAAGTGGTTACTGTATTCCTCAATGCCCAATTAATCAGAATCCTGAGCCATGTTTTAAGATATTGGGCCATACATTTAATTTCATGTTTCTATACTGTAGAAAGTAGTATACGGGATATGTCATTCAGTAACGAGTCTGTGCATTAATTCGCACTTCTGAAACTTCTATTTTGACACAGTAACTCATATTCCAAATCCAGCTTAAAAAAAAAAAAATATTGGCCCTCACCTTTTACCTTCGTCTGGATTCCTGGGACAAGTATCTTGGTTATGTAGGCCCAGCTTAACTAGGCTGTAGATTCACCACACGAAGGCACAGCAGGAGTCCAGTATTTTCCCTTCCCTATAGTGCCAGGAGTTGGGGACATGTACTGGAGAATGGGCTTCCCAGGTGGCGCTAGTGGTAAAGAACCTGCCTGCCAATACAGGAGACACAAGAGATGAGGTTCAAGCCCTGGATTAGGAAGATTCCCTGGAGAAGGGCATGGCAACCCACGCCAGTATCCTTGCCTGGGGAATCCCCATGGACAGAAGAGCCTGGCGGCCTACAGCCCATAGGGTGGCACAGAGTCGGACACGACTGAAGCGACTTAGCGTGCACACACTGGAGAATGAGGGGCTGCTGTAGGTCTCACCCCCACTTTAACCAGAGATGGTTCTCAGTTAACTCAGCACTTCTCTAATCCCAAGGAGGCAAAAGGAAGGAGAGTACAGCGGTAAAAAGCAGCTATTTGTGATGGGAAGATTAGCCTTGTCCCCGGTCTCTGCTAGCCAGTTAATTTTAAAACTCTTTCAAATTAATACTGAATAACTAAAGTTGACTTTGATTTGTGTCTTCTTCATTTCATCTGGTTTGTAATCTATTATTTCTAATTTAATAATCTTATTGTATTTGTGCTGGAGACATTTGCTATAAATCTCTCTTTGGAAAAAGATGAGATATAAATTATCAATAAAATAGAAACAAAGAACTCTCTAAGAAAAAAATTTGCCTATCTTTTTTTCTCATGAATTAATCCTTTAGAAATGAAGACCCTCATAGCTGCCAGGAAATTAAGATTAGCTTTTTACAACAATTTTTTAAAAAAATCTTTTGACAATAATAACTTGAGTAGAAATATGCTGCTGCTGCTGCTAAGTCATTTCAGTCATGTCTGACTCTGTGTGATCCCATAGACGGAAGCCCACCAGGCTCCCCTGTCCCTGGGATTCTCCAGGTAAGAACACTGGAGTAGATTGCCATTTCCTTCTCCAAGAGTAGAAATAGAAATTGTTACAATTTTAAGCTTATTTCAACCAAACGGAAACATTTTAACATAATTACTATTTTGACCAAACATAAACAGTATATTATTTATATAATTCTCTACTTTTATATACCAAGTTCCCTAAGAACATACTTCCTTCAAATGGACTAAACACTGGGCTTACTCATCTGCTTATTAACATGTCAAAGAAACAAATGCAGGTTTAAAAATTTTCCCCCTACCAATCTTCTAGCTACATGGGTCTGGGTACACCTGAGAGTCCTTTAGGGGACTTGGAGATCCCAGATGTTCTAGGACCAGACTATAGAACTACAAGTCACTTGGCCCCACAGATCAGCAATTCTAACTGTAGTACCTGTCTAGTTCTATAGCAATTTATATTTTAATAAAACTTGCAATTCACAAAACATCTTCACAAGTATAATCTGATTTAATTTTTCCCCAAACCAAAAAAGGTATTTACAACATATGTTTTCTAGTTTTTAAAAAATCTTTCCTATTTTATTTCTTTTAATCTTTGCTAAGCAGTGAAACTAGCCAATTAGATTTGAACAAAGTTTTCTCTCATAAAAAACATCCTTACAATCTAAATCTTCCCTTTTTTTTTTTCTTTTTCCCCCTTTGAGGGAGTTATTTTGTTTTTATTGCTAATGCTGAAAAACATCACATCATCTCGTAGGAGTTAGATTAGCAATAATTATCTCTCAGCAGGACTGACATAGAGAAAGTCTCCTGGAAAGTTTAGTTTTGGCCAGCTATTTCAGATTTAATTGAACATGTTTACCTTAATAGGAAATGAAAAAGAAAAATGTTGATTTTGCTTAAAGTATGGTTAAGTTTACCAGGTTGGCAAGGACTTTAAATGCCTCAGTTTTCAACACAAGCAAAATACATGTTCTCTAAGGAAAGATAGCTTCTCTAATGAAACACAAATCATTAACCAGCTGTTACAATTAAGGAGGTCATCCATGATAGATCCCCTGGAGAAGGGTTTAAAAGTTTGATCATTTGTACCTTGAGATAGTTTATAAACATCATTGTAGGCGGATAATCTAGTGGCTATGAGCAGACTCTGGAGTCAGAACGCTTAGGAGCAAATTCCAATTCTTATTACCTTGAAGGGCTTCACTGGTATCTCAATTGGTAAAGAATCTGCCTGCAATGCAGGAGACTGGGGTTTGATCCCTGGGTCAGGGAGATCCTATGGAGAAGGAAATGGCAAGCCACTCCAGTATTCTTGCCTGGAAAATCCCACAGACAGAGGAGCCTGGCAGGAGCCTCTTTGGGGCTGCAAAGAGTCGGACACAACTTAGCAACTAAAACTAAAGCATTACCTTGAACAAGTTACTTAAGCCCTCTAAGCTTTGAGTTTTGTGTATGTAAAACAAAAGCCACTCAACAGTATCTATCCCAAGTTATTAAGATTAAAATACATAATCTATATAAATACCTCTGTGTGCCTGGAACACAATAGCACTTAATTTACTAATTTTTACTGTTTTCTTTTTAATCTTTTGGCTACACCTCAAGGTATGTGGGATTTTAGCTCCCCGAGTAGGCATCAACCCATGCCCAGTATTGGCAGCACGGTCTTAACCACTGGACCACAGGGAAGTCCAAGTTACTAAATTTTTAAAGACATTTCCTTTATAAAACTTAGCTGCACAATGGATAGAATATTCATGTGGGAAAAAAAAAAAAAAAAACTATTTCTATAATCTCATGTAAGTGCAAACGAAACAGGATGAAAGAATCTTCTCCAAAATAACAATGGATACTAGTCCCAGATAAAAGGTGACAGTATGTCCTAATTTGCCTAGACTAGTTCTGAGTTACACCTGTTGTCCCGATATAAATAATAATCTCCCCCTAAGCCCCTTCACTCTCAAGTAACCTGGTTCAGATCATAAAATAGATGGTCAATTGTGTTTGTTACTAAACTTTTTCCCCACACACCCCCAAGTCATATTCTATACTCAAATGTATAATACTGGAGGTTAGGTCTGTGTAAATGACATTTTCCCTTTGCCAGCTGAATTTTTTTAAGCTCCACTAAAAACTGAACTGGGGCTTCCCAGATGGCACTAGTAGTAAAGAACCCTACTGCCAATGCAGGATATGTAAGAGATGGGGGTTCAATCCCTGGGTCAGGACAATTCCTGAAGGAGGGCATGGCAATCCACTCCAGAATTCTTGCCTGGAGAATCCCCATGGATAGAGGCCCTGGAGGGCTACAGTCCAGGGGGTCGCAAAGAGTCAGATACAACTGAAGTGACTTGGCACACATGCATGCAAAAAGAGAACTAGAAGAATAAAGGAAGACAGGAGGAGGAAAGGCTCTTAACATTTCCTGTTTGCCTGGAGTTCCTGTCAACATCTCCAAGGCAACAGGTCTTCATTTCAGGAGCATCACCTGGTTCCACTCGCCAGCTTTTTCTGGAGATTTCCCAAACCAGCCTCATCAATCCCCTACCAGTGCCCTCCTCCTCAGGCAGCTCTGAGTCCCTGCTCTGCAGGACCTCTCCTCCAAACTTCTAGTTTCCAAGAACCACCACCTTTACCCTCAGCTATCTCAGTGTTCCTTTTCTGATTTTTTTCGGTTCTCTAGCACCAGTGGCAACCCACTCCAGTGTTCTTGCCTGGAGAATCCCAGGGACGGGACAGCCTGGTGGGCTTCCGTCTCTGGGGTCGCACAGAGTCGGACACGACTGAAGCGACTTCACAGCAGCAGCAGCAGCACCAATTTAACTTATTTCCGGTATTTGCCGGTTTTAGTCGATAAGTCCTGGTGGGACTCTCTCATGACCCTAGGACTGCAGCCCGCCACGCTCTTCTGTCCATGGGATTTGCCAGGCAAGAATACTGCTGTGGGTTCCATTTCCTTCTGCAGGGGATCTTTCACGACCCAGGGATCAAACCTGCGTCTCCTGCATTGCAGGCCGATTCTCAGTGGTACTGAGCCACCAGGGGAGTCCACTCTATACTACACTCTGTTAAAATATCCAGTTGTGCTCTTCTTGATGTCTGAAGTCTAACTGATACTGATACTATTGAGAGGAATGGGAATGGAACTGGCAATTTTAACACAAAAAAAGAATTTTTGCTGTTACTTTCTATATTATCTTTATATAATACCTACATAAGTTAAATTTAATTATATATTTTAAATGATTTTTTAAAACTATTTTGCCATCTTCACGTTGGTCTTCAGAACATTAAAAATCATCTTCAGGGTAAAACACGTCACTAGCAATTCCCAAGAGGATTTACATTCAGCGATTATTGTCAGATAGATGGCTTAGGGAGTTGAGGAAATAAGCAACCCAACTGGATAGTCCACTCATCATAGTGTTTGCTAATGCAAGGCCATTAACACTGGCACATCAACTAAATTTTAAAGTGTTCCATTAGAAATGCTATATGAATTTCCTGCAATAAACTATTAAATAAGCATTATGCATCACATATTAAGTGCATAATAAATATATTTCTGATTTCCTCCCCATCGCAACTACCTACCACCAGACCCTAATCTAGGAACTGTTGAGAGGCACATAACTTCTTAAGAAAGTAGGCTTTGTTGGCTTACATATAAAAAAAAAGATCTTAGCTGAAAAATTGCAAACTATCAAAGCTTACCAGGACACCAGAGCAGCAAACGCACCAGCTTAAGTTTAACAAGAAAGTTATTTTCTTACATCATGAAATGTCATTGCATAATCAATATAACTATAATAATAAATGACTAATACTCACCTCCACTTCCTTTTGTAAAGCAAATTCACTCCTGTCTTCTTATTGCCCCCTCTACTAGTTAATTTTATAAGCCTTTGGACTCTACAGTTATTGACACTGGAAAAAACTTTACCCTCTGTCCCTGGGATTCTCCAGGCAAGAATACTGGAGTGGGTTGCCATTTCCTTCTCCAATGCATGAAAGTGAAAAGTGAAAATGAAGTCTCTCAGTCGTCCCCAACTCTTAGCGACACCAAGGACTGGAGCCTACCAGGCTCCTCCGTCCATGGGATTTCCCAGGCAAGAGTACTGGAGTGGGATGCCATTGCCTTTTCCGAACTGTAAGAGAAAGCTTTCACAAACAAAGAACTGAGGTGAGCACTCTTCCCCTCAAGCCACAGTTTCAAAAGAAAATGCTGGCATCCCAAGGAGAAAGTATTTATATTAAGACTAAAGAAGAATCTCTGTACATGACAAAAAGTACCTTGGGTTATCTATTCCAATACAGTGGTAGAAGACTAGCAAGCCTTGCTGTATGTTCGTGCTCTACTCTGCATTTTCTTTATTCTTCAACTTCCTGGAAATCAACATATTTTGTGATTGAGACAAGGAAGGCATATTCATCACTATGATACAATTTTTTTAATTTCACAGTCTATTTGTTGCCCTAGATACTGGACACTCAGTCATGTCCAGCTCTTTGTGATCCCTACACTATACTACTATGAACAATTGATTTCAAATTCAAAATTAAATTTTAATATGGTGAACAATTAACTTGCTTTCTAGATAATTACCTGAAATATCACCACTATTATTCTTTACTGATTTTTTTTGCTAAGTTCCTAGTGGATAATTCTTTCTGTAGTATTCTAAGAGGCTCACATTTAGAGTGCCTCAAATTATTACTTTCCTTTAAATTTAAAACAAGAACCTAAACACCACTGAACCAAACTTTCTTCCTACCACCAGGAACAGGTAATTAGTGAAAGATGGGTATAAATTCCATTTGTCTATGACCTATCTCCCATTACCAGGTGTCTTCCCCCAACATACCCTTCTATAAGGAAGAAGAACCCACCAATACCTGGAAAATCTGCCACCACTGCTTCTTGGCAAATCACTGAATGTTCCTTTATGCAGTAAAACAGAGCCTTACATGATTTCTGTGACTCACAGTTTCCTATTTTCACCACTGTGACGTTTAATTGAGTGATAATTATCTTAAGAGATCAAAATTCCAAAATTTACATCTTTCACTTTGTCAAGAAGTTAGATGATTCAAACTGTATTCAATTAGTTTAAGATGGAAATATCCAGATTTAACTGTCATAACTTACGTTGACACCAAAAGTATTATGGAACATAATACATGAGGATAAATGAATCTATATGCACAATACTTTTTCCCTCCAAACTGAAAGACTCATGAAAAAGGAATTATGCCTATATTGAGTCATCATTTTGTACCGAAACATCAAATATCAAACTTGTAATGAAAAATGTACTATTATATTAAAATCTGTATGTCAATTTTTGTTTCTGAAACCAATAGTGTAAAGAGAAAAGATTTAAGAAAGATACTCTTGAGAATTAACAGACATTTGGAATCAAAATAAAACAAAATGTACCAAATTTTAATACACTAAAAAATAAACATTTTATTAAAGAAAGTCTGAAAAACATATGCACCAAAACAAAAGTGACTACGAATGCTAAATAAAAAACCTTCAAAAAATGTGTACCACGTGATTCAACGTTTTAACTTTATATATAAAAGCTATACTATAAAATACAAAGCTAAACTATTAGAGTACTAACAATACTATTCATATAAAGAAACTTAACAGTAGTAAAATATGAATACATAAGATGCTTATTTTTGGTCCTTTCGGAAAAACAAACTAAGATTTTTTTTTTTTTTTAACACAGCTCCAGGCACAAAAATAGAATATAAGATGACAACTGCAACATTCTTAGTGTTTATCCTTGTAATTCTTTAAATGTCACCAGTCATAATAGCAATGAATTCCTCTTGATTTACTGTGATAAGAAAGAAAATGTAAGTCAGAAATACACATTTTTTTCAGAGAACACTTTTACTATTTTACACTAAGTATTTTTAAATTTTATATTATACAAAATTCTTAATAAACCAAGACATAGTATTTTGCTTTTACTTCTTTGTAGCAAATTGAATACATTAAATTGAATTTCATGAATACAAAAATATATAAAATATAATAAACATAAATATTCTATAATATTAACTAAAGTATCCAAGTTACAAAAAACCCATCATAATCATTTACACACACAATAAAATAGTTTTAAAAGCTTGTTATTTTAAATTTCTTAGATGGTTAAGCTCTCTTGATAATCTTTATTCCACTAGTTCATTTAACAAACACTTTCTGAATAAATAAGCTTAAATATATCATACATGTAAATTAGAATTATGAAGGATGAAAATAGAAAAAATGTCAACTTGTTTTTGGAACTTTTACAGACATAAAAGCCTCTGTTTAAAAGAAAACAAAACTGAAACATAGTTAAAGAAAAAACAGTGCAACAAAAAGCTATAAGGAATTAAGAAGAATGAGTTGCTCAGAACCTGAGAAAGAACAACCAATTCATGCATTCAATATTAAACATCTACAACACAGTATGACAGACAGTGGAACAGAATACAAAACCTATAATACAAAACTCAAAATACTTTCAATGATTTTATAAACTGCAGTATTGATTTTTCACCTTTGCAGTTAAAGGAATACGCTTCAGTATCTTATGACAGCTATTACCCCTTTCCCTCTCTAGTTATAAAACATAATCAAAATATATTAAAACTTTGAACAATTTCATCGATATGCACCTTCTTTTAAGAACCCCTGATTTAGAAAAATCTAGAATCAGGCATCTAGACCAAAACAGCAAACAAGAGTATATTTTTAAGGAAAACAACACAAGGAAAGTGGCCTTAGAATGATTTGACTAACATCATTTTAACAGCATAACAGAGCCATAATTAAAATATTCAAAATCTGAAAAGTACTTATGTTTTCTTACTTTAAGAAAGAAAACTTAACCTCAAACTTTTTCTCTCAATTTGTAAAATCTCAATACTCAAATTTCAAATCAAGCATCATGGAGTTCTAAAACAAAACACTGGAGCATTTCAAAAGTATTTTAAACTATTCCATAATTCCATATCTAAAAACAAAATGTTTAAGTCCAAAAAAGTAAACTTAAAAGCTGGCTCAGACAGTAAAGAATCTGTCTGCAGGACAAACCTGGGTTCCATTCCTGAGTTGGGAAGATCCCCTGGAAAAGGACATGGCAACCCACTCTAGTATTCTTGCCTGTTGAGTTCCATGGACAGAGGAACCTGGCAGGCTACAGTCCATGGGGTCACAAAGAATTGGACACAACTGAGCGACTTCACTTCACTTCACACACTGAGCAACTTCATTTCACTTCACTTTGTTATCAGTAAGACTTTCAGACAATTAGGAGGATCGATGATGCCTTCATACATTTGGTTTTATAACCTTCTCTATCAATCGTATCTTATATCAAGTTCCTTTATTTAATAATTCTAACATAATGCCTACCTTAAAATAAGCATTTGATAAACTATATATTGAATCAAACAAATATGCCACTTCATTTTTTTGTACACTACCTTTTCAAACAAAATTTTCATCAGTCATTTTATAGGGTAAATCTTATTACATTTTATTAAAATTAAAAAATTTCAGGGAAATTAAGTAGATTAATTACCTTAGAGACTATCTGGCTTCAGAGGGGAAATAACAAATTTTAACATCTGAAGTGCCAGTTGAATACTTTACTAACACATTGCTTCCTATAATAATATGTAACTTAAAAAACTCTATAAACATAGAAAACTAATATTTTACTTTATAGCATAAGAGGCAATACAGTACTATGGTTAAAAGCATATTCTTTGTCATTATGGAGATTTGAGTTTAAATCTCACTCTGCTGTGTTGTGATAACCTTGAATAGGTTATTAAACTCTCAGAGCTTTAGTTTCCCCATCTATATATTCATCTATCCTAAGCATAAATATGTAAAACAATGTATTTACTTCACAAAAGCTATTATGAAAATTAAGTGACATAATCCACAAGGTAACATTATAAGCACAGAATATAAAATATATTAAGTACTAAATAAATGTTAAAGGGATTTCCTGATGGCTCAGATGGTAAAGAGTCTGTCTGCAATGTAGGAGACCCAGGTTTGATCCCTGGGTTGGGAAGATCCCCTGGAGAAAAAAATGGCAACCCACTCCAGTATTCTTGCCTGGAAAAATCCCATTGATGGAGGAGCCTGGCGGGCTACAGTCTATAAGGTCGTAAAGAGTCAGACATGACTGACCAACTTCACTTCACTTCAAATGTTAACATTCATAATTATTTAGAAGATGGTCCACTTGGAGTTTTTTAATGTTGCTACTGTTTTTCAAAAAGATTTATTGTGTTTTAGTTTATATATCTTGGGAAGGAGTCTTTCTATATCATTACCAGAGCTTTATTTAGAGAAGCAATCCTGTACCTAGTACAGGTAAAACAAACTGTTTTACCCGTATAATACTGTATAATACCTCTGGTCTTTTGACACATTAGTAGCAGGAGTATGAAACAGATATACCAAGATTCTCTCTACCACTGAAGAGAGTATGTTACATAAAGGAACTCATTTAAAGCTGCTGCTGCTGCTGCTAAGTCGCTTCAGTCATGTCCGACTCTGTTCGACCCCAGAGACGGCAGCCCACCAGGCTCCCCCGTCCCTGGGATTCTCCAGGCAAGAACACTGGAGTGGGTTGCCATTTCCTTCTCCAATGCATGAAACTGAAAAGGGAAAGTGAAGTCGCTCAGTCATGTCCGACTCTTAGCGACCCCATGGACTGCAGCCTACCAGGCTCCTCCATCCATGGGATTTTCCAGGCAAGAGTACTGGAGTGGGGTGCCATTGCCTTCTCCGCATTTAAAGCTAACTCAGAGTAATAATCAACAGCTAGGGAAGACACAAACATTTTTTAACTATGAAGGCAGTGGATTATAAATCCAAATATTAGAGTTAGAGCTTAAGAAGTCATTTAAATTTTCTCAAGTTTCAATCATCTCTGTTTTAAAATATAATTAATTATGTTGATTCTCTTCAAAGAGCTAGTACTAAAAATAGAAAAGTTGTATGCATGTATGCTAAGTCACTTCAGTAGTGTCCAACTCTTTGCGACCCTATAGACTGTAGCCCACCAGGCTTCTCTGACTATGGGATTCTCCAGGCAAGAATACTGAAGTGAGTTGCCATCCCCTCCTCCAGAGGATCTTTCCGACCCAAGGATCAAACCCAAGCCTCCTGCATTGCAGGCAGATTCTTTACCGCTGAGCTAACCGGAAAGCCCCAGAAAAGTTGTATAATGCTCAGTAACAGTCACATAAATATAATGGGAAAGCATAATAATGCACAATTCTAACAATCTACAAATCTGTATTGATAACCAGTTGCTACTATCTTACCTCCTTATTGAAGCATCCCAGTATTTCCAAGGTTATATAAATATACGTATATACATATAAATATATATATTCATGTAAAAATGAATAGTTGGTACTATAGCAACATATATCTACTGTAACACACACTCCTGCTCACTACTTAAGTCTATAAACATCACAGTACTCATCACGTTCAAGAAAACGCAGGAGAATATAAATATGAAAAAGAAAAAAAAAAAGGAAAACAAGTTTACACTTAATGCTAGGCATGTTCAATTATCTCCATTTCATAATCATAACCACCTTGAAAGGTATTAAAGTTGATTTTTGTAAATAGGAAAACTGAGACTCAGAAATGTAACAACCTGCACAAAATTACAGAGCTACTAAGTAAGTGGTAGAGATTCAATTCAAATCCAGGCCTGTATGATTCCAAAGCCTCAGGCTTTTTGCACTGTATGATTCCATACTGCTCTTCAGTGGCTCACAATATAATTGAGAAGACACATATGTATATAACTAACAGAAGGCAATGTATAAAAGGTCAAAAAAGATTGTTTCGCTAAATGGGCCCTCAATGGAAATCTCATCATTTACAAATAGAGATCAATGAGGGAGGCTTTGGGGAGTTTAAGATGAACCTGAGATAACGACTAACATTTTCGCAGACAGAACCTGGCAATTAGATTAAAGAACAGCATGATGAAAGGCACAGCATAAAAGGACAGGATGGAATATATTCTGTCAAAGTATGTATACTATATAAGTAGTGAGGGTTAGAGTAAAAAGAGGAAGAATACAGTGGAAAATAAAACGAGATAGCTGTTGTAGGACAGATCTCATATAGGCAAAGAATCATAAGTGTCTGAATATGAAAATGACATCACCAAACTTGCATTTTAGGAAAAGAATGATATTAGGATGAAAACAGAGGCTTAGAGGCATAGAGGAGGCAATTAGGAGGCTACAAGAGACTCTAAGTCAGCAAGAGCAGGGACAACATCAGCCTCTTATTGGGCAGCACTGGTCAGCACACAGAACTGTGTACCAGCAGGCATTCAAGGAAATAATGAATGAAGCTATGATATTATAAAATTCCAACAAAGAAATTAGGGCCTGAATTAGGACAGCAGCAGTAAATAAAGAAATAAAACTTCAAAATATTTGAAGGGAAGACTCAAACTTAAGACATGCATAAAGGTTGAGAAAGAAAGCATTAAAGGATGAAATTTACTGAGAGGCTGAAATTTTGGAGATATTTCACCCTCAAAGAAATATAATATGAAGTTCCACACTTCAATACTTTCTTGAAGTGTGGAACCTCATATTATAACCTGTACAGTTAGTTTTAAAGGTCTGCTTCATTTCAAGCCAAGTATGTGTGATACTTATGCAAAAAGCCCATTACAGAATGAACAACATTTACACTAAATAAAGGGACAGTTTGCAAAGGGTCTTGAAAATCATTTGGTTTAAAAAAAAATTACTTATGTGTACAAGTAGGAATATTTGGAATATATGTTTTACTCAAAACTTACTTTCTCCATCACCATCTTTATCAAATTCTTCTATCATAGCCCGAAGTTCTTCATCACTCATGTTTTCACCCAATTCTCTGGCAACACGTCGCAAATTCCTCAAGCTTATTTTACCAGAATCATCATCATCAAATAGTTTAAACGCCTTCAGTATTTCTTCATGTGGATCTCTTTCCAATATCCAGTCTGTCACTATAGTTAAAGAGAGATGAAAAGTAAACCTTCACAGTCACAAAGGCATTCATTTGTAAAATCAACTAATTATTAGATGAGAATTAAAACTGTGAAAGTAGTTTGGCAATAAAAACGCCAAACCAAAGTACAAAATCCCTGAGATAAAACCTAAAATCAGAAAAGCCAAATCCATATTTTAGAATTTAACCTTCACATTATCTACAATTTATCCTATTATATGGCTTCCCACGTGGCTCAATGGTAAAGGATCTGCCTGACAAGCAGAAGACATGGGTTCGAAGCCTGGGCCAGGAAGATCCTCAGTGAAGGAAATGGCAACCCACTACAGTATTCTTGCCTGGGAAATCCTGTAGACAATGGAGCCTGGTACATTACAGTCCATGGGGTCGCAAAAGAGTCAAACACAACTTGTGACTAAACAATAATATTCTATTTTAAGAGTAAGCATAATTATATTACACAGAAGCAAATTTTTGAAAACTATATTTATACCATATTTATTTAAGGTCTACTATTAAGAACTGTACTAGGTTCCATTGATATCAAGCACACAAGTCTGGGAGTTCGTAACCTAGTTGTAGAGATGACATACCAACAGAACAATCAAAACCAACTAAAAATTGTTTGCTGGCTAAACTTAATAGTAATACTGATTGTTCTCCAAATTTAACACAACTTAAAAACAAATTTCCCTAACAAATTTACAAAATTAACTGTCACCATTAATAAAGACACAATTTCAGATAGTATATGAAAATTCTGCTCGTATCTTCATAACTTAGAAGAACCCCTTGGTTTCTCAAAAGAAGTTCCTAAAAGGATAGAATCTGATTGTAGTAAGAATAAAAAAGTCTGGAAAGGAGATCTCTCTAAAGTCAAATCCATTCTGTTCAGCAAGATAGTAACTATCAGACAGCTAAATTAAAATTAAATGTGAGCAATTTCAGGCCTCAATAGTAACAATTATTTAATATATTAAATTTAACAATATATAATAAGAGTGAGCTTAATATTTTCATAAAACCACAGTCTTTAATCAATAGCCACAACAACAAAACTTTTTAATCTGTGGTATAAAACTTTTTAAGTTACTAGATAAAATTCTGAAAATATCAAAGTAAAAATCTTTGAAGTAATTCTACATGTTAATCTACCACTACAACAAGAGCCATTTATGATTTTCACTGTGCCATTAAAAATAACTCCATCCTGTGAGGTTTACAGAATCATTAAAACTTTGCAAAGGCTTACAGACGGAAAACACTGGAATATTTAATGCACCCAAAAGAAAAATACAATTCAAGTCCCCCACAAACTGTTGCTATGCTGCTGTCTGCATCATATCTGGTTGAATGAGCTTTAGAATAAGCACCTATTCAAGATAATGTTAAATCATCTACACATATATTCAATAATTTTCTTTTTTTCCTCTACAATAATTTTCTTTTATCCATTAATTTTATACAAAAGTCTTCCAAGTAACTAATTGAAGTATATTACTCTAAGTATGCAAATCATCAAAGCTCATAAATATTCAGTTAAAAAGGAGTTGGCATATATACAGCCATAACACCAAAATAAAATACCACACTTAACTTTATGGCTCATACTCAACTTATTTTGAATTTAGTCCCAACAAAAAAGCAGGACAAGGAAAAAAAAAAAGTGTTAAGAAATTTTCTTCACCAATTAAATAATTTACATGACAGGTGAACCAAAAAAGCAGCTTGCTGAAAATATTAATGTACTTAAAGAAGCAACAGGGTGATCTGGGGAACAGATGGGGTTCCAAGATGTATAAATTCCTATCCCAATGGTGCTTTAATTGTGTTAGTTACTTCAGACTTGTGTATCTATAGAATCTTTTATCAATACTTTGCCTTAGAATGCAACTTTTCTTTGGAAGTATAAATACCCATCATTCTGGACAGCTAACACATTTTAACTTCATGATGACTCCCCTCCATGCCTTCATGTTCTATTCTTGCTCTACAAAGTAGAATTATAACATATATTTTTTTCAATGAAAATAAATCAACAGAAAGGCAGTAAAGGTGGGTTGAATCTATTTCACAAATTTCTGTCCATGTAACTCTATTTTCAAATGACTTAATTATACTATCAGAAATGTACTCACTCAAAATAGTTAGATCTTATACATTGTAAAAATCACTTAAGGGTCCTCTACTCGTGCCCACCAGAGTCTATGAGCATGCACTGACCAGAGTCCACGAATTCAATACTCCAAGCCCGTCCAGAGGTCCCCGATCCCAGCTTTCTATGCTTCAAAAACACTAAGAACAATACCCCTGCATCAGTTTTTACTATAGCCAATCACCTTTCATGCCTAGAACACGGATCATACCCAAAGCGCCTTTAGCCCAAATAATCACAAAGTCCACATCTATAAGAAGGACGGGGGCCACTGGGTGAAAGTTCAGGAACTCAAGGAGCACAATGGACACATCACAGGTCCCGACTGGGCTCCCAAGGGTGACCATACCATCACTTGCGGGGCCCACCGCAATACCTACATCTGGAGTCAGAAAGATGGTGTCTGGAAGCTAACCCTGGTGATCCTGAGAACTAACCATGCAGCCACTTTCATCAAGTGAGAACAGATTCGCCATGGGCAGCAGGGCATGACTCATCTTTGTTTGGTACTTCGAGTCTGAAAATGACTGGTGTGTGAGCAAGCACGTTAAAAAGCCCACCCGCTCCACGGTCCTCAGCTTGGACTGGCATCCCAACAACGTTTTGCTGGCAGTGGGATCCTGTGACTTCAATGAAGAGTGCTTTCTACCTACATTAAAGAAGTGGATGAGAAGCCAGCCAGTACGCCCTGGGGTGGCAAAATGCTTTTCAGTCAGCTGATGTCAGAGTATGGAGGCAGGGCACACGGGCTCAGCTTCTCCGCCAGCGGCAGCCGCCTGGCTTGGGTCAGCCACAACAGCACTGTGTCCACTGCCAACGCCTCAAAAAGCATGCAAGTCTCAACCCTAAAGGTGGAGTTCCTGCCCCTCCTGAGTGTGTCGTTTGTCTCAGAGAACAGCATCGTGGCTGCTGGCCATGACTGCTGCCCCATGCTCTTTAACAAGAACAATCACAGCTGCTTGACCTTCGTCACCAAGCTGGACATCCCCAAACAGAGCATCCAACACAATATGGACAAGCGGGCTGTGATTGAGGACCGCAACACGGCCCTGGAGACACTGCACCAGAACAGCATCACTCAAGTCTCTATTTATGAGGTGGACAACCAAGATTGTTGCAAATTTTGCACTAATGGCACTGACAGAGGCATGACCATTTGGGATTTTAAGACCTTAGAATCTTCCAGCCAGACCCTTCGGATAATATGAAGATGAGCAGACTTCCACGCAGGATGCGTGGGGCAGCTCCACCATTTGCATCCGAGGAGAGCCACTGCCAGGAAACACTGAAGACACACACGGCGCAAACCTTGTTCTGTGTTTTGTGTGAGTATAACTAGTGAAAGCGTTGGCTTTTTAAAAGCAGCAGAGATTGAGTTTTGTTTCATGGGTTTTTTTGTTTTGTGACTTCATTCCATTCTTGACCAAAGTTTCTCTTTAAGTAGTTTATTATGGAAAATTGTCAAGACTAACTTAAAGGAAGGGCTGGGGAGGTATATAAATCGTCTGCTAAAAAAATTAAGTAAAAACACTGAATATGTTTTAAAAAATCACTTAATACAGCAAATTAGAAAACATCACATTAAAACTTTAAACCCAAGCAGTCATATCCTAGATTACTGAGGTTACTAACTTTTTTACTCTTAACTACATCCCTTTTCTTTTCACTTTCACCACCCTCAGCACAGAAAATCTATTACAGTTGTCCCTCAGTTTCTATGGTATCCATGGGAGACTGGTTCCAGGACTTTCCTCAGATTTCAACATCTGGAATGGGTAGTATTTGCATATAACCTATGCACATACCCCTGTATACTTTAAAACATCTCTGGACTACTTACAATATCTAATACAATGTAAATGCTATGTAAATAGTTGTAAATACGACGTAGTGAAGTGAAAGTCGCATCCGACTCTTTTAGACCCCATGGGCTATACAGACCATGGAATTCTCCAGGCCAGAAGACTGGAGTGGGTAGCCTTTCCCTTCTCCAGGGGATCTTTCCAGCCCAGGGATGGAACCCAGATCTCCCACATTGCAGGCAGATGCTTTACCAGCTGAGCCACAAGGGAAGCCCAAGAATATTGGAGTGGGTAGCTTATCCCTTCTCCAGCAGATCTTCTCAACCCAGGAATCATTGCAGGATTCAATTCCTGGGTCTATTCTGATTCAGAGTAATTTGTCCCAAACTGGGTTCGATCCCTGGGGTGGGAAGATCCCCTGGAGGAGGGCATGTGGGTTGCCTGGAGAATCCCCATAGACAGAGGAGCCTGGCGGGCTATACTCCATGGTGTCATAAAGAGTCAGATACGACTGAGCAACCAAGCACAGCACAGCATGTAAAACATATATTCATCTGTGGTCAGTCATTATTTTAAAATAATCAAAAAATGAAGAGAAAACATGGTTCTTAACTATTCCCAAACAGTAATAAAATTTTATCTGACAGTTGATAATAAGTGGCCTGAGGATAGCTAAAGTATGTGCTGAGCCTGTGAAAAGGTTGATCTTTGAAAGTCAGGGTGAAGTTTATTCATGAACATTTATTCTAGAAGGAACCCAGTATTTCTGCTCTATTAGAAACACAGAAGAGATGGAGGATCAGGAAAGGTAGAGATGACATAGGACTCTGGCTTCAGCTGCTAATAAAATCAAAATTTTAAAACTGTATCCACTTAAGATGAAATAATGTGTTTTATAAAATTATTAGAGGCAATTATATAGTGCTTAGGGCTTCCCTGGTGGCTCAGAGGTTAAAGCGTCTGCCTGCAATCTGGGAGACCTGGGTTCGATCCCTGGGTCAGGAAGATCCCCTGGAGAAGGAAATGGCAACCCAGTCCAGTATTCTTGCCTGGAGAATCCCATGGACGGAGGAGCCTGGTGGGCTACAGTCCATGGGGTCGCAGAGTCGGACACGACTGAGCGACTTCACTCACTCTCACTCATATAGTGCTTAAAATAACCTACAACCAGGTGGCACTAGTGGTAAAGAATTTGCCTGCCAATGCAGGAGACACAAGAGACGCCAGTTCAATCCCTGGGTTAGGAAGATCCCCTGAAGGAGGAAACGGCACCCCACTACACTATTCTTGCCAAGAGAAGCCCTTGGACAGAGGAGTCTAGCGGGCTACAGTACATGGGGTCACAAAGAGTAAGACACAACTGAGCGTCAACATACACAGGAAAAGGTAATGAGAAAAATACAAATACATGGAGTAGAATACTTTTTATGCTTCAACAATACACATATATCACATTTTCAAGCCATTAAAACAAAGACTAATTTTTTAAGTAATAACAAACACTTAATTGGCTCAGCTGGTAAAGAATCTGTCGGCAGTGCCCGGGAGACCTGGGCTTGATCCCTGGGTTGGGAAGATCCCCTAGAGAAGGAAAAGGCTATCTCCTCCTTAGTTCTCTCCTGGCCTGGAGAATTCCATGGACTAGATAGTCCACGGGGTCTCAAAGAGTCAGACACAACTTACCAACTTTCACTTTCAATTGAACTTACTATATACTAAGGCTCTTTTGTTAAACACTTCACATATTTTTAACTTATTTATTCCTAAGAACCCTATGAGATAGTACAACCATTCCCATTTTATAGCTGAAAATGAGGCAGAGAGAAGTAAAATGACCAAGTTACACAGCTAGCAGGTGGCAAAACCAGGATCTAAACCCAGGCAATCTGATTCCAAAATGTCCATGCTAAACCACTACACTGGACCAAATTTATTTGAAGTATAGCTCTTTCCTAGTAGTATCATTCCTATTGTATCCTGAACCTTGTTTCTATAAACAATCTAGTTGAAACTTTCGGAGAAGGCAATGGCACCCCACTCCAGTACTCTTGCCTGGAAATCCCATGGACGGAGGAGCCTGGTAGGCTGCAGTCCATGGGGTCACTAAGAGTTGGACATGACTGAGCGACTTCCCTTTCACTTTTCACTTTCATGCATTGGAGAAGGAAATGGCAACCCACTCCAGTGTTCTTGCCTGGAGAATCCCAGGGACGGACGGAGACCAGTGGGCTGCCGTCTATGGGGTCACACAGAGTTGGACACCACTGACATGACTTAGCAGTAGCAGCAGTTAAAACTTTTGCTAAAATCATAAACCCCAAAAGCTTCAATACTGGGAAAATGAAATGGCACTATTCCTCTTCTCAAGTAAATTCTACAAATTAGAGAAAAAAAAGAAGATGCTCTCCAAAGGGACAGGCTCCTTTCCAAATAATCATCTATTAATTGGAGATCTTCTCTGTGGTGCTTTTTTTGTCTTCTAGATTTTTTCCTTTAATTTCCCTCTTCCTCGCTTTGGGTTCAAATTTTCAGATTTGAAAAAAATTACTAACGATACAAATCTATTTTTTTCCACACGTACTAATTGCTATTCCTTTTCTTTCTCATATTACTTCTTGTTGAATACTTAAAGGTTTCTTTGTATATGTCTGTGTGTAGCTGAATTTTCCTAGATTCTTAGAATATCAAAAACTAACTAAATATTTAGGATTAGGATACTATTATTATTTAGGATATTATTTAGGATATTATAATTTAGGATTATTAGGATATTATTACTAACTAAATATTAGGATATTAGAAGGATTTCCCTGGTGATCCCATGGTTAAGAATCTTCCTTGCAATGCTGAGGACATGCGTTCGATCCAGGAACTAAGATCCCATAGGCTGCAGAGCATAAAGCCCACACACTGCAACTACTCAGCCCAAGTGACACAATAAGAGTGTCTATGTACTACAATGAAAAATCCATATGCCACAACTAAGATCCAACACAACCAAATAAATAAATTAAATATTTTTAAAATGAACAAAGGATTTGAATAGACATTAAAAATAATAATAATATGCTTAGATTATGACCCAGCTGGTCGTTCTAAAATGTTTTCTTCTGCTCCCAGTCTAGCAACTGCCACCCTTACTACAATCTTCTCCCCACCAGTGACTTTAAAGAGATGACTTTATTCATTGAGCTCAAGGTCATCTACAGTATGCAGCCCCGCTCATATGCTTTGTCAACCTGAAGGCATGTACTTCATACATGGCTAAAGATACCATATCTTTAGATATAGTAGTTTGGTAGATACTGCTACCAATTTCTTCTTCTCCCACCGTGCCAATGAAAATCACATATTTGGATAGTCTTGGGAAATATTTTCTAAACAAAAATACACCAAATCTTATCTTTTCCTATAAGAAAATAATTTCTCGACCATTCTTAGTTTTATCACATAATATAGGTACCCATTACGTAGAAAGACATCTTCCCGTAACAAGCAACACAACAGTTGCTTGGTTAAAATCTTCAGAACAAAGCAAAAGACAAAATGATAAATCTCATTTACAGTGAAGCTACAAATCTTTTCTTTGAAAATTAGCAAAAAAGAAAGAGCACCCCAAAAAGAACACCAAAAATAAGATGTACATTATATAGCAATGTTCAATGACAAAATTCCATAACCCAGAGAATTTTAGAAATACTGATAGTATCCAGATAATTTCCTAACAACTGTTGATTACAAAGACTTTTGTAAAACAGTGTTTACAAAACTGTAAAAATACACACCAACTTCATTGAAATCCTCAAAGGTTATTTTCCCAGTGGCTTCTCTGTCATAATCTTTAAGAATCTTCAGTACATCAGCTTTTTTTACATCAAACCCCAAGGCTCTCATTGCCACCTTTTGGATTAAAAGGGAAAAGCAAATTATAAAAAATTTTTACAAAATAAGTGAATTCCAATTCTTCAGTTCTTAAAACTTAAAAGATGACAACATATCAGTAAAGCATATTCTTTCACATGTTTTGTCTCTAAAATAACAGTGATAGTTTTTCTTCATTAATAAAATTAAATGGCATTTCTTTTCATTTTTATGTATTCCTTTTTTAATATGACAAACTAATCAATGAGTGTTTATAGAATACATTGTACAATGTATTGACTTTACTGCACAGATAATTTTAACAAGTTATTTTTTTCTCAAAGGATTAACAACCAAATTTTTAAAAAAGGCATAGCATAAATATTAAAAGTTATACAACAGAAGAGATTAAAAAATTAAAATAAGAATTACTCAACATGATTAGTTATCAAGTAAGTTATCAACTACTTACTGCTATCAAGTAAGTAGTCACAATCCCAAACTTAGAGAAAGAAAAGATCTAGTTAATAGTAACAAAGAAGAAGAGATGTTATTATTAAAGAAGTCTTACTGGAGAGATACAAGTTGGATGAAGTGGAGTAGAAGGGCATTTAGAAAAGAATGACTAGTACTAAAACACACAAAGAAATACACAACAGGCTTGAACACAGTGAACAGAGCACTTTACCTTACCTGAATGGGGAAAGAGCAGGTGGAAAAAAAGCAGTTAGCAAATGAGAAAAGTATGTGGTAGTAAAAGTGTAGGAGGCATTCAATGCAAATGAAAAAAATCTGAACTCAATCTAGTGTACAATGAGGAGCCACTAAGCATTTATGAGCAATGAATAACATGATGAAAGAATTTTAGAAAGATGAATCTAATGATAGTGTACAGGAAATGGAGAAACCATGTAGGAAGTTCCAGATACAAAAAACCACAAACCAAGATAATAAGAATGGCCACAAATAGAAGAGACATTATAAAGGAAGTAAAGTGAAGTGAAGTCAAAGTCGCTCAGTCGTGTCCGACTCTTTTCGATCCCATGGACTATACAGTCCATGGCATTCTCTAGGCCAGAATACTGGAGTGAGTAGCCTTTCCTTCTCCAGGGGGATATTTCCAACACAGGGATCAAACCCAGATCTCCAGCACTGCAGGCGGATTCTTTACCAGCTGAGCCACAAGGGAAGCCCATTATAAAGGAAGAACTGATCAAAGCTAGGTAACTAAAACAGAGGGAAAAGTAAGCTAAAGAGCCACAAGGATACTACCTCTCTCATTGTGCTGAGTTTAAGATCCAAACTATCTTAAACATCAATTTCCCCTTGATTCTTTATAAAAAATTCTAAAACTTAAAACTGATATTTTTCCCCACTAGCACTGCATCAACACCAGACACCACTTATATCATTTGAATAAGAGAAAATAGGTTGAGACTGTTACTAACATGTTTAAATTAAAAAACAAATAACACTGCCTCAATCTGAGAAATGAATGAGTCACAAAAAAAGGAAAAAAACACACAATGGGAAGAGGAATATGGTTAGAACTGTTTAAATCCTACAGTTTCAAATATTTTAACTATGTGAATGAAAAATAAGCCCCTCTACAGGAATATATTTTTACATTTAAAATATTATTCATTTTACCATGTGAAAGGGAGTTTCTAAAAAGATACAAGTACTACTCAACTATATTATAGCACTTAACAGTAAATGTTTAAAATGGTTTACATTTCCAAAACCAGTTCAATTAAAATATTTAGAAATGCATTTTTAATCAGCAGACAAAAATGCAAAACATTTTAATAGAAAAGATATATTTTAAGTGTATTACCTTTAATTCATGATAATCTATTGCTTCATCTTTGTCTGTGTCAAATAGTTCAAAAGCATCTTTAATTTCTTGTTTCTGTTCTTCAGAGAGTTCTCTTCTTTTTTTCCTCTTTGTTTTGTCTACTACAAGGTCATTTCTATGAAATGATAAGAAGAAAGTCTGTTTAGTCCACCTTAATCCTATTGTCATATGCTTCTAAATGATAAAATTCCAAAAATGCAACCAAAAAATTAGCCAATGAATAATGTTTTAAATTTCTAAAAAGTATTTTGTAAAAACATAAAGAAATTTCCTAACATGAGTCAAAACCCTGCTCATTCCACTAAGCTGCTTTAAATTTATACCTCCCTAAAACTGAAAAGTTTTACAGTTTTAAAAGGTTATTAAAAGAAATGAGGACCTAGCTTTTCCTCCTTCCTAGCTTTGTATTTATTCCCACTAATATTACTGTGGAAGAAACAAGAAGTGTGAAAAAGAAAGTTCTGTCAGAAACCCCAACAAAAAACATAACACCCATACTTATTCTCATCATTCTACAATATAGACTGTTTAAAAAAAAGAATTCAATTCACAATTGATCTCTATATATTAGGTTTACTTTTATAGTGCTTAGAATTATCAATAGTATTGCAAAAAAAGTCTAATTCATCAATTAATTTACAAGCTATTTTGGCACTGTTAAACTACACATTTTAAACTGGCACTTTTTTGTAATTTCTCCCATTGATATTAACAAATCAGCCAAAATAATGAACGTAAGCATACCACGAATATCAAACACCAAAAAAGTACTTAATATTTGTGGTATTTTATTTATACATAAGGTGAAGAGTCAATTGTCTTGTAAATCTCAGCATATACATTTAGACAGTTTCTCACAAATTCTGAAAAAACTTAAAGTAAAAAAAGTAATTTACTTTAAAATCTAGAAATGTATTTCTTAAGAGGTGCCAATATAAGCGTTCCAAATTTTCAAATGGGGCTTACAACACTTGTACAAGTTTTGAAACAAGAATTCTATAAACTTTAAAAATGTAAAAACCAGTTGACTTTTATTCTCTGAAATCTACTCTAAAAAGGCAAGAGATGACTAGGAAATGACCAAATGAGGTTATGATAAAGCTCTTTCTTTCACAAGAGACCTGAATTCACACAAGCTTGGAAACTCCGGGGGTTATTCTCTTCCCAAGATTCTGACCGGACAAAAGTTCACAACCCACCGACAGTAGATCTCATTCAAGGTTACCACGATTATCCCTCTTCAGAACTCGCTTCCTTTTTACTGAAGCTTAACTACATAAACACTTTTACGGTAAAACTTCTAGCTGTGGTTGGGAGAGGGAGCAACAAACAGTGAGTTAGAGGCTGGAAACGAATGAAAGGTAAAATGAGAAAATTTAGGAAATCTAAGAGATTACCAACTAAAATCACTAAAAGGAGCCTCTGATTATACCCTTTTGCAGGGCCCCAGGAGAAAGAGCAGAGGTTTTGCGTTATTTCCAAAATTTACGGGTATATATGTTAGTAGGGGGCTTCCCAGGTGGCTCAGTGGGTAAAGAATATGCCTGCAATGCAGAAGACGCAGGTGTGGAAGATCCCCTGGAGGAAAGCAGGGCAATCCTCTCCAGTACTCTTGCCTGGAGAAACCCACACCCAGAGGAGCCTGGCGGGCTACAGCCCATAGGGTCGCAGAGTCTGACACGACTGAAACGACTGAGCACGCACGTTAGCAGGAGGTCGGCTGAGGTGGGAGCCGTGGACAAGGCACTGAATTAAGGGATGCTACAAGGCCTGGTTTCCCGGTTTCTCGCATAAACACCGCGCATTGAAACCTCGCGATATTTCCCTGCCTCCTCAAGACTACCACAGCCCGGCTTTTTGGCGGTCTAAAGCCAGTGCCCTGACAGAAATGACCGCCTCAGCTAAAGTGCGGAGCTCACCAGGGCCGCCAAGGGGAGGAGGTCTGGGCCCGGGAACTTTGACCAAGGATCCCGTCCCTTGTCCCAAACTGCATTCCCTTTCTCGCTTCGGCCTCCAGCTGCTTCCCTTCCACACACAACCGCCCTGGGGCCCGCTGCGAGGTGTAGAGTGCATTTGCCGCCTCCTCATTACCGACCTCAGAGCTAAACTCATTTTGTCTTCGGACTGAGACGTTCCTCTCGAGAACGATTTTAACCCCCTACCCAAAGCAGCAAGACTTCCACAGGCCGTTCGACAGACGCCAACGACTCTCAGCGGTCTCAAAAACCTCCCACAAAGCAAGACACTCCTGATCTGGATTGGTTGAAATCGCTAACGTCCTGCCCATTGAGGCGAAAGCGTCACTTGTCCTCTGCTCTCATTGGGCACATTTCACGTCAATCAAATAGATCTCCCTGCCGGCATCCCCTGCTACGCCTCTCACCCTTTAGATTGGCCTGTTGCTTTCCGCCCACCCCCAATCCTTTGAGAAGCTGAGTGTTCGCTGCACTCAGGTGGGAGGTAGCTGAGCTATGCCTCTGACCGGAAAGCCTGTGGCGTGTGGCCCAGGGTCCGGAGACCCGGCGGAAAGGGAAGGGATGAGATATGCCGCAGGCTGTCCTCCGGCTAGAAGGAGGGAGCGGCTTTCGAACGGTGTCTGCGAAACTTGACTCTACTGTATTGTACATTTTTGGATGGTTTGAGTACCTGGGGGAGTGTATTTAAAACGCAGATTTAAATATCACTCATTCTGATTTCTAGTAGGTGTGAATCTGCATTTTTTTATACAAACTTCAAATGATTCTGAAGCAGATACTGTGGATTATATTTTGATAATCACTGGGTTGGATTATTAGGCTATTTACGGTTGAAGCTGTACCTAAAGGGCCATTTGCTCCCCTGTTCTTCCTTTGAACGGGTTTGTTCGTTTTTGTCCTTTATTTTCGAGTGCTGTAAGCTGCTTATACTCATGATGTTATCTTCACCACCAAACGAAGTCTCTTAAAGCTCACTTGGACATTTAGTATCTTTACCTGTTCATCTCTCCTACTAATCTTAAAAGGCTTATATCCTTCATTTAACACTATTCCTAGTGCCTAAAACAATGTCTGATGCGTTGTAAATGTCTGATGCCTCTGCTCAGTAAAGATTTGTCGCATTGAATGGAATCTTGCTGTGAAAAATCACAAACTACTGAGCTAAACTGCAAATCTCAAAAAGGAATGAAATAGCCAGAGACTAGGTGTCCAGTAACGGAAGAGGGAAGGTATTAATATATAAAACTGTGACATAAATATAAAGAGATACATGTACACGTTTAGAGAAGAGAGAGAACACAGAAGGTATAAGAAAGACTTCTTGAAGGAGATGGCATATATGTTAAGCCTAGAAAGATGAGCTAAATTTGGGTAAGTAAAGATGGTAAAAACATTCAATTCCGCTTTATTGACTGCCAAAGCCTTTGACTGTGTGGATCACAACAAACTGTGGAAAATTCTGAAAGAGATGGAAATACCAGACCACCTCACCTGCCTCCTGAGAAATCTGTATACAGGTCAAGAAGCAACAGTTAGAACTGGACATGAAACAACAGACTGGTACCAAATCAGGAAAGGAGTACGTCAAGGCTATATATTGTCACCTGACTTATTTAACTTATATGCAGAGTACATCATGAGAAACGCTGGGATGGATGAAACACAAGCTGGAATCAAGATTGCCGAAAGTGAAAGAGGAGAGCGAAAAAGTTGGCTTAAAACTCAGCATTCAGAAAACTATGATCATGGCATCTGGTTCCATCACTTTGTGGCAAATAGATGGGGAAACAATGGAAACAGTGACAGACTTTATTTCTGGGGGCTCCAAAATTACTGCAGATGGTGACTGCAGCCATAAAATTAAAAGACGCTTGCTCCTTGGAAGGAAAGTTATGACCAACCTAGAAAGCATATCAAGAAGCAGAGACATTACTTTGCCAACAAAGTTCTGTCTAGACAAAGCTATGGTTTTTCCAGTAGTCATGAATGGATGTGAGAGTTGGACTATAAAGAAAGCTGAGAGCCAAAGAATTGGTGCTTTTGAACTGTGGTGTTGGAGAAGACTCTTGAGAGTCCCTTGGACAACAAGGAGATCTAACCAGTCCATCCTAAAGGAGATCAGTCCTGAATATTCATTGGAAGGACTGATGCTGAAGCTGAAACTCCAATATTTTGGCACCTGATGCAAAGAACTGACTCGTTTGAAAAGACCCTGATGCTGGGAAAGATTGAAGGCAGGAGGAGAAGGGGATGACAGAGGATGAGATGGTTGGATGGCATCACCGACTCAATGGACATGAGTTTGAGTAAACTCCAGGAGTTGGTGATGGACAGGAAGGCCTGGTGTGCTGCAGTCCATGAGGTTGCAAAGAATCAGACATGACTGAGCAACTGAACTGAAAGATGGTATAGTAGCTCAGACAGTAAAGCATCCTCCTGTAATGCAGGAGACCTGAGTTGGATCCCTTGGCGGAGAAGATCCCCTGGAGTAGGAAATGGCAACCCATTCCAGTATTCTTGCCTGGAGATTTCCATGGACAGAGGAGCCTGGCGGGTCACAGTCTATGGGTGTCGCAAAAAGTCAGACACGACTGAGCGACTAACACACACGCAGAGATGGTATAATGAAGTAAAGCTAAGAATTAATAGCTACAGGATAGCCCTTCAAAAAATAACAGAGCTAAAAACCTCTAAATTTTAAAGTATAAACCACCTTTGAGTCTAAAAGGACAGTAAAATTGCAATTACATACTAGACAGTAATGACAATGGAAAACTATATTAAAATGGTAAGATACAGACCAAGCTATAGAACAAAGTTATTTTACTATTAAACAAGAATAAAAGTAAACCAACATTGATTTGAATATTTTAGAAATGAACAAAATTAACTAATTGAAATTAGGAAGAAGAAATTACTAAAGATAAAACAACAACAAAAGAAAATAGGTTTTTAGAAGAAAATTGTGAAAGTTATAAATGATAAATAGTCTCATAATCTAATAATAAACTGGTTTTTGGCAATAGCAATAAAATGGACAGAATTAGGGAATTGTAACAAGAAAGGGAATATTGCCACTAATAAAGTTGACAGTTTAAAAGAGAATTTCAAAAATTATTAAAATACTTTATACAACTTCATTCTGCCAATAAATATTAACACTAAAATGAAATAGTCACTTTTCAGGGAAAAAAAATAAGGACTCAAAAAAAGTAGAAAACTGAAGCTATAGATAAGACTTTAAAATTATGCAAAGCTCTGTATCACAAAACAAAAAGGCATCCAGCCTACTCAGATTTATGGTGAGTTTTAAAAATTCTTGAAGAGCTTATTCTTGTGCTTTAAATTCAAAGTATGATGGAGAGCTTCTTAGCTTAATTTTTGAAGAGAGCACAACCCTTAACATCTTAAAGGTGTTTACAGTCAGTGAATGCATGCTCCATGATGAGCCAGAAGAGAAAGTTGCTCAGTCGTGTGCAACTCTGCGATTCCATGGACTGTAGCTTACCAGGCTCCTCCGTCCAGGGAATTTTCCAGGCAAGAGTACTGAAGTGGGTTGCCATTTCCTTCTCCAGGGAATCAAACCCAGGTCTCCCACGTTGCAGGCAGACACTTTACCTTCTGAGCCACCAGGGAGGCCCATGATGAGCCAGAGCAGAGCCAAAAGTAAATAAAATGGTTTAGGAAGATTAGTAGCATTAGTTATTTGTTTAGCCTTCCTCCTGAAACCTTAAACAATCGTTGAGAAATTAATTTCTAATTCAGAAGTGACTTGGAGAAGCACCATCTACAGATAAGATATTTCAAAAAGATATCTGAAATATCAAAAGAGGTATGGAAACCTGTTAACAAATGACACAGATCATCAAAGTGGCATCTCAGAATTTGCAAGAGGTGACTAATAGTTCAGAGAGAGTTGATCTGCCTGGCAGAGTCCAAGACGCTAGGTTTAGAGTTACAAAGTAGAGGGTGGAAATGAGAAGAGGGCTACATAAAATGTAAGTTTAAAAACTCTAGGTAACCACTGCACTTCAGTTTCTCCAAGTTCCCCTCCTCATTATTCTCTCTTCACCTCTGTTTAGAACCCCACTCTTAAAAAGTGAATGAAAAAATAAAAAACCATTAGAGATACGAAGAAAATCAATGGTATGAAGGATGAAACTAAGGAAACAGCTATCTACAAAGACTGAGCTTAGGAACCAAAAGAAATTCATGATAAATTAATAATATTAAGCTTTCTAAGAGTCAAGAAAATATTGTATTGGAGAATGAGATATTTTGAAAAAGAAACATCCTGACAGTAAGAAAAGACTTAAATATGATCACAGAAATTAAAATTTTAATACATTAGTGAGATGATTTAATTGAAATATTTCAGAACACAGAGCATTCAGACAAAAACATGGAAAAATTGAAAGGAAAAAAAAACGTGGAGGACTAATTCAGTAGGTCCATCATATGACTAATAGGAATTCCAGAAAGAGACAGTAACAACTGGAGAAGAGGCAGAGTCATACACGACTGACCGACTGAACTGAACTGAACTGAATAAATAATTGAAGAAAAATTTCAAGAAACTGAAGAGTAGCACAGGTCTTCAGATTGATAGATATTCCTAGTGCTGAACGAAATAAATGGTAAAAGAAACCACATCTCACCACATCAACAAGATATTTCATAACATCAAAAAGAAAAGATATAGGCCTAAAAGCTTTCAGAGACAAGAATCTGATCTTCTATAAAAGAATAATAATTGAATTAGCATTAGATTTTTTATCAGAAGCATTAGACAGACCACAATGCCATCAAAATTTTAAGGGGAAATTATTTTGAATTTAGAGTTCTATCCCTTGTCAAGATAAAAATCAAATGCGAGAACATAATAAGGATATCAGTAAACTCAATCATCATCTATGCTGAGAGGTGTACTCCATAAAAATGAGTGAAATTAAAAAATAAGATAGATGTAAAAGACAAAATTTATAACTTAGTGTGGGAAATAGAATGGCTAGCCAAAAATGTCTGTGCCCTAATTCCTGAAATTTGTGAATATGTCATATTACATGGCAAAAGGAACTTTGCAGGTATAATTCATACTACCAACCTTAAGATATGGCAGTTAATTAGGGAACTTTCTCCCTGTTGAAGGAGAAGAGATCAGAGTGATGTGCAAAATGAAAAGGACTAGATCCACCATTGCTGGCTTTAAAATGAAGAAATGATGTCATGAATTAGGGAATGTGAGCAGTTTCTAGAAGCTGAGACAGCCTCCAGCCATCAACCAGCAAGGAAACAGGGATTCAGTCCTACAAAAGCGCGAACTAAATCCTGGCAATGACCTCATCAACCAGATTCATCCTCTGAGCCTCCAGAAAGAAGCATGTCACTTCTAACACCCTGATTTAGGCCTTGTGAGACCCTAAGCAGATAATTCAGTTGAACCACACTGTGCTAGACTTTTGACCCATAAATTTGAGACAAAATGAGTGGTGGTTGTTTTAAGTCATTGACTTTGTAGTAATCTTTTATGACAGTAAAAGAAAACTAATACATTGCATAATTCAATGAAAAGAGAAAAGGTAAGACACAAAAGGCTTAGAAAGCAATTAACCTAAAATAGACACCGAGAATGTTTTCAACAAGAAAAACTGAATGGATTGCAAGCAATAGACAGAATGTGTGTGTGTGTAAAAGACAAGTGTGATATTAAAACCAATAAAGATATAAAAATATAAAGATTAAAAAATTAAACAGCAGACTTCCAGGGCAGTCCAGTGGTTAAGACTTCACAAGTCCACTGCAGGTGGCTTGGGTTCAATCCCTAATCAGAGAACTAAGATCCTGATCAGGGAACTAAGGCAAATAATGAAGTAGAAAAAATATTTGCAAATACATGAAGGACAAGGGGCTATTATTTTTCATAATATAACTGAAAACTGTTTATAATCTGACCGTGACCTGTTCCAAACCAGAAGTTTGTTTTCTTGTTCTCCAAGTACTGCTTTCAAGTATATTTTACCCAATCTCTCCTTCCTGTTGCTCTCTGTCTAGGGCATCTCTTATAGCTTGCTTTTCATTGTTCATTTTAAGACTAAGGCCCTATGATTATGATTTCCTTTCTGGTATTAAAAAGTCAAATCTGGGGCAAAACTGTATCTAGTCCATTACTTTTCCCTAGTAGTTAGATAAGTTGTTTTGGAACAACTGAGTAGCCTTGTAGAAGAGATAAAGGTAGGTTCATACCACCTTGGTTCATTGGTTTATGATGGAGAACTATGAATACATCTTCATACATTTCCAAAGTAACACCACATAGATGATTTTCTTGTCCCAAGGAGGGAAATGTCATTTTACCACAAGGTACCATGAGTCTGCTCTTGAACCTGCCTGCCGGTGCAGAAGACATAAGAAATGCAAGTTTGATCCCTGGGTCAGAAGATCCCCTGGAGAAGAGCACAGCAATCCACTCCAGTATTCTTGCCTGGAGAATCCCATGGACAGAGGAACCAGGTGGGCTACGGTCCATAGGGTTGCAAAGAGTCCAACACCACTGAAGCAACTTAGCACACACGCATGCATCACCAGTCTGATATAATGGTCTAAATTAACAACACCAATTGCAATATTACCAGATGTCAAATATCTGCTAATGTAATTAACATGAAGTAGCCAACCCAACCTCTTACATCTTTTAGCCTAGAATGTCTAAGTTGAATTTTATTACATTGTAATATCTGATTTTCCATTCTATAGGAAATATAAGAGATAAAGAAACCTCTTTTTAAAAAAGGAGGTGGGGGAGGCTAGTCCAGAAAAAGCATTCTATAGGGTAATTGCGGAGAAGGCAATGGCACCCCAGTCCAGTACTCTTGCCTGGAAAATCCCATGGATGGAGGAGCCTGGTAGGCTGCAGTCCATGGGGTAGCTGAGGGTCAGACATGCCTGAGCGACTTCACTTTCACTTTTCACTTTCATGCATTGGAGAAGGAAATAGCAACCCAATCCAGTGTTCTTGCCTGGAGAATCCCAGGGACGGCGGAGCCTGGTGGGCTGCCATCTCTGGGGTTGCACAGAGTCGGACTCAACTGAAGCGACTTAGCAGCAGCAGCAGGGTAATTGGCCATTCTCTTCAATAAGTTAGTGCATGAAAAAAGGGGCTGACCTAGTTCAAAGGGTCTTAAAAGATATTACAATCAGATAGAATGCCTTGTCCTCAATTAAATATTGATTTGGACCAAGCAGTTATAAAAGGCATTATGTAGACAGCCGAGGAAATTTGAATATGGACAGGGAATTAAATGATATAAACAAATTATTATTTTGTCCATCTAATAATATTCTGTCCATCTATGAAAATGTTCTCTTATTTAGAGATACAAACTAAAGTATTTAGAGGTAAAATGTTTAAAATGTTTATAGTTTACTTTAAAATAGCACACCAAAGTCTGTTTTAAATCTTTTTTAAATACAGTGATAAATTCTATGAAGAAACTAAGACAGGAGAATGAGATAAGAGGTGAGTTTACTGCTCAGAGGTTGAGTACCACAGATCTGGGAAGGCTCTGAGAAAGTGATTTTCGATCTGACATATGAAATGATTGCCAGCTGTGTTACAGATCCTCCAAGTGCAGAAGAGAAGATAGGATTAGGTGTGACAGAGACTAGGAAACATCTGTGAGGGTGAAGGTGTGGCAAGAGGAATCAAGAGAGTCTTCAAACCACAATCTAGTTGTGACACCTGGGAAGGGAGAGCAGGAAGGAAGGAAAATTAGGTTGGAAGAGCTTTAGAGTGAAATGTAAGAAAATCTGGGGCCAGTGAAGAACCCCAAAGCAAGAACTGCTCTTTTGAGGAGTCCTATGGTAGGCAGCCATGAAATTAAAAGACGCTGACTCCTTGGAAGGAATGTTATGACCAACCTAGATAGCATATTCAAAAGCAGAGACATTACTTTGCCAACAAAGGTCCATCTAGTCAAGGCTATGTTTTTTCCAGTGGTCATGTATGGATGTGAGAGTTGGACTGTGAAGAAAGCTTAGCGCCAAAGAATTGATGCTTTTGAACTGTGGTATTGGAGAAGACTCTTGAGAGTCCCTTGTACTGCAAGGAGATCCAACCAATCCATTCTGAAGGAGATCGGCCCTGGGATTTCTTTGGAAGGAATGATGCTAAAGCTGAAACTGCAGGACTTTGGCCACCTCATGCTAAGAGTTGACTCATTGGAAAAGACTCTGATGCTGGGAGGGATTGGGGGCAGGAGGAGAAGGGGATGACAGAGGATGAGATGGCTGGATGGCATCACCTGACTTGATGGACGTGAGTCTGAGTGAACTCCAGGAGATGGTGATGGACAGGGAGGCCTGGCGTGCTGCGATTCATGGGGTCGCAAAGAGTCAGACATGACTGAGTGACTGAACTGAACTGAACTGATGGTAGGCAGAAATAGCCTAAACTAGGTAGCTCTGATCGGAGAAGGCGATAGCACACCACTCCAGTACTCTTGCCCGGAAAATCCCATGGACAGAGGAGCCTGACAGGCTGCAGTCCATGGGATCGCGAAGAGTCGGACACGACAGAGCGACTTCGCTTTCACTTTTTACTTTCATGCATTGGAGAAGGAAATGGCAACCCACTCCAGTGTTCTTGCCTGGAGAATCCCAGGGACGGGGGAGCCTGGTGGGCTGCCGTCTATGGGGTCTCACAGAGTCGGACACGACTGAAGTGACGAGGCAGCAGCAGCAGCAGCAGCAGCAGCTAGCTCTGATATCCATGCTGTACTCACTAGCTAGGTGCAGCTCAGGTTAAGTGTGGTCTCAGTGTGAGTGGATCTGAAGGTATGACAGCTGGAAGGTGTTACTGTGCTCCTCACAGCAGGATTTTTTTTTTTTTTTAGAAAGATGATAACGATAACCCTGTAAGCGAGACAGCAAAAGAGACACAGATGTATAGAACAGTCTTTTGGACTCTGTGGGAGAGGGAGAGGGTGGGATGATTTGGGAGAATGGCATTGAAACATGTATAATATCATATATGAAACGAGTCACCAGTCCAGGTTCGATGCACGATACTGGATGCTTGGGGCTGGTGCACTGGGACGACCCAGAGGGATGGTACGGGGAGGGAGGTGGGAGGGGGATTCAGGATGGGGAACATGGGTATACCTGTGGTGGATTCATGTTGACGTATGGCAAAACCAATACAATATTGTAAAGTAATTAACCTCCAATTAAAATAAATAAATTTATTTAAAAAATAATTAAAAATTTTTTAAAAACGAATTTTTTTAACTTTCTTTTAAAAGTTCTTTTAAAGGATGCCTTCATTACTGTCATACAAGAGTTGCAAAGGTCTGGAGGGAGAGGATATCAAAAAGAGGAACTGGCAAAGGTCCTAAGATAGGAACAAGGTTGGCATATTCAAGGGGGAAAAAATAGAATTCAATAAGTTTGAAGCATGATGAGAGTGGCAGAGTTGTACAGGAAGGCAGATTGATAAATAGAGTCCTAATCACATAGGAACCTAATAGACTATGATAAGGAGATGAATTTTATTTCAAGTGTAATGGAAACCCATCAGCATGTTTTAAGCAGTGAATTATTATGATCTGATTTAGGTCTTAGAGCCAAACTTCCTGAAACAATCTATATTTACAGCATCCATTTCCTCATATCTCATTTTCTCCCAGCCCACAGCAAATCTAGCTTACATCCTCACCTCACTACTTGAAGAGCTTTTACTAGGTCACCAAAGACTTCTTAATTGCTAGGTTCAATTGCTTCTTTTCAATTCCCATTCTAGTTGTCCCCTGGGTCGTGTCTGCACACTGACCACTCCTTAAAATTGCTCTCATGGCTGCTTTTTTTTTACTACTCCTTCTTTGATGACTTTTCTTCACCCACTGTCTAAATGTTGTTTGTTTGTTTTTTTTTGGCGGAATTATATCCTTATTTTTTCCATGCTATCCTAGGCCCTCTCATCTCCTAAATTCCAACAATCACCTAAAATTTCTCAGAAATGTTCCTCTAGCCCTCTACTCTCAGTTTTCAAACCTAGATTTCCATTTCTGTGCTAGCGTGTCCATCTTAATGGAAAATAATGTGCCAAAACAACGGTCATTTTCTCCTAAAAGACTTCTTATGTACACTCTACCTTGCATAACGGCCTCACCAGTCACCTAGTTCATGTAACTCAGTGGAATAAATTTAACTCCTCACTATTGTCAAAGTATAATATTCAAAACTTAAAGACATGACTATTGTACAAATGTAAAGTCAATATGTTTCCAAGCTCTATTTAATTCTTTAACCAGGAAACCAGCAAGATGATAAAGCTGGTTCACAGAAAAATTATAGAAACTGAGTGTACATAGATAGTCACAAAAGGTGTGCTGAAATAAATTTGCTCAGTTATGATGTCCTGCTGGTTAATGTCTTTACAGGTCAAAATAAACTGTAGCCTTTTGATTTATATTCTTTACCAGACAAAAATCACTTGCAAAAATCTATGAGTTAACATTTTGCTCCATTTTAGCCCTGTGTGTACATGTGCTAAGTCGCTTCAGTCATGTCCGACTCTTTGAGACAGTATGAATTGAGTGTAGCTGGCCAGGCTCCTTTGTCCAAGGGATTCTCCAGACAAGAATACTGCAGTGGGTTGCCATGCCCTTCTCCAGGGGATCTTTCTGACACAGGGGTCGAACTAGCATCTCTTACGTCTCCTGCATTGGCAGGCAAGTTCTTTGCCACTAGCGCCACCTGGGAAGCCTGCTCATACAGTCAATTAATTCACTACAAAGGCACCAATATCATTTAATGAGAAAAAGAAGATCTTCAATGAATAGTACTGCAGTGACCAAATGTCACACAAAAGAGAAATTAACCTGATTCCTATCTCTTGGCATAGACAAGAATTGATTTGAAATGAGTCTTAGACTTACAAGTAAAAGAAAATGTTTTAAAGCTTCTAAAAGAAAATATAGGAGACTGTCTCCATGACTTTAGGGCAGATATGATTTCTTAAACAGGACTTAAAAATTATTAATCATAAAATTAAAAATTGACAAATTAGATAGCATCAGAAGTTCACATTTCTCTCATCAAAGACACCATTAGGAAAGTGAAGAGGCAATCCACAAACTGGGAGAAGACATTTACAGTACATATATCTGAGAAAGCATTAGAAATCAACTATAAAAATGCTGAAAATCAAATAGAAACATTGCACAAAATATTTGAATAGGCATTTTGCAAAAGTACATATCTAAATGACCAATAAGCATATAAAGAAGTGTTCAACAGTATTAGTTCTTAGGAAAATACAAGTTAAAACCACAATGAATATCACCACTCGTGCACCAAAATGACTAAAATTTTAAAATATTAAAGTTTCTTGAAAGACTAACAATATCCAATGCTGGGAAGGATGTGGGCCAACTCTTAAACATTGCTCCTGTGACAGTGAAGTAAAACAACCACTTGTAATATTGTCTGTCTCAACTAATGTCAAGCTCACCCAACTTATGACACAGCAATTTCATTTCTAGGTATATACCCAGGAAAAGTAGTATGTCTCCCTAGAACAATTTTTGAAAGAGAGTTTATCGCAACTTTATTCATAATAACTCCAAGCTGGAAACAAACCAGATTTCCACTAACAGGTTAAAGAACAAACAAATTGAGGTATATTCATACAATGGAATATTACCAGGGATAAAAGAAAAAAATTATAAACAACTGAAAAAAATAAAGAACTATTCATAGAGTCAACAAAAAGATGGATACTCATGGATACTATTTTTTTTTTCATGGATACTATTTTAAGTGAAATAAGACACAAAAAGTATGTGCGAGTAAATTTGAAGCACGATTCCCTTTGTATAAAGTTCAACAACAGGCAGAACTAAGCAATGTTTATCCAAATCATAACAGCATTACTTTTGGGTAGGTGGGGATGGGATAGTAGCTGCTGGTACGTACTGAAAAGAAGCACAAAGGAACCTTATAGAGTAAAGGAAGTATTCTATATCTTAATCTACATGGTGGCTGCAGGAGTGTATGCATGTACAAAAATCTTCTACCTGCCTACTTAAGATTACTATGCTTTATGCATTTTACTAGGTATGGTATCTATTTAAAAATATTAGTTTTTCACAGGGCCTTTGGATGCAATGTTTGTAGAATTAGGGAATACAGATTGTAGAGAGTTAAAGAATGATGAGATAGTGATGAACCTCACTTTGAAGAAATTCAGCTATGAAGAGAAGATTGAGGAATTAATAAAGATATCAGCAAGTTTTAAAAATTCCTTTAGAACAGGGAACACTTTATCAGAGGAGAAGCCAATTGAGAGGTACAGGTTAAAGATGGGAGTAAAGCAGGAGAAGAGGAAGTTGATAAGATTTAGATCTCTTAGAGTCGAAAGTGAAGGATTATCTACATAAAGAGAAGGAAGTTAGAGTTAAAAAAAAGAGAGGTAGGTGAAGATGCTCAGAGACTGTGAGGTAGAAGATAATTTGAGAACTTTCACTGTACTTGTTCTCAAACTTGTAAGTACAATAGGAAGTTGGGATATCCACTAAAAGTCAGGATATGGGATGAAAAGTTGACAGGAAGTAGACTGAAAGCTTTGATGAAGCCAGTTAGCTCTTTTATTAGCTGTGAGGGGCTAGTTTTTTACTTTTCAAGTTTCCTCATCCCTGTGATGGGGATCACACTTACTTCACAAAGTTGCTTTGAAGAGTAAATAAATTAATGAGTCTAAAGTATCCATTAAGACAATCAGTAAATGTTTGTTTCTCCTTTAAAAAAAGGACCAGAGCTGCAGAAAATTATTATTCATGAGTAGTTTGACAAACAAATTGAACAACCTGGTGTCAGGACAAAAGCTGTAGCAGAGAACAAGGAACCTAGTCCCCAGCAGTTCCTTAGCATTGTGAAGGCTGGTGCAAATGTACAAATATTTCCAAGTTACAAATCAAGTTGTGTATGTGTGTTAGTCACTCAGTTGTATCCAACTCTTTGTGATCCCATGGACTTTGTAGCCTACCGGGTTCCTCTGTCCATGGAATTCTCCAGGCAAGAATACTGCCATTTCCTCCTCCCGGGGATCTTCCCAACCCAGGGACTGAACCCAGGTCTCCTGCATTGCAGATAGACAGATTCTTTAACTTCTGAGGCATCAGATCAGATCAGTCGCTCAGTCATGTCTAACTCTTTGCGACCCCATGAATCGCAGCACGCCAGGCCTCCCTGTCTATCACCAACTCCCGGAGTTCACTCAGACTCAACGTCCATCGAGTCAGTGATGCCATCTAGCCATCTCATCCTCTGGCGTCCCCTTCTCCTCCTGCCCCCAATCCCTTCCAGCATCAGAGTCTTTTCCAATGAGTCAACTCTTAGCATGAGGTGGCCAAAGTACTGGAGTTTTAGCTTTAGCATCATTCCTTCCAAAGAAATCCCAGGGCTGATCTCCTTCAGAATGGACTGGTTGGATCTCCTTGCAGTCCAAGGGACTCTCAAGAGTCTTCTCCAACACCACACTTCAAAAGCATCAATTCTTTGGCTCTAAGCTTTCTTCACAGTCCAACTCTCACATCCATACATGACCACAGGAAAAACCATAGCCTTGACTAGACGAACCTTTGTTGGCAAAGTAATGTCTCTGCTTTTGAATATGCTATCTAGGTTGGTCATAACTTTCCTTCCAAGGAGTAAGCGTCTTTTAATTTCATGGCTGCAGTCACCATCTGCAGTGATTTTGGAGCCCAGAAAAATAAAGTCTGACACTGTTTCCACTGTTTCCCCATCTATTTCCCATGAAGTGATGGGACCGGATGCCATGATCTTCGTTTTCTGAATGTTGAGCTTTAAGCCAACTTTTTCACTCTCCACTTTCACCTTCATCAAGAGGCTTTTTAGTTCCTCTTCACTTTCTGCCGTAAGGGTGGTGTCATCTGCATATCTGAGGTGATTGATATTTCTCCCGGCAATCTTGATTCCAGCTTGTGTTTCTTCCAGTCCAGCGTTTCTCATGATGTACTCTGCATAGAAGTTAAATAAGCAGCTTGACAATATACAGCCTTGACATACTCCTTTTGCTATTTGGAACCAGTCTGTTGTTCCATGTCCAGTTCTAACTGTTGCTTCCTGACCTGCATACAGATTTCTCAAGAGGCAGATCAGGTGGTCTGGTATTCCCATCTCTTTCAGAATTTTCCACAGTTTCTTGTGATCCATACAGTCAAAGGCTTTGGCATAGTCAATAAAGCAGAAATAGATGTTTTTCTGGAATTCTCTTGCTTTTTCTATGATCCAGCAGATGTTGGCAATTTGATCTCTGGTTCCTCTGCCTTTTCTAAAACCAGCTTGAACATCAGGAAGTTCACGGTTCACATATTGCTGAAGCCTGGCTTGGAGAATTTTGAGCATTACTTTACTAGCGTGTGAGATGAGTGCAATTGTGTAGTAGTTTGAACATTCTTTGACATTGCCTTTCTTTGGGATTGGAATGAAAACTGACCTTTTCCAGTCCTGTGGCCACTGCTGAGTTTTCCAAATTTGCTGGCATATTGAGTGCAGCACTTTCACAGCATCATCTTTCAGGATTTGGAATAGCTCAACTGGAATTCCATCACCTCCACTAGCTTTGTTCGTAGTGATGCTTTCTAAGGCCCACTTGACTTCACATTCCAGGATGTCTGGCTCTAGGTCAGTGATCACACCATCGTGATTATCTGGGTCATGAAGATCTTTTTTGTACAGTTCTTCTGTGTATTCTTGCCATCTCTTCTTAATATTTTCTGCTTCTGTTAGGTCCATACCATTTCTGTCCTTTATTGAGCCCATCAGGGAAGCTCATAAATCAGACTGGCAAGCGGTTAAATAAAATATGTTCTATCATCCTGCTTTAACAAACATGGCTTCATGGTGACCTGAAGTCCAGGTTCAAAGTTGGAATTCTGATTCTTTAGTTTTTCATACTGAATCCTGGTAATGGGGGAAGATCCAGACAGACTCAGCCTTTTCTTCTTTCTTCCAACTCCACTGCACACTGTGGAGGGCCTCTAGTGCACATGTGTAGATACTACAGCCTGTGAGCCCAAGCTTCATTCTCACCCTTGGCAAATTTGGCCACCCATGAGCTTAGGGTTGTGCACTCCAATGGCATGGTTCTTGCCATGCAAAAATCTTAGACGCAGACTCAGAGCCATTTGGACAAGGAATTCTGGGGTCCCAAGTATCTGGAACTTGTACACAAAGTGGGTATGTGGGCTTTGGGTGTATAGGGGAGGAAAATAATTTCCCATCATTCCCTTTGAGTTCTTGCCTGACAGCCCTGTAATAAAAGGCTGATTAACAAGAGAAAAACAAACAGAAGTTTATTAACATATTTACCCCCTATATACCTGGGAGATATCCAGTAAAAAATGAGTAATTCTAAAAAGTGGCTTAGAACTCCAGCTTATATAAAATATTCAACAAAGAACAGGACATTTGTAGAGAGGAGTTACAGGATAAAGGAAAACAATTTTAGGCTTTCAAGGGCAGAAAACTGGGAGGATTAGTCTATGAGAGGAAACTAATAGAATAAGGTTTGCAGATTCCTCTGGTGCCATCTCTGGGTTAATAAGGGTCTATCTCTAACAAAGGGAGGGTTCATGTCCTTTTAAGAGGTGGGTCAAGGGAGCTTTTCCTCCATCTGCTGCTTCTTAATTGCTTTGGCTCAAAAAATTTTTGTCAGAGGCATGTTTTAAAGTAATGCATTCTGCTGCTCCTCAGATGGGTATATCTTAGGCCCCTGAGATGCCTCACCACATATGAAGTACAGCTGAAGAAGGGCCAGAGTGAGTTCCAAAGTGTGGGACCCTGAGCAGGGACCTCTTATACCCAGAGCTAAGGGCAGTATAGCTAGTCATATTGAAGTCTAGGATTATCCACACTTCATGCTTCCAGCACTCAATACACGTAATATCTCTACTCACATTAACTAGAAAGAACAAAAAAACCTCAAGATTAAAATATGCTGAAATTTTTAATAAGAATCGACTAGAACATATACTTTCTACTTGAAAAGTAAGTCATCTAGCTTTTTGACTTATTTTGCTGGATTGAAAGTTTCCCGATGAAGCCTTGTATAAAACTGAAAATGATTTATTAATCTCAGAGCTACTCTTCAAATCCGAATATTTAGTCGGCAGCAGTGGTCTGGTAACCAGCTTTGGGGAGCTTTAGCTAAAGAAAAGGAAATTTCATGGCTTCTTTGTCTGGCTTTACATTTCTTAAAACCAGATAAGTTGTATTTAGATACCCATGCTTGTAGATTCATAGGATGTCTTTGAACCCAAATGGTGTTCTTATCACAGCAGTCAGAAAAAAGGATTTTGCATTTTTTTTGGATGAATTCTCGTTAGTAATGAGGCACTAAACATGCTACTGAATACAATATAGAGAAGATTAATAGAGTTATTTTTAGCTACCACCTACATACTATAGGCAGACAGCATCAAGAGCAGGAGGGAAATAATGGTTCTTTTAGTTTAATAAATCATAATGTTCCTGCAAAATTCGTCTCTTTCCTCCACAATTGGGGCATCTAATTATATAAAGTGATTACTGTGGCAACAGTTAAGATATTTAGAGAAAGAAAAAAGAGAAAGAGAGGGAAAAGAGGAGGATGTGGTGGGGGGGATTAGGCTATTAAACAGAAGAATGATTAAAAGAAAAAAGTATTTTGACTGAAAAGTAAACTGTGATAACTAGAAGAGAAATGAAACACTGAAATATCTATGTTTAGGTTTGAACAGTCAATAGCTGAATATCAAAGTAAAGACAAATTTTCTGACTGTAGATAAAAGAACCACAATAGTACCTTAGGTGAGGAAATTGCAATATATTTATATCTCCGAACAAACCCTGCAAGTCACATTCAAGAGAATGTAAAATACCATAAGAAATAAGATCAAAATTTATATGTTATATAGTATATTATGTATTATTAAATATAACATTTAATATGCTTTTATATTATATTCTCCAGTCCAGAATACTGAGGTGGGTAGCTATTCCCTTCTCCAGAGGATCTTCCCAACCCAGGGATCGAACCCAGGTCTCCCTCACTGCAGGTGGATTCTTTACCAGCTGAGCCACAAGGGAAGCCCAAGAGTACTGGAGTGGGTAGCCAATCCCTTCTCCAGTAGATCTTCCCGACCCAGGAATCAAACTAGGGTCTCCTGCATCGCAGGCAGATTCTTTACCAGCTGAGCTCCCAGGGAAGCCCAACATTTGATATGTTTTTATATTAGAACCTAAAATATATAGAAGACAGCTTGCATAAAAAGAACTATAAATATCTTTCAAACATACAACTTGCTCAGCTTCTCTAAAAATAAGTAAATGCACAAATAAATTACACTGAGATACAAATTTTCACCTACTAGAAATGTCTAAGCTTGGTATTGTTTTTGTTGTTGTTTAGACGCTAAGTCGTGTCTGACTGTTTTGTGACCCCATGAAATGTAGCCCACTAGGTTCCTCTGTCTGTAGGATTTCCCAGGCAAGAATATTGGAGCAAGTTGCCATTTCCTTCTCCAGGGGACTTTTTTGACCCAGGGATTGAACCCATGTCCTCTGCAGCAGCAGGCAGATTCTTTACCCCAGAGCCACATGGGAAGCCCAAATTTGGTATTACAAACTTAACTATGGAGAATGAGCAGGAAAAACCTTCCTTAAGCGTTGTTAGGTAATTTGAAACAAACTCTTTGGAAAGCGTTGGAGATCATATGTATCAAAATTATAAATGTACATACAATTTAAACTAAGATTTATACTTCTCAGAAATTATGTTGTAAATATAGTTGCAAAAAGTGGAGCTTCCCAGGTGGCTCAGTGGTAAAGAACCCGCCTATCAATGCAGGAGACCTGGGTTCCACCCCTGGGTCAGGAAGATACCGTGGAGAAAGAAATGGCTATTCCAGTATTCTTGCCTGGGAAATCCCATGGACAGAGGAGCCTGGAGGGCTACAGTCCATGGAGTAACAAAAGAGTCGGACACAACTGAGTGACTAAACAGCAGCAACGGTGTAAAATATGTGTATAACTATTCACTGCCATTTAGAAAAAAGATTGGGAAGACACTCAATGTTCATAGGGTAGTTAAATATATTTATTTACATCTGTAGCATGGAGTTATTATGCTCCTGTTAAAAAAGATAAGGCAGATCTGTACATACTAATATGTAATATGCTTGAAATATATCCTTAAGCAAAATATAAGTACAAACTAGTTATATAATAAACTATCATTTGAGTTAAAATAATATTAACAATAAGAATAAAGAGAGATTAAGGCCACTTCACAATGTCAATGCTCTTCAGCCAAAGACTACCAGAGATAACTGTAGTTGAACAAGTGAGTTTATTTATTTACATTTGCTGCAAGTGCAGTGAGAGAATTGTGACGTATCTCAGAAAAAAGAGTGTAAGAAAAGACTTGTCTCTGATTGGGTAATTTGAGGGGGTCCAAGGAAGCAGGGTCAACTATAGGAGTGGGTGTCTGAATGACTTTCATCTATAGCGAGGACAGCCGATGGGAGGATAAGGAAACAATCGAGCAGTCTCAGTTTCCCACTTGGCCTTTGCTGGCATGGGTGGGGATGAAGCCACAGTTTTTTCTGTGGAAAATTAGTTGCTTTCAAAAAGCTTTCTGTCTTGCTAGGCCACCCTTTTCTGGTCCTTTGGTTCAGGGATAAGGCATTGGTTGGACCTTTGTCAGTGCCCATTGTCATTTGCAAGTTGTCTGCTTCTCCAGTATTCATTCTAGGATGATATGCCTTAAAAAAAGAAATCCAAGGAACTCACCATGTGGTTTGCTCACTGGATCCTGAAGTCCTTAGCTGTTCTGATCTATTTTTATCCACCAGAATCTTCATATGTTTGTGTTACATGTTATGCCCAGAGTTGTTTTTTGTTTTTGTTTTTGCAACTTGAAAAGTACAGCTACTGCATCTTCCTGGAAGTGGAAGTCTCCTGGGTATATTTTTGCACTGTTTGAATTGTTTCACTCAAAGCATGAATCATCCATTCAAATGAATAAATACCTACATAGGTACATGCCTTGCTTTTTTAGAACTGATAATGGTGACTACAGCCATGAAATTAAAAGATGCTTGCTCCTTGGAAGAAAAGCTATGACAAACCTAGACAGCATATTATAAAACAGAGACATCACTTGGCCAACAAAGTTCCATATAGTCAAAGCTATGGTTTTTCCAGTAGTCATGTACGGATATGAGAGTTGGACCATAAAGAAGGCTGAACACCAAATAATTGATGCCTTTGTATGGCGGTGTTGGAGAAGACTCTTGAGGGTCCCTTGGACTGAAAGGAGATCCAACCAGTCAGTCCTAAAGGAGATTAACCTTGAATGTTCATTGGAAGAACTGATGCTAAAGCTGAAGCTCCAATTCTTTGGCCACCTGTTTCGAAGAGCCAACTCATTGGAAAAGACCCTCACGCTGAGAAAGACTGAAGGCAGGAGGACAAGGGGATGACAGAGGATGAGATGGTTGGATGGCATCACCAACTCAGTGGACATGAGTTTGAGCAAATTCCGGGAGATAATGAAGGATAGGGAGGCCTGCAGTTCATAGGGTTGCAAAGAGTCAGACACGACTGAGTGACTAAACAATAACAATTGCTAAATATCTTTGAACAAAATAATGGAGAACAGTAGGACAAAAAGTAGATGAAGTATGTAAAGCTGTGTTGGTAGAGTGGTCAAGGAAAGCCTCTCCACAGCACTTGAGCTGGGATCAAAAGCCAGCCTAGTGAAGAGCTGAAAAAGAAAATGGGAAGGGTAAATGCAAAAGTACTGAAGTAGGAATAAGCTTGGCATAATCCAGGAATAGAGAGAATTCTAATGTAAGTGGAGTGCTAGAGCTGGCTAGTATTGTCTTACTTATTGACATGCTGCTGCTGCTGCTAAGTCGCTTCAGTCATGTCCAACTCTGTGCGACCCCAGAGATGGCAGCCCACCAGGCTCTGCCATCCCTGGGATTCTCCAGGCAAGAACATTGGAGTGGGTTGCCATTTCCTTCTCCAATGCATGAAAGTGAAAAGTGAAAGGGAAGTCGCTCAGTCTTGTCCGACTCTTAGCGACCCCATGGACTGCAGCCCACCAGACTTCTCCATCCATGGAATTTTCCAGGCAAGAGTACTGGATTGGGGTGCCATTGCCTTCTCTGACTTATTGACATAATGAAAACAATTAATGACCATTCATATTGGAACTACATTTGTTTATCAGTTGCAACCATAGTTTGAATACAGATACAAGGATTTGGCAAAAATCAATGAGAGAATGTTGCAAAAACTAATAAGCTATATGGAATTTTTAATAAAGAATATTGTCTTTATTGTGCAACATATTCCTTATATCATTAAAATTTATTCTAAAATGTATGAATCTTCATATAAACACATGTGTAGGTGTATGATGACTCAGAAAAAAAAGTGAAGGATAGGAATAAATTTGAGTCATCAGTATTTAAATTGAAGTTAAAGTTGTATAACTAGATAAATCAACTAGAAAAACCAGTGTGTTTAAAAAAAAATAATCACGTTCAAGATGAAATCCTAAGCATGTGAATGGAATGGTCAATATAAAGAAAACCAGGAGAAACTGGAAACCAAATAGGAGTAAGTGATCAGCTCAGTTGAACTTGGCAATATTGGTGACTTCAGCAGGAGCACATTAGTGCAAGGTTGTTGCTGGAAGCCAGATTGAATTAATTTAAAACAGGCATAGCATTTCTATTGTTGATCAAGATTTATGCAAAATGTATTTTGAAATTTTCTTCTAAGTTAGAGAACTATAACATAGCTGCTGCTGCTAAGTCACTTCAGTCGTGTCCGACTCTGTGCGACACCATAGACAGCAGCCCACCAGGCTCCCCCGTCCCTGAGATTCTCCAGGCAAGAACACTGGTGTGGGTTGCCATTTCCTTCTCCAATGCATGAAAGTGAAAAGTGAAAAGTGAAAGTGAAGTCGCTCAGTCGTGTTTGACTCTTAGTGACCCCATGGAGTGCAGCCTACCAGGCTCCTCCGTCCATGGGATTTTCCAGGCAAGAATACTGGAGTGGGGTGCCATTGCCCTCTCCAATGCGTGCATGCATGCTATGTCACTTCAGCTGTGTCCCACTCTGCAACCCCATGGACAGCAGCCCAGCAGGCTCCCCCGTCCCTGGGATTCTCCAGGCAAGAATACTGGAGTGGGTTGCCATTTCCTTCTCCAACTATAAGTTAGAAAACTACTTAAATGTTAGGTTTACCTGATAATTGCAGAAAGAATTTCTTCCTTTAACTCTATTAGGAAACCATCCCTTCTTTCTCGTGCTTCCCCTCCCCATCGTCACTAAGAATCTTCCCACGAGACTACTGTTTCTCAGTCATCCCTTAGAAAACTGTATAAATATTGAAGTATTTACAAATGAGATGATGTGATGTCTACAGTTGGCTTCAAAATAATCCAGTATGTGTGTAGGGTAGGAGAGTAGGGATTTGATGAGGGTATGGAGGAAACAAAATTGGCCAGATGTTGAAAATTCTTGAGGATAGTCAGCTCAGGGTTTGATTATGCTACTGTTTTTCTACATCTGTATATGATTGAGATTTTCCAAAATAAAAAGATTTTTTAACTATCGGGGAAGAACTGGATAGTCTTTACCATTAAAAAAACTTGCACACGACTTAGGACTTCCCTGATGATCCAGTAGTTAAGATTCCACACTTCCAAAGCAAATGAGGCACGCCTTGAATTCCTGGTCAGGGAACTAAGACCCTACATGCTGCAGAACATTAAAAAAAAAAAAAAATGACCTTACACGCAACTTAAGAAAGGTCTTATTCAAAAGAGTTAAAACTCGGGAAGGTGAAGGGAGGAGAGTGCACCGACAGGGAGGGATGGCCCGTGGGTGTTTGAAGGAAGCCAGACTGTAGCGTGATTTGGGTATAGTAGGAATATTCATGGAATGTTTATTTCTGTGGTGCTATGTCTTACAGGTGTTTTCTCATTTACTGATCATACATCCTATGACGTCATACATACGCACACAAAAAAATGCTAGGACGTGTTATTTTTCTTGAGTCACAAAGCTGGTAACTCTTGGTTTAGTAATCTCACTGGAAAAGCCAGAGTGAAAAAGTAATGGGCTAAGGGAGAGATGGCCAGAGACCACCTACTAGCCAAATAAGACCTACAGAAGGTACGTTTAAAATGTTTGACTTTGCTCCTAACATTTAAACCAGGAACCAGAAAATGAAGAACAAAAACTTTCAATTTCCGATTTGTCTTAAAGAACGGAAGATTCAGCATTACAGATGTTGCACCCCACTCACAGTCAAGGCACTGCTGCCCTCTTTGTGTGGGACTTGAGCTTTCTCCTTTTTGCCAGAGTCCCTTTCATTTGTTTTATTGTGAACGAACTGCTTCACTTTGTGCATTATGGCCTATATAAGTATTTGAGTTCATTTTATACTAATTATATTCAACCTGGAGTGTTATGACACACTAGGGTGGCTCTGATCAGTGAGAAAGGAACAGAGGCATCGAAACGCATTATGATTTTTCCACCACATGTTGAGAACTAAAGTCCAAACCACTCCTAGCAATCAATCCCACACTCTGTGCCTATTGTAGTGTCTCTTGCAGAGTTTTTTTGTGCTATAAATGTTAATTGCCAGGTGAATGAATGGTATAATAATAAATGCTTGAGAATTCAGAGGAGGGCACAATTATTTCTGTAATCATCAAGGCAAAGAATTCTAAAGTTGTGCTGAAATTTTATGAGAAGCAAAAACATTTCAGATGGAAGTAAAATCAAAGGAAAAATGCATGAATTTAGGAAAGTACAAAATATGTGGAAGGACTAGGAAAGTAGACTAGTATAGAGCTGAGACTCCTTGATCCTGGTAACTCTATTATTCCATCAGGATCAGATGGAATCACAGAAAGGGACTTACAGCTCATCTATACTCAAAAGCCTTCTTCCCACAGATAACAAACAAAATGTGATTTGCTTAAAGTCACATAACTAATTGGTGAAGGAATTAAAATTAGAATTTCCAATTTCTCATAGTCTTCCTCCATAACTTCCCTTCAATATGGCTTGTTTACATTATATCCAAGGAGAAGAAACTATGAGCTGAGTTCTGGATATATTGTTTTTAATAACTGCAAGTAGCAACTGCCCTTTTCCTTTCATCATTCATTTCCACTTCAAATTCTTTTTTATTTATTATTATTATTATTGGTTGCACTGAGCCTTTGTTCTTGCACTTGGGCTTTCTCTAGTTGCAGTGATTGGGACCCCTCTCTAGCTGGAGGTGCATGGGTTTCTCATTGCGCTGGCTTCTCTTGTTGCAGAGTATGGGCTCTAGGGCATATGGGCTTCAGGAGCTGCTGCACAGAAACTCAATAGTTGTGGCTCAATGGTTTAGTAGCTCTGAGGCATGTGGGTTCTTCCCAGATCAGGGAAGCTGACATTCGGGAGCTTGCCTGGTGGCACAGATGGTGAAAAATCTACCCACAATCCTGAAGACCCGGGTTCGATCCCTGGGTCTGGAAGATCCCCTGGATACAGGAATGGCAACCCACTCCAATATTCTTGCCTGTATAATTCCATGTACAGAGGAATCTGACAGGCTTCAGTCCGTGGGGTCACAAAGAGTCAGACATGACTGAGCAGCTATCACTTTCTTTCAAAAGGGTGGAAGAAGGTGGCAGAGGATGAGATGGTTGGATGGCATCACTATTTCAATGGACATGAACTTGGTCGAATGCCAGGAGATGGTGAGGGACAGGCAGGCCTGGCATGCTGCAGTCCATGCGGTCGCAAACAGTCAGACACGACTTAGCGACTGAACAACAACAACAGAGTGGACAGTCACATGTTCTGGCCTGCAATCTCAGGCTCAGTGTTTATAAAAATAAGGGTCAGAATCTGAAAATAGCAATCAGCCTCAATATTGCTCAAAAGGGGCTGATAGGCTGCCTCTGATTTTTACTGTGAGTTGGTGATACCTGGTTTGCGTCTTGGAATTTGAGACTGGCAATATAATATAGTGTTGGGTTTGAATCCGGGCTCTAGCATTTATCAGCTAAGTGATAAGGACAATTATTTAACCTCTCCAAGCATTAAATTGCACATATATAAAATAATTATGGGAATAGTTTCTACCTCTCTCTCTGAGTTGGTATGAGAATTGAGTACCTTTGTTTGGGTTTCCCCCAGAGCAAACTCTGAGACAACGATTTCATATAGTTTATTTGGGAGATGATCCCAGGAAACATGTGAGGGTGATGAAGTGAAACAGGGAAGGAAATCTTCCTGGGGATCCTCCAGCAAAGGCTAGGAAGCTCAGAAGGGTAATTATCCACAATCTGTATTCCCTATTGGATGAGGGTTGCCCCTGGGATATTAACTGTCCGGCACTTCTGGCTGACCCTGAGCACAGGTCTACTCCAGGGGCAGACAAACCCCCCACAGGAAAGGTTCAAGGCTTGAAGTAAGAAGCTTTGAGTTTTTCCAGGAATTATCAACTAAAGTTACAGGTGACCTGGAGGGGGCTGAGAGGATATGAGCAGAGCACTGACAGCATCTTCTATAGTGAGATACTGTGTTTGTCATGGTAGCATCTGGAACATAGCCAGCATTAACAAATGAAATTAGCTACTTAAAATACAAAATACTAAGATGGCAGAGGGAAAGTCTTCCCAATTAAAAAGAAGAGACACTATTACTGAGGAGATGAGATGAATGGACTCAAAACAAAACCTAGAAGTCATCCTTCACACTATCTTCTTCTCATCCCACCAATCGAATCACTTGAACAGTTTCCTCTCTCTTCTATCAACACTTCTTAAAGTAGGCTTTTCACATTTCTCGCTTGAATTATCAGATGATCTTCTAATTGGGCTTCCTGCTAATTTCACTTTCTTGCCCCACCCCAACCCTCACTCAACCCATTCACTCAGGACTATCAGAATGCTTTTTCTAAAATTCAACTCAGATGGAATTACCCTCTATTCATTACTTCAAATAATTCAGTGGTTCACCACTTATTTGGGGGTGAAAATACACCCTAAAGCTTAGGATACTAGACTGTTCATAGTCTAGTCTTGCTTATTTCTCCAATCCCATTTCCCTTGTACCTCACTCTTAACTCTTAAATTCCAGGTATAAGAAATTTTCCTTAGTTCCTCATATATGCCACACTATCTCATAGTTCAGGGCCATTTTTCATGCTCTTCACCACCTTTGTTCATCTAGAAAACAACTAGTTTTTATTCAGGAATTCAAGTTGATACCACTTTTTGTGAAAAACTATCCCTGATATTTTTCCCGTCCTTCTTAGTATAGATCAGTGATCAAACAGCATCTATATATCTCTTAAAACTTGCCACTTGTATTACAAATGTCTGTTTACTTTCTAACTTACTAATGAGACCAATTTCCTCATAATCAGATACTGAGCATCTGCATTCTTAATAGGTATCCAGGGTTATTTTTATTCCTACTGAAGTCTAAGAATCATTTTATTGTACCAAGAGCATTCTAAGCTGAAAACTTGTTTCTCTATCATTTTAGTGCATGTTATAGCATCTGACATGTAGCTGATATTCAATAAGTAACTGTTGGATTAATAAATACTACTGTTTACATCTTGAGTATTTCTACTCTCAAAGAGATTTTATCAGGTTGCCACCTATGGTAATATGACTCATTAATTAAACATTAAATTCATTATTTCTTGTACCAATGATGTTATAAATTGGGATTCTTATTGGTGATCTGCCAGTCCTCCAGCTAAGTGGCTATTAAACTTGACCAGTTGTTCCACTCTTTCACGCTTGGTAGACTTTAACTTTTTCTATTGAAATTATTTAGTCTTACTGGTTTTTTTTTTAATGACATCTAGAATAGTTCTCAAACTAATATATATTATAAAGACCTGGAGAGCTTGTTAAAAATAGGTGTGGCCTCAATCTCATAGATTCTAGCTCAGTAATATTTGAGAGAGGAGGGGCAAACTTCTCTATTTTTAATAAGGTCTTGATGAAGAAATTATCCCCTATAGTAAATGAAAGTGAAAGTTGCTGTCATGTCCGACTCTTTGTGACCCCATGGACTATACAGTCTATGGCATTCTCTAGGCCAGAATACTGGAGTGGGTAGCCTTTCCCTTCTCCATGGGATCTTCCCAACCTAGAGATCGAACCCGGGTCTCCCTCATTGCAGACGATTCTTTACCAGCTGAGCCACAAGGGAAGCCCAGGACATACTGGAGTAGGGAGCCTATCTCTTCTCCAGGGAATCTTCCTATAATAAATAGATTTACATATTACATAGACAGAGAAAAGACTGACATTTCTACAAACTGATTTATACTTAAGTTTTATTTCTTCTAGTTGAATAGTGTGACCTGCTTCAACAGAGGTCATTAACACACTTTGCAAACAGGTCTTGAATTAGCAGTGCTACAATATTTTGCCTTGATTGACTTGCCTGGTAACTTAATGCACTTAAAGAAAACACATGTCTAAATTTTTTCTTTCACTTTTGACATATATAAATGTAGATTACATACTTAATCTACCAGGATCCTTTGCTTTTATTAAACAGCTTCTTGTCAGCAAAATTGGAAACGCAGCCAAGGACTAGGAATGTGGTCATCTAGTTTTGGCTTGTGTGTGCTCCCATGCTTCCTTCCTATATGCAGCCTCTTACTAGACACATGAATCAAATCTTACTCTAAACCTTGAGTCTGGCTTATTTTCCACAAAAACCACAACAGGATCTGTAGTTACCTGAACTCTGACAATAATTGTGTGTGCACGTGGGACAGGGGAGGTTTGGGGAGGCAGAATGAGAATGAGTATGTGCAGTAATACTCCTTCCTTCTCTTTGTTTTTTTCCATTACCATCAATCATCATTATATGTATGTATACATATATATTATTGATAGATAGTTGATTTACAACGTTGTGTTAATTTCTGCTGCTCAACAAAGTGATTCAGTTGGGTGGCACTAGTGGTAAAGAACTCCCCTGCTAATGCAGGAGACGACAGAGATGCAAGTTTGATCCCTGGGTCCGGAAGACCCCCTAGAGGAGAGCATGGCAACCCACTCCAGTATTCTTGCCTGGAGAATCCCATGGACAGAGGAGCCTACAGTCCATAGGGTCACGACTTATTACACACATATACATACATATATTCTTTTTCATATTCTTTCCATCACATGGAAAGAATATGAATAAAGATATTGAATAAAGTTCCCTGTGCTATATGGTAGGAACTTGTTGTTTATCCATTTATATGTATTAAACTTCTCCTTACTTCAAACACTGCCCAGGGGTCATATGACAGTCTGTGCCCCTGAACCATTTTTGGAGTAGAAGGTTTCATCATTTCACATCAGGATCATAAATGGAGCCTTTGATCATAAATGTCCCTCGGTCTAGTTTCTGTGTCTCTCCTTTAGATTTTTACATCTACCCCAGAAGATGCCATGAAAAGATATCCTTTCTCTTGTTTGTCCCCAGCTGGATGGATTGCATCATGACACTTTCATGACCAAGGATGAGAAGGCTCTACCAAGTTCAAAGTAAGCATATGGTTCCCAGAGTGTAAAGTCTGCTTTAAAAGTGGAATCAGAATACTCAGAAATTTTTATTTAAAAATTCCCGTTTGAAGAAACCTGGATACATGATGGTCTGAAAATACAAGAGGAACCTGGAAAATCCCTATCACAGCTAGATGGAGTCAGAGTATCTTCGGGAGCTATTGTCTCTCATGCTGCTATTAGAAATGAAATGTTTCTACAGTACAACAGAGTAATTCTCCTTTATATAATACTATAAAAATTCACACCAATGCAGAAATGAATGATAATATCTGTGAATTTTCTGTTTACCTCTAAATAAAATTTTGCTGGTCTTTTACATATAATTTTTATGTTTAAGTGTCAAAGTTTGGGGGTTGGAGACTTTTATAGAAATACATTTCTTCTTTTATGATCAAAACAAATGATGGAATGATATTTTACTTAATGGAATATTCTTTTGTAGAGAATTTGCTATAATGGAGCTATTTAATACAAGCAAAGGATCCTGGTATAAGAGCCTAGCTTTAAACCATACTTTAGAGGATACTGCTATAATAATTCGGAGAAGACAGTGGCACCCCACTCCAGTATTCTTGCCTGGAAAATCCCATGGATGGAGGAGCCTGGTAGGCTGCAGTCCATGGGGTCGCTAAGAGTCGGACACGACTGAGTGACTTCACTTTCACTTTCCACTTTCATGCATTGGAGAAGGAAATGGCAACCCACTCCAGTGTTCTTGCCTGGAGAATCCCAGGGATGGGGGAGCCTGGTGGGCTGCCATCTATGGGGTCGCACAGAGTCGGACACAGCTGAAGCAATTTAGCAGCAGCAGCTATTATAATTGTATGTAACTTGTACCTATTTATTACATATAGTTCCTTTCTAAAATTTGGTATGAATTATTCATTTGATCATTAATTTGTTTTTTTTTTATTTTATGATTTGGTTTAACATTTGGTTTGTGGCTTGCTTAACCAGTGGAACATTGTCTTTTATTACTATTTTCTTCAAATTATGAAAATGTTTTTGCTTGTTCTGATTAATACTTTACAGAGCTTAATAGTTAGGGAATATAACCTGAAAAGAGTGACTAATCTAAAAAATCAATTAAAAATATATTAATAATTTCTTTCTAAAATCAGGGTTTGGGAGGGAAATTCAAGAGGGAGGAGACATATGTATACCTATGGCTGATTTATGTTGATGTATGGCAGAAACCAACACAATATTGTAAAGCAATTATGCTTCAATTAAAAATAAATAAATGAAAATTTAAAAGTCAAGGTTTTTTTTTGTTTCTTTTTAAATTACACTTCATATAAAGAGAGTATTATGTGAACTTTCAGAAGAAAAACTGTTTCACTGAATTTCTTCAATTAAACCACTAGATGGCAATATCTTTGTGTCTTTATGAATCAACTAGACTGGCTCTTGAAAAAAGCACTCAGTTATCATATTTTCTAAAGCTCAAACCTCAGCTACCAAATTGCAGTTCCTCAGTTGTAAAGAAAGAAAACTACAGAGGAAAAAACTGAAGTCCAGTTAAAGAGGCTGTATTGTATTTCTGGTAATAAACTAACATCCTTCTTCAGTAACCAGAGGTGTCACTGGGTCACTGAGGTGAAAATTCACTTTGAAGCACACAAATTTCTGAGATTTTGTGCCTGTAAGGATACTCTATACAGAAAGACACAGCTGAAACAGTGTTCTTGAATCTGTTTTCTTTTCTTGCAACTGCTTTTTCTTTTTTTTGCTTTCTCATCTAATTCCACTGTTTCTAACACTTCTCTTTCCCCTTTATGCATTAAAAAATACAGACAAGGGTGGAAGGAAGGGTTTGAGAGCAAACCACCTTTGTGAAGGAGATTCCTTTACCACAGAAAAGTTTACATGCTGCATGGAAAAACTATAATCACTCTACCCAAAATGTTCTTTTTACCTGAAGATCACTACAACTAATTTTTGTGCAATTTAGGTTTACATATTTAGTAACCTGAGTTTCTTTTTCAGCTGGAACTCCTGAAATGCAATGACCAAAACATCAGGTATTTAATTACTAAAGTATTATGTCCAAAAAGAAAAAAAATAGTTTTCACTTTTATGTATACATAATATAAAATAAACACAAGTGAAAGATTTTATTCAGTTCATTAGTAATGAGAGAATCAATTTAAAAGAAAATTTCCAAAACATACATACACACGCACATAGTAAGGAATGCTGAAGAGAATCCGCTAATAGATGCAAAACTGGTTAATAACCAATAGGGCAATAAAATTTAATGTTTGTGGTAATCTTTCCTATAAGGCAGAAGTCAGTTTTATAGCTGTAACACAAAATCAATTAATTTGCATTGCTATGTACAAGAATTATTGTTTTACTAGTAGTTTTGTACAAGTTAATTTCTACAATATTGAGATGTAAAACAGCCTCTTCAGTAGAAAGTCAGTCAAAGATACATAATGTTATGTAATCAGATAATCCCCAGGAAGTCTACTGAACTCAGTGATCTCTTTTGCCCACTTCCAAGTCGTGGACAATTTTTCCTCACATGACAATTTTTTAAAATAATGATGTTGGGATGAGCGATGTAATTGTTCCAGTAAGAGCCTTATTCCATGTGCTGTAATATTAGGGCAAACCACAAGGAGGCACTTTCTGTACTAGATTTACTGTACTGCCCTGGGCTCAGACGGTAAAGCGTCTGCTCGCAGTGCGGGAGACCGGGGTTCGATTCCTGGGTTGGGAAGATCCCCTGAAGAAGGAAACGGCCACTCACTCCAGTACTCTTGCCTGGAAAACTCCATGGACTGAGAGGCTCCACAGAGCCTGGTAGGCTACAGTCTCGCAAAGAGTCGGACACGACTGAGCGACTTCACTCACTTACTGCACAGGTGGTGACCAGGACCAATGATTAAATCAAGGACACTGTCATGAAAAAAGTGATAGTAAAGTCACTCGGTCGTGTCCGACTCTTTGCGACCCCATGGACTATACAGTCCATGGAATTCTCCAGGCCTAGAAAACTGGAGTGGATAGCCTTTCCCTTCTCCAGGGGATCTTCCCAACCCAGGGATTGAACCCAGGTCTCCTGCATGGCAGGCGGATTCTTTACCAGCTGAGCCACAAGGAAAGCCCCGCTGTAAGGAAGTTTTGTAATAAATTAAACTGACACTGAATTTCCTTAGCTCTGAAAGCAGATGTCAGAGGAGGTAAGCAAAGAATTGTCCCTAAAGTAAAAGAGAATAGAAATTATTTGTCTCTGACTTGGCTCACTGTTTTGAGTGTAATGTGGTGCCACATCATAGTCTCAAAATCTGGAGATGGGTCACAGTTTCTCTAGAGGTTAGATCTGGAAAAAAAAAAAAAAGAAAAGAAAAAGAACACAGTGCATTTTATAAACTAAAAAGATCAAGATTTGCAAGCACGAATGCCCACAAGGGCAAGGCATTTAAGTAAAATGAGAAAAGCAGGCTGAGTGCGTACAGCACATAGCAGGGGAACTGTGACAAATTGGGAAGCTCATGACCCATCTAAAGAGGGAGATCGCTATTTGGGTCCAACCGCATGAAAATAGGGGCTTTCCAGGTGGCACTAGTGGTTAAAAAAAAAAAAAAAAAAAAAACACCTGCCAATACAGGAGACACAGGAGACGCGGGTTCAATCCCCTGCTCAGGAGGATACTCCAGAGGAGGTCACGGCAATTCACTCCAGTATTCTTGTCCTGGAGAATCCCATGGACAAAGGAGCCTGGCGGGCTACAGTCCATGGGATCGCACAGAGTCAGACACAACTGAAGTGACTTAGCACACATGCATGTATGAAAATACAGATAACCAAACCCCGGGTTTTCAGATTTTTCAAGAGAAATAAGAACAACGTATTGTTATTTGGATTCTCCTGGGTTTTTTTTTTTTTTTTAATGCTGGCTACTTAACCAAAAAATAAATAAAATATGTCTTCCCTTCCTTTCCTAAAACTTGCCTAAGGGAATTTTCTAGAATCCTTATCTCAGATGAAGCCTGTTGAAGGAGCAAGTTCTGAGAAGTGAGAGTGTGATTGAGAAGTAATGGAGGAATTGAGCAGCAGAGATGAGCAGGGCAACAATAAGTATACGTAGACTACACACTCAGGAGCCCCTTGGGAATTACTGGAACTGGAGGATCTTTTGGGGAGTTAGACTTTATGTGCCTTAGAAAAGTCTAGAACACCAAAGACCACTTTTATTATTTATTGTCCTTCTTACCCTTTCCACCCCAAGTTGTCCAGTGCTGAGCTCACTGAAGGGAATCAATAAATATTACCTCACTGAGTTTTCATTCAAATAACAAGCAGAAGGATCAAAATAACAACCTTAATTTTTTGTCAGCTCTTTTATAATTTAGACACCGTGTGTGTGTGTCTGTGAGTATTCTTAATTTCTTAAAATCAGTGGGGAAGAAAAGGTGTGAAAGAATAAATGGTAAGATTCCAAAATGGAGCTGGGACTGTATTGTCAGCACAGCCCTCTTTACCTCTTAAGGATTTCATGAAACTGTGGATGATGTGTATTTTAACTGGTCACAGCCCCTGTAAGGACATATACAAAGGCCACCACGCCCACCACAGCCTGTTGCTCCACCTGGAGACATCTGACCTAAACTGAAAAAATCAGATTCTTTTTCTCAGGACTTCTGAATACAGGTACTGAGTCAATGAGTCAGAAGATGCTAAATGCTCCAACTGAAAGGTCAAGGCAAGACGCGACAAAGGACAATAAATCAGTCCACTACAAGATAATTTATGGGGGAGCCAAGATGCCACAAATAAACCCCAAAGCACAGGGAAAAACAGAGTCCGTAACACTCAGAGGGATATGAGAGGAAGTTGTTGGGTTTATAACAGCCTCTTTTCCATTTTCCAGGTGTATTTTATTCTTCATTACCTAATTGTATTTTATTCTTCAAATGTTTTTGAAATGGCCAGTATCATCGCTTTGATAAATCCTCTTTATTGATGCTGTTTTGAGTGTGTGTTTGCAACTTGCAACCACACAACTCTGTCTACTAGCTGCGGCAGTGTCAGATGCAGGGAACTCGTCCTTGGCAGAATGGAGAGACCTCATTAATGTGACCTGACAACATGGTGTGGTCTCCATGGTGATTCTTGCAGTTGATTCTCAAGTACTTTTTATCGTTTTGACTCTGAGGGTTAAAGTGCTGCTAAAAGACATGAAATAGAACCTCAGGGTCAAACTGAATCTTCCTTGGCATTTCCTCTATAATTCTTTCAACATCATATGTTTCTATTAAAAATATCACGATGACTGCTGGGCTTACATTTAAAGACTGTAATTTTTGCAGTTTTTGCCATAAGAAATAGCATTTAGATATTTAAAAGTTAGTTCATTTGATTGTCTACTTAATGGCCAGATATTTTTAAAAGCTTGAATAACCTAAATAGTTCATTGGAAACAAACTAAAAAATGTTTTCTCCTTAATTCATAGATCAGTGATTCAATTACTTTTTGTCCCCTTTTCCTGTTATGTCTCATTTTCCCCAATACCTTACCAGAATCTCTAGGTAGCTTGATAATATAGAACGTACTACTCATAGTCTCTATTTGTGTATTCATTTGTCAGTTCCCATAGCATTTAGTTCAGTACTGTGTATCTTATAATGTAAAATGTAAGAATTGAATTGTAGAAATGAATTAAATTATAGAAATGAATTATAAAGCAATATTTATGATTATATTTGCATTTATTTTTATATTAGAAATCTAATATTGAAACGACTTATAAACGTAGGATTTGTTTTGTTTGGGCCGAGCTGGGTCTTCACTGTGGTGTGTGCGCTTTTTTTTGTTGTGGAGCACAGGCCACAAACCGTGGAGGCTCAGCAGTTACAGTGTATGGGTTCTCTCGCTGCGACATGGGCTTAGTTGCTCCAGGGAATGTGGGATCTCAGTTCTCCAAATAGGGACTGGACCCATGACCCCTGCATCTCAAGGCAGGTTCTTAACTACTGGACTACCAGGGAAGCCCCCAAAACATAGATTTTTATTTTTTAAAATCTTTTTTCAAGTCTTTTACTGGCAGGTAGCTTTGTAATCATATCTAATTATACCTACTATGTGGACAATAATGTTGTAGATAATTAAATTTCATTATTATTATTTTGCTATGAACTTAGTATAGCAATAAGAATAAATAGACTCTGTAGCTTCTTTATCTCTAGTAATAAGCTTCATCATACATTAGTTTTTACCATCAGTAAGTAAATATTAAATGACACTGTAATAGAGAGGATCTATTAAAACCAGTCTTTTCGGGAAATTATTCTATTGGTAACACTCAAAGTAAGAGAGGGAGATGATGGGAACTACATAGGAGGTTCCTGCAGTAATCTGTGTGTTAGATGATAGAGCCTTGAAATAGATGGAAAGCTGAAGGGATGAAAAGTAAGAAACCAGCTTGAAAAACATCATGAAGATGATGGTACTTTTGATAGGAAAGAATCAGGATAACTGAATGTTTGATTCTGAGTACCTATGAGAGAAATGGGGAAATCAAGAGAGATGGCTTTGTGGCAAGATATCCTGTTAGAGCGATGATACAACAATTCTTCTTCTCATGATCAATGAGAACTTTGTTATTCTCTCTTATTGGCACCATAAATGTTACTTTATCAATATTATACCTAAGAACCCAGTCATTTAGAACAATCAGGTTAGCCCACATTGACTAATCCCAACCTAGAGTAAAAATTGGCCTGAAGTAGACATCTTGTGTGTTTTTTTTTCCCCTTAGTTATTCATTAGATAAATATATTATTGAGCACATAATACCCTGAGCACATTTGTGCTATTTAAAAAAACGACAAAGGGACAGGAATTATGTGAGTAGAGGGAGAGTGGGAAGAATTCAAAGGGGTAAGGGAGTAGCTTGGTAGCATCTTATAAAAGTACACAAGCCATCACTAGGACTTAATTTTCATTTGAAATGAGAAAAAGAATCATGAACGGCTTGGGGCAGAGGAGTGATAAGATTCACCTTAAGAATTTTAAAATGTCACTTTGGACACTTGGTGAGAAAACACCATGCGGAGACACGCAGGAGAAGAGAGACCAGTTGGGATTTGTTCTTGCAAAGAAAAAATAATAATAATTTGTTATTGCAATAATTCACATGAGATTTTGATGGGAGCTGAGACAGGTGACAGTGGTGGAGAGGATGAAAAGTACTCAAACTCTGAATTTGAATTAGATTTTGAAGGTAGAATTGGTCAGTCAGTTAGTTCAGCCATTCAGTCGAGTCCGACTCTCTGCGACCCCATGAATCGCAGCACGCCAGGCCTCCCTGTCCATCACCAACTCTCGGAGTTCACTCAGACTCATGTCCATTGAGTCAGTGACGCCATCCAGCCATCTCATCCTCTGTCGTCCCCTTCTCCTCCTGCCCTCAACCCCTCCCAGCCTCAGAGTCTTTTCCAATGAATCAATTCTTCGCATGAGGTGGCCAAAGTACTGGAGTTTCAGCTTTAGCATCATTAGGTAGAATTGGTAGCATTTATCAAAAGTGGAATATATCAGTTAGGAATTTAGGAACTGTATTAAGCAATTAGGAACAGAAATCTACCTAGAGTGTTTTTTGTTTTTTTTTTAATGTAAAGTAATTCTAGAAGTAGGCTATCCATGGTATAACCTGGACATTTTATACAACCTTTCCAGAAGTCTTATAAAACATTTTTACTTATAACTCCTAAGGCAGAACTTAGTCACAAAGCTATGCTTAATTACAAGGCACGTCTGGGAAATGAGATCTCCCAGATGACATTATTGTTGCTCCCTGCCAAAAAACCCCTGGGGTTCTGATACTACGGAAATAAGAAGAATGGATACTGGTCATAACTAGCATCTTTGGACATGGGTGAGATAAACTAAGAGGTCAAGGAGGACCAGAAGGAAAGTGCTTTTACCCCTCATATGGCATGGGCCCTTTAGCCTTTAGGGAAGCCTATGAACCACCCTCTGAGAACAGCATTTTAAGTGTATGAAATGAGATACATAAGATTACACGGGAAGCTAATTCTATTAAAATATTACTATCAAAATATTAGAAAATATGTGATATGTGTGCTCCTTCATAATTGCTCCTATAAAATTCAAAGTAATGAGAAGTGTTAAAGATATTTTGAAATCTCTGCAACAACTGTACTATGATATAAAAATGTCTGTTACCATTATTCGTGAGATTGTCACAGATACTACTAACACTAATGTGGTTGATTGCCTGTGATCATAAAAGTAGGAAATGTTACATTTCAGGTATAGCTTCATGGTGTGATAGGTGTGAATTTTTCCCCATCCGAGTTGATAGAGTCTGTCACCCCTTGAACCTTCATGAACCCAAGATTTCAGCCTATGCAACTGAAAGGATATGAGATGCTGTTACTAAGGATTGAGAGAAAAGAAATCCAAAGTCCATTTTTGGACACATTAAATTTGAGATGTCTATTTTACTGTTAAGATTAGATTCAGTTAAAATAATAGAAAAATTCTAACTATCCATGGCTTATATTGGAGAAGGCAATGGCAACCCACTCCAATACTCTTGCCTGGAAAACCCAATGGACAGAGGAGCCTGGTGGACTGCAGTCCATGGGGTCGCTAAGAGTCAGACATGACTGAGCGACTTCACTTTCACTTTTCACTCTCATGCATTGGAGAAGGAAATGGCAACCCATTCCAGTGTTCTTGCCTGGAGAATCCCAGGGATGGGGGAGCCTGGTGGGCTGCCATCTACGGGGTCGCACAGAGTTGGACACGACTGAAGCGACTTAGCAGCATGGCTTACATGACAAAAGCACATGAAAGTCTGAGAAAGGCAGTCCAGAGTTGGCATGATGGCCCCACATGTCAATAACCCAGGATCATTTCATCTTGTTGCTCCACCGTGTGCTTTTCCATTCCTAAGTTTCCTCTATGGTCCAAGACGGCTTTTGGACTTGAATCATTATATCCATTCTAAATGCCTAGAACAGAATTCTGGCAAAGAATAAATATTTGTTGAATGAATACACAATAGAGGCACAAATATTGTAGTCATCATCCCAGAAGTAACAGCTCAAGTTTTAAGAGGAGGTAAGATTTTTAAGGAAAAAAAAAAAGTTATGTATGTGTGTGCATGTATACACACGTATACGTATGTATAAAAGCATATATATTTGAGATTTTTCTTTAAAAATCTAATTTTTATATAAAAGTTTATGTGTGTGTACATACACATTCACATACAACACACACACACATATGTAGGAGGGCCTGCATTTAGAAGGCCTCTACACTCAGTTTAATGTTCTGCTATGGCACCCCACTCCAGTACTCTTGCCTGGAAAATCCAATGGACAGAAGAGCCTGGTGGGCTGCAGTCCATGGGGTCGCGAAGAGTCAGACATGACTGAGCTACTTCACTTTCTCTTTTCACCTTCATGCATTGGAGAAGGAAATGGCAACCCACTCCAGTGTTCTTGCCTTGAGAATCCCAGGGACGGGGGAGCCTGATGGGCTGCCTGCCGTCTATGGGGTCACACAGAGTCGGACATGACTGAAGCGACTTAGCAGCAGCAGCAGCAGGGCCATCTTGAAATTCTTCATAATTTCTGAATGAAATTCATTTTTATTTTGCACTGGGGGCCCACAAATTAAGTAACTGATCCTGTGAACAGACTTTTTGCTCTGGTGATTCAAAACCTCAGTTCGGATTGTACTTTGTCTGCTGGAGAAAATAAAACCATGAGAAATCTTGGGCAAATGGGCCTATTTGCATTAGTCCATAAACAGTGAATCACAAGTTTCAACTCCCACATAAAATTTTAGTTTCCAGCAAATAACACCTGTGCTAAGACACACATATAGAATTAGTCAACATAGCCAAATACATACCTGAATAAACACGTATAGTGACTTGTTTGAATATAGATTAATACTGCTTTACTATATTTATAAGCCATAACACAGGACAAATGAATTCAACTTCCTTGCTTGTCAGAAAAGCCTCTTAAGTGGAATTCCAAGTCTTGAGACTATTCAATCTTTAATGGATGATACCAAAAAATAAAGTTAAAAAAAAAAACAAAACACTTGGCAGTAAGAAAAAGAGGCTGGTGGCAGATAAGGTGAAAAAAAATTTCTTGAGCTACTGTATCATCAGAAATGCAGCTGGTTCTAGTCTGCATTCCCCAGCTACACTTTTCTCACTCAAGCATAGGCCATCTGCTAACCAGCCAAGGTGACTGTCACTATCAGCCCCCAGTATAAAGGAAACCAGCTGGAGAAGGCAATGGCAGGCCACTCCAGTACTCTTGCCTGGAAAATCCCATGGACAGAAGAGCCTGGTGGGCTGCAGTCCATGGGGTCACTGAGAGTCCGGCACGACTGAGCGACTTCCCTTTCACTTTTCACTTTCATGCATTGGAGAACTAAATGGCAACCCACTCCAGTGTTCTTGCCTGGAGAATCCCAGGGACACAGAAGCCTGGTGGGCTGCCGTCTATGGGGTCGCACAGAGTCAGACACGACTGAAGCGACTTAGCATAGCATAGCGTAGCATGTCTCGGATAACTGTTGTGGGCATTTCGCCTAATTTAAGAAAAGAGAGGATCATTGTTACCATCTTTCTAAATTCCATATATATGAGCTAATATACTGTATTGGTGTTTTTCTTTCTAACTTACTTCACTCTGTATAATTGGACTCTGTTGGAGAAAGTGAGGGTGAGATGATTTGAGAGAATAGCATTGAAACATGTATACTATCATATGTGAAACAGATCGCCTGTCCAGGTTTGATGCATGAGACAGGGCACCCAGGGCTGGTACACTGGGATGATCCTGAGGGATGGGATGGGGAGGGATGTGAGAGCGGGGTTCGGGATACAGAACACATGTACACCCATGGCTGATTCATGTCAGTGTATGGCAAAAACCACCACAATATTGTAAATTAATTAGCCTCCAATGAAAATAAATAAATTATTTTTTTTTAAAAGAAAGAAAAGGAGACTGACCAAATCATTGTTTGTTACAACCAGATTTTTTTTTAATTTAAAAATATGTTGACTATTCCAATTCAAAAGATCCCGGATACCTTAGAAATGGTGGAAAGAAAACAGGAATTAGCAAATCTATTGCTTAAAGTTACCTAAACTGACTTTCACATTATCAGTATAATAATGTTCATACCAATGGTTCTTAACCCATCCTCTGAGCATCAGAATCAACTTGGGAAGTTTTCAGCACTCAGATAACCAGATTTTTTTAAATTGCAGCCCTTCAGTTATATTGCAGTCATCTCACATGCTAGTAAAGTAATGCTCAAAATTCTCCAAGCCAGGCTTCAGCAATATGTGAACCGTGAACTTCCTGATTTTCAAGATGGTTTTAGAAAAGGCAGAGGAACCAGAGATCAAATTGCTAACATCTGCTGGATCATGGAAAAAGCAAGAGAGTTCCAGAAAAACATCTATTTCTGCTTTATTGATTATGCCAAAGCCTTTGATTGTGTGGATCACAACAAACTGTGGAAAATTCTGAAAGAGATGGGAATACCAGACCACCTGATCTGCCTCTTGAGAAATTTGTATGCAGGTCAGGAAGCAACAGTTAGAACTGGACATGGAACAACAGACTGGTTCCAAATAGGAAAAGGAGTTCGTCAAGGCTGTATATTGTCACCTTGTTTATTTAACTTCTACGCAGAGTACATCACGAGAAACGCTGGACTGCAAGAAACACAAGCTGGAATCAAGATTGCTGGGAGAAATATCAATAACCTCAGATTTGCAGATGACACCACCCTTATGGCAGAAAGTGAAGAGTAACTAAAAAGCCTCTTGATGAAAGTGAAAGAGGAGAGTGAAAAAGTGGGCTTAAAGCTCAACATTCAGAAAACAAAGATCATGGCATCCAGTCCCATCACTTCATGGGAAATAGATGGGGAAACAGTGGAAACAGTGTCAGACTTTATTTTTCTGGGCTCCAAAATCACTACAGATGGTGACTGCAGCCATGAAATTAAAAGACGCTTACTCCTTGGAAGGAAAGTTATGTCCAACCTAGATAGTATATTCAAAAGCAGAGACATTACTTTGCCAACAAAGGTTCGTCTAGTCAAGGCTGTGGTTTTTCCTGTGGTCATGTATGGATGTGAGAGTTGGACTGTGAAGAAAGCTGAGTGCCGAAGGATTGATGCTTTTGAAGTGTGGGGTTGGAGAAGACTCTTGAGAGTCCCTTGGACTACAAGGAGATCCAATCAGTCCATTCTGAAGGAGATCAGCCCTGGGATTTCCTTGGGAGGAATGATGCTAAAGCTGAAACTCCAGTACTTTGGCCACCTCATGCGAAGGGTTGACTCATTGGAAAAGACTCTGATGCTGGGAGGGATTGGGGGCAGGAGGAGAAGGGGACGACAGAGGATGAGATGGATGGATGGCATCACTGACTCGATGGACATGAGTTTGAGTGAACTCTGGGAGTTTGTGATGGACAGGGAGGCCTGGCGTGCTGCAATTCATGGGGTCACAAAGAGTCGGACTTGACAGCGACTGAACCGAACTGATGGTATTATTGCTCTCCAGTTTGTGGGTCGTCCACCCGGCAGGTATGGGATTTGGTTTTAACATGATTACATCCCTCCTACCATCTTGTTATGACTCCTCCTTTGTCCTTGGACAAGGGATATCTGTTTTTGGTGGATTCAACCTCCTCCTGTTGATGGTGGCTCAACAGCTAATTGAGATTTTGGTGTTCTCAAGGAGAACATGGGCACACATTCTTCTCCTACACTGCTTGACCCAGGCCTCACAAAGATCACAGCCTTGTCATGGTGAAAGGACCTCAGTGAAGCTAAGAACCATGCCATGCAGGGCCACCCAAGATGGGCTGGATGTGGTAGAGGCTCTTGACAAAGGTGGTCCACTGGAGAAGGGAATGGCAAAACCACTCCAGAACTCCTGCCTTGAGAACCCCATGAACAGTATGAAAAGGCAAAAATATATGACACAGAAAGATGAGGCCCCCACTCCCAGGTCAGTAGATGTCCAATATACTACTGGGGAAAAGTGGAAAAATAGCTCCAGAAAGAATGAAGAGGCTGGGCCAAAGCAGAAACAATACTCAATTGTTGATGTGTCTGGTGAAAGTGAAGTCCAATGCTGTAAAGAACAATATTGCATAGGAACCTGGAATGTTAGGTCCATGAATCAAGGTAAATTGGGGGTGATCAAGAATGAGATGGCAAGAGTGAACATTGATATTTTAGGAATCAATGAACTAAAATGGACAGGAAGGGGTGAATTTTATTCAGATGACCATTATATCTATTACTGTGAGCAAGAATCCCTTAGAAGAAATGGAGTAGCCCTCATAGTCAACAAAAGAGTCCAAAATGCAGTACCTGGGTGCTCTCAAAATGACAGAATAATTTCAGTTCATTTCCAAGGCAAATCATTCAATATCACAGCAATCCAAGTCTATGCCCCAACCACTAACGCTGAAGCAGCTGAAGTTGAAGAGTTCTATGAAGACCACAAGACCCTCTAGAACTAACACCAAAAAACGATGTCCTTTTCATTATAGGGGATGGAATGCAAAATCAGGAAGTCAAGAGATACTTGGAGTAACAGGCAAGTTTGGCCTTGGAGTACAAAATGAAGCAGGGGAAGGGCTAAAAGACTTTTGTCAAGAGAACACATTGGGCATAGCAAACATCCTGTTCCAACAACACAAGAGAAGACTACACATGGACATCACCAGATGATCAATAAGGAAATCAGATTGTTTATATTTTCTACAGTTGAAGATCGTTGTTGTTCAGTCGCTAAGTCATGTCCAACACTTTGTGACCCCATGGACTGCAGCATGCCAGGCTTCCCTGTCCTTCACTATCTCCCAGAGTTTCCTCAAACTCATGTCCATTGAGTTGCTGATGCCATCCAACCATCTTATCTTCTGTTGCCCGCTTTTCCACCTGCCTTCAATCCTTTCCAGCAACAAGATATTTTCCAATAAGTCAGCTCTTCATATCAAGTAGCCAAAGTATTAGAAGTTCAGCTTCAGCATCAGCCCTTCCAATGAGTATTCAGGACTGATTTCTTTTAGGATTGACTGGTTTGATCTCCAGTTGCAGAGTCAGACGTGACATAGTGACTGAACAACAACTGAAGATTCTATTTAACTTGTTCTCAATGAGAGAACCAGGAAAATGTCATAACTGATTCAAAGGCAAAGTTAAAGAATGGAGATATTTATAAATCAGAAATATGAAACAAATTTGCAGAGGGACCAAAAGCTTGCTTTTGGGACTGAGAGGGTCCCTATTGTCCTTCCACCAGAAAAAAATTTATGTGCATCTCTAGATAAGAATTTTATGCATTGCTCTTGACTTCCAAGGTTAGGATATCACACCCAAGCAACCCTCTGAGCCAAGTTTTATAGACAGTACCTATAAATTTGGGGAAATTCCTCATTCTTGAAGTCTCCAAAATATTAGAATATTCTTGGATTGCTGAGAAGGAAAGTTTCCTTACCACTTGTCAGTCTGAAACTGTCCTGGCCCCTTTAACCTTCTGTAGCAAAAATACCATAGATTAGGTGGCTTATAGACAACAATGGTTACCTATTCATTGTTTCCTTACATGGCAGAGGGGTAAGGGAACTCTCTTAAACCTCTTTTATATGGGCACTAACTCCATTCATTGCAGGCTGCTCATGGCCTAATCATCTCCCAAAGGCTGCTGCTGCTGCTAACTCACTTTAGTCGTGTCCGACTCTGTGCGACCCCATAGACGGCAGCCCACCAGGCTCCCCCGTCCCTGGGATTCTCCAGGCAAGAACACTGGAGTGGGTTGCCATTTCCTTCTCCAATGTGTGAAAGTGAAGTCGCTCAGTCGTGTCCGACTCTTTGCGACCCCATGGACTGCAGCCTACCAGGCTCCTCTGTCCACGGCATTTTCCAGGCAAGAGTACTGGAGTAGGGTGCCATCGCCCTCTCCCAAAGGCACCACCTCCAAATACCAGCACATTCGATTTCAACATGAATTTTAGGGTGGGGACGCAGACATTCCGCGTATATCAGTGACCCTGTAAGTCAGGGACAGGCCAGCTTTCCTAAAAGGACTCCATAGGCACCAACTTTCCATTTCTTTGATTTTGAGTTCTTTTGGTATTAACGTATATTAGGATGACATTAAATTTGTAAATAGCAAGTATAGAAGTCTTTATGATATGGAGTCTTGCTTGTCAAAAACCAGGAAGGGTATGAAATTTTGCCACATTCACAAGCTGGCAAGTTAGCCTATTACCAATTTATGTATGCTGGCAGAAGATATGAAACTTCTGAATCAGAGACAAAAGTTTTCATTACTCACTGCAATGGCAGTGGCTACAATATAATAATTTTCTTACACTGGTTTCCTAAGCACCAGTTGTGAAAAGAGCCAGGTAACACCGGTACACACAGTGAATGGTTTCACAGGAAAGAAACAGCTTAGGGATCCAAAGTTTTCATACTGGCCAGTAAGAAGACCTTCCCTTTGCTGTAGAGGAGATACCATGTCATTTTTCAAAGCTGTTTGCTATAGAAACACCATTGAAAAATTTGTCTATCTGGTGTTGATAGCAGGGTGATGCTGGCCTTGGAGATTGAGTTGACGCGTTTCTCTGCACTTTCTTGAGACTGTCTTGCACTTTCATTTGTGAAGGAAAAATGTTCACTTTTCTCTAAATATGTGGTAGAATTCACTTGTTATGCCGTCCGGTTCTGGACTTTTGTTTTGGGGGAGGTTTTGTTACTGACTCAATTTCATTGCTGATAGTGGGTCTGTTCCTATTTTCTCTTTCTTCTTGGTTCAGTATGGGGAGATTGTACATTTCTTCTAGGTTTTGCATTTTGTTGCGGTATAGCTGTCCATAGCTATCTCTCATGATCCTTTATGTTTCTATACTACCACTTATATAACTTCTCTTTCTTCATTTGTGATTTTATTGATTTGGGCCCTCTCCCTTTTCTTCTGGATGAGTCTGACTGAAGATTGATCAATTTTGTTTATCTTTTCAAAAAACTAGATCTTTGTTTGATCTTCCCTATTTTTTTAGTCTTTATTTCATTTATTTTCTGTGTCCTTTACAATTTATTTCCATCTAATAACTTTGAATTTTGTTTATTCTCCTTCTTTTAGTTCCTTTAGGTATAATGTTAGGTCATTTGAGATTTTTCCTATTTTCTAAGGTAGGTTTGCATGGCCATAAATTTCCCTCTTGGAACTGCTTTTTCATTTGTCTCCAGGTATTGTTTGATTTCCTCAGTAATCCACTGGTTGTTTAGTAGCATATTATTTAGTCTCCACATGTGTATTTTTTCTTTTTTTTTTTTTGCAGTTTCTTTTTCTTATAGCTGATTTCTAGTCTCACAGAATTGAGGTTGGAAAAGGGTGCTTGACATTTCAGTTTTCTTAAATTTACTCTGACTTGTTTTGTAGGCCTGGCAGATGATCTATCCTGGAGCATGTTCCATGTACACTTGAAAAGAATCTGTGCTGCTGCTTTTGGGTGGAATGTTCTATAACATCTACTAAGTTCTTCTTGCCAACACGTATGTGATCATGGTAGAATGAGTTCCCCAAAATGGCTGCAGTCAGTGTCTGTCCCAACATGATCTCCGATTGCCTCCAGCCTCTCCAGGAGGCTGTCCAAGATTGGCATGTAGGTCTGAGTCAGGATCCTTTTCAAATGACTGCTTCTGCATTGGGTCCTGAAGCATGTGAGATCTTGTATGCACTCTCTAGGAGTGGAGTTTATTTCCCATAGCCCTCTGGGTCTCCCAAAAGCAAGCCATCCTGGCCTTCAAAGCCAAACATTCTGAGGGCTTGTCTTCCTGGTGTAAGAGCCCTGGGCTGAGGAGTCCAGTGTAGGGCTCAGATTCCTTATTCTTTATTCTGCAATTGTAATTATTCTCTTGTTATAGAATAGCCCACTGGTGGGCATAGGTATGAATTGTACCACATATCTGGCCCTCTTACCTGTCTCACTGTGGCTCCTTCTTTACATATTTAGTTGTAGAAGATCATTTATGTTACTCTACTGGTGCTTCTCATCAACAGTTGTTCTTTAGATAATCTAGTTGCAATTTTGGTGCGCCCATGGGAAGGGGGCTCAAAGTCTACCTAATCTGATATGGCCATTCCCTGAAAGCTCATTTCTGCTTTTTAGCACTGAATAATATGCCATCGTCTAGATGTATTCAAGAAAATTAGAGATACCAAAGGAACATTTCATGCAAAGATGGGCTCTATAAAGGACAGAAAGGGTATAGACCTAACAGAAGCAGAAGATATTAAGAAGAGGTGGCAAGAATACACAGAAGAACTGTACAAAAAAGATCTTCACGACCCAGATAATCATAATGGTGTGATCACTGACCTAGAGCCAGACATCCTGGACTGTGAGGTCAAGTGGGCCTTAGAAAGCATCACTACGAACAAAGCTAGTGGAGGTGATGGCATTCCAGTTGAGCTCTTTCAAATCCTGAAAGATGATGCTGTGAAAGTGCTGCACTCAATATGCCAGCAAATTTGGCAAACTCAGCAGTGGCCACAGGACTGGAAAAGGTCAGTTTTCATTCCAATCCCAAAGAAAGGCAATGCCAACGAATGCTCAAACGACCGCACAATTGCACTCATCTCACATGCTAGTAAAGTAATGCTCAAAATTCTCCAAACCAGGCTTCAGCAATATGTGAACCGTGAACTTCCTGATGTTCAAGCTGGTTTTAGAAAAGGCAGAGGAACCAGAGATCAAATTGCCAACATCCACTGGATCATCGAAAAAGCAAGAGAGTTCCAGAAAAACATCTATTTCTGCTTTATTGACTATGCCAAAGCCTTTGACTGTGTGGATCACAAGAAACTGTGGGAAATTCTGAAAGAGATGGGAATACCAGACCACATGACCTGCCTCTTGAGAAATTTGTATGCAGGTCAAGAAGCAACAGTTAGAACTGGACATGGAACAACAGACTGGTTCCAAATAGCAAAAGGAGTACGTCAAGGCCGTATATTGTCACCCTGCTTATTTAACTTCTATGCAGAGTACATCATGAGAAACGCTGGACTGGAAGAAGCACAAGCTGGAATCAAGATTGCCGGGAGAAATATCAATAACCTCAGATTTGCAGATGACACCACCCTTATGGCAGAAAGTGAAGAGGAACTAAAAAGCCTCTTGATGAAGGTGAAAGTGGAGAGTGAAAAAGTGGGCTTAAAGCTCAATATTCAGAAAACGAAGATCATGGCATCCAGTTCCATCACTTCATGGGAAATAGATGGGGAAACAGTGTCAGACTTTATTTTTTGGGGCTCCAAAATCACTGCAGATGGTGACTACAGCCATGAAATTAAAAGACGCTGACTCCTTGGAAGGAAAGATATGACCAACCTAGATAGCATATTCAAAAGCAGAGACATTACTTTGCCAACAAAGGTCCATCTAGTCAAGGCTATGGTTTTTCCAGGGGTCGTGTATGGATGTGAGAGTTGGACTGTCAAGAAAGCTGAGCGCCGAAGAATTGATGCTTTTGAACTGTGGTGTTGGAGAAGACTCTTGAGAGTCCCTTGGACTGCAAGGAGATCCAACCAGTCCATTCTAAAGGAGATCAGCCCTGGGATTTCTTTGGAAGGAATGATGCTAAAGCTGAAACCCCAGTACTGTGGCCACCTCATGTGAAGAGTTGACTCATTGGAAAAGACTCTGATGCTGGGAGGGATTGGGGGCAGGAGGAGAAGGGGACGACAGAGGATGAGATGGCTGGATGGCATCACTGACTCGATGGACGTGAGTCTGAGTGAACTCTGGGAGTTGGCGATGGACAGGGAGGCCTGGCGTGCTGCAGTTCATGGGGTCGCAAAGAGTCAGACACGACTGAGCGACTGAACTGAACTGAACTGAACCACAGTTTATCACCTGCAGAAGGACATCTTGTTTGGTCCCAAGGCTTGGCAATTATGAATAAAGCTGCTATAAACAAACACGTGCAGATTTTGTGTGGCCGTAAGTCTTTATTTCAGTTGGGTAAATATGGCAGAGCACAATTAGATCATTTAGTAAGACTATATCTTGTAAAACGTGCCAACGTTCTTCCAAAGTGGCTGTATCATTTTGTGTTTTCACCATCAATGAATGAGTCCCTGTTGTTCCACATTCTTATTACCATCTGGTGTTGTCAGTATCCTGGATTTTGGCCACTCTAATAGGTCTTTAGTGATATCTTATTTTTGTCTACGTTTCCCTGATGACATATATGATGTCATGATGATATGGAGCATCTTTTCATATGCTTATTTACCATCTGTATATCTTCTTTGGTGAAGACCATATATTTTCTATGTTAATTTTATATGCTGCTACTTTGTTAAATTCTCTTACTGCTTTAAGTGGGGTTTTTTTTTTCCTATTTATTTCCATTTATTCTTTTAGTTTTCCACAACATGCTGGCTCCTGATGTATTATATTTAAATTCAAGTAAAAGACTACAATTCCATGTAGGAAAGTGCTAAGGAAGGGAGACTCATAAATTGTACACTGCATTGCAGGATAATCTCCCAGGAACCTTTCTTTGCAGACTCCAGATTCAGTATCATTAGGTCTTTTCTTTGGGGAGTCAAATTTTTTTTTTTTTTAAATTTTATTTTTAAAAAAAAAATCACATGCTCCCCATCCTGAACCCTCCTCCCTCCCAACCTCCCCATACCATCCCCCTGGGCCTTCCCAGCGCACCAGCCCCAAGCATCCAGCATCGTGCACTGAACCTGGACTGGCATCTCGTTTCATACATGACATTTCACATGTTTCAATGACATTCTCCCAAATCTTCCCACCCTCTCCCACAGAGTCCATAAGACTGTTCTATACATCAGTGTCTCTTTTGCTGTCTCGTACACAGGGTTATCGTTACCATCTTTCTAAATTCCATATACATGCGTTAGTATACTGTATTTATGTTTTTCCTTCTGGCTTACTTCACTCTGTATAATAGTCTCCAGTTTCATCCACCTCATTAGAACTGATTCAAATGTATTCTTTTTAATGGCTGAGTAATACTCCATTGTGTATATGTACCACAGCTTTCTTATCCATTCATCTGCTGATGGACATCTAGGTTGCTTCCATGTCCTAGCTATTATAAACAGTGCTGCGATGAACATTGGGGTACACGTGTCTCTTTCCCTTCTGGTTTCCTCAGTGTGTATGCCCAGCAGTGGGATTGCTGGATCATAAGGCAGTTCTATTTCCAGTTTTTTAAGGAATCTCCACACTGTTCTCCATAGTGGCTGTACTAATTTGCATTCCCACCAACAGTGCAAGAGGGTTCCCTTTTCTCCACACCCTCTCCAGCATTTATTATTTGTAGACTTTTGGATCGCAGCCATTCTGACTGGTGTGAAATGGTACCTCATAGTGGTTTTGATTTGCATTTCTCTGATAAAGAGTGATGTTGAACATCTTTTCAAGTGTTTGTTAGCCATCTGTATGTCTTCTTTGGAGAAATGTCTATTTAGATCTTTGGCCCATTTTTTGATTGGGTCATTTATTTTTCTGGAGTTGAGCTGTAGGAGTTGCTTGTATATTTTTGAGATTAGTTGTTTGTCGGTTGCTTCATTTGCTATTATTTTCTCCCATTCTGAAGGCTGTCTTTTCACCTTGCTAATAGTTTCCTTTGATGTGCAGAAGCTTTTAAGTTTAATTAGGTCCCATTTGTTTATTTTTGCTTTTATTTCCAATATTCTGGGAGGTGGGTCATAGAGGATCCTGCTGTGATATATGTCAGAGAGTGTTTTGCCTATGTTCTCCTCTAGGAGTTTTATAGTTTCTGGTCTTATATTGAGATCTTTAATCCATTTTGAGTTTATTTTTGTATATGGTGTTAGAAAGTGTTCTAGTTTCATTCTTTTACAAGTGGTTGACCAGATTTTGGAAGTTTTGGCTACAGCAATCAGAGCAGAAAAAGAAATAAAAGGAATCCAAATTGGAAAAGAAGAAGTAAAACTCTCACTATTTGCAGATGACATGATCCTCTACATAGAAAACCCTAAAGACTCCACCAGAAAATTACTAGAACTAATCAATGATTATAGTAAAGTTGCAGGATATAAAATCAACACACAGAAATCCCTTGCATTCCTATACACTAATAATGAGAAAACAGAAAGAGAAATTAAGGAAACAATTCCATTCACCATTGCAACGAAGAGAATAAAATACTTAGGAATATATCTACCTAAAGAAACTAAAGACCTATATATAGAAAACTATAAAACACTGGTGAAAGAAATCAAAGAGGACACTAATAGATGGAGAAATATACCATGTTCATGGATTGGAAGAATCAATATAGTGAAAATGAGTATACTACCCAAAGCAATTTATAGATTCAATGCAATCCCTATCAAGCTACCAACAGTATTCTTCACAGAGCTAGAACAAATAATTTCACAATTTGTATGGAAATACAAAAAACCTCGAATAGCCAAAGCGATCTTGAGAAAGAAAAATGGAACTGGAGGAATCAACCTACCTGACTTCAGGCTCTACTACAAAGCCACAGTTATCAAGACAGTATGGTACTGGCACAAAGACAGAAATATAGATCAATGGAACAAAATAGAAAGCCCAGAGATAAATCCATGCACATATGGACACCTTATCTTTGACAAAGGAGGCAAGAATATACAGTGGATTAAAGACAATCTCTTTAACAAATGGGGAGTCAAATTTTTAAGGCCTTAAAAATCTACTCCTAGAAAGTATAATCTTGATTGCCAGCATTCTTTAAGCTAGGTTAGAGAAGTCTGGGAATGTGAACTTTCAGTTAACAAATTTCACTGTATGCAGAGCTTTGCTAAATCCCTCTTTATTTATTTATTTTTTTTTAGTATAGGACCCTGACTTAACAATGTCTAGTTTATTTCGAGTAGAGATCCTATTTTATCCTCCTCACAGAATAATCCTCTAGCCAGGAGCAGATCCATTTTTCAGGACCTGAAAATTATGAAATTTGGAGGCTTTGAAACAGAGAATAAAAAATAGCTTAGTTTTACAAAGTAAAACAAACAAAAAAATGGCCGTTTGAACACGTTTCTTCAGCCCCTCCCAGGGTCTTTGAAGGGACCCATTCCAGTCCTACACCATGAAGCTAAAGATTACTTAATTTAATGATAAATCTAAATTAGCCTCCAATCTTCCTTGTAGTGAGGGAGAAGAAAGTGCTTCAGTTCAATTCAGTTCAGTTGCTCAGTCATGTCTGACTCTTTGCGACTCCATGAATTGCAGTACACTGGGCCTCCCTGTCCATCACCATCTCGGGGAGTTCATTCAGACTCATGTCCATTGAGTCGGTGATGTCATCCATCCATCTCATCCTCTGTCCTCCCCTTCTCCTCCTGCTCCTAATCCTTCCCAGCATCAGAGTCTTTTCCAATGAGCCAACTCTTCGCATCAGGTGGCCAAAGTATTGGAGTTTCAGCTTTAGCATCAGTCCTTCCAAAGAACACCCAGGACTGATCTCCTTTAGAATGGACTGGTTGGATCTCCTTGCAGTCCAAGGGACTCTCAAGAGTCTTCTCCAACACCACACTTCAAAAGCATCAATTCTTCAGCGCTCAGCTTTCTTCACAGTCCAACTCTTGCATCCACATATGACCACTGGAAAAACCATAGCCTTGACTAGACGAACCTTTGTTGGCAAAGTAATGTCTCTGCTTTTGAATATGCTATCTAGGTTGGACATAACTTTCCTTCCAAGGAGTCAGCGTCTTTTGATTTCATGCCTGCAGTCACCATCTGCAGTGATTTTGGAGCCCCCAAAAATAAAGTCTGACACTGTTTGCACTGTTTCCCCATCTATTTCCCATGAAGTGATGGGACCAGATGCCATGATCTTCGTTTTCTGAATGTTGAGCTTTAAGCCAACTTTTTCACTCTCCTCTTTCACTTTCATCAAGAGGCTTTTTAGTTCCTCTTCACTTTCTGCCATAGGGGTGGTGTCATCTGCATATCTGAGGTTATTGATATTTCTCCCAGCAATCTTGATTCCAGCTTCTGCTTCTTCCAGCCCAGTGTTTCTCATGATGTGTTCTGCATAGAAGTTAAATAAGCAGGGTGACAATATACAGCCTTGATGTACTCCTTTTGCTATTTGGAACCAGTCTGTTGTTCCATGTCCAGTTCTAACTGTTGCTTCCTGACCTGCATATAGGTTTCTCAAGAGGCAGGTCATGTGGTCTGGTATTTCCATCTCTTTCAGAATTTTCCACAGTTTCTTGTGATCCACACAGTTAAAGGCTTTGGCATAGTCAATAAAGCATAGATGTTTTTCTGGAACTCTCTTTCATTTTCCATGATGTTGGCAATTTGATCTCTGGTTCCTCTGCCTTTTCTAAAACCAGCTTGAACATCTGGAAGTTCACGATTCACATATTGCTAAAGCCTGGCTTGGAGAATTTTGAGCATTACTTTACTAGCGTGTGAGATGAGTGCAATTGTGCAGTAGTTTGAGCATTCTTTGGCATTGCTTTTCTTTGGGATTGGAATGAACACTGAAATCATATTGATTATATTCTTTGCAGCCAAAGATGGAGAAGCTCTATACAGTCAGCAAAAACAAGACCAGGAGCTGACTGTGGCTCAGATCATGAACTCCTTATTGCCAAATTCAGACTTAAATTGAAGAAAGTAGGGAAAACCACTAGACCATTCAGGTATGACCTAAATCAAATCCCTTATGATTATACAGTGGAAGTGAGAAATAGATTTAAGGGACTAGATCTGATAGACAGAGTGCCTGATGAACTATGGAATGAGGTTCGTCACATTGTACAGGAGACAGGGATCAAGACCATCCCCATGGAAAAGAAATGCAAAAAAGCAAACTGCCTGTCTGGGGAGGCCTTACAAATAGCTGTGAAAAGAAGAGAAGCGAAAAGCAAAGGAGAAAAGGAAAGATATAAGCATCTGAATGCAGAGTTCCAAAGAATAGCAAGGAGAGATAAGAAAGCCTTCCTCAGTGATCAATGCAAAGAAATAGAAGAAAAAAACAGAATGGGAAAGACTAGAGATCTCTTCAAGAAAATTAGAGATACCAAGGGAGCATTTCATGCAAAGATGGGCTCAATAAAGGACAGAAATTGTATGGACCTAACAGAAGCAGAAGATATTAAGAAGAGGTGGCAAGAATACACAGAAGAACTGTACAAAAAAGATCTTCCTGACCCAGATAATCACAATGGTGTGATCACTCACCTAGAGCCAGACATCCTGGAATGTGAAGTCAAGTGGGCCTTAGAAAGCATCACTACGAACAAAGCTAGTGGAGGTGATGGAATATCAGTTCAGCTATTTCAAGAAAGTGCTTAGTAGTATAGAATTAGGGGGAATTTGATGGTCAAAGTCGCAAACTAAAATTGGAGCAAAAAGGTTTTCACTCATAGTCCTAGAGGTACCTGCTACTATCAATTTCTAAGCCTTTTTAGGGGGAATGTAAATTGGTACAGCCACTGTGGAGAACAGTATGGAGGTTCCTTAAAAAACTAAAATAGAACTACCACATGACCCAGCAGTCCCACTACAGAGAAAAACTAAATACACCCAGAGAAAACTAATTTAAAAAGACACATTGCAGCACTACTTACAATGGCCAGGGCATGGAGACAACCTAAATGTCTGTCAACAGAGGAATGGATAAAGACGATGTGGTACATACACACATGAAATGCTACTCAACCATAAAAAGGAACAAAATTGGGTCATTTGTAGAGATGTGGATGGACCTAGAGACTGTCATTCTTTGTTAAAATGGTATATATGCCCTCAAACCTATCCACTCCTCTGGGTTTTTACTTACATATAAAGACCTCCATGTACACATAAAAATATCAACATCAAATAGAATTTGTATGCTTTGCTCCTATTACTCTCTTGTATGTTTAATTCTCAGGCCCAGAAATATAGAAAAAGTCTTTCTATATTTCTGTATAGAAAAGGTCTTTCCTGCCATATGTTAGTTTATCTTTTTCTTGTTGACTTGCAGGCATTCTTTATATTTGCCTTAAATTTTTTTCTGTTACACAAGTTAATGAATATTTTAAAATTTCTCTTTTTATATATATCTGAGTTATATCTGAGTTATAAGACATTTTAAATTCTAATATAGTTTTATCTTGTGTTTATATAAAGAGAAGATCTTCCCTATTCTAATGGCTTAAACACAATTAATTTTCTTTCAATGCATATATGATTCTGCTTTAGATGTTAAATCCACCTGGAATTTATGATGATGAATTTATCTTTATGATCAACATTTTTATGATGATGTTGATTTTTTTCCCACATCAACTGAAATATATATTTAATAGTGCATCTTTTATCCATTTATTTGAAAGGCCATATTTATGAACTGGTAAGGCTTCTATCTGCTTTGACCCAGGTGCTTCATTTGTTCTGGGGCTATTGGTAATTCTCCTTCGCTATTCCTCAGTAGCATGTCGGACACCTTCAGACCTGGAGGACTCATCTTTTGGTGTCACATCTTTTTCATCTTTTATACAGTTCATGAGGTTCTCATGGCAAGTATACTGTGGTTTGCCATTCCCTCCTCCAGTGGATCACGTTTTGTCAGAACTCTCTGCTGTGACCCATCCGTCTCTGGTGGCCCTTCACGGCACGGCTCATAGCTTCACTGAGTTACACAGGCCCCTTCATCATGACAAGGCAGCTGGGAAAGATTGAGGGTAAAAGGAGAAGAAGGCATCAGAGGATAAGATGGCTGTATGGCATCATGGATGCAATGAACATGAACTTGGGCAAACTTTTGGAGATAGTGAAGGGCAGGGAGGCCTGGGGTGCTGCAGTCCATGGGTCACAAAGAGTCAGACATGACTGGGTGACTGAACAACAACAAGGTTAAATAGGTATTATTCAGTTTCTAGGTTCTAATATTCTTGCCCAGGGATTTGACATCTTCTTTATTTCAAGTTTTTCAAAATGCTTCATACAGAAAATAACCTTGCAAGACATTAAATTGAAATTTGCTAACATTTATAAAAAATACCAACCATAGATTGAAATAAAATGTTCACTTTAATCGTTATCACACAAATGTTTAGTTACAGTTATCTGAAAATTATAAGAGAACAATTTGTGCATGTCACATTCATGTTACTATCCATATAAGAACAACTACACATAATCATTTATTCAACTACATCAGGATAACACACAAGGTTTTGTTTGCTCTAGACTTCTCAGTTAAAAAGAAACACCAAATAAGGAAACTGAATTTCCAAAAATTAAGTTATTAACAAAATAAATAATAAAAATTATTTCTAAATGTCTTATATTTTGACAACTTTGAATTATACTTACATACTATTATTTCTCCAAACCAAAAATTACAACAAGGGTCACTGTCAGGGTGAAAATACATATTTTTAAAGTTTTTTAAAAATACGCTATTAAGCTTTAACATGACTTGATTTATTCTTGGCACATGTGGCATTTTGAAAAGTAAAAATACACTTTGCCAATTTTACATTATTGTGCAGGTATAAGAGAAAGAGCACAGTTTGGGAGGCAGAGAGACCTGTGTTCAGTTACCAGCTTTGTTCCCAAGTTGTGTTGTTAGGCTGGTCAATTACTTCTTGGCACTGGGGCCAGGATTAAATTAAATGATGCCTATTTTAAAATGCATAGCATGGGCACTGAATGAATGATACCTCCTTTCCCTAATTTACTCACATTGAAGCAAAAGCAAAATATCACAGTTGTATGTTCTGGTACAATTTGAAAAATCTAGGAAAAAAATGGGAAATTTAAAAATAAAATCAGTGTATTTTGAAAAATTGCACTTTAAGAAATAAGGAAAGCTTTCATCAGGTTTAAATATTTCCCAATAAAACAGTGCCTACTATACCCTGATTTAAAAAAAAAAAGTCCTAAAATATGATAAAATGATCAATGATTAAGGACTTTTGGTTTTCTTTTGTGCTATTGATATAAAAATAATGGCTATATTTAAGGCTCATTAAGTGATAGTCTGTAGTTGCCCTGAACCAAATCTGTAGTCTTGAAGTTGCACTATTAAAACAGACCTACTGCCTTGAATGACTATCACAGAGAAATTCCCATAATATTCTTCATTTCAACAACCATGTCCTCCTTACTGATTTTAAGTAAGGGATCATTTGGTGGCATGTGGCCATATACCTTGTCTGTCTTAAAGAGGATTCTTATACACATAATCACTTTTTCATGCTAAATGTCTGGTGCTTAGAAGATCTAAGGCTCCTGAAAACTAAATCGTCACAAGGGAATAGCCTACTCTGGACAGCAACGCTTCCATCCCTATTCTTAGCACCGAAGATGCAGAAACAACCCTATTCTTATTTTCTATCCTCACCACCTAATAAATCATCTTTCCAAAGCTGACTGAAAATCTCCTCCTCCAGGACACTTTCCCTAACCAAACTTCACACTCCTCCATTTATGTCCCTGACACTCGTGTGTAATTTGTATAAACTTCAACCTGCATATACTTCTATTCATGTTTTGTCTTCTACTTCCAGCTAGGATACAGTCTCTGACTTTGTAAGCTTCCACAGTGTTTAGCACAATGAATGCATGTATGTATGTGACTGTGTGTATGTACGTGGGGTGTGTATGTGTATGTGTGTGCTGAATGAATAAAAGACTAAGAACCTGAGTGGGGTGCAGGGTAGGAAAAGTTTCATAATTTTTCAGAAATCAAAATTGCTGGACCTTCCTAATACTAAAATTTCTGATTTCCAAAGCTATCTGAGTTTGGTTTTATATGTCAATAATAAAAAGGCAGTGAAAAAAAATGTTTAAAAAAACCTTTATGAAATATTCCAAAGGTTTTTTAATAAGTTACTAAAAGCACCAAACCAAAACATCTTACTAAATAGTGGGATAATCTTTCCTATAATTTTATAAATGGAAATTTCTTTTCATTCAAGACAAAGAATACTGAACAGGAATAGGTGTTGTGAATCAGGATAAAAAAGGCAATTCATTCTAAGTCAGTATCTAACACACATTTTGCAATTAATCTGAAAAGCCTTCTGTGGTACATATGTATGCTTTGTTAAGAAAAAGAATGGTTTATTTTAGGATGTTGTCTGGTACTATAAAATAAGATACATATACTGAAGCTGCTATTTAACAAGGAAATTTTTGTTTATAATAGCTGTTACTATTAAAATAGGATATATTTTAAAAATTATTCTTAATGTGTATATTTTCAAATTTGCCTGACAGTGTCCTTTTGAAAAATCTGACAATTTGTAGTTAGATTACAGACATTTGAACTTTGTTTCTACAATTCAAAATATTACACTTACATAATAACAAAAAATAATATATTATAGCTTTTTTACTGAAGCACTCTGCAATTAATATTTAAAGCTTTTCCATAAAATAAAATTCACTGTACTTTTTGTAAGTAAAATTACACAACACATAATGTACACTATACTTACATTAAGAACAAATAAAATGAAGCATAAAAATTCTGTACCATAACAATGGATTGTTTTAGCTGTCATTCTAAATGTTAGCTTATTTGTTATGTTTTGAGTTTTTAATCTTAAACCCAAGAACCTTTATTTTGAAATAATATACTAAAAATATCAAGTCTGGAGTTTAAAACTCTCTTATGCTCTTTTTTTCTAGATCATCTAGGAAATAAGAGAAATGAGACACAGAGATAATTCTATTACTGCAAAATGCCTCCTTGCTTCCCCATATACCTCTATATCATTTCTAGAGCAAATGATACAGGAAAATGGCAGATTACAACTTTGGCAAATTATAAGCTCATTTAAGTGGTTTCTTATTTGGAAAAAAGAAAAACTAAGAAGTTCCTTTTTTGGCTTATTCATTCTCAATCTTTTTTTTCTCTAATATATAACAGTACTATAAAAGCACTTCTTAAAATGCTTACTGTTTAAACAACACAAAATGAACTGGAATAATTTATAGAATTAATCGAAGTAGATACTAGGGTGAGGTCCTAGAATTTGTTACACGTAGGGCTAAACTTGCAAGAGATCGCATGGCAAAAGTAGAGACTTTATGGCATATCCCAGCTTTTGAAATATAGTTAGAAGCCAATCGAAAAAGCCTTTCAGCACCAAAGGTATTGAAGTGCCCAGGAAGTACTTTCTCTACCAGACCTCTGTCGACTAATTCTATCAGACGTTCACAGGTTCCAACATAGTCACTTATCCTGCTGTATGGGAGCCAATCAATTAGTGATCCATCATACACGACGTCTCCACTGAAGAGAATCTTTCGGTCTTTGTCATGCAAGCAAATACTGCCCCTAGAATGACCCGGCATGTGCATAACAGTGAGCTGTCTGTCACCAAGGTTGATCACATCCCCTAAAAATGAAAACAGAATTTACAGATAAACATGTTAGATATTTGACTTCAATCACTTCAAGAACAGCAGAACACAACAGTTTCAAAGATGTTGGGAAGATGATATTTATTCTACTTTTATTGTAAAAGTAGGCTAGTAATAAAAGATAATTTAAAATAAGTTGCCTACATTTCATTTCTGTTGTTTATTAGACCAGTGTTTGCCAAAGTAAACAGTGGAACACAATTTCTGCTGGTTGTTACAATACATAAAAGAAAAGATTCAGTGGTCAAATAATTTGGAAAACTCTTCCTTCAGTGAAAATTAAGCAGCTTTCTTTTCTGCAAGTTATGCTAATGTACATTTAATATGCTAATGTACATTGTGGATATACACAAGTGAAATATGGCTGTATAGTTTCACAAATTTATTTGACAAAAAAATTCATTTTCAAAACATCCATTATACTAATATCTTGGTGACACAATTCAATAATGATGCTCTAGTGAAGGGTATGGTATTTTTACCCTTTGTTTTATCACTCTGTGGAAATTAAGGTCTGAGGAATCAGTACAAATGATGATGCTCTGGCTACTGCTATTGCTGTAATAAACTTCTTAGTCTCGGACCCAGGAACTTCAACTCTTCCATCAGAATCCACTAAATCGTCGCACCTAACTTACTAACCTACAAATAGGGTAAAATCTCAAACTCCCCCCAGTTATTTGACAGTGGGGACGAAACTGAGCTATATGAATACAAAATTGCTCTTTCACTGGATTTAAACCAGTACAAACTTAGGTAAATCATAATAAAAGATTCATATTGCTATCTCTAGTGAAAACATAAACATATACAGAAAAAAATCAAAGAAAAATAGCTAAAACTAATAGTGAAATTAAAATGGCATAATAATCAGGAATACGTCAAGGCTGTAAATTGTTACCCTGTTTCTTTAACTTATATGCAGAGTACATTATGAGAAACGCTGGGCTGGAAGAAGCACAAGCTGGAATCAAGACTGCCGGGAGAAATATCAATAACCTCAGATACGCAGATGACACCACCCTTATGGCAGAAAGTGAAGAGGAACTAAAAAGCCTCTTGATGAAAGTGAAAGTGGAGAGTGAAAAAGTGGGCTTAAAGCTCAACATTCAGAAAACGAAGATCATGGCATCCAGTCCCATCACTTCATGGGAAATAGATGGGGAAACAGTGGAAACAGTGTCAGACTTTATCTTTTGGGGCTCCAAAATCACTGCAGATGGTGACTGCAGGCATGAAATTAAAAGACGCTGACTCCTTGGAAGGAAAGTTATGACCAACCTAGATAGCATATTCAAAAGCAGGGACATTACTTTGCCAACAAAGGTCCGTCTAGTCAAGGCTATGGTTTTTCCAGTGGTCATGTATGGATGTGACAGTTGGACTGTGAAGAAAGCTGAACGCCGAAGAACTGATGCTTTTGAACTGTGGTGTTGGAGAAGACTCTTAAGAGTCCCTTGGCTCTCTCTCCCTCGCGCTGGGGCGCTCTTCTCCTCGTGTCTTTGGATCGACCCTCACGCCTCAAAGATGGATTTTCCTGCTATCTTCTAAATAAAATAGAGCTGTAACACTGAGCTGTAACACTGATTTGTCTAAAAGCTATAACACGGTTTGTCCAAGACCTGAGAGCTGTGACGTGCCGAGGGCTTTAATGTCCATTGCTCCAAATCTTTGTTGTGATGAGACAAAGAACTGAGGAACATACACTCGTGTGACATCTGTGGTGCCGTGACTTGGATTTAACCTGGCTGAAACAATCTCTGTGCGGAAGAGGCCAAGCACAGCAGGAGCCCAACTCAGCGAAGCTCCCGCGCTAGAAGCGGAAGGCGAAGAAAACCAGCGCAGGGGAAGGCCCATCGTGCTAGAAACTGGGACAGGGAAAAACGAACTCAGCAGAAAGTTCACGTGGCCCAGTCTCAGATTCCAGAAGACATCCGGTTAAGAAACCTTGGACCACTGGAAAAAAAACCCGAGAAGGATTGTCAGAAGATCCTCTGACCAATCCTGAGGAAATCTGGTACACTGATGGAAGCAGCTTTGTCTTGGATGAAAAAAGAAGAGCTGGGTATGCAGTAGTCTCCAATTTTAAGACCATAGAGTCTAAGCCTCTGCCGCCAGATCAACAAGCTACAATATGCAGTGCCAGTTCAACAAAGATAAAAAACTACAGCCGACCACGGAAAATATCACACACTCTTAGATGGACACCGCTATAAGGACTCTGAGGCTTGAAACTAGCAAGAGGGGGAGGCGCAATACCCCTCGCCATCCCAGTTCAGCAGGAAGTAACCAGAAAGACCTCGACGCCTCTATTCCCAAAGAATTGGGCCTCCCATCTCTTGAGGGGGGAATGTTATGTAGAATAGGGTAAAGGAGTCCAAAATGGCGGTGGCTAAAAGACAAGGAAGGGAAAAGCCCGCGAAAAGAGAACAAAGGAAGGTCAAAGGAAGGTCCGAGGACCAGAGTGAAGACTTCAGGTAGAATAAACAGCATTCCTGGCTAAGCCCAATTTGCATAGGGCAGGCGCAGGTGGAGGAAAAAACATATATAAAGAGGAGCCAAAGCACTTTCTCTCTCTCTCTCCCTCTCCCACACACTCCTCCATTCTCTTCTCTTCGAGTCTTTGGGTTGGCATGCCCTCACGCTTCAAGGATGGATTCTCCTGAGATCTTCTAAATCAAATACAGCTGTAACACTGAAAAAAAAAAGAGTCCCTTGGACTGCAAGGAGATCCAACCAGTCCATTCTAAAGGAGATCAGTCCTGGGTGTTCTTTGAAAGGAATGATGCTAAATCTGAAACTCCAGTACTTTGGCCACCCGATTCGAAGAGTTGACTCATTGGAAAAGACTCTGATGCTGGGAGGGATTGGGGCAGGAGGAAAAGGGGATGATAGAGGATGAGATGGCTGGATGGCATCATCGACTCGATGGACGAGTTTGAGTGAACTCCGGGAGTTGGTGATGGACAAGGAGGCCTAGCGTGCTGCGATTCATGGGGTCGCAAAGAGTCGGACACGACTGAGCAACTGAACTGAACTGAACTGAACTGAATCAGGAATCACTAAATATAAGAGACAACAGAAGAAAAATAAAGGCATAAACAGGAAATGAGACATACAAAACAAATGACAAAATGGCAGAGCTAAATACAACTGTGTCAGTCATATTAAATATGAAAGGGATAAACACCCTAATCAAAAGCAAAGATTGTCAGACTGATTTAAAAAGCAAGATATGTACTCAGTCTACAAGAGAGGAACTATAAAATCAAAGCGAAAAATAGGATGATAAGTCATACCTAATAAATATGAATGACAAGAACTAGAGTAGTTATATTGTCAGACAAAATGGATTTTTATATAAAGAATATTGGAGCAAGAGAGTTCCAGAAAAGCATCTATTTCTGCTTTATTGACTATGCCAAAGCCTTTGACTGTGTGGATCACAAGAAACTGTGGGAAATTCTGAAAGAGATGGGAATACCAGACCACCTGACCTGCCTCTTGAGAAATTTGTACGCAGGTCAGGAAGCAACAGTTAGAACTGGACATGGAACAACAGACTGGTTCCAAATGGGAAAAGGAGGACGTCAAGGCTGTATATTGTCACCCTGTTTATTTAACTTCTATGCAGAGTACATCATGAGAAACGCTAGACTGGAAGAAGCACAAGCTGGAATCAAGATTGCCGGGAGAAATATCAATACCCTCAGATATGCAGATGACACCACCCTTATGGCAGAAAGTGAAGAGGAACTAAAAAGCCTCTTGATGAAAGTAAAAGTGGAGAGTGAAAAAGTGGGCTTAAAGCTCAACATTCAGAAAATGAAGATCATGGCATCTGGTCCCATCACTTCATGTGAAATAGATGGGGAAACAGTAGAAACAGTGTCAGACTTTATTTTTGTGGGCTCCAAAATCACTGCAGATGGTGACTGCAGCCATGAAATTAAAAGACGCTGACTCCTTGGAAGGAAAGTTATGACCAACCTAGATAGCATATTCAAAAGCAGAGACATTACTTTGCCAACAAAGGTTCGTCTAGTCAAGGCTGCGGTTTTTCCTGTGGTCATGTATGGATGTGAGAGTTGGACTGTGAAGAAGGCTGAGCGCCGAAGAATTGATGCTTTTGAACTGTGGTGTTGGAGAAGACTCTTGAGAGTCTCTTGGACTGCAAGGAGATGCAACCAGTCCATTCTGAAGGAGATCAGCCCTGGGATTTCTTTGGAAGGAATCATGCTAAAGCTGAAACTCCAGTACTTTGGCCACCTCATGTGAAGAGTTCTCATTGGAAAAGACTCTGATGCTGGGAGGAATTGGGGGCAGGAGGAGAAGGGGACGACAGAGGATGAGATGGCTGGATGGCATCACTGACTCGATGGACGTGAGTCTGAGTGAACTCCGGGAGTTGGTGATGGACAGGGAGGCCTGGCATGCTGGGATTCATGGGGTCGAAAAGAGTCGGACACGACTGAGCAACTGATCTGATTTGATTACTAGAGAAAAGAGGTACATTTTATGAGGACAAAATTAGGTCAATACCTAATGAAAAAAAGTCTAAATGTATATGTACCTTAAAAATTCATAAAATAAAAACAGAATTAAAATAAGAATAAACAGTTGAACAACTATGCTTAGATATTTGAGTAGTTTGAATAATTCATAATATAAGCAGATAGAAACACTACGGATGCAGAAGACTTGAACAAAACCACCAGCCAACTTGATCTAGCCGACATATATAAAATAATTCATGCCAAAAGAGCAAAGTACACATTCCTTTCACATGAAAGAGATGCTTTGTTATGTCTGCACACTGAAAACTACAGTAACACTTTAAAGAGAAATTAAAGAGAATGTGAGCAAAAGGAGAAATATGCCATATCCATTGACTGGAAGACTTGAAACTGTTAAGATGGTAATTAAATTCAGTTTTTCCTACAGCTGCACTCTGTAATATGTAATTTATCAGATAATACAAATGTTCTCTATCAACACTAGGCAATATGGTCAGATCAGATCAGTCGCTCAGTCGTGTCTGACTCTTTGCGACCCCATGAACTGCAGCACGCCAGGCCTCCCTGTCCATCACCAACTCCCGGAGTTCACTCAGACTCATGTCCATCGAGTCAGTGATGCCATAGAGCCATCTCATCCTCTGTCGTCCCCTTCTCCTCCTGCCCCCAATCCCTCCCAGCATCAGAGTCTTTTCCAATGAGTCAACTCTTCACATGAGGTGGCCAAAGTACTGGAGTTTCAGCTTTAGCATCATTCCTTCCAAAGAAATCCCAGAGCTGATCTCCTTCAGAATGGACTGGTTGCATCTCCTTGTGGTCCAAGGGACTCTCAAGAGTCTTCTCCAACACCACACTTCAAAAGCATCAATTCTTCAGCGCTCAGCCTTCTTCACAGTCCAACTCTCACATCCATACATGACCACAGGAAAAACCACAGCCTTGACTAGACTGACCTTTGTTGGCAAAGTAATGTCTCTGCTTTTGAATATGCTATCTAGGTTGGTCATAACTTTCCTTCCAAGGAGTCAGCGTCTTTTAATTTCATGGCTGCAGTCACCATCTGCAGTGATTTTGGAGCCCACAAAAATAAAGTCTGACACTGTTTCTACTGTTTCCCCATCTATTTCCCATGAAGTGATGGGACCGGATGCCATGATCTTCGTTTTCTGAATGTTGAGCTTTAAGCCCACTTTTTCACTCTCCACTTTCACTTTCATCAAGAGGCTTTTTAGTTACTCTTCACTTTCTGCCATAAGGGTGATGTCATCTGCATATCTGAGGGTATTGATATTTCTCCCGGCAATCTTGATTCCAGCTTGTGTTTCTTCCAGTACAGCGTTTCTCATGATGTACTCTGCATAGAAGTTAAATAAACAGGGTGACAATATACAGCCTTGACGTCCTCCTTTTCCCATTTGGAACCAGTCTGTTGTTCCATGTCCAGTTCTAACTGTTGCTTCCTGACCTGCATACAAATTTCTCAAGAGGCAGGTCAGGTGGTCTGGTATTCCCATCTCTTTCAGAATTTCCCACAGTTTCTTGTGATTCACACAATCAAAGGCTTTGGCATAGTCAATAAAGCAGAAATAGATGCTTTTCTGGAACTCTCTCACTCTTTCCATGATCCAGAGGATGTTGGTAATTTGATCTCTGGTTCCTCTGCCTTTTCTAAAACCAGCTTGAACATCATGAAGTTCACGGTTGATATATTGCTGAAGCCTGGCTTGGAGAATTTTGAGCATTACTTTACTAGCGTGTGAGATGAGTGCAATTGTGTGGTAGTTTGAGCATTTTTTGGCATTGCCTTTCTTTAGGACTGGAATTAAAACTGACCTTTTCCAGTCCTGTGGCCACTGCTGAGGTTTCCAAATTTGCTGGCATATTGAGTGTACCACTTTCACAGCATCATCTTCAGGATTTGAAAGAGCTCAATTGGAATTCCATCGCCTCCACTAGCTTTGTTCGTAGTGATGCTTTCTAAGGCCCACTTGACTTACATTCCAGGATGTCTGGCTCTAGGTCAGTGATCACACCATCGTGATTATCTGGGTCGTGAAGATCTTTTTTGTACAGTTCTTCTGTGTATTCTTGCCATCTCTTCTTAATATCTTCTGCTTCTGTTAGGTCCATACAATTTCTGTCCTTTATTGAGCCCATCTTTGCATGAAATGTTCCCTTGGTATCTCTGATTTTCTTGAAGAGATCCCTAGTCTTTCCCATTCTGTTGTTTTCCTCTATTTCTTTGCATTGATCGCTGAAGAAGGCTTTCTTATCTCTTCTTGCTATTCTTTGGAACTCTGAATTCAGATGCTTATATCTTTCCTTTTCTCCTTTGCTTTTCACTTCTCTTCTTTTCACAGCTATTTGTAAGGCCTCCCAGACAGCCATTTTGCTTTTTTGCGTTTCTTTTCTATGGGGATGGTCTTCATCCCTGTCTCCTGTACAATGTGACGAACCTCATTCCATAGTTCATCAGGCACTCTATCAGATCTAGGCCCTTAAATCTATTTCTCACTTCCACTGTATAATCATAAGGGATTTGATTTAGGTCATACCTGAATGGTCTAGTGGTTTTCCCTACTTTCTTCCACTTAAGTCTGAATTTGGCAATAAGGAGTTCATGATCTGAGCCACAGTCAGCTCCTGGTCTTGTTTTTGCTGACTGTATAGAGCTTCTCCATCTTTGGCTGCAAAGAATATAATCAGTCTGATTTCGGTGTTGACCATCTGGTGATGTCCATGTATAGAGTCTTCTCTTGTGTTGTTGGAAGAGGGTGTTTGTTATGACCAGTGCATTTTCTTGGCAAAACTCTATTAGTCTTTGCCCTGCTTCATTCCGTATGCCAAGGCCAAGTTTGTCTGTTACTCCAGGTGTTTCTTGACTTCCTACTTTTGCATTCCAGGCCCCTATAGTGAAAAGGACATCTTTTTTGGGTGTTAGTTCTAAAAGGTCTTGTAGGTCTTCATAGAACCGTTCAACTTCAGCTTCTTCAGTGTTTTTGGTTGGGGTATAGACTTGGATTAATGTGATATTGAATGGTTTGCCTTGGAAACGAAGAGAGATCATTCCATTATTTTTGGGATTGTATCCAAGTACTGCATTTCGGACTCTTTTGTTGACCATGATGGCTACTCCATTTCTTCTGAGGGATTCCTGCCCGCAGTAGTAGATATAATGGTCATCTGAGTTAAATTCACCCATTCCAGTCCATTTCAGTTCGCTGATTCCTAGAATGTCGACATTCACTCTTGCCATCTCTTGTTTGATCACTTCCAATTTGCCTTCATTCATGGACCTGACATTCCAGGTTCCTATGCAATACTGCTCTTTACAGCATCAGACCTTGCTTCCATCACCAGTCACATCCACAGCTGGGTATTCTTTTTGTTTTGGCTTTATCCCTTCATTCTTTTTGGAGTTATTTCTCCACTGATCTCCAGTAGCATATTGGGCACGTACTGACCTGCGGAGTTCCTCTTTCAGTATCCTATCATTTTGCCTTTTCATACTGTTCATGGGGTTCTCAAGGCAAGATACTGAAGTGGTTTGCCATTCCCTTCTCCAGTGGGCCACATTCTCTCAGATCTCTCCACCATGACTCGCCCATCTTGGGTTTCCCCATGGGCATGGCTTAGTTTCATTGAGTTAGACAAGGCTGTGGTCCTAGTATGATTAGATTGACTAGTTTTCTGTGAGTATGGCTTCAGTGTGTTTGCCCTCTGATGCCCTCTTGCAACACCTACCATCTTACTTGGGTTTCTCTTACCTTGGGCGTGGGGTATCTCTTCATGGCTGGCTCCAGCAAAGCGCAGCCATTGCTCCTTACCTTGGACGAGGGGTATTTCCTCACCGCCACCCTTCCTGACCTTCAATGTGGGATAGCTCCTCTAGGCCCTCCGCAATATGGTAGCCACTAGCTATATGTGGCTAATGCCATGAGAAATAAAGCTAGTGTAACTAAGAAGCTAAAACTTTCATTTTAATCAATCTTAACTAATTTAAATTTGCATTAGATAGCTACATGTATTAATAGCTACATTCAGAGAAGAACTATACAAAGAAGATCTTCATGACCCAGATAACCATGATAATGTGATCACTCACATGGAGCCAGACATCCTGGAATGCAAAGTCAAGTGGGCCAGAGGAAGCATCACTACAAACAAACAGTGGAGGTGATGGAATTCTAGCTGAGCTACTTCAAATCCTAAAAGATGATGCAGTGAAACTGCTGCGCTCAAAATGCCAGCAAATTTGGAAAACTCAGCAGCGTGCACAGGACTGGAAAAGATTAGTTTTCATTCCAATCCCAAAGAAAGGCAATGCCAAAGAATGCTCAAACTACTGCACAATTGCACTCATCTCACATGCTAGCAAAATAATGCTCAAAATTCTCCAAGTCAGGCTTCAACAATATGTGAATCAAGAACTTCCTGATGTTCAAGCTGGATTTAGAAAAGGCAGAGGAACCAGAGATCAAATTGCCAACACTCGTTGGATCATTGAAAAAGCAACAGAGTTCCAGAAAAACGTCTACTCCTGCTTTACTGACTATGCCAAAGCCTTTGACTGTGTGGATCACAACAAATTGTGGAAAATTCTGAAAGAGATGGGAATACCAGACCACCTGACCTACCTCCAGGGAAAGCTGTATGCAGGTCAAGAAGCAACAGTTAGAACCGGACGTGCAACAACAAACTGGTTCCAAGTTGGGAAAGGAGTACGTCAAGGCTGTATATTGTCACCCTGCTTATTTAACTTATATGCAGAGCACATCATGCAGAATGCTGGGTTGGATGAAGCACAAGCTGGAATCAAGATTTCAGAAAGAAATATCAATAACCTCAGACATGCAGATGACACCACCCTCATGGCAGAAAGCGAAGAAGAACTAAAGAATCTCTTGAAAGTGAAAGAGGAGAGTGAAAAAGTTGGCTTAAAGCTCGACATTCAGAAAATGAAGATCATGGCATCTGGTCCCATCACTTCATAGCAAATAGATGGGGAACAGTGGAAACAGTGGCTTACTTTATTTGTGTGTGTGTGTGTTGGGGGAGGGGTGCTCCAAAATCACTGCAGATGGTGATTGCAGCCATGAAATTAAAAGATGCTTGCTCCTTGGAAGAAAAGCTATGACCAACCTAGACAGCACATTAAAAAGCAGAGACATTACTTTGCCAAAAAAGGTCTGTCTAGTCAAAGCTATGGTTTTTCCAGTGGTCATGTATGGACATGACAGTTGGACTAAAGAAAGCTGAGTGCCGAAGAATTGATGCTTTTGAATGTGGTGTTGGAGAAGATTCTTGAGAGTTCCTTGGACTGCAAGAAGATCCAACCAGTCCATCCTAAAGGAGATCAGTCCTGGGTGTTCATTGGAAGGACTGATGTGAAGGTGATACTCCAATACTTTGGTCACCTGGTGCCAAGAACGGACTCATTGGAAAAGACCCTGATGCTGAAAAAGACTGAAGGGAGGCGAAGGGGATGACAGAAAATAAGATGGTTGGATGTCATCACTGACTCAATGAACATGAGTTTACGTAAGCTCCAGAAGTTGGTGATGGACAGGGAAGACTGGCATGCTGCAGTCCATGGGGTCGCAAAGAGTTGGACCTGACTGAGCGACTGAATTGAACTGAGCTACATGTGGCTAGTGACACAATGGTAGATGTATAGATTCAAGAATCTCAATCAAAACCTTGACATGTTTTTTTATAAAAACAAAATCTGGCTCTAAAGTTTATATGAAATGCAAATGACCTGGAACAGCCAAAGCTGGAAGACTTAAACAATCCAATTTCAAGAATTAGAATGAAGTTTAAATAATCAGGAGAGTGTTGTGCTGGCTATACGACAGACATAATCGATGAAAGAGACTAGAGTCCAGAAGAAAACATTCACATGTATGGTCAGTGGATTTTTGACAAAGGTTATCAACAAAGATAATCCACTGAGTAAAAGGACAGTCTCTTCAACTAATTGGCCTGGACTACTTTGGAAATCTATATGCAAATAAACAATAAAGCACCTCATAACCTTTCACAATCTTTGCATGAAATGTTCCCTTGATATCTCTAGTTTTCTTACTGAGGTCTCTAGTCTTTCCCATTGTATTACTTTCCTCTGTTCTGTGCATTGATCACTGAGGAAGGCTTTCTTATCTCTCCTTGCCATTCTTTGGAACTCTGCATTCAAATGGGTCTATCTTTCCTTTTCTCCTTTGCCTTTCACTTCACTTCTTTTCTCAGCTATTCGTAAGGACTTCTCAGATGACCATTTTGCCTTTATGCATTTATTTTTCTTGGGGATGGTCTTGATCATCTTGTGGTGTTGGAGCAGTCTCTTGAGAGTCCCTTGGACTGCAAGGAGATCCAACCAGTCAATCCTAAAGAAAATCAGTTCTGAATATTCATTGGAAGGACTGATGTTGAAGCTGAAACTCCAATAATTTGGCCACCTGATGCAAAGAACTGACTCACTGGAAAAGACCCTGATGCTAGGAAAGACTGAAGGCCGGAGAAGGGGCTGACAGAGAATGAGATGGTTGGATGGCATCACCGACTCTATGGACATAAGTTTCAGTAAGCTCTGGGAGTTGGTGATGGACAGGGAAGCCTGGCGTGCTGCAGTCCATGGTGTTGCAGAGTTGGACATGACTGAGCAACTGAACTGAACCTTCCACAACAGTAACAAAAATTAACTCAAAATGGATCATAACCCTAAATGTGAGAGCTTCCAAAAAAAAGAAAATCTTTGTGATTTTGGGCTTGTCATAGAGCTCTTAGAATAACACAAAAAGCATAAAACATAAGGAAAAACGATTAATTGGACTTCATCCAAGTTAAAAACTTTCTTGCCCAAAACATTAAGGACTTCCCTGGTTGTGCAATGGACAAGAATCTGCCTGCCAAGGCAGGGAAGAGAAGTGTTAGTAGCTCAGTCCTGTCCAGCTCTTTGTGATCCCATGGACTATAGCCTGCCGGCCTCCTCTGTCCATGGGATTCTCCAGGCAAGAATACTGGAGTAGGTAGCCTTTCCCTTCTACAGGGGATCTTCTCAACCCAGGGATTGAATCTGGGTCTCCTGTATTGCAGGCGGATTGTCGACCATCTGAGTAATTCAATTCCTGGTCTGGGAAGATGTCACAGTTTGCACAGCAACTAAGCCTGTGCACCAAAACTACTTCAGGGCCTGCTAGCCGCAACTACTGAGCCTGTGTGCCAAAACTGTGGAAGTCCATGTGGCCTGGAGCCACAGACTGCAACTGCTGAAGCCTGCTCACCTATGCAGGCTAGTCCTCCACAACAAGGCAGCACAATAGGAAGCCCGCGCACCACAACAGAGAGCAGCCCTTGCTCATCGCAAGTAGAGAAAGCTCGTGCACAGCAATGAAGGCCTAGTGCAACCAAAAAAACAAAGACAAAAAAATTTGCTTACTTAAAAAAAAGAGGATACTATTAAGAAAATGAAAAGACATGACATACACTGGGAGTAAACACTTGCAAAATGTATATCTGATAAAGGACTTGAATTAAGAATATATAAAGAACACTTACAGCTCAACTAGGAGAAGACAAAATTTCAATTTTTAAAAAAGAGAAAAGATTCTGATAAGATCTTTTGACAAAGAAGATATCTGAATAGCAAATAAGTGCCTGAAAAGATGTTCAACATAATCAGTCATTGAAGTGAAAGTGAAAGTGAAGTTGCTCAGTTGTGTCCAACTCTTTGCGACCCCATGGACTGTAGCCTACCAGGCTTCTCCACCCATGGGATTTTCCAGGCAAGAATACTGGACTGGGTTACCATTTCCTTTTCCAGGGCATCTTCGCGACCCAGGGATCAAACCCGGGTCTCCCACATTGGAGGCAGATGCTTTAACCTCTGAGCCACCAAGGAAGCCCAAATGCAAATTAAAACCTCAATGAAATACCACTACGTACTCACTAGAATGCCTAAAATCAAAAGGACTGACAAAATCGAGTGCTGACAGTGATGTGGAGAAACTGCAACTTATACACTGCACTTGGGAATGTAAAATGGCAAAGCACTTTGGAAAACAGCTTGGCACCTTCTTAAACATTTAACACACGTTTACCACGTGTGCGTATGCTGTATGCCACATTTACCACACAACCCAGAAATTCATTTCTAGCTATCTACCTACGAAATAAAAGCATGCATCAACATAAAAACTTACATGTAAACTTTCATGCTGCATTATTCATAACAATTCCAAACTAGAAAGTTCAAATCTCCTTCAACAGGTGAATATGTAAAATGTGTTCTATTGATAAATGAGTAGTTTCTCAGCAACAGAAGGGAATTATTCATAGATAAAACAACATGGATGAATCTCCAAAAACAGCATGCCAAAGGAAAGAAGACACAAAAGATTGCATGTGATTATGTTTTGTATTAAGTTTTCAGAAAAAGAAAACTATAATGGCAAAAACAGGTCAGTGGGGCCTGGGTGGGAACAGAGGTTGCTCTGGTCTTGTCTCGAATCCCAGTAATTATTAATACAGTAAGATGGAATTCAGTTCAGTTCAGTTCAGTTCAGTCACTCAGTCGTGTCCGACTCTTTTCGACCCCATGAATCCCAGCATGCCAGGCCTCCCTGTCCATCACCAACTCCCGGAGTTCACTCAGACTCATGTCCATCGAGTCAGTGATGCCATCCAGCCATCTCATCCTCTGTCGTCCCCTTCTCCTCCTGCCCCAAATCCCTCCCAGCATCAGAGTCTTTTCCAATGAGTCAACTCTTCACATGAGGTGGTCAAAGTACTGGAGTTTCAGCTTTAGCATCATTCCTTCCAAAGAAATCCCAGGGCTGATCTCCTTCAGAATGGACTGGTTGCATCTCCTTGCAGTCCAAGGGACTCTCAAGAGTCTTCTCCAACACCACACTTCAAAAGCATCAATTCTTCGGTGCTCAGCCTTCTTCATAGTCCAACTCTCACATCCATACATGACCACAGGAAAAACCATAGCCTTGACTAGATGGACCTTTGTTGGCAAAGTAATGTCTCTGCTTTTGAATATGCTATCTAGGTTGGTCATAACTTTCCTTCCAAGGAGTCAGCGTCTTTTAATTTCATGGCTGCAGTCACCATCTGTAGTGATTTTGGAGCCCAGAAAAATAAAGTCTGACACTGTTTCTACTGTTTCCCCATCTATTTCCCATGAAGTGATGGGACCGGATGCCATGATCTTCGTTTTCTGAATGTTGAGCTTTAAGCCAACTTTTTCACTCTCCACTTTCACTTTCATCAAGAGGCTTTTTAGTTCCTCTTCACTTTCTGCCACAAGGGTGGTGTCATCTGCATATCTGAGGTTATTGATATTTCTCCCAGCAATCTTGATTCCAACTTAATTAGGTACTCTCAAATTTCCCCACATTCCAGTCATAAGGAGCCAGACTCCTTCACAGGATAATTGTTTCAGATTTAAGGTGCTTCTGGGGATCAAAAACCACTGCCATTTCCTGTATGATTGATAAGTAAGGTAAAGGATATTATAGGTAAGTTGATTTAATAATAGAACTGTTGCAGACAGTTTAAGAAATGTACAGAATGAAGAAGAATGAGGGAAGTTTGATGCTAAAAATGAAGTTGTAGAGAATTACCAATGGAGGGATAGAGTCTTATGGATTTTTGATATTCAAGGCCAGGTGATATTCAAAATACTTAGCAGTAGATAAGACATAAGCACCCACGTATCAAAATGGACACCAATTGTAAACAATTGATAAGGCCACAGTGATGGAATATTATTAATATTAGGTCTGCCATTACCATATGGCTTTATAAATACCTCCCCTATGCTTATAATGCTAACACATATAATTTCATCAAGACCTCTCTTACAAGAACCACAATTGTCTATGAAATATATAAATATCATATATAAATTTATGTAAAAAAAATATATATATATCACATACTATCTATCCTTTCAAGCCTGCACCCTAACCCAGTTGTCACCACATTCCAACTACACTAGACTTTTCTTGGCTTCTCAAATATCCTTTCCCATCTTGGCATTCCCCATTTTTAATTTTCATTTCACTTTTAATTAAAGAACTAAATTACATATTTCAAATAAAACATTTCAGGAGGGCTTAAAATGCCAGAAAACATTCTTTGCCCCATTCTGGCTCTATCTCTAATTCTGCTCCCAATAGGCAACCACTGTTAACAATTTTAGCAACTTCTTCTGGTAGTTGCCTCTACTAGATATGTTGTTTGTTGTTCAACCTCTCAGTCGTATCCAACTCTTTTCGACTCCATGAACTACAGCACGCCAGGCTTTTCTGTCCTTCACTTTCTCCCAGAGTTTGCTCAAATTCATGTCCATTCAGTCAGTGATGCATCCAACCATCTCGTCCTCTGTCGTCCGCTTCTCCTCCTGCCTTCAATCTTTCCCAGGATCAGGGTCTTTTGCCATGAATCGGCTCTTCACATCAGGTGGTCAAAGTATTGGAGCCAAAGTATTATTTACAGATGACTACTGGGTATAATCATCTGTAAATAATGTTTATAGCTCATACTCTACTGATTTCATTCATGTATTATCATTTCTTGGCTTTTAATTTTAGATGTTATCCACTGACTTCCACTATGAAACATAAGGATTTTTAGTAGCTCTTTTTACTCCTCTCTACCACCATCATGACACATGTATACATTTCTCATCCACCCACCCCTCGAAAGAATAATGATTCAACTGCTTAGATCTGGAATCCTCTATGCTTGAGGTTCTATAGTTGTCAGTGTCATCCTTTGTATCTTAGTGGCTTCCTAAGTAACAGCATGTGGGAAATAATTTTTTGAAAGCTTGACTGATACTGGAATGGATGTCAGAATTCTAAGTTGGAAATTGGTTTTATTCAAATAAGTCCCAGCTCTTCTTTTCTAGCTCTAAAGCCATTATGATTGGTATAGATGACCTTTTTTGTTTAAATTTGGAAGTCTGTAGACTCTTTGATCCCAGCATTCTGAAATTTTATAATAACGGGCCATGGGTTGAATATGTTTTCATCTATGGGCTCTTTCAATCTGGAAATGTATATCCCTTAATCATGGGATATTTTCTCTACTATTCTTTTTCTCTACTTTCTCTATTTGCTCTATCTGTGCTCTTATTATTCTAATGTCAGATTTTTCACACTCATTCTTTACTAGTTTTCTCCTAGTTTTTCATTTTGCCTATCTGCTGCTTTTCTAAGTTTTCAACTTCATCTTCCAGACCTTGCACTAAATAATTTCTGACATTTTAAATTCCAATGGTTCTTTTAGGAGTGTAAATATGGTTCTGCCTGTTGCTTATTTTTATGGCATCCTATTGTCTCTCAGGTATCTTGAATGCAATAGTTTCTGTTATCCCCTGATGATATTAATGATTGTCTGCTCTTCTCAAGTCACTTTATGTTCTTTTAGTATTTTACTTCATGTGAGATGATTTTCTCAGATTTTTTTTCATAATGCTTGATTACCTGTTTAAGAGTTGGAGGATAGTGAAAAAGCTGTTTGAAGCACATGCATGACACCTGGTGATGCAGACTTCACTGTAGAAAGTCCAAGCCAAGAATTACCTACGAATCAGCATCTTAATCTTTACCCCAGGGCTGGGCAGATTTCCAGATAAGATTCTTCCAATTTCCTACCTGGAGGCATGGCGGCTAAAGGCCTGGCTCTTATTCTTTTGGGAAACTAGTAAAGAACATATATATTATCTATCTATTATTTTTCTGTATTTTTATATACATTCCCATACACTTATCCCTCCTCTTTTCCATCTGAAGCCTTGAGCTCATTAGTACTTGGCATCCCTCAATCAAGAAACCCTTTGGCTTCATTCTCCCCAGAGAACCAACTAACTCTGGAGAGAGGTGCATTCACTTAGGGAGAAGAATTCCAGAGTTTTAACAGCTTCTTAAGTGACTTTCCATCAATTCTACTTATTTTAGTTTTCTTCCTTTTGCCCCTGCTAAGGTACTGGCTACTGCTAATTCTTGAGCCTATTAATCTCCTGTAGAACAAAGTGGACTGGCTCTCAATTTTCTATTGCTGGCATAGGATAAAACTGCTAAGTCAGTCACTACAGGATTGGCAAGATCCCCTGGAGAAGGAAATGGCAACCCGCTCCAGTATTCCTGCCTGGGAAATCCCACGGACAGAGGAGCCTGGCGGGCTATGGTCCATGGGGTTGCAAAGAGTTGGACACGACTTTGCAACTAAACAACAACAACAATGCAAAACAGAACCTCAGTCAATGTGGATTTATACATAAAACAGACAAACCACGGTCCATTTGCTGCAGTCTTAGTGAGATTTTGAGAGGGAGTCAAATTAAATGTGTTCGTTCAACCTGCTGCCTCGCTGTAATCTTTGTTTTTAATCTCCCCAAACGATCTAAGTTTACCTAAAACTACTCTTGTACTGTCTTGATGACTCTGGGAAAATCATTTAAACACGTATAACAGGAGTCAAAATGCCTGCCTCTTGTGAAAAACAGACAGAATGATGTGTGCCCATTCATGAAGAACGTGCTGTGTCTATCTAGGGTTTATTGCTGTCTTCTTATACGAAGATATGGTTTCACTATTAGTAGGGTGAGTAGGTTTTTTCATCAAAAATGATGCAGTGGATGATGACCTCACCTTGTCCTCCTCATCCCGCATATGCAAGTCAGCTTTTGGGTTAGTGATACAGTGCACAGACTCATGCTTCTCCATGATGGGTGATCACCAATACACTAAATGAAACGTATGTAGTAAGCTAGTGAATCCAGCCTCCTCATTTTCTAACTGAAACAATGAAGACTATGCTGTTAGGTATGTGCTGTTCACATGTGTGCGTAACTGTATATGAATTTTTTTTGTATATGATTTTTTATATAAATATTTTATATCTCTTTCCAGGCATCTGGATTATGATAATATTAAATTAGCAGGCCACACCATTCAGAAGAGACAGGAAATTAATATTCCTGAGAGAAGAGGATATTGGATTCTACTTGAGAGGGTGAGACATCCAGCTCCTAATGAAAAACAACTTTTAATTTAACACAGTAGTATCACCTTCCAAGTGTTTAGTAAATATTAAGCTTTCTTTTCACACTTTCAAAGGCTTAAAGCACCACACAGGTAGGTTGCATGTCCCCTGCAACTCCAAAAGCCTATAATTCTAGCACTGACTGGGATTTAAGAAATCTGATTTCTAGTCCAGGCTCTTTCCCTAACAGGCTATGTGATTTCAGGCATAATATTCAAGCCTGTGTGGACTTTTCATCTATAAAATATTTCTTATCATTGTTTCATCATTGATTTCCTGACACAGGAGCCAAAGTAAATAAATCAAAGGTCATTTATTCTTTTAAACAACTTAAACATACTTTAAATACTGATGCAAAACTTCTCTTTTTTTGGGGGGGGGGTCTGAGTTAATTTAGTCTTAATATCCATAAATTGTATGGAAATCCTACTTCTAAAGTATTAATTTCAAAGAAATATAGTAATTAAAAGCACATTTAATGTAAATTTAAATTTAGTTTTCTTTCACCTCAAAATGTCAGGTAATGTAAGGCTTCCATCTAAACCACTTTTTTTTAATCTTCAGATTTAAAATTTTAATGAACAGACTTTTTAAAGTGGTAAGGTACAGAATATTGCTATTTTTTATATGTCAAGTGATCAAGATCTCATCTGTTAAGATAAACTCATTTTCGGAAAGTACTTCATTATTTGTCATATTGGTTGGTCACAAAGTGAGCCTTACTGTACTGCAGCAACTGGATTTTTTTTTTTTGCTTCAGAACAGTTCAATAAATTAAACTGGCAAATAAAATAGTTTCAAGATAGAAAGGAAAGGGGGTTTCATATCCTATTCAGAATTACCATAAAAATTTATTTTGGGGGTAGGATTAACGTGTGATCTACACGCTTTGATCTACTGTGCCTGGGTTGGAATCCTAGCTTTTGTCTAAAGCTTGCTCTGTGGCCCCTAGGCAAGCCATTTAATTGAAGCCATTTAAGTAGCCTCACTTTAAACATGTTGGAGGATAAAATGGTATCAACAGTAGCATTCTATATCATATATGAAACGAGTCGCCAGTCCAGGTTCGATGCACGATACTGGATGCTTGGGGCTGGTGCACCCAGAGGGATGGTACCACCCAGAGGGATGGACGACCCAGATAGGAGGGAGGAGAGAGGAGGGTTCAGGATGGGGAACACGTGTATACCTGTGGCGGATTCATTTTGATATATGGCAAAACCAATACAATATTGTAAAGTTAAAAAATAAAATTAAATTAAATTTAAAAATACCTTGAAAAGAAAAAATAAAAAGAACAAAGAAACTAATACACAAATATCACTGCTGTGACCAACTGACTCAATGGTTTGGCTCAATCATTTAAGTGCCTGTGTGGGGTTGGAAGGGTTGGAACCCTACACTATTTTATTCTATTAATTTCTTTCTGAATCCCATTCTGTTTTTCGCAGAGCCAAAGAGGCCCAAGGTTATCTATGCATTAGTCCACATACTTCACCATTATGGGAACAGCTTCCTTATTAATCTTTCTCAGGCCTGGCTTTCAGCCAGAACAGAGAGCTGTCATAACGTTAAGACTCAGGCACATTCTACTTCGTACGTTCACTATCAAGCTTTTTCTCTTGTGAGGCAGCATCAGGAGCAGAAACCTATCTGGAAGCTAAAGATGCGTGAGCAGATTAGAATCGCTGTTCTGCAATGGCCTTCTAAGCCTACAGGTGGGCACCGTCCGTACTGAGCCAATGGAGTGAGCTGTTCTCAAAAAGCACAGAGCCAACGACACGCACTCTCTCCACCAAGTGTCATTCCTTAGAAGTCTTTTCGCTAGAAAAGTGCTTGCAAATGACGGACATGTCTGAGGGGGAAAGAATGGGAATCCTAGTGACCAGTCTCTAGTGGTGTTACTGCACACCGTAGACCTTCCAGAGAAAACTGACTAGGGGGTGGGGCTGGCTTTCAGTCGAGTACGCGGCGTCAGAGCTGGTCTCCTGCAGGAAAGGTTGCAATGGCCTTCCAGCGACTCGATGGTGGAGTGAGTGGGCTTTTTGGCCCCCAGGGAGAGGGGGAGGGAGAAACTGAAGCAAGTGTTTCTGCGATATGACAAAACAAACCAACCTCCCCACCTCATTCCCTCAACCTCACAGCCAAGCAATTCTGCATCAAGCATCCCTCGGAACCGTCTCTCCCCCAATCCCTTCCCTTAAATGAGACAGCAAGCGCCCGAGAAGGGGGCGGGGGGTGAGCATTACCGTCCTGCAGGACGAGGGTGGGCTGCACCGCCTGCACTCGGAACTGCCTGGCCCTCCAGCCCGGGCTCGGCGCCCGCACCACCTCGCTGTCGGACAGCCAGGTCACGGTCTCGAAGTTGTCCCCGCGGGCCAGCGCCTCGGCCTCGGCGTGGTGCACCGCCACCCGGTCGAACTGGTAGAGGCCGCCCGAGTGGTCGAAGTGCACGTGGGTAGCCACGGCCAGCAGCGGCCGGCACGCCGCGTCGTCTCTGGCCGCGCGGTCCCGCAGGAGGCCGGAGGAGTACAGGTACTCAGGGAGGCTACGCAGCCCCAGGCCGGTGTCGATCACCACGTCCTGCTCGGAGCCCCGCACCAGCCAGATGTTGGCGCGGTTGCCCGACTCGTAGAAGCGTTCCTGAATCCAGAAAATGCCGTCGCCCAGGGACTTGTGGGCGTACCACTCGAGCGCCGACATGCTGCGCGGGGTATGGCGGCCCAAGCCGAGAGGGGGTTTGTGGGCGCGCGCGCGCGTGTGTGTATGTGTGCCTTCCCGCGGGCGGTCTGGACTCGGGCGCTGCGGCGGTGTAGAGCCGTCTGCCCGCAGCCGGGGACGAGGCGCAGAGCCGGGAGGGGGCGGGCGGGGGATGCGGCTGCGGTGGGTGTGTGTGTGTGTGGAGAACTAGGCGAGGAGGAAGGACTCGGGGAGAGGCGCTGCCTGGCGCGTCCGCCCGCACCCTCACGCCGGGTCCGCGGAGAGCAGACGCCGCTGTCCCCGCGCCGGGGCGCCGGAACAATTGCAGCCGTAACTGGACGCAGCAACAGGAACGTTAACGCACGGGCCAATGCAGTCGTCGGGAGATCCAGAAAGTGACACGCTTCCTAACCTCAGGGGGGTCGGACCGCAGAGCCCTTAGAGCGAGGCGGGGGGTGGGAGTGCGAGGAAACCAGGCCGCCCACCCGCCGCGCGCCACTACGCGCATTTCCAGCCGGCGCGGAAAGAGTCGGGCCAAGGCTCGGGCGGGGGGCGGGGCTGGAGGACTACGGCGCCTGCCGAGGGCTAAAAAAGCTCTGGGCCCGGAGGGCGGGGCCTCGCCCGGGAGTGGGCGGGGATAACTGGTTGGGATCCGAACGCCGCTGGGAGGCCGCGTGGAGGGAGGAGCGCGCCTTCTCCAGAGGTGGAACCGGCCGGCCCTGGAGCGCAGGAACCTTCGGTCTGCACCCCTTGGTTGCCGGCCGGCACTTCAGCTGCACGCTTTCCCCGAGCCTCGAGACTTAGCGAGCAGGTAACTGAGGAGGCAATCGAGGGCTTGGGAGGAGTTGGGGTTGTGTGTGGGGGGGTAGTTAAAGGGGCACGTGGAGAAGGTGGGAGGAAGTCAGCCGTGGAGATTAATTAAAGCGCCTCTGGGTTGAGGGGCGTTGGAAGATTAAGCTTTTGGTTCCTTCTCCTAATCCCATCACACTCTTAAAAAATCGTAGTTTCCACACTTTACCTAGTCTACACTTAGGACTGCGGTGAGTTAAAAGGGAATTGATGCTCTTACTGACGCTGTGATGGGCTCAAACGCGAGTCATTGCTGCAGACTTGCAGCTAAGGGCAGGATATTCAGTATGTTTTCTTAACTGTTAGCACTTTATCCTATATCCCATGCAGGGAGGGATGTTGTTGATAAGGTTTTTCTTCTCTTCTAAAAGAATTATATATTCGTTCCCCTGCCTTCCCTTGTTTTTGGTGAGTTTGTCCGCTCTTGGAAGAGAGCAAAAAAAGTTGGTAGAGAAAGACTAAACTAAAGAGAGGGGGAAGCAGCCGCACCTTGAGGAGACGGGAAAAGTGGATAATGACATGGGTGTGGCCCGACCAGCCGCAGAGATCACCCCCACTAATAACACCAGGTTCCTCCTGTCCCCATCCCGAATCTTCTCGCTGTTGAAACACCCAATTAGGCTTCAAAAATTCCCTTGAGAACTTGACTAACCTCCCTTCTCAGCCAGGAGAAATTATGAAGACTCATGAGACAGCATTATGAAAGATAATTATGAAAACACTTACTGTGGCCGCTACTAATAAGCCTTCATAGAGGGAGAGGTGTATTCTCCTCCCCTACAGTTAAGTCTTGGATGAGGATGTAGCCTTTCTGAATATTTGCCTAACCTGGTTAGAATTTATCCAGACATTCAGTTCTGCAAGCTAAGTGATGTGTAAAAGTACAGAATTTTTTTTTTTTTTTAAAGATCACAATCTGGGTTCTCAAGGAATTTGAAGGAAGATAATATTTGCACACAAATGTTGGCAATATAAAGCAAATGAGATATGTCCCCAGAGTAAGTAAAAACTAGGTTCAATGAGAATATGCATGGAAGGAACTTAGTAGCAATTTGAGCTGGCCTTAAAAGACCACTGTTAGCATGATCTCAGCAGGGACATACAGACCTCTCTGTCATTTTATTTTTCCTCTAGTCAAAGGGAGGTGAATTGCAGTGATATCCTTACCAGGCTATGAGCTCAGCAATAATTCTCCCAATTTTTATTGGACTTTTGCCAGGCTCTGGTTAGTAATAGGACGGGAAAAGGTCAATGAGTCTTCAAAGAGGCCTTCACACTTACGGATCCTTCTGCTTGTACACTTTCCTCTATATATCCTTTCCTAGTTCTCAGCATGACTTTTTCCTTCACTGTGTCAGGTTTGTGTTCAAATATTACAAGATACAAGAGAACTTCTTTATCTAGTCTTTTCTGTAATAGCACCCATGTTTCCTGCTTTTTTTTTTTTCATAGCACTGATCACTATCTGACACTTTCTATAAAGTACATTTTTTTTTTCCATTTCCCATAATAGACTGTGAGCACTATGAAAGCAGGGATTTTGTTTGGTTCACTATTATATTCCAATTATATAGAAGATGATCTGACACAGAGGGTACTTAATAAATACTTGAAGAGTGGATAATTGAAGAAATTACTGAGGAGATAGACAAGAACTGACAATTACGATATGATTTTTTAAAGGGCAATAAAGGCAGTGTGTGTGCTATGTCCCTTCAGCCATGACAAACTCTTCGACCCTATGGACCATAGATCCTATGGACACAGGCTCCTCTGTCCATGGGATTCTCCAGGCAAGAATACTGGAGTGGGTTGCCATGCCCTCCTCTAGGGGATCTTCCCGGCCCAGGGATTGAACCCTCATCTCTTATGTCTCCCTCATTGGCAGGCAGGTTCTTGGCCACTAGCGCCACCTGGGAAGCCTCCAAAGCAGTGTAGCACTTGGGAAACAGGAAAGAGATAGGACTGCCTCCACTTAGGGTGGAAGAAATGGTAGAAGAGAAGTAGTATTTGCATAGACTTTTCAGTGATGATGGGGCTTGGGCAGGTGGACGTGGCATTCCAGGCAGAAGGAACGCAATGTGACAGCGGGAATAGCAGAGTTGGGACTGGTTAGAGTTGGGGTGAGAGGGTAGTGCAGGATGCAAGAGGCGGAAAGTTAGACCCCAAAGTTCTGTTAGTTAAGAAGAGTGATACATTAAGGTTTGTGTTCAAGAGTGATGACTGGAGAATGGATTGAAAGGATGAGTCTAGCCATTAGAGGGGCTTCCCAGGTGGATAAGTGGTAAAAAATCTGCCTGCCAATGCAGAGAGACGTGGCTTCAATCCCTGGGCCAGGAATATCCCCTGGAGGAGGAAATGGTAACCCACTCCAGTATTCTTGCCTGGGAAATTCCATGGACAGAGGAGCCTGGAGGGCTACAGTCCATGAGGTTGTGAAGAGTCAGACACAACTAAGCGATTGAGCATGCACAGGCGGCCATGAGAAGTTTACTTGTTCTGTATTAGAGATCCAAGCAAGAGATGTTGAAGCCCTGAACTAAGGCAGAAGTAAAGAAAGGCAAACTTGTAAGAAGGGACACAGAGCTGATTGTCTTCTGTGGTTAGATGAGGGGATCAAGGGAGATGGAGACAAGGTCAGCATGACTATTAGTTTCTAATTAGGGCAATTGAAGTGTCATTCATCAGGAAAGACACTGACCTGGCTTTCAGTGCCTCTCCTAGCTTCCATGTCTGCTTCTATCTGTGTATTATTCACCTAGGGAATATGTGCAAGAAACTTAACTGTGTGAGACGTGGAGGACAGCACAGTTAAGCCACAATTATAACTCATAAAACATTAGAGTGAGAAGGTGTTTCTGAGATGAGCTCAATCTCTGCCTCAGGGTTGTTTGTTATTAATTAGAATAGGCTTTCGCAGGTCAGCTCCTGGGTGCTTGAACTGCACCCATGAAACTCTCTCAGAACAATGTTGAATACGAATTTTCAGGAGGCATCCCAAAAAGGAAGGGTAGTACATCAGATTTTACATCTTTCAATCCAGTTTATTTTGCCATTACTATTTCAGTTCATTGTAAAGATTAAAGATTTTGCCGGGATTGAAAGGTCTTCAGCTAATCTCAAAGTGTGCTACAGGCAGCATGATATAAATATAAGGACAATGGAAAGGTAACCTGAACATTTAACTCAGTCCTGACTTTGTTAGGAATTCGCTCTGTCTTTAGGCGCTCCATTGATCTTTCAGTGCCTCACTTTCCTACATAATGGGAAGTTCAGTCTGGAGCCATGGTTCGTAATTTAGGTTACACACTGGAGTCTCCTGGGGTGATTTAAAAAGTCCTACTGCCTAAATCCTACCTCTGCAGATTCTGATTTCCTTGTTCTGGGGTGATGTTGGAGAGTTTCTTTATTTTTTTTCCCTTTATGCTGTTGTTTTTTTTTTTTTAACTCTCCTGATGATTCCAGTGTACAACCAGGTCCCAAACTTAGTTCTAGAAGATAACAAACAAAAACAAAAATTCTTAATAGTTGGCTGAATAATTTGTATTTCTGTGGGTAAATTTGTTCATCAAATCACCGTGAGTTCAGATCAGTGGCTTAGTTGTGTCTGACTGACTCTTTGTAACCCCATGGACTGCAGCACACCAGGCTTCCCTGTCCTTTACCAACTCCCAGAGTTTGCTAAAACTCATGTCCATCTCATCCTCTGTCATCCCCTTCCATGCCTTCAATCTTTCCCAGCATCGAAGTCTTTTCCAATGAATCATTTCTTCGCATCAGGTGGCCAAAGTACTGGAGTTTCAGTTTCAGCATCAGTCCTTCCAATGAATATTCAGGACTGATTTCCTTTAGGATTGGCTGGTTTGATCCTTGCAATCCAAAGGACTCTCAAGAGTCTTCTTCAACACCACAGTTCAAAAGCATCAATTCTTTGGTGCTCAGCTTTATTCATACTCCAACTCTCACATCCATACATAACTTCTGCAAACACCATAGCCTTGACTAGACGGACCTTTGTTGGCAAAGTAATGTCTCTGCTTTTTAATATGCTGTCTAGGTTTGTAATAGCTTTTCTTCCAAGGAGCAAGCATCTTTTAATTTCATGGCTGCAGTCACCACGTGCAGTGATTTTGGAGCCCCAAAAAATAAAGTCTGCCACTGTTTCCTCTGTTTCTCCATCTATTTCCCATGAAGTGATGGGACCAGATGCCATGATCTTCGTTTTCTGAATGTTGAGCTTTAAGCCAACTTTTTCACTCTCCACTTTCACTTTCATGAAGAGGCTTTTTAGTTCCTCTTCACTTTCTGCCATAAGGGTGGTGTCATCTGCATATCTGAGGTTATTGATATTTTTCCTGGCAATCTTGATTCCAGCTTGTGCTTCATCCAGCCCAGCATTTCTCATGATGTACTCTGAACATAAGTTAAATAAGCAGGGTGACAATATATAGACTTGATGTACTGCGTTTCCTATTTGGAACCAGTCTGTTGTTCCATGTCCAGTTCTAACTGTTGCTTCCTGACTTGCATAAGATTTCTCAAGAGGCAGGTCATGTGGTCTGGTATTCCCATGTCTTGAAGAATTTTCCACAGTTTGTTGTGATCCACACAGTCAAAGGCTTTGGCGTAGTCAATAAAGCAGAAATAGATGTTTTTCTGGAACTCTCTTGCTTTTTCGATGATCCAGCAGATGTTGGCAATTTGATCTCTGGTTCCTCTGGCTTTTCTAAATCCAGCTTGAACATCTGGAAGTTCTGGTTTATGTACTGTTAAAGCATAGCTTGGAGACTTTTGAGCATTACTTTACTAGCGTGTGAGATGAGTGCAATTGTGTGGTAGTTTGAGCATTCTTTGGCATTGCCTTTATTTGGGATTGGAATGAAAACTGACCTCTTCCAGTCCTGTGGCCACTGCTAGTTTTCCAAATTTGTTGCATATTGAGTGCAGCACTTTGACAGCATTATCTTTCAGGATTTGGAATAGCTCCACTGGAATTCCATCACTTCCACTAGCTTTGTTCATAGTGATACTTCCTAAGGCCCACTTGACTTCACATTCCAGGATGTCTGGCTCTAGGTGAGTGATCACACCATCATGGTAATCTGGGTCCTGAAGATTGTATAGTTCTTCTGTGTATTCTTGCCACCTTTTCTTAATCTCTTCTGCTTCTGTTGGGTCCCTACCATTTCTGTCCTTTATTGAGCCCATCTTTGCATGAAATGTTCCCTTGATATCTCTAATTTTCTTGATGAGATCTCTAGTCTTTCCCATTCTATTATTTTCCTCTGTTCTTTACATTGATCACTGAGGAAGGCTTTCTTATCTCTCCTTGCTATCCTTTGGAACTCTTCATTCAAATGTGTCTATCTTTCCTTTTCTCCTTGCCTTTGACTCCTCGTCTTTTCTCAGCTATTTGTAAGGCCTCCTCAGACAACCATTTTGCCTTTTTGCGTTTCTTTTTCTTGGGGATGGTCTTGATCACTGCTTCCTGTACATTGTCCCAAACCTTTGTCCATAGTTCTTCAAACCTCTGTCCGTAGTTCTTCAAACCTCTGCCCATAGTTCTTCAGGCACTCTAGCAGATCTATTTGAATCTGTTTGTCACTTCCACTGTATAATCATAAGGGATTTGATTTAGGATTTGATTTAGGTCATACCTGAATGGTCTAGTGGTTTTCCCTACTTTCTTCAGTTGAAGGCTGAATTTTGCAATAAGGAATTCATGATATGAGCCACACTCAGTTCCTGGTCTTGTTTTTGCTGACTGTATAGAGTTTCTCCATCTTTGGCTGCAAAGAATATAATCAATCTGATTTCAGTGTTGACCATCTGGTGATGTCTATGTGTAGAGTATTCTCTTGAGTTGTTGGAAGAGGGTGTTTGCTATGACCAGTGCCTTCTCTTGAAAAAACTCTGTTAGCCTTTGCCCCATTTCATTTTGTACTCCAAGGCCAAATTTGCGTGTTACTCCAATTATCTCTTGACTTCCTACTTTTGCATCCCATTCCAAATCAACCATAAGTCAATAAATAAGGAAACAACATTGATTATGAAACTGTTGCTACATAAAGAGTATTCTGCTAAACAGTGGGGAATATAAGATTTCTAGTGTTAATACTTTTGAAGAAACAAAAAAATAGAAGTGAATCTCCTTTGGAAAAGATGCTTTTCCCAGAAGAGGCATTGTCTGTATTTCTTCCAGAATTGAAGAAAATGGCAAAATATATCACCTCAGTTTTTAAAAATCCATGTATTTTAACAGAAGAAAGTTTCCAAAAGCAAGTTGGGATGAACTGACAGTTGTGATGTTGAGCAAGTTAAACTGGATCTTAACGTGAAAGGGATGCAGCCAGACAAGGAGGAAGTGGTTTCCAGTGGAGAGAGTGCTAGTCAAGAAATGATTACAGGCCAGTGAGTTGGGAGGATCAGTGCAAGCAGCATAAAAGGGCTCTCAATACTTGGAATAGTGAGTTTGGACTTAATTATCTAGCCAAGAGGGAAGAGAAGAGAAGCGTTTAATCAGAACTCTGCTTTAGAATGAATAGTGTGAGAGAATAAAATAAACAGGAAGAACAGGGGATACTACAAAATCTGGCAGCCGTCAAAAGTGAGGTGGAAAGGAGCCGAACTGAATTATGGTAGTGAAAATGGAAAGGAAGGGACATTTTGAAAACAGTTAGATGATTGATTCTGATAGAGGGGTGAAACAGAATGATAAATCAATCCTAAGTCACTCCAAATCTTCAAATATTGGTGACTGGGGAAATAGCATACTGTGGATAGAAATAGGGACATTCTATATGAAAGTGAGCTAGTTACTATAGAGAGATGATCTCAGTATTTTAAGCAAAGATTGTTGTTGTTTAGTCTCTAAGTTGTGTCCAGTTGTTTTCCAACCCTTTGGACGATAGCCTGCCAGGCTCTTCTGTCTTTGGGATTTCCCAAGCAAGAATCCCGGAGTGGATTGCCATTTCTTTCTCTAGAGGAATCTTCCCAACCCAGAGATCAAACCCCCGTCTCCTGCATTGGCAGGTAGATTCTTTACCATTGAGCTGCCAGGGAAGCCCTGAGTTTAAGGTACGTCCAAATATTCTTTTGGTAGTAAGAAAATGGGATGAAACTCAGAACAAAGGTTAGTGGTAGAGGTAATTGGAGGACGTTATCAAACCCTGACAGGGGGTGCTTTTTCCAAAGATAAGGAGCAGAACCTATAGATTGACCCTTAAGGAAATCCATATTTAGTAAGTTTTAAGAACAGAAGTAGACAAAAACTGGTCACGAGTTAGAAGAACCAGCAATCAGACTAAAGCCTGGAGAATAGACAGTTTCATCTGAGAAGGCAATGGCAACCCACTCCAGTACTCTTGCCTGGAAAATCCCATGGATGGAGGAGCCTAGTGGGCTGCCATTTATGGGGTCGCACAGAGTTGGACACGACTGAGCGACTTCACTTTCACTTTTCACTTTCATACATTGGAGAAGGAAATGGCAACCCACTCCAGTATTCTTACCTGGAGAATCCCAGGGACAGAGGAGCCTAGTGGGCTGCTGTTTATGGGGTCACACAGAGTCGGACACAACTGAAGCGACTTAGCAGTAGCAGCAGCAGCAGCAGTAAGGATGGAGGCAATAATGAGTGGTATGCCTTGGATATACCAGTCCTATCACTTCTTGGCAAACAGATGGGGAAACAATGGAAACAGTGGCAGATTTTATTTTCTTGGATTCCGAAATCACTGTGGACGGTGACTGCAGCCATGAAATTAAAAGACGCTTGCTCCTTGGAAGGAAAACTATGACAATATAGGCAGCACATTCGCATCATTTTGCCAACAAAAGTTCGTATAGTTAAAGCTATAGTTTTTCCATTAGTCATGTGCAGATGTGAGAGTAGGACCATAAAGAAGGCTGAGCACCAAAGAATTGATGCTTTCAAACTGTAGTGCTGGAGAAAAGACTCTTGAGAGTCCCTTGGACGCCAAGGAGATCAAACCAGTCAGTCCTAAAGGAAATCAACCCTGAATATTCATTGGAAGGGCTAATGCTAACAAAGCTTCAATACTTTGGCCACCTGATGTGAAGAGCTGACTCATTGGAAAAGACCCTAATGCTGGGAAAGATTGAAGGAAGAAGGAGAAGGGGATGACAGAGGATGAGATGGTTGGATGGCATCACTGACCCAATGGACATGAGTTTGAGCAAACTCCAGGAGATAGTGAAGGACAGGGAAGCCTGGCATGCTGCAGTGCATGGGGTCACACAGAGTTGGACACAATTGAACGACTGAACAACAACAGCATGCTTTTGAAGTCCAAAAGCATGAACAAGAGGAATAGTCCAGTGGATTTTGCCACTGAGGACCGTTAGGGACCTTTGCATTTCAGCATCTGCCTGAGTATCATTCACATCACAATAAGACAAAAGCCAAACCTTTTACCATAGCTCACACAGGGCTCCACAAGATCTGGTCTTAATCAGCCTCTCCTTGCTTCTCACCTGCATGAGCTTCTTGCTCCTCAGACACTGCATCTTATGGCTTCCTCTCCTGCCTTTGTTTTGCCTTCGGTGCATAGCCATCTTCTAGAGAAGGCAATGGCAGCCCACTCCTGTACTCTTGCCTGGAAAATCCCATGGACGGAGGAGCCTGGTAGGCTGCAGTCCATGGGCTCACTAAGAGTCAGACAAGACTGAGCGACTTCCCTTTCACTTTTCACTTTCATGCATTGGAGAAGGAAATGGCAACCCACTCCAGTGTTCTTTCCTGGAGAATCCCAGGGACAGGGGAGCCTGATGGGCTGCCGTCTGTGGGGTTGCACAGAGTCAGACACTGAAGCGACTTAGCAGCAGCAGCAGCAGCATAGCCATCTTCACCTCATTCCTCCATCTTAAAACTCTTAGTCCCTCTACAGCATGCCACTCTAGCTTATTGTCCACAGAAAGACTGCATTTGTGTGAAAAAGTCAGTACTACACCTCTTCATTATTCTTTACCCCCTTACCATGATTTATTTTTCTTCAGAGCTATATTAATTCCTACAGCTGCCACAAACTATGTGACTTAAAAACAACAGAAATTTATTCTCTCATTTTTAGAGCCAGAAATCTGAGATCAAGGTATTAGCGGAGTTTGTTCCCTCTGGAGGCTCTGAGGGAGAATGTTCAGCACCGCTCTTCCAGCTTCTGGTGGTTCCTGGCACTCCTTGGTATTTCTGGGTTGCTGCTATGGCACTCCAGTCTGTGCTCCCATCTTCACGTAGTGTTTCCCCTGTGTGCCTGTGTCTGCCCAAGCACCCCCGTTATAAGGACACTAGTCACTAGGAGAGGACTCACCCTTCTCTTGTATGAAAGAGAAGTGAAAGTTCCTCAGTTGTGTCCGAGGTTGTCTCTGCAACCCCATGGACTGTACAGTCCATGGAATTCTCCAGGCCAGAAAACTGGAGCGGGTAGCCTTTCCCTTCTCCAGGGGATCTTCCCAACACAGGGATCGAACTCAGATCTCCTCCATTGCAGGTAGATTTTCTACCAGCTGAGCCACAAGGGAAGTCCAAGAATACTGGAGTGGGTAGCTCATCCCTTCTCCAGTGGATCTTCCCAACTCAGGAATCGAACCGGGGTCTCCTGCATTGCAGGAGGATTCTTTACCAACTGAGCTATCGGGGAAGCCCAATCTCCTATGACCTCATGTTAATTTTATTACATCTCCAAAGACTTTATTTACAAACAAGGAAGGTCATATTCACAGGTAAGGGGTTTGGGGGAAGACATAATTCAACCCACTACAGGAGCACATAATATTATGTTACATACTTATGGTTGTTCATCCACCAAAATATAAGCCCTGAAGGCAGAGACTTTGTTTTGTTCAGTGCTCTCTGAATGCCTGGAATGCTCAATATTAATTGGATGAAATTGGCCCACATAAATTAGAGGATGATTTGGATAATGAGAAAATGGGGAAAGCTGGTTAAAAAAAAAACCTCTTCATTCAAGAAGCTTAGCAGGATGAAAAAGGACCACGGAAATGGCTTAATCAACTTAAAGGATTTCAAGGGATTCAAACAGTGAAGCTTAGGCCACAACTTGTGAGTCTGTTTTGCCAAGAGACTGTTACCAGAGTCCAGCCATTGCCTCCCAGTTCTGCAGGAGAAGCGAATGAATTTCCAAAATAGAAAGAAATGGATTTCTAGGCCAGAATGCCATGTAATTATTAAGGGTGTCTCAAGAGTTAGGATTGATTTTTCTGCCAAGGGCAGTGCATTCACTAATGATAATCAAGTTTATACACCCAAAGGTTTCTTAATAAATATGAAACTTTAGAGTCAGCAGAATTCAATAGTTCTCAGGAGATACTCCATCAAGTAACGACGGCTGGTATACTCTCCTTTTAAGTGGGTTTTCCTCAGTGTGAAGGTGTGAGCTCTTTTTGTTCAGTTGCTCAGTCGTGTCCAACTCTGCAGCACCATGGACTGCAGCTTGCCAGGCTTCCCTGTCCTTCACCATCTCCTGGAGTTTGCTCAAACTCTTGTCCCCTGAGTGGGTGATGCCATCCAACCATCCATCTTCTGTCTTCCCAGACAGAAGATGAGATCCCTTCTCCTCCCGCCTTCAATCTTTCCCAGCATCAGGGTCTTTTCCAACGAGTTGGCACTTTGCATCCGGTGGCCAAAGTATTGGAGCTTCAGATTCAGCATTAATCTTTCCAGTGCTCAGCAATTTTCATACTTGGGAGACCTGCTTTCTATAGGTTCAGCATATGTTTTAGGGACTCAGCAATTGAAACAAGGCCATTTGTATATTTTCACTCTCTCAGTGTGGACAACTGGCATGAGCTTGGTTATTAAAATCAATATCTTTTCTATATGAATTGTATTTCATAGTAACTAAATAGTAGATGAGGGGAATTGATAACTGGTGGGATTCAAGTTAAGAAACAAATTATAAAATTTGTTTATCACCACATTATAATCCATAGTGAACTTGTAAATCTAGGATACGATCATCAATACCTGCAGTTTTAAAAATCATTAAGTGAAAACTGATTTCATGTTACAGTTGACTCCGAACAACACAAATTTGAATTACATGGGTCCACTTATGTTTGGACTTTTTTTTTTCAACTTTATACTGGACAAAACAGACTAACAGCACGTGACACCAATGACCAGAGAACATCACTGAAAGAGACTTCATATGCATCATGTGATCAGTAGGAAAAACAGCATCTGTTTTGAGTATTTTTGTAAAAAATCAAACCCAAATTTGAGTAAGCCTCTAGTCCATCTGTTTATAGAAAATACAGGGAGTAGAGGAATGTGTTGGAGACGGCAATGGCACCCCACTCCAGTGTTCTTGCCTGGAGAATCCCAGGGACGGGCGAGTCTGGTGGGCTGCTGTCTATGGGGTGGCACAGAGTTGGACACGACTGAAGCAACTTAGCAGCAGCAGCAGCAGCAGCAGCAGCCACATCACTGAAATCCACAGTATGGGAAATTGTCCACCCCTCCTACTCTCAAAATGTGGTCTGCAAACCAGTAACACTGCTATCTTCAGAGAGCTTGTTAGAAATGCTGATCTTCAGGCCTCATCCTTGGCCAGCTGGTTCAGATTCTGCCTTTTTGGCAAGATTTCTGAATAATCTGCACATTCCTTAGGGTTGAAGTTGGAGAAGCATTGTAGACGATAGTGACCTGATTTCCTCAACACATAAATGGTTAGGGAGAAAAGGAAGGTAACTGTTAAAGTGGTATGGAGGACCTAGTCTTGCTTTCTTGGACTTAATGGAGTTGAATGATCCTCGGTATCACCATTGGGGGAAATATTTAAAGAATGTGCATTATGATCTTCACTACAGTCCAGTGAGTTGTAGTGAAAGGGCCCTAGTGTAGGAATCCTGTTTTCACACTACGGTTGATTGAACAACACAAACTTGAATTGAATGGATCCTCTTAATATGTGGATTTTTTTCAGTGAAAACTAACAGTACACAAACTGAGGTTGGTTGAATTTCAGAATGGAGAACCATGGATTCGGAGGGTTGACTGTAAAATTATACATGGATTTTTGACTGCGTGGGGTGGTCAGTGCCCCTAACCCCATGTTGTTCAAGCATCAACTATATAGAGTAATTATGTTTCAGAAGACTCAGAAATTAAGTATAGGACTTAAGAATGATATTGTTCTCTAACAATGATAACTTTATCCCTAAAGTTACAGAGTATACAGGTTTATCTTTAACAATTTTTTCTGCTTGGACAGACCTGTTCAAAGTCTTATGAGTCCATTCCCATTTCTAAAAGGAGGACTTTGGAATAGATCTCAAGGATTCTTTCTGACACTCAGATTTTGGGATAAATAAATCATTTAAGCGTTTAAAGTATGTATGACTGCTGATAGTCTTCAAGTTGATTTGGAAAACAAAGTGTCCCTTGTTCATCAGCACAGCCCCTACTGGGCCACATCTTTAACGCATATCTGAGATCCCGTTGCAGAACCACAGAGAGGTGGAGAGAATTGCACCAGCTGACTGCACAGTGGTTGGGGCAGCATCGCAAAGAAGCCCCGGGGTCAGCCCTCCAGCCAGTCTGTGTGAGGTCGTTGAGACCATCATCACCATACCTTCCAAGCATGACTAAGTAGGACATGTTTAGGAATCAGTTTATCCCATATTTGTTTCTTTACAAGTTTTGCTTTCCAGAAGTGTTCTAAATGAGCCATGCAACCTAAGGGGTGGAGTATATTTTGCTTTTAAATGTTGGTTTCATTTTTCTTGCAATACCATGAAACCTAAACATTAATAGTGTCTTAATTTGTCTGCTTTTTCTGATATAACTAGTTCCAATGGCTGGGAATAAAGGAAGAGGACGTGCTGCTTATACCTTTAACATTGAAGCAGTTGGATTTAGCAGAGGTGAAAAGTTACCTGATGTCGTATTGAAACCACCCCCACTGTTTCCTGTAAGTACATTAACAGCGAAATTCTCACAGGATATTTTTCATGTTTCAGAGAGAATTTAAATACTGTATAAGACTTGAATATATATTGTTGGGCTTCCCTAGTGGCTCAGACGGTAATGCGTCTGTCTGCAATGCAGGAGACCCAGGTTTGATCTCTGGGTTGGGAAGATCCCCTGGAGAAGGAAATGGCAGCCCACTCCAATATTCTTGCCTGGAAAATCCCATGGACCGCGGAGCCTGGTAGGCTACCGTCCATGGGGTCGCAAAGAGTCAGACACGACTGAGCGACTTCACATTCACGTGATATCCTAAACTGTAAGAAAGTAAAAGAGATGGTCACTTACCTTTAATTTAAATATTTCCACTGTTCTTTTCTGAAACATTTCTAATTTTCAGACTGCTTTCTTAAAATGCAAAAAGCTATATATATATTTTTTCCCTGAATATAGTCAATATTTTCTGACCTATAATTTTTTTTTCAATTTTTGTGTCTTACAATGCTGTTATTGATATAGTCCAATATTAAAATAATATTTTTTAAAGTAAAGTTAGATTTTATAGTGGTCCTCACTTCCTATTTTGCCAGACCTCCACTTAATGACTTTATTCTCATCTTTCGTCTATAGAATTTAATTTTGCTCCCTAGTATACCACTGGGCCTTTTTTCCCCCACTGAGGTTTTTTTTTTTTTTGCTTAGTTCCTTATTTTATTAAAGTAAATTTTAATTTTGTCACTGTTTTTCAAAATAGAAGCATTTCGACTACGTTTAGTATTGCTTTTAAATTTAATTATGCTGCAAACTTAATTGGTGTGATTTTTAATCAAATGCTTGACTTTAGTTTAAAACTTAAGCTTACATTTCCAGATGCACATGTGCTGTGATACAAAATACGAAAATGTCATAAATAACCAGATACTCCTTCCAGGAATCTTTTCCGTCTTTCAAAAGGAAACATCCTTTGTTGAAAGATTTCTCTAAGTACAAGACCCTGAACAGATGTTCTTGGGATCTAGATGCCTCACATGGGGAGAGTCTACTTTTTACTCTTGATATTTTTCTTTTCTGATATTCAGTGCAGCCTAAAAACAAAGGTAAATATCGCAGGTATAGACAGAATGTCACTTTATATTGATTTCCTTTTAAAACAAGCTCTTCTTCATGTGTGAGATTACTTCTAAAGCTTGGGAATATTAGTACATACTATTGTTTTCTGCAGGGAATAAAATTTATTACTGGCTAAAAGGCTCTGTCTGATCTGGCTTTCTGATGTTTCTCTGATCCTTTTCCCACCACTGTCCTCATTCCTTAGCCGTGGTGGTCTCCTTTTTCCCTTAGGCATTTTCCCCTATTAGTTTCCCTGGCTGGAGCCATCGGTCTCCCCATTTCTTTGTATGGATGGCTTCATATTCTTATCCCGATCTCTGCTCAAAGGTGACTCTCCCAAGAAGTGTGTGCTTACTGGGTGGACCAGCCATTTGCAGTCTCCGTGGGCTCTGTCCGTCACTCTTTCCTCTTCTGGGCTTCAGTCCTTCTATCACTTATCACTGTCTAAAATTGTGTATTATCTCATTTGTTTACTTACTTTTCTCCCCTAGAATGTAAATTCCACACAGGCAAAAGGTTTGACTAGTTTGTCACGGTGTCTCCTGTTGTATTATAAATATATATGCGTACATAATACATATGTGTGTGTACTTGTAGTTCTTAATAATTGAAGATATAGGTTCAAATTTCTGCTTTGCCACTTTTGTGTTATATGGACTTACAGATTATTCACTTCTCAGCTTCCTCACTATAAAAGGGGAATTATTGATACTTTAGATGAATTCATGGATTCTGAATATTGAGTACATCCGGGTTGTAGTAACCACTTGTTAAACAGTAGCTGCTACTACTTTTTTTTTTTTTTTTAATGCTACTCTCCTACTAATACCACCATGGCTAATAGGAAACCACCATAATAGGAGACCCAGACTGCTTTGATCTGGGTGCTTTAATTTTTAAAATACAGAATCACAGTCATCAGACTATATAGCAAATGACTGTTGGTGTGGTCAGTAGAAAAATTAGGCAGGTAGGAACATTATCTTTTCTACTTATAAAGTAAGAGAAAAATAAGAGATGGGTGAAAATGTTTAATAGATAATAAAAGCTCAAAATATTTTAAGTTGATGGTAAAACTTAATGCCTATAAAATATGGTTTTTCAATAAAACTGACATGTTTTCAGAACGTAGACAAAAGGAATATTAAAATATTTTATTTATTTTTTAAAAATTGCCTCTTAATGTAAACAGGATACAGACTATAAACCAGTGCCACTAAAAACAGGAGAGAGTGAAGATTATGTGCTCGCCTTGAAACAAGAGTTGAGAGAAACTGTGAAAAGAATGCCTTATTTTGTAGAAACACCTGAAGAAAAACAAGGTGCGTACTAGACTCTGATTGTGTGGTTCACTGTCTACAGATAAAACAGTGTTTCACCATGAAGTACATGATCTTTAATGCTGATTGATTTGATTCAGTGGGAAATTATCAACCACCCTGAAAAAGCATATGTGTGTTGATTTAACAGAAAATATATTTTTAACTTTTTGATATTTTTAAGATTACCTTTCAAAATAAAAGTGTTATATGTTCAGTGAAATTTATGAAAACAGAAATATTAAGAAAGTGAAAATCACCCTGGGACTCCCATGGTGGTCCAGTGGTTAAAGCTCAGAGCTCCCAACGCAGGAGGCGTGGGTTTGACCCCTGGTCAGGGAAGTAAGATCCCACATGCTGTGCAGTATGGCAAAAAAAAAAAGAAAAAATCACCTTTATTCCTTATGTCTGGAGAACTACTGCTGCTAAGTCGCTTCAGTCGTGTCCGACTCTGTGTGACCCCATAGACGGCAGCCCACTAGGCTGCCCCGTCCCTGGGATTCTCCAGGCAAGAACACTGGAGTGGGTTGCCATTTCCTTCTCCAATGTATGCAAGTGAAAAGTCAAAGAGAAGTTGCTCAGTCCTGTCTGACTCTTAGCGACTCCATGGACTGCAGCCTACCAGGCTCCTCCATCCATGGGATTTTCCAGGCAAGAGTACTGGAGTGGGGTGCCATTGCCTTCTCCCTACTACTGATATTGTATATTCCAAATTTTTCTTCTATGTGTATATCCTTTTACAAGATTGGATTCATGTTACTTTGTATCTTCCTTTTTTACTCAATAGCATATTATTAGCATTGTCACATATTCTTTTTTTTTTAATTAATCTTTATTGGAGTATAGTTGGTGTACAGTCTTGTGTTCGGTTCTGCCGTACAGCAAAGTGAATCAGTTATACGTATATCCACTCTTTCTTAGATTATGTCCCCGTACAGGTCATTACAGAGTCCTGAGTAAAGCTCCCTATGCTATACAGTAGATTCTTACTAGTTACCTATTTTATATTCTTAGAAAATACGATTTTTGATGACTGCGTGGCATTCCATTGTGTGGCTATAACGTTATTCATTGTAACGTGTGTTTTTTTTTTCCCACTTTTGGTTTGCCACTTTTAGTTCCCTGCTGTTAGATTTAAGATTGTTTTTAGTTTTTTTGCTCATATGTATAATGCTGTGATTTTTATCCTTATGCATAAATCTTTAAGCAGGTCTCTGATTATTTAGTATTTTGGTTAAAAATTTTGAAAGCCTTGACTATATTTTGGCTCACCATTTGCATCAAATATAAAATGTAAAAGATGTATTCATTCATTATGCCAAGGACAGAGAGGAGAAATTGTAGTTGGAGAAAGCTTGGCAATCTCAGACTGAAAGTGAGAAGTGGTTTCATAGGAAGAGAATACATTCCTGAGTAGTTATTTAGCACAGTAGAACTATATTGATTTTCAGTTTCTGCCCTTGAATGTTGAAATTAGAGAGATCGATATCATCCTTGAGTTCTCAAAACAACATCATTAAAACATGAGAAATTCCTATAGTGTCATCTCATTCCATTAGTATTAAAAATGCATACCCTTTTCCTCTTTCTAAAAGACTTAGAATTGGATAAGAATCAAAAAGGAAGTCTTATATAGTAATACCACGTGTGCCTATAATTTTAAGAGGCATTTTAGACGGGTTTATTTAATTTTTCAAAAGAAAGCTGCTTGCAGTTATATAATAAATGATTTGACATTTTACCTCAGAAGTACTGAATTTTTTTTACTTTCATGATTATATCACATGCTTTTATCTGTTTGAGTTTAAAAATGAAATTAAAGCTCATTTTAAAGATTTAACTAAGTAAGATTAAGTAAACTAATAAATATCCACTTTTATTGAAAAAAATGATAGTGTAGGGTATACTTGACCCTTTTAAAAATTAGTCTCTAGACTATGGAACATACATACTTAACCAAATGTAACTGTTAGTAAAGTACATATCTAATTTAAAAGTACATCATACTGTGAAGACATTTATTTGAGTCATTTAGACCAGGAACATAATTTTGTCCCTGATTTCTGGGAGTAGCTGTCTTATACCTGGGTCAAAAGGGTCTTTACCTTTTATAACTGCTTAATGAAGTTTTAAAAGTATAAGGAATCATTTGCTACTGTTTTCAGAAGAAAACTCTTGCATAGAATTTTCCAAATTGATCCAAGTATGTTCTCTTTGAATATATACATGTTTACCTCTCTTCCCTGATGTAATGTTTTTACACAAAAAAACCACTGTGGTTGATACAGTATATACTATATGGTCTTCCCTGGTGGCTCAATGGTAAAGAATCTGCCTGCCAATGCAGAAGACCTGGGTTCCATCCCTGGCTTGGGAAGATCTCCTGGAGAAGGAAATGGCAGCCTTTCCAGTATATTTGCTTGGCAAATCTCATGGACAGAGGAGCCTGGTGGACTAGAGTCCATGGGGGTGCAAAACAGTTGGACATGACTTAGTGACTAAACAACAACATATACATATATATGTAAATACAGATTAGTATAATATATACTGTAGATACACATTATATATGTATATGTACACGCACAAATAGGGTGTATGTATACACACCATGAGTGGGAAAGAATTGACCAGACTGAATGGAAGTACACAGCTGTCACGGGAAGCCATATTCTAGGGAGTATTCCATCACCGTATCCTCACTACCCTTTCCCCAGCACTGACTGCCTATGTGCTTTAGGACAGAGAGACTTATGGACTAACAGTGTAAAAAACTAAATCTCTAGAGACTTGGACAGACAGAGCAGGAAATCTCTTGCTGATAACCTCTTGCCCTGGTGGCTCAGGGCATTGAGATTTTTCACAAAGAACCAAGGGTCCAGAATAAACATTTTTCATGTTGTTAGGTATTCCAGGTTTGTTTATAGTGTTCTGAGGTAGAATTAATAGAAGTGATTGGTATTTTCTCTACAGTGAAATGTATTATTTTTATAATAAAGAGAAAAAAATTAGTGAATATTATTATTTTGATGAGTTTTAGCTCCAGAGTTACATAGAGAACATCTGGTCCAGTGGTTCCCAGCTGAGGTTCCTGAAGCACTGGGGTCCTCTGAGCTAGAAACAGGAGTGACAGTGGTGATGGTTCTGTAAGCCATTTTCAGAACTTCAAAAACTTAATGGAAATCCTGCCTCTACCTCCATTATGACCACGAGGTCTCTTTTGAATGAATGGAGTTTGTTTGGTTTATTAACTCTCACTATATGGTCATGGTCCACGAGACCTCATTTTAATTTTTTAGTTTCGTTTTTGGAGCATTTCTTACTATATGTAATGATCGATATTCATAATTTATATTTTCATAGAGCTCTTCCAAGAAACAGAGAGAACTTGCTTTAAAAGAGAAGAAAAGTTATTTTGTCCTAGCATTACCTGTATTGGCCCATTGGACCCTTTCCTAAATCTAAAGTACATTTTAGAATTTCAGTGATCTTACTTTTCTTGCATCTTGAAACATTTTTCTGTTTCATCATGATAGACATTATTTCATCATTTTTCATCAATTAGCCTCTACTATGCTAGAAAATGGAGAAGGAAATGGCAACCCGCTCCAGTATTCTTGCCTGGAGAATTCCAGGGACAGAGGAGCCTGGTGGGCTGCCATCTATGGGGTCGCACAAGAGTTGGATACGACTGAAGTGACTTAGCAACAGCAGCATGCTAGAAAAGACTAAAATATACAAAATGGAAGAATGATGAAATTGCATAGAAGCATCATGCAATACTGAAATAAATCATCACTGTTAAATCATCCTTTAATTTTCTTATTGTGTTGGCCAAAGTATACTACTAATTTTTAAGAAGATATAGAATAATTCTGGAGATACTCCTGTCTGTATAGTTATTTTGGTTTTGTTTAGCTTTCGTAGAATACAATTTAGAATTCAGAAATTTTCATTTTCTACCTGTAACTGCAGAGAAGAAAATTGGCAGAGGAAGATGTTTCAGTTACTAGACAAATCAGAAGAGGAATGCAAAGAGATAGAAAGGAGCCCCTGATGCTAATATTGCTGGTGGAATTGATGGTATAAGCAGAGTCTCACACTGAGTCTTCAGATGACAGTATCCTAAATGAATTTTCTCAGACTTATGAATCAATAAGTAAACAGTGTCTGTCAAAGAATGAAAAGGAAAATATAGTGTTCTCATACAGTTAATCTTTGAAATGGACCTCATCACATAATATTTTGTGGTAGGAACATGAAAAATTCCATTTGCTAAAATGACATGTGACCATATTTTTTTCTTTTTTGTTGGGTTTTATGTACCAAATATTTGTAACTAGACAGCTGTTGAAAGCAAAGGCAAAGACAAAGATGACTGAAAGGAAATAGATTATGTAGAAGTGAAACAGTTTATTGGATTGATCATATTAATTGGTAATGATATATTTAATAATGAAAATGAAAATGGCTGGGCCGTCCTCTCTTCAACAGAAGTGTGAGCCATAAAAGTTTTTTAAAGCATTACTTTTTGATGGTGCAAATACAAGAATTGGACATAATGATAAGCTAGATCATGTTAATAGAAATGTACTCATAATCTAGAATCACTTGGGTGGGGCAGGTGTGAGAAAAGCCAGAAGTAATATGTTAGAATTTTTTAAAGATGTATTTGAAATCCAGAATCAGGATTATGAAATACTTGCATTTAATGTTTGCACATGACAAACTCACAATGCACAGTTGATGCACACTTAGCTGTGTTCAAAGGATGTTGCCCATTTTGGGTAAATATACCTTCAAAACCAAGAAAATGGTGGAGTATGAGTTTGAGTTTACTTAACGCTTATTAAAATTCCCAATAATTACTTTTCTTTCTTTTTAAATAACAGCTTTATTGAGATAGTGAAAATAAGTGTTAATCACTCAGTCGTGTCTGACTCTTTGTGACTCCCATGGACTGTAGCCCATAACCGCCAGGCTCCTCTGTCCATGGGATTCTCCAAGCAAGAATATCCTGGAGTGGGTTGTCATCCCCCTCTTCAGGAGATCTTCCCGACCCGGGCACTGAACCCGGGTTTCCCACATTGCAGGCAGATTCTTTACCATCTGATCCACCAGGGAAGCCTTATTGAGATAAAAATCCAGATATATAAAATTTACTTTTTACAGCATACAGTTCAGTCCCTTTGAGTGTACTCACAAAATTGTGCCGCCAACAGTATTATCTAATTTATAGAATTGGTTCGTCATCCTGAAAAGAGACTCCCATACCCTTTCGTATCAATCCCTATTGTCCCCTCCCTGCCTCAGCCCTTGGCACCCTGTAATCGGCTTTGTCTGTTTTAGGCATTTCATATAAATGGAATCTTAATGTGTATTCTTCTGTGACTGGTTTCCTTCACTTAGCATAATGGTCTCGGGGTTCATACATAGTAGAGCATGTATCAGTGTTTCATTCCTTTTTGTGGCTGAGTAATATTCCATTATATGTATATACCTCATTTTGTTCATTCCTCAGTTGAGGGACATTTGGGTCACTTCTGCAGTGGGGTTTCATGAATAATGCTGCTGTAAACATTCATGTGTGTGTTTTTGTGTACCATGTCACTTTTGTTGTATATCTAGGGTCAGATGGTAAATTTTTATTTTACATTTTGAGGAACTGCCAACTATTTTCCAAAGTGGTTGCACCATTTTATATTACCTACAATGTATAAGGGTTCCCATTTCTCCACAGCCTTGTTAACACTTATTATTGGTTCTTGCCATCTGACTGGGTATAAAGTGGTAGCTCATTGTGATGCCATCCAACCATCTCATCCTCTGTCTCCTCCTGCCCTCAATCTTTCCCAGCATCAGGGTCTTTTCCAGTGAGTTGGCTCTTTGCATCAGGTGGTCAAAGTACTGGAGCTTCAGGTTCAGCATCAGTCCTTCCAGTGAATATTCAGGGTTGATTTCCTTTAGGATGGACTGGTTTGATCTCCAACCTCGCCTCCTCCTATCCTTTTCCCCACTGTCTTTCCCAATGGGTTGTGAAAAGTGTCTCCCTGAGAAGACTGACTGAATGTGTGTATTAAGTATTTGCTTACTTTATTAGAGGTAAGCAAACAGCCCTCCATCCTCACTTAGGTACTTAATACCTCCCAGTTACACGAGATTTAAAGATTGGGAGCTAGAGGCCAGTGTCACAAGAAGAAAAGAGAAGATACACAGACCTCCCCACCTGTACCCTCCCCCCCGACTTTTTGTGTAAGTGGCTTCCTGACTTGCCTTTGGGCTTTTGTGAAAATTCTCAGAGATGAATCAGATTATCTGCTACTGAGAACTTTAATTAGGGTTTCGGTCTCTGCTCACCCCCAGCCATTTATTCTCAGGTGCTTCTTGCCACTTCCCTAGATGTGTATTACTCTGTTCAGTATATGTCTAGGAACACATTAAACTCCCTGTACTGGAAATAAAAGATGTTACCTGGTGTTTTCAATTATTTTGAAATTCTTTTTTTTCTATCTTTTTTTTCTAGATATTGAAAGATATAGTAAAAGATATATGAAGGTGTACAAAGAAGAGTGGATACCAGGTAACCATAAAACTGACAATGTTAAAATTAATCTTCAAAGGCTATCTCTCTACCATGTCTTTTTAGGACTAATTTTCTATTTTCACTATAGGAAAATAGAGCCTGGCTCTCTTCCTGTAATTAATTAGCAACATATATCTTTTGAAAACTAAGATGAAAAGATTTTTATATTGTAACAAGGAATATTTGAAGTGATATTGTAGAAGTTCTTAGGATACTTTTTTTTTCTTTTAATAAAATAGGGCTGGCCAAACTCATTGGATTTTCCATTTTCATTTGATACAATCAAAGTTTTCATCTTTAATACTAATAGTAACTCACTTCTGTGTTCCTGAGTGATTTTGTAGCTTTTGAGGAGGAAACAAGCCTAGTTTTAAGAATATTTTCAGCCGAGCTTGTGTATCTTCCTTTCTTTCCAGCAGGCATAGACTCTTTTTGGCTGTTAATGTGCCTTTTCAACAGAACCATACCTAAGAGAGTTTTTTTTTTTTTTCAACATTCACAAAATTGCCTTGGTAGAGGCAAGGTGTAAGGGGTTGCAGAGATCTCATCTACTTCATTTTGTAGAAAATTAACAGTTGCTATAGAAACGCAGTGACCTGTCAAGGCAACTTGGAATATTGTAGTAAAACCCAGGTTTCCTCACTTCAGCACACTTCCCTTTGACATCTCTGTCCTTGGTGTGTTACAGAAACTGCCTGTATGCAGAAGCCTAAGTCACATTTACAGCATTGGTTGCATTCCTGAGTTGCAGCGTCTCTTTTCAATGCTAATTGTTGATAATGTTGTGTCCCTCTGGAAACACTCCTCTTAGGTCTCTCATTTCTTCTACTACATAAATATTTGTCTCTAAATTATTCTCTTTAAGTACTTTGTCGTGATCACCTATGGATCATTTATGAAAACAAACATATTAGGTTGGTGTAAAAGTAATTGTGGTTTTTGTATTGTTGAACTTTGTTGTTTGATACTGGAATACATTCTTAAATAAATGTGGTTATATTATACTTCATTTTAATGCTCATTTCTTGCTTTATGTGTCTTTTTTTGGCTAAAGACAAATTACTTGCTGTTTAGATTAGGGAAATGATGTTAGACAAAAAGCAAATTCAAGTGATTTTTAAAAAATTTTTATTATTATTTTTTTAATTTTATTTTAACTTTACAATATTGTATTGGTGATTTTTTTATTTGAGTTCAAAAGGAGTCATAAAGCAATGGAGACAACTCTCAACATCAACAACACCTTTGGCCCAGGAACTGCTAATGAACATACAGGGCAGTGATGGTTCAAAAAATTTTGCAAAGGAGACGAGAGCCTTGAGGATGAGGAGTGTAGTGACCAGCTGAGAGCCATCATCGAAAGTGATCCTCTTACACCTACACAAGAAGTTGCCAAAGAACTCGACATCAACCTTTCTATGGTCGTTCAGCATTTGAAGCAAATTGGAAAGGTGAAAGGCTTGATAAGCGGGTGCCTCATGAGCTGACCGAAAATCAAAAAAACTGTCATTTTGATGTGTCTTCTTACTCTGTACAACAGTGAACCATTTCTCGATTGGATAATGACGTGCAATGAAGTGTGGATTTAAATGTCAACTAGCAATGACCAGTGCAGTGGGTAGACCGAGAAGAAGCTCCAAAGTACTTCCCAAAACCAAACTTGCACCAAAAAAGGTCATGGTCACTGTTTGGTGGTCTGATGCCCACTGTCAGACCCACTCCAGCTTTCTGAATCCCGGCGAAACCATTGGATCTGAGAAGTATGCTCAGCAAATCAACGAGATGCACTGAAAACTGCAATGCCCACAGCCAGCATTGGTCAACAGAAAGGGTCCAGTTCTTCTGCACAACAGTGCCCAACCGCATGTCGCGCAACCAGTGCTTCAAAAGTTGAATGAATTGGGCTACAGAATTTTGCATCATCTACCATATTCACCTGACCTCTCACTAACTGGCTGCCACATCTTCAAGCATCTTGACAAGTTTTTGCAGGGAAAATGCTTTCATAAGCAGCTGGAGGCAGAAAATGATTTCTGAGAGTTGCTCAAATTCTGAAGCACTGATTTTTACGCTATAGGAATAAACAAACTTATTTCTCATTGGCAAAAATGTGTTGATTGTAATGGTTCCTATTTTGATTAGTAAAGATGTGTTTAAGCCTAGTTATAATGATTTAAAATTCACAGTCTGAACCTGCAATTACTTTTATACCAACCTAATATTTAAAGCAAAATTTATTAGTTCAGGAAAAATAGCTTGAGATATAAGTATTTTCTACAAACAGTACTGAGTTTTTTATTAGTAAGCAGCATTTTTTAAATCTGTTTTCATGTTGCTTCAGTTTTCTGATTGTCTCTTAAGCTTAAAAAAGAAAAACAAGTGACAAATTAGAGGAATTGTTTAGCTAATGCAGGCAAAATCATTCAATGGAAGGAATTTACTTTTCCATAGCTATTTCTGTTTTTAATTTTAAAGTTTTCCTATAATTATTAAATTGTTTAGTTTTGTATATATTAGGATTATGGTCACATATTTTAACTTTGAAAAAAATTTTTCATTATGTAAGAAATACATATCAACTACAGAACATGTACAAAATACAGAGTAATTGAATAATAAATTACATTTAAGGAAAATAACTATAATCCCAACACAAGAAATTCCTGTAATATTTTGTTTCCAACCTAAAACTTTCTCTGCACAAATATACATCTGTTCAAGCATTTACATGTTAGGTTTATTCTTTAAATGGAATTATATATGTATTGTTTTAGAAACTTTTTAAATTTAACAGTATATCATGAATAACTTGTCACGCCCATAAATATTTTTCTACATTTTTTCATTATGAAAATTCCTGTACTTGGAGTTAACTATATAAATACTATGTAACTTAAAAGAATATTATAGAAATTTTATAAGTATTTCAAAGGTATTTTAATGAATTTTTTTCTTTATAGGAGAAAATATATCACTATTATAGTTTAATCCCCAGCTAAATCTATACAGATATTAAATTTTATTTCCATTGCATGAGCCACTCTCATGTTCTTTAAATAGTTATACCTAGTGCCAGTAATTCCCAGAGGAAACAGCCCTTTTTATTTCTCCTTTTGTACACACAGATTGGAGAAGACTCCCTAGAGAGTTGATGCCAAGGAAAAAATGCATAAAAGGTACATTAACTAATTAATAATAATCCAGATAAGAAAAGGTTATTGCTTAACTTCTATCTATATGAAATTGTCAATATAAAGTTACACTCAATGTTCTAAACGCTTTTTCCAAAAGTATTTTTAATATTTTGATTATTTTGTTAGTGCTTTTTGCTGTCGATTTTTTGTTTTGTTTGTTTTTCCCTTAATTAGAAATTTTGATGTGCTAGGGAAAGACTTTTCAATTATGTAGATATTCTCATTTGTATATTTGAAATTTTTTAGATGATTATACTGGCTTTATTTTAAGTTTTTAACTACAACATTTGGAACTGGTAACATTTGGGAACTGGTAGGATAGAACTTTATGGTGTACATAAAATGCCGAAGTGAAAATTTTTGTTGTGTTGTTCTTTCATAATTCCACCAAATAAAAAGCTGTTGAGCATCTACTGTTGCCAGACCCTGTGCTAAGAGGGATAAGCCAGTGAGCAAAGGAGGAGTAAACCTCACCCTCACAGAGCTTACAGATGGAGTAAAGACATTCAGCATAGCGCACTGTCTTCACTGGGAGGTCAGGGAAGGGTTTGTTGAGGAGACGCAGTTGAACTCCAGATTGAATGACGAGTACGAGATTGCTGTGATGAGGTCATGGGAGTGACGCTGGAGAAACCGGGTTTATTAATGTGTTTTTCTTGTTGAGTCTTAAGAGTTCTTTATGTATTTTGGATACTAATCTGTTGGAAAAATATTCCTGCTGTGTGTTTCTCCTTTCCTCTTATACCACTACTGCGTTCACAGCGCTTCTGACACTAGATTTAGGGAGTTATTTTTTCTTGCATATCAAACAGTTCTCTGCAACACCAACTGCGTGTCTTATCATTTAATTCAGTTCTGACACTAATTGGAGTTAGCGCTGATCTCACTAAGGGCTCAGTCCCAGGAGACTGCTCCCCACTACAGATGTCAGTCGCAGGTATAGCGTGTCTCCAGGTTTCCCACAACTGCTGTCTGCGTTGGCTACCAGTTGGAGGTTCCCATGGCCCTCCCTGGGGGGATTTGATTTACCTGAACAGCTCATGGGACATGGTGATATATTTACTTATATTTACCAGTTGACTATAATAAAGGTTATGATAAAGACGCAGATGAACAGTCAAGTGAAAAGAGGCATAAGGTCAAGTCTGGAAGGTCACCCATGCATGTCTTGTGGAGTTGGGATGTGTCACCTTCCAGTTCACGAATATGTTCACCAATCCAGAAATTCTTGGAACCGCATACTTTGGGGATTTTTATGGAGGCTTCATTACATAGGCCTGACCAGTCATTAACTCAGTCCCCAGCTCCTTTCCCCTTTTCCAAGGATTCTGATCATGGCTTGATGTATCTGATAGCCAGCCTCATCCTGAAGCCACCTAGCACCCCACTGAGAGTCACCTCCTTAGAATAAAAGAGACTCCTGTGCTCAGTTGCTTCAGTTGTGTCCGACTCTTTGCGATTCCATGGGTGGTTCCTCTGTCCATGGGATTTTCTCCGCAAGATTACTGGAATGGGTTGCCATGCCCTTCTCCAGGGGATCTTCCCAACCCAGGGATCAAACCCATGTCTCCTGCATTGGCAGGTGGATTCTTGTACCTGCTGAGCCATCAGGGAAACTCCGAAAGACACTCCTATTGTCCAGTAAATTCCAAGGAATGTAGATTCTTGTTAGAACAACAACAAAAAATTACTGTTATTACTTAGGAAGTTTTAAGGGTTTTAGCAGTTCTATGCCTGGAACCAGATGCTGAGACCATATATATTTCTTTCTATTTCACACAGTCCTTTTTCAAATATGTCTTTTGCAAACATTTTCTCCCATTCCATAGCTTGTCTTCTTATTCCCTTGACACTATCTTTTACACAGAAGTTTTGAGTTTTAATGTAGTCCGGGTTATCCGTTCTTTTCGTGGATCCTGCCTTTGGTTTTGCATCTCAAAAGTCATCAGCAAGCTCAAGGTCACCTAAATTTTCTCTTATGTTATCTTTTAAGAGTTTCATAATTTTATGTTTTACATTTAGGACTGTGGTCCATTGTGAGTTAATTTTTGTGAAAGGTGTAAAGTCTGTGTAAGTTTATTTTTTTGCACATGGAAGTCCAGTTGCATTTTTCTGTATTTATGTGGGTCTCTTTCTGGGCTCTCTATTCTGTTTCATTGATTGATGTATTTATTTCACCTATACCATAGTTTTGATTACAATAACTTTATAGTATGTTTTTAAAATCAGGTAGGACCATCCTCTAACTTTGTTATTTTTCTTCAGTATTGTGTTGGATGTTCTCAGTCTTTTACCTTCCATATATATAGTAGAGTCAGTTTGCTGATATCTGTAGAATAATTTACTAGAATTTTGAGGTTTCATTGAACTTATAGATGGAATTGGGAATAAAAGACATCTTGAAGACATTAGCTCTTCTTACCAATGAATATGCACTATGTCTCCATTTGTTTAGTTCTCTGATATCATTATTCAAAGTTTTATAGTCTTCCTCATATAGGTCATGTATATATATATTTTGTTAGATTTATACCTAAGTATTTCATTTTGGGAAGTACTAATATAAATAACACTATGTTTTTCATTTCAAATTCCACTAGTTCATTGTTCATATATAGGAAATCTATTGAATTTTGTGTATTAACTTTGTATGCTGTAATCCTGCTGTAATTTCTTATTAGTTCCCAGTTTTTTAGCCCATTCTTTCAGATTTTCTACATATTGTCTATGAACAAAGAAAGTTTTATTTCTTCCTTCCCAATGGCACCCCACTCCAGTACTCTTGCCTGGAGAGTCCCATGGATGGAGGAGCCTGGTGGCCTGCAGTCCATGGGGTCGCTAGGAGTCGGACACGACTGAGCAACTTCACTTTCACTTTTTACTTTCATGCGTTGGAGAAGGAAATGGCAACCCACTCCAGTGTTCTTGCCTGGAGAATCTCAGGGACAGGGGAGCCTGGTGGCTGCCGTCTATGGGGTCACACAGAGTCGGACACGACTGAAGTGACTTAGCATAGCATAGCATGGCAATCTTCATACCTTTTATATCCTTTTCCTATTTTAGTGTATTAGCTAGGATTTCTAGTACAATGTTGAAAAGCAGTAGCAGGTGACGCAGGAGACATGGGTTCGATCCCTGGGTTGGGAAGGTCCCCTGGAGAAGGAAATGGCAACCCTCTCTAGTATTCTTGCCTGGAAAATTCCACGGAGAGAGGAGCCTGGCAGGCTACAGCCATGGGAGCAAAGAGTCAGACACGACTAAGCCCACACAGCAGCATGAATGATACTAGTCATGACCTAGAGGATCACGAATTTTTAGCAGACTTTAAAGGGCTGAAAAGAATATATCTGATTTGGAGGAATTCATGTTCAAATACATCCCACAACTGCTCATCCTTAGAAGCCCATGGACACATTAAAGATTAGTAAAAGCTTCCAGCGCGTCAGGCTTTTCATTTGTTGAAAAACAAAACAACAGCAAAACTTTCCTTTTCCATTCTGCTCTCATATTTTTGTTGCATATTATACAATTTTTGTGTTTTGTTCTTGGTAAGCTTCTATACTCTCTTTTGTTAAAAATGGTCTCCCCTGATTTACAAGAAAGTAAATAATACCTAAAGAGCCAAAGACAGAAAAGGTCTGTTTCTTGAAGATCCAGCTATTGGCAGGTGTTGTGTTGAAAGAAATAAAAAAATTCAAATATATGCATGTATTTGGCCAAAGATAAAAAAAAAATGTAAATGTTTTGAGGTTGAAACAGTCTTAACAGATTTTAGTAATTTTATACTTCTTTTCCAATTATAAATAAAAGAATTGGGCATTACATAAAACCAGAATGGGATGTAGCAAAAATTGCTGAATGGACTTGAATATGCAGCTATGACTTTCTTGGCTAAGAGATTAATCATTTTTATAAGTTTATTTACCCGACCATGTTCTATAATATCCATTTAGCAGATTTATGTTTTATGAAATTTAAATAATTGACAAAAGTTCCTTAGACAAAAAGACTTCTTGATGTAATTTACATTCCTAGCTAGTGATTTCTGAAATCAGTAATATATGTTGAGAGCTTGTTCATATATGATATGATATTTTACATGCTACAATTAAGATCAAACAGTCTTTGCCATCAAGGGAAACAGAGAAAGTTACCCGTCATTAAATCTAGCTATTTTTTTAAAATAACTTTTGTTTGAGCAAAACCTCACTAATATATATGTTCAGGAGTCTCAAACTTAGAGACTCCCCAAGGAGCAATTTGGTATAACACAATAAATTGTAAATTCCATTAGTTATGGGTCATGTCCACAGTCTAAAAATCTCTTGTTCTGTAGGTTAAATCTTTAACAAAATTACATCTTTCTGAGCCATATTTTCCTGTTACCAAGTAATTTCTAAGTATGTAGCTTGATTTTGGGAAAAGGATGGTAATACTTTGTGATCACAATGGGACAATTTTGTAACATTATCAATTTTGTAACATAACATCATAATTTTTATAACATGTCAGTTTTGGTAACTGACTAGCAAGATCTATGTGTGAAACAATTCTCTATACCCTGCAGTTTCACAGTACCCTCAAAATGGAATTTTTTTGATATAGCTTAAAAATTATGTATCCCAAAGCCATTCAAGGGCTTTCCTAGTAGCTCAGACAGTAAATGCAGGTGACCTGGGTTCTATCCCTAGGTCAGGATGATCCCATGGAGAAGGAAATGGCAGCCCACTCCAGTGGTCTTACCTGGAGAATTCCATGGACAGAGGAGCCTGGCCGGCTACAGTCCATGGGGTCACAAAGAGTTGGACACGACTGAGTGACTAACACACACAAAGCCATTAAAACATATTATTTATTATTGCTTTGAGTTTTCAGATTCATGTGATTGGTATGTTCCGTTTAAGTATTTTATTTTTCATTTCAAAGATAATACTATGTTGCCCTCAATATAACCTCTTTCTTATCTCTTCAACCACTGGCAAATGTGTGTTTATTCTGCACTTGTTTGTTTTTTAATTGAAGTGTACTTGATTTTGTTGTTTTTCAGTCTCTCAGTCATGTCTAACTCTTTGCGACTCCATGGACTGCAGCACACCAGGCTTGCCTGTCCTTCACCATCTCCCTGAGTTTGCTCACCCATATCCATTGAATTGGTGATGCCATCCAACTATCTCATCCTCTGTATCACCCTTCTCCTCTTGCCTTCAGTCTTTCCCAGCATCAGGGTCTTTTTCAGTGAGTCGGCTCTTTGCATCAGGTGGCCAAAGTACTGGAGTTTCAGCTTCAGCATCAGTACTTCCAATGAACATTCAAGGTTTGTTTCCTTTAGGATTGACTGGTTTGATCTCCTTGTAGTCCAAGGGACTCTCAAGAGTCTTTGCCAACACTACAGTTCAAAAGCATCAATTCTTCGATGGCTCAGCCTTTTTTATGGTCCACCTCTCACATCCATACATGACTGCTGGAAAAAACCATACCTTTTGACTATATGGACCTTTGTCAGCAAAGTAATGTCTCTTTTTTCAATGCGCTGTCTAGGTTTGTCATAACTTCTCTTCAAAGGAGCAAGTGTCTTTTAATTTCGTGGCTGCAGTCACTTTCCACAGTGATTTTGGAGCCCAAGAAAATGAAGTCTGTCACTCTTTCTATTGTTTCACCGTCTGTTTGCCATGAAGTGATGGGACCGGATGCCATGATCTTTTTTTTTTGAATGTTGAGTTTTAAGCCAGCTTTTTCACTCTCCTCTTTCACTTTCATCAAGAGGCTCTAGTTTTTCTTCACTTTCCGCCATAAGGGTGGTGTCATCTGCATATCTGAGCTTATTGATATTTCTCCCCACAGTCCTGATTCCAACTTGTGCTTCATCCAGCCTGGCATTTCTCATGATGTAAGGGCTTCCCTTGTGTCTCAGCTGGTAAAGAATCCTCCTGCAATGCGGGAGACCTGGGCTCGATCCCTGGGTTGGGAAGATCCCCTGGAGAAGGGAAAGGCTACCCACTCCAGTATTCTGGCCTGGAGAATTTCATGGACTACAGTCCATGGGTCACAAAGGGTCAGACACGCCTAAGCGATTTTCACTTTAACTCTGCATATAAGTTAAATAAGTCAGATGACAATATACAGCCTTGATGTGCTCCTTTCCCAATTTTGAAACAGTCCTTTGTTTCAAGTCTGGTTCTAACTGTTGCTTCTTGGCCTGCATGCAGATTTCTCAAGAGGCAGGTCAGGTGGTCTGGTATTCCCATCTCTTTCAGAATTTTCCATGGTTTGTTGTGATCCACATAGTCAAAGGCTTTAGTGTAGACAATGAGGCAGAAGCACATGTTTTTCTGGAATTCTCTTGGTTTTTCTGTGATCCAATGGATGTTGGAAATTTGATCTCTGGTTCTTCTGCCTTTTGTAAATCCAACTTGTACATCTGGAAGTTCTAGGTTCATGTACTGTTGAAACCTACCTTGAAGAACTTTGAGCATTATCTTGCTAGCATGTGGAATGAGTGCAATTATGCTGTAGTTTGAACATTCTTTGGCATTGCCCTTCTTTGGGATTGGAATGAAAACTGACTTTTTCCAGTTCTGTGGCCACTGCTGAGTTTTCCAAATTTGCTAGCATATTGAGTGCAGCACTTTTACAGCATCATCTTTTAGGATTTGAAATAGCTCAAGTGAAATTCCATCACCTCCACTACACCTGGTAGGCTGCAGTCCATGGGGTCACTAAGAGTCAGACACAACTGAGCGACTTCACTTTCACTTTTCATGCATTGGAGCAGGAAATGGCAACCCAGTCCAGTGTTCATGCCTGGAGAATCCCAGGGACGGGGGAGCCTGGTGGGCTTCTGTTTATGGGGTCGCACAGAGTCGGACAAGACTAAAGCAACTTAGCAGCAGCAGCAGCAGCCACTAGCTTTATTCATAGTGATGCTTCCTAAGGCCCACTTGACTTCACACTCTAGGATGTCTGGCTCTAGCTGAGTGATCACACCATCATGGTTATCCGGGCCATAAAGATCTTTTTTGTGTAGTCTTCTGTGTATTTTTGCCACCTCTTCTAAATATATTCTGCTTCTACCATTGTTGCAGTTTTGGCCTTGATATCATAAATTGCCAGTTCAAATTTTTAGTAAAATATCTGGTTGTATAACAGACCAAGATGAGCATAGCCTTTAGCAGGTACCTGTTGCTGTGTGTCATTACTCTGCACCCTGTTACCAAGCAACAGGTCTTGCTCAGCTATTGCTCGTTGCCTCAGTGGCCCTGTCCCCAAGCAGCCAGCTGTCAGTGAGGGACCACTGGGGAAGTGATTCAGTCAAGGATTGGTGGTGTGGTGGTCATCATGTGGACAGTGAGGTCAGAGGCAGATTTAGGCTTTCTGCTGGAGACCCTTCAGCTTACCCAGTCTTGGACCAGTGGGTGAGCAGGAGGGCCCAGGGAACAGACTGGGGACTGTGTCCTGCTGGGCTCCAGAGCCCTGACTAAAGCCCTCCACTAGTCGTGGCTCGGGCCTTCGGTGAGCCTTTCCCCCATACCTGTCTCTGCAACCTAATAGCAGAGGCCGTCTGTCTGGGTCACAGTCCGTAAGACCTGGTCCCCGCCTTTGGGGCGCCTGAGGAGACTGAGGGCCAGTTGAGTTGGGCGCCTAACTTCCTCAGGGATGACAGCTGGGCAGGATGTGGGAACCTGGCCCTGAAGGAGCCACCAACTGAGATTTGCCTCCTCTTAGCCAGGACTGGGACCTTGGAGGGTGAACGTTGTGCCCTGGGACTTTGCCCTTTCTTGTCAGGACAGAGAATAACATTCATCTGGTCGAGATTTTCAGGAACATCATTACCTGATCATGACCCGACTGAGCAGTCTGCAGCTACTAACCACACCCCATCCCTCACCTTTTGCTTTTAAAGGGACTTGCTGAAAGCTTTCAGTAACTGGGGTTCCTAGGGCACGAGCCACCCATCTCCTTGTACAAATCTGTGATAAACCTTTCTCTGTTCCAAACTCTGATGTTTAGTATTGATGGGCTTCAATGTGCATCAGGCACACGGGGTTGCGATTTCGGTAACAGTTGCAGTCTTAGAAAATATCCTATTAAGTGATTATCGTTTGCTCCTTATCATAGAAAATTGCTAATGTGTGCTGATTTATTTTGTTCATTCTTTAAGTTAATTCAGCCTGCAAATTATGTGGCCGGTGTGGCATACCACCCTGCTAGATGGCATATTAAAAGGCAAAGACATTTAATACACAATTGCTGTTATACAAAAATGTGTTACCAGTGGTTTTACTTCAGCAGGCCCCAAATCCAAAAAGGCAAAGGATACAGGCAAAGGCCCTTCACTCACAAATCCTGCGGATGTATTGAAAAAAATTGAGGTAAGGTTTTCTTGTCACTATAGGAACAGACTGAGAAAATATCATACCTCTTTTTGTCTTCTGCAGCCTTTCCACCTTCTGTCTCTTTTAAATGACTTGTGAATTTGGCAGAGTCGAGCCCAGCATCCAGGGTGGCTAGCAATGTTTGAACAGTGTTGGCTGGGAGCTATGGGGGCTCCATCCTATCCTCTCTACTCCCCACCTGTCAGCTTGCCTCACCTTCTATCATCTGCCTCTTTTCCACTCTATTCCTCTTTTCCTCTTGAATTATGCATGGGAAGGAAACATAAATGTATATCTCTAAAAACCTCATTTTTTTCTCTTACTGGTGTATGTGTATTTTTAATGCTTTTATTCTGTCTTATGTCTAAAAGATTCTATTGAGGGAAAATCCTTTCTTATGGCACTTATTTTTATTGCCTTTTAAAAAAATTTGAAAAATAAAAAGATGTAAAATTCTAAAAATTAATAAATTGAAAATATGCCCTCCGATCCCTACCCGTAGCCATCCATCCAAGTCCCCTATTAGAGACAACCAGTGTTACCAGTTTCTTATATATCCTTCCAGAAACATTTTATACATAGAAAATACTATTTTTTCTTTTTAATAACAAAAAGTAACATATTGCACTCTTTGCCTTTTTATCTTATTACTTAAAATATGTTGGTTTCTGTATCAGTCTACAAAAGAGTTCCATCATTCTTTTCTTTCTTTCTTTTTTTTTTTGGCTACACTATAAGAATGAACCATAATAAATTTAACTAGTAACCTGTTGATGGACATTACATACATGGCTGTCCTGGCTGTGATTGTTCGTTAAAAAGTATTTCACAGAGGATAGGAAGCTCTGTGAAATACCAGAGGGCTTCCCAGGTGGCTCTAGTGATAAAGAACCTGCCTGCTAACGCAGGAGACGTAAAGAGATGCAGGTTCAATCCTTGGGTGAGAAAGATCCGCTGGAGAAGGGAATGGCAACCCACCCCAGTATTCTTGCCTGGAGAATCCCCTGGACAGAGGAGCCTGGTGGGCTCCGGTCCATAGAGTCGCAAAGAGTCGTACAGGACTGAAGCGACTTGGCGCACACACGTGTTTCATTTAGTGTTTCACTATTGGAAGTAATGCTAGGCCTTCCCTGGCAGTCCAGTGGTTAAGACTCTGAGCTTTCACTGCAGAAGGCGCATGCATTTGATCCCTGGTTGGGAAACGAAAATCCCACATGCCATATGGCATGGCCAAAAAAAATTTTTTTTAATTAAAAAAAAAAAAAATATATATATATATATAAACAGTGGAACAGTGAATCCATGTTAAGTATGTGATTTCACTGTGTAAGGTAGATTTCTAGAAGTAGATTTGCTGGGTTAATTGTTATATGTACTGTATAATATAGAAAATATAGATAATATGCATAAATAATGGCAGATCATTCTCCATAGAGGTTATACCAGTTTATTCCCTTATTCCCACTGTCAATGAATTATCTTACATTGATGGTGATAGTGATGATGATGATGGTATAATTATGATAGCAGCTATTGCTTTTTGAGAACTTTTTAGATAGTGGGCTCTTTGATGAGCTATTTATAGCCGTTATGTCCTTAGGACTTCATAACATCAAAGAGAATAGGTATTATTATTCCTTATTTACCGATGAGGAAGTCAAGGCTTTAAAACTTGCCTGACCAAGTTAGCATAGCTACATGGTAACAGAAACTCATCTTTTTTTTTTTTTTCTCATTTCTCCTGTATGGAAAAATCTTTCATTCACCCTTTAAAGATAATCAGTGAGCATTGCTTTAACTTTCTACTCCCTGCAAGGAGTAGGATGAGCACAGCTGATGGAAGGCACTTAGGAATAATCTCTGATTTAAAAACCTCAGTGTCTAAGGAAGAAGGTAAGATGTGAACTGAACTACTTTAGTGTTTAGGATTAGGACTTAGTTGGCTGCAACACAGCAGGTGGTGGTCTCTGGTCAGTGTCTGAAGGGTTCCCTGCTGCCCGGGACCACCTCTCTCGGCCATGGTGCCACAGCCTGTCTGCCGGACTACTCTGCTGCCCTGATCTCTTCCTCAGGCTCCTCCTGAGGAGATCTTGGAGATCCTGGTTAAATTTTACTTTTGACCAGTACAGGCGCTGAAGATCACTTGTCTGAAAATCAAGCCAGGAGGATTGTTGAAGGAATAGCGCCAAGTGTCAGGTTTAACTGGGATGCAGGGCTGCAGAACTAGCCACCTTGTGTTGATTGAGCACAGACTCTGACTGTTCTTGCAACTTCCTGCAAAGAAGTTGCTCAGATGACGTGTGCTATAAGGACATTTAGTCTGGACCTCTGGATGTGGTTTTTCATCAGAACAAATAGTATCTCCTTATGCCCTACATTTAAACACCTTTTTTCATCACACACATTGTTAAAACTGGAGTTTTAAATCTAGAAATCCCAATAAGTTAGCAACTTTAATAGAACAGTTAGCTTCCAGATGACTCAATTATTCATTTCTTCAGCAAAAGTCGTTGCAGGTTTTCTTTAATAAAACTTCTGTGGAGAGGGAATGGCATCCACAGTCACATCTTATGGTGGGAATAGTCAGACAGCAGTAAACTAATATTTGAGCTTATTTCTGTATGACATGCTTATAGGTGGATGTCTCTGTTGGGTGGTCTACAGTATTTAAACAAAAAGGACTGTTTCCTGTCCATAAGTTAACTGTTTCCAAAATGTTTTCACATTGTGTGTTTTACATTGTTATTCCCGTTGTTCTTAAATCCATAAAGTAGTAAGGGTAAATAGTTACATCTCACAGAAGGCAATGGCACCCGACTCCAGTACTCTTGCTTGGAAAATCCCATGGACGGAGGAGCCTGGAAGGCTGCAGTCCATGGGGTCACGAAGAGTCATACACGACTGCGCGACTTCACTTCCACTTTTCACTTTCATGCATTGGAGAAGGAAATGGCAACCCACTCCAGTGTTCTTGCCTGGAGAATCCCAGGGACGGGGGAGCCTGGTGGGCTGCCGTCTATGGGGTTGCACAGAGTTGGACACGACTGAAGTGACTTAGCAGCAGCAGCAGCACAGAAGAGAAAATGGAGACTACTAAGTAGACAGATGAAGACTAATAGCCTAACACAAAGGGAATGACGTTATGAGACAGTGTGTAGGAGGCCATTTTTCTAAATTTTATAAATCTGATATTTGTTAACTGATTTAGGTATTTTATTTGTTTGGTTTAGGTCTACGTGATAGAAATAAAGTTGAGGTTATTTATTTGGAGATAATTGAGATGGCAGTATTGGAAATCAAGACCTCCCACTCCCTACAGAGATTGAATGAATTCTATATTTAAAAAATATTTTTACATAACTGGTTTAAATAATTCTATTGCTAATTATGAAATAAGAGCTAACAGCATGATTTTTCATATATAGCGTATACTTTGCACAGAGTTAAAAATAGCACTACAATTCACTTTAAACTACAGTCTTATGGGATGTAGGCCTTTTTACTAGGGTTTAATTAAAACAGAAAATAAAAATATTATATCTTAATTAACATTAACATAGCATCATTTTATATATAGGTGTGTATTTATAGACATTTCAAAATATCTGTAAGTACTATTTTGTTTGCTTGCAATTTTCCAAAGGGACTTCCAGTTGGTAAAAATTGCACACATTATATTGTAGTAATAACTCATAAAAGGTAACATGGGTCAGTAGCCCCAGGATGAAGATAAATCATCTTATATCTATTACCGTCATTTTATTTGTTCTAGCTAAGTGGGGTAGGGTGACAAGAAAGGTGGAGTTTGAATTTTTTTAAAAATTGAGACTATCTGATGTAGTCTTTCATTGCCTTTCAGTTCAGTTCAGTTCAGTTCAGTCGTTCAGTCGTGTCCAACTCTATGTGACCCCATGAATCACAGCACGCCAGGCCTCCCTGTCCATCACCAACTCCCGGAGTTCACTCAGACTCACGTCCATCGAGTTGGTGATGCCATCCAGCCATCTCATCCTCTGTCGTCCCCTTCTCCTCCTGCCCCCATTGCCTTTGCTTTCCTTAAATTCATATTTGAGTGGATTTTAAAAAACATTTAAGAGCCAAATGGAATAAAGTTGTAGTTATGCCAAATACAAAGTATGTTTTCTCTCTGTATGTAATCTACAGAGCAAATATCTTACAATAAGATGCAGTATTTACAGATTTATGAATTAGTGTTCTAATTACTGATTAAGAATAATAATGTTTTAGCTAAACTGATCTTATGCCTCAATTATGAGTATTAATGTATAAAACTATTGCTGTTCCCCACCTCTTACAAAACTTGTGAAATTCTGTCACTTGTGCAAATTAAACATAGGACAGATTAGTGGGTTGATAATAACAGTAATGAAAACAGGTCACTTTTATCAAGTGGAAAATAAATGTTGGTAGTCATAATAGAAATATAAAGATATTATCTTAAATCGGCATCTAACTGAAGGTGGCGTAGTGATTTTAACAAGGTAAGTGGAGCCATCACATAATCAAAGATTTTCTAACTCTGTATCTCTTCTTTGCCTCCATTCTTAGGAGTGTTAATAAGTACTAATAGTGACTCAGATTTGAGTTTTAATCTCTCTTTTTTTCAACCTGCCAGATACATTACGAAACAAAAATCCTTGGATATGGGAAGTAAATAATGAGAGAGAACAGAGATAAAAACAGATATCAGGTTTTACAGCAGAAACCAACACAACATTGTAAAGCAATTATCCTCCAATTAAAAATAAATTTTAAAAAATAATGAAATGTTAAAAAACATGGATAATCTGCAAATAGGGTAATTCACCCCAAGATGACTTGATATTATTTTAAACAGTTTCAGTTAGCAGCTAAAACATAGACACTTTGAAATGTTACCATTACATTCTCTTTTCTCCTTTCATGAAGGAGAAGAAAAAATAACATTCTGAAAGTTCTTCATAAGCTGAATCAAAATATTTTAGAAGGAAGTAGGATAGTAATCCGGAGAAGGCAATGGCACTCCACTCCAGTACTTTTGCCTAGAAAATCCCATGGATGGAGGAGCCTGGTAGGCTGCAGTCCATCGGGTCGCTAGAGTCAGACACAACTAAGCAACTTCACTTTCACTTTTCACTTTCACTTTTCACTTTCATGCATTGGAGAAGGAAATGGCAACCCACTCCAGTGTTCTTGCCTGGAGAATCCCAGGGACGGGGAAGCCTGGTGGGCTGCCATCTATGGGGTTGCACAGAGTCGGACACAACTGAAGTGACTTAGCAGCAGTAGCAGGATAGTAATCATAAAAATAAAGCACTATGCTGTAGAGCTGAAATCGAACCATTTCCCAAGACCAAGTTTTTTTTGTGTGTTCTTTTTTTATATATTTTAATTTATTTGGCTGCATAGAGTCTTTCTTAGTTGTGGCACATGGGATCTAGTTCTCTGACCAGGGATTGAACCCAGCCCCCCTGTCTTAGCCACTGGACCACCAGTGAATTCCCCCAAGACCGAGTTATGAAATAACAAAATCAAAGAAGGTACCAATGTAATGACGAGCCAGTGAGTACCTCCTTTCTTGAGGAGGTACTCCTCAGTGTCCTAGGTGAGGAGCTGGAGGTGTTGGGAAGGGAGGGTTAGAATTAGGTGGTAGGTAACTGTTCTCTTGAGGTTGAGCAGGAACGTCAGAGTCTGGTGGTTTCCATTTAAATTAATGAAGTTCATTTATACTAGGAATTGGAAAAGAAAGGTGATGGTGAAAAATCAGATGAGGAAAATGAAGAGAAAGAAGGAAGCAAAGAGAAAAGTAAAGAAGGCGATGATGATGAGGAAGACGATGCTGCAGAACAAGAGGAATATGATGAAGAAGAGCAAGAAGAGGTAATGGGCCATTCTGGGAGAGTAGCAAAGGTCCTGAACTTAGGATGATCTAACAAGGAATCAGATATGTGGTATGTAATTAAAATGTTAAACAAAAACCAAGTTGATGGGAACCAGGGGTATATTATTATCCATGGCATCAAGTCTTTGGCACTAGGAGAATTATAGCATTGAAATTATAGTGATACCAAATGGAATGTAGGAGGTAAGAGTTACTTGTTAGACAGCTTTGACCGTGGAAGTCCGTAAGTTAGGGAAATGGTTCAGTTTAGTTTCAGATTTATCTACTTATCACTTTAAGTCAGCAATGAGGTATAAATTACGGGTTTAGTCATATGTTGAGGGGGTATCCAGAAATACCATCAGGTTTTAAATCCCAAAGTGCATGTGGATGCTATCAGAGAACATTCATAATTCAACCTCAAGTATGACTGAGTCAGAACTCCGTATTTTAGATTTGGGATTTCCAACTTTCAGAAACAAGGTGCATTTCAAAGTAAGCTGGAGTCAATCAAGCACGGTGATTGTGTTGGTCACGGCCTCTTTGGGGCTTTGTAGATGCCTCACGTAAGAAGGCTTTGTAGATGCCTCACGTAAGAATGTGTTGATACATTCCAGTGACCACTGTCTTCACTCCATTTTGGCTTCACACACCACAATGATGAATCTTTCTTTTACCTGAACTTCTCCACCTAAGAAATCTTAATTATATGCTACAATTGCCTTAAATTTTGGTTTTATATTGGTGTGCAGGAAGCGTACTGATTCATTTTTATCTGCTTCCAAATGGCTAGCCAATTGCCTGCCTCATGTACTAAATAATTTTCTTTCTGCATTGATTTGAAATTCTCCTTTATCAGCTCTTAGATTCCTTCATCTGCTTAGATGTATTTCTGGCCTCTGTTCCATTGATCTATGTCTGAATCATCACTAAGACATTCCAATTAATAGAAACTTCTCATTATTTGTTAATATTTTAAGAGCATGTTACTCTTTTTTGAAATTTTCTTGAATATTCTTTGGCTTTTGAAATGCTCTGTTTATAAAGTCTAGACTTGAGCTGTGTTTGAAATTAAGATCTGTCCTAACAAAAACAACAAACATTAGAATTCTAGTAATTTCAGAATTCTATATAGAGTACTAAACACCACCAATGGGTTCATATAACTGTATTTCATTTTTAAAAAACCCAACTTTATATTTTAATAAACAAATGATACATATTTTAAAGGTGAGGCTAGGTGAGTCTGGGTATAAGCAAGCTCAGAGCCTTTCCATATTTAAAGTTACTCTCTTTGCTCTTTCTAGCAGTTAACTAATGAAAAATTACTGCTAATTAACTCATTGGAGAAAGAAATGGCAACCCACTCCAGTGTTCTTGCCTGGAGAATCCCAGGGATGGGGGAGCCTGGTGGTCTGCCATCTATGGGGTCGCACAGAGTCGGACATGACTGAAGTGACTTGGCAGCAGCTCATTGATATATATATATTGAGGATGTGATAAGCATTTTGTTTGGAAGAGTAAAATGGAGCGAATTATCTATATAACACCTACATGTAAAATTGAGAAAATATGGACTTTTTCTTCAGCCTTTTGAATGTTGTAGTTAAAGAGCAGGGGCCCAAATGAAGGCAAGAACCCTTTACGCCATCAGTTTCAACAGGTTCTGACTCTGTACCCGTCTATGTATCAAGATGACTAATCTCACAGAATTACCAAATGTGAGTCACTGAACCCACTTGGACGTGCACATGTCTAAGCCCAAGTAGCATATGCTCAATTTGAAATGCAGTGTCTCTTCCTTTCTCATTTCCACTTGTGTGTACAAACTGACTAGCTTACACTTTCACACCAGTGTCCTTAGCAAGGCGGCCTCACCTGCACCATGCCACCCCTCCCCTATACACTACCCCCAGGATTCAGCCGGGTTTCCAGACTGTTGGGTTTCTTAGCACCAGAGAAACCAGGACAGCTTCCTAGATATAGTAAGGGTCTGAGCTAGAAACAGGAAATTACAGTGTTTAGTGAGGACAAAGTAATGAAAGACATATCTGAATAATATGTTACCTTTCTTACATTATTTATATAAATTTATATATAGTATCCCACCATGCAAATCCTAAAAAAAATGATATCCAGGAGACTTTCTTTTGAGAATAGTCTCTATTTCTTAATTACTCTGTGATAATTCCTGCTATAGATAATAGAGATATGGAGATTAATTTGGCAGGGGGTGAAGTAGAAAAGAATAGCTTGTGCTTTGCCAGGCAAAGAGGGCCACAGCAGGCTAACACCCTCAAAACAATATCTTGGAGGTTAATTTTTTATGGCAAATTTCAATCATGTTCAAAAACTAGTGACTAGTAATAAAAACACCTACAGACTCATCATTCAGCTTTAACAATCATCAATTCATAGCCAGCCTTTCTGCCACTCTTTCATCCACCCAGTCTGCTCCTGCCCCCCAACCCCCTTCAAAGCCCCAGCTGCCTTGGATCATTGTAAAGCAAATCCCAGGCATTGTATCATTTCATCCATAAATATTTCAGTCAGCTCAGTCGCTCAGTCGTATCTGACTCTTTGCGACCCCAGGGACTGCAGCATGCCAGGCCTCCCTGTCCATCACCAACTCCTGGAGCTTACTTATGTGCATCGAGTCGGTGATGCCATCCAACCATCTTATCCTCTATCATCCCCTTTTCTGTCCACTTTCAATCTTTCCCAACATCAGGGTCATTTCTGGTGAGTCAGTTCTTTGCATCAGGTGGGTGAAGTATTGGGAAGTTCAGCTTCATTAGTTCAGTATGTACTCAAAAATAAGGGCTCTTTATCACATTATCATAGCTAATAGAATAAAATATATTTCTTTAATACCATCAAGTATTAAACCAGTGTTCAGATTGTTTTGATGGGAGAAAAATTTTTGCTTGTTCTAATTGGAATCTAGTGACAGTCCACACACTGCAGTTGGTTAATAACTCCCTTAAATTTCTTTTAATCTATATCCAAAATGGATTTTTGAATTTTTGGTAGAAAGCAGAAATATCTTGAGTCATATACATGGATAGTAGTCTTACTCACCCAGAAGAATTGGAATGTTCCCAGGGGATTAATCTCTCTTAAAAGAAACTGAGCCACCCTAGATAGAATGTAATATGTCATCTTCTATGTTTGATTCAGTATCTTGAGGTCTTTTATTTATTTTGATAGGAAGCAAAAATCTCTGCTTATGCTCAGCTATTACAACTGAAAACCTTAGTTCTGGTGTAGTCAAATGAATGTTAGTGTAAATTGGCTTCATTTATTGTTTGTACATTTGTTTGGAGTAAGTGTATAGTGGTTAAACTAGCTAAACCACGTATCATCCCTCCTCTAAGGTATAATGAATGAGATGTATCCTGGTAACATGTAATGGGCATCCGTATATGTTCTCTGAGCTAGTTGGTGCCTGAGACTAGTAGGGGATGGTGGTCTCGAGGAAGAAAGAGCACAGGTAGATGTGTGAAAGTCAATGTTTTAAGCATTGAAATAACAGAGGCTTCTTTTAAGCCTGGCCTAGTTTCTAGTTACCTAACTTTGGTATTTATAAACTTATGTTTAAAGGGATAGCCCACATCATATTCTTTAATGTTACTACTCATACTTTTGAAGTTTACTGAGGAGTGTATCATTTCACTTAGGAAAATGACTACATCAATTCCTACTTTGAAGATGGAGATGATTTTGGTGTGGACAGTGACGACAACATGGATGAAGCAACCTACTAGCTATGGAATTTCTCAAAAAATATTTTTATGAAACAGCTTCTGAACATTTGGACAGACTTATTTTCTATTTTATTTCTGATAAGGAATGAGTAAGTACTTTATTTTGTTACTGTTTTGTTGGAAAAATACTTGTTGCTAAAATATTCAGAACCACTTTGAGTTTACACACTAGTCACCTTACCAGTTAATTTCTGACACTGACCTTCCTTCTCAACACCTGTCATCTCTAATGTATTCATGTGGATTTTTTTTTTATGTTTTGGATTAGAATGTGCCTAAAGAGTTTCTGCATCTTTTTTAAAGAGTTTTTGCATCTTTTAATCTATGTATTCATACTTTAAAAAATTATTCTTATTTAACTGTTGATCTTTTCTAAAACTGCTACTAGTCATCATAGTGGATTTCTATAATCTGAAAGTTGGTTTAATACTGCACATAGAGCACTTTAGAAACAAAGAAACTTGAAAATAATTTTATTTTTTACTTTTACATGGCATGTTCTGTGCTACTATATTATGACTACATAAACCTACCTGAGCTCTTACAAATGCATATTTGATGAGATTAAAAGTTTTGTGATTGGAAACACACACACAGGGAGAAATGCCAATCTGAGCTAATTTCATAATTTAATCTCAAAGCAATACGAAGACCTGGGATAAATAAATACCTGAATTTGGGGCTAACTTCATACCATCCTATAGATCAATTAATCATCCCACTGTATCAAGTTTGTTATCTTTGAGTCACTGGTTAATGAAAAATTAGACTGAGGTATTTAATTTTGTACTTGATGAAAATGTGGAGTAAGTTCAAGTTGTATAAATCTCATTGCAGAATGCATATATGTGTAATCTTTGAGGTGTAGTGGCCTCTGTTATGTTTCATAGGACTCAAACTGTCCAGTTGATTTAACAATGCAGAATAAAACTCAGGTCACTTTGAAATTGAGATTAATCTTTTTTGATTCATTTAAAAACTAGCTCCCCTTTTTGTATTGGGGTAGGAGAGAGGATATCTAAAATCTTCAGCTTCCAATGACTCACATATGCCAAAGATTTTCAAGGACATTCTTATTATGTATTTTTTAAATGATTTATTAACATTATTCTCCAAAAAAATAATTTTTTCCCTCTTGGGAAGATACCACGCATTGCTCTCTGACCTGAGAATCAGAGCCGTAGATGCTGTTTCTACCTTTACTATTAAATTCAGCCTTGAAATTGAGCTTGGTTAGGTTTTCTGTGCCTTAGTTTCTTCACTTGTAAACAGTTTTCTATAAAAACTGCTTAAATTCCAACCAGAGTTTACCATGTGTGTTCATTCTCTCACCTTGTGGCAATGATCATGTTAAATTTGATTCTCACCCTCTAAAAAAAATTGTAACTGGCAAAGTGATTGCACAGTTTTGAGAGACAGACTTATTTTCCTCACAAATGTATCGAAATCTGATTTTCCCATCTTATTTTCTAGAGGAAAAAATGTGTATTGTCTTGTGCCATTTTGTAATATGGCTTTCTCAGGAAAAAAAGACCACTTTCAATTGTAATATTTTCTCAGATCATTCACTATGGGTGTGAGGGCCATTATTCAGTATTGTGCTGATCCTATGTGATTTCTTAAAGGAGTTTATGAAAAATTTTAAAGATTATAAATGGAAAACATGAATGAAACACTCTAAAGTAGCAATCTACTTAAGAGTAGAAGTCTCACTTTTCAGTTATAATGGGCAAGTCATTTAGGGTTGGTAAGTTACATGTTTCTTATTCTCTCAACTCCTTAGTACTACAGCTAAATACTATTTAATTTATACAAATCTTATTGTTCTGTTACACTTCCTTTTTTATGAATCTGAAGATAACATGTGAATCAGGCAAATACACCAAAGATACAGGAATCTTTTTTCCTGGCTTCCAGTTTGTTGCCACCATTTTAGTCCTGCAGATGGTAAAGTACCTACTATGGGCAAGGATTTGCTGGGGAGGCCCAGCCATGTCTATTAAGTGCATTGCCTTCCTCCTTGGGAAGATCTTTTTATAAGTTTAAAGTAGACTAATTGTGAGAACAGGCAAGAAGTATTTGCGGGTTGCTTTAACAGTGGCAATCTTATTTTTTTGGCTTAAAATCTAAGAAGACTGTGAAATTATTCTGTAAGAAGGTAAACTTTAGTGCAGAGATTCGCCTCATACTTGATGGTGAAGTGTCTTTAAAATTTCTATATATAAGATGCAAAATTGTTTTGTTGCTCTAATGCTTATTTTTCTGTATGTTTACACATTAAATTCCTGCAAAAAAAAAAAATTGTGTCCTTTTGTTTTATATTGTTTTATTTTGACCCTACTAAAATGTTTGAGAAAACTAATTTGTTAATACTTATTTTACAAACTAGTACGATAACTGTGTATTTGTTGAGCAGGATGCCAGTATCAGATGTTCTTGAACAAACAACCATCAACAATAAAACTCTAGGTGATGAAAAGCTGTAAGAACAAAGAGATTTGGATATTGAGAGAATGCTGACACTCACTGGACCTTGTTAACCTTTCCTTCCCCACTTTCAGATGTACAGTATCAGGGCTTTTCTTTAGTATGCTTAAAGGTTCTGAAGTTAGTAACTTTTTATAAGAAAAATTATAAATACAATTTTAAGATTAAGATGCTTTTAAAAATGAAGAAACCAAGGTTTACACCACAGATTCTCCATTAAATAACTCCAAATACCTGATTTTTGTTACTAGTATTTCTTACAATTAGTATTTTGAGATAAAAAGTTTGTTTCATAATAAAATTTAGATGTAAATAGAGCATATTGTTACATGACCAATCTGTAATCTCCATGCCTCGTAAGGCCTTTTTCACTGCAAATAACGTTCATCTGAAATTTGTTTTCATTTCCTTTCACTTATGTACTATAAGTCATCCAGTGTATTTTGTTTCAATATAAGGGAGAATCTGAATTGGTAAATCTTTGGCAATTCAGTCTAACTTACATAGTATCTCTTTTATCAAATAGAGGAGGAGAAAAGATTTGCTTTATTCAATTAAATTAACCAGCTTCCATTTTTTGATTGAATAATAAAATAGAAACTTTATTACATTTTGTATATCTTTTAAAATATGAAAAATAAGGGGCAGAAAGTTTTAAAACCCAGTTTTACAGATGTACATGCTAACATAATATTCTACAATTCCATGCTGCATTTGTATAAAATACATTATACAAAAGTTTTATATAATTTGCATACATAAAATAATTAAAGCATTCAGATTTCTGTGATCCAACAGTGCAATATGCACATACTTGGAAGAAAAATACTGATTTCCTGAGCAACGTAATTCAAAATAAGAATGATTCCCATCATAATGTACCGTTTAAATACAGACTTCCCAAAACTCCACCTTTACTCTGTAACACTTTGACTGTATCCTGTTTCATGGTATTTCGAAAACCTAATTAATTGTATGCTTCATATTCCAAGTAGGTAATTTTAGTAAAACTAATGATTGAATAGTGGTTCATTTAAAGAACTCTTCAGGCCACTGAACAAGTAGGGCTCAGAAAAAGACAAGCTTTGAAATACAAGTTTTCGAAGAAGTTAACTTTACTGTCTTCTAATTCCTAATGACTCTATAACTGATCTTAATATATCTTTTAAGGACACAAAGCCCATAATTTTCTAGGAATAGGATTGCAAAAATTAAATACCATCCATTGTTTGAAACAAGCTTAACCATTTGTACCCAAACTTTAAGAAAGAACTGCCCCTTTTAAAAATAAGCAGGTTTTTCTTAAACACTTGCAACTCCAACATTTTAAGTGAACCTAATGCAGTGATTCACAGTTGTTACTTTTACATACATACGTGTGTATGTATCTTCTAATGTAAAGTCTCAGTAAATTCAAATAAGGGTTTCAACACAAAAGCCACAATATCAAATGATAACTTTTCTTGTTTTATTAAGTTTTACAAAGTAATCTGCATTTACTACAAATTTTGTAGTACTACTTAGTACTTTTTAAAAGTTAAAATTATTTTATCTATTAAATGCTTAGGAAATTTTTTTTGACAAGGATTAAAATCTAGAATTCTATATATATAACATATAGAATTCTCTCTATATATAACATATACATAGAATTATATGTAATTCAAACTATATTCAATCAAGTAAAAATATATTTTTAATTTTTTAATTATAATATATATAATTCAAACATAAGGACAAAGGAAACTGTGTCAGGAGGATATGTTATACTTCCTTCAAGGAATAGGACACTCTGCAAGACAGAAAATGTTTTTAACCAACACAGAACACCTACTTTTTAAAATGTTAATGATTCTGGAAATCAGACTTCTCTTTGTCAATTTCCAAGTATCACAAGCAGAAAGGAATCCTTGACTATCTGAAATTTCATCAATTTGATGTAAACAAAGTTCTTCAAAGGCCATCTAGCCCATTCTATCCTAAAATAATCTTTTATTTTCTTCCCTAAAACTTGATTTTCAGCAGGCTTAATAAATACAATGTAAACTGACCAAGTTAACACTGAGCATAAATTAGAAAGATGCCCAAGGCACATTAAAACAATTTTTTAAATCTCAAACTAATCGAGTCACTCAAAAAATCAATTTGCTACAGACTTCCATATTAATGCTTTCTGGTAATCATCTAAGGCCCTCTGATATATATATGGAAGGGCTTTAATGTTTGACTTCTTTGTCCTATCTTTCTCTGACACATTGCTCCTGAAAGTACATTAAGCCTCATTAAGCATATATATATATATATATATATATATATATATATATATATATAGTTCACCTCACTTTGTATCCAGATTGAAATCTGAAATACAAAACAACTGGTCAAAAAGCTTAAACATTAAAAGTTAGGAAATAATGCCCAGAAAATGAGGTGTTATTATGTATCTTAAGGTACATACTTTATTATACACAAAACAGGCAAGCCAGACTCTACCAAATCTTGCTTCTAATGAATTAGATAACATTTTAAAAACACATACTTTAAAAAATTAAATCATAGAATCAATATGCAAATGCAATTTAGCCAGAGTCTGTCTGATGCACAGTAGATCTTAAAATGTGGCCCTATAAACCCCTTCTTTCTGACCAAACCATACACCTCTGGCCTCTGTTCCCCAGAGATGCTCTAATTCAGGGAAAAAGGATCTAAGTTGAACATTTTCTCTTTGAAAAACTCTAGAGGCTAAGGGATCAATAAAGCAATATGTCTGTTACTGCTAATGCTAATGGTCTCTTTACCCCTGCTTTTCTGCAACAGACCTCAGAGAGAGACTGCAAATGTTTCCATCCCATTAACTTGTGCTTGATAGTGAAGGTGGAGGCTAATTTTATACAGCCTATGTTATGAATCCTATTGGACTATCTAAAACAATGCTTAATTCTAAAAATTATATAAGGCATTAAATGTAATTAAGGCATGTTATTACATGTAATACAGCAACAACTTATCACAGTATGTGAGGAAATATTTGCTAAATAATGGTAACCTGTACATGTGTAACACTTTCATCAAAGAAGAACCAAAGTGCTTTCAAATATCAGAGGCAAATAAAATTACTTAAAAAACAGAAGCAGTGGCAGCATTCTTTAAGAGATAAAGATAACTTTTACGTCCTGACATAATCCAGTGTTCTAGTGACCAAATGGCAACTTCCCAACAGTAACACATTATTTGGGGGGTTTAATAATAATATATCTCACCCTCTATTACAGACATTATAGATAACTTTCCCATTTCTGTTCTACTTATGCTTTCATAGTGTATGAACTAAATGCTTTTTTAAAACTTCAAAATAGAATTTTAAGTGCTATCAAATAATTTTAGAATTAGACTTTCTTGCAACTGAACATCTTGATGGCTCACAGTATTAAAATTTTCATCAGCTGCAGACATCTGATGCTATCATTATTTGCTTAATAAATGTATTACTAATAACCTCAAAACAAAAATACTTTAAAAATAAAATTTAAAGATAACCAGTCTTGACTAAGAAAAAGATGCATTTTTCAAGAACTTCCTAGACACACATTCAAATTCATTTCTGCTTTAAGCATTGATACAACAGATACACAGATTCACTGCTTTCAATATCAACAACTAGCAACTGTAAGGATTTTATACTCAACCCATTTGTAAGTGGCTCCAAATAACAACAAAAGGTGAAAAACAAAGCATCTTCAGTCTAAATTCTGCCTTTGAAGTGGTTACTGACTGTAACTGATTGACCAAGTTCCAAATGCACATGTGATTGGTAACTGTAATTTTGAACTAACTGCTATGTTTTGTGTTGAGCAGCAGGTAACTGAGAATCTTGATTATATAGTTTATGATCATCTTGTGGACCAAAGGGTATTCCTTTAGTTGGAGCAATTCCATTTTCCATTTCTCTCTGCTGTGATGGGGGTGTGACTCCTGAATGCAAATGTGAAGAATCCACCGTTGAATGGTGACTGACATCCACCTTAGCTAAAATTTCATAATACAGCAAATAAAACACTGGTGTTATTATGCCTACTATCAACATTATCACTACAGCTGTCCACCACCCTATTCCCCAGTCTGCTCCATAGTAAGGATCCTTCCGTTGAATGTTTTTGTTGTCAGGTTCAAAACGGACCTGTTGTGCTGTCAAAGCAGACACCACCTCATTAAGGTTCTCTCTTTTGGTGTCTGTACATTTTACTATTTGTTCGATGTCTCGGTCTACTTCTTTTAGAAAGCTACCAGCTGACTCGGTGGAAGAAAGAGAGTCATTAGCTGACAAAACTTCCTGTTGTTCTGGAAGGTATTGAACAGTTGAAGGACGTGAAGCCTGTCTTCCTTTTGGAGGATAAAGTGTTTCAGTCAATGAACTAAACTTTTTTACTGGAATTTTGATAGACCTAAGGGCAAAAAAGTCTTGGTCACTGATGAGATTGTTAACCCTCTTGATATCTGCTACCTGTAAGAAAAAAAAAACAACATTCAACTAAATTCTGAATCAAAATAAAAGTAGTAACAATTCATTCATCCCAGTTACTTTTAGAGGGGAAAAAATGAGCTTAGTATTGGAAGTACTGAGTTATCACATCCAGAGAGATTTTATTTGTGGATAACAGTTCTACACCACTCTTGATCTACCAGTCTTAAGAAATCACCAATTATATTCTAACATCAACCCATATATTGTTAACACTAATTCTAGTTAAATAGATTCTAGGATCTTTTGATATTTCTCTTTGCACATCCTGTACAAATATCACACTCTGCTGCTTGTAAACAATTTGTGAAGGAAGGATTACAGACTTAAGTTCTTCTTATGTGGCAGTTAGAGTATAGGCAAATGTCAACTTAACCCAATAAAAGTACCATGTTTTATCAAAACTAAGATGCCATCCACTCTTAGGATGTCCCATTATTCTATGCATCATAAAGGTAAAAAACTCCACCAAATATTGAAGATGCCACCATTCTAATTTTAAAGATGTTAAAATATTTTATATTTAAAAATACATGTTGGAATTAATAAAGTGATAATTTATCTCCTTCACTTGTTTTCTGAAGCCATTTCCCCCCAAACTTCTTGCTGTAAATGCATTATTCAGCTCCTCCCAAGATCAGTCATTTTTATAGGCTTTCCTTGTATATTTTATATAGTCCTCAACCTGTCTATATATCCTATCCACCTGCCAACAATGGCAAGAGTAAGGGAGTATTTCTCAGGCTACCAATTACTATGCCAGGCTCTCCAACTACTTTTAAATTATTAGTTCATCAAAGCTGTAAACTAAGCCCTGATCATTTATCACCTGATTGATGTCAGAGAAGTTAAAGTAAATCTAGGATAAAACTTAGATTTCTGACATGGCCAACAATGGATAATCATGTCCCTCATTAAGATACGGAAGAGAGAATGAACACAGATTTCACACGTGTTGACTTTGAGGTGCCTGAGATATGAAAGTGGAGGATGTCCAAAAGGCAGTTAAGAGATCAATGTCTGAAATTCAGAAGAATGATCCAGCGAAAGAGAGAGATTTGTGGATTACCAGCAGAAATGATAATTGAAGTCACAAGAGTAGATAGATTTGCTAGAAGAAGGCAACACAGCAAAGATCCCTGAGGAATGCCAAGATCCCTGAGGAATGCCAACATTTGAGGTGCGTGCTGAGTAAGAGAAAGCCACAAAACAGACTGAGAAACAGTAGCCAGGAAAGCACTATATGATAGTGGTTAAAAGCACAGGTCACTTGGATTTGAAGCATGACCTTGACACTTTCTAGCTGTTATGATTTGGGGCAGGTTGTTTAACCTCTCTGCAAATCAGTTTCACATATGTAAAATGACCGTAATAATACTACCTACCACATACGGTTACTGTGAAGATTAATGTATTAAAATGTCCAAAGAACATCTATAGTGAAACACATATATTATGCAAGTGTTAGCTCATATTAAACTTTAACAGTAGGAAAATCAGAAACCTGCAGAATCCAGGTTGTCAAAGAGGGTTTTTAAGAGGCAGTAGTGACCTGGATTAATTGCATATTACTGATCCAGTGTGATGCAGAATGAGAAAAAGTGAATTCCTTTGACGTGTATGTGTGGAAGGAAAAGAGAGAGGAGATGACAGTGTAATGTTAAAGGGTGCTTCGTCATTTTACTACCTTAGGAATCTTTTTTAAAACAAATGAGGATTCACTGACAACATGAAAGCCTGACCCTATTCTCTTTAAATGCTCTTTTGTTTGGTATTGTACATTCCAACTAATACCTACTCAGCAATCTTTCTGTACCTTGCTTCCAAGATTTAGCCTCTACCTCTCTAAACACCCCTATAATGTTTTCTCTGTTATGCTAACTTCCTTGGTTACATTTAAGATTCCAACCCTGAACTTTTTATTCCTCTTATCACTGTTTTATAACAGGCATATTTTAATAATTCCTAAGGTTGAATATTTATAAGCAGAATATGGCACTAACTTCCATAATTTTTAAATGATAAATCCTTTTTGTAAGATTAATCGTTTTTTTCCCCTATTAGTTGAGCTCTGTCAAACAGAGCACTGTTTAACTCCTAACTCCGCTTTATCAATTTTCCCATTACTATGGACAATGCCATCTTCTCTGTTAAGCTAATTGCCTTTCATCACTCTACATTTAATTAAGGAAACAGCAGACACATCTTGTGATTGCCCCTAATACATTTTCTCTCAGCTTCTTCTCTATCCTTGCTGTAAGTATTTTAGCCCACGCACTTATACTCATTGGATATTCCAATAACCTCTTTCTTGGATTCCCTCTAATTCACCAGCAGGTTCTCCCTGCCCCACCCTACCCCCATTTTGCAGCACTCTTTAAAACCTTAAAATGATGTTCTTACTATATAGCACACTTTTCCTCAGTTATCTTAAAGCACAGTATCCTAGTCTGTGTCACTCATTTCTGACACACCTAATAAACTTCCTCTGTTGTCTGTTTATACCTCCTTGCTATCTTTTCTACTTCACTGTCATGTCTGAAATACTTTGTTCTTTTCAAAACCTCCCTGATTAAAAATATGACCTATTTTTAAATCATTCAGATGGCATTTCAGATTTCTCTTTTTCTAAGAAAACTTTCTAGGCTCTAGAAAACTGCTGTCTTTCTCTAATAAAACGACTAGACCATATTCTTCTCTTGGATCTCCATGTTGATATTTTTAGCCTTGTCCCAATCTTAAAAGTCTTGATTACTTTCCATTAACAACCTTCTAAGGTTGATTTCTCCATGGTCTTATTTCTCTACAGAATACATATTAACAATTTTATCTGCATTAAAGAATGAAATCAAATCATTTTCTGATTTAACAATAAATGTTCCCATACATGAACAAATCACAAAAAACCCCAAACCCAGCTTTTCTTACTCCATCAAGAAATGCATTTCAATAAAATATTTTATTAAATGTTTAAATTAAAATGTGTAATATTTGTTTTGATCAATCGTGAATAACTGCAGTACTTATTCATAAAAAATAACACATAGAACCTCATGGTCGTAGGAAACTTTATAAAATTAAATTTAAATATATATATAAATTTACCATAATTTATATAAATTTATCATAAATTTATATATATATAAATATATATATAAATTTATCAATATATGTGTGACAGGTAATCAATAAAGGTTCTCAAGCATAAATATATTTTACACTATGAAAGATTTTGAGGGGGAGAATGAAAATATTAATCAAGGAGAAAAAGGAATATATAAAATTTCATGCTACTAAAAAGACAGCTCATATATTTTAAATGAATGATTTTAGGTAGCAAATCCTGGTGGTATTTAGAATTCCATGCATACATTTAAAGAATATTCTAATAGTCTTATTTTTAAATATCAATATTGACAACATTCTGGAAATTAAATTCTTTGAAACAATTTTAAGTCATGATGTATTTAAGATGTTCACTTTAAAATGTGTGAGATGTTACATAGTACATTTCAAAATTCTTTTGGGAGCCTAAGAATAAAAACTTTGATAACAAAGGATTTAAACATGTTTACATGAAAACAGATTCCATGTTATGGATGCAAGATGGACATGACACAGATATAAAATGAATTTAAACAGAATTTAATACCTAGTAAAATAAAAAGTATACCTTTCCTCTATAAATCCCTCTTAAGAGAATCTATTTCACAGAAACAAAGGTATTAGTTAGTGACGACATTCACTGCCCAATGCAAAACATGGAGGAAATCCTGACTACCCATGAATAAGAGAACAATTTAATAACTGTGGTATATCCATACTATGGAACATCGTAAGCTATATACCATAGTCAGACCTATATGGCTATGAGGGATGTCCATGATATACTAAGAAATGAAAAAGAGGCAACTTACACAGTAACATGGATAATATAAACCAATTTTAAAAACATCACCACATACATATACATCTCCCCTGAGAGAAGGTATGGAAAGAGATACACCAGTGTGTGTTATCTTAGGAAATTGGGACAGGAAAAATATTTTTCTCATATATTTCTACATTCTCTTACAACTTGAATAAGGAGAAAAATAAATACATTTCAGTGTTTTCAATCTGAAAACAGAATCATGACTTAGAAATAAACAGAATTCAAGTGTTCACTTAAAATTTAAGAAGTTAACATCCACCAACAGGATAAGAGATTTCTGTGGAAAGAGGAAAAAAAGTAGGGGGTGGAGGAACGAAGATAAAAGGGTACAGACTTTACTCCAACTTGTACTATGAACAAATGGTGTATTTGGGGCTGCATTATGCAAAGTCAGATTAAAACTTACCGTACAACAGTACTGAAGGGCTATTGCATTTAAAGTGTCTCCTTCCTGTATATCTTTTGTTAACACTATAATGTCATCTAGTCTATCTTTTGATGTACTTCTTCGGATTTTTTCTTTTCCTCGGGATCGAAGCTCATACACTTCAGCATCTTCCTCCAACATATCACTGTCTGCACAATTTCCAAATGCATGTACTTGAGCACTTGAATGAATTCCTGGAAGAGGAAAACTACGATTCTGATGCCTCCCAGCCATGTCCAAATCTGGTGGGGAAAGAAGGCAGAGAAAACTGTGGAATGTAGCTGACCCATTTGACTGATTTACATGAATCTTATATTCAAGACACTCTATATTTTGTTTTTTAAAGAATGGTTTGAGTTATTTAAAAACTTAGGTTCAAGTTTTGTAGCTGTTGAAGAACAATGAGCATATCTGGCAATGGAGACAATGGGATGGAAGAGGTAATCCATTCTTTCAGATTGTATGTCACAAAACAGTGATGCTTACATTTTAATAAGGGCAAATTGCTGTATTTTTTTAGGTCAAAAAATTAAGTTTCCCCATGCTGAGTATGTGAAGAAAATATAAGAAATAATTTTAAGATCACATATCTTAAAAACGTGTGATCATATATATAATTTATAGATCTGATGGAATCAAAATATAGTTTTTACATATATACACACTTTTATAAACCCCAAACTTTCTGAGTTGTCCTGAGTTTTAAATTCCATGAGACTGAACTATCTTTTGGACTCCCCTCCCACTTCCCTGGATCAGGCTAATTTCAGTATTTATACTTAGTACAATATGTGCCATCTATACAGGTCATGATTTTGCTCTCAACCAGGGATTTTTCTTCCCCCCCCCGCCCAAGATTTTTCTTCCCTCCCGAGATTTTTCTTCCCTGGCAGCTTTTCATCAAACTTTTAGCTTACCAAAGCTCCCATGAAACTAAACTTATAGTTCATAGAGACTGTGAACAGACCCCGTTTATTTAACTTATATGCAGAGTACATCATGAGAAACGCTGGACTGGAAGAAACACAAGCTGGAATCAAGACTGCCAGGAGAAATATCAATAACCTCAGATATGCAGATGACACCACCTTTATGGCAGAAAGTGAAGAGAAACTAAAAAGCCTCTTAATGAAAGTGAAAGTGGAGAGTGAAAAAGTTGGCTTAAAGCTCAACATTCAGAAAACGAAGATCATGGCATCCGGTCCCATCACTTCATGGGAAATAGATGGGGAAACAGTGGCAGACTTTATTTTTCTGGGCTCCAAAATCACTGCAGATGGTGACTGCAACCATGAAACTAAAAGACCCTTACTCCTTGGAAGGAAAGTTATGACCAACCTAGATAGCATATTCAAAAGCAGAGACATTACTTTGCCAACAAAGGTCTGTCTAGTCAAGGCTATGGTTTTTCCTGTGGTCATGTATGGATGTGAGAGTTGGACTGTGAAGAAGGCTGAGCGCCGAAGAATTGATGCTTTTGAACTGTGGTACTGGAGAAGACTCTTGAGAGTCCCTTGGACTGCAAGGAGATCCAACCAGTCCATTCTGATTTCTTTGGAAGGAATGATGCTAAAGCTGAAACTCCAGTACTTGGGCCACCTCATGCGAAGAACTGACTCATTGGAAAAGACTCTGATGCTGGGGGGGCTTGGGGGCAAGAGGAGAAGGGGACGACAGAGGATGAGATGGCTGGATGGCATCACTGACTCGATGGACGTGAGTCTGAGTGAACTCTGGGAGTTTGTGATGGACAGGGAGGCCTGGCGTGCTGCGATTCATGGGATCGCAAAGAGTCGGATACGACTGAGCGACTGATCTGATCTGATCTGATCTGATTCACTTATACTACAGAAAAGACAATTTAAGACTGAGATGAGAGCTCACTTAAGTGTACTCACTCACAACTCACCTTCATCAAGCTGACCTATTTTCATTAAAAAAGAGTAGGTGGGAGAAATTCTCCAATGGGAGGGGCATTTGGTGCTACATGTTCTGAATGGATGACTTTGACACAGGCGTGCCACGATGTATGGCAATGGTGTCTGCGTCATCAACCACTCCTGTGAACCCAACTGCTTTCTCGAGTCATCCACGTGGAGGGCTAGGGGCACATCATCATCTTTACCTACCCTGTATTGCTTCCTGCGTGGTGAGGAGCTCATGTATGACTACAAGTCACCACTGACGATGCCAGCAACAAGATGCCGTGTAACTATGGTACCTAGTGCTGCTGAAGCTGTGGCTACCTGCCACGACCCCTGTTGCCAACTTGGCCCTAGCCTGGGGACTTCCTCATCCCTCCCAGAGCATCTCACCCCACCATCATGTTCAGGGTGGATGTGGGCATGCAGGTGGCAAGGGCTCTGCCTCCCCACCTCCAGGCCACCCAGCAATTACCCCCTTCCTACCCTGGGGCCCCAGAATATAGACACTGCCCAAAGGTTTCTAAATCCCTTCTCACCTATGTTAGAGTGGGATCCCAGGTGGCAACCAGACCCTCCCCCACCAAAGTCTATCAGTGTTAAAAACAAGAACATAAACCAATTCCACACTCACGGTTTTAGCTTCATATTAATTATTCACATAAGGAAGGATAGATTATTTTTAATAATTGTGAAAGAGAGTAGAGAAGTAGTAAAAGGAATTTGGAAGGTAAAATACTTAGGGCTTAACAATGTGGCTCAGATACGAAGAAAAGAAATTAGTTAAAGGCCACACCAAGATTTCTGATTTGTGTCCCTGAGTAAACGCTGGTGCCATTCACTAAGATCTGGAACACTGGAAGAGCATGGGGTGAGGGTGGGTGACTTTGATTATAAATTGCTTTAGGATAACCAAAAAGAATGTCAAACAGTCAAGTGGACTATGCGGTCAAATTCAGAAAGGTCTGAGTGACATAATTCATGACTCGCCTGCACATAGGTGGAAACTGAAGCTGTATAGATAAGATTACCTGGAGAGAGAGGGTGCAGAATAAGAAAAGTGGGTCCAATGCGGACCCTTAGAGAACTGCTACATTTAGTATCTAGATGAAGGAAGATCAGCCTGCAAAGAGGGAAAATAAGTAAACAGAGGAGGAGGAAATCATGAAAATGCTGTGCAATGAAAGCCAAGACTAAATGATTCCCCAAAGGCAGTTGTGAATACTATGGACAAGCACCAGGTGGAAAAGAAAAAAATCAGAAAAGACCAACTCCAAAAGTCTGAATTTGTAATATATACAATAAATCATCTACTATGTTGGGACATACTTAGAAAATTTTGATAACTATTTCGTATCATTGAATCCAACCCCAGAAAACCAGTTTCTGTCCCTGCTCTTATGGCAATATGGTAATGCTTTAAAAATTCAAGTTTCTACTCAATAAGTAACTAATAGCTACATATTAAGTCGATTATTTCACGTGTACAGCTACATTATTTACTACCATAAACTGACTCAGCAGCCACCAAACTACAGAAACCTACCCACATTTTACATCTCAAAAGCAGTTTTAAAATCACATCTATTCCTTCAAGGAATTCTAACAAGTGACAACTCTAACAAGGTTAAAGATGAAACTTGTTTTAATATCATAATAAATTAAGGATGCTTTATTTTTATTTTGTTCTCAAAGAAGTTGAAAGAGTATCTCACCTTCACCTAAAACAGATAATAGTTTTATTTCCACTTTTTTAACAGTCTTTCAATACTGTCTTTAATCTAGGAAATATCTGAATACTGTGGATTCCTAGGCAAAACTGTATACATATGCACACTTTTCTGGGGATAATATTCATTGTTTTCATATTCTCAAAAAGTTTTACAAGTTATGAACCACTTAATATACAGCAATTTACACTTGGTTATAGGGATTGGTGGCAGGAGGAAAAGGGGACGACAGAGGATGAGATGGCTGGATGGCATCACCGACTCCACGGACGTGAGTCTGAGTGAACTCCGGGAGTTGGTGATGGACAGGGAGGCTTGGCGTGCTGCGATTCATAGGGTCGCAAAGAGTCGGACACGACTGAGCGACTGAACTGAACTGATACTATAACTCAGTTATGCTGCCAACTTTAGACTTTTTCTCCTGATAATTTGTTCTTAGAATCCCCAAGTGGCTTAGTACCGCTGAAATTCACTGAGCAAGGCACAACAGCCATTTTAGATACTATTATCAACGTCTCTCCATAGTATGTGCTACACAGGTGGCGCCAGTGGTAAAGAACCTCTCTGCCAATGCGGAAGACCTAAGAGACGCAGGTTTGATCCACTGGTCGGGAAGATCCCCGGGAAGAGGGCATGGCAACCCACTCTGGTATTCTTGCCTGGAGAATCCCAGGCACAGAGGAGCCTGGCGGGCTACAGTCCATAGGGTCGCAGAGAGTCGGACACGACTGAAGCGACTTAGCAGCAGCGACTCCATGATACACTGCGAAACAGTATCGGTCTCACGATCTTTTCACTCTCCTTGTACTGAAGTAACGCAGGCAGTAGAATATCACAAACTGGATCGTTCGTTTCTGAATAATCAAGAGTTGGTTGTGTCCCTAACTGACATGAAAAGCTAGACTCTGGCCCTGGCATATAATTATCTGAGCCAACTATATAAAAGATTACAAAGTACACAGTAGTGAAGTCATCTGGCTCAATTCGCGCCACCTGTTACAATTCTCTTAGGGCAGGACAGAAAGCACAAGTGCCTCCTTCAGAAAACTAAAACAAGCCTGCATGCTACGTAGATTACAAGACACCCAATGGACCCCATGTTAAAGTACTCATCAGCTCATTCGGTAACTGAAAATTATTTCCCCAATGCCTACGTGCTCTATAAATGCTGTTGGGTGTTTTCACTTTGACGTTTCCTAAGCAAGTAGCAATTAAAAGGGCCACAGGTCTCAAGCTACTTCAGCACTGGGACAGTATCAGAGAGAGTGTTTTCTCAGGGCCAATCGAGTTTCTAGAAACTTAACTTCCCTCCTCCTCCTTTCCACACGTCTAGTTTTTTTTCTGTTACACCTAGCGATGATCAAACCTCAGATCCCTATGTTGTCATCGCACTTGGGACGATGTGGACCAGCTGCTGTCAACGAATATTCAACACAAACACGAGGTTGTGGGAGAAAGGTAGCGTGTCTAGTCGGGAAACGCGATGCTCAGGGATTCGGGCAGGGAGGAGCCTTTCCTCCGAGCCTCAGTTTCCCCGAGAGTGTAACAAGGGGCTTTGGTGGAGCTGGTCTCGAAGGTCTCCGCTGCCTCGGAGTCTCTTCCAAGCGGGGCCGGGGTCCGAACCCCCGACAGCCCGCCCGCCACATCTGCGGCCGCTGGGTCCGCGCCGCCTCCAGCGAAGGGGCAGTCCGGGCCCCAACGCCGCCGGCCGGACTCGGCCACCTCCCACCCCCTCACCCACCTCTGGCCGCCATCTTTACCTGTCCCGTTAGCAGGGGGGACTTAACGAGGAGACGGCCACCAGGTCCGCCGCCGCCGCCGCCGCGGTCCCGGGCCAGTTCATGGCCGAGCCTCAGTCTCTGACTGCCCCTGTCCTCCTCCACCGTCGCCGCCGCCGCCGCCAACGTCTCCGCCTTTCGTGCCGTGCGCCGCCGCCACGTCCGCAAACCTGCCGTGCGTCATCGCGTCAAGTGGGCGGAGGTGGGAAGAGACCGGGAGGAGGAGGAGGGCGGGGGCGCGAGGGCGAGCCCAAGAACCCGGGACTCCCTAACCACAGGCCGACGCCGGCGCGCAGGCGCAGGGATTCCGCTGTAGCCCGGGAGTCGGGTGCAGGTTCCAGCCCCGCCCCTGACTCCTCCCCTTCGGCCCCGCCCCTTCATTTTCCCCAGTACATAAACGCTCCGGGGCCAAGTCCGCAGGCTAATCCAGCTATTTGGGCGGACCTCGTGTAGTCGTCTGTTTCATTCGTACCGCGTTGGCAAAGACCGGCTGGAAAACACTGAGGGGGGCGGTACTGATGGTTTGTGAGGGTTTGTCCGGGGCTGCTGTGCATTTCCTCTTTGCCTCTGAAGGTTTGTGTGGTGTGGGGAAGGACGCCCCTAAGCATTGACATCCATGTTTTAAATTATTCCATGCTTCTTCGTACTGAATCCTCTCGACTCCTGCAGAAAAGACAAAATACTGGAGGGAAAAAACCCTTGGGCGGCAGAGGACAATTGTTTCAGCCTTTATATTCTTAGATGAGGAAAGTGAGCCACCTAGAGTTAAGCCCCGGCAAACAGTTTGCCCTCGAGCCCCGGGATTTCAGGCTTCCTTTTCTCAATGAGACAAGGCTGTTTACAAATTGCAATTTAGTTTGTTTTGAAAATTAACTGAAAGCCTACCACGTTTGTTTTGGAGTCAATAAGATTTTAGTTTGTTAAATGACAAACTCATGCCATCATACATGGTGCTTCTCAGAAATTTACTGAATGAGTGTGATACGTGTTTGCATTTATGTGAATAAGTGTAAAGCGTTTTTAATGATGTGCGTAATGTCTCCCAGTGTTGACGTTAGACTTTACACTTTGACGATCAGGCTGTTCTTATGACAATATAAATTTTAGACCCAAACAGGCAGGGTGCAGTGTACTTCTTTGAGGAATGTCTGAATATTTATGCATCATGAAGTCTTCGAGGCTTTGTTTTAGATTATTTTCAAAGATTATGTTTTCTGTTTTCTGGGAAGTGCCTCAGTAAAGGTTAGGAATTCTGCATTGCAATCTTTTTTCTTTTATTTCTGAAGATAGGCACTGTGCTCCACAATGCAAGAAAAAGAACTGGAGTAGAAGACTAAAAAAAAAAATGTTTTTTAAGTTTGTCGGAGCTGTTCTGTGTGCTGTTGCCCTTCTGACACCCCTGTCTGTAACCATTTATCACTGAGACATTTTCTCATCAGTAGACAAAGGATATTTTCCCGACTGGATGTGTAGGACTCAAGCAGCTCAGCCTTCATGAATGTTAATGTGAATACAACCTTCTTTCTGCATATAGGTTTCTTTTCTTATTTTAATGTCAATAGGCAGTGGAATCCATGTGAAAGTCCAAGAGATAGAATTTCAAGCGCTTCTACAGGACTGCTACCTATTTCCTTTGTATAAATACTTTCTCAATGATATGTGCATGCTCTTGAACCATTATTTATATTTAACAAAGGTGCAGTTACTGAACTTTGTACAAAAAGATAATAATAGAAATATATTTTATTATAAAAATATACAAAGGAGGCAGTTAGCCATGAAGTTTGGCCAAGTTCCAAAAAACTGGCCAGTAGGAACAAATACTTTGTCTGAGAAAAGGGATGTCCCTAGTACTGAGCAAGGCTAAAGGGATTTTCAGTTTTTTAGATCTCTGACAGTTTTCATTCAAAGGCTGTAGACAAAAAAAAAATGTAGTTTCTAGGAATGTGTATTTCTTTCATTAAACATTTAGGTTTTGTAGTATGTCCCAGAATAAAAACTGTATTTTAATAAGAGTGTAAATTGATGCAAGCAGTTAAGACTGTTACTTGGAAATATGAAAGTTAAAAATGTAATTGACTGAATTATTACATTGCAAAGTAATTACCTTGGATTCACTTACAGATAAACATGTATAAGATGTAATGGGTATGTTCAGGAATGTTTATTACAGTAATAGTCAAAAATCTGAAAATATGTTAAATGTTCATCAATAACAGACTGAAAACTTCTAGTACTTTTAAATAATGCAATATTATGCCTTTGCTCAAAGCAATGAAGTTGTTTTTCGTATTTTCTGATTTATTAATTTAATTACCTAATATGTTTTTTCTGGAGAAGAACTATGCATGCAACCTTTGTTCTAGGCATTGGGGATACAATGCTTAAAAAGCCAAATTTTCCTTATTCATGGGGCTTCCATAACTAGGCACATGGAAAGAAAGTACTCCAGAACGTATTTTAAAGAGAAAAAAAGTAAGATGCCACATAGAATGTGTGATGTCATTGCTTTGGAATAAAATTTTAAATGCACACCCCTCACCCTCCTTACTCTCACACACACACATTCATATATCTGTACAGGAAAATGTGTTTAATTTTTCTTTCTAGAAACTAAAGAAATTTTTGAAAGGACTAGATGTGGTGCAAACCTTTGCCCTTTCTTCTTAGACCTCTCTACATAGACTGAATTTTTATTACCATGTGCCTTTATTATTATTGAAAAATATTAAGGCTGAAGACTTTTTTTTTTTAATTGGCTGTGCTTGCTGGGTCTTTGTTGCTATGTGGGATTCTCTCTGGTTGCAGCGAGTGGAGGCTACTGTCTAGATGCAGTGTGGGCTTCTCATTGTGGTGCCTTCTCTTCTTGCTGAGCACGGGCCTTAGGGTATGCAGGCTTCAGTAGTTGTGTTTCCTGGGCTCTAGAGCATAGGCCTAATAGTTGTGGCACAAGGGCTTAATTGCTCTGTGGCATGTGGGATCTTCTTGCATTGGCAGGTGGATTCTTTACCACTGACCCACCAGGGAAGCCTGCTTTTTATTGTTGAATAACTGGAGTTGTTTTATCCACAGTTAACCAGTAGTCAACCATGCACCGCTTAATCATTCCTGAGTCTCTTTGTGCTTTGTATCCAAGTAGTGAGTATCTATCAGAGAAGGCGATGGCACCCAACTCCAGTACTCTTGCCTGGAAAATCCCATGCGTGGAGGAGCCTGATAGGCTGCAGTCCATGGGGTGGCTAAGAGTTGGACACGACTGAGCGACTTCCCTTTCACTTTTCACTTTCATACATTGGAGAAGGAAATGGCAACCCACTCCAGTGTTCTTGCCTGGAGAATCCCAGGGACAGGGGAGCCTGGTGGGCTACCATCTATGGGGTCACACAGAGTCGGACACGACTGAAGCGACTTAGCAGCAGCAGCAGCAGCAGTGAGTATCTATAAAAAAAAGAACCAGATCAAGTCCCTTGGAATCAAAAGACAAAAGAGTAATGGAACATTTAAGTGCTTTTATATTTCTTCCTTATTTCCCTTTGCCAGATTTCTTTCACCCTTGCTTTTTGACTCTCTGCTCCTTCTATCCTTTTATCAGCTGTTCCTTCTCATCCTACTTTCTAGAAGCAAAGACTAGTACACCAAGGAAATACTTCAAGGACTTTAAAACTGGATTATGAGATGAGACCTAAAAAAACTCCCCTCATCTCTGATCTTCAAACAATCTATATGTAGAAAAAAATTATTGTGTCTCTTCTCCAGAAGTCTTTAAAAAAACAAACAGACTGCGTGATTTAGATACATTCCACTAGCGGTAAGCCAGATGAACTCCCTAGTTGCTGTTCCTCCTCTACTTCTAAAGCAGAATGATTATCATAATCAAGGGCCTCCCTGGTGGCTCAGACAGTAAAGAATGCAGGAGACCCAGGTTTGATCCCTGGGTTGAGAAGATCCCCGGTAGAATGGAATGGCTACCTACTCCTGGAGAATTGCCTGGAGAATTCCAAGGACAGAGGAGCCTGTCGAGCTATAGTCCATAGGGTCACAAAGAGTAAGACATGACTGAGTGACTAACACTTTCACTTATTGTAATGCTCTGCCATAATGTGTATAAAAGAAGAGTCAAGTGTACTTCAGGAATTCAGAGTTGCTTGCAAATGCAATTTTAATGTATTTGTACATGCAAATATAAGTGGTTATAAATGCAAGTAAATATAATTCGGGGGTATTAACTATTGAATATGATTTGAATGACTTCAAATGTCTCTATCTACAGATATTATTAGACGAAAACTAGACTCAAAATACTATTCCTAAATTCTCTAGCTAGGAAGTTATTACACAAAGAAAGGAATAGTCACATGTTTACAATTAAGTAGACTGTGATTTGAAATTCCTTGTTTCCTGTGTTCTCTACAATTACTCTGGCTACATAAATAAAGGGGGCAGATGAATGCCCTAGAATATGTATCCTGCTTGCTGTCTTGCCTACTCTTCCAAAGACCTACCATGGTCAATAGACTTAATTAAGTCCACTTTCACCAAAGGAAAACACAACAGATGACCCCATCAATGGAACTGGATAAGAGCATACAAAATTGGAGAGCAAGTCAAAATAAAGTCCAGAGAGTAGACATCCAGTTAGATTTCTAAGTATTCAGTAGTGTACTCATGGAGTTAGGAAGATCAGGAGGTAGGGAAGCATGAAGAGAAAATGAAGAGGTACATGGAAAGATCTCCAAAACAAAGACACGAAAGTGTTTCCCTGTTCTAGCCTAGGTCTTTCCAGATAGTTAGAGACCACTCCCATGGCAGTCCTCAGCTTAACCAACAGTATTTCAAAAAACAAGATAGAAATTCCATTCCCAGATAAAGAATCAGAACAGCGAGGTGCATATACCTAAAGGGAAGGTAGTACTCGTCTGCAAAATATAGACAAATTACATCTATTCATTTGATAAATATTAATTAAGCACCTACTGTGTTTCAGGCTCTGTTTTAAGGACCAGGGATCTATAGTAAACAATCAAGCCCAAATCCTTGTTCTCTTGGAGCTTATATTCTTGTGGTAGAAGAGAAAGAAATAAATGGAACATTAGTATGTAAGATAGCAATAATTTCATGGAGAAAAATTGAGTAGAGAAGAAGCTTGCAGTGGTTTGTTGTTGTTTGTTGTTTTTATTGAAGTATAGTTGGTTTACAATGTTGTGCCAATCTTTGCTGTACAGCAAAGTGATTCAGTTTTACAGACATAGACAGTGTTTTGGGTTGGTGAGGGGAGTTTGCTCTGGGGATTGAGCGGGTAAGGAAAGGCCTGACTTTTGTTTCGCATGTATTTATTTATTTATTTGGCTGTGACAGGTCTTAGCTGCGGCACATGGGATCTCGTTCCCTGACCAGGGATTGAACCCCGGGCCTTCTGCATTGGGAGCATGGAGTTTTAGCCATGAACCACCAGGGAAGTCCCAGGAAAGGGACTGATTGAAAAGGTAGATAGGCACCAGCCTGAGGAGAGTCTGGTTGAGAGCCACATTGGCAGCTGGGAGGAGAACTTGCCAGGCAGAAGGAAGAGCCAAGAGCCCAGTCGGATGGCTGGAGTGGATTGCACCAGGTCTGAGAGCAGCAGGACATGAGGTTAGAGGGGGCCAAATAGGACAGAACTGTGTAGGCCATTCCTAGGACTTGGGCTTCTACTCCCAGCAAGGTGGGAAACCATGGGAGGATTTGGTGCAGAGGAGGACGTTAAATTAAATACATTGTAAGTGGATAGTAGAGTCAGGATACAAGCAGGTAGATCACTGAGGAGGCTATGGCCATAATGGGGGCAGGAAAGAGGTTGGCTTTAGTCAGAGAGGACATAAAATATCATATTGATTTGGATTAGAAATACTTGGCTTAAAGTCATTTTTTCAAATCATGCAAATTCCTGAGGTTACATCATATTGGTTTTTAAGACACTTTTCACCAGTTCCTTCTTGTATACCTTCATTTCCCCTGTTAATACTAAATAAACCAGATTTACCACTGTGGCAATTGAAGGATCTAAGTAAAGTTTGCCTTCTCCCTTCTCACCATGTTTTCTTTTATTTACAGTTAAGGTTGAGCTGATTTTTTTTTCTTTTTTTTTCCCCAAGCTTTAATCCTATCTGGCTTCTAAATCCCTTCAGAATTGTTTGAAGCAAAGAATGCCTGCTGACTTCAAAGAGTGTTTCACACTTGGATTTACTCACTGGGGCATTTAATGAGAGTAGTAGAACTTTCCTTTCCACAGAATTGCGTGTTTGGCAATGGTATATGTTGACTGGTAAGCAGTCTGTTAAGAAAAAATACCCTGACACTCATCTTTTTTTAATCTATTATTTTACAAAGAACTTATATTCCTTCTGAATATTCTAAATCTAATCCGTTATTTTATAGGAGAATCAATTTGTATTAACAGAAAATTGATTAACTTCCCTTTCATTACTTTGACCTGAAGATTATACTACAGACTTGGTTATCTGAGGCATAACATAGTATAAATGAATAATTGGTGTATAAAGATTTCTAAATCTTATTGCTTTACTACACTGGTCTTCAGAAGAAAATTCCTTGAGTGTTACTCTTGGCTATGTGAAAGACAATTTATATAGACTTTATAATTCATGCTGATGCAAAATCAGGCATTAGCTTGAGAAAGAATGATTCTTTGTATAAAAATATTATGGTTGCTCATAGGGTAAGGCCATTAAAAGCATTTCATAATCTAGTCTGGTAAAATAGATGTGTTAGCTCTTCTATCTTAATTGGTTTTAGCAACTGGAAGGGATAGTTTGGAGCTGAATGTGATGTGAATACATGAAAGTGTTTATAATGAATCTTTTTTCTTCCTGTCTTGTCCTGCCTTCCATGAGCCATGTTCACCTTTCTCTAAATATCTATTCTTTACTCATTAAAATTCAAATTTCATAATATTTAGAAGTGGAGACAACTACTGTTGGTTGGGTGTGTGTAATGAGAGCACCCAAAGACATCGATAGTAGACTGGAAAACTTCAACAAGGAAATTATGATAAGAATGGCAACATCTACTTCTTTTAATATTTGTGAAGTTAAGGCAGTCTATGCAAAACTGACATTTCAACAGCTCTACCAGCTTTTGTCAAAGTGTTCTGCCAAACTTGTCTAAGTGTAGTCTTGCCAATCCCCAAGACTCCTTCATGGAATCCTCAAGATCAAAACTATTTTTGCAGTAATACTAAGACGTTATTTATCTGGCTCACTGTGTTATCATTTATACTCATGTGAGTGAATCAAGACAGTGGCATCAAACTATTAATAATAATATATTAGTAGTTATGATAATACATGGGGCTTCCCTGGTGGCTCAGGTGGTAAAGAATCTGCCTGCAATGTGGGAGACCTGAGTTCAATCCCTGGGTTGGGAAGACCCCCTGGAGGAGGACATGGCAACCTACTCAGGTATTCTTGCCTGGAGAATCCCATGGACAGAGGAGCCTGGCAGGCTGCAGTCCATGGGGTTGCAAAGAGTTGGAGACAACTGAGTGACTAAGCACAGCACAATACATTATAATGCTCACTGATACATGCTCATTTTTAAATTTTATTTCTTCATTCATTTATTTGGCTTCACTGTGCAGTTTGGAGGATCTTAGTTCCCCAACTAGGGATCGAACCTGGCCAGGCATGCAGCAATAAAAGGGCAAAATACTAACCACTGGACCACTAGGGAATTCCACATACTCATTTTTTTTTTTCTAAATAAACCTTTACTTTGAAAATGTTCCTTAATTATTATATTTCAACCCTTGAGTTCTTAGTGTTGTTATTATTCTTTCTGATGAAATGGTTCAGTTCAGTTCAGTTCAGTCGCTCAGTCGTGTCCGGCTCTTTGCGACCCCATGAGTCGCAGCACGCCAGGCCTCCCTGTCCATCACCAACTCCCAGAGTTCACTCAGACTCACGTCCATCGAGTCAGTGATGCCATCCAGCCATCTCATCCTCTGTCGTCCCCTTCTCCTCCTGCCCCCAATCCCTCCCAGCATCAGAGTCTTTTCCAATGAGTCAACTCTTAGCATGAGGTGGCCAAAGTCCTGCAGTTTCAGCTTTAGCATCATTCCTTCCAAAGAAATCCCAGGGCTGATCTCCTTCAGAATGGACTGGCTGGATCTCCTTGCAGTCCAAGGGACTCTCAAGAGTCTTCTCCAATACCACAGTTCAAAAGCATCAATTCTTCGGCGCTCAGCCTTCTTCACAGTCCAACTCTCACTTCCATACATGACCACAGGAAAAACCATAGCCTTGACTAGACGGACCTTTGTTGGCAAAGTAATGTCTCTGGTTTTGAATACGCTATCTAGGTTGGACATAACTTTCCTTCCAAGGAGTAAGCGTCTTTTAATTTCATGGCTGCAGTCACCATCTGCAGTGATGAAATGGTAAAGCTGTACAAATATATACACTATATATATATATATTAGATATATATTCTGCTATATATATCAAAGTACAGTGGTTGCTTGGAGGGAAAGCTCTTATGCCCTTGTTTGAGTTGGAGTCATTTTTATCATCAAACACAAATTTAATAGGAAGAATGACTGATAGAAAAACTATGGTCAACAAGACTCGGATATTCGTGTACATTTTCTTGAAAATGAGCTGAGTAAGACAGTAACTTCAAAGAAGAGAGTATTGCTACCATTGATAAAATTCAAGTTTTATATCAACCAAAAATTTTATTTTAGAAAACTTTTATTGCCTCTATAGCTTTGGCAACTTCCCCAAACTGATAGAATTTTGTGATGATAAATTGGTGATGATATTAATAAGATGATTTTTCAAATATCACATAATGAATAGTATCAACACTTAGAAAATGTTCATAACTCAGTAAACCCAATATTTTCCAAATATACAATGTTACAAAATGATGTGTTGATAAAAGATCCCTTTAAAGTGTAAGGCCAAGGGGTTTTAATGTGACTACATAAAAAATGCTTATTGATATGATTTCACATGCCACATTGCAACTAACCTTTAAGAAACTATCACTTATTAAGACTTGATATAGTATCAAAGACAAATATCTATAATTATCTAAAAAAGCTTGTTAGAACTCTTTTTTCCTATCTTAACTAAGTATCTTTGAGAGGCTGGATTTTCTTCATATACTTAAGCCAAAACAATATATAGCAACAGACTGAATGCAGAGCAAATATAAGAATCTACCTGTCAGTGCCAATAGACATCTTTAGTAAAATTGTGGGATGCAAGATCAATGCATAAAATTCACTAGTGTTTCTATACACTGCAATGAACAATCTGAAAAGAAAATTTAGAAGATAATTCCATTTTCTTAATTGAACAATGCAAAGAAATAGAGGAATTGAGATATCCAGTCTGCATTTGTTTTGTAGCCTGTACCTTGATTTGAATTTGTTTGATTACTTTCTCATGATTAAATTCAGGTTAAATGTTGAGGGGCAAGAATTGCACATGGGTGATGTTGGATACTTCTCAGGGCATCATATCAAAAGACACACAATGTAGCTTTGTCTCATTATTGGTGACCTGGCACTTTTTTCAGTACTTAATACATTTAATTTTTAAAACAATTTATGTTTGTAGGTATTTCTTTTCTTTCATATGGATTCCAATACTTTGTGTGTAAGGACGCTGAGAGATTGTGTCTTGTCTAAGGTCAGCTAACTAGTAAATAGTAGAGCAGAGTTCTGAACTCAGTTGTCCTAGATTCTGCAAAATTAACCACTTCCTTGGGTCGGGGAGATACCCTGGAGAAGGGAATGGCTATCCATTCCATGTTCTTGCCTGGAGAATTCCATGGACAGAAGAGCCTGGCAGGCTACAGTCCATGGGTTGCAAGGAGTCGGACGTGACAGTGCAACTAACACGCACACGTGCGCACGCGCACACACACACACCCACACACACACCTCTTTCCCAGGTTTTTCAACCCAGAACAAGCCATAAAAGAGCACAGTAGAGTGGATAAGTTTAAAAGTTGGGAGGAATCGAGAAAAAGAATGCCCATGCCTTCCTACTCCACTGTAGGCTTTAAAGTCTGGCTCAGACTCAAGCAAGCACAGACTGACTCTCAAAGTGTAAATGGAAGGGAAGTAAACTTTGCTTATGCTATCTGAGCATAAAACCATTTGTTAGCAGTTGAAATGAGTGTGAAATATGGGATCCACCCAAGATTTCATCCTGGAGCAGAAAAGAATGCAGTGCAGCTTTAATGAGTCATGGGTGAGCAAGAGCATAAGTGACTTCATTTAGTAAACTGGCTCCTTCCGTGTGGAAGTATTCCTTTCCAGTGTTTCCCCTCGGGTTAGTCTTACATTAAACTCTGGGAAACAATTTCCTCCTCCATCACTGCCAGACTGCCTCTGATCTTCAACTTTAATTTAGGAAGAGTTGTTTAATGGTTATTCTTCTCCTGGGCAACGTCCAGAATTGTGGGCTGAGCACAGTTTTGTGAGTTGCAAGCAGTGTGAACTGCAAACAGAACTCTTCCAGTTGTCAAATGGAAGATATTATCACAGACAACGTGGTATTTTTCAATAGTACCACCACCCAAATATTGCCCCTACAGTGGGAGCCAAACGCAGCTGTCTGAGCGTGGGCCAGGCATTTGTTGGGAACCCCATTCTGCTGTTCCTGGAATATGGACACGAAGTGAGACCTGGAATATGGACAGTGCCTGTCCACTCCCCCCTCCCTCCCCTGGTGCTAAATCTTTCAGCTGGGTCTTTCAGGCAGCACTCAGTGGCAGAGTTCTTTGTCTCTTTCGACTCAGTCCCATTCTGCCCCCTTTCTCGCTTCCTTTCTTCTCTCCCTTCCACATTGTTTCTAACATGAGCCAGCTCCCCCTCTTTGGCTTTACCTTCCACTTTCCAGCACTAGGCTTTCTCTTGAGACCTTGAGGAGACATGGTATTTCTGAGTGAGGTAGGATGGTCATCCACAGTGAGATTGGCTTTTCCTCTCTGGTTCCATTAGGACTGGGGGGCTTCCCTGGTGGCTCAGAGGTTAAAGCGTCTGCCTGCAATGTGGGAGACCTGGGTTCGATCCCTGGGTCGGGAAGATCCCCTGGAGAAGGAAATGGCAACCCACTCCAGTATTCTTGCCTGGAGAATCCCATGGACGGAGGGGCCTGGTGGGCTGCAGTCCATGGGGTCGCAAAGAGTGGGACACGACTGAGCAACTTCACTTTCACTTTCCATTAGGATTGGGCTTCCCTTGTGGCTCATCGTAAAGAATCCGCCTGCAATTCGGGAGACCTGGGTTCGATCCCTAGGTTGGGAAAATCCCCTGGAGAAGGCAAAGGCTACCCACTCCAGTATTCTGGCCTGGAGAAATGGACTACACCACAAAGAGTCGGACATGACTGAGCTTTCCATTAGGATTAAGTTTCACTCTGTCTCCCTTCAGCAGCCCTACACCTCCCTCTCAGCTCCTCCAGTCCCTCAGTGTGCCCACACTATCTGCTTCCGGGCCTCTCAAAGTAGCAAATGGAGGAAGCCTGGCACACTGTTTGCATCACCATTTTGTAGAGGATTATAGGAGCACATGGAGAAGGCAATGGCAACCCACTCCAGTACTCTTGCCTGGAAAATCCCATGGACGGAGGAGCCTGGTGGGCTACAGTCCATGGGTCGCTAGGAGTCGGACACGACTGAGCGACTTCACTTTCACTTTTCATTTTCATGCATTGGAGAAGGAAATGGCAACCCACTCCAGTACTCTTGCCTGGAGAATCCCAGGGACAGAGGAGCCTGGTAGGCTGCTGTCTGTGGGGTCGCACAGAGCCGGACACGACTGAAGCGACTTAGCAGCAGCAGCAGCAGCAGCATGGGAGCACAGTCGATCTGGAAAAGTGTTTTCTCCTCCTAACCATCATATCAAATAGAGAAAAGCCTCCATTAAAGTGCCTCATGACTGCCTGAGGGTAGCCCCAGTAGAAAGGTGGAAAATGTTAAGTAACTGTAAGTATATCCAACTTATAAAATATTTATTAATCAAGGGGAGGAAAAGGAATATTAATCTATTCATGTGTTTAGGGAAAGGGACTAAAAATGTTAAATAGTCTAAAATTAAATAAACTGCATAAAATTGAATAACTGTTTTGTATTCTATTGAATGATGATCGATAACACAATGGGCTGCCATTTTAATGAGGAGGAAAATTGTGTATTCAAGTTATATAAAATGGCTATTAGTCAACAATTTTGCCATTATTTGACCATTTTAATGTAAGAAAATATCAGTTTCATGTGGTTCAGCCTAATATTGGTGTTTTAAAGGCATTTCTGATAGTATTTCTCTGCTGTCAATGCATGATAATGTATGTTAATCTAAATTTTTTCTTTTCTATTGTTTTCAGTTACTTTACCATGCCAGTAGACTGTGTTGGGTGCCTGGTGATATCAAAGGAGATTTGTATAATAAAAAAGTATGCTTAGACACATTTGGTTATGATTTGTGTTTCCTTTTCTCCAATTGCATAATTCAAGTTTATGCTGCATAATTCTTTCTTCTTTTATTCTATTCCATATGGTGGCAGAACAACTACCAAAAGATGAATACTTTCAGTACCTTTCATATCAAAGCTGCAGCTTTCACATTCTGTTCTATTGATACTGCATTTTGGCAGTGGATAAAGGGACACAGTTAAAATCTCTGCTCTTAATTGGGTTTTTTTTTTTTTCGGGGGGGGAGACTTTCTTTGAACTAGTGACCACCCGTGATTTTATAATTATCAAAAATTAACCAGCTCAGCATTTCTTGTAGGAAGTATTCACAGTTCACTTCTTTGCTTTTAGAAGAAAAAAGAAAAGGAAAAAGAAAAGAAAAACTAAGGCGTATTAGAGAATTCCATTTTGTTTGGGAGTATTCCATGTGGGATTATTCTAATGCAATGCTAAGGCTATATTTGTCTGCATAGTACTCTTTCAAGCACAATCTTAAAAACCTTTTATCTTGTTCAGAACCCTACAAAGAGAAAAACTTGAAACAAGTTAGATTTTCTGAAAAGTGAGACAATTCCAGTGTAAGATTTCTGATATGGCCTGACTTACAATACGAGCTACAGACAAAGCAATGAAGCTCTCTGCGGAATACTCTTGTTTTTTTTCCTTTCTTTAAACCATTTTCTTGACATATAATTCATGTACCATACAATTCATTCATTTCAAATGTACAGTTCAATGGTTTTGATATATAACATTATTATGGTTGAAGAATAGTGGTAAAATAAATATAAAATATGCCAGTTTAATAATTTTTAAGTATGCAGTTCAATGCTATTAATAACATTCATGATATTAGATATCTCTATGGTTCACTTTAAAAACTTTTAAATCACCTTAGCCAGAAGTTGCAGAGTATTCATACATATTTCAGTATGAGTTGAAATTCGTATGGCTGTATGGAATTCAGTTCCTATGAAATTGTTTGAGAAAGCTAACTGGATATCTGGAAGATAAAGCACTTCAAACTTAAGTCTAAACCTGCTGGCAATGATGTCTGTTTTAAGTAGGCAATCGCTGACACATATGTATACTTTGCAAAGCCCTGCGTGTTCCCCAAACATACCATGGGTCAAACCTCTCTGCCCACTGGGCTTGATTTTCCCACCCATGTGGGAAATAGACAGCGGGAGCTTTGTTTGCCGTGGCTTTGTTTCCTTGCAGTCATTGGCAAAATAAACATTACTTCAGTTTGGAGAAGTCTTCAGTAGAACTTGGGGGTCCTGGGAAAGCAGATTCTATGACCCAACACAGATGACTTCATCACATTATCTGGTGTTGGGTCATCCTGTTAGGATAATTGCATCACAGCATCCTGTGTGTATCCTTGTAGGACTGGCCTACATCAGAAGATGCTACGTGGGAGACTGCTCAGCCCTGGAAAGAGATGTAAAGGAGGAATACTGAAGACCTGCTCTATGTGTATCGAAGCTTCAGAGACACTTCAGGGTTTCCCCAGGCAGAGTCACACTTAAAAAAATGTCTTATGCTTTCATCATTGGACAGTACTGATGAGCTCTGCACTGAATTCGGCACAGGGATAACTGAAAATACACACAGGGAGTGTTTAGAGGGAGAACTCAGACTCATTTTGTGACCCTAACCACTAGAAGCTTCAGTTCAGTTCAGTCGCTCAGTCGTGTCCAACTCTTTGCGATCTCATGAATCACGGCGTGCCAGGCCTCCCTGTCCATCACCAACTAGAAGCTTATGTGATTATAAAAAAGTCTTTGAAGAAATCTCAGTATTTGAAAATAGAAAAGATAAGTTTAATAATTTTATATTTGTCGAAGGAAAGTGGACATTATTAAACAGAAAGACTTAGTACATAAAACGCTTACCCTCGTTCTTATTAATTATGCTTCTAGATGGGATACATATAAAAATGGAATTTAAGGAATCTTACATCACAGATTTAAAGATTTTTTTCTATCACAAGAAAATCTCTCCTTCCTGCCCTCCACCCCCATAACTGCCAGGAAATTAGCTATTTGAAATCAGCATTTGATAAGCTTACCACAGCTCACACAATGTTTTTAGAAACTTTAAATTCTTTGTCACTGTTTTATCAGTCATGCAAATGCAAGCTTATTACAAGGTAATTATGCAAAGAGTGGAAACCTGATAGTCTATCCTCATAAAGTGTCAACAGAAGTCATAATCTTGGCCCACCTAGAATTTGATGATCGGAATGAAGGGTGTGTTTGCTTCGTCTGCTCCCAAACCTCAAGTAATAAATCTCAAAAGCTTCAATATTGATTCAACAAAATGAAGGGCTGAGTCACTTCAGAATGACTCTGACAAGTGGACAAATGCTGCCATGGTGACATTTTGACATGCAGGGTGGTTCCTGAACTTTGCTGGTTTCTTCCCTTGCCATTAAAGCAAAATGACAAAACCACGGGAAGTACCACACACAGCGTGCCTAAACCAGAGGCAACCAAGAAACAAGATTTCATTAGCTGTTCTTAAAGGATTAAAAATTCCATACACATTCACATCTGATTCACGGGGAAATTCCTTTCAAAATATGAGAAAAACTGTTCTGAGACACGCTTCTGCATTGCCGGTGGATTCCTTACCTGCTGAGCCATTGGGAAAGGCCTAAGACATGTTTCTTATTAAAAATTGGAAACTATTATTAATCTAAAAATAGTCTCAGAGCATTTCCTGTAAATGTTTTGTAAACGTTGCTTGAGGAAGAAATATTTTTAACTTGGCAAGATACAGTTTTAAAATATTTTCTACAGGACATAAAGTTGTACCTAATTCATCCTTTGCTAAATAATGTAATAGATATTGTATATGGTCATAATAAAAATAAAATACAATATACGTAGCCAAATACTACTACAGTGTATATTTAGATTTATAAGGAGATGAGACTATTTGTTAGAAGGTGATATGTACACTTGATCTTAATATTCATTTGATGGAGCTATTTAACAATTATATATATATTTTTTTTACTGGTGTAAAATATGCCCAGATATATTAAAAAGAGATGCTATCGCATCATAGCAATGAAAAGAAATTATTTTAAAAATTTAATGGGAAAATGCTTTTAAATACATAACTATAAAATTGTGAATGTATAATTACCATTGTAGTGCTTTCAATATTAGATTGTTTAACTCACAAGAGAAATTTTCTCAACTGTATCTAAAACACAGCCAAAGTAGGAAATCATTGTTTTTATTTTATGTCCCTGTTTTTCTGTCAGTTATTGAAATCTTACTGTATACCAGACTTCACTATCTCTTTCAATCCACGTACAAGTCTGTGCAGTAGGTATTGTAAAAACTTCCATTTTGCAGATAAGGAAAGTAAAAGTGTCAAAGATTAATAAAATTTATGTTTGTTTATTCTAGTTATACTGTATTATCTCTTGGCATCATCTGAACCTAACTAGGAGAAACAGTTTTATTTTTGTCCTTCTATGCCTTTAGAGATAGAAACTGTGTACTGATCTTACAACATCTCAACTATCAGGTTCTGTAAATGGACTTTTTGAAGAAGAATATTTTTAACTTAAGAAGGTAAAGATTTAAAGAATTTGTAGTAGAACATAAAAATCACAGTTAATTCATCCTTTATGTTTTGCTCATTAATTTTAGAAAAATTAAGTACTGAGATTATGAGAAACTTAGAAAAGGGAGATATAGCCAAGTATAGAAAAAGTGAAATGTTAATTTCACATGAAAAAAGCAAGAGATAAGTTTTAATGTTGTTATTTATTTATTTCTGCATCACATTTCTGATTTAAAATTCTAACATGCCACCTAGCTTCTGTTATCTGTAATGGTCTGGATTGATTGCTACCTTGTCAAATATCTCATTCTTAAATTAAAAAGTAACTACCCTTTGTATGGGTTTCCTAGGTGGCTCAGTGGTAAAGAATCTGTCTGCCAATGCAGGGGACACAGGAGAAGTGGGTTCGGTCCCTGGGTTGAGAAGATCTGGAGTAGGAAATGGCAACCCACTCCAGTTTTCGTGCCTGGGAAATTCCATGGACAGAGGAGTCTAGCGGCTACAGACTCAACTCTCATGGGGTTGCAAAGAGTCAGACACAGCTGTGCATACATGGATGTACTCTTTGTATACTTCATCTCTGTAGGAACCAAATCATTTACAGAGAAGTTTCTGACATGGCACATTAGAGTTTTCAAAACAATTGTGATAAATCATGACAAATTAGTCACCTCTAGACAGCTGCAAAGACAATTGGTAAACAGGTGTGAGTCAGGGTAACCAAAGGCTTTGGTAAGACAGGAAAATATGGGGACTATGGCTCCTGCTAATTCTTTAGCCTCCTCCAGTTGGCTCTTCTGAGTTGACTGCTGAGCAGTAACTTTCAGCAGCCCCAACTTGTCCAACTAGAATCAACCAGGGCTCGAGACTAAATCTTTCCTCATGCCCAAATCTTTTCCTGGGAAGATGTGAAGTCACCTCCAGCTGAAGCTGTGTGTGAACACTTTCTGTCTGGGCACTTCCCTCATACAACTGTACATATGTCAACTTTCATGTCACTTTGGTACCATTTTTGTTTTATTTTGTAGACCTGAAACAAATAAGCTGGCAGATACTTTTTCCAGCAAAGATTGTTTATTCGGGATGAGCAGAAAATTGCAATTCAGGGCTGGCAACCATGGTGAGCCACATGCAAGTCCCCCACAGCAAGGAAAAGAGAGCACTTTCATATAGAGGAAAAGGAATTTGGAAGGACTACAGTAAACAAAGGCTATTCTTTGGCTGAGTCCTTCTCAGGAAAGAAGAGGAGTCTTTCTTCTTCCTGTTAGAAAATTAAGATCATGGCATCTGGTCCCATCACTTCATGGCAAATAGAAGGGGAAAAGTGGAAACAGTGGCAGATTTTATTTTCTTGGGTTCCAAAATCACTGCAGATGGTGACTACAGCCATGAAATTAAAAGACGCTTGCTCCTTGGAAGGAAATCAATGACAAACCTAGACAGCGTATTAAAAAGCAGAGATATTGCTTTGCCGACAAATGTCCCTATAGTCAAAACTATGGTTTTCCCAGTAGCCATGTACGAATGTGAGAGTTGGACTATAAGGAGGGCTGAGCCCCAAAGAATTGATGCTTTCGAATTGTGGAGCTGGAGAAGACTCTTGAGAATCCCCTGGCCAGCAAGGAGATCAAACCAGTCAATCCTAAAGACAATCAACCCTGAATATTCATTAGAAGGACTGATTTTGAAGCTGAAGCTCCAATACTTTGGCCACCTGATGCCAAGAACTGACTCACTGGAAAAGCCCCTGATGCTGGGAAAGATGGAAGGTGGGAGGAGAAGCAGGTGGCAGAGGATGAGATGGTTGGATGGTATCACTGGTTCAATGGACATGAGTCTGAGCGAACTCTGGGAGATAGGGAAGGACAGAGGAGTCTGGTGTACTGCAGTCCATGGGGTCACAAAGAGTCGGACAGGACTGAGTGACTGAGCAACAACAGGTGCCACAGGGTGTAAGAGCTCTCTCTTCTGGTTTCCTGAGCCCATTTTAATTGAAGGTTCTGTTTATTAATTTTTTACAGCCTATAGAAGCTTGACTATGAAAGTCAGGGTAGAAAAGACATGAAAAATGCCTCTCAGGGGCTATGGCATTGATCACCATCCACTTCTTCCAGGCATCCAACTTTATTTTCTGATATGAGTCTTATACTCCCCAGAAGGACTTCTCTCAATTTTCCAAGACCTCTTTCAGTTTTTCAACCTACTCATAAAGTACAGGTTTTCTCATGTGATCATCGTTGGTGTGAACAACTACTGGGGGCACGCACCCCTCACACAGATTTCCAGGCAAAGGATATTGCTGAGACTTGCACAACTCCTGCAATCCTGGAGGAATTATACAGACAGCAAGGAGTACAACCTCCACCCCCCAAAATAGGTCTCTTTCCATTAACTGCCCAACTGGCATTCATGTGACTTTGATTTTAGACCTATAGCCAGACTTCGATACTTTTTTTGAGTAGAATTTTCAATGTATTTTGAAGGCTATGAAGAGGAATCACACAGAAAAAAAATGTTTCCATGATTAAATAAATACATCAAATAGTGAGCTAAACAAATTTAAACTGGTTTGTTTACTATAGTGTTCAGATGTTTTAACATTTTATTGTGCTTAACTGTTTTCTAAGAATGTTTTGCACACTTATGGTTTGATTGCGGAGACTTTTGCCAGTTAGGGGAACTGAAATCTACAGTATATGCTTTTGAAAATGATGGAATTCAAATGTGAACTTCAAACATAAATATGAATCAGTGTTGTTATCCATAGTCTCTTCTGTATGTGTGCTCAATTGCTCAGTCATGTCCAACTCTTTGTGACCCCATGGACTGTAGCCCACCAGGCTCCTCTGTCCATGGAATTCTCCAGGTTAGAATACTGGAGTGGGTTGTGATTTCCTATTCCAGGGGGATCTTTCCAATCCAGGGATCGAACCCACATCTCTTTTATCTCCTGCATTGGCAGGTGGATTCTTCACCACTGACCTACCTGGAAGCCCTCTTCTCTATGTATCCTATGTCAAATTATTCTTTCTTACTGGGTAGCAAATCTCTTGGAAGATCCTATAAGTTCAATATATGCCAAGTGAAGTGAAAGTCGCTCAGTCGTGTCCAACTATTTGCACCCCATGGACTATACAGTCCATGGAATTCTCTGGGTCAGAATACTGGAGTGGGTAGCCTTTCCCTTCTTCAGGGGATCTTCCCAACCCAGGGATCGAACCCATGTCTCCCGAATTGCAGGCGGATTCTTTACCAGCTGAGCCACCAGGGAAGCCCAAACCAACTGAGCTATCAGGGAAGCCCTCAATACATGCCAATCTCAAGCTGAATTCAAAGTTTTTTCTCCTCACTGCAGCCTGGACCAATGGCTCCAGGGGCTTGAAATGGAAGGGAGACATGATCAGTTGTTGAAGTATGTAGTGGCGGGGTGTGTGTGTGTGTATGTGTGTGTCTGATGATTCTGGTTCTAGACCAGTGGCTCCAGGGGCAGGACACATGATTGGTTGTTAAAGTTTGTAGTGGGGTGTGTGTGTGTGTGTGTGTGTGTGTGTGTGTGTGTGCATGTGTGTCTGGTGATCCTGGTTCTAGAATACCTGTCTTTTCTAACTCTTTCTTTTCAAGGTCTAACTCTTTAGATGCTGAAAGCTGAGAGGGAGACAGGAAGGACAAACGTCCTTTCGTCTACCCGCTTATCGGCATAGTGCCCTCTGGAAGGGCTGTGGCTGCTTCCCTGGATGGTACAGACTCACTGTCCTCTGTGTGACTGGCCCGCTGATGTTCTCAGAGGCACAAGGGTACATTCTGGTGGGTTCTGCGAGGCCTTCCCATTACACGTTTCCGTGAAGTGGGTTCTTCCTTAATGGCCTCCTTCAGCTACTTCCCGGAAGTACACAGCGTCTTGTTCCTGGAATCTTCCTTCCTCATGGCCTATTCTCTTGGGTCAGGTATTGACAAGATTTTACCAAGGTGCACCCTCCATGGTATCACAATCAATGAGAGATCTACACATTTTTGTACAAAGGTGACAGCGAGGCTGCTCCCTTGCCCGCTCTCTTTCTGTCCTGCCATCTTTCTTTTCCAGTTCTCTTTTCTCTCAGCGGTAGTGTCAGGGCAGATCAACACATCTACTGACCTGAGTGGACAATAGTGGAATGAATTACCAGTCCTCCTGCTCTACTGTGATCTCCAATCTCCGATATTTACCAAAATTCTGAAGGAGAGATAAAAGCCAGAACCGCCACCACAGGTTAACTAGTTGGAGCTGATTCTTCTTCCCCCTGAGGTGAAGCTGGAGGTAGGTGATTGTCCCCTATTTGTCTTTCCACCTCTGAAAAAGCCCTGGAGGCATGATCTGGTCTCAGTGGTTGGCAGCTATCTTTACAAGTCAGTTTCTTGTCTCTTTGGTCCTGGTTTGAACCAAATCACCAGTTCTGCAGGAATAGAAAATGGCCCATTCAGTACAGTGAATTTTAATACTGTACAAGGTACACAGTAGGCAGACAAGAAGATGCAGTTCATGCATATGTTGATAAGTTGTTAGCTGCTTTTTAAAAAGTTTCTTCTCTTTTTTAAAGAGTGAGAATGTTGAACTCAGGGCAGGTTTGTTAGCGGGCATAAGTTTACATCAGACTAAGCAAGAGGCTAGTCAGAATCTGTACGTATAATTGTCGTGAGGGTCAGATGAAAACATTAATTAGAAACTAGGCAGAGAAAAAAGAAACAGTATATTATAAAAATGAGGACCTAGGACAGGGGACAGCACAGATTTCTTTCAAAGAATCAGGACTAGAATATACATAAAATGGAATATATAGAGGGACTTTGTAGAATAGGACAGCAAATTCTGGTACTGAAATCTTCTTAAAGACTGAGACCATATCCTTATTCATTTTTACATTTCTGAAACATATATAATTGGCACTCAGTAAATGTCTGTGGTGTTGGAGAAGACTCTTGAAAGTCCCTTGGACAGCAAGGAGATCAAACCAGTCAATCCTAAAGGAAATCGACCCTGAATATTCATTAGAAGGATTGTTGCTGAAGCTAAAACTCCAGTACTTGGGCCACCTGATGGGAAAAGTTGACTCAGTGGTAAAGACCCTGATGCTGGGAAAGATGAGGGCACGAGGAGAAGGGGGCAGTAGAGGATGAGATGGTTGGATGGCATCACTGACACAATGGACATGAGTCTGAGCCAACTCAGGTAGACAGTGAAGGACAGGGAAGCCTGGCGTGCTGCAGTCCATGGTGTTGCAGAGTCAGGAATGACTTAGCAACTGAATGACAACAACAATAATGTTTGTTGAGTGAATTAATCAATTTAGGATACCAGTGTAAAAGAAAACCTGATGACAAAAGTAACTTTTGTTTCTGCATAGAGCAGGGAGCCACAAACTATGGCCCTTTGGCTATTTCTGCCTGCTTCTGTAAATAAGTTTTATTGGAACACAGCCATGTACTTCTGTTTACATATTGTCTTTGATTGCTTTCACACTACAATGGCAGAGTTGAATAGTTTGGACAGAGACTGCAAGTCTAAAATATTTGCTGTCTGGCCCTTTATAGAAAAGGTTTTCTGACTCCTGGCCAAGAAGTTTAAAACTGATTTTATATATGCTTCCAGTTGAACATGACTCAGTCACAGCATGGGTAAGTCAGGTCCAGAGGTCAGTGGGAGCAGCCGGCTGTTTCATCCAACAATGCCAAGCCCAGGGAACCATGGGGAGGTGGATGTGACAGGTCTGTCAGAGCCAAGAAGAAAGTCATCTTGATGCAGGCCAGTAACCTCGTCTCTCCCTTCTCTGAACTATCTTTGTATCTCTCTGATGGTCACACTGTACTTTTGATTATCATGATTTGTGTCTTCTTTCTTCAGTTCAGTGTGGACTAGAGGAGGGCAGAGATGGCATTTTGTCCATGTTTTTATCCTGAGGGTCCAGCGATGCTTCTGGTTAATCAGGTACTGATTTAGAAGATGAATTTTAGCTAACAGGATTATAGTGCTATCTGCAGAAGAAGAAAAGCCAAGTCTGGCAGCTCAGTGACAGATGGTTTTTAATTAGTAAACAAGAGACTGAACTGAACTGAACTGAAACAAGAGACTGGGGCTTTCCAAGCGGCATAGTGGTAAAGAATCCACCTACAGATGCAGGAGATGCAAGAGATGCAGGTTCAATCCCTGGGTTGGGAAGATCCTCTGGAGTAGAAAATGACAACCCACTCCAGTATCCTTGCCTGGGAAATCCCATGGACAGAGGAACCCAGTGGGCTACAGTCCATGTGGTCGTAAAGAGTCAGATACGACTGAACGACTGAGAATGCACGCAAAGAAGAGATTAGTTCAGTCAAAACCAGTTTTGAGCAGTGTTCGAGGCACGATTAACACCAAGGCATAGCTCTGACTGATAAAGTTCAGGGACTTGCTCAGATGTTCTGAGGCTATTTATGGCCCCAAAGCCCAAGAGTATTTGTCTTTTTCTGACCTGGGCGCAGAATCTCAAGCTTAAAGCATTCTCAGTAATTAAATGAATTCTCTGAGCCAATTTTGGCAGAGAATGGTTTCCTTTGGCTCACAAAATGAAATTCTGGATTCGACAGTGGGGCCTCCTTCTCACGCATTTGTCCAGTTACATCACTCACCAACAAATGCTTAATGAGCTACTACATCATGCCAGGCCCTTTGTGAGCTTGGGTTTAAACTGTCTGTTTTTCCATTATGAAATGCTAAGATGATAAACAAACACTCCAATTTATTGACAACTTTATGACATATTGGGGCGTGAGGAAGGAAAGTTGATTGGCTCGTTACTGAGGTGGGTGTGAACCTAGAGGCAGAAGGGTCTGGGTGTGGAGCAAGCTTCTGACAAGTCTCAATTTTTTCCTGTTTGTGCCCAAAGGAAAGAAATCTCTGGCAGGCCGATTTGGGTACTCCTATTTCTGTTTTTTTTTTTTTTTTGGAAGGAAGGATAAGTAGATACTGCCTAAGCTTGGTTTTGTTCCTTTCATGAAATTCCCTTATGCATACCTAAGCTTAGATATCCAAACTCAGAATGTCAAGTATGAGAAACACCTTTGTCAAGATCTTTGGAGAAGATTTACAAGGTTTATTAGTATGCAGGACTACACTGGAGAAGGAAGAAAAATTGTAAGACATCAATACTTTTCTTACAGGCTTAAGAAAATGACTTATGCTTTAATGTGTGACATTTAATGATTTACTCGATTTCATGAAGATTCCAATAGTGCAGCAGACTTAACATTCCAACAGCGCTGCATTTGGGCGGAATTGGGAGTGAGGCCAACTTGCCTTCAGATCTTTCAACTTCCCTTTCAACGCCCTTCTCTTTCAGTGGCCCCTCCACCTCCCACCTCCAGATGTTCAGTAATCCTCTTCCTTTCTGTTTTCCTTGTCAAAGCTTGACTTGAAGACCCACTCTCTAAGCTGTAAAGGATGGAAGTAGAAAAATATCTCTGATTCCAGCATATTTGTATTTTAATATGGGATCAAGGCATGTTTTCTAAGGCTGGATCATGAAGTACAAGGAAATAGGCTCTGGGAATCTTTTTGATGGGACTGCCACCAGGTTCTTCACACAATCTTATTATATAGGCCTTTCCTCCTTCCCACCCTCCCTTCCATACATACTAACTTTCTACTATATTCCAAAGCCTATCCCAGCTGCTTGGTATAGAGCAGTGACTGAGAGCGACATGGAACCTACCCCTCTTGGAGCTTTCATTTTTACAGGTAGACAAAAATACCTAAATAAGCAAATAAGATCTTTATTAGGGATAAATAATAGGAAGAAAATAAACCAAACTAGTAGGTAATAGTGCACACAGAAGTAATCAGGGCAGACACCTCCAAAGAAAGGACAGTTGACCGCTGAGCTACCCCTGAAATGGAGGATATGATAGAAGGAGCCAGCCATACGAAGGTCAGTGTGATAGGAATATAGTGACAGAGGGAGAATGGGACCAAGTGAGGCTGGACAGAACCAGGTGTGGCTCTTTCAGTCCAGGAGAGGAGTTTGGATTTAAGTGCAATGGGACAGACGTTCACTGAGAACTTTCAGCATTTGATAACATCTATGTGACTTTGCCGGAGAAGGCAATGGCAACCCACTCCACATGCAGCAGCAGCATGTGACTTTGCGGAGGCTTTCCAGATGGTACTAGTGGTAAAGAACCTGCCTGCCAATGCAGGAGAAGCAGCAGATGGAGGTTCAATCCCTGGGTCATTAAGATCCTCTGGAGGAGGGCACGGCAATCCACTCCAGTATTCTTGCCTGGAGAATCCGATGGACAGAGGAGCCTGGTGGGTTACAGCCCAAAGGGTCACACAGAGTTGGACATGACTGTAGCAACTTAGCACGCCTGCACATGCATGGGACTCTACTAAAAATATCAGCCATACAGTTTGCTGTGGTTTATTTTTCAGCTCTTGGGAGAAGCTTTCAGTTTTCCATATATTCTCTTGCTGTTGAAGCATTTCCAGTACTCTCTGAGATGCTCATTTTTCTGCTTGGCATATTCTGCTTTGTGGTTCATTAAACTCTCACCCTAGCGAGAATGCAACCTGAGTGATTGTGACTCACAATCTCACAAACTCAGCGTTGTGATTTAGAGATCACTGTTTTTCCCACAGTGCCTTCCTGCATTTTCTGCTTCCTAAACACTTAGTAATAATTGTTAATTAATTACTTAGCTCCCTGGGGAAGCTTTGAGGAGAGTGGGTGTAAGTTTTCATTTTGACCCATCCCAAGGCCTAGGGCAATGTCACCCACAGAGTGAAAATGCATGCTAAGTCCAGTTGTGTGGAATGGAACCCGGTGAAACAATGATTAATACAGAATAGTTCACTGATAAACACTGACTTCGTTCGGTCTTGGTCAAGTAATATATAGTTGCAAATAAAGCCTTTAAGCAGGCTTCCCGGGTGGTGCTAGTGGTAAAGAACCTACCTGCCAATGCAGGAAATATAAGAGACATGGGTTCAATCTCTGAGTGGGAAAGATCCCCTGGAGGAGGGCACAGCAACCCACTCCAGTATTCTTGCCTCGAGAATCTCCATGGACAGAGGAGCCTGGCTGGCTACAGTCCATAAGGCTGCACAGTCGGACTGAAGAGACTTAGCACGCACGCAAAGCCTTTAACCATCCTAACAACACAATGAAACTGTGGGTTGAATATATATTTCAGTAAGATATTTTAAATAATCAAGAAGCTACAAGAGGTCTGAAATAATTTAGGAGCCGTAAATCCATGGGGTGTATTAATAGAGTAGACGCATGTTTACAATAGTTAATGTAAGAAAATATTTTTCTAATATTGTTTTCTGTTTCACATTATCAGTACAACTGATACATTATTTTCACTCTGATTTGTCTTCAAGTTTGTTTTCTATTGCAGGATATAGTAAGCAAGTCTGTGTTTACTCTGTTAATAATGCCTCATGAACTTACAGCTTCTAGACCCAGCTCCACCTTTGTAGTTGAGCCTCACGGGGAAACTCTTCAATCCCCTTGATCACTTAGGTCGCTCTTTTTACCACCTGTTCTTCACTTCTGAAGTGCCTCATTTGCATTCCCACATGGTCTCTCTAGCAGAACACTTGCCTGAATAACTTTTGGCTTTGATGCCATTTGTTGACTGTTGCAGCTTTGAGATGATAAACTTCACAACAGTTCATAATAATGCTAAATTAGTACTCCAGGATAGCAGTTTGGAGCTCAAAGAAGTATTCTAGTTATTCCTATTCCTTTTCCCTTCCTTAAGAAGAGTACCTCAGTTCAGATCAGTTCAGTCGCGCAGTCGTGTCTGACTCTTGGCTTCCCTGTCCATCACTAACTCCCAGAGCTTGCTCAAACTCCTGTCCATCGAGTTGGTAATGCCATCCAACCATCTCATCCCCTGTCGTCCCCTTCTCCTCCTGCCTTCAATCTTTTTCAGGGTCTTTTTCAAAGAATCAGCTCTTGCATCAGGTGGCCAAAGTATTGGAGTTTCAGCTTCAGTATCAGTCCTTCCAATGAATACCCAGGACTGATTTCCTTTAGGATCTCCTTGCAGTCCAAGGGACTCTCAAGAGTCTTTTCCAACACCACAGTTCAAAAGCATCAGTTCTTTGGTGCTCAGCTTTCTTTATAGTTCAACTCTCACATCCATACATGACTACTGGAAAAACCATAGCTTTGACTTGACAGACCTTTGTGGGCAAAGTAATGTCTCTGCTTTTTAATACACTGTTTGGATTGGTCATAGCTTTTCTTTCAAGGAGCAAGCGTCTTTTAATTTCATGGCTGCAGTCACCATCTGCAGAGATTTTGGAGCCCCCTCCAAAAAGTCTCACTGTTTCCATTGTTTCCCCATCTATTTGCAATGAAGTGATGGGATTGGATGCCATGATCTTAGTTTTTGAATGTTGAGATTTAATCCAACTTTTTCACTCTCCACTTTCACTTTCATCAAGAGGTTCTTCAATTCTTCTTCGTGTTCTGCCATAAGTATGGTGTCATCTGCATTTCTGAGGTTATTGATATTTCTCCCGGAAATCTTGATTCCAGCTTGTGCTTCATCCAGCCCAGCATTTCACATGATGTACTCTGCATGTAAGTTAAATAAGCAGGGTGACAATATGCAGCCTTGATGTACTCCTTTCCCAATTTGGAACCAGTCTATTGTTACATGTCTGGTTCTAACTTGCTTCTTGACCTACATACAGATTTCTCAGAAGGAAGGCAGGTGGTCTGGTATTCCCATCTCTTTAAGATTTTTCCACAGTTTGTGTGATCCATGCAGTCAAAGGCTTTAGCGTAGTCAATGAGGCAGAAGTAGATGTTTTTCTGGAATTCTCTTGCTTTTTTGATGATCCAACGAATGTTGGCAATTTAATCTCTGGTTTATCTGCCTTTCTTGAATCCAGCTTGAACATCTGGAAGTTCACAGTTCATGTACTGTTGAAGTCTGGCTTGGAGAATTTTGAGTATTACTTTGCTAGCTCCTAATACCTGGAATAATAGGTAAATTTGGCCTTGGAGTACAAAATGAGGCAGGGCAAAGGTAACAAGAGTTTTACCAAGAGAACCCACTGGTTATAGCAAACATCCTCTTCCAACAACACAAGAGAAGACTCGACACATGGACATCACCAGATGGTCAATACTGAAATCAGACTGATTATATTCTTTGTAGCCAAAGATGGAGAAACTCTATACAGTCAGCAAAAACAAGACCAGGAGCTGACTGTGGCTCAGACCATGAATTCCTTATTGCCAAATTCAGACTTAAATTGAAGAAAGTAGGAAAAACCACTAGACCATTCAGGTATGACCTAAATCAAATCCCCTATGATTATACAGTGGAAGCGGCAAATAGGTTCAAGGGATTAGATCTGATAGACCCAGTGCCTGAAGAACTATAGACAGAGGTTCATTACATTGTACAGGAGGCAGTGATCAAGACCATCCCCAAGAAAAAGAAATGTAAAAAGGCAAAATGGTTTTCTGAGGAGGCCTTACAAATAGCTGTAAAAAGAAGAGAAGCTAAAGGCAAAGGAGACAAGGAAAGACATACCCATTTGAATGCAGAGTTCCAAAGAGTAGGACAGAGAGAGAAGAAAGCCTTCCTCAGTGATCAATGCAAAGAAACAGAGGAAAACAATAGAATGGGAAAGACTAGGGATATCTTCAAGAAAATTAGAGATACCAAGGGAACATTTCATGCAAAGATGGGCACAATAAAGGACAGAAATGATATGGACCTAACAGAAGCAGAGGATATTGAGAAGAGGAGGCAAGAATACACAGAATAACTATACAAAAAAGATCTTCATGACCCAGATAATAAGAATGCTTTGATCCCTCACCTAGAGCCAGACATTCTGGAATGCAAAGTCAAATGGGCCTTAGGAAGCATCACTACAAACAAAGCTAGTGGAGGTGATGGAATTCCAGTTGAGCTATTTCAAATCCTAAAAGATGATGCTGTTAAGGTGCTGCACTCAATATGCCAGCAAATTTGGAAAACTCAGCAGTGGCCACAGGACTGGGAAAGGCCAGTTTTCATTCCAATCCCAAAGAAAGGCAATGCCAAAGAATGTTCAAACTACCACACAACTGCAGTCATCTCATTTGCTAGGAAGGGTACCTACATGCCACATATTTGGAAATAGGAACCCTAGAAAAGTGAAGTCGCTCAGTCGTGCCCAACTCTTTACGACCTCATGGACTGTAGCCTATCAGGCTCCTCTGTCCATGGGATTCTACAGGCAAGAATACTGGAGTGGGTTGCCATTTCCTTCTCCAGGGGATCTTCCCTGACCCAGGGATCAAACCCAGATCTCCCGCATTGCGGGCAGATGCTTTAACCTCTGAGCCACCAGGGATCTAGTCCTAATTATGCCTTTAACTAAGCCACTCAATCAGCTAGTATTTTAATTTTTTTCGATCCTAAAATCTGGGGTGAGGTGGTATTAGACAGGTGATTGCTAATTTCAATCTCCCTCTTGGTTTCAAATTTCTATAATTCTAATAATCCTTCATGTGCTTTATAAATCTCTGATGCAGATGGTGAGTTGCACGTTGCTGATGAGATGGTTTGACCTTGCAGGCTGAACGAATAATTGCCAACATTTGTTGAGGGTTTACCAAGTGCCAGGTGTAAAGAGTTGCACCTCACACAAACTCATTCATTTAATCCTTCCCACAGCCTTCTTAGGTAAGAATTAATAATCCTATTTTATAAACAAGGAGGCAGATAACTTACTCAGATGTTGACCTCAGTTTGTGCTTAGAAGGGTTATGTGGGAGTAGATTCCTCATTTCTAACATTTCTCCAATTCACACGCAAATTCTTAAGAGGTTAACATCTCATGGAGCGCTTCAACGTTAAAAGCCATGCCCTTTTAGGAACGAAATAAGACTCAGTACATGAGTTTTCTCTGCGGAAAGAAAACCAGCAATTGCGCACAGTTTTGTACGCAGGGCAAAGTGCCCCGCTGCCTAGGTGTGCGTGATTCTTGTGCCCAAGGGGACAAACTAGCAAGCTGAGTCCAAGCGGACTACCATAAAACACGGTTCGCTCCCGAGGTCTGAGATGCGCTGCAGCTGCAGGATGTGCGCGTTGCTGCGCGCCGGCAGGTCAGCTAGGGCGCCTAGCTGCTGGAAGAGTCCATTAGGGACGGCCACGGCAGGGTGTTCCGGTCGCCGGAGGGCCGGACCTGGCGGCCCGCTGCGCAGACGAGGGCGCTTCGTCTTGGGCGGCCACCCCCGCTCCGCTGGTCAGGTGAGCGCAGCCCGGGGAGCCGCGTGTCCGATTGGAGCAGCTGGAGGAGGCCGAGGGGAGGGTGAGCGGGGGAGGATGGAGCCACCTTCCTGATGCGACCGCGGGAGAGAGACTTGGCAGCACCGGGCGAAGTGTGCGGACGCGAGCGGGAGGCGGAGCGAGGATCGGGCGAAGGGAGGCTCGGCGGGGACCTCAGGGCGCGCGCGGATGTCGGTGTCCCCGGGGCCAGGTAGGCGGTGGCTCTGCGGGGTGGTCCTGCGAGCCTCGGGGTGGCCCGCGGGAGCGCCGCAGCATCCCGGCCGTGCGCGGTGGGTCGCCCGCACCTGTTGCTGGTGGTGTGGGCGGCGAGCGAGCCATGCGCTGCGGCTTATCCAGGCGTGCCGCCCGCGGCCACACCGCCTGCAGTCCCGGCGGGGCAGCTGGCGTGGCGTTCCCCCACCCGCCCCTGCCGAAGCCGCCTCATCTCACGGAAGGTGGGAAGCGAGCGAGCGGAGGGAAATAAAAGTTTTCTTCTCTTTCTGCCTGTTTGAAACTTGAATTCTGGCTTGAGTTTTAAACAGTCTGCTTGAAAAACAAGTGATCTCTAGATCTGTCTAAGGCGCGCATTAGATAATAATAACGGGAAGGTTGAGATAAATGGAAAGAGTCTTTAGGTTCCAAAACCGCTACAGTCGAAGAACTTTCAGGGAATTGATTTCAGGAAAGTAGGAATTCGCCTGGAACTGTAGAATAATGTGTATTAAAAACTTACCCATTTTTAATGTTTTAAGTTATTTCAAAATTGATTTTTTTTCCTTGAAACCAAAACTTAAGAAATTATGGCAGTTTTTATCAAGCGGAAAAGCTGGTGTGAAGGTGCCGTGTTTACTTATTCTGCGTAACTCTTCTTTTAAACCATCTTTTCACGTTTCACAGAATCCACAGCCTTTAAAAATGTGTGTAATGTGTTTATATGTTAGCTGTACACTGTTTTAGAGATTACTGATATCAGATCTTAAGGATGCATAATTATTGACAATAAAGCTCAAAAATGTGCTTTAATACATTCAACATTAAATGTAAATACTTGCTGAAGTTATTACCTTATATTACTAAAGTTCTTTTTCCTCCTCAATGTGTCATTTATCAAAAGAGCCAGATAGAACCGTAAAAAATATAAAAGGAAAAAAAGATGTTCTGTATCTAGTAAGGATACAAATGAACTCCAGCAATCTGTTTTTTTTGGGGTTATTTCCTAGTCTGTAGGGAAATGCCAAATACACCTTGAACTGTGTTGCAGTAAAACATTTTAAATATTTGTGTTTAGATACAACGTCCTGGCACTGCCATTAATACAGTGACTTTGGACATTCGTTTACCCTTCTGTGCCTTAGTTTCTTCATTTATAAAGTAAAGGGATTGGACTAGGTGCTTGAAAATACTTAATTCAGCTAGAAATGAAATATCTCAAGATTATAACTTTTAAAAAAGGAGTAACCAAAATGTATACACTAGAAATAAGTATGACCCAAATTGGTCCATGTTCCTGTTTCCATGACGAGTGACGATAGCAGTTGCCCAGTATTGAATGCTTGCTATCTAATGAATTCTGAGAAGCCCTTTATGTAGATTATTTAACACTCACAACAAGATGTAAATTAAATAGTATTACCCAGTTTAACGATAATGCCAATAATTATAGGCTAGGTAATGTAAATAACTGTAGACTAGAATGTAAGTCCGTAATGGAGGTGAAGGTAAATTACGAAACACATGGAGTTTTAATATCATCAAATATAGAAATGATGAATTAGCTACACCTTTATTATATTTTAATAACAGTTATAGTTTGTGTTGTATATATACTTATCAAATATTGAGTGCTAATTATATTCATTGTCAGAAAATGAGAACATAAGGTATATTTGGAACACAAATACTTTTGTGATAATCATGGATAGAAATGATATTAGGGAGGCTAGGGTTACACTTCCTCCTTTGGAGAAGGAAATGGCAACCCACTCCAGTGTTCTTGCCTAGAGAATCCCAGGGACAGCGGAGCCTGGTGGGCTGCCGTCTATGGGGTTGCACAGAGTTGGACACGACTGAAGTGACTTAGCAGGGTTACACAAAAGTTACAAAAAGTTCAGATATCTTTCTAGTTAGAGGTATCATTGGCCTTGGCACGCGCAAAGAAAAAGTGTTCACAGAAGAATCAGCTGTGACTAAACTCTTTTGTACATATTCCCATGATGAGTGATAATAGTATGCCACATTTTTCGAAAGTCCACTATATGGACTTTGTGTTTACTTGGCAAATATTATTTGATTTGCAGATGAAGAAACTGAAGCAGAAAGATCTATGCTCTGGAAAGCTCCACAAAGAAAACACATTTTAACTCAGATTAGGTGTGTGATCCTTTATTGCTCAGAGATTCATAGACTGTGAACATGGCATTGAAATCCTCAAGCACTGGGAGGAGGCTTGCAGCCAAACTAGACTAATCCCTTTTATTTTATATTTGGGAAAACTGGAACTTTCTAAGTTAAGAGACTCACTTAAAGTCACATATTCTGTTTTCCCATTTATGACTGTAGATCTGTATATTCCCAGAAACAAATAAGTGAGAAGCATGTTAACGGATAAGTGTTTAGTTTATTGCCTCTCAACCAAATGCTGCCTCATGCCCTTTTTAATATTGCTGACCTACTGTTATTGAAAATTGCAAGGTGACCCCAGTTAGGCCACAGAACCTTTGAGGACAGTGACTATCTTTTGTATTTCTCTAATATCTGTAGGATTTGGCAAAGTGATACATTGAGTAACTGGCTTTGTCACCTGTTTACCTGTGACAAGGGTCCAGAGTTTGGATCTGGTTTGGATGCACTAGATCCAGGGTTTGCACAGTGAAATCACTGTGCCATCACCACTTTGGCTTCGTGTACAGAGCAACTAGACAATTGATACATGCTCAGAAAGCATATTAAGCTGCTTGGGTGATGATTATTTAATTTTACTATCAAATGTAAATAGTATGTTACCATGGAGATGGATGAGCATTTCCCTGATTTCGTGGGGGGGAAAAAAATCACACAGCTAAGTATTACACACAGTTGAGTGTACACATCTCTCTAACTTGCAGATAACTTTTTTCCAGTTGTTAATACAAATTCATGTAGAAAATTCAAACGGTACAGGGAAAAAAAAAAATCACCAGGAACTCCACTGTCCAAAGGTTTTGGTGACTATCCTATCCAGTTGGAGAGATGTCTTCCTTCTATTAACTCCTGCCTAATCAGAGTGAGAGCTGAATTATTTATTTAAACCGTTGATGGTTTAAAGCTCTATTTAGTCTTAGTATTCTCTCACTCAACTGTTCTATAAACAAAGATGTTTGCTGAAAAATGAAGATAAGCATGTTGCTAATAAACTGGACTCTTGCCCTCTCATGCAGAATGAAGTAGTACAGAGAGTTGATTTTGCCACATAATGCACGTCTGTTTTTTTCCCTTCAGCGGGCAGGACTTGGGGGACAGAAGGCATCTTTGAATGTATGGAGGATTCTCTGATATGTCAGGATGTCCGGCCACACAGGAAGCCAGAGCAACAGAGCTCTGTGGTCCTGATAAGAGGTGTGGCAGAGGAGAGGAGGGTGGAACTGGGACACAGGAGGCTGTGGTAATACAAAGGCTGTGTTTTCTGACTCCACTGTGACACACTATACACTTTAAAATGTTCCACACCAAGTCCCTCCCACAGCTGTTGGGCAGGTGGTCACGGGGCCCTTTCTGGTGCAGTCAGGCATAAGTCTGCCTATCCCTCCGAGTAGGGGCAGGATGCTGAGAGGGCAATTTCTCATTCATTTATTCAGGATTCTGAAAACTCAGAATGGACTGCCTTTCATCTAAAGAAGTCAAACTGACTGTTGGGATAGTGGTCCATCCATGAGTTTTGAACTAATGCAAAATTATTAGTTATAAAGGAAGGCGGGAGGTTCTATTTGAGAGAGACAATGCCAGCTCTCTCTCTATGCATTTGAATGTCTTTACATTGTAAATGTTAGTTTTAAAGATTATTTGATTATTTGCATTTCATAAATTTATGTGTCATTTAAATTCCTTTTCCCTGGGCATGTTTTCTTGATTTGTACTATGTATTTGGGAGTAGCATTCTTTCATGCTTTACTTTATTAAGGGCTTAACATGGCTTAAGTCCAACCATCTGTTCCAGTCTTGGCACATCAGCACATTAGTGGTGGTGGTAGGGGCTAAATAAAATTCCCACAATTTAAAGGTTAGGGAAAGAGCTACCTTTATGAATAGATTTCAGCAAGACAATAGTGCAGAAGTGGAGTAAAAATGCATTTCATTCTCTGAAGCACAAGGTCCCCTGTCTGTCTTTAGTTTTGCTGAAAGGCAATTAGCATTTCAGCTAGCCAATTTGCTTACATGCAACGAAGTACTTGGGTTTATAATTTGCTGCTCTCTGTCTGAAGCTGTTGAGTCCAGTTCTTATGTAATCCTCTCCCAAGTAGCCTTCTCTCCAGCATAGTTATTGTTGCTGGTCTTAAATAACTAATCAACAGAGAGTTTTCCTTGCCTTCAACTGTAGGGTGCCATAGGGCATGGAAAATGAAATGCCAAGCTAATAAGGGGATGATTGTAATTATTAAATAGTCATTATTGAAGTGGGGCACAGGTTGAAAGATGCTGAATAGCTTCAAATCAGATGCAACTTCAAAAAGGCATTGTGTGGTGCTCTTAATAGTTTATTTCTGCATGCAGTATGTGCAGTAAACAAAGGGTATATATTAATATGTTGGAATTAATTGAGGAAGGTGACTCAAAATTAACAAAGAAGAAGCAATTCTTAATTATTTATATTGACTTTGCCCCTTTCTGCAAGAAAGAAGAGTATGTTTAAAGAGAAAATATTTTTTTTCTTAAGTGTTACAACAAATAAACAAGTGCTCTGAGGCATATTGTATAAACAATTCAAGGGCTTGTATTTGTATGCTAGTTGGAAATAAGATTTTGTAAGCTTCTTTAGTCATGAATTCTGATTATTGGGGTGCTATTAGTATATTTCATGCATATACTGATATCCCTCTGAAAAAGCCACTGTATATTATGATAATCCTTTTGTTAGGATAATTGGAATAATATTATCCTTTAATCCATGTCATGGGACAGTAATTCAATTTAGCTCATCTTTTAATACAATCCTGTTTTTGCAAAGTTATACTTATGTAATTATTTGGAAGTAAATTAATACATTACTCATTTTTCAAAGAATGTTTAACTGAAAGAAGGCATGTATTAGATACAAGCCTTGTAAGTGATCATTATAATTGAGAACATATAGGAAAGGACTGCATGATCTTATATTTCCAGTCTGTGATATAAAGAAAAAGCCCTATCTGCAGCTATAAATAGAGTGGTTTGTATATTGTTCAACTGCATTCACCAGTGTTGATGACTAGGAATGAATCAAAGGTTTACCTGTCCTCTGGCAGACTAGTTAACTCAGGATGGAAAGTGTCCTGGAAACAGGGGCCCTTGATCTGCACTTTGAAGAGTGGTAAAGGAGAGGGAGTGCTGAGGGGTAGAGAGAAAGGCCTGGGGAATGTCTTGGATCAAAGGTGCACAGGTAAGAATGATCGGGCTGTCTTGTTCCAGATACACATTAGATCAACTTGTTGACAGAAGAGAAAAAGATGACTGAATGTATGGTGGTATGAATTTTTTTTTAATTGAGATATAATTCACTTACCAAAAAAAAAAAAATTCACCTTTCAAAGTAGACAATTCAGTGTCACTTAATATATTTACAAATTTGTGCCGTTGTTAACCATTATCATTCCAGAACATTTTCATCACCTCAAAAGAAATCCTGTTTCCATTCACCATCACTTCCTGTTCTCTCCCCACTCTCAAGTCTTTGGCAACCAGTCTACTTTCTGTCCCTATAGATGTGCCTCTTTTAGACATGTTATATACATGGAGTCATCCAGTACATGGCCTTTTGTGTCTGCCTTCTGTCACTTACCTGATATTTACAAGGTTCGTCACGTGGTAGTGTGTTTGTACACGTAAAGTACTTTGTTCTTTTTTATGGCTGAATAATTCCATTCTGTGAATATACTGCTTTTTGTTTATCCATTCATCAATTGATGGATATTGAGATTGTTTCTAATTTTTAACTATTATATTATGGACAAGTTTGTGTACAAGTTTTTGTGTGAATAAATGCTTTCAGTTCTCCTGGTAAGGAGTGGAATTGCTGGGTCAATAGAGAGGTGAATAAAATAGCCAGGATGCATTAGAAGAACTTTATCCCTTCTATACATCCTGTTAAGCTCAGTGTCGCCATATAAGGCAGATGATTGAGGTGTGACCTGAAGTTTTATCACTTAGAACTCTACTTGCATAGATCTCTGCCAATTGTGTGTGTGCTAAGTCGTTTCAGTTGTTTCTAACTCTTTGCAACCCTATGAACTGTAGCCCACTAGGCTCCTCTGTCCATGGGGATTCTCCAGGCAAGAATACTAGAGTGGGTTGCCCTACCCTCCTCCTATGAACTGTAGCCCACTAGGCTCCTCTGTCCATGGGGATTCTCCAGGCAAGAATACTAGAGTGGGTTGCCCTACCCTCCTCCTATGAACTGTAGCCCACTAGGCTCCTCTGTCCATGGGGATTCTCCAGGCAAGAATACTAGAGTGGGTTGCCCTACCCTCCTCCTATGAACTGTAGCCCACTAGGCTCCTCTGTCCATGGGGATTCTCCAGGCAAGAATACTAGAGTGGGTTGCCCTACCCTCCTCCTATGAACTGTAGCCCACTAGGCTCCTCTGTCCATGGGGATTCTCCAGGCAAGAATACTAGAGTGGGTTGCCCTACCCTCCTCCTATGAACTGTAGCCCACTAGGCTCCTCTGTCCATGGGGATTCTCCAGGCAAGAATACTAGAGTGGGTTGCCCTACCCTCCTGCAGGGGATCTTCCTGACTTAGGGATTGAATCCACTTCTCTTATGTCTCCTGCCTTGGCAGGTGGGTTCTTTACCACTAGTGCTGCCTACAAAGCCCAGATCTTTGCCAATTATAATTCATTTAATACAACCAAACTGTGATAAAACAAAATAAAAGGACAGTTTGCGACCAATGACTTCTCCTTCACTAGTGGCTGTAGGTTTTCTTAAGATGGGAAGTATGGTAATGGCTGGCATAATGCGTGACCTTTCTAGGATATGCTAAAATAAAAGGTGTGATTGTATATTACATGATGCACGCTGAATTCAATTTTCTGATGACTTCTGTCCTTTCGGTAGGCATTCATCTAAATGATATGGTTGAATTGACAAAATGAGATAAATTTATTTATTCTTCTAAGGTAAACTACAGAGCTTTAAAATGTTATTTTGTTAAGGAGGGCAGTTCATAGATTATTTGATTGAAAGTTGGGCTTTAAGTAAAAGACGTGTTCAGTTCACTAATGTGTAGTTTGTCAGATATCACTAATTCTGTTGTGTATGTGTACACTTGTGTATTTATCTGAAACCTTAAGTAATTTTCTGAAAGGGTCTGATGTACTTTATGAAATAAATTGACATTTGAACGAATTTGTCTAATTTTGGATGAGGCAAAATATTTTAAGCTCTTTTGAAAAAACTCGATGTATTTGCTTAGGGCCTCATGATTTGGGCTTCCCTTGTGGCTCAGCTGGTAAAGAATCCACCTGCAATACGGGAGACCTGGGTCCCATCCATGGGTTGGGAAGATCCCCTGGGGAAGGCTACCCCCTCCAGTATTCCAGCCTGGAGAATCCCATGGACTGTATAGTCTATGGGGTCGCAAAGAGTTGGACACAACTGAGCGACATTCACTTTATGATTTGGAACATATGTTCACATAAATTTATTCATGTAATCTTAATAACCACTTCATTGTTAGAGCCAATTTGACCTCCTGATGGCAATATATTCATGCATTTTTACATTTTAATTATTTATTTAAAATTAATTTTATTAGCGTATAGTTGATTTACAGTGTTGTGGTCGTTTCTGTTGTACCCTGCATTTTTCACAAGTAGGAATTTTCAACTGAGGCACCAAAGAAGTTGTATATCAAATGTCAAAGTGAGTTGCGAGAAATTATCAGGACTCAGAATTTCAAAGAAGATAACAGAAACTAATTGGATAATTTTAAAATTTCTTCATATAAAGTAAAAGAGTTAAGTCCGAGAGAGGATTTTCTGGAGAGAATTTATATTGGAAATCCGTGGAAGTGCTGTGACTATCCCATCTTGTGTGTATCTGTGTGTATGTGTGTTAATCGATCAGTTGTGTCTGACTCTTTGCAACCCATGGGCTGTAGCCTGCCAGGCTTCTCTGTCCATGGGATTCTCTGGGCAAGAATACTGGAGTGGGTTGCCATTCCCTTCCCCAGGGGATTTTCCCAATTTAGGGATCAAACCTGGGTCTCCTACGTTGCAGGCAGATTCTTTACCATCTGAGTTTGTGGCTCTTCTTGAATGTGGTGGGAAGGGCTTCAGCTCTGCTTGGAGAGTCTGATTTGTGGTTGAGGACAGAAGCAAAAATGTTACCAAGAGAACTCAGCAGGGTGGAGGGATGTGCCTGGTGATGCTGTGCAAAGGGAAGTGAGCCCCAAGAGCCAGCTATGGCACTCACAATAGGGATGTTACCTGAAGTCATTTTCAAAGAATCTTGCCTAAGAGGACAGCTTGTGGCAGGCCCTGGTTGGGGTAAAAGAAAAGTTAGTGTTAAATTAGGAGAAGGCAATGGCACCCCACTCCAGTACTTTGCCTGGAAAATCCCATGGACAGAAGAGCCTGGTAGGCTGCAGTCCATTGGGTCGCTAAGAGTCGGACATGACTGAGCGACTTCACTTTCACTTTTCACTTTCATGCATTGGAGAGGGAAATGGCAACCCACTCTAGTGTTCTTGCCTGGAGACTCCCAGGGATGGGGGAGCCTGGTGGCTGCCCTCTATGGGGTCACACAGAGTCGGACACGACTGAAGTGACTTAGCAGTAGCAGCAGTGTTAAATTAATTAGAGCTTTGATTGTTAATGTGAGTTTGCCAGTAAATAGGTATTATTATGAAAGCTTTCAAACATGTACATAAATAGAAAAGTAAAATGAACCCCTTTACACCTACTGCTCAGAATTGACAGTTTTCAAGATTTTCTGTGTGTGTTTCATGTATCAACATATCACAGAAGGAAGCTGTAAAAATATGGTTATTTTCTTACATAATCACAATTCTGTTATCTTACCTAACAAAATTAACAATAATCCCATAGTCTCGTTCACTAGTGAGTTCATTTTCAAATTTCCTTGATTGTCTCAAATATGTCTTTTTAGAGTTTGATTCTTCTAATTAGGATGTAAATAATTCTTAGCTATTCCTTCTGACAGAATCTCAAAGTTGTTTTGAATCTCCCTTTCCCCCCATACCTTTGATGTGTTGAATAAATTTGGTAATTTATCACCTGGTGTATCTGTGTTCTGCATTTGATTGTTTCTTTCTTTTTGGAATACTTAATGAGTTTCTTTATCCCCTGTTTTGAGTTGGTGATGGACAGGGAGGCCTGGCGTGCTGCGATTCATGGGGTCTCGAAGAGTCGGACACGACTGAGCGACTGAACTGAAACTGGGAGTTAGCTGTCAAACGTCCATTGGATTCAGGTTCTGTCTTTTGGACAATATAGGTGGTGCTGTAAAGTTTATATGCTATTTATCTGGACATGTGTGGTTCTCTGTCTTTAGTGACACTAGGCGTCAGCAGTGGATTTGAATTTAAATCAACAGTCAGAAAGCCCAGTCTCTACATTCAGAAGTTTCCCATTACCAGCCCACCCCCAGTTTTACTGAGATGTGATTGACATGTAGCACTGTAGTATTTTAAGGTGTACAGCAAAATGATTTGATATATGTGTATATTGCAAAATGATTACCACAGTAGTTTAGATAACATCCCTCTCCTCACATAGCTATAAATATTTTTTCTTGTAATGAGAACTTTTAAGGTTTTCTCTCTTAGCAGCTTTTGAATATATAATACCATCTTGTTAGCTGTAATCGTCATGCTGTGTATTACATCCTGGGAAGAACGTATAACTGGGAGTTTATAGTTTTTGAACGCCTTTACCCATTTTCACCTCTATCTCCCTCTGGCAGCCCCAATGTAATCTGTTTCTGAGTTTGTTTTTTAAAATGCCACATATAAGTAAGATCATACGATATTTATCTTTCTTTGTATGACTTATTTCACTTAGCATAAAATCCTCATGGTCTATCCATGTTGTAAAAATGGCAAGATTTCCTTTTTTATGGCTGAATACTATTCCTGTGTGTGTGTGTGTGTGTGTGTGTGTACACATGTTTATCACAGTATCCATTCAATCCATTCATTCATTGACGGGCACTTAGGTCGTTGCTATGTTTTGGCTGTTGTAAATAATGCTACAGTGAACACGGTGATACAGATATGTCTTTGAGTTAGTGATTTTGTTTCCTTCAGATATGTACCTTGAATGGGAATTGCTGGATCCTCTGGTGGTTGTATTTTTAGTTTCTTTGAGCAACCTTTATAATGTTTTCTACAGTGGCTGCACCAATTTACATTCCCTCCAATAGAGCCCAACTTCTTTTCTCCACATCCTTATCAACACATCTCTTGTCTTTTTTATTACAGCCATTCTAACAGTGTGAGGTGATATTTTATTGTGGTTTTGATTTCATTTCCCTGATGGTTAATGATGTTGACTGTCTTTTCATGTACCTGTTGCTCATTTTTATGTCTTCTTTGGGAAATGTCTATTTAGTTCGTCTGCCTATATTTTAATCAGATATTTTTGGTATTTAGTTTATGAGTTCTTTATATCTTTTGGATAGTAACTTCTTATTAGATACATGATTTGCAAATATTTTCCTCCGTTCTGCAGGTTTCCTTTTCATTTTGTTGATGGCTTCTTTTGCTGAGTGGAAGCTTTTTAGTTTAGTGTGGTCCTACTTGCTTAGTTTTGCTTTTGTTGAATTTCCTTTTTATGTGAAATATTAAAAATCATTGCCAGAACCAATGTCAGGGAGCTTACCCCCTTGGTTTTCTTCTAGGAGTTTTATGGTTTCAGGTCTTGCATTAGAATCTTTAATCTATTTTTTTTTAAATTTTTATCTAATTGTTTCACCTATGAATGGTCATTTCTTTAGTTATTTTTTTGGAAGTAGCAAACAGGTGGTTTTCTAACTCTGTCCCTCTTGCCACCTTAACTGGAATTTTTTTAAGGAAAACTTTTTCCTTAACTAGGCTATTTGGTTACTCTGAAAAGGAATTTACCTAGGATAGATAGGATAAATATTTAATTCTTTCCCTTTAAATGTTAATTTCAGAGTAAGGAGTTGATACCCTGGTTGCATTTAGTGGTGACCAAGAGACATGAAACAACAGACTGGTTCCAAATAGGAAAAGGACTACATCAAGGCTGTATATTATCACCCTGCTTATTTAGCTCATATGCAGAGTACATCATGAGAAACGCTGGACTGGAAGAAACACAAGCTGGAATCAAGATTGCCAGGAGAAATATCAGTAACCTCAGATATGCAGATGATACCACCCTTATGGCAGAAAGTGAAGAGGAACTCAAAAGCCTCTTGATGAAAGTGAAAGTGGAGAGTGAAAAAGTTGGCTTGAAGCTCAACATTCAGAAAACGAAGATCATGTCATCCGGTCCCATCACTTCATGGGAAACAGTGGAAACAGTGTCAGACTTTATTTTTTTGGGCTCCAAAATCACTGCAGATGGTGACTGCAGCCACGAAATTAAAAGACGCTTACTCCTTGGAAGGAAAGTTATGTCCAACCTAGATGGCATATTCAATAGCAGAGACATTACTTTGCCAACAAAGGTCCGTCTAGTCAAGGCTATGGTTTTTCCTGTGGTCATGTATGGATGTGAGAGTTGGACTGTGAAGAAAGCTGAGTGCCGGAGAATTGATGGTTTTGAACTGTGGTGTTGGAGAAGACTCTTGGGAGTCCCTTGGACTGCAAGGAGATCCAACCAATCCATTCTGAAGGAGATCAGCCCTGGGATTTCTTTGGAAGGAATGATGTTAAAGCTGAAACTCCAGTACTTTGGCCACCTCATGTGAAGAATTGACTCATTGGAAAAGACTCTGATGCTGGGAGGGATTGGGGGCAAGAGGAGAAGGGGACGACAGAGGATGAGATGGCTGGATGGCATCACTGACTCGATGGATATGAGTCTGGGTGAACTCCGGGAGTTGGTTATGGACAGGGAGGCCTGGCGTGCTGTGATTCATGGGGTCGCAAAGAGTCGGACACGACTGAGTGACTGAACTGAAGGAGATCAGTCCTGGGTGTTCATTGGAAGGACTGATGCTGAGGCTGAAACTCCAGTACTTTGGCCACCTCATGCGAAGAGTTGACTCATTGGAAAAGACCCTGATGCTGGGAGGGATTGGGGGCAGGAGGAGAAGGGGACGACAGAGGATGAGATGGCTGGATGGTATCACCGACTCGATGGACATGAGTTTATGTAAATTCCGGGAGTTGGTGATGGACAGGGAGGCCTGGCGTGCTGCGATTCATGGGGTCACAAAGAGTCGGACATGACTGAGCGACTGAACTGATCTGAACTGAATGAGACAGACAGACGGAGTGATTGATTTTTGTATCCTTTTAAACTTAAGGGTTTATATATTCTGTGTGTTTCAAACAGTTGCAGTCTTTACCCTCTTAGATAGACAAAATTTTAATCTTTGGTCGATGGAAACCCTCTTATGTTCCTCTTGTGCCCCATTGACATGACCTCATTAATCTTCAGTAGCTTCCTTGCTGTTATGAGATGTTCAGGTTCATTTTGTATATTTTCCTCCCCAAGTAATCAGTTATTCCTCTAATGACCCTTGGTTCCTTTTTGTGGGGAGTGATGTTTAGAAACAAAAATGTGGGCACTAGTAATGCTTACTGTTATGGATTTGTCATTACTTTTAAGCCTTTTTAATGTTCATTTCTTTCTTATGTAGTTATTTATTATTTGTTCTATCCTACAACATATACAGTTTCAATATATATATTCTACAGTGTGTAAAATGTGGTCCTGAAATGTGTATTCTACAATATACAAATTTAATTTAAATATAATAATACTGATATTACCACTGACAGTAAGAATACCGATTGAAGTATAAACTTCCGTTGAAGCAGGGTGTTTGTCCTTAGAGTTTATTCTACTTAGGTCAGATGGTCAAAATACCATGTTCTAAAGCCACTAGAAAGAATTATTTTGTCAGTGATTATATCACCACTTGATATACAGTTAATCTTACTTGTTTCAGTTTGTTTGTCCATATGTAGTTCTGTCTGCAAAAGAAACATTGGCAACATAATTCCAGGGCTAGTAAAAGTGGTTACCTGTGGGTGGAGGGAGAAAGGAATAGATGGATAGAAGTGAGAATTCTCTGAATATACCTTGTTAAACTATAGGTTTGAGCTTGTATTCATGGAAATGCATTATATATTTTGAAAATAAAAATCAGATTAAAAAATTACCTATACCTAGAGATGTCAAGTGAAAGAGGAGAGTGAAAAAGTTGGCTTAAAATTCAACATTCAGAAAACTAAGATCATGGCATCTGGTCCCATCAGTTCATGGGAAATGGATGGGAAAACAGTGGAAACAGTGGCAGACTATTTTTGGGGGCTCCAAAATCACTGCAGATAATGATTGCAGCCATGAAATTAAAAGACACTTACTCATTGGAAGGAAAGTTATGACCAACTTGGACAGCATATTAAAAAGCACGAGACATTACTTTGCCAACAAAGGTCCATCTAGTCAAGGCTATGGTTTTTCCAGTGGTCACGTATGGATGTGAGAGTTGGACTGTGAAGAAAGCTGAGCACCGAAGAATTGATGCTTTTGAACTGTGATGCTGGAGAAAACTCTTGAGAGTCCCTTCGACTGCAAGGAGATCCAACCAGTCCATCCTAAAGGAGACCAGTCCTGGGTGTTCATTGAAAGGACTGATGGATGCTGAGGCTGAAACTCCAGTACTTTGGCCACCTCATGCGAAGAGTTGACTCATTGGAAAAGACCCTGATACTGGGAGGGATTGGGGGCAGGAGGAGAAGGGGACGACAGAGGATGAGATGGCTGGATGGCATCACCGACTCAATGCACATGAGTTTGGGTAGACTCCGGGAGTTGATGATGGACAGGGAGGCCTGGTGTGCTGCAATTCATGGGGTCACAAAGAGTCGGACACGACTGAGTGACTGAATTGAACTGAACTGAGAGATGTCAAATAGTCTGCTGAATAAATTCCAAGTTTAGAGGTGAAGTTTGGCTGGAGATGTACATTTGGAAGACTGTGTTTAAAACAGTGAGGTCAATGAGATCCCAGTGAGAGTGAGTGTAGATGCAGAAGAGGTCTGGGCTTGGTACCTGGACTGCGACCAGGGTGGTATAACTTCAAGGTATTTTGTACCCAGACTGATGCCTGTTTTATCACAAAGACATCAGAAGATAGGGATCCAGCAAAAGAGACTGAAGGGTACCTAGTGAGTGAGAAGGGAAAGCAGATGAATGTGGCATCAGGAAGCCACATGAGAAAGTGACTCAAGAAGCAGGAAGTGACCAACCACCTGCTCTTTCAGTCACTTTTTTTTTTTTTAAATTTACTTTTTGGCTGTGGGCATATAGTTCCCAACCAGGGATGGAACCCACATTCCCTGCTTTGGGAGTGTGGATTCTTTTTATTTTTTTGGCATGTGGGATCTTAGCTCCCTGACCAGGGATTGAACCCATGACTCCTGCAGTGAAAGCATGGAGTCTTAACCACTGGACCATCAGAAAAATCCCTGGAAGTGTGGATTCTTTTTTTTTTTTTTATTTTTAAACTTTACATAATTGTATTAGTTTTACCAAATATCAAAATGAATCCATCACAGGTATACATGTGCTCCCCATCCTGAACCCTCCTCCCTCCTCCCTCCCCATACCATCCCTCTGGGTCGTCCCAGTGCACTAGCCCCAAGCATCCAGTATCGTGCATTGAACCTGGACTGGCATCTCGTTTCATACATGATATTTTACATGTTTCAATGCCATTCTCCCAAATCTTCCCACCCTCTCCCTCTCCCACAGAGTCCATAAGACTGTTCTATACATCAGCGTCAATTTTGCTGTCTCGTACACACGGTTATTGTTATCATCTTTCTAAATTCCATATATATGCGTTATTATACTGTATTGGTGTTTTTCCTTCTGGCTTACTTAACCACTGGACCAGGAAAGCCCCTCAGTCACATTTTGTATTATGATTTTTCCAGCACATCCTAAACCACAAGAGCATATTTAAAAGCGTTATAGGAGGTGGCTGAACTTAGAGAAATGGGAGATATTTAGAGTGGGAAAGATGTGGTCTGATAATGGGAAAGTTAAGTCCAAGCTACAAGAGAAATTCAGGTAAGTCACTTCTTGTGAAACTTTCACTTCTAGTCTACATTCGCAGAGCCTCAACTCTCACATTTAATTTTGTAAGTTTAAATGAAACTCTGGATTCAAAATAGGGTGAAATTAAAATTTAATGTTGAAAGAAGTAACAAAAAGTATTGTCTTTCATGAATTGTGAAAAAAAATACAGATAGAAAAATGATACATCTTTTTTTAAAAGCCAGTTAAACTTTATGATTGAAAGAAGGGACAATTACCATGCTAGAAGGTGAGGGCAGAGTGGGTGGCATAACTTCAAGATAATTTGTACCCTGGACACATTGATCAAAGGCAAAATAAAAAAGGAGCAACAGTCTGAGGGAGTCATTGCATTATCAGAAGAAGATTCCTTGTATTGCAATTCATGATATCAGGTCTCCTATGGCCAAGTCAAGAGATGAAATATAGTGTAGTTGATACACACAATGAATTCTATTAAAGTCTTTTTCACTGGTGAATATTCTTGTAAGGTAAGTTTTGCGTAGAAAGGATTTCATAGAAGCATGTGAAATAGACCTGTGTAGGGGGAACTGTATTCTTTTCTGAAGTTGTATATTACAGCTGAAAGAAGAAAATGGAGGATGGAGGATAAGGAAGAAAACAGGAAAGGTACAAAAAGATGATGAGAGATTTGTCTACATTCTTATTTTGATTGATATTTCTGCCTTTTTTGTTTTAGAAAAACACTTGGGCACTAAACATATCTAGAAGTTACCTATTTTATAATGTGTTGATAACACATTCATATAATTCTAAAGTTGTAGTTCTTGGATTACATGAAGCCCTAGAAATTTACAGCCACAATTCAAGTGTTAGGATGGCGATGTTAAATGATCTTTAGATTTAGATCTCATTTAGAAAATGATCTTCAGTTTCAGAGTTCTATATTTTGGTATTTTGCTTTTCAAAATAGGATTAGAAATGACCAAAGTAGAACATTTTCAAATGCAGTAACTATGAAAAAAATAGAAAAACACAAAGAAACAGCAAAATCACTTCAAATTTCTTTTGCCTAAAGTTGACCATGGTTTTTTCAGTACTTTTCCAGGTGGATATTCACTTGTATATATAAACATGTATGTATATTTAGTATTTATATTTTATGTAAAATATTTTATTTTAAATTAACATACTGCATCATAAAATTCATTTAAGATAGACTATAATATTTTATAATATGATATTCTTCATTCTTTTAAATAATTATGTAATAAGATTGGATATGCATGCTCAGTCATGTCTGACTGTTTGTGACCCCATGGACTGTAGCCCACCAGGCTCCTTTGTCCATGGAATTCTCCGGGTGAGAATACTGAAATGGGTTGCCGTGCCCTCCTCCAGGGGATCTTATCAACCCAGGAATCGAACTCACATCTCTTACGTCTCCTGCATTAGCAGATTTTTCCAGCAATCATGTGCAAGTCATGTACTGATGTGAGAGTTGGACTAGAAAGAAGAATGAGCACTGAAGAATTGATGCTTTCAAACTGTGGTGTTGGAGAAGACACCCTTGGACTGCAAGGGGATCAAATCAGTCAATCCTAAAAGAAATCAACCCTGAATATTCATTGGAAGGACTGATGCTGAAGCTGAAGCTCCCATACTTTGACTCTCTGATGTAAAGGGCTGACTCGTTGGAAATGACCCTGATGCTAGGAAAGATTAAGGGTAGGAGGAGAAGGGAGTGGCAGAAGATGAGATGGTTAGATAGCATCATCAACTCAATGGACATGAGTTTGAGCAAACTCCGGGAGATAGTGGACAGGAAAGCCTGGAGAGCTTCAGTCCATGGGTTCACAAAAAGTCAGACAGGACTGAGCAACTGAACAGGATCTTTTCTATTCCACATTACTGTACAGTATCCATTTTCATCACCCATCACAACTTGTTTTTAAAAATGGAACATTTTTTTACGTTTCAGTAGAGAAATGGATGTGGAAATACAGTCAAGATTCTTTTTGCTTAACTTATGTGGAAATCAAACATCAAAGCAATAAACATAACCAAGCTGGTGCAAGTGATTTCCAATGCTTGATTTAGGTATTTTGAGCATATCGGGCTATCTCCTGCATGGTATAATGCTGACCGTTTTCCATTAATGTCTCAACTTGATCACTGTCAACTTCAACTGGTCTGCCAGACCATGGAGCACCATCCAGAGAAATCTGCAACACAAAACTTTACAAACCACTTTTGACATGTTCCATCAGTCACAGCTTTGCCAACTACCTAGACAGTTCCATCTAGCTATTCTTAGCACATTGCCTAACCTAGAGTAACTGCTCAATAATTGTGCATTATTGTTATTAATTTACCCAATTAATACGGACAAAATGAAAGCAAAGAGGAACTAGAGTCTGTTGATAAGGGTGAAAGAGGAGAGTGAAAAAGCTAGCTTAAAACTCAGCATTCACAAAACTAAGATCGTGGCATCTGTTGCCATCACTTCATGGCAAATAGAAAAAGTGGAAACAGTGACAGATTTTATTTTCTTGGGCTCCAAAATCACTGTGGATGGGGACTACAGCCATGAAATTAAAAGACACTTGCTCCTTGGAAGAAAGCTATGACAAACCTAAACAGTATATTAAAAAGCAGAGATACCACTTTGCCAACAAAGATCCATATAGTCAAAGCTATGGTTTTTCCACAGTCATGAATGGATGTGAGAGTTGGACTATAAAGAAAGCTGAACACCGAAGAATTGATGCTTTTGAACTGTGGTGTTGGAGAAGACTCTTGAGAGTCCCTTGGACTGCAAGGAGATCCAACCAGTCTATCCTAAAGGAAATCCGTCCTGAGTGTTCATTGGAAGGATTGATGCTGAAGCTGAAACTCCAATACTTTGGCCACCTGATGCGAAGAACTGACTCACTGGAAAAGACCCTGATGCTTGCTTCCTGTGTCCCTAACAAGGTGTGGAATTAGTTAATACTCTGGTTCAAGTTTTGCAGGTCATCCAGGAATATCAGGAATCCCACGATTCCTTTGCTAAATTCTCAATGCTTCCATCTACCCCAGACAGCCTCCTTTTATTCTGATGTTGCTGCTTTACGGGTGGGTGGATGAGAGGATGGTCTGTACACAAGGCAGTCTAGATTGCCCGATCCGTTTCTCTTGACCGCGTGGACATGGAAGGCCTAGAGCCTGGAATCTACCCTGATGCTGCAGCTGTTCTTTTTTCCTTCCTTTAACGCTTGAGGGAACTTGAGTCCCAGAGAAGTGAATTGGTTTGTTCAAAGTCACACAGGTGGGAAGATGGTTGAGACTAGCGTGGAGCCCATGTCTGACTCCAGCTCTAGTATTTACCTCCTGCTTGACCCCCAGACGTCCTGGCAGCATCCCGCTAGAGGCTTCATAGCACCTATCACAGAATCTTCACATGCCAGAAATGCCTCCCAGTGTCTTATAAAATCAAATGCCTGCAACTCTGCAGGGAGGCAGTCCGTAAGACGTGTAATGAGTGAATGTGTGTGTGTGTGCATCTATGCAGATGCACATTTGTGCCTCTTTTTCCCTCTTTGAATGGCATAAATATATGAAATATTTTACTTTCCTCTTTTACCCAAGACTGAGGAGACATGGGCAGGTTTCTGGAGAGCAAATTCTCTGTCCAAATAACAGCTGCCACTCAGATCCAGCCAATCAGTATTGTGTAAAAATGTGGACTCAGATTTACCAATTCTGTGATTTTTCAAAATAGTCCAGAAATCCACTTTTTAAAAATGCAGAATCTTCACATATGATCTTGGCACACATTCTCGTGTTATTTTGTAAATACAGTTTAGACTAAAAAACACATGTCTCTGGATTGAAACCTCTGAGTTTGTTTATGAAGCTCTCTCCCTTACCTTCCGTGAGGGCAAATAATTCATTTAGAAAATACAAGCACCTAGATACTTAGTAAAAACAGATGGTATTCCCTAAGTAGGTACAGAATATAAAGAAATCACACAAAGTACCTCTCCCCACCTTTTTTTTAGGTTAATACTGAATCTCAGTGGAAAGACTAGAACTAATTAGAGCTGTTTCAGTGAGACTTTAATTTCAAGAAGATTATTTTTGACTTTTGCCTTTGAGTTCTATGAAGAATTAAAAATTGTACAATGTTATGGGTGGCAAAAATTCTTACAACCTTTTTTCATAATTTGAGAAATTGTTATTGATTATTTTGGAAGATGGAGGGGTGCCATCTAATGGTGGTTCAAGAAACCTTTAGATACAGGAGCCTTGTATTTCAAAGGAGCGAAAAGACAAGTGTGTCTTATCTCTTGACAGAAGACCTTTCAGATTTGGTGGCTGCAGGAACATACCTTGACTTAATTCACTGCTTTTGAATTTGCCTCAGAGGCTTTAGTGTAGTGAATCTTTCCTTTTGTGTTTTGCCAAAGTGGAGTTGAAAGACAACAGATGAAATCCATAATCTTGTAGCACTCCACATAGCTCTATATACTGTTCATCCTTTTTCCTCGGTGGGCATTTGTAAGCCAGATATGAGCAGCTTGATCAGTTTTTATGATACACTTATTTGGTGACTTACAAAAATGAGAGTACATGAGCTCATGGAAAATGAAGAAACATTACATAGAAGATAGATTCCAGAATAAATAACAAAGCAACTTGGAGGTAACAAAGGCTATAAAGAGAATATTGTTGTTGTTGGTATTTAGACACTTAATCATGTCCAACTCTTCTGTGACTTCATGGACTGTAGCCTGCCAGGCTCCTCTCACCATGAAATTCTCCAGGTGAGGATACTGGAGTAGGTTGTCATTTCCTCTTCCAGGGGATCTTCCTGACACAGGATCGAACTCATGTCTCCTGCATTGCCGGCGGATTCTTTTACCGCTGAGCCACTGGGGAAGTCCCCATAAAGAGAACAGAAAATTTAAAAAATAAGTATTTTCTGAGAAGTAAAAGATGGTTTAATGGATTAAGGGGAAAAGAACAGGCTACAACTATTTCCTAGAAATTGAAAACACAATGGGATAAACAAAAAAAATTAGAAGAACTGAAATTTTATTGTGAATTAAATTCTCTGAAATAGGGGAAAAATCAAAGGTTAGAAATTAGAGATAAAAATTAGAAAATTAGAGGGCTAGTCTGAGAAAACCAGTGTTAAAGAGTTTCAGGATGCAAGAACAGTGAAAATGGAAGGTGAAGAAATCATTGTGAAATAATATAAGAAAAATTTCTGATACTCTAAAGATGAATATATGAGTGAAAAGGACTGACTGAATGTTTAGCCAAATAGACAAAAATAATCACATTCCAAGAAAAATCTTGTGCAATTTTATGCTTTGGACGGAGAGAACATTCTGGGGCGTCAGGGGGGTGGGGTGTGGGGTTAACACAAATAAGCGAACATATATAATACTTTGGAATCAAAATGATTTTGAATTTCTTAACAGCAACATTGGAAGTCTGAAAACAGTGGAACAAAGCTTTCAAAATAAAGAAAACTATTTTTACCAAAAATTCTATACCCAATGAAAATATTAGTTAAATGGAAAATTAATATTAGAGTAATTTCTGATATGCAAGACCTAAAACATTTATATTCACATACACTTTTTGGGGAAGTTACTGGAGGATGTTCTCCATCAAAAAAAGGGATAAACCAAGTAAACCATAAAAGGAAAATGTGGGAATCAGTAAACAGGAGATCAAATGGGGAACAATAAAAAACAATCCCAGGATGAAGTAAAAGGGGATCTCATGATGACTCTTGTGTTCCAGGTATAGAGGTCATGCTTAAGGTAGATCTTCAGGAATGTAGGTTTGATAATGTGAGATCTAGTAAATTTCAAGTTTCCATAGTTGTGTCTACCCTTCCCTAGAGGCTGAATTGGTAGATACAGTAAAAGGCAGTGGGAACCATCATTTTACAGGTGAGATCTATAAAGCTGACAGTGTGTTGTTGAGACAGTAAATATTTTCCCACGATGGATGTCTACCTCAAAGCCTAGTCTTTACCTATTTATGTCTTGAAAAAAATGTGTTGATTCCTGTAGTCTCTATGTAGAAGAAAACAGAAAATTTTCTCCTGTAGACATACATATTAATATATGTACAGATTCTCTCATGAGAGACAGATAAGGTCGATAACCATAATGGACTATGTGTAGAAGAAGCATATGGCTGGTGGGGGTTGGTGTGAGGTAAATGTTTTATTGCTTACTTTTTTGTTCCTTTTTAATATGGTATCACATATATGTCATTTACAGGTGAATAAAATCATTTTCCTTAAAGTTGTAAGTTATATGTATGTATAAAGATAAGAAACATTTATAGTCTGAAAAACTATGGGACTATTCCTTTTATCATTTAAAAGTATTTAGCCTTTCCTCAATTTATAACATTAGATTGTTTGATTTTGAAAGATGCACATTTAAATTCTGTTTTAGTATGGAAGAAGGAAACAGCCAATTTTTTGTAGTAGTTGCCAAATACCAATAACACAGATTAAGAATTCTTAGAGGCTGAATAATTGATGATGTGAATGATGAAACCTCTGTTGTTCCACAGGAGTAATTCTATAGTTTGAGAATGCCCTTTAGTAAATGTAATAGAATTCAAGTAATTCTAAACTTGAAAACCTTGCTCCATTAGGATCATATTTTCAGTATGAATTACCTGGGGGGTCCCACTGTGGGAAGGATGCTTGCTATGGCGTGGACAAGACAACAGCTGAAGCTGAAAAATCAATGTAACCCTTCAGTTCTGCACTAGTAATCTTTTTCCCTCATCCTGTCACTCACAGAGATTGTCCAGTTTTTATTGTGAAACTTAAAGAGACCAAGTTAACATTCAGATTGATGAAAGGTTATGTATGAGAGTTGATTGCTTCAAAATCGGCAAATCAGTTGAATTCTCCTGTTTTTCTTTACATTGTTATCTGTTGGGTCCTGATTTTTGTTTATGTATTTTTTTTCTGATTTGTTTCCACAGACTTATTGAAACTTAAAGTAGACCATTCCCATTTATTTAGAATATAGTATACTTGGTACCTTTTCTATGGTACCCATTAATAAGAGGCAAGATGAGAGCAAGGTAATATCCTAGATAACAGAATTCAGAATTCCATGATTATTAGAGCATATCGTGTTGGCAGGTATTGTTTTATAAATGAAACTTAGTTTGTTTATGTGCTAAGTAATGTGAGTGAAAAGGCTTCCTGGACAGCTCAGTGATAAAGAATCTGCCTGCCAGTGCAGGAAAAGCAGAGAGTGCCGGTTCAATCCCAGGTTCAGGAGGATCCCCTGGAGGAGGAAATGGCAACCTACTTGGTAATCTTGCCTGGAATACCCTGTAGACAGAGGATCCTCATGGGCTACAGTCCATGGGGTTGCAGAGAGTCGGGCATAACTTAAGTGACTGAGCACAGCACAATGCAAATGAAGAATGAAATTAGCAAATACCAGATTTTCAGAAGGGAAGAAAGAGCTAGACATCCAGGATAAAAGGAAGAGAAAGGAATTAATGCCTGACTAATGAAGGAAAGTTATGACCAACCTAGACAGCATATTAAAAAGCAGAGAGATTACTTTGTCAACAAAGGTCCGTCTAGTAGTCATGTATGGATGGGAGAGTTGGACTATAAAGAAAGCTGAGCACCAAAGACTTGATGCTTTTGAACTGTGGTGTTGGAGAAGACTCTTGAGAGTCCCTTGGACTGCAAGGAGATCCAACCAGTCCATCCTAAAGGACATCAGTCCTGGGTGTTCATTGGAAGGACTGATGTTGAAGCTGAAAATCCAATACTTTGGCCACCTGATGTGAAGAGCTGACTCATTTGAAAAGACCCTGATGCTGGGAAAGATTGAGGGCAGGAGGAGAAGGGGACAACAGAGGATGAGATGGTTGGATGGCATCACCGACTTGATGGACATGGGTTTGGGTGGACTCCAGGAGTTGGTAATGGACAGGGAGGCCTGGCATACTGTGGTTCATGGGGTCACAAATAGTCCGACATGACTGAGTGACTGAACTGAATTTGAGGAATCATGATCTTGGGATTCCTTAGGACAGTTAGAAGTGCATTATCTTTTTCAGTACATTGAATCAGTTTGGTGTATGCCTATCTTGCTTTGTTCTGTTATGAAGACATTTTTCGTTTGTCTGTTGTAAATTTCCTCACTCGTAATTGTCCATTTCAGAGTGGAGGGGGAAATATTATAGATGGTGGTAATAATTGCATGGGGGCCTGCCTGATGGTTCAGCCTGGGAGAATTTGCCTGCCAGTACAGAAGACACGAGTTCAATCCCTGGGTCAGGAAAATCCCCTGGAGAAGGAAATGGAAACCCACTCCAGTATTCTTGCTTAGGGAATCCCCTGGACAGAGGAGCCTGGTGGGCTTCAGTCCATGGGGTCACCAAGACTTGGACACGACTTACCAACTAAACAACAGCAACAATTACATGAAAACAGGAAAGACTGCTGGTGTGGTGTCCTTTCACAGATGTTTATGAATTCTATGGCTGTTGAGTATGAGAGTGGACGAGGAGGGATCTTCCACTTGGTATATCCAAACATGAGTTTATGGTGTCTTAGGTTTGAATTTAATGGATGAATGTTTATGCTGAAAGTGACGGAGTATCTAAACCAAACTGGCTGTAGTAGAAAATGTATTTTATTGCCTTAGCCACTGAAACGGAGAAGGCAATGGCACCCCAGTCCAGCACTCTTGCCTGGAAAATCCCATGGATGGAGGAGCCTGGTAGGCTGCAGTCCATGGGGTTGCTAAGAGTTGGACATGACTGAGCAGCTTCACTTTCACTTTTCACTTTCATGCATTGGAGGAGGAAATGGCAACCCACTCCAGTGTTCTTGCCTGGAGAATCCCAGGGACGGAGGAGCCTGACGGGCTGCCGTCTGTGGGGTCCCACAGAGTTGGACATGACTGAAACGACTTAGCAGCAGCAGCAGCCACTGAAAAGGCAAGGGTAAAACTGGCTTCAGGAACTTGAACTTGAGTATCAAGACTTGGCACTTCTCCACCTCTTAGATCTGTGTTTGGCTGTGTTGCTTTACTTTCAGACTTCAGAGAAAGCTGGTCCCAATCAACATGATCCTGAATCCAACAGTAGAGGGAATCTGCATCTTTATGCTTAAGCAAAAGTCTCAGAATTGTGTCTTAAAAAAATTGTTTTTTAAAATTTTATATTGGAACTATAGTTGATTTACAATGCTGTGTTTGTTTCAGAAATACAGCATAGTGATTCAGTTATACATGTATCTATTGTTTTTCAAGTTCTTTTCTCATTTAAGTTATTACAGGATATAAAGCAGAGTTCACTATGCTATGAAATAGGTCCATATTGGTTATCTATTGTATATGTAGTAGTGTGTATATGTTAATCCCCCATCTTTTCTCTTGGATAATCGTAAGGTTGTTTTCTAAGTCTGTGAGTCTGTTTCTGATTTGTTACCAAGTGCATTGTATCATTGTTTAAAACTTCCACATATAAGCGATATCATATTTGTCTTTGTCTGACTTACTCCATGTAGTGTGATAATCTCTAGGTCCGTCCATGTTGCTGCAAACGGCATTATTTCATCAGAATTGTCTTGTTGACTTTCACTGGCCTGGTCTAAGTCTGTGGCCACCCCTGTGAGTAGAATCAGGAGCAGGGCCCTTCTCTTCAGCGTCTTTGTGTCCTTAGTGATTAGCACAGGTGTTACACAACGCATAGTAGGTGCTCAGTGTGCAGGTGTTAGGTGCAACTGTAACCTGTTCTTCTGAAAGCAACCAGTTTGCATTGTTAGAGCCGTTCTAATATATTCCTGATTTTAATTTTGAAGGATTTTTGGTAGAATTAGGTGACTTGTTGGATAGGCTGAATGAAAAGTGAAAATCGCTCAGTCATGTCTGACTCTTTGCAACCTCATGGACTATACAGTCCAGGGAATTCTCCAGGCCAGAATACTGGCATGGGTAGCCTTTCCCTTCACCAGGGGATCTTCCCAACCCAGGGATCGAACCCAGGTCTCCCGAATTGCAGGTGGACTCTTTACCAACTGAGCTATCAGGGAAGCCACATGGATAAGCTGAATATAATTACTAAAATCCAAGAACATGAGATTTTATATCTGCATATTATCTGGACTCTGTCCAAACTTCATAGTATAATTTGGGATAGACATAAGAAAGTAACCTAAATATGAGTATTGTTTAAACACAATAAGAGTTTAAGAGATAAGAGATCCCCTACTGACAGGAAAAAAAAATTTTTTTTTTTGAATCATGCTACTGAGGAGTGGGAGTCATGAGGGTAATGTAGATGATAGTTGGAAATGAGAGGATTTGAATTTTGGAATATCATGACATTACAATTTAGAGGAATGAGTCAGTAAAACTAAAATTACTCTTTCACGATTGTGACAGAATATGAAATAAGCACATAGTGATCTTTAAATGTATGTTTGAAATTCATTTTATAGTGACGTTTAAAATAGGTGGTCTGGTGGGTTGTGTAAAATATTCTTTAAACCTAATAAGAGAAAAAGTGACCTGAAATAGATGTAAGACTTTTGTGTAGTGTCAGTTGCTAATGCCTAATCTTCTGAGTTTAATAAAGGGAATTCCAAAGACAGGACTTTTAGTATGATAGAGGAAAATGTACCTAGTTACCCTAAAAAGAAGCTATTCAGCACTTGTGTAATTATGCCTGTCTTCTGATGGGAACTTCACTTTCAAAGCTTTTTCTGCATCATCTTAACTTCCATTGAATGCCAGCTTTGCTTCAAAAACTTTTCTTACAAGTTGAAAAGATGAAAGCAAAAGTGATTCAGTTATCAGTGATGTCACAGAATTTGAGGCATTTCCAATCATGCTTTGTTTGTTCATTTTGCATAATCTCAAAACTCACTGATGTGCGCCAATCCAAAATGAATTTAGTGACTTAACCACAGCATCTAATTGCGTGGGAGATTGAAAGAATGCATCATTTGAGCTCATTGGCCCTGGCATTAAAAGATGTTGTTAAATATTTCAAATAGTCAAGAGAATCATAGTTTCAGTTAAACAAATGTACTGTTTATCAGAATAATAAGGTGCAAACTTTTAGGAGACTCATAATTATACAGTTTTATGAAAATCAGTCCTGAATATTCATTGGAAGGACTGATGCTGAAGCTGAAGCTCCAATATTTTGGCCACCTGATTCGAAGAGCCGACTCATCAGAAAAGACCCTGATGCTGGGGAAGATTGAAGGCAGGAGGAGAAGGGGATGACAGAGGATGAGATGGTTGGATGGCATCACCGACTCGATGGACATGAGTTTGAGCAAACTCCGGGAGTTGGTGTTGGACAGGGAAGCCTGGCGTGCTGCAGTCCATGGGGTTGCAGTTGGACATGACTGAGTGACTGAATTGAACTGATGGTGGTTTTGATTATTGTGTGTAAGTTTAAAATAGTAGCATGCTTGGAAATGTATAGCATAAATGACCTCCATATTATTGAAGACAGAGATGTGTGGTTTGTAGGAATAACAGGTAGTAGACAGTCTCATGTGGTTATGGGTAGGGGGTCTGGAGGTGAACTGGGTTCAAATCTTGCCAGCCACTTACTTAGCCAAGGGATACTGCGTGTGTTAACTAATATCTGTGCCTTAGTTCCCTGAGCTATGAAATGGGGTTAATAATACTGACGCCTTCACAGAGATGTTGTAAAGATTTAAATGTGTTACTGTGTGTAAAGTACCTAGAACAACACTAAGCATTTGCTGTTGTGATTACTTTCTATAGGTCTTAAACTTTTTCTTCAGGATATATGGAATCTTACCACAGGCTTCCCTCATGGTCTAGTGGTTAAGACTTTGTCTTCCAGTGAAGGGAGTGCAGGTTCAATCCCTGGTTGTGGAGCTCAGATCCCACGTGCCTCGCAGCCAAAAAAAAAAAAAAAAAAAAAACCAAAGCATAAAACAGAAGTCATGTTGTAACAAATTCAATAAAGACTTTAAAAATGGTCCACATAAAAAAAAATCTTAAAAACTCTGTTTAATAATGTTAAAAAAAATATGGAAAGTCTGCAGTAAGTTCAAGTGGATTGCATTGAAAAATTTAGTAATTAACTTAAAGCTACAAATGTGGTTTATTTTGTCTCCTCTAAGACACATCCCTCACACTTCCCAGGTAGGCATTGATTGTTGCGCATGACAGATCACAAGTTATTCATCCTTTTCACGCTATGACTCAGTCTCACTCTTTCTCACTTAGAACTGCAGGTGTCGTCTTATTTCAGCTTAAGGTTCTGTCACATCTCAGGTTCAAGCAATTGCGTTTTCTTTCAAAATCACAACAGACCAAAGTTGTCTTTTTCTTCCACATCCAGGGCCTGGGTTGCTACCTCCATACCCCCTTCACTCAGCATTCTCTTTCTTGTCCCTAGTTTCTTTCTTTCCCCCTGTTTGTCATAAGTGAGATGTAAAATTATTCTGGCTTTAGAATTCCACAAAAGATCTTCATTTGTCTCTGGTTTAGCCCAGCACGCCCAGTTTCCCGCCTCACCTAGGCTTTCCCAGTGCACACTCCTGGCTTAGAAGTCAGGGAAGAGATTGCAGTTGATGAGAAAGAACTATCTACTATCTTATTTCTTCTCCCAAGTCCCTTAGCCCCATGGCAGGCTTTCTAAGAGAGAAGGCACAGGTGTTAAAAATGTCCGGAATATCTGTGCCCGTTGGTCTGTTGGAGGAAGGGGGATCCCTTCCAGGGCCCGAAACTGGGCTCTTGTCTAACACTTGGAAATTAATTGTCCGAGGAGACACATGTGCTGACAAAGCAAGAGATTTTATTGGGAAAGGGCACCCGGGTGGAGAGCAGCAGGGTAAGGGAACCCAGGAGAACTGCTCTGCCGTGTGGCTCGCAGTCTCGGGTTTTATGGTGATGGGATTGGTTTCCGGGTTGTCTTTGGCCCATCATTCTAATTCAGAGTCTTTCCTGGTGGCACACGCATCGCCCAGCCAAGATGAATGCTAGCGAGAGGGATTCTGGAAAATGGACGGACACACGGTGTCTCCTTTTGACCTTTCCCAAATTCTTCCGGTTGGTGGTAGCTTATTAGTTGCGTATTCCTTACCAGGATCTCCTGTCATAAAACAACTCATGTGAATGGTTATTAAAGGGCCTGGCCAGGGTGGGCGGTTTCAATCAGTGTGCTTCCCCTAAGGTCTACATCTCTTTCCTGGACTCTTATCTGAACTCTGCATCCCTGTCTACAGATTTTGCAGCCTCACACATGTGAGACAATCCCAGACTGCCTTGTTTGCATATATTCCACTGAGTAGTTTGCCTTTTAACCCTAAAGTACATTAAGAACATGTGTATCTGGTGGTTCCTAAATATGAAGCCTTGTGTAGCCATGTGGCAAAGGCAGCTACATGAAAATTTTATTACTTCTTGACCAAGGTAAAGATTAATAGGAAGCATTTTGGTTCATAGAGTACGTAATGCAACTTTTTTAAAAGCCATGAACTTGTTATGTTCGGGTGGCTGCTCACATAATCCTTTGGAATCTTAATGATCCGTGAGATAAATTGCTTACATTTTTAGAGATACATCTGCATCACAAAACATCAGCTCTTTCAAGAGGCCCCTGTGCTGTTGTGCTTTTGAAAACACTTGAATCACACAGAGCTGAAAGTAGGAACAATATTGGCGTCTCATAAACACACACATTGTACGAAGAAGAAAACAATAAAGGTTATGGGAAAGAAAGTAAATGCTTTGCCAAACTTGCTTAGTTTTAAAGAAGCATGGGCATTTTCTAAGAAGTGATACTAGTATTTTAGCTAGTACAATGGGAGAAATTTAAGTCCCATTAGAAACTTAGGTGTTCTTTCAAAGGATTAGCATTTCCTTGCAATAACTGAAAAATTTTAAAAAGCATTCTCAAGACAAAACTATGGGAAAAGTAGATATGACCAAGAAATAAACTTTGGCTCTCACTCACTGCCTTGTGTGACCGTTCCAAGAGTTTTGCTCATATTGATACTTGTATAATTGTCAAATAGAGAATGTCACATTAAGATTATCAGTCCTTTTGATAATTTTAGTTTTTGCTTGTCTTTTACAGTTTGATTTGGGGGAAGATGGGCTTTAATTCAGTTCACATGTTGCTGCTTAGGTTTTTCTTAGAATAAATTGGAGGGACATTTAATAAACTAAATTCGATAAATAAGTGTAAGGCAAGTTATTACTATTATGTTAATATGCAAGTTAAAGAAAAAAAAAGTACTTATGAATAGTAGACAGTACCACAGAAGAGTATTGTCATTTTTGACTTATTTCTGTGGCCACACATTTGAATTGGGTAGCTTAATATTTGATACATCTTTATGTCTTATTGCTTAGTAGCTCTTCACTCTGTGTTTATATCTGTAGACAATGCACCCTAATGAAAATATATTGGATATATTTTGTAAACAAAATCTTTTTCTTTTTTTTCTCTATAGGGATGCCCTCTGCATCTTTATTAGTAAATCTTCTTTCAGCTTTATTCATCCCTTTTGTGTTTGGAGAAACAGAAATCAGATTTGCCGGACAAACAGAATTTGTAGTTAATGAAACAAGTACAACAGTTATTCGTCTTGTTGTTGAAAGGATAGGAGACCCAGCAAATGTTACTGCGATTGTATCGGTAAGAGATGACAGTAGTTCTATTTTTACAGAAATAGGTAGGAAATGTCGTAGTGATCAGAATGTCTTTAACTGTTTGAGATTCTGAGTAGTTCCATTATGATAAATAATTTGCAGATAAACTGTTCATTCTTTTTATATGTCTTGGAGGTTTATAGAGTGATCTAAGGTAGCATGTGTATTTGACAGTAATAGTATTTTAAAAATATAGACTGATTATTTAAAAATGTTAATATGCTTATTATATTTAATATATGTGAATATTAGCATATATTAATATATTTATACACTAATATATTTATTATTATAAATTAAATATATTAATTAAAATTAAATATATTAATATATTTAATATATGCTAACATAATATGCTAATATATTTAAAACAACTATAAACCAAAAATATCAGTATTTCTAAATAAATTTTTTTGGGGGTAACTTGGATTCTAGTTATTCTCTGCTTGGATTTATTGCTTAGAATCAGGTGACTTAGAGAAAAATATATGAAATTTTAAATGTAGAGGAATGGCAATTAAAAAAAACCTTTATGTTAGAGAGCTCCTCTTTTGGGAGAAATTAAGTACAGTAAGTAGAAGTGAGAAGTAGAAATTTGATAGAATATTGCTCTATCTTGCACACCGTTTAGTTAGTAGATGGGTTGTATGTACACGTATCTGCGTTTGTATTTAACCAGAAAATCATGTCATATGAACACTAAGGACATTGATATATTTGAGGCCCAAACTACTTGGAATTTTTTTTTTTAGAAGTTTTTTTAAGCGATAGGTTAAATCGTCAAATTGGGAAACACTGTAAAAAGAGACAAGAAAAGCTAAGAACCCCAGTGTTATAATTTTGTGCATTGCTTTTGGTTTTTAATTTATGACATGTTTGTATTTATTTGAATTTATTTTTAGTTTGATTATATATTTATATATTTTTAGTTTATTATATTTTATAGCCTTTTACATATAATTTTGATCATATCCTGATAACTTTTTCAGATCGCTCTGTCATATTCACAACTTTTCTTGATGGTGGCATCATTTCCCAGTCATTTCTCAACAGTTTTTCATTGAGGTTGCTTCCAGTTTTTGCTGTTGTAAATATTGCTGTGATGAAACTGTACACATACATAGCAATTTCTGCATATTTTGGATTGTTAAATGATTTGGGGGTTATAGGACCATGATTTTCTCTTTGTATCCATGTCTTTTGATATTTAACACTTTTGAAAGACTGTGCCAACTTCTTTATTAGGGTATGAATACAAGTTTTTTAACACCCTTAACAACTTACTTGGATTTCTCAAGTGTTTAAAACTAACTTTATTTTTGTAAATGAGAACTAGACATTGACTATAATATCCCCATACATCCTTCATTTTTTATTTATACTCAATCATGATTTTTTTCTAGTAGCTAAGTTACTCATTTTTGTATTCTTTGGCAGAAAAACATCTCATTTGGATTTTCACAAGAAGTTGCTGCTTTATAATTTCATAATTATTGCTCCTTTGAGAATCTTAGCAATGCTGACATTACAGAATGAGGTCTTAAAAAGTTCTGAGGAAAAGTTTATAATGACTAATAAATTTGGTATACTGAAAATCGAGTCTTTATTGGTGCTGTGGGAGAATATAAATAAAGCTTCAAGTTGAAAGTTTTGGAAGGAGTAGTTTCATTAAACCCAATTTTTTTCCTGATGTCTTTTGGGAGGCTACTTACACATCTTCTTTGGGAGAGTTTTAGCTACAGTTGATCTTCTTGTTAGGTTTGCTGTAATCCACATCAAATCAATCAAGAGTGGAGAAAAAAAAATTCACATCATTGTTTTCCTATGTGATTATTACTTTTCTATGAAATTATCCCTTTACCTTCAAGAGAATAAACAAATGTTTTTATGTAGAATCATTTCTTTTTATAATGCTTTTGAAAGGTGATTTTTATCAGTTGTTAGATATTTGTTTAGTTTTTGTACATCCTATTTATAAACTTCAGTGTCATTGGGTGATTCATGTTTTTTTTTTTTTATTCTGTTGGTTGCTGTATTTAGCATCAATTCTGCTTGTCCTAACTCTATGTTATGTAAGAACTGTCTGTGTTTTGCGTTTGATAGCTGTATGGAGATGACACTGGGGACTTTTTTGACACATACGCTGCAACTTTTATACCCTTTGGAGAAACCAGTAGGACAGTGTACATAGCAGTGTGTGATGACGATTTTCCCGAGCCGGATGAAACTTTCATTTTTCACTTAACTTTACAGGTAAGTCCTTTTTTCCCCCCCTGTTAAAGCTTAAACTTATCAAAATCTTACAATGCTTAAGAATCAGTTTCTGTAGAGATAAGCCAATTTAAGTGCTTGGTGGTGGTTTTCATAGAAGCCAGAACTGACAGTCTCGTTGGCAATTCCATGGTCTGGTTATTCCTCAGACAATCTTGTGTAGAAGATTCTGCAGCCAGTTTTTGGATTAATGCAGCTTTATTTAGGAATTGCCGTGACAGATGCTCAGGGAAAGCTCGTCGTCCCTTTGGCCCTTTTCTCTTTGGTCCCTCCCCTGCTACCAGCTGCACAAAGAATGACCGTGACTTCTGAGCTCCAAGGAGAGGGCTACGAAAGCAGGCCTGGAAGTGGGGGCCCTGTGCTTAGAAGAACTTTGGAGTGACCCTGGGAAAAACGCTTGACCAGCCTCAGGTTTAATCGTCCTTTATGACCTGATCTGTTAGGTTGAGGCAATGATGGCTAACACTGCTCTAGTTAATTTTTCTCCAGTGGATTAAAAGTTTTTTTTTTAGAAGAATTGTGTTGGTATGATTAAAATTTTTATGAAATTGGTACTGGAAGCAATCACGTTTTGCTTTTGTAAAAAACTTTTTTCATAATCCTTTATGGTGCTATTAAATATCAACAAAAATGTTGTAGCACACTCTTTACTTATTAGAAAAACTGTTGTACTGTTTTAACTTTATTTTGACTCTACAACTGATAGAAAAACTAATTCTTTAAGTTCTAGCACCTTCTATAGTATAAGAAAAGAGTCATGTTTGAACCCAATTTCATAGTCACTTAATTCTCTGTTATATTGTGTCACAGAAAAACCTGAAAGAACTTTTTGGCCAACTCAATATTAGTCATGAAATTTAAGTAATTAGAATATATTACTAGCCAGTAATGATTTAGAATTACAAAAATTTATATTTTAACAGTGATTAATGGTTTTAAAAACTCTTTTGAAGAGTTCTTTTTTGGGACTTTACCATGTTGACTTAGTTTGAATATATTATCTTAGTCACATACTTGTATTTTAATTCATTTTCTGAATGATTACTTAAAGACTGAAATGCTATTAAAATAATTGTTTTACTCTTGTTTAATGTGTTAATTTATTTTTTGGCTTTTGTTTTAGAAACCTTCAGCAAACGTGAGGCTTGGATGGCCCAGGACTGTTACTGTGACAATATTATCAAATGACAATGCATTTGGGATTATTTCCTTTAATATGGTATGGTTATAATTTGATTTATCTTGTGATTGCTGGATAATAGTTTATTAAATTTTTGGATAGCTTTTTATGTTACCTAGTATCATCCTGTGTAAACATCCTGTATGTGTACATAAGATTTGCTCAATTCATCCATATTCCACATTCTGTAGACTGAGCTTCTGTTTTATCTAAGATTACTTAGAAGTGAGGAGGCCTGTACAATCATGGTCATCTCTCGCCCTAATCTCTTTCTGCTGATCATTCCGCCTGCTTCATTTGTTCTCTAACTTGGATGTTGTCTTAGTTCAATCTGCTATAAAGAGTATTAGTACATAGACTGGGTGGTTTAATAACAACAGAAATTTATTTCTTACAGTTACAGAGGCTGACAAGTCCAAAATCTGGGCATCAGCAGATTTGGGGTTTGGTGTGGGCCCTTCTGGTTCATAGACAGTTCTCTTTTTGCTGTGTTTCCATGTGGTAGAAGGGGCAAGAGAACTCTTGGGTGTCTCTTTTATAAAAATACTAGTCTCATTCATAACAGTTCTGCCTTCATGACCTACTCCCCTCCCAAAGGCCCCAGCTTCCAATAACATCACATTGGAGGTTAGGATATGAACATGAATTTTGAGGAGGCACGGACAGTCAGTCTATAACAGATGTTGTAACTCAGTTCCTTTTGCTTAATATCCCCAACTGCCACTTAAAAAAAGCATTGTCTGTTAGCCTCCTCTGAAAGTTTGGAGTGATTCGAGACAAGAGAAATACATTGAAAGATCACTGAAAAAAAAAAAAAAAAAAAAAAAACCCTACAGTAAGCTTAAATTGAATAGCAGACATTATAGCTCTTAAAAATTCTATAATTATTCTCTACTTGGAGATTTTCCTATTAATTAGTATTTCTTGAAGGTTAAAGCTCCATGTCATCCCTCTTAGTTTTGCTCAAAAGTTCATTTTTTCCCCTCCCTTATCACTAAATTCATGTGCCCCTGGTTAGTCCTATGTTCAGAGGGTTTTGTCTTTAGAATCCCTCCCTGATAAAAATCATATTCAGCTCCGAAATAAAAACAGAATTTGTGTTAAGTGGAATGATATATTGCAACTACATTTTAGTCTACAATAAGGTTCCTGGTTTTTAGAGTCTTTTGAATATGCTACTGATTATCATTACTAAAAGATGATGTGACGCTCCCATCTTGTTATCTATATTCCAATTTGGGTAACTCCTTCAATTGATGTATGTCATTTTCCTAGCACCTTAAATTGTCTTTGAAACAAGGTGAGCTATAGATAACATGATCTTTAGAGTTGCAGTATCCTTATTAAAAAGGATATGTGGGTCATGCCAATGTAGTAGACATTTTGTAACCTCCCTTATTATAGCATTTACAAAAGTTAATTAATCAAATCACTTCTTTTTGAATGATAGGGAATTATTAGTTAATTATGAACCAGGCTCCCTTAATTGCTTGATTTTTCTCCCCGCTGCCTTTACAAAACTCACTCCCAACTCTTTATCCCCAACCTCATACTGGTTAGTTTAACATCAGAATGAATCCTGGTCTCTAGCATTGTCCCAAGTTCCCAACTGTTGTGGTCTCATGGCTGCCCAGCAGTCTCTGCCTGGGTACCTGCCCTCTGTGATTAAAATTGAACTAAGTAACTGATGAGCTTGCAGTCAGTACTTTGGTTTCCTAAAGTATCTAGTCTGACTTTGGTTTCCAGACTGGATGATGATTGTATCGATGATGAAGGTAACGGAGATGGTGATAATAATTATAGCCAACCTTTGCTGGCCCTCACTGCGTGTCCTGGACTAGGATAAGCACTTAGGCGTGAATTATCTCATTGCAACCTCATCAGAACCCTTTGAGACAGGCATTCCTACCCCTGGTGATGGATGGGGATACTGAGACCTAGGGGTCACCTGCTGCCTTGGCTGGCCTGTACCTGGCCACTCACCTCTTCTACCCTGAATTTCAACTGGCCATGCCAACACTTTCCAACACTTGAAGTCCTGGCTCTTGCTTCTCCTCAGTGATCATGTCTTGAAAAAATTCATTCAGTTCAGTTCAGTCACTCAGTTGTGTCCGACTCTTTGCGACGCCATGAACCGCAGCACGCCAGGCCTCCCTGTCCACCACCAACTCCCGGAGTCCACCCAAACCCATGTCCATTGAGTTGGTGATGCCATCCAACCATCTCATTCTCTGTCGTCTCCTTCTCCTCCTGCCCTCAATCTTTCCTAACATCAGGGTCCTTTCAAATGAGTCAGTTCTTCCCAGCAGGTGGCCAAAGTATTGGAGTGTCAGCTTCAGCATTAGTCCTTCCAGTGCACACCCAGGACTGATCTCCTTTAGGATGGACTGGTTGGATCTCATTAGCAGCTACCTGTTTTCAGTGGCAAGCTGACTGATGAGGAAGAAACCATGGTTGAGAGCAAGGCTGAGCCACAGTCCCAGTGAACTGCCCGGGTCTGGAGGCACAACTCATTCCTGTGACCTCCTGGGCCCCTGGGAGCCTTTGAATTCATCACCTTTCAATTAGGTAGCCTTTAAGATTCCTCAGTAGAACAGCTCGTTGTTGGCAGAAGCAGGGCAAGAACCTCCATCCTTTGCCTGACTAGTTTTATGTTCTCCTCATACAATTATTTGAACCTTCTAAGCCTTATTAGCTATAGTTGGTGAAGGTGAGGAGACCCCACATTCTTGAGAGCACAAAGTAGATGGATTTGTCTGTGGAAAATTAGGATTTCTAAGGTAGTAACAGTTTGTACGAGCTCCTGCCTCTGGTTGATCCGCACCTGATGGTCTTTGCTCTCCCAATAGCCTTTCTCAATCACAGTGAGTGAACCCAGAGGCAGAAATGAATCTGTGCCTCTTACTCTCATCAGAGAAAAAGGAACCTATGGGATGGTGACTGTGACTTTTGAGGTAAGTTTACTGTGAAATCATTTTAAATGGTAATGCTTAGAACTCATACTAGATCCCTGCAATTTAAAAAATCAAGGTCCTTGGTATAATAAATATGCTGTTTAATGAAAATGAAATAGAATGCTTTCATCACCTGGTAAACTTCATGTTTAATATAAAACTGTTTTCCTTGCTGCTTGGAATATACTATGCTTCCATGAAACACAACAGATTATTTTAGATACAGGATAATAATAAACCACAAATTAATAACAATAATTCTACAAAATTCATAGAACATTTATGACAGATCTCTTTAAGGATATAAAATTTTAAAATGCTCGTGGGTTCCTTAGGCTTACATAAAATTATCTAATATGTAGTCTTCCCTATATACATTCTCCATTTAAAAAAATACACTTAATGGATGGTGGTAACAGCGGTCACATTCCAAAAACTGGATAAAAATTGGCTGCAGAAATGATAAGGCATCATCAGGTTATAGTGTTTTCAACTCTCTGTGAATGTCTGAAGTTATTTTGTCGAATCGTGAGCCTTTTGTTCTGTTGAAATGATTACAGCTAACGTTCGTGGAGCACTTAACATCGCTCAGCCCTGGTGTAAGTGCTTTACACTGATTATTGCTGCACGTGAACTGTAGCTCTTCCCAGGACTCAGTGTCCCTCATGCCATTTAAAATGTTTTTTTCCACAGTCCTCACCATCATCCGCCACGCATTTATTTATCTTCCGTTTGTTCCCTTTCATTAAATGTCAGGTCCTGGTGGGTAGAAAGCTTGCTTTGTTCTCTGCTATATCCTTAGTACCTAAAAGAGGTCAGACACAGAGTACTTAATAAAACTTTTTGAAAGGAATATGATTTTATTAAATATTTACATCTAGCCTAGTAAGTGGACCTTATTTCCTCATTTTAAAGATGGGGAAACAGCCACACAGGGTTGTTAAAAATACCTCATCCAAGGTTACAGCACCAGGGGTAGAACTGGTATTTGATTCCATTACTTCAGAGAATATAATAATTTTGAATGCATTCTGCTCAAGAAAAAGTTTTATAATTTTTTTCCTCAGGCTTAATATTATCGTTGAGAAAAGAGAAAACTCTTAGAAACCATGTCATTTAATCTGCGTGTGTGCTAAGTTGCTTCAATCATGTTCAACTCTCTGTGACCCTATGGACTGTAGCCCACCAGACTTCTGTGTCCATAGAATGAATTCTCCAGGCAAGAACAGTGAGATTGAACCTGGGTCTCCCACATTGCAGGCAGATTCTTTCTTCGCTGAGCCCCCAGGGAAGCCCTTGTAGTTTAATTATAGTCAAGATCTGTAATTATATTATGGGCCTTGACTCCATTAATTAAAAGGGCAGACTTAATACAGGTTAGTGTCATTCTTCTTGCAAAACATTTTAAAGTAAGTTTGCCAGTTTATATCACAGTAATGCTTTCTTACTCTAATGAAATGTTTTATGTTTATTGATGGCACCATGTTTTTTTGCAGGTAGAGGGTGGCCCAAATCCACCTGAAGAAGATTTAAGTCCAGTTGAAGGAAATATCACTTTTCCTGCAGGCAAAGCAACAGTAGTTTATAACTTGACAGTACTTGATGATGAGGTAGGATGTGTTAAATGCTTAAAAGGAACAAGGGCTCTCTGTATTATAGTCATGTTAGAGAGTATTATGTCAAGTATTAAGTTGTGTTCAGTATTTGAAATTATTCAAGAGCACAGTCATATATAAGGTCATGTACTGCAGCCAGATATGCCATAGCTGTTAATGCCTATTTTGGAATAGATCTTGTTAATATCTACCTTATTTAATTCACATTAAGTTGTATATCTGAAAGGCGATGAACTTGAATGTAACTGACAGCCACACTCAATACAAGCATTTCAGCATTTTGTAAACCTTGGTGATTGATTTTGCTAGTCATTGCACTTTTGAGAAGGTATAGTGTTACTTACCCAGCATAAATGTATTACTATAGAAGGAAAGAAAATTCTGTTGCAATTGATATTTATTTGTTTGGATGTTTTAAATGTTCACATTCCTAGGAAGGCTTTTGTTATTTTCAATTTCACAGTGAAGCTACCAAGGATTGAAATATATGACATAGCTAGAAAAGAGTGAATTTGTACAGTATATACAGGGATGTTTCTTATGAGCTAACCAAAAGAAAACATGCCTTTTAATACAATAACCTTAGCAGTAATACCAGAAGAAAAGGGATAGCTGGGAATTTATCCCTCTACCCTCCCACAAAAAAATCATGAAACGAAATCACAACAAATCCCAAAAAAGATGAATTAGAAGACATTATTGGAAAAGAGTATTTCTCTTGAAAAAGTGAGATATTGAATAGCGCTGATAGCTCTAGCTCACTGGTTATGAAAGCTAGCAAAACCCGTTTGTTTTTAGAACCTGGAACATTGAGCAGGTTATAGTTTGGGGGCAGTGATTAATACACGTTTTAATTGTAAGTTTGAAAGACTATGGTTAATAATATAGTATTCTATACTTCAGAGTTACTGAGAGTAGGGCTTAGGCATTCTCTCCACACATACATACATAGAATTAACTGTGTGAGGTGATGGATTTGTTAGTATCTTGATCTTTGTGATCACAATGTATATGTATATCAAATCATCATATTGTACCCATAAATATATTAGTTATATATTTTTATTCTTCAATAAAGTTTGAAGGAAAAAGATCTTCAGTCAAACCACTGCATTTTCTTTTTTGAGATAAATAGCTTTACTTTTTCTATTTCTATTGATGGAGGCAAAAGTATATATTATTTCACTTTCATTCATTTATAGTGAAGTAAAAATTCAAATAGCACAGTAGAGATTATCCCTGGGATTTCTGTGTAGTTAAAAAAAAAGTTTAATTTTAACAGTGTCATCATTTTGCCTAAAGTGACTCTTATAGCTTGTTTTCCAGAGATACATGATATGTATTTTGAAAATCATATAATTGATATCATGGTTAAATCTTGAGATAGGAGCTGCTTAGAAGCAAGAATAATTGATATGATAGAAAAACTAACAATTCGTGTGTGATGTTTATTGTAGTCTACCAAATTCATAAATAGTATGAGACCTCGAATGTTGCTTCTGATCCTGCACACCTGATGAAACTAATAAGAACTTGTTTTTCTGTCAGATCTTTAGTTCTCTAGAGATTGATCAAGGTTGAAAGTCATTATGCTGATACTTCATTTCTTATTCGTATCATTGCTTTATCTAAAATATGTTATTTACCTTTGGAAAATAGTTTAGTAAATAGACAGTGAACAACCCTCCTTATCTGCTCCTTTCAGTTAAAGATTTTTTTAAAATTGCTGTGTAATTGCATTGAAATATAAGTACTTTTTACACTTGTGTTTTGCAGGTGTGTTAGCTATTGATGTTTTGCCATTGCTTGTATTTCTCTGACAGGTACCAGAAAATGATGAAATATTTTTGATTCAACTGAAAAGTGTGGAAGGAGGAGCTGAGATCAATACCTCCAGGAGCTCAGTGGAGATCATCGTTAAGAAAAATGATAGTCCTGTGAGATTCATTCAGAATGTTTATTTGGTACCTGAGGAAGACCACATACTCACAATTCCAGTGGTTCGTGGAAAAGATGACAGTGGAAATCTGATTGGATCTGATGACTGTGAAGTTTCTATCAGTTATGTTATCATAACTGGGAATTCAACAGCACATGCCCAGCAAAATTTAGACTTCATTGATCTCCAGCCAAACACAACTATTGTTTTTCCACCTTTTATTTATGAATCACACCTGAAATTTCAAATAGTGGATGATGCCATACCAGAGATTGCCGAATCGTTTCAAGTTGTGTTACTAAAAGATACTTTACGGGGAGATGCTGTGCTGTTCGGCCCTTCTGTTGTGCAGGTCACCATTAAGCCAAACGACAAACCTTACGGCGTCCTCTCGTTCAACAGTGTCTTGTTTGAAAGGCCAGTTATAATTGACGAAGATACAACAACAAGGTAGGATTTATCTTAAACCTTCTATTGCTGCAGTTATTTAGTATATTACTCCAAAATTTGATATTAGTGGTGTTGGACACAGTGCTGAACTGTTAAGGATATGTGTAATTTCCTTGACCGTGGTTTCACTGTTTTCTTTCTTATTTGGGGAGTGATACTTAAAACACATATTTAAATATGCAAGCTAATTCATGTTACGGTAGTTTCCTAGGGCCTATCTTCATACCTACTCCTTCATATTAAAAGCAGTCATTCTTTATGGTTTGGATTCTGCTTACCAGTGGCTAGTGGCCAACTTGATGTTGAAAATACCCATTTCAGGGGAAAAAGAGTGTATTATGTGACCATATCATATTTCTTCCAGATTTGAAGAAATTACAGTGGTTAGAAATGGTGGCACTCATGGAAATGTTTCCGTGAACTGGGTGCTGACACGCAATAGCAGTGATCCCTCACCAGTAACGACAGATATCAGGCCAAGATCTGGAGTTCTGCATTTTGCACAAGGGCAGATGTTGGCATCAATTCCTCTCACTGTCGTTAATGATGATCTTCCAGAAGAGGCAGAAGCTTACCTACTTCAGATTCTACCTCATACGATACGAGGAGGTGCAGAAGTGAGCGAACCAGCGGAGGTAGATCTCTTGCTACGCTTTGCTTGTAGAAATACTTCTGTGCTCTCGAACAGACAAAGAATTTGATCATACACATCTTATACATGTTTAGTTTGATACGAAAGGAAGAGCATGGGTTTTGGAAGTGGTGGTTAATTCCCTTGCGGAAGGTTTGTCCCATCTGTAAATAAAAAGTTTGTTCTTAAAAAAAATTCCACAAAGTTTTCAAATGTATTTTTAATTCATCTTCTTTTTGTAGTTGTTCAGTTGCTAAGTTGTGTCCGACTCTTTTGCGACCCCATAGACCGTAGCCTGCCAGTCTCCTCCGTCTGTGGGATTTCCCAGGCAAGAATACTGGAGTGGTTTGCAATTTCCTGCTCTCAACTCAGTTGGGATCTTTCCAGCTCAGGGATCGAACGTGCATCTCCTGCATCGGCAGGCAGATTCTTTACGACTGAGCCACCTGGGAAGCCCAATTCCTCTTTTACTCTGTTACTTATATGAGTAATCATTTTTAGATATGATACAGAATTACACATTAAAATTCAAAATAGCCTAGAAAATAAACAGTTTGGTGATCTCAGATGTGAGAATTTTGCTCTTTAATGTTTTATTCCTTTATCTGCAGCTTTTGTTCTACATTCAGGATAGTGATGATGTTTATGGCCTAATAACATTTTTTCCTGTGGAAAACCAGAAGATTGAAAGTAGCCCAGGTGAACGATGTTTATCCTTGAGTCTTACAAGACTGGGAGGAACTAAAGGAGATGTGAAGATATTTTATTCTGCACTTTATATTCCTGCTGGAGCTGTGGACCCTTTGCGAGCGAAAGATGGCATCTTAAATATATCCAAGAGAAGCAGTCTCATTTTTCCAGAACAGAAAACCCAAGTCACTATAAAATTGCCAATAAGAAATGATGCATTCCTTCAAAATGGGGCCCACTTTTTAGTACAGGTACTTTAATGATTAAAATAATCTCAACTTTGGTTCAGCAACAAGTATCCTTACCTGAGTGAGAGAGTTAATTAGTCATTATTTTATCCTTATTTATATTTTGGATTCTGTTGCTTACTGCAAGTTATGTAGGGAATCTAAAGAGAAACTGTCTGCCCCTCAGGTGTATAAGGATGAATAAAACAAGGGTTATACTAAGATCAGTGCTTTAATTATGAGATAATAAAAGCAGATCAGACATACTAAGGTCAGTGTTTTAATTATCCAATAATAAAAGCAGATCAGACATGAAAGGTAGGTCAGTATAATTCATAATTTAATGGAGTTATTCATGAACTGTGAGTAGGGGAGGGCCGGGAGAGAGCCAGTGAGAGGTCTGTCATTCTTTTGAGTTGATTTGGGAAAATGTGACATAGAAATTTGGATTGTAGAATAAATACTTTTTTCATGATGGATATAGCAGGGAAGGCGTTCAGAAATGAAAAAAGCAATATGACAGAAAATTGTGTAGATACTTTTAAACAGTATACCAAAAAAATCTGTTAACATAGGTAGAGTCTTTGGACTTTTATTACTTAATAAGGAATAAAGCTCTCATAACATTTTTATATCTTATTTCTTTTATTTCTTAACTTTTATTAACCAAAGCATTATTTAAACATTTTTTTAATTTAAGTTTTTTAGCCATATGGCTTGGCATGCGGAATCTTAGTTCCCTGACCATGGATCAGATCCATGCTGCCTGCAGTGGAAGTGTGGAGTCTTAACTGCTGGACCGCTGGGGAAGTCCAAACCAAAGCATTGTTTTTATTGCCAAGTTTGATATATCTGTACTCACAATACTATAGTTGTATTTTCCATATGGTTGCTATTGATTGATTTTGAAAATTAGAAAGTAATAAAGGGTGCTTATCAAATTTTGATTATGTAACTAAATTTCTAAATTTCAAGCAGAATCAGATAGTATGAATAGAGCAATAAGGAAGGAATGTATAATCTGTTATCATACATTTTGCTAACTGAAGTATATATGAAATGAAATCTCATATTTTGTCAGTTTCTTTGAACCATGGGATATTTAAGTTTGTTTCATATTTTTCCCTAGCTTTGTTTTATAGTTTATTATTGCTTTCTCTGGAGTTTCTGACTGCCCCCTTTTATATGCCATTCTTACCAAATTAGTTCTTCCATCCAGCTGTCTTTTTTGTGCAGTCGATAAACTGTATCCAGTTCTTTGTGACCCCATGGACTGCAGCAGGCCAGGCTTCCCTGTCCTTCACTATCTCCTGGAGTTTGCTCAAATTCACGTCCATTGAGTTGATGATGCCATCCAACCATCTCATCCTCTGTTGCCCCCTTCTCCGCCTGCCCTCAGTCTTTCCCAGCATCAGGGTCTTTTCGAATGAGTTGGCTTTTCACATCACGTGGCCAAAGTATTGGGTTTTCAGTATCAGTCCTTCTAAGCTGTCTTACTTGTGTTGAATGCTGAATTTAGCTGTGCCAGCTGCTTTCTCCAACTTGCTTTTCATGTGGTGCTTGTGACTGTTTTACTAACTCCTTAATTTTCTTGATTTCTTGTGTCTTATTTCTTGGATTGTGTTTTAGTTTTGTTGTAACATATGTATCCTCAAATACATGAGCAGAAAACGTATGTGCCAGGTAAACTTCTTGAACCTTTGAGCTCAGTGAAACTTCATACATTGATTCCTGGCTTATAGGAATTTCTAGATTAAAATAATTTCTTCTTAAGAACTTGAAAGGTATTCTCTTTTAGCTTCCAGAGTAGCTAATGAGAAGTTTGAGGAGAAGAAATCATTTGCCTTTAGATTAACTTGCTCTTTATCTCTGAAAACTTTAAAAAAAAAAATCTTCTTGGCATTTTGAATTTCTCATGGCTGTGTCATAACTTGCTTAGCAGTTGATGGGTTGGGCCATTTTATTCTGAAGATTTTTTTTGTCTTTTTTTTTTTTTGAGCTGGTCTACTTCTCGTGCTTGTATGGTTTGTGCATTAATTGAGGACTCCTAGTGAAGGTGTCTTGGAGAAGGCAATGACACCCCACTCCAGTACTCTTGCCTGGAAAATCCTATGGACAGAGGAGCCTGGTAGGCTGCAGTCCATGGGGTCGCGAAGAGTCAGACATGACTGAGCGACTTCACTTTCAGTTTTCACTTTCATGCATTGGAGAAGGAAATGGCAACCCACTCTAGTGTTCTTGCCTGGAGAATCCCAGGCACGGGGGAGCCTGGTGGGCTGCCGTCTATGGGGTCGCACAGAGTTGGACACAACTGAAGCAACTTAGCAGCAGCAGTGGAGGTGTCTAGTGAGTGCTCTGTTAAGGGGTATATGATTTGTCAGTATGTAGGGATGACTTTTTGTGATATGTACAGGGAGACCTTTTGTCAGTATCCCAAGGCTTTGTCCCTAGTGGTGGGAGATCTGTATTTCATCTTTATTGTTATTTCTGTTATTCTGTTGTGTCTCCTCATAATGAGTAAATTATTATATGAGGCACCCTTCTGTCTATGAGGATAACCCACTTTTTAGAGGACCCTTGAATTTCTCTTCTTGGGATGATGGGTGAACAGCACATGGTATCACTCACAGTTGTTTCTGTTCCCCCTGCCACTGGGGGAATGCTCTTGTGAGATGAATGGCCAGACAGTGGTGGATCTGAATCCCTGAAGAGAAATTGAGCAAGTGGTCAAGCCCATGGTCCTGGCCCTGTTGAGCAAGAAGTTAAGGCAATTAGAATACCGCTGCTGCTGCTGCTAAGTCACTTCAATCGTGTCTCTGTGTGACCCCATAGACGGCAGCCCACCAGGCTCCCCCATCCCTGGGATTCTCCAGGCAAGAACACTGGAGTGGGTTGCCATTTCCTTCTCCAATGCGTGAAAGTGAAAAGTGAAAGTGAAGTCGCTCAGTCATGTCCAACTCTTAGCGACCCACCAGGCTCCTCCGTCCATGGGATTTTCCAGGCAAGGGTACTGGCGTGGGGTGCCATTGTCTTCTCCGAGAATACTGCTGCCAGAGCACATTTAGAGGTATACTTAGAAAATTTTAAAAAGCTTTAGGTTTGGCCTTCTGAAAAACATGTCGTAACTTTATTTATTTATGACTGCGCTGGGTTTTTGTAGCTGTGCATGGGCTTTCCCTGGTGGCTTAGGTGGTAAAAGTGTCTGCCTACAATGTGGGAGACCCAGGTTCGATCCCTGGGTTGGGAATATCCCCTAGAGAAGGAAATGGCAACCCACTCCAGTTCTCTTGCCTGGAAAATCCCACGGACGGAGGAGCTTGGTAGGCTACGGGGTCGCAAACAGTCGGACACGACCGAGCGACTTTGCTTTCACTTTCTGTGGGCTTTCTTTAGTTGCGGTGGCCGGGGGCTACTCTGTATCTGCGGTGCACGGGCTTCTCGTGGTGGCTTCTCCTGTTACTGAGCACAGGCTCACCGGCTTCCGTAGTTGCGGTTCCTTGGCTCTACAGCACAGGCTCAATAGTTGTGGCACACGGGCTTAGTTGCCCCATGCCATGTGAGATCTTCCCAGACCAGGGATTGAATCCGTATCCTCTGCACTGGCAGGCGGATTTTTATCCACTAGACCACCAGGGGCACTCCTTTGCCTTCTCTGCTGTTGGTGTCCTTTGGATTCAGAGCATTCTCATTAGTAGACATTGTCTTGGTCAGTTCAGGCTGGTGTAAAGATTGCCACAGACTGGGTCGTGGCTTAAACATCAGGCATTTACTCTGCTCACTTCTGGAAGCTGGGAGGTGTGAGATCAGACTCTTGGGGAGAATCCCCTTCCTGGTGTGCAGAAATGATTTCTTTTTGCTGAGTGCTCACGTGGTGCAGAGAGACAGGATCCAGATTCTTTGGTGTTTCTCCTTATAAGGGCACAAACCTCATCATGAGGGTTCTACTCTTACAATCTGGCTGCCTCCCAAAGGTCCCATCTTCAAATACCATCATACTGGGCATAAGGGTTTCAATGTATGAATTCTAGGGGTGGGGATACAAGCATTCAATTCATAGCATGTATGTTTAAGGTTTTTTGGTCCCTAGAATCTCAGTATTCAGTTCTCCCTTTGCAATCTTGGCTAGGTCAAAACTCATATGAGAAAGAAATTACTAAAACAAGTGAAATGAAGGCAGGATTTTACACAGTTGATTTTGCTTTCATGGAGCCCTGGAATTCCTATAGTAGTTGCAGTGACGTGACCCAAGAATTGATTAATTGATTGACGTGACCCGAGATTGAGAATTGATGATGCAGAGTATTGATTTTGAATTGTAGAGAACTTTTCTGTTTTCCATTTCTGATTTGTTTTCTTACGCTGCCTCAAAACCAGTTTTTACTGTGGCTAGGAAGGGTTGAGGGCAGGAGAAGAAGAGGGTGACAGAGGATGAGATGGTTGGATGGCATCACTGACTCAACGGACATGAGTTTGAGCAAACTCCGGGAGATAGTGAAGCACAGGAAGCCTGGCTTGTTGCAGTCCATGGGGAGTTGGACGTGACTAAGCGACTGAAGAACAAGAGACACCCTATATTTATGCCAGTGTTAGTCACCTTTATATTGAACTTTTAGCCTCTGAAGACATCCAATATCTCTATCCACGTGGCTGCAGAATCCCTATGTAAACAAAACTCTATTAAAAATCTTCAACTGGTCAGAATTACTCTAGTGATTTTATTTCAGCCTTCTATATGAACATGACCAGTGAAAAAGCTGGCTTAAAACTCAGCATTCAAAAAACGAAGATCATAGCATCTGGACCCATCACTTCATGGCAAATAGATGGGGAAACAATGGAAACAGTGACAGACTTTATTTTCTTGGGCTCCAAAATCACTGCAGATGGTGACTGCAGCCATAAAGTTAAAAGATGCTTGCGCCTTGGAAGAAAAGCTATGACAAACCTAGACAGTGTATTACAAAGCAGAGACATTACTTTGTTGACAAAGGTCAAAGCTATTATTCTTCCAATAGTGATGTATGGATGTGAGAGTTGGACCATAAAGAAGGCTGAGTGCCAAAGAATTGATGCTTCTGAACTGTGGTGTTGGATAAGACTCTTGAGAGTCTCTTGGACTGCAAGGAGATCAAACCAGTCAATCCTCAAGGAAATCAGTCCTGAATATTTGTTGGAAGGACTGATGCTTAAGCTGAAACTCCAGTACTTTGGCCACCTGATGTGAAGAACTGACTCATTAGAAAAGACCTGGATGCTGGGAAAGATTGAGGGCAGGAGGAGAAGGAGGTGACAGAGGACGAGATGGTTAGATGGCATCACTGACTCAGTAGACATGATTTTGAGCAAGCTCTGGGAGATAGTGAAGGACAGGGAGGCCTGGCATGCTGCAGTCCATGAGGTTGCAAAGAGTCAGACACGACTGAGTGACCGAAGAGGAAATATGAACATGACAGAGTTTATTTTTGATAATACTCGAAAAGTAAGGAGAAACTTGAAGAATATCAGAATTTTGGTGATTGTGGGTTAGAAATCTGTTTGTACTAATTCCAGACTCAATTTTTATCTATTTCTATATTCAGTTGAATAAGAAAGGTCTTATAGTGCAGACGGTCATTTTAACACTTTAGGAAGAAAGGGCATTATTAGTCACTAACACAGTTCCTTAAGGTTCAGAACAGCTGTTGGCTCTGGAAGGCTGGTTGGAAGTAAAAGGTTGTGTAGTTTGTATAGTACATAATGGATGAGCAACTTTAGAATAGGAGGCATCAGACTGCATGGAAATCTGAATGAAACTGAAGAAAGGAGAATCAGAGACATGAGCTTCTTATTCTTTAGTGACCCTCTCAGCTAAATACATTAGTCTGGGATACAGCTTTTGGCAGGCATGGGGTTACTAATGTGCTGTCCCCCTTGCAAACTGTCTGAAAGCAAAGAACAACTCTGAATGGAGTAGTCTGATTTAGCAGATGCTTAAGGAACCCAGACAAAAAAGGCTTGGAGACTAGGAAGTAAGCCATGGAAAATTAGCATTTTTGCTTTTGATCAGTTCATTTCATGGCCTTCTATATCTTCTTTCTTCCTAGTTTTTAAAAATACTATGTTTAGAATTAGTTCTGTAACTGTTTTGATAAATTTAAGTAGAATATGAATTTTCTCCTTTTTGAGAAGTTTCGAAGTAAAATATGTTGGTTTTTTTCCCCCTTGATGTTTTCAACAGTGTTATCAGTTTGACTCTGTGAATATATAGGGATGAGAGTGTTCATTCACAAACACGTTCTGACTCACACAGGACCATTGTGTTTTTAGTCTTTGCCTCTAACCAGTGTGCACTTTATATGCCAGTCAAATATGTATTTTTATTTTTAAATTTTTGTGCTATCTTTAAAAATAAATACATATATATATGTATATTATTTTTCTGTAGAAGAATAACAGTTATGTGGTTTTAACTATTTATTTCCACATTTCATTTATTTTATTAAGTAAATGCAGTATTCCGAAGAACTGAATGTTTTATTTTACTTGATTCAGTCTACATACCAATATTTGGCAAAATTAGTTTGATTTCTTTTTTTTTTTTTCTTTTACTCAAGTGAAGTGAATATTTACCAATTATGGGACTTTGGGTATTCTTCTCCTGTATATGATTTTCAAAGCAAAGTGTGTTACATTTAAAAAGCATTTACTTTTGCCCTTATAAACGTAGCACTGTTCATCAGAAAATGTGAGCATATGTGCAGGATCAGTTTAGTCCTTGTCCACCAGGGGAAAACCAATTTCAATCACCAGTGTCTACTGCTGGTTACGTAGTGGCTTCGTATCCACATTAAAGCCTAACAGAGGGCTCTGGAGAGGGAGAGATCCATACTGCTCCACTAAGTTTACAGTTGCTTTTTAACTTAAAATCTCTATGCTTTTTGCAGTCCTATAATGACTGTCTATTCCTGCAGTCACGTGAACACTGTGAGGATTGATAAGTCGGGTTTTCGAAAGTTGAAGATTTTGATGTATCAGGATTCGTAGAGAGTTCATTTTGTGTTGTAGGGGTAAATCAACACATTTATTGTGTAGCTGCTGCACTTACAGGTCTATGTCATGTTTCAGGAAAATATTGAGAAGGACACAGATCCACAAAAGTTCTGTAGTCCTGTTGGGAAGTAAAAGTCTGGAACATGGGAAATGATGATAAGCAAGCAATATGTGAAATTTAAAGTGAATTTCTCAGTTTAGTGAGGGTAGTAGTAGAAGTCGAGGAAGAGATAGAAGAAAGAGGGCTGGAGAATCCAAGGAAATTTTCCTAGGGGAGAGGGATATTTAACTAGTTTTTAAAAGCGAGCGCATTTTGATTTTTGAGATGGTTAGAGGCGATTTTACATGAGGAAAAACTTTGAAAGTTACAGTGACGGTCAAGTTCATTAATCACAGGGACACATGATGCATTTCTTTAAACATAAAGACATATTAAGTCACAATTGGAGTTGTGAATGGTCTTCTGATAGTGAGTTTTCTCTGGCAGAGAGGAGGAGTGAATGATTTGGTTGGAGATGTGGTTCAGTGGAAGGGAGGAGGCAGGTGTGGGCAACTCGCTGATGTTTGGCTTTAAATCAGGGTAGGTGGGTACAGGCAGCAAGGAGGAAAAGTGGATGGCGGTACTGGGGAAAACCGTGTAACATGGAGCAGAGATGGTGGTTTCTTTTGTGCACATTCTATCCTGTAAGGTGTCTGCAACATTTATGTCATATTCAGTGGCAGTTATAAAGATCTGGAATTTTGAAGGAGAGATCCAGAGGTTTTTAGGGAGTGGAATTTTAAGATAAAGGTCTCAGGAAGAACCCTGGGAATAATCATAATTGAGAAGCAGGAAGAGGTTAAGAGGCCAGTGCAGGAGGTTGAGTCAGGATAATGAATGAAGGAGATGGAAGTTGCCAGATTATTGGTGGCCTCTACCCATGTTTGTCTTTTCATTCAATTGAGACTCTAAAATTTTTCTTAAAAATTTCTTTTCTTTTCATTTTGTATGGTGTTTTTCTGTCTGTTTATTACAGTTGGAAGCTGTGGAGTTGGTGAATATAGTTCCCCCAATCCCACCTATAAGTCCTAGATTTGGGGAAATCCAAAATATTTCTTTGGTGGTTACTCCAGACATTGCAAATGGAGAAATTGGCTTTATTAGCAATCTTCCAATCATTTTGCATGAGCCAGAAGATTTTGCTGCTGAAGTAGTAAGTAGACTTTTTCTTATTGATGGGGCATATTGAGTTTGAGATAGAGACTTTTTTTTTGAGGGGGAGTCAGGTTAATATAGAGTTAACAGATCTTGAAAAACTTCACCGTTTATAGCAAGCCTTCAGTTTGTAATTTGACATAAAGTAATTGATGAATGTGTGATTTTTTTCATGTTTTTCCATATTTGATAGAATAAAATTAGAATTAATTGCTTACAGGAAAAGAAGGATGGTATGATGAGGCTGTTTTCAGCTAGTGCTTGTGACATTTGATAAAGTAATAGCCCAACACAATTTTTTTTTTTTAAATTAGCCAAATCATATGTACCACAAGAATCCTTGACTTTTTCTATTTCCAAGCACTCCTCATACTTGCCTTGGGCAGGATTGGGGTGGTGTCCTATGTTTGGTGGTGAAAGTCGTGGTGATAAAGTAGGGGATACAAAATCTTAGGAATTATATATATATATATAAAATTTATATATATGAATATTTCTGGATACACACACACACACTAGCATGTTCACGCATATGGCACCTCTCCCTGCCTGCCACCCGGTTGAATTTTCCTGCCATCTGTCTAGAGACCACTCTGACCTTTGACCATGCCATTCCCTGAGCCACAGTCTGTCCCTAAAACCCTCTCAAGTTCCCTCACACTTAGATTTGATTTAAACTGATTTGTGGTTCAGGTTAGGAATGTGTATAGAGTTGTTTTTGTTACCAAAGCCTCATGTCAAAATACGGTGACCACAACTTCTTTTGTTTGTGTATTTGATTCTGTGAATTGGCAGAGAAGCTCAGTTTTTCAAGATGGTTTTGATTTTTTGTATTTTTCGTAATACACTGTTTTCTTCTAAAACCTCAAAAGCATTCAGTTTGAATTCAGCATTCTGAAAGAATGGTTTGTTCTTACTCATCTATCTTACAAAGCTCTACATGTACCATTCCATATTTTTCCCTGGAGGGAAATGAGCTTCTAGGGAAAGTGTTGGTCTCCCTGAACCTGTATTCTTCTCCTGGGAAACAGCAGAAGAAGTGAGAATTTCCCTTTGTTTGTCCTATTTGCAGCCTGGCCACGCCCACTCCCTTGGGGTGATTCAAGGGCCCAGCCCTTTCTTGCTGCTTCTTTTTTTTTCCAATCTTTTCTAAGAATCTTACTTTCTTGCTAGTATCCAGCCTTGACGGTTGCTAGCCAAATTAGGAGAATGGTTAGTGAGGAAAATATCTTCCATGTTTTTCAAGATGGCCTATGTTAAAGGGCAAAGCTCAGAGGACACCTTTTTTAGGCGCTTAAAAATAATTGCATACCTACTGTTAAATATTTGTTTATATTCTTTGCTTGAAAAAACTTTATTATGATCCTTTTCTTAGACATTTTGAAAGTGTGCTGTACTCAAATGACACTACCAAATACAATTTGTTTCAGAATTATTATAATAGTTTCCATTTATTTAGTTCATGCTATGGAGAGACACTTTACTCTTCACCAGGAACTTGCAAAATAGGGAACCTCTAGCTTCATTTCACATGTGGAAATTGAGGTCAGAAAGGTTAAGTAACTTGCCCATGGAAACTCAGAGCCCTGATTTGAGTATCAGCATTTGTTTGGTTAGAAGCATTTCTTATTTTTACTTGTATTATTATTTTCTTATTTTCCCTCTATGACTTTAGGATGCATTTGATGTAACTGTGTACTTCCCAGATTTATTCGCAAAAGCTTATTTTTCAGTTTGTATTGTGATATTAATTCTCTTTTCAGAGATTCTCTGATGGAGATTTACTCTTTAACTAAATTGTTCTATGTTTTTCACGGTTCTTTGGCTCTTAAAATGAAGTCTTTTTGTTAAGACAAATCTCAGGGTAGGCATATTGTTGGGTGGGGGAAATTTAGTAGATGAATTTGACTAGCAAAAACTAATATGAAGTAATTAAATCTTATAATTGTCATGTGTAGAAAGAAGCTTGTTCAGTTGTGCTTTTAATAGCATTTTAATTGTTCGCTTCTCTATGCAGAGTGCCTAAACATTCATTTAGCGTGTGTCTATACTGACTGAAAAGCTTAGGTAGTTTGTGAGCATGTATTTCAGAAGAACTTGTTCTGTTTTTTTCTCTTTATAAGGTATGCATTCCCTTACATCGGGATGGAACTGACGGCCAGGCTACTGTCTACTGGAGTTTGAAGCCCTCTGGCTTTAATTCAAAAGCAGTGACCCTGGACGATATAGGACCCTTTAATGGCTCTGTTGTGTTTTTATCTGGGCAGAGTGACACAACAATCAACATTACTGTCAAAGCTGATGACATACCGGAAATGAATGAGACAGTAACACTTTCTCTAGACAGGTAATAGCGCATTGAGGTAGCGTTCAGTGACATGTATATGTTCATGTTCTCTGAAATAATTTTATTTCTTTTCTTCAGGTAAATTATGGAGAATAATTCTTTTTCCATGTAAAGTAAAAAGAAAAAATTAAGTAGATAATGCTCTGCTGACCTGACTTTACCGCTGTTTTATGATGGCTTTTGGTTAGATCATAAATATTATGATATAGTGAACTGTTATGCTGATATTTTTGTGAAGAAACATTACATTGAGAATTTAAGGTATTAGATACATCTTAAGCATAGCTAATATGTTGCTATATTCAAAAAATAGGCAGCAATAAATGCAAAATGTTAGGTTAGGCAAATACCTCTGCTGGCTTCATTTTTATCAAGTAGGAGGATTAAAACTTTTGAGTGAGTAAAAAGAAAGTGTTAATATTCATATAATGAAATTCTCTTTTTTATATGGAATTTAAATATTAAATAATACTTTTTTTCCAAAGAATAAAAAAATAATACACATTTAAGGGGTATTTTTAAGTAATAGTGAGGATTTACTTAACATTTCTCAAGTAAGTGATTTAGATCAGGGAAATATCAGGATCTCTCAAAGAGAATTTTTCAGTAATTCATGAAATTCCAAAAATAAAAAAATATTTTGCTTAAGTGGTTTTAATTGAGTTAAAATTAAAACCAGCTTATCTACCATAGATCTCTAAATTAAAGTTGATACATATTAAGGCTAATGTGTGATTTGAGGACTTTGCAAAATTTTCATTTTAGAAACAATAAAATTCATAGATGAATTCAGTGATTCAATAGGTGTTATTTTGCACTATTTTAATCAGGACTTTGGTGTGCTGCGATTCATGGGGTCGCAAAGAGTCGGACATGACTGAGCAACTGAACTGAACTGAACTGAAGTAGTAATAATCATTTTATGTAACCCCTGATCCTCTCCACATTTTGCTTTCAGACTCTTATAGTATTGTATAAATACAAACACATTTAATAAACCTTATGAGTAGTTTTTATTTTTATATGAAAGGAAAAAATTCAGAATATAGGGAACTAATCAGTTGAATGTCTGCTGTTCATTTTGTTTGCTTTCATAACCACGTTGTTTCTTTTTTTAAAATAAAAATTAAAACAAAACAACAGCAAAATAGGCAAACAAAGAAACCCAAAAAAGCAAAAACCAAATACTGTGTGCATGCATACACATACAGACACACACACACAGAGTCTAAATACTTATGGTTTTAATAAATATTTTACATTAAATGTTTTGGAAAGATATTTCATATGATAAAAAATTAGTGAAATGTAATGAAATGTAAACTGAAAATTATTATTTTTTCACTTATATCCTTTTTTTGTTTAAGTTAGATTTGAGTGCTTATTAAATCAATGGCCTGTCTTAAAAAGAAACTAAAGAAAAATGAACAGCAGTTATAAACCAAAGCGGCAATAATCTGTAGAGACTTTGTTAATTCATTTGAGAGTTTCAACTCTGAACTAAATGTGTAGCAAGTTCATAAGTGACTACTCTTCATATTCTTTCAAAATAGTCATTTTTAACCTTATATAAATCTTTGAAATTAACTAAATATAATTTTAAAGTATTTTTTTCTCTCTCTCTTTCCTGTGGGTTAAAGTAGTACGCAAGAAAGTATAAACCACAGGGTAGAGAATTTCAGAAGTTATTGATTCCTCTTTCAACTGGAATAAATTAGTTCAAATTCATACTAAATTTTTTTAGCTCAATTAGTAACTAGCACATACTTGTATTATCTACATGTGCGTGAGCAAATTACAAATCAGTATTCTAAGACATATTGAAATAAACGTGACAATCAAATCCACAATTAAAATAAGGTATTTCGTCAAAACCTCCATCTCAATTTTGCAAATTTTTAACAAAACTAAAAGAATGAATGAACGCTAGTGTGATTATAGTAAGTTACAGTAAAATATTGCAAGAAATATACTCTTTTGAACTATTTGAATTTTTTATCATTTATATGCAGTACTTCAATTAAAAAAAAAACTTTTGTAGAAAATATTGCAAGAAAACACTTTATTCTGATATCATTTGTGATTTTCTTTTAATGTAAAATTCAAATGGAAATTTGGTATATTTCTGTTAAATAGAGATAAAAGTTGCCCTAGTACTGAATGATTTATGATGCTTTTAATACCATACTAATTAAAAATATTTTTAAGTTCTCTCCAGATCAGAAACAACTTTATTATGCCAGTTAATTTCAGGAAAATTTGAGACATATGTAGAATATATAACTCCTTATTTATGGTATTATTTGACTTGAAAAGTGAAACACTAGGGACTATATACTCTGACATGTTTCTCAAGGCTGTTTAAAAATGCAGCACATTGGAAATCTGAAAAAGTGTTTATATTTCCTGATAGAAAGTTATATTTAAGTAATATTTGTCATAATTAGAAGATACAGTGATATCTTTTGCTTTCTTAAGTATATTCCTGTGCAACCGATGAAAGGTATATGTTTCTCTGCTGATAAGACTTTTTATTCTTTCCAAGAATAACTGGCTTCAGATCTGAGGCTGTGGGTTTTTTATTATTTTTTTTTGAAACCTAATTAAAACTACTAAGTAATTATAAGTCAGGCTGAATGAAATTTGCTCAGCTGCTGGGGTTTTGTGAGCACGCATAGTGCTTGGCAGGCTCTAGCGCCTTGGAGCGGGCCTGGAAAGGAATGTCTTCAATGGGTCTTGACATGCTGGCTGGCCATGGGGTCATCTTCCCTAAGTGGGAACTGCCGAACCTCTTGCTGGCATTTGTGAATAGCAAAGAACCCAGTGTGCGGAGTTCCCTTCAAGTGAATATGACCAGCTCGTGCGGGGGAGGGGGGGCGGGGGCAGAAAAGAAAGGCTTTCTTGAGCTTTATTTTTACCCTGCCATTCCCATTTCTAGCAGCATAGTGAAGTTTTGGCAAATACTGTCTCCCTTCCCCCTCTCCCCTGCCCCACACGCACTGTCTTCTGTGTTGGTTGACAGGGTAGAAACCGAAAGGTTTGTCGTGTTCTTTGGGTAAGTGTACCGAAGAATGTCTGGTTTGCGGTGATTCAACATTTTGTTTTTGCATGCCAGTGTTTTGGACAAGGCTTCGGTTCTGCATGACTGCCAGCCCTGGGAAAGTTCGCTTGTCCACCTGCTTGTACATGCTTTGTGTGTCCATTTATCTTCTAATGATAAGCTTAGCTGAAGGTTTTGTGTGTGTGTGTGTTAGTTTTAAATTATGAATACTATTAAGATAGCTGATAAAAATTTTGAGGATTTATGTAATTACATATTTTGAAGAACTTAAAAATTTTAGCTTTCCTGATAGTGTATGTATAACCAAGAAAACAATTAGTGTCCTTTGCTTGTGCCATTCTTACTTAACATCTTTTATGAATCTTGTGGTTGTTTCACAAAGAATTCAGAAGCAGAGCGCTCATTTCTTCCATTGATTTTTGAGTGCGTTTAAGCAGTTTCTTGCCTGCATTCTCTTTGTTGTTGTGTAAAGAACTTTTCAAAACTTTGCCTTTTTTCCAAAAGGGTAGCTTTTTTTAAGAAAGCTTAAAAATAAGTTCATTTGTTTAATGCTCAGAATGGATTTTTATATTCATTCTGATCCTGTTTTTGTCTCAGCTTATATGGACATAGGAAGTTTTAATTAATAAAAATATTCATTTAAATGAAATATGGGCAAATTTACTATGAAAATAATAATAATAATAGAAAAAGCCTAACTGCCTTATTATTTTGATTATATCTTCTGTGGCCACTAGTATGCTAGGTATTGGTTGGCAGATTTCCAAAAACTGGGGAAGGATGTTAATTCAGATTCTCTGTTACACAGGAAGTGTGCTGTTCTTTCTACATATTAATTGTGGCTGCATTGTAATTTTGAGGTTTGATCAGGGTACTTTTTGATTCAATAGAACGTGACATTTGGAAAGGTTTAGAAGAGCTTGTGGGACTGAGAATTCTCAGAGTATGCTGGCTTTTAAACCCTCAGAGCCTTACAGTTCTAGTCCCTTTGATCATTTTAATTATAGATTGAACATAAAAACCAGAAATAAAAAAAGCATCTTGTTTTAATATATTCTTTTGAGATTTGTATAGGAATTGCTATAGCATATCATATATTTCAGATCCATTCCATTCCATTTTTCGTGATGTCCTACTTTTTCTTTTACTATAAAAGAAATATTATCTATTTATATTTATTATTTATAATATTTCTTTTATAATAAAAGAAAAAGCATAAGGTTAAAGTCAGGGTGAACAGAATCATACTGAAGGTCATGAAATATTTCTAAAATCTAATCACAACTTTATTTTTTGGTCAATGTGTCTTGCTTTAGTCCAAGCAGTTATCCAACTTGTATTCAATTAGTATAATCTTATGTAATGAGTTTTTAAAAAACAAATTCAAGTGTATGTAAAATTTAAGGAATTTTATTTAAATTACTTTAAAACTATGTATTACAAGTTAAATTTCTCTAAAACTGGAAACAAGTCTATAAATTTGATACTACTTTATAAAATATATTTAAACTTTCAATTACTGTATTTTTAATATATATATGCAGTGTTTGTTTTCAATCAAATATAAAAGATATAATGAATTCAGAAAGAGGAGTTCTCCCATAAGTGTTATCAGTGACACTGTTTTGATCTTATGTGATTTTAATATACTTAAATTTAGTTTAAGTTTTAACTTCTAATAACCTTCATATCCATTATCTGAAAGTGTTATAAATATTGTAAGTAAGACTTCAAATTCAGAAGTAAGTCTATAGTTAGTGGATACCTTTCCCCTCACTGTTTTCTCCAGGGTCAGTGTGGAAAACCAAGTGCTGAAATCTGGATATACGAGCCGTGACCTAATTATTTTGGAAAATGATGATCCTGGGGGAGTTTTTGAATTTTCTCCTGCTTCCAGAGGACCCTATATTATAAAAGTAAGTATGAAAGAGATTTCAATCTGTTCTGTACTCACAACCTCAGAAGAGAAATTTCAAAGGATTTGAACTTCTGTTGACTTTTTTCCCTATCCTTTATATGGTACTTTACTGGCAGGAACATAGTCATCATCATTATTATTGGTATCATCATATAGATAACATGTAATTAGGATCTGTTATGTTCTAGTCACTGTTCTAAGCAGTCTGTGCTATATTTCAGTGTGAAAGAGACACATTGGCACTTCTAGCTGAGCCTTACACAAATTGCTTAAAGTTGTGATGCAAACCTGTTCAGTCTGAATTCAGAGTGTGGGATTATTTTTTTTTAATGCAGTTTTGAAAAAGTACTTTCCATTTACACTATTGCGCAATCTCGTCTATATTCCCCACGCTGTACACTTTGTCCTTGAGCCTCTCTTATAGCCAGTAGTTTTTACCCCCTATCCCGACCCCTCTATTGCCCTCACTCCACTAGTAACCGCTAGTTCTCTGTATATGAGCCTGCTTCTTTTTTGTTATATTCGCTAGTTTGTTGTATTTTTAGATTCCACGTTTACGTGATATCGTACATTATTTGTCTTTCTGTCTGACTTACTTCACTTAGCATAATGCCCTCTATGCCCATTCACGTTGTGTGTTGGTTGCTCAGTTGTGTCCCACTCTTTGTGACCCCGTGGCCTGTAGCCTGCCAGGCTCCTCTGTCCATGGGATTTTCCAGGCAAGAATACTGGAGTGGGTTGCCATTCCCTTGTCCAGGGGATCTTCTCAACCCAGGGGTCGAACCTGGGTCTCCTGCATTGCAGGCAGATTCTTTACCATCTGAGCCACCAGGGAAGCCATTTGGCAAATGGCAAAATTTCTTTCTTTTTGATGACTGAGTAGTATTCATTCACACACACACACACACACATACACACACACACATCACATCTTTACCATTCATCTGTTGATGGACACTTATGTTGCTCTTTTATCTTAGCAGTTATAAATAATGCTTCCATGAACATTGGGGTGCATGTATCTTTTTGAATTTTGTGAAATTTTTTTTTAAGGAAGGAGAATCTGTAGAGCTCCACATCATCCGATATAGGGGAGCACTGGTTAAGCAGTTTCTACACTATCGAATAGAGCCAAGAGATAGCAATGAATTCTATGGCAACACAGGAGTACTGGAATTTAAACCTGGGGAAAGGGAGATTGTAATCACCTTGCTGTCAAGATTGGATGGGATACCAGAGGTATGGGATTTTATTTTTTTCTTGTGCCTTTGTGGAAAGTTGATAATATCTACTGTGTTATGAACATAAATAGTTTGAATGTTGGCAAGGAAATACAGGAAAGGAAGCAGGCAAGAAAAGATAAAGAGAAGTATACTTATGTTTGGAAACTAAAAAACAAGCTTCAAAAGCAAAGTAAGAGTCATACCAATTTGAATTGTCCATTCTTACATAAAATGATAGCCCAATCTGAAACTTATGAGTTTTCGTCTCCTTTTAGCTTTATATATGTTAAACATTGTTTTATATAATCTGTATTGACTGAACTTTCAGGATGTGGTTTCAAACTGAAGAAATTTTTCTGTAAAATTACTCTTTTAAAGAAAATAAATTTAAGTTTTAAATATATTAAGAGAACCAGATATTGTTCCGTTATGTATGTACATCATTGCATATGTAACTTTTAAATTAATTTAATTTTATTAGTTTAAATGACTGGAACATCATTATAAGATCCAGTCTCCTTACTATTTTAATGTAGTAACGTGATTTGTCTTTTCCGTTTTTGAATAATGTATATTTATACCTGATATCTCTCTTAATTGATGGAAAAATGTTAAAAATTTAAAAAAATCAGCTTTGTTTTTTTCAGTGAGTGCATCGTTGTGAAAAATTGATGGTATTAATATTTTTGAATATATATTTTTATTTGCTCTGAAAATTTCAACTTTTTATTTTTCCTAATTTGACATGCTCACTTTAGTTGGATGAACGTTATTGGGTGGTCCTCACCAGCCACGGTGAACGGGAAAGCAAGTTGGGAAGTGCTACAGTTGTCAACATAACAATTCTAAAAAATGATGATCCTCATGGGATTATAGAATTTGTTTCTGATCTAATTGTTACGATAAATGAAAGTAAAGGAGACAATACCTATAGTGGTAATGTATTCTACTCCTTATATTCCATTACTCTTTACTGAAGAAAAAATTTGGTGTTTTTAAATTTATTTCTTTAGTAGGTAGTTATTTTTAGTTGTCCAGCTGCTTTAAATTACACATGGTGTAGAAATTAGTGTTTTAAAAATCATATTTAAGATTGTAATTTTTATTTCTTATGCAGTATTATGATGATGGTGGCTCAGATGGTAAAGAATCTGTCTGCAGTGCAGGAGACCTGGTTCAGTCCCTGGGTTGGGAAGATCCTCTGGAGAAGGGAATGGCTACCCACTCCATTATTCTTGCCTGAAGAATTCCATGGACAGAGGAGCCTGGTGGGCTATAGTTCATGGGGTCACAAAGAGTCAGATACGATTGAGTGGCTAACACACACATTACAGTTATATTTTGATTTCCATTGACCGAATGCAGTAGAACTCAAGCATTCAAAAGAATGGGTTGAGTCAAATAGGAAAAGCTGTGAAACTGAGAGTTACATCTGGGGAACTCTTGCAGTGGCGTGAAATGAGACGTAATTTATCTTTAGAGCCATGTCTGTCTGGATAAGAAAATCGTTTCTGAGTGTGCAGCTTTCTCTGACTGTCTTTACCAAATACCCTTATAGGACTTTGTGATAGATGTACCTAGACACCATTCTGTTCCCTGTGCTGAGTGACTTTTAAGATCTCAGACTGTGGTAGCAAAGATTGAGTCCGTTAATTTTATCAATTGTATGGCTATAGAGGAAAGACTGGGTTAATTTATATATACCTTGAGGCTGGGCTAAGCAAATGATTGATTTTTATTAAAAAGGGGGCTTATTTTTACTTCTCTTTGACCACTTTCTTTACTCATCATTTTAAAATTGTTTAATATGTGATCATGTGTGTTGTACCCATTTGTATTTCACAGCTGTTTATGGTGTGATAAGAAATCGAGGCACCTTTGGTGATGTTAATGTATCATGGGTTGTTAGTCCAGATTTTACACACGATGTGTTTCCTGTCCGAGGATCTATTTTCTTTGGAGACCAGGAATTTTTAAAAAATATCACCATTTACTCCCTTCCAGATGAGGTAAATGTTACATGTTTAACTCTTACTGTTGTTTAATAGTTATTTTTTTATTGAATATTAAACATCTGGTAATACTTTGCCATGAGAGTATGTGATAAAGAGCTCAGGTATAATGTCTTAACTATAAACCAAAGTGATTTCTAGGTGGCTCAGTGGTAAAGAATCTGCCAACCAATGCAGGAGATGCCAGAGATGCCAGTTTGATTCCTGGATCGGGAAGATCCCCTGGAGTGGTAAATGACACCCTCTCCTGTGTTCTTGCTGGCAAAATCCCATGGGCAGAGGAGGCTGGTGGGCGATAGTTCGTGAGGTCACAGAGAGTCGGACATGACCGAGTGACTGAGCGCACACACACACACAAATCAAAGTAGAAATGTTATTTTTGGTTCCCCTACGGGCATTTTTAACTTTTAGAACTGATTGATAGTCGCTGGTGACACTGCCTAGGTGTCAAATATTAGAGATTCACGCTGTGAGAGAGGTTGTCAAGCGCTCGGTTTGTACTCAAGGCCCTTTGAGAATGAGAGTGCCATCTACAGAGTACACTAGGGTGCACTTGCAGGACATTGGTCCAGGTGGATGGTGGACTCAGCGTAACGCAGAGAAAAAACTTAGTAATAATGGAATGGACCTTTCTGAGGGGAATTGCACTTCAAATAGGTATGGAAACCTGTCTCCTTTCCCTCACACTCCTGCCTCCAGAGACAAAATTCCAACAGTCTTCCATTTTAGGATGCGGAGAAGACTGAGTCACACGGATGAGGAGAAAGCTAAACAGAGTCCACGTGGGGAGGCATATAGGCTCAGGGGTGTGGGGAATCTCACCTTGTTAGGGCAGTGGAATGAGGTCTTTGTGATGCACTTCTGTGAAACTTAAAGTTTATAAGGGGCCTTTGAAAGCTAACTGAACCTTTGTTACTATTATGATTTCTGTTCTAAATGTGTCCAGAAGTTATTTTTCTGTTTCACCATTTTTCCTTAAAAACAACATATAGCCCATTTTCTTACAGAAAAATCTTAAGCTATGTAGTATTTCTCTTTTTAATTTGCGTAAGGCAAAAATATCTCTATTTCCATTACATTTTATAGTGAGTCAAAATAAGGTGGCTGTTTGGATGAATGCATGTTAAAATTTTGAAGGGTTCTGATTCTTACTTGAATAATTTAGGGTGGTTCTGCTCAGAAGTGGAAATGAACGTTAATGCTGTTATTAATAAAGGTTTTTTTTTAGAGATGAAACAATTTAGGTATATGTAGTGGAATTATTTGTACAGATCACCTGACTAAAAAGCATGTGTAACATTTTCCCAAAAGATTCCAGAGGAAATGGAGGAATTTACCATTACCCTACTTAATGCCACTGGAGGAGCTAAAATAGGAAATATAACTACTGCTACTCTGAGGATTAGAAGAAATGATGACCCCATTTATTTTGCAGGTGGTATTGCTTTCTTATTTGAGTGAGTTTATCTTTCTTGAACAGTGTAAGGATGCTTTTTTCAATAATTGTTTTAAGTGAACATTTTCAATAAAGCATAATTGATACATGTTTAAATAGGATTTCATAATTTGACCATTATTCAATCTCTTTGACATTTTAACAGATATTTTTAAGGATTCTAAAGGAAAAATTAGTACTATTTTGTTAGCTTTGTTTTCCTCTTTTAAATTTCAAGGTATTTTCTTTCCTTTGGCAAAAATGAACACTCTTCCATGTTACCTCTCCCAGTACACAGGGAAGTAGTGAAGACAGTTCAGGGTTTGTGTATTGTACTTAATGAATGGTTACTTACTATAATTACTGTTAATTTCATGGACATATAAATTAACATGTAAATTAAGGTTTCCCCATTTTTTCCACTTGAATGCTTTCTTTACAACTGTCTTTGCCACTGGAGACATCTTTTAGTTTTATTTGGTATCTAATTTATTGGTATCTTATTCTTCCTTAAATCATTTTTTGCAGGCTGTTCAATTTGCAACTGTAGAACTCGTAAACCTCTTGAATTTTATCGATTTATGTTTTAACCTTCAGTTAACATGTACTTAATGAATTAGTCCTGTGTTCAGTCTTCTATTAACCCTGTAGAAGATGTGGAAGGTATCTGGGCCTATTTTCAAAAAAAAATTTATGGTCCAAGTTTAGAAATGAATTCTATGAAACAGTAAGCAGAGGATTCCGGATAGTATACAGTTTACTGACAAATTGGGAGTTGCAGACAATGGATTTTGTAGGAATCAAGGCAAGAGGAAAGCCACTGACTCAGAGTAATTAGAGGAGACCTCATGCAGGCATTGGAATCACAGCTGTCTTTCAGCAAAGACTCAGTGGAGGGTATTTCTTGTGGTGGGCAGGGAGAAATGTGCAATCTGATAATATGTAGATGGAATCAGAAAAGCTCACACGTTCCTTCTTTTCTTTGTGAATATTTTAGAGCCTCGTGTAGTGAGGGTTCGGGAAGGTGAGACTGCTGACTTTAAAGTTCTCAGAAATGGATCTGTTGATGTTCCCTGTACCGTCCAATATGCTACCATGGATGGGGAGGCTACTGCCAGAGAGGGAGACTTTGTTCCCATTGAAAAAGGAGAAATGCTCGTTTTTACAGTTGGAAGTAGAGAGCAGAACATATCTGTATTCATTATGGAAGATGATATCCCAGAAACAGATGAGCCCTTTTATATAATCCTCTTTAACTCAACAGGTAAATAAATTATATTTATGGCAGAGTGTTGTTTCAGTTCTTTTACAAGATGGCATTAAGTACTTCACTGTCACCTGTGAATGTTCAAGAGCAAAATTGTTTCACTGATTTCTTGAGGGAAGGGGTAAAAGAATACATGTGTTGAAACTTTGTGTACCTGGTATACGCTATGTCATTATTTTTAATCTTTTTTCACAAATAGCACACACAGAAAATTATGTTATTATATGAGGAATTGAAATCTAGCTGAAACTACCCGAAGTCTTTCCTAGTCACTCAAGGACTTAGGGCGTTATTATCCTGTAGACTTTTCCCTCCTACCAGGGCACCGGGCATAGTGGTTGGGAAGCTGTATTCTGCAGGTGACTGAGCCCAACTGACTGATAATTCTCTGTAGCCATAATCACAGTGTGTGACAGTTTGCAAGGGGGAAAGATAGACTTTTCCCTCTTCTCTATACTGTAACTGAAGCAGAATGTTTTGCCCCTATCTTTAGTAAATTAGAGGGGCCATAGCTTCTTTTGGTAATTGTTTTATTCTTTTAAGAGTACACAGAGCTATTTTTTCCTTAATCTTTTCTAATAAGTTGAAGACATGATACTCTATCATCCCTGATTATGCAAGTGTGTTTTTTCATATATACAAGACATTTTCCTACATAACCACAATATAACCATTAAAAGCAGGAGATTAATACAATCATTGCCTCAGACCCCATTCAGATTTCTCCAGTTTTCCCTTAGTGTCCTTTTGAGCGAAATGATCCTTTCCCAGATCATGCATTGCGTTTAATTGCTGTGTGTCTTTAATCTCTTCAGTCTGAAATACTCCGTCTTTCCGTGGCTTACGTGACCTTTATAGTATGGAAAATTACAGGGCAGTTATTTAGTCGAATGTCCTTCATTTTGGTTGGTTTGATGTTCCTCATTATTAGGTTCGGGTTTTGCATCCTTGGCAGGAATTGCGTAGAAGAATTCTGTGTTCCCATCACATCCCTTCTGTTGGCACAGATTTCTATTTTGTCCCTTTACTACCAGGTCTATTTTGACCACAATTTAGGTGGTGATTGCCAGGCTTCTCTACTGTACTTTTTGTTCCTTTGTTTTTAATACAAATTTTGTGGGAGAAGTACTTTAGAACTACATAACTGTCCTGTTACTCATCAAACTTTAAATTTTTTCATTGACATTTATTTATCAGTATGGGCTTATGGTTTCTATTTAATGCAGTGGGTTATATTTCACTATGATTATTTACTTTGAAGGTCAGATTATCCCAGGTTTGGCTAGGGGTGGTCTGTTAAAATGACTTTCTTGTCTTTTTGACATGTTCCTATTATTCTTTGAGCATTTTCTTACTTCCTGGCACAGCAAGCTGTTCCATACTCATCTGGTACTTTTCCTGTCAAAACCCTGGAATCAGTCATTTGTTTCAAGAAGCCCTGACTCCTTTCAGTGCAGAATGCTGTTTAGAAACCAGAACCTCAATACTAGGTGTGGGAATTGCTTCTTAGGCTGTTCTCCTCCTAGGCCCACTTTCAGAGACAGGGAATGCATGTATGTCTGTATGCATTTGTGTACTGGGTGAGCTGACAAGTTTGTTTAGGTTTTTCTGTAAAGTTACGGAGAAACATGAATGAACTTTTTGACTGTCCCTATATATATATTTGTCGTTGTTGTGTAGTCGCTAAGTTGTGTTTGACTCTTTGCGACCCCATGGACTGTAGCCTGCCAGACTCCTCTGTCCAAGAGATTTCCCAGGCAAGAATACTGGAGTGGGTTGCCACTTCCTTCTTCAGGGGAGCTTCCTGACCCAGGGATCGAACCCATGTCTTCTGCCTTGGCGGTGGATTCTTTGCCTTGGAGCCCCCAGGAAAGCCCCTCAATATATACACACACACATTAACATCTGTAGTTCTGTACCCAGCTGTATATATTGAAGGCCATTGTATCTAGTATCACAGGGCTTGTTCTAGTTTTCTCTGTTTTCCTATTTATCCCTCTGTCCTCTGGTGATGAGAAATCCAGCTCCCTTTATCGTTATTTTTTTAATTAATGAATTATTATAATTGGAGGCTAATTACAATATTTGGTGGTTTTGCCATACATTGACATGACTCAGCCACTGGTGTACATGTGTCCCCCTGTCCTGAACCCCTTTCCCACCTCCCTCCCCATCCCATCCCTCTGAGTTGGCCCAGTACACTGGCTTTGAGTGCCCTGTTTCATGCATCAAGCTTGGACTGGTGATCTTTTTCACATATGGTAATATACATGTTTCAGTGCTATTCTCTCAAGTCATCCCACCCTCACCTTCTCCCACAGAGTCCAAAAGACTGTTCTTTATATCTGTGTCTCTTTTGCTGTCTCACATATAGAGTTGTTGTTACCATCTTTCTGAATTCCATATATATGCGTTAATATACTGTATTGGTGTTTTTCTTTCTGACTTACTTCACTCTGTATGATAGACTCCAGTTTCACCCACTTCATTAGAATTGACTCAAATGCATTTTTAATAGTTGAGTGATATTCCATTGTGTATATGTACCACAACTTTCTTATCCATTCATCTGCTGATGGACATCTAGGTTGCTTCCATGTCCTGGCTATTGTAAACAGTGCTGTAATGAACATTGGGGTACATGTGTCTCTTTCAATTCTGCTTTCCTTGGTGTGTATGCCCAGCAGTGGGATTGCTGGGTCGTATGGCAGTTCTATCTCCAGTTTTTTGAGGAATCTCCACACTGTTCTCCATAGTGGCTGTACTAGTTTGCATTCCCTCCAACAGTGTAAGAGGGTTCCCTTTTCTCCACACCCTCTCCAGCATTTATTGTTTGTAGACTTTTTGATAGCAGCCATTCTGACCAGCGTGAGGTGGTACCTCATAGTGGTTTTGATTTGCATTTCTCTGATAATGAGTGAGGTTGAGCATCTTTTCATTTGTTTGTTAGCCGTGTGTATGTCTTCTTTGGAGAAATGTCTGTTTAGTTCTTTAGCCATTTTTTTGATTGGGTCATTTATTTTTCTGGTACTGAGCTACATGAGCTGCTTGTATATTTTTGAGATTCATTCTTTGTCAGTTGCTTCATTTGATATTATTTTCTCCCATTCTGAAGGCTGTCTTTTCACCTTGCTTATAGTTTCCTTCATTGTGGAAAAGCTTTTAAGTTTAATTAGGTCCCATTTGTTTATTTTTGCTTTTGTGTCCATTACTCTGGAAGGTGGGTCATAGAGGATCCTGCTGTGATTAATGTCAGAGTGTTCTGCCTGTGTTTTCTTCTAGGAGTTTTATAGTTTCTGGTCTTATATTAGATCTTTAATCCATTATGAGTTTATTTTTGTATATGGTGTTAGAAAGTGTTCTAGTTTCATTTTTTACAGGTAGTTGACCACTTGTTAAAGAGATTGTCCAGCACCACTTGTTAAAGACATTATCTTTTCTTCCTTGTATATTTTTGCCTCCTTTGTCAAAGATAGGTATCCATAGGTGTGTGGGTTTATCTCTGGGCTTTCTATTTTGTTCTACTGATCTATATTTCCGTATTTGTGCGAGTACCATACTGTCTTGATGACTGTAGCTTTGTAGTATAGCCTGAAGTCAGGCAGGTTGATTCCTCCAGTTCCATTCTTCTTTCTTAAGATTGCTTTGGCTATTTGAATTTTTTTGTGTTTCCATACAAATTGTGAAATTATTTGTTCTAGTTCTGTGAAAAATACCGTTGGTATCTTGATAGGGATTGTATTGAATCTATAGATTGCTTTGGGTAGTATACTCAAAGTATACTTTCACTATATTTATATGTATATGAATATATACATATATATTTATATGTATAAATATATTTCACATATATTTATATATGGTAGTATATTTTCACTATATTGATACTTCCTATCCATGAACATGGTATATTTCTCCATCTATTTGTGTCGTCTTTGATTTCTTTCATCAGTGTTTTATAGTTTTCTACATATAGGTCTTTTGTTTCTTTAGGTAAATTTATTCCTAAGTATTTTATTTTCATTGCAATGGTATGGGATTGTTTTCTTAATTTCTCTTTCTGTTTTCTCATTGTTAGTGTATAGGAATGCAAGGGGTTTCTGTGTATTAATATCCTGCAACTTTACTATATTCATTGATTAGCTCTAGTAATTTTCTGGTGGAGTCTTTAGGGTTTTCTATGTAGAGGATCATGTCATCTGCAAACAGTGAGAGTTTTACCTGTTCTTTTCCAATCTGGATTCCTTTTATTTCTTTTTCTTTTCTGATTGCTGTGGCTAAAACTTCCAAAATTATGTTGAATAGTAGTGGTGAGAGTGGGCACCCTTGTTTTGTTCCTGACTTTAGGGAAAATGCTTTCAATTTTTCACCATTGAGGATAATGTTTGCTGTGGGTTTATCACATATGGCTTTTATTATGTTGAGGTGTGTTCCTTCTGTGCCTGCTTTATGGAGATTTTTTTTTTTAATCATAAATGGGTGTTGAATTTTGTTAGGCTTTCTCTGCATCTATTGAGATAATCATATTGTTTTTATCTTTCGATTTGTTAATGTGTATCACACTATTGCTTTGTGAATATTGAAGAATCCTTGCCTCCCTGGGATAAAGCCCATTTGGTCATATTGCATGATCTTTTTAATATGTTGTTGGATTCTGTTTGCTAGAATTTTGTTAAGGATTTTTGCATCTGTGTTTATCAGTGATACTGGCCTGTTCAGTTCAGTTCAGTTCAGTTGCTCAGTCGTGTCCGACTCTTTGCGACCCCATGAATCGCAGCACGCCAGGCCTCCCTGTCCATCACCAACTCCCGGAGTTCACTCAGACTCACGTCCATTGAGTCAGTGATGCCATCCAGCCATCTCATCCTCTGTCGTCCCCTTCTCCTCCTGGCTCCAATCCCTCCCAGCATCAGAGACTTTTCCAAGGAGTCAACTCTTCGCATGAGGTGGCCATAGTACTGGAATTTCAGCTTTAGCATCATTCCTTCCAAAGAAATCCCAGGGATGGTCTCCTTCAGAATGGACTGATTGGATCTCCTTGCAGTCCAAGGGACTCTCAAGAGTCTTCTCCAACACTACACTTCAAAAGCATCAATTCTTCAGCACTCAGCTTTCTTCACAGTCCAACTCTCACATCCATACATGACCGCTGAAAAAACCATAACCTTGACTAGATGGACCTTTGTTGGCAAAGTAATGTCTCTGCTTTTGAATATGTTATCTAGGTTGGTCATAACTTTCCTTCCAAGGAGTAAGTGTCTTTTAATTTCATGGCTGCAGTCACCATCTGCAGTGATTTTGGAGCCCCCCAAAATAAAAGTGTGCCACTGTTTCCGCATCTATTTCCCATGAAGTGATGGGACGAGATGTCATGATCTTCGTTTTCTGAATGTTGAGCTTTAAGCCAACTTTTTCACTCTCCTCTTTCACTTTCATCAAGAGGCTTTTTAGTTCCTCTTCACTTTCTGCCATAAGGGTGGTGTCATCTACATATCTGAGGTTATTGATATTTCTCCTGGCAATCTTGATTCCAGCTTGTGCTTCTTCCAGCCCAGCGTTTCTCATGATGTACTTATGTGTAACCACTTTCCATTGCTTTGTTTACCTCCTTGCTAAAACAAGATGGCCTTTCTTACTACACTTGGGTTCTCACTTGCTGCTCCAGGCCAACCCTCTTCCATCACGTGGATGTCTTCCCACTCCACTCAGACTCCAGCATCGAGCACCAAGATTTTCTCTGTTGGAGGTGTCCTTCTTCCCCTGAGCAAGCTCTAACCTTGGGCTGGGTTCCTGTGGTGCCCTGTCCCTTACCCTCTGTGTGCATGTGTGCCTCATGCCTCTTACATGCAAATACTCAGAAAGAAGATGGTGAAAAAATAGAGATTGCTTAATTTTTGTTTGTGCTGTTTGTCATTCTCCTGATTCCTTTGACTCTCTCTTTTGTGTCTTCCTGTTTCCCTTCATTTCCATTATTTGCTATACCACCAATTTCCAATATTTGCTGTGACATATTGTATCACAAATGTGCATGAAAGCAGAACCCTACAAAATTAGGCTTGCTTGTTTTTGTTTTAGATTTTATGATATATTTTAAGTTATTCTATTACTCTGTAACATCAGGATATTTTATATAACTTACTGTCTGTCTTTTTTATTTCCTCCTTTTTTCATTGGCTAATTATCTAGTATGGTTAAGTACAGCTGTATATGTATATAAATTACGTATAATGGGCTGGTTTGCCACACATGTCCGTTTCTCTAAGTTTAGTTTTAGGTGTTGTCCTCATCTAATTTTCAAAGTTTTAATTGTATCTGTTCAGTAAACTTTCATAAATACCGGTGACTGAGCCTCCACCCTGCTGGGAGATGAAGTTGATGAAGAAGCATTTGTCCAAGGACTTACAATGAATTGTGTGTGTACGTGTGTGAGTGTGTGTGTCAGTATGTATGTGTTAGTATAATGTGATAATCACTATGTTAGATTGACAAAGTGTGAAGTGGTGTAGGAATACAGCAGAGATGCACTTAACTTGGGAATTCAAGGAAAAATTCCCAAAAAGAGTTGTTGCTTGAGCTGGGTCTTGAGGAGTGATGAAAGGTGAATAAAGATGAAGACGACTTTGGTTACAGAGGTGACAGCTGCAGTGGAGAGTAAAAGCTATGAACCTCAAGGGACTGGTGAGAAGACACGTAATTTATTGGCTGTTACAGTGTTAACAGTCTGTGGAAAGAATTGGAATAGAAAGAAATCATGTTCAACATCATAAAGATTGCTTTGTTCTGTGTATGAACAGATCAAACTCTGCTATGTGAAGGCAGAGATCGAAGTACTTAAGCCAGTGATTCTAATTAATGTATCTTATAGGGTAATCCTTTAATTCATTATTTTTTTACGAAATGAATCTACCTCAACATTTAGAAATTTGATAAAGCTATATTTTAAATTTCTAATTAAACTATTGAAGTGATATTCCTATTATAAAAATATCATGTATGTTTTTCAATAAAGTAGTTCTTCTGTAATTAAACATTTCCCCAGAGACAAGTCATAGTAAACTTATTTAGGCATCTCTTTCTCTCATTTGTTTATGACCTTCAATGAGTAAATTCCTCTTGGAATTTGAACCTTATTACAAGATGTTTCTTAGTTTAAAAATACAAATTTAATAGTAAGTTAAGTACTTTTTTGTTATTTTGACTCCTCCATTTTTAATTTAGGTGATACGGTTGTATATCCATATGCAATAGCTACAGTGATAATTGAAGCTAATGATGACCCAAATGGTATTTTTGCTTTGGAGCCCATAGACAAAGCAGTTGAAGAAGGAAAGACTAATTCATTTTGGTAAGCATGTTTACATAAGGCAAATTGAAAGTTGAATAAAGTAAAATAAAATCTTTACATATGCAAAAATTTGAAACATAGTTAATCTTTCAAAATTTAAAAATATGCCTATGAATGGAATAATTTCAGAGTTGGTTGTCTGATTAAATCATAAACTTCTTTATGCTGTTTTCACTTGTTAAAAAAACTCTTGACACTTTAGATGGTAAGAGAAATTATTCTTTTTACTCTCCTTAACCCCAACTTTTGTTCCTCATCAGAACACAGAGACTTGAATTATCCATGGTCTTCTGGACTTCTTCTCTCAAGTGATATGTACCTACCCTCGCCCTGGGCTCTGCTTTTGAAGAACTTTTGTCAATTCTCATCTGAATATTTTTGATTGAATTTGTCTTAGAATTTATCTAAGAATTTATCTATTCTAGATAGAATTTTATCTATTAGAATTTATCTATTAGTTTGGATCTGTTAGTTATGATTTTTAAGCATTCTTTTCTTTATTATTTAAGGTTCTACTTCATTTGTCCTTTTCCATGAGATTCTTCATGGTTGCTCAGTAAGAACTTGCTGGCTGGTTTATATTAAAGATGATAAACAGACAAAGTGTATTTATGACATAATACAGAAAGTTCTCAGTAGAGTTGGATTTGCCACTTCCACATTCTTCATAAGAAATAATTTTCTGTACTTTGTTTTATAGGATTTTGAGGCACCGGGGACACTTCGGCAATGTTTCCGTGGCTTGGCAGCTCTTTCAGAATGATTCTGCTTTACAACCTGGACAAGAGTTCTATGAAACTTCAGGGACTGTTAACTTTTTGGATGGAGAAGGAGCCAAACCAATAATTCTCCATGCTTTTCCAGACAAAATTCCTGAATTCAACGAGTTTTATATTTTAAAGCTTGTAAACATTTCAGGTGCAGTGTTTTCCCATCTATTTTATTTTACCACTAAAGTTTAATATTTTATGCTGAAATAGCTAGAGCTAGGTAGAAAATGCACCTAATGAAGTTTTATGGATGGAAACTTATTTCCATTCTCAAACTTGTAAATAAAATTTTTTCCTCACACCAAATAGAGTATCTCAAACAAAACAGTAATAGGTGATAGGAAGTACAGATTCATGGTAGTTTAAAAAGCTTGGCCTTTGTACCTTAATTTAAATAATAATGTCCCCATCAATTTTGGTTTTAAGCATGAGAATTAAGTCTTTCTATTTAATATCCTCTTTTCAGCTGGTTGTTAATGAAATTATAGTGAATACCCTTGAACATGTGGTGAAAGCTGTATGGTGACACTATGTTCATTGATCAACAAGTAAAGTACTTAATGAGAAGTTTGGTAAACAAATTCCTTTTGCCTTCACTTTATACTGGAAAGTGTTTTCAATTCTGAGTTTTCATTCTGATTTCATTACAGGTGGGTCCCCAGGTCCTGGGGGCCAGCTGGCAGCAACCAACCTCCAGGTGACAGTAATGATTCCATTCAATGATGATCCCTTTGGAGTTTTCATCTTGGATCCGGAGTGCCTAGAGAGAGAAGTGGCAGAAGATGTCCTCTCGGAAGACGCTATGTCTTATATCACCAACTTTACCATTCTGAGACAGCAGGGTGCCTTTGGTGATGTACGAGTAGGCTGGGAAATATTGTCTAGTGAATTCACTGCTGGTTTGCCTCCAGTGACAGATTTTTTGCTGGCTGGAATTTTTCCCAGCTCCGTGCATTCGCAGCCACACATGAGGCGTCACCACAGTGGGACAGATGCATTGTACTTCAGTGGACTAGAGGGTGCATTTGGAACTGTTAATCCAAAATACCATCCTTCGAGGAACAACTCAATTGCCAACTTCACATTTTCAGCTTGGGTAATGCCCAATCCCAATACGAATGGATTTGTTATAGCAAAGGATGATGGTAATGGAGGCATCTACTATGGGGTAAAAATTCACACAAATGAATCCCACGTGACACTTTCCCTCCATTACAAAACTCTGGGTTCCAATGCTACATATGTTGCCAAGACCACTGTCATGAAATATTTGGAAGAAAATGTTTGGCTGCATCTTCTAATTGTCCTGGATGATGGTATAATTGAATTCTACCTTGATGGAAATGCAATGCCCAGAGGAATCAAGAGTCTGAAAGGAGAGGCCATTACTGATGGTGAGTGTCATCTCCACAATTAGGACCCTGAATTTTGAGTTTTGAAAAATTTTGACTTCTTAAAAGCCTCGCAGGTATTTCTGGGAAGAGGGGAGGAGAGGGTGAGATGTATGGAGAGAGTAACATGGAAACTTATGTTACCGTATGTGAAATAGATAGCTAATGGGAATTTGCTGTATGTCTCAGGAAACTCAAACAGGGGCTCTGTATCAACCTAGAGGGGTGGGGTAGGGAGAGAGAGGGGAGGGAGGTTCAAAAGAGAGGGAATATATGTATACCTGTGGCTGATTCATGTTGGTGTTTGACAGAAAACAACAAAATTCTGTAAAGTGATTTTCCTTAAATTAAAAAAAAAAAAAAAAAGGCCTACCTAGTATTTAAAAATCTGCTTGGTGTTTGGTTTATAATTTCTTTAAATAAAACTGTGTGTCTACCAAGACCATAAGTTTTGTGCTGGGTACTGTAGAAATGAATTGGGCAGAGACTCCGCCTTTGAAGGTAGCTGAAATAGGCTCTGGGAGAAAGGTATGCAAACAGATCACTCTAACACGTGGTAAGAAGAAAGAAAAAAAATTACCAAGTAGAAAGAAACATTTATTCCTCCTGTGGTCGTAGGAGAGTTGGGCATGATATTCCAGATAGAGAAAAGAACAAAGGTGTGGAAATGTGAAATAGAATATTGAATCTGGGGAAACTGCTACCAGCTCAGTATTTCTGGAAGTAGAGTATGCTGGAGATACGATTAAAGAGGAGTCAAAAGAAACTTATATTAAGCAATCTAGCAATTACAGAGGTTTCAAGTAACAGGCTTTAAAGTGGTAAATTCTGTGGTGTGCTTTATAGAGAGGATCTTTGTTGTCTTTAAGCTGGACCACAGTATGCTGTTTCCTTGAGAAACACACTTGTGTGCATGTTTCTTCCCAAACATCACTTATCTCTATTATAATCACAATTTCCTCCCAGCCCCTCTATCCTGTGATTTGGTTCTATTTTTTTTTTCCCAATGGGAAAATAGAACAGAGCTTGTATGATATCTTAACAGATTATCTTTCCTTCTGAAACCTCCTGCATTAGCTATCTGGTTGTATTTTTTCTTTCCTAGTAGAAAAGAAGATGGGCAAAAGAAAACATATACACACTGCTGATTTCAACCTCAAGAACTATGCTTACAGTGCTCTGTGGCATTAAATTTTGTCGTTTGATTGTGAATATAGACATATGTTTGTTAACATTGATTTTTTTGGGTGATCGCATGGTGGTAGAATGAGAATGGGAAAGATGGGAAAGTAAGACCTGGTGTTTCTTTTCTCTGTGTAGCTTGCTGCAAGGAACTTACATTGTTGATGTAATTTGTAACTTAAAGTGGAGGAAGTGTGTATATATATATTTAGGTTATGAATGAAATGCAGGGTATTATATGTTTATTATAAAATATATAAAAGTACACATAAGTGTACAGATACATGAATTTTTTAAAATTTTTAAATGAATCAGTTTCAGCACTCCATATAACCAGTCCCCACATCAAGATATTTTTTTCCAGAAACCCTCTCATTTTCTCTTTGCTAGTCATTGACTCACCACCATGCCCAGCAGCTACTATTGCCATTTCTAAGAGCCTAACATTAGTTTTTAAAATTTATGTAAATAGGATTGAGCAGTGTGTACACTTGAGTGTCTGAGGTATGTTCAATGGTGTGTGTGAAGTTCATCCATATTTTTGTCTGTTGTAGACATTTCACTGTTTCAGTCAGTCCAGAACCACTGGAGAAGGCATGGAGGCAATCCCAAATCACTGCCAAACTCTCATCTTCCATAAATATTTTAGTTGAGTTATTAGAGGGAATAAGTAAAGAAATAAGAATTGTTGAATTCTTGAAAGGGTTTATTATTGCTACGTAGTAATGTAGTTAAGCTGCATGTTGTTATTATCATGAAAAAGTCCCCGAGACTCATATAATTGTAGTTCCTAGAAAGGGATATTTCTTTTTCTGCATTTATTGCATTGATTGTTTGGGTAAAAAGTTATATTTAGTCCATAAGAATTTCTTTTGCTGAATTCTCACAACTTTAACTCAAGATAACTTTTTAACAGACCAAGAGTTGAAGTTCTCAAAGAACAGTAATACTAAAGTTTTAAAATTGTGACTGAGTTGAATCATTCCATTCTTAGATGTGCAAGGAAATTTTTAAATTTCCTGGAAGAAATGTCTGTCTTAACATATGCACATACATTTGTATATACACATACATACACATGTACAACATATCCTTTGGTACAAAATGTCTTAAATCCCAGTGATTCCTGATTCATTTTTCATTATAATATTGACAGAAAATAGCCTTTATTTGTGTTCTAGTTATGCAAAAGCTTTGCTTAGCTAATAAGACCTTTTAATAAAATCATTTCACTTTCTGAATCACACTTGTCATTTAGGACAGTACAATTGTGGTTATTGTAGCATTTAAACCCATTTCTAATTTCAGGTCCAGGAACGTTGAGAATTGGGGCTGGAGTGAATGGCAACGACAGATTTACAGGCCTGATGCAGGATGTGAGATCCTATGAGCGGAAATTGACCCTTGAAGAAATTTATGAACTTCACGCCATGCCAGCCAAGAGTGATTTGCATCCTGTTTCTGGATATCTGGAATTCAGACAGGGAGAAACTAACAAATCATTCATTATTTCTGCAAGAGATGACAATGAAGAGGAAGGAGAAGAATTATTCATTCTTAAGCTAGTTTCTGTATATGGAGGAGCTCGCCTTTCCGAAGAGAATACTACAGCAAGATTGGTAATACAAAAAAGTGACAATGCCAATGGCTTGTTTGGTTTCACAGGAGCCTGTATACCCGAGGTAAGTAGTGAGCTTGGTGAATTTCAGAGTGAAAAAGTTCATCATGTGGATTTGTTTGGGAGTGGACTCTCTTTCATTTGGTAAGATGGCTTGAGTGTTGACACTAGACCCAGAAGTATGCTATAGACAGTGGTGAAAATGTAAATTATAAGGTCTTTGCTCTTGTAAGTTCACAGTTTGAATCAGAAGCTTAATGAGGAGAAAGAAGTAATAATAAGGTAGCAAGTGCAGCTTTAGCAATTATCCTTAGAGTTAATGCCTTTCACAGAATGTATAATTGTACTCCACATGGAATTTACTTTCTGGTTACCAGGTAAGTAAATGAAATAATATATATTGAAAGCATCTGTGAATAATTGAAATTTTATTAAAGTATATATTTTAATATTTTTCCCCCCACATGCGAAATATTCTTAGGTAGTTACAACGTTCTTCCATGCTGGGTGTAAATGCCTTTCTTATCACCCTCTTGGCCAGCTTAATTCATTAGGCAGTTTTACCATCCTTATCAGCCCTTTCCAAGCATTCAGAGATTCGTAATCATCTTGGTTTCCTGCTCAGTAACGTGAGATCGCGTGAAACTGCCTCACAGGTGTTGTGTGTGACAGCAACAGCTCAGTGTCCGTGAAAGAATGCCAGCGAACAAGAGAGGCGTTCCCTTTGCAAGTTTTTCTTGTAGGTTTACAGGGGTACATACATAAATTGAAGCAATTGACAAAAATTTGAAGGGTAGAACTTGAAAAAATATCTAGGTCACAGGCCTCATCTGTAGCTCAGATTGGGGTTACTGGCTCCCTGGAGTGTTTTATTGCCCCTCCTACTCTTTGGTGACAGTCGTAAGAGATCTTCAATACGTGCTCTTTTTTACACCAGCAATAGAATATCCTAGACAGGGAGGACAAATGTCCTCCTATGATTTAAAAGAGAAATGTATTTATCTTTAATGATAGTACTTTTAGATGCTTAGTCATCAAAGAACTTTACATGTTAAGTTTTTTGTTCAACTTTCTGACAATTCCTAATGTACTGCAACAAATATTACTCTCTTCATTTAGTAGAGTTAGAAATGGCTGGTTAGAGACCTTAGAAAATAACTAACCCTAGTTGAATTAAATGAGATAGGATCAAATAACAGATTCAAAGCCTGGCAGTTACTAGCATTTTAATAAATATTAATTTTTCTCCTCCTTTTTTTGCTCCTAAGAGGCAATGGGAAGAACTGGAATTTGAACTTATGTCTTGTGAATTCTAACCTTCTGTCTTTCCCCCTTGTATCTTCAATACCATCTTTATTTTTAAAAAGACAAAGGGACTTCCATCAGGTTGTGAGGACCATTCTGGCACCATGTAAGATTAGTTTACCTTCATATCTCTTCAGGACCTGGCACCTGCCTCTGACTTCTCGTGTTAATCTCCTCTTCGGTCAACATGTTTCGGGCAGACTTGCCTTCTTTTAGTTCCAGTCAGACTTGCCTTCTTTTAGTTCCAGTCTCAGGGTCTCAGCACTTTCTAGCCTTTCTGTCTGGAACATTCTAATTCCAGATCCGCAGAATTAATCATTCGAGTCTCAGCTCCAAAGACATCTCAGTGAAGACTTTTTGATTTAAAGTAATCCTCCCACTTCTCCCAGCTGGTCAGTCTCCATCCCTTCACCTAATTTTACTTGTTTCATAGCACTGATCACACTTTTCAATTCCTTATATTATTTATAAGCCTACTTATACACTGGCTTTCCCTTTTTCCCACAAAGGGGAAAGAGCTCTGAGTGTGACAAAGGTTCATTACTATATCTCTGAGACCCAGGTTTGATCCCTGGGTCAGGAAGATCCCCTGGAGAAGGAAATGGCAACCCTCTCCAGTATTCTTGCCTGGAAAATCCCATGGACGGAGGAGCCTGGTAGGCTACAGTCCATGGGGTCGCAAAGAGTCGGACGTGACCGAGTGACTTCACTTCTTCTAGCTTTCTGGGCCATTAAACTCAATACTAAGTTTTCAGTGTTGGCTTGTCTCACAGTTTCCCCTGATAGATTGTCTGGGTGTTGTTTTAGTTGCACCTAGATACGTACCTTTGTTCCAAGATATTTCAGAATTTGAACAGGGTCAGTCAAGAGGAGCCTGGTAGGCTGCAGTCCATTGGGTCACTAAGGGTCGGACACGACTGAGCGACTTCACTTTCACTTTTCACTTTCATGCACTGGAGAAGGAAATGGCAACCCACTCCAGTGTTCTTGCCTGGAGAATCCCAGGGACAGGGGAGCCTGGTGGGCTGCTGTCTATGGGGTCGCACAGAATCAGACATGACTGAAGCCACTTAGCAGCAGCAGCAGCAGTCAAGCTTTGATTGCAGAATAGAACTTCCTTACACGAGCCACAGCACCTGTAGTTGTAAAATCTCTGGAAAGAAAAGGAAAACATGACTGATTATCCTGTAAGTCCACATGAGAGAAAAATAGCATATACATCTGTGTTGGGAAAAAGTTTAGATGGTTAATACAGGAAAAGTGTTGTGTCTTAAATAGCAGATTCTGCAATTTGATCGTCAGGAAGATTACAGAATTTTCATGCCTGAAAATGTTAAGAAGTATAGAACTCATACTTTCATCTTGGAGGGATTTGAAGACAGGGTGATGTCAAATATTTTTGTTGTGATGACTGTCATTAGTATTTATTGATTGCTTACTGAAATTGGCCTCAGAGTGTAGTCCAAGTCCAAGGACCGTTATGGGTTCTTGACTTCTTTTAGGAGTTCCACAAAGATCAAATCTAATTTTATAAAAAACTACGATGTCTTTTTCATTTTATTGACAATTGACATTTGCACTGCAAAAGCAGTGGTTGCCAAAACTGCTAGTTGCCAGTGCCTTTGTATGAATCCAGGCAGCAGAACCTGACTGTACTAGTTGTCATTTCTGTTTATTACCACACACCTGTAGTTCAAGAGGTGAAAATCTCACTTGAGTATACTTGATGAAGGAGTACAAAACATTCATTTGATAAAATTTCAACCCTTAAATACTCACCTTTTTAACACTGTGTATCATAGGTGGTGCTAGTGGTAAAGAACCTGCCAGTCAATGCTGGAGACATAAGAGATGCAGGTTTGATCCCTGGGTGGGGAAGATCCCCTGGAGGAGGGCACAGCGCCCACTCCAGAATTCTTGCCTGGAGAATCCTGTGGACAGAGGAGCCTCGTGGGCTACTGTCCATAGGGTCGCAAAGAGTCGGGCATGACTGAAGTGACTTAGCACATGCACGAATCACAAAATGAGAAGCACAGATAAAGCGCTTCTCTGCGTTAACAAAACATGGTAATTGTGGAAGGTGTGTGGATAGAGTCATCAGCTGAACTAGCTGCCCTTTTTGCGGAACAGCATTTTTCCTTGAAAAAGTGACCAGTAAAGTTTGATTATTCAGATTTGGGCGCCTGGCAGACATTTATGGAGACAAATGAAGTGAGCCAGTGACTACCAGGAAAGCAACTGATAGTATTTATTACCAGTGGTAAAAACTTGAGCTTTCAAACAAAAATTAAGAGTTGTTGAAACATCTTACAAACTAAAGTGAGCTTGACTGTTTTCCAATACTTAAAGACTTTTTGGTTAAGATTGAAAGTGATATTAGCTTATTTTGATAGTGATTAGCTTTTATTGATAGTGATTTGCTTATTTTGTGTAATGAAATGCATCAATATTTGGAAGATCTGTGTAACTAAGTGAACCAATATTTTCCAGATAGTCAATGTGTATTGCTACAAATATAATAACAGAGTTTAAATTTTATGGTTACTTGCTTCATTTTCAAATGTAAAAACCATTTTCATTTCTGTAGATTCTTCTCCATTGTGTTGTTGCAGTGACATTGAAAAGTTTTCTTTTTCCTATCCCTTCAAAAATGCTGAAGTCAATAGAGATCCTTAAAGACTTCTGTCTGAGTTATGTTACGCTTTTAAATTTTTCATAGATTCACATGACATAAAGTAATATTAAGGTTAAAGTGAAAACATAATCAGATCTGAAACAGGTAGTGAAAGTGTGTAAAATATGATGTAGTCTGCTAGTTGGCATCTTGAAAGAGATGACATTACTTTATGATATGTTTCCTCCTAACCAGGTACAGTGTGTTCTGGCAAATAGCAGATACTTAATAAATTTAATTGAAAGAATGAACAAACTTGTACGTAGTTTAGTGCCCTGGTGGGGTATGCCAAGTAGTTCTTTTTATTCCAAGAGAGCCCTATACTGAACAGGTGACTGATTTTTGTTTGACTGTTGCCTAGTAACCATGTTCTCATGTTCCCTTCCTGTATTTTGCTATTCTTTGTACTTTTCAATGTTATTTTCTCTCCACCTTCTTTTCCCACTATTTTTGTATGTCCTGAAAGCTTATATGCCCCATAATGATAAAGTTTCCTTTCCTAATGATTCATAGAAATTGCAGGTCTTATTGGTTTACTTTTACAGCCAATATTTGGATTATGTTTTATATTTTTGGTTTGTTTGTCTTTAAGCATTTATTTTTTTAAAGACTCATTTATTGATTTATTTTTGGCTGCACTGGGTTGTCGTGGCTTTGCTCTGGCTTTCTCCAGTTGTAGAGCAGGGGCTACTCTTTGTTGCAGAGCACAGAATCTAGGCACATGTGAGGGCTTAGCTGCCCCGTGGCATGTAGGATCCTCCCTGATCAGGGATCAAACCTGTGTCCCCTGCATTGGCAGGCAGATTCTTAACTGCTAGACCACCAAGGAAGGCCCTGGGTTATGTTTTATATATTTAAACTTGTGGCTTAAGAATAAAGTTAGAGATAATTTTGAGAGGATCTTTGTAAAAAGAGAATATTATTTGACTTGGACTGTGTTCGCTTTTGCGTGCCTGCCATCTGTTATGTGAATAGATTCCTTTAGATAAAAGTGATGCTGATATAATCTGATGTCACACATCATCACCCAAGCATGAAACGAACTAAAAAATTAATTGAATGTGTAATTGTTTAGCTTTACTCTTCTGTTTCAGTAGAGAAATCCAATTCATGGCTTACAGTGTATTATTTTTTCTAAAAAGTGTATTTCTAAAACTCTGCTCACTGTTAACCTTTATAATTACTTTTCTGATGATCTGAAGATATGACGAATTCCTGACTCAGTAGAGGAAACAGTAGTGGCTGCTATTGCTTCTTGTGAAAAACTGAGTGATGGTGGTTCTGACGTTTATTGCTTGATGTTATGCCCTTTCATATACTATCCTGAACATTTGCTTGTTTTATGATTCTAAAGTCAATTAGATGAATATTTTCATAGTAGAGAAAAATCTTTTAATTACTTATTCTCTGTGTCTTAATCCCCTTCTGGTATTACTGATTTCATCATCTTGTCTGCTACTTCCCAAAGTGCTGTGCATTGTGCATGGATGGTCTTGGATGGAAATATCTCATGCATTTTCCTCGACACCCGTCCTGAATCAAGACTCCATTTCTGAGTCAGAATCTCTGGCATGGGATGGGAGGGGAGGTAAAAAGCTGAATTTAAAAAGTCTTTTAAAGTGGAAAATACACATACAAAAAATATGATATGGCACCCCAGTTACCTCTCACCTAGTTTTAACATTTATCAGCCTTTTGTCAGTCTTGTCTTTTTCTAAGCTGGCAGAATTAATTTTAAAAGCAAATGTCAGGCATTATGTAATTTCTCTGTAAATTTATAAGTTTGTAAGGTAGATTTTTTACCAAACATCCTATGTGATTTTTTTTTTATGGGTGCTTGACACTTGAAACTTCTTCCTTAATTAAAACTTTAAAATTTGCTTTATTGTATAAATTATTAAGTTATTAAAATTTCTATGAAATTTTGATATATAGCATACATCTGCACACACTGTATTGAATATGGATAGTCTTTTTTGCCTTTCTTTTTAAAACTGAAAATAATAGGTGATAGATTTTAATGAAATAGACAACTTTTCCCCATGTGATTCTTGCAGACGAAAAGCTTAGTGCTGTATTCTGCCTGGCTATTTGTCATTGATTTGGTAAAAAGCTATAAGGAAACATCATACTCCCCAGTGTATCTTTGGATCTATTTAATCTATGTCTTGGACTTTGCTGGTGGCTCAAATGGTAAAGGATCTGTCTGCAATGTGAGAGACCTGGGTTGGGAAGATCCCCTGGAGGAGGGCATGGCAACCCACTCCCATATTCTTGTCTGGAAAATCCCCATGGACAGAGGAGCCTGCTGGGGTACAATCCATGGGGTTGCATGTAAGGAGAAGAAATGTAAGGGTTTTTTTTCTTAGCATTTAACTGTATTATTTGGGACCATGTAAAGCACTTGTTTAACTTCCACCAAAACCCATGAGACTTTGTGATCTTCATTCTAAGAAGAGATCACTGAGACTGAGGAAGCTTGGTAAATGACAGAGTGAAACAGTCAACCAGGACTGAGTGACTGCAAAGTCGTGCTCTTTCCAGCACACACGTGTTTGTGTACCATTTGGCTCTGAGGAGCATGCTGATGTTGCTGTCTAAATTAGGTACTGTGTTAAACACCTGTGTCTGTCGTTTCTTCCCTCCAGCCTCTGAGGCTTGGAGAGCCCCACGTTCTGAATACTTAGTTCTCACATAACATGATTGATGGGTTCCTAAAAATCACCACACTATGGCAAATCACATAATGAAAAACACAGAACTTAGGGGAAAGATGGGTTAGGAGAACACGACCCCCCAAATTGGTCAGTAGTAGAGAAATTGAAATGTAGGAACCTAGTAAAGAATAAGTTTACATAATTTTTTAAGTCTTAAATATGCTTATCAAGTATGGCATGTATACCTTACAAAAAAAGTTTGTTTGTAAAAGTGGGGAAAGTGCAGTTAAGTGATGGAAGGAGGGTTATTTGAAGTCAGAGGGAAAGGTGTCACATTAGATGCAGATAAGTGGCTGCTAACACACATGCTGAGCGGAGGCAGCAGGTAGGTGTGCGTGCCCATGTAGCTTGTCTCCGGTGGTGCAGTTTTCTGTGTTTGCTATGTTTCTAACGGATGAAGTTTTACATAAATAAATGTGGACTCCATGTTATGTTTAGAATGCTTCCTGATACGTCACTTGTATTGGGACACTCGTTTCAAAACCAGGGTTACTGCAGAGCTGATTGTACTTGGCCCTGTTCTATCTAGGTTTACTTCTCTATTGTCTCATCCAGTCTTTACACACCATTTATGTCATGACATTAAAATATACCATTTGTATATGGCCTTGAAATACCACTTTTTAAACTGAACTGTAGTTGATAATACTGTGTTAGTTTCAGACGTACGGCAAAGAGATTCAATTACAATGAATCAGATTCTTTTCCACTATGGGTTCTTAAAAGATATTGAATATAGTTTCCTGTTCAGTTGTTCAGTCGTGTCCAACTCTTTGTGACCTCAAGAACTACAGCATGCCAGGCCTCCCTGTCCATCACCAACTCCCAGAGTTTACCCGAACTCATGTCCATTGAGTTGGTAATATGATCCTATCATCTCATCCTCTGTCGTCCCCTTCTCCTCCTGCCTTCAATCTTTCCCAGCATCAGGGTCTTTTCCAGTGAGTCAGCTCTTCGCATCAGGTGGCCAAAGTATTGGCGTTTCAGCCTCAACATCAGTCCTTCCAATGAACACCCAGGACTGATCTTTAGGGTGCACTGGTTGGATTGCCTTGAAGTCCAAGGGACTCTCAAGAGTCTTCTCCAACACCACAGTTCAAAAGCATCAATTCTTCGGTGCTCAGCTTTCTTTATAGTCCAACTCTCACATCCATATGTGACTACTGGAAAAACCATAGCCTTGACTAGACGGACCTTTGTTGACAAAGTAATGTCTCTCTGCTTTTTAATATGCTGTCTAGGTTGGTCATAACTTTCCTTCCAAGGAGTAAGTGTCTTTTAATTTCATGGCTGCAATCACCATCTGCAGTGATTTTGGAGCCCCCAAAAATAAAGTCTGACACTGTTTCTACTGTTTCCCCATCTATTTCCCATGAAGTGGTGGGACCGGATGCCATGATCTTCGTTTTCTGAATGTTGAACTTTAAGCCAACTTTTTCACTCTCCTCTTTCACTTTCATCAAGAGGCTTTTTAGTTCCTCTTCACTTTCTGCCATAAGGGTGGTGTCATCTGCATATCTGAGGTTATTGATATTTCTCCTGGCAATCTTGATTCCAGCTTGTGCTTCTTCCAGCCTAGCGTTTCTCATGATGTATTCTGCATATAAGTTAAATAAGCAGGGTGACAATATACAGCCTTGACGAACTCCTTTTCCTATTTGGAACCAGTCTGTTGTTCCATGCCCAGTTCTAACTGTTGCTTCCTGACCTGCATATAGGTTTCTCAAGAGGCAGGTCAGGTGGTCTGGTATTCCCATCTCTTTCAGAATTTTCCACAGTTTATTGTGATCCACACAGTCAAAGGCTTTCGCATAGTCAATAAAGCAGAAATAGATGTTTTTTCTGGAACTCTCTTGCCTTTTCGATGATCCAGCAGATGTTGGCAATTTGATCTCTGGTTCCTCTTCCTTTTCTAAAACCAGCTTGAGCATTTGGAAGTTCACGGTTCACATACAGTGAAGCCTGGCTTGGAGACTTTTGAGCATTACTTTACTAGCGTGTGAGATGAGTGCAATTGTGTGGTAGTTTGAGCATTCTTTGGCATTGACTTGCTTTGGGATTGGAATGAAAACTGACCTTTTCCAGTCCTGTGGCCACTACTGAGTTTTCCAAATTTGCTGCATATTGAGGTGCAGCACTTTCACAACATCATCTTTCAGGATTTGAAATAGCTCAAGTGGAATCCCATTGCCTCCACTAGCTTTGTTCATAGTGATGCTTCCTAAGGCCCACTTGACTTCACATTCCAGGATGTCTGGCTCTAGGTGAGTGATCACAGCATCGTGATCATCTGGATCGTGAAGCTCTTTTTCGTATAGTTCTTCTGTGTATTCTTGCCACCTCTTCTTAGTATCTTCTGCTTCTGTTAGGTCCATACCCTTTCTGTCCTTTATTGAGCCCATCTTTGCATGAAGTAGTTTCCTGCGCTATACAGTAAATCCTTGTTGTTTATTTTATATATGGTGTAGGTATCTGTTTTCCCATACTCCTAATTTATTCTTACGCCCTTTCCCCTTGGGTAACCATAAGTGTTCTGTGTCTGTGAGTCTGTTTCTGGCTTGTTTTTCTTCCCAGCTCCACACAGCTTGTGGAATCTTAGTTCCTTGACCAGGGATTGAATCTGGGTCCGTGGTAGTAAAAGCCTGATTCTTAACCACTGGACCACCAGGGAGTTCCCTGTTTCTATTTTATAAATAAGTTTATTTGTTTTATTTTTTAGATTCTACATATGAGTGATAACAGACGATATTTATCTTTCTCTGACCTGCTTCACTTAGTATGGTAATCTCTAGGTCTGTCCATGTTGCAAATGGCAGTATTTCCTTCTTTTTTATGGCTAATATTCCATTGTCTGTGTATGTACAACATCACCTGAAGCAGTGGGCCTGGTGTAACAGTGGAACGTCCTGTTGAAAACTCAGCCAAAGTACCAGCTCAGGGACGACATCTTGAAGGGTTGCGTGCTGTCCTCCAGGATCGAGTATGTGTACCCAGTGGCTGATAATTATTTCTGTGTCTCCAGAGATTAGACACATAAGCATAGGAAGCAAGAGGTAGTAGTAGGACTGAATCTCCATCACCTCCTGCTCCCATGTTTTAGGCTCCACTGGATTAGAAGTTCTGGTTGCACCTGGAGATAGAATATGTCCATCAGGAAACAGATTACAGGCCGTTTCTGAACAACTATATGGTCATTTTGGACTTCTTCTGCTAGTGGATGAACAGGCAAATCTTGTCTCCCATGAGGCAGTAGGGCTGTTGATGCTCAGTGAAACTCATCGGGTTTACTGGAACAACAACTGGTGTTTCCATGCTCCTTGATAACTGACTGTTGCCTGTTAGCAGACAAATTTCAAGTCTGTTTTCTTCAGCTCTGATGTTAGCACCAAAATAGCTGTATTTAATGTTGATCAGAGGTGCTTAAGATTGATATGAAAAATTTTTAAATGACATTATATATTAAGATTTATAGTTTGAGCTTTGTTCAGTTTTAGTTCTTTTTTTTAATGAGTTATGTATTTGATACTATAAAAATAGAATTGGGAGAACAAGAATATGAAGATAAGATATTCCAATATCCTACTCCACGTAATTGCTAAACATTATCTTAAAAGTGAAGTGAAGTGGAGTTGCTCAGTCATGTCCGACTCTTTGCGACCCCATGGACTGTAGCCTACCAGGCTCCTCCATCCCTGGGATTCTCCAGGCAGGAATACTGGAGTGGGTTGCCATTTCCTTCCCCAGGAGATCTTCCCAACCCAGGGATCGAACCTGGGTCTCCCGTATTGCAGGCAGACGCTTTACCATCTGAGCCACCATGGAAGTAAAAAAATGCACACACGTGTATGTAAACACACATATATGTATTTATGTCAGAAATAGCAAAAATATATTAATCATGGTATCAGTGCCCTCCTGTACCTGACTGTTGTCTCTCCACCAGGAATTTGTCAAGGTTCTCACTGGATACTTTGTATCACCTCCAAATGATTTCACCAAATACTCTTGATTATTTCTTATGTTTATGCCTAAAAAGTTCTCCCTGATGTCATGTTCCACTCTCTACCCATAACTTCAGTGCTGAACTCATCATAAAATCATGAGTTTGTTTTCCTCTTTAGACTTACCTACAAAAAGGATTGTGCTTTAAAAAAAAAAAACTAGCACAGTGCCAGACCTGAGAGGTTTCAATGAATGAATTACGTGGTATAGCTAATTATTGCTGTTTTGCGTTTATTTATCCTTTTAAAGGAATGAACCGAGAAACCAATGATTGTAAATACTTTTTAGCAATCAGAGATATATCTGGAAGAATATAGAGGCCTCCTTACAGATGTAGAAAGTTATAGAACAAAGTTTATGGTGAAAGAGTTTCATGAACGCATTTGTAATTTTATCACTGATTTGAATCGGTGTATACTTACAAAGAGTTTATGTTCAATTTCAGATTGCAGAGGAGGGATCCACCATTTCATGTGTAGTGGAGCGGACCAGAGGAGCCCTGGATTATGTGCATGTTTTTTACACTATCTCACAGATCGAATCTGATGGTGTTAATTACCTTGTTGATGATTTTGCTAATGCTAGCGGAAGTATCACGTTCCTTCCTTGGCAGAGATCAGAGGTAAACCCTACCTTCTTTCTTTCTTTGAAAACCTCTTGGGAAGCTTCTCCTTATCCATTTGTTGTGTAATTTATTTTTAGCGTCCTGCTTTTTAAGCAATTTAGAATATTTAGGTGATTAGGTATATCTCATGATCTAAAATATTTTGTATTTATTTCTGCAAAAGAAACATTAAGAATGTTGAATAATGTGTGTTATAGTTTTGTCACTGTTTAGTCACCAAGTTGAGTCTGACTTGTGATTCCGTGGACTGTAGCCCACACACTCCTCTGTCCAAAGGATTTCGCAGGCAAGAATACTGGAGTGGGTTTCCTCCATTTCCTTCTCCAGGGGATCTTCCTGACCCAGGATCAAACCTGCCTCTCCTGCATTGGCACTCTTTACCACTGAGCCACCAGTTATGGTTTTACCTATTGTTTAATCTACACATAATAAAAATGGTATAGCATGAAGGTTTATCATTACATGTTTTTTGTTATTACCAATACAGTGAGAAACTGCAAAATTCTTAATACTTAAAAATTCAATACTATTAAGAATTCTGTCAGTCAGCCAAGAGGAATTCTTTTGACTGTAATCTCATTTTATTTTTAAATTTGGAAAAATAGGCAATTTTTCTTTGTTTTGAAAGTAAAAGATCACCAGTTTTACCAAAAACTTGCTGTGAACCAGAGTCTGATTTCTGAATATATACTTCAGAAATAAGTGACACTTCTTATGAGTGAAATCAAAGTGAGACCTTCTCCTGTATCAAAAATTTTCTCACATTCTTTTAGTCTTGTATGTTGGAATATTTGTATCAGCATAATTTTTCACTAGAAATATAGATAGCTTATAGGTCATCAGTGATAAATAGCATAAATATTTAAGACTTGTAAATGTAATCTTTGAAGAAATTTTTAAGGGACTTAGGCGTTGACTGGATGAAAAAGATAAAATTAGGGCAAACTTGAAATATTCTTAAGATTTAAAGAGTTAAAGCTCAAGAAGAATGGCCAAATATTTATACTTTGGGGAAAGAAGGAAAAATGTTAAAAGTTCCCCAAAAGCAGTCTGAGGAGAGAACAATGATAAATATTTTTAAATGAGGACTATGAGGACACTAGTAAGTTTTCATGGGGCTGAAATAATTCAATTTAAAGGACTATTATTGGATTTTTTTTTCATTTCTCTCCTGGATTTGAAATACTCAAATCAAATAATAGCAGTATGTGGTGATTTTTTAATGTTCCTCCTTGGAAAAGAGAGTTGATCCTTACATTTTTCTACTGGAAAATTTACCAACTATGAAATAAAGGTGTAACTGGGAACCACTGTTTTATAAACTGGGTTCACATGTATTTTGAAAGAGATAAGAGTTAATAAATAAGATTTTGGTTAGGTAAATAGTCATATATGCTGCTGTCAAGATTTATTTAAAGTAATTTCTTCAATCATTTTGAAAGTTCTTTGAAAAGTAAATTGACCTTTACAGCAGCAGTAATAGCACTGAGTAAAGGTGTCGGTTTTTAGCCCCATGCCTGCTGAATCTACAGCAGCCTCTCAGTATTACCATGCCAGAGACTGGATCCTGGGGTGTCTGCTGATGCTCTATGACTGTGCTTTCCAGCACAGACAGCAGTAGTTTTGCTGTTGCTTTCTAGGTATCTGAGGGAGTGTGTTTAATTAAATATACTTAAATTGCATCCAGAAATCTAGCTGCCAGAGAGTCTAAAAGTGTGTGTTTGTGTTTGCCGCAATGCAAGAACTTGAAATGTGTTTTTCAAGTGTTTTTAAATGGTCTATTAGTTATGAAATCAATTTAGTGAGTTATGATCAAGATTTAAAAAATAGAAAGTAGAGGGTATAGCATAATAAAGGGAAACACTGTTTTATATACTGAGTCACTGTATGAAATACATTTGTAGCTTGATATGGTCTTCCGTTTGGGAAACTCTTCATTTCACTAAAATGAGCAGTTACTTTGGTATCACTTTCAACACTTGAAAAACTATTAATTGCTTCATTGTTAATGGACAGCTTGATGTTTTGGTGTTGCTTTTCATAGTAACATTTTTCAGCTTGCTTTCTGGGGGGTGAGATGCGTTAAATCTTAAGTCTACTTTTTGTTTTCTCTAGCTCAAGAACAATGACAATATTTGAGTAGAAGTGTCAATTTTATGCTTCTCCTCTGAGCACATTGGCCATTCCATATATTACTTTATTAATTAAAATTCTGATCAAAATGAACATCGAGACCAAATTCAGATTCTATCTTGGGCCTAGTGATAGAAAAACTACATTAGAAAAAAGGCTCTCCAAATGATTTTAGGCCCAATGACTAGTGTTTGAATCTTGCATTTGGAGTTACAGTCTGTTTTCAGACGGTTGTCACCTTCCTTTCTCGAAGAAACCAGGAAATCATAGGTCATTCCTTCCTGTCCCTCACTCCCTTTGCTGAGTCTTTAAGATCTGGGTCTTTTGTCCCCAGAACAAATCTCAAGTCCGTCTCTTTTTCTCATCTCCTCTGTCCCTGCACTAGTTTAGAACCTCAGTATTTCTGGTCCGTCACCTCCTAGCTCAGCCCTTTGCACCCTTTCTGGCTCTGTCCGTTCTCTTTACGTTCTGCCTTGGTACTGATTCTAAAACGCAGTTCTCATTCTGTCTGTCTCCTGCTTATGATTCTTCAGTTTTGCTTTACTCTCCATGGAATGAAGTTCATTTTTCTAATGATACCCTGATAGGTCTCTATAATCTTGACCTCTGTTTATCCATCCAGTCTTCCCTCCCACTCCAGCCTTAGTGTCTCATTGTAGTTCCCCAGATATCTTATTCTTTCATGCTCTTGTTTCTTTTACTTGCCCTTCCCCATAATTACTTACAACTACAACTAATCCATTAAGACTTGCTTCAAACCTGTCTATTGTAAAACCTTTACTAGATAGAGGCTTCCCTGGTGGCTCAGGGGAAAAGAATCCACGTGCAGTACAGGAAATGCAATGCAGGAGACACGGGGAGAGCGGATTGTTTTGTTCTCAGTTTATTTTGTACATAACTCTATGACATTTTTACATTGCATTTTAAATGTTTTTCTGCAGGTCTCTCTCCTACTGAAGACTCTAAGTCTCTGGACTAGAAATTGCCCATTGTAGATGTCAACATGCTTGTTCAGTTAATAGAAGAGAGAGGAATCATTTTTTCACTTTTAATTTTGACTTACATTTTGCATAGCATGGCTGAATTATTGCTATTTCTTTTCCAAATGTGTTTTGGGCAGTTTGTGTATGCCAGACTTCTAGGGTCTACTGTAAATCTATTTTCTAGCATGCTACCTGTAGGTATGTCAGACTTTCCTTAGGCAGTATCGAGACATGTTGCCCTTTTCTACAATCCTACCACATCCTAACAGATAATGTGCAGTTCCTTGAGTAGTAATTCTATACCCTGAGGTTGGTAATACTGCTGTCTTTGGTACAAAGAATATATGATATGGGTATGTCACTATATCACATATGCTATGATACTAATATGTAACTAGGATATTTTTATACAGAAAATATTACTGTTCAGTACCCATTATTGATTAAAGAGTTAATTTCTCAGATCTTTCTCTCTCTCTCTCTCTCTCTGTGTTTTAATGTTTAAGTTTTTGTAGAAACCTCTCATGTGAGAAAGTAACGTCAGTTGGCTGCTTTATTTTCTTCTGGTTGAGTGGTAAATAATTTCTACTTGCATCATTGCTTAGTGCCTCTGGATTTTTGTATTTAAAGGTCCTGAATATTTATGTCCTTGATGATGATATTCCCGAGCTTAATGAGTATTTCCGTGTGACCTTGGTTTCTGCGATTCCCGGAGATGGGAAAATAGGTTCGACTCCCACCAGTGGTGCGAGCATAGACCCTGAAAAGGAAACAACAGATATCACCGTCAAAGCGAGTGATCATCCATATGGTAACCAAGCCCTTGTGCAAGAACAGTCTTCCCTTCTCTGGGTATACTTGCTCTTGTTAAGAGTTTAAGGGACTTTTGCAAATGATTGAAGTAGACCTTCTTTGGGTCTCTAACCTAAGCTTTTGAACTTCTAAGCTGCCATTTTGAGGGATGGTGTGTATGAAATACAAGAACCAATTTCTAAAGTTTAAAAATATATTTTATAAAGTATATGCAGGATTATTTTAAGTGAAAATCAAAATATTTTTATTCATGGCTATCGAAAGTTTTAGTTTTAAAAATTATCCTACTGTGCTATGTTAACACCTGATTGAAGTACTTTGTAATTTGTGTTTTATTAGACTTCAAGAAGTAGAGTTATCACTGTCTGTTTGTATTAATTTCTTTTAGTTTTATGCTGAAAAGTGATCATTTTCTTAGTTGGGTAACAGATGTCTTATAACAAGTTGAGACTGTTTTCTGCACTGAAAAGTAGTATTTCTTTTGTAGGAAAGCATCCAATAAAAAATCTGTGTAGAAAACGTGGGAAGTTCTTCAACTCATTTTCATACTTAAATTTTCAAAAAAATGAATTGCAAGTCCTTTGGGGTGCCATTAATTTTGTTTTGCTATATGTTTAAGGATGAATTCTAGAGACAAATATGAATAAATGTGCGATAATATATATTATAAAACCCCATCACTGTTCTTTTTATTGACATTTCCTTTTAAAAAAGTTTTCTTTGGATAGAGACAAGGAAAATTGTCATTTTAGTTTTTAATATCCTGAAAGGTTCCTACCATATTCTGTGTCAAAAGCATGTTAATCAAATCGTCACTGAGGTCTTTTCTAAAGGAGAGCCCTCTGAATTTTCTCCTGGTGGTCAAAATAATTGTGTAAGATTGTTTCAAGTGCGTATGGAATTCTTCTACAGATAACTGGGGCAAATATGCCCTGCTTCTCTTTGTATCTGCCAGGCTTGCTACAGTTCTCCACTGGGCTGCCTCCGCAGCCTGAGGACACAATGACCCTGCCTGCCAGCGGTGTTCCCCACGTCACCGTGCAGGAGGAAGATGGAGAAGTTAGGTTGCTGGTCGTCCGTGCACAAGGGCTCCTGGGGAGGGTTATGGCAGAATACAGAACAGTGTCACTGACAGCATTCAGTCCTGAAGACTACCAGGTAAATCCCTTAATCCTTTTGAAGCAGTACATACACTTGTAGAACAGACACAGTCCCCTTCGAGGATTGCAAGGGGCTTGGCACTGTATGCGCAACTTATTAAACAAGGAAAAGATCATTGATGGTTTGAGATTTATGTGAAGCCTTTAAATTTATGTTAATTTAAAGTATTTCTGTCCCCCAAGTCTGACACTTAAATAGCTATCCTATTGATTTCTCTTGTCCCTTTTATCTGTTGTAGTCTTCATTGTATTATTTAGTCTTCTAGGTTTTAATCATATGTATTTAAAAATTATGTTTTGTACACATTTAAAATACCCTTGTCTGTGTCTGTCGAACACAGCCAAAATTGTAAAGAAATTATATGTCTATGTCATTTCAATTTTGATTTTTTTCTCCAAATGAGAACCTGGGTGGTACTGGCAAAAAAAAGAAAACCGGTTTGGAAACTGGGTTTAAACTGAGCTTCTAAATGTGTGCCCTTCACGGAGACTCAGTGTTTCCTGACCTCAGTTTCCTTCTTGGTAAGAGAGAGAAATTTTCTGTTGGGCAGGTCACCCTGAGGATTGATGGCAGTTTTAAGTGTCATGTACTGTATGTGGCATATGTATAGTAACCCTGAATAACGTTATATAGTCTTATTATCACCACCTCTCATATTAAGTGAATGCTCATAATTTCTTCTTGGCTGTACTTCTCAGGCAGTATTTTATATCCTTCAACATTTGTTTTCCCAAAGAGTCTTTTTCTTTAAATTTAATATTAATTATCTTGATTTTCCTTTTATTCCTAATACGAGCTGTACAAGGGTGTAGTATTCAGTAATTTGTGCATACTTTTCCTCCCAAATTCCAGAAAACTTGGCTAAGAGAATTCAATTAGTTTCAGGTGTATTGCAGTTGGGAGAATTTTCTGATTTGTTTTATTGGGCAAGTTATATCTCTCTTGCCCTGACATTTATTTCATCTTTAGCTAGTTTGGTATGAAATACCTTCCATGGGGCGTCTCAACTCAGCTTGGTACTGTCTTCTCTGCATTCTCTTAAAGAAATACTTTAGTCTTATACTGATGTTCTTTTAAAAGTTATTTTTTTAACTTTATTGAGGTATAGTTGACAAATAAAATTATATATATTTAAGATTTACAACGTGATATTTTGATATACGTATACTGTGTGAAATAATTACCACAGTCAAGCTAATTAACATATCCATCACCTCACATAGATAATGTTTTCTTTCCCTTCCTTCCTTCCCTCCTTTCTCACTTTCTTTCAGAAAGTTTAAGATCTACCTTCTTAGCAGATTTCAGGTGCACAGTATAGTACTGCTCCAGAACTTATTCACCTTGCATTACTGAAACTTTGCAAGTATCCTTTGGTAGACATCTCCTTATTTTCCCCTTCCCCCAGTTCCTGGCAAGCACTATTCTAGGCTGATCTCTGCGTCTGTGAGTTTGACTATTTTAGATTACATGTATTAGTGAGATCATGAAGTATTTGTCTTTCTGTGTCTGGCTTATTTTACCTAGAATAATGTTCTCTAGGTTCATCTCTGTTGTTGTGTATGGCGGAATTTACTTCTTTTTCTTGTCTGTGCCACTTGGCATGTGGGATCTTAGTTCCCCAACCAGAGAGGAACCCACGCCCCATTCCTGGAAGGTGGATTCTTAATCACTGGACCACCAGGGAAGACCCCTTCTTTTCTTAAGGCTGAATAATATTCTGTTCTTTCTGTCTGTCTGTTAGTGTATTTATCTATCTATATAATTTTCTTTTTTTATCTGCTGACAGACATTTAGGTTGTATATCTTGGCTGCTGTGAATAATGCTTCAGTGAACATGGAAATATAGCTGTCTCCTCAAAATAGTAAATTTATATCCTTTAGTGAATTTATATCCAGTGAATATATATCCTGGACATATATCCAGGAGTGTAATTGCTGGATCATATGACAGTGCTATTTTTAGTTTTTTGAGAAATCTCCATACTGTTTTCCACTGTGGTTGTACCAATTTGCATTCCCACCAGTAGCATATGAAGAGTCCCTTTTCTCCACATCCTGGACAACATGTGTTATTTGTGCTGTGTTTGATGTCAGCCATTCTGACGGGTATGAGGTGATATCTCATTGTGGTTTTGATTTGCAGTTCCCTGATGATTGGCGATGTTGAGCATCTTTTCATGTGCTTGCCCATCTACAGTCCTCTTTAGAAAAAACATCTGTTCAGTTCTTTAGCCCATTTTTTAATTGAATTGATTTTTTTAATGTTGAGTTGTCTGAATTGTATATATATGTTGGATATTAATCCGTTATTTGTCATATTATTTGGAAAAAATTTCTCTTATTTGATAGGTTGTATTTTCATTCTGTGGATAATTTTCTTTGCTGTGCAAAAGCTTGGAAGTTTTATTAGTTTTGACTTGTTTACTTTTGCTTTCATTGGTTTTTGTGCCAGTACCATCCTGTTTTGATTACTGTAGCTTTCTAGTGTAGTCTGAAGTCAGGGAGTGTGATTTCTTCGGCTCTGTCCTTCTCAAGATTGTTTTGGCTATTTGAGGTCTTTTGTATTTCAGACAAATTCTGAAATTATTTGTTGAACAAAAGGGGTGAGAGTAGGCATGCTTGTCTTGTTTCTTATCTTAGAGGAAATGCTTTCTGCTTTCCTCCATTGAGTATGCTGTTAGTTGTGGATTTGACATATATGGCCATCTTCAATCTCCAATTGGATTATCATTTTCTTTAATAACTAAAACAAAATGAAAAAATATGTTTGTGTCCTCCATGACTGTCAGAAAGTTAATACCTTTGGAGACCTTTCTGAGAATTTTCAGGCTATGAGCTGCTGAATGAATGTTGTGTTAGCAGGCGTGAAAACAATATGAATCTTGTACATTTCCATTAGAACTCCTGGATGATCAGGTCCCTTGTCAATTAGCAGTGATATTTTGAAAGGGATTTTTTTTTTTTCCTGAGAAGTAGCTCTCCACAGTAGGCTTAAATATTTAGTAAACTATGTTGTTAACAGATGTGCTGTCATCCCGGCTTTAGCGTTCCATTTATAGAGCACAGGTTCTTGCCTGGAGAATCCCAGGGACGGGGGAGCCTGGTGGGCTGCCATCTATGGGGTCACACAGAGTCAGACACAACTGAAGTGACTTAGCAGCAGCAGCATAGTAGATTTAGCATCATTCTTAAGAGCCCTTGGATTTTTGGAATGGTAAATGGGCATTTGCTTCAACTTAAAGTTACCAGCTGCATTAGCCCTTAATAAGAAAGTTAGTCTGTCTTTTGAAGCTTTAAATCTTGCCATTGACTTCTTTCTAGTTCTGAAGGTCCTTGATGGTGTTTTCTTCCAGTATAAGGTTGTTGGATTTACATTGAAAGACTCTGTAGTTTAGCCACCTTCATTATTTCAGCTAGAGCTCCTGGATAACTTGCTGCAGCTTCTGCATCAGCACTTGCAGTTTCACCTTGTAGGTCTGAGTTGTGGAGTTGGCGTCTTTCTGTCAACCTTATGAACTAACCTCTGATAGCTTCAGACCTTTTTTCTGCAGCTTTCTCACCTCTCTCAGCCTTATGGAATTGAAGAGAGTTAGGGCCTTTTGTGGATTATGGTTTGGTTTAAGAGAATGTTGTGATTCGCTTGATCTGTCTAGACCACTAAAACTTTCTCCATATCATCAATAGACTGTTTTGTTTTCTTATCATTTATGTGTTCACTGGAGTAGCACTTTTAATTTCCTTCAAGAACTTTTCCTTTTCATTTAAAACTTAGCTAACTATCTGGCTGAAGGGGTATGGGTTTTGGCCTATCTCAGCTTTTGACATGCCTTTCTCATTAAGTTTAATAATCATCTCTCAGATCAGATCAGTCGCTCAGTCGTGTCCGACTCTTTGCGACCCCATGAATTGCAGCACGCCAGGCCTCCCTGTCCATCACCAACTCCCAGAGTTCACTGAGACTCACATCCATCAAGTCAGCGATGCCATCCAGCCATCTCATCCTCTGTCGTCCCCTTCTCCTCCTGCCCCCAATCCCTCCCAGCATCAGAGTCTTTTCCAATGAGTCAACTCTTCGCATCAGGTGGCCAAAGTACTGGAGTTTCAGCTTTAGCATCATTCCTTCCAAAGAAATCCCAGGGCTGATCTCCTTCAGAATGGACTGGTTGGATCTCCTTGCAGTCCAAGGGAGTCTCAAGAGTCTTCTCCAACACCACAGTTCAAAAGCATCAATTCTTTGGCGCTCAGCCTTTTTCACAGTCCAACTCTCACATCCATACATGACCACAAGAAAAACCATAGCCTTGATTAGACGAACCTTTGTTGGCAAAGTAATGTCTCTGCTTTTGAATATGCTATCTAGGTTGGTCATAATTTTCCTTCCAAGGAGTAAGCGTCTTTTAATTTCATGGCTGCAGTCACCATCTGTAGTGATTTTGGAGCCCAGAAAAATAAAGTCTGACACTGTTTCCACTGTTTCCCCATCTATTTCTCATGAAGTGATGGGACAGGATGCCATGATCTTCGTTTTCTGAATGTTGAAGTGAGAGACATGTGACTCTTTCTGTCACTTGAACACTTAGAAGTCATTGTAGGGTTACTTATTAGCCTAGTTTCAATATTGTTGTGTCTGAGGAAATAGGACGCCCCAGGAGAGGGAGCAAGATGGGGGTATGGCTGGTCAATGGAGCAGTCAGAGCACATGTGACATGTAGTAAATTATCTATTTTCTATGGGTGTCTTTCCCTATGCCTCCAAACAATTATAATAGTAACATCAAAGGTCACAGATCACAGTAGCAAATATAACAATTATGACAAAATTTGAACTATGGCAAAAATTACCAGAATGTGACACAGAGACATGAAGCGAGCAAACACTGTTGGAAAAATGGTACCAAATAAACTTGTTCTGTGCAGGGTTGCCACACACTGTTAATTTGTTAAAAAAAAAAACAAAACCAAAAACAGTGTCTGCAAAGTATAATAAAGTGAAGTGGAATAAAATAAGGTCTGCCAGTAGAACTTTGGGAGTTGGAAATGTATACATGACATTCAGTTCAATTCAGTCGCTCAGTCGTGTCCGACTCTTTGCGACCCCATGCATCGCAGCACGCCAGGCCTCCCTGTCCATCACCAACTCCCAGAGTTCACTCAAACTCAAGTCCATCGAGTTGGTGATGCCATCCAGCCATCTCATCCTCTGTCATCCCCTTTTCCTCCTATCCCCAACAAGCTTAGAATATGGTATAACCTTGTCTAGAGATATCTGACAAGAGAATCTGATGAAGAATAGCTTTTTCAGGTCCTAGGAGAAGGTTAAAATTGCAAAGAACACAAGAATGAGCCAAAAAGGTAGGAAAAACAGAAAGTGTGATATCATGGAATACCAGAGAGTGAGGGAGTGGCCAATTGTGTAAGATATTGCTAGGGTTAAATAATATGGTTTCCTAAGACAGTCAGATGTTATTTCTGTTGTTAAAACTTGTAGAGTTACTCCTCTGATAACTGGACGCTAGGCAAAGGTCCTTTTTTTCCCTTGAGCCGACGGTATGTCTTTTATAGCCACTGTTTTCTATCCTGTGCTTAACATTCTTTCTGGAATATTTTCATGGAGATAGAGATATGTCTTGACTATTTTTGAGTCCTAAGCATCCTAAATGATGTCATGTGCATGCTATGTGTTTGAAGGTATTGTAAAAAAATTAATAAATGAATGATTAAGTGGATTGGTACTTGGGTTCCTCAGTTTAGTTTTAGGATCATTAATTGTTCCACAGGATGAAGTATAACTGTCCACAAAACCTAACCACAGAAAAATTTAAACATCTTTAAAATGTATTCTCATGACTTGTGGGGAAAATGCTTATATTAGGTAATGGGAGAAAAAAGGACCTTAAGACTTCAAGTAATTCTTTATTTTTCTCTTAGTTATGAATTTTTTTGATGGGAAATCTATATTATGAATTTCATTTGAGAGTATAATCAAAGAACAATTAATGCCCAGTGGATCAATATTTATTATTGCTAGGGGAAATTTTTGGAATGAAAATGCCATTATTATTATTATACCCTAGTATTTAAATTATTCAGTGATGTAAACTTAATAGTTCTCAGTATACTTAATCAAAGGATTTTCATATATCTCATTGAATTAATTTTTTAGGAATTTGTAGATGTTACCTGTACAGATTTCTTATTTGCCTTAATAGTTTTTTGATGAATAGGCAAGTAAGAGAAATAAAAATCCATCTACTTTATTTAGTTTGAGAGTATTTATTTAGAATTTATATTAATCACTGTTCATAGCCACTTAAATGTTTTCAATTTTATATTTATCTTCATCTGTTTCAGTATTTATAACAATCTGGGACATAGTAAACATTCTCATCTTATACATTCATACACAAAATAATTATAATCTAATGAACAAACCTTTTATTTATATTTCAGAGTGTTGCTGGTACCTTAGAATTTCAACCAGGAGAAAGATTTAAGTACATTTCTGTAAATATCACTGATAATTCTATTCCTGAATTGGAGAAATCCTTTAAAGTTGAGTTGTTAAACTTGGAAGGAGGAGGTAAGAATGGTGACTCAAAAATATCAAATGTTTACTTGTCCATTCACCAGATAGTGGATTAAGTAAATAAGTTCCTTTTGAATTAACCTATTGTGCTGGTTTTCCCTCTTTCATTATCCTTTGGTCTTTTCCTAACGTAGATGTGCTTTTGCAGTGAAATAATTTAATTATACTGAATCACCAAATTATAGTTATCACTCATAGTAGGTGCCTCTAAAATCATCTCTCCTTCTTCCTTATTTCAGTTTTCACAGTAGCTCCTTTAGCTATATCCAGTTGTAGAATAGGTCAAAATTAATCCCTTTAGGAAACCTGTTATGAAGTAATTATCAATAAAGTAGGTTAACAATATTCTCATTTCTAATATGCTGAAAACTCTGATTTATCACAGACTTTTGGAGTGAAAAATCCATTTTGTGGCAAAACTCCTCTGTATTGAAGAGAGGCTGCTTATAGTCTTTATTTATCCCAGATAGATTAACTGTATATGTTTCTTTGCAGAGGTATCACTGTATTTGATTATCAGGTGCTGCTGAGGGTTTATAGAATACATGAGATGTGTACCTTATTATCTTTATAAGTGTGAGAATTTGAGAGTTGGTATTCATGAGATCAGTCTCTTCCCTTACAAAAGCTGGTATTATTATCTTGTTATTATTTTTATGCTTTGATGAAGAAAGTCATAGTACTGAATAAGCCATCCAAGGGGGAGAAATTGGGTAGGACAGAAATACTAAGATTGTCTTTTAGTATTAATGAGACTTTGGGGTAAGTATGACAGAATTTCCCCATGTTTTCCTTCCCTATTCTCCCAAAGCCCAGGTGAAATCAAAGGAGAGGACAAGTCAGGGAAATGATTAAATAGCACCACAGCTTGGTGGACTACATAAAACAGCAAAAGTAAGCTGGACACCCTGCTGGGCTGGTGTCATGTAACAGTAGCAGCTTTGCTTGTCTCAAAGAGACGAGTCCTCCAGTTTCCAGATCGTTATTTTCATGAAAGGACTTCGTTAATCAGAAGCCACTGTAAAGTATTTGAAAAGTTGTTCTTTGTATTACTTACAGTGAAAACTACTTGGGTAATAGAGAAAATGTTAGTGAGCCTTATGTAATATTGATTGATAAGGAACATTAGATTTTCTTTAGAAATTCTATTTGTGATCATAGTGTTTACTTGTGATTTTATAGAGGAGCTTCCTTCTATATCTCTAGAAGATATATCGTTGTGTATTATTGGGCACGAGTACTCATTTGAAAAGACTCTGATGCTGGGAGGGATTGGGGGCAGGAGGAGAAGGGATGACAGAGGATGAGATGGCTGGATGGTATCACCGACTCGATGGACGTGAGTTTGAGTGAACTCCGGGAGTCGGTGATGGACAGGGAGGCCTGGTGTGCTGCTATTCATGGGGTCGCAAAGAGGCGGACACGACTGAGTGACTGAACTGAACTGAACTCATTTGAAAACCAATCTTGCACTGTCCTAAGTCAGCAGTATTGCCAGAGAATCTGATCCTCCCAGCCCTCCTTGAGTGGGGATTGGAGGTAGTGGAACCTAGATGCTGGCCTCCATTCCTCAAGTCTTAGCTGGACTGCCTAAGACGTGAAATAGCTTGTAGAACTAGGCTTTTGTGGGGATCAAAGGAGAAATCCTTATTCCCCACTGTTTTGCCTGTAAGACCCATTCTACATGTGACAGCCACCCAAGTAGGTGTTCTATGCTAGTCAGGGTACATTGGGATTAAATTTCACCCCTCTTCTTGTAGCCTGTGGTTAATCCGAAAGCAGAGCCATGCACTGGATATTCCCTGAAATCCGTTGACTGTTTCAGGTTTTGGGTGTCATCAGTCCTCATGTCTGGTGTGTCCCAGTCCCAGGGAGGAGAAGCCCGGAAGAGCAGGGCAGACCTTAGCCTCACGTGTCAATCACGGATATGGTAGAAGCACATAGTGTGGATGTCATCTTGCTCCTCTTATTCCTTTTCCACCGCTGCCCTTCCTGCCTTCTTTGTTTGCAAATACTTGGTAAAATAATGGTTCGCTTCTGACATGTAGTGAAAGTAAAGTTAGAACCAGTCTTCACATATTGCCAAGGTCCCTCATTTTCTACGGTATCATTTATTTGGTTTTTAAAGCAGTTCTGTATAAAAGGCAGCAGGCACCTTTTATAGGTGAGAAAAGTGAGGTGCCAAGGGCTTTCGTGACTAGCTGAAGGTGGTGTCTGTCACAGCCAGGGCTGAAGCCGAGGTTTCTAGACCACTTGTCTAGGTGCCAAAATGTGAGAACTTAAGTGTGTGGCTAGAGGGAAATGTTAGATGCATTTCCCCAGTTTTTGAATTAGTTGTTGTAAATGGGCTTTTCTGGTGGCTCAGATGGTAAAGAATCCGCCTGCAACGTAGGAGACCCAGGTTTGATCCCTGGAGAAGGGAATGGCTGCCCACTCCAGTACTGTTGCCTGGAGAATCCCATGGACAGAGGAGCCTGGCGGGCTATACTCCGTAGGATTGCAAAAAGTCAGACATGACTGAGTGACTAATACACATAGTGTTGTGAGTGGGAAGGTGACTGTCACAGGTTTATAGGAGTAAGTATAGGCTGATATATACACAGAAATATTTAAAAATATTTATATAAATGATGAAAACAATTTACACTGCTATAAAGTGAAAATTTAAAAATAAAACTAGTTAAATTGGCAGAAATGGGAAATGCCAGTTGCAACCTACGTGGAATATTTTCCTGAAGCTATGAATGAAAGTTTTATAACTTGGTAGCTTGACTAATGTGATACCATTACCACGTAATCTGTTTTATTTGAAAGAATGCATGTCTAGGATTACTGAAGTTTCCTCTTTGCTGGATATGTTTTAAGAACTCTCAATTTTCTCATTGTGTCAATGTGTGTTGTGTGGGTCGTGACTCTGTTTCTCCTTGTGAAGTGACTGAACTCTTTAGGGTTGATGGCAGTGGTAGTGGTGATGGGGACATGGAAGTCTTCCTTCCAGCTGATCGCAGACGTGGTAAGCAGCTATTCCAAGGCCCTTTACTATCCTGCATTTTAACTTCTCTTTTTAGAGACAACAGTACTAACCATTTATCTATATCCGCTATATGCAGGTCCTTTGTATAGTTTGTCTCATTAAGCAGCACAACTTTATCAAGTATTATTTACTCCATGCTGTTGTAAGTCAGCTGGAAAGTGATCAAGTCAGAATCAAATCCTGTCTGCCTCTGAAACTCAGACTCTCCTCCTTTCTTTGTTAACCTAATGCAGTTTCCTGATTCTAATTATAACAGAAATTTTGCTTGGTACCATGTACAAAAGTGATTATTGGAAAAGCTTTTACATAGCTTTGAATACCTAAAAAAGAGATAAATAGAATATTTATATTTTCATGTAAAATGTGTCGTACTGATTTTCTTTACGACAGCAAGTGAGTCATTTTATGCTGCGTTTAATCAAACACATGGGAAAGAGAAATTAAGCAAATGGGAGAATAAATTGCCAATTATTGAAGGAAATATTGAAAAGAGGATGCCTTTTGAATTAGATGTGTATATAAATATGGTTCAGCTTTTTCACCTCAAATATTTTTTCATATAAAGAGACAATACATAGACTATTTGTTTTTCTTTAGGAGGGACTCTTTCTAACCCTCAAAAAGATTCCTTTTGAAGAATGCGCAAAACATTCCTTTTTCACAATGTCAGGTTTTACATTTTAGTTTCAGAAGTTGTTACCACCCCTCTCATTCCTGACTTCTGCCAATGTCTCCTGTAACTTCTGTATTTAATTACTGTTCTAATTTTGGGATTCCTTATTGTCTTGTCCACATACTTAATGTTCAACATAAAAGCTGAACATACTTCCTAGGACAAAAGTACTTCTTTGTTTAGATTTTGGCATTTTTTTAGTTATAGGACTGGACTTTGAGACCAGGAAAGATAGATCTATTATATCGTAATATGATGAAAATAGGAGTAGAATTACTGCACATTTGGAAGCCAAGAATCTGTGTGGACAGGTTGGTGAAAATCATAGAAAAACTACTGTTTTATAAAGGTAGGAGTCATTTTGGCTCCTGTTCTTCCAAGGTCAGCAAAGGTCGTGAGAGACTTTCCTCCTATGCTCTGTGTGGAAGAATGTTCTCTTTCATAGAGAAGAAAAAGAAAAACAAGTTTTCCTTGTTCGTCTTCAAGTGCTTATACAGCACTTGTATGTCACGTTAGAGCCCAAACAGAGGAAGGTCAGAAAAGCACGACTATTGTGGCAGCCATTTGTATCTGCCTTTCTTTCGGAAGCAAATTGGAACATACTCAGTGAATGGTACAACTCTTTTCAAAAAGTTGTTCCTTGCTCTTCCCTTTGGTTTGTAAATTACTGATTAACATTTTCTTCTGTTTGTTGGAACTTATTCATGCAGCCGGTCTAGGAGTGGCTTCCCAAATTCTAGTGACAGTTGCAGCCTCTGACCATGCTCATGGTGTATTTGAATTTAGCCCTGAGTCGCTCGTTGTCAGCGGAACAGAACCAGAAGATGGATACAGCACTGTTATATTCAATGTGAGTACATTCTTTCCTCCAGTCCTAGACCTTTTCTGTTTTTTTTAAAAAACACTGTTTTATTGTATTATTAAGGTATACTTTGTTAATTTTTTCTATGTAAGTGGAGGGGACAATCTAGTGGCACAGACAATTCAAATTGATAATTAAACAGTGATTTGTCCTTTGTCTTTGTATTTCATTTTGCATGCATTGTGATTCTGAGGATTCCTGACTCTTTAAGAAATATCTGTTAATATAAAAATATAGTTTTCTATCTTAATTCAGATGGGCTGTGGCAACAAACATCTCCAAATTCTAATTGACTTACTACAACAAAGATCTGTTTTTCACTCATGTTTTATGTCCCATCTGAAGTTGGCTGTCATCAATCACTTAGGACTAAGGGTTGCAAAGGCTGTAACTCAATAGATACTTCTGTCTCCACTGACTAGGGAGACGTGGGTTGGGGGAAACTGCACACTGGCTTTTCAGCTTCTTTCTGGAGGTCATTCACAGCATTTCCATTTAACTTCTTTGGTCAAAGCATGTCGCATGACAACACGAAAGTAATTGGGTAGAGAAATGTAATCCTGGCTTGTATCTTTCCCAAAAGGAAAGAAAATGCAAAACATTTGTGAATAGCAATAATAATACCATCTCCATGTGGTCTCTGTGTGTATGTGTTTCTACTCTACATTCATCCAGTAGGAATTAAGGCTTCTATTGTTAGATAATTTAGAGGAGCCAGAAGCTTGCTCAGTGTCCTCAGATTTTATTCAAAGGATGAAGAAAGATCACTCAAAATATATCTGTTATGTATTCTTATGGCAGATCTGCAGTAAACTGTTGTAGAATAAATTAAACAGCTTTAGAAAGGATAACTAATTACTCAAGAAAGAAAAGAAAAAGGATTCAGGGAAAGCATCAAGTTTATAAATAAATTTTTTAATAAAAATTCCTGTCTCTGAATCAGCATTCTTATTTTAAGTATAAAAATTACTTTTAGTTGGGACTTAACTTGAAGTCTGGCTTTCCTGGTGGCTCAGACAGTACAGAATCTGCCTGCAATGCAGGAGACCCGGGTTTGATCCCTGGGTTGGGAAGATCTCCTGCAGAAGGAAATGGCAACCCACTCCAGTATACTTGCCTGGGGAATTCCATGGACAAAGGAGCCTGGTGGGCTACAATCCATGCGATTGCAAAGAGTCGGATAAGACTGAGCGACTAACACTACAGTAACTTGAAGTGATTTTTTTAAAAAAGATTTTTCATTCTTTTTAACATACTACTGACAAAAGCATTTCTTGCTTCTTAAAAATGTAAATATATACCCTTGGGTTGAGTATATTTTTTGGTGAATTTTTGTTTTCCATAGTACATTGAAATTAAATATAATCTGTTTTTAAAAATGAGTATTATGGCTAACTTTTCAGAAAAATTATCTGTCATCTATTCCTTACAATAAAGTTTATACTGTCTTTGCAGGAAATGTAAACATTTTCATGAATGTACAATATAATACACTGTTAATTGCATTTGCTTTATTACTGATATATGTTGTAGTTGCAGAAATGAAACAGCTGTGCTTTAGTTAGAATATAAGCATGTTCCTTCAATCTGTCATTTCATACAATAGTCGTTTTAAGTGGGACTCCCTGAGGGTCTTCAAAGATGGGTAGTGCATTGCCTTCAAGAATCTTATATTCTTCAGAACAGCTTATATAAAATAAAATTACAAATTAATACCCTGTTGTTTTGTATATCCAAACCTCTAAGTTGGTGGATTTAATGCCTGTTTTAACATATTTTAATATTAAATATTTTAAAGATTATGAGAAGTCATGGGGCTCTGTCTCGAGTGACTTTGCTCTGGAGCATAGACCCTGACCCTGATGGCGATCTGGCCTTCACCTCTGGCAATGTCACATTTGAGATTGGACAGAAGAGCGCCAACATCACAGTGGAAATATTGCCTGATGAAGATCCAGAACTGGATAAAGCATTCTCTGTGACCATCCTCAGCGTCTCCAGTGGCTCTCTAGGCATTCATACTAATGCCACACTAATAGTTTTGGCTAGCGATGATCCTTATGGGGTCTTCATCTTTTCTGAGAAAAATAGACCTATTAAAGTGGAGGAAGCAACCCAGAACATCACGTTGTCAATAATAAGGTTAAAAGGCCTCTTGGGAAAAGTTAAAGTCACATACGCAACACTGGACGATATGGAAAAACTGCCTCATTTTCCACCTAATTTAGCCAGAGCAACTCAAGGGAAAGACTATTTACCAGCTTCTGGATTTGCTGTTTTTAGAGCCAATCAGAGCGAGGCAACAATAACTGTTTCAGTCTTGGATGATGATGAGCCAGAAAGGTCCGAGTCTTTGTTTGTTGAACTGCTCAACTCTACTTTAACAGAGAAAGTGCAGAATCGCCCAAGTAAGTAGCCATTAGTGTGTTGTTTTTATTATTAGAGGTAAGAATTCTGAAACAAATTAAGAATTTGGTATAGTAAAAAATTCTGTAAAAATAGTAAGCTCTGACTTTACTAGCATCCTCTTACAAGGGTTTATAAGGTAAATGGAAGTAGGACATGTGAAAATGTGCTGTCGTGTTTTAAAACTGTTACAGTCCCAGATGAAATTTTTAGAAATGCTTATGGAATCTGGTATGACTGATCTCTTATACTATTTGTACTAGATATTGTAGCTTCTGAAACCTTCTGAAATCAATCTGGGGTTCCAAGGACAGTCCTTGTAGCAAGATCCTGAGTCTCTTTCACCTTGATCCACCCTAGATGGTTCCTTAACCAACAGAGTCTCTTTGTATCGGTGGGAAGCAATACAAAGAGATGGTGGATCTGGCAACTGCATGAGGGAAGGGGGAAAGGGCTGTGTAGTAGTGAGAAGACCTGGAAATTTGGGGGTCATCCTGAGAGTTGAGATGAAGGCCCTGGTTGAGGATAAGAATGAGGAATGAGGAGTGAGTGATGACCTGTGTTGGGCAGAGGATCTGGTTCTGCAGCTTCTATTTGGACAGAACAGCCTCTCCCCCTGGGGTCATGGCTCAGTAGCTTTGGAGGGAGCGGGGGCTGCTATCACAGAGCCGACCTGAGCTGGGGGCTCACTGTAGCTTGTTCGTTAGTCACATCTCTCTCTGAAGACCTATGACTTTAGATAGGGGTTTTTATATAAAGAGAATAATCTAGATTTCCTGGAATAAGGCAGTAAGAAAAGGAAGGAAGATTGGTGATTTTAATTTAATATCAATGTAATGTCAGTTTTAGGATAACATTAGTAAATATGATATTAAGTAGACATCTTTTAAAATATAATAAAACTATCTTAAGAAAATTGGAATTAAATAGTCGAAAGAGTTAAGATCTGCATGTTGACTGTGTTCTACCATATAGATTAAGGTTTCTTTTTTTTTTTTATTTTTAAACTTTACAAAATTGTATTAGTTTTGCCAAATACCAAAATGAATCTGCCACAGGTATACATGTGTTCCCCATCCTGAGATTAAGGTTTCTTACAAGTATATTTTGTCACCTTACTGATACGTTGTGTAGTGGGCACCGTTCTTGCCCACATTGTAATTGTAGTCCAGGACTGTAAAAGGAAATTTACTTTTTAAGGATAACTGCTATCATTAAATTTTTAGATTACAGTCAGAATTAAAATTCTTTCACAGTAACCTATCCCTTGTTTTCTTTGCGTGATTTAGCATCAGTTACCATAGCAATACATTGAAATAAAACCCAGTAAGTAGTCTTAGTAAGAATTATAAAAGGGCTTTCTAGGTGGTGCAGTGGTAAAGAATCCACCTGCCAATGCAGGAGACCTAGGAGATGCCAGGTGAATCCCTGGGTCAGGAAGATCCCCTGGAGGAGGAAATGGCAACCCACTCCAGTATTCTTGCCTGAAAAATTCCATGGACAGAGGATCCTGGTGGGCTACAGTCTCTGGGGTCACAGAGAGTTGGACACGACTGAGCCACTGACTACAAGAATTATATGGTATAGCCCACTTTTCAAGGAACTGGAGTTTATTAAGTGAGCTAGAAGTAAAACCGGGAAGAAGGATCGCATGCAGCAGTGGCTAGCTAGGAGCTGTGGATGCTGGTGTCAGATAACTTAGGTCCAAGTGTATCATAATAAATTGTTGCCCATAAACTTTTAAAGCCCAAGTTTCCTTATGTATAGTACAGACTTATTATGGAGATTAAATGTGATAATACATGTGAAAATGAATATAGGGTCTGGCATATGGTAAGCATTAAATAAATGTGAACAATTATTAATTAAGTGGTATATGCAGGATATCACTGTGCTATGGGTTGGGAGAAACAGTCAACGTGTCTTTGTTTATGCTGGATATGTTCCTGGAACCGTGCAGCATACTTGGGGAAATTCAGACTCAGCATAAGCTATGAAGTGAAACAGTTAAAGAACAATTAAGTGCATTAGAAAGGAAACAGTAAATGTCATTTAAAATGAAGAAAAAGAATAATTCAGTGCAAACCTATGTGATATGGTCTCAATTTTAATAGGTAGAATCACGCACTTTCAGGAGACAGTGTGAGAGGAGTGGTGACGACTGGCAGAGGGCAGGACGAACAGTCAGTGCAGGAAGGGTATCTACCTGGTTTGCTGAGGAATTGCAGATAGGGAGCTGGAGCTTGGACAGACCCTTACATGATGTCTCTAAAATGTGTCCAGCAGGTTCTAGTCTAATGCCTTAGCTGACTACCTCATCCGCTTTGCACCTCTGATTCCTTATCTGTGAGACATGGACAGTGTTACCCACCACACAGAGATGGTATGGGAATTAAATTACTGGATGCAAGGAAAGTGCTTGGAACAGTGCCTGTCAAGGAGTGCACACGCGTAAAATGTCATCTGCTGCTGCAACCCTGGGTTACTGCTATTTTCCCCCAATGTGCTGCTGCCAAGTCGCTTCAGTCGTGTCCGACTCTGTGCGACCCCATGGACTGCAGCCTACCAGGCTTCTCCGTCCATGGGATTCTCCAGGCAAGAACACTGGAGTGGGTTGCCATTTCCTTCTCCACCCAATGTAGTTGAATTTAATTATATAGATTTACACTTTGTGATTTTAACTATATAATTTAGTGTGATCTGGAGCTGTTTATCATTGAAATTAAATGGTGTCATTACTTATTTTAGATTACGTTGTCTGAAAATACCCAATTTTATTCATTGTCACATGCTTTCAAATACCACCATAGTTGGAAATGTTCTAAATATGAACTCAAAATTGTTTACTTGTAATATGAGCTTGCTGATGCTTCATTTGTGTCGAAGTTCATAAAAATTGTTTTGGCGAGGGTGCTAAGTCAGAATTGAATCTAGAAGGTAAGTCAGGGAGAGTTTGTGGAGGGTCTTAAATGCCTTCAAAATAAGTTTTGTGCTCCCTAAAATCAGTGGCAAGTAAGACGAGAGTCTTAAAGATAGGCTTAGAAGTATGGAAGTAAAAGCGTAGGTAAGGACACTCTTTCTATACCAGCTTTGGCATGACTTAATTGAGATGGTGCAGGGGGAATAGGTTTGTGGGGAAGGACAGTTAAGCACGGAGAGAGGCAGTAATTGAATTGGAGTGTGATGATATTCAGCTCCTCTTCGAGGACAAGGAACTAAATGACTTTCCTGCTCAATTTTGTAACTGTAGTGGCTTTAAAAAAATTTATAGCACGCTGGTAACTAATTGGAAGAGCATAATTCTGTAAGTTTCATCATTACCTGTTATAATATTATGTGAAGTGATGATTAATTATCTTCTAATCATGTTTTCTTTTGAGAAATTTCTAATACCTATTAAAATAATCCTTGTGGGGTAATTATTCCTTTGCTATAATAAAAATCACCCTAGAAGTTACAGAGAGGTAGGAACTTAATTTTTGTATTCCCAACATCTAAAATTCATGCTGGTACATAGTAATCGATAAATATCTTTGCTATAAGTAGTAGAAAACACAAAATGATAACCCATTTGGTTCATGGATCTTGCTGCGGCTTCTTTAAAAACTTTTTTATTGAAGTTTAGTGGATTTGCAGTGTTCTGTGCATTACTGCTGTATAGCAAAATGATACACACACACACCCCACACATACATCCTTTTTCATATTCTTTTCCATTATGGTTTATCACAGGATGTTAATCATAGTTCTCTCTGTTATACAGTAGGACTCTCTTGTTTGTCCATTCTATAAATTGGCTGAGGCCTCTTGATGACTTTTGACGAGTTGTTAGAATTTTGATATATTAGTTTTTCTTCTGTCTTTCAGTTCCAAACTCTCCACGCCTGGGGCCTAAGGTAGAAGCTATTGCTGAATTAATTATCATTGCCAATGATGATGCCTTCGGAACTCTTCAGCTCTCAGCACCAGTTGTTCGAGTAGCAGAAAATCATGTTGGACCCATTATCAATGTGACAAGAACAGGAGGAACATTTGCAGATGTTTCTGTGAAGTTTAAAGCCGTGCCAATAACTGCAGTAGCTGGTGAGAAAAGACATCTAAGGAGCAGTGAATTGTTTTGAGGGAAGTTGTATCCTTGATTAACAAAACCAGTCAAAGATGTAGTGAGAAAAATCAACCAGAAAGCAGTAATACCCTTGCATCTTTTTAAGGCACAAATCTAGACTTTTTATTTATGTATTTGTGACACTGATTTTGCAAAATTTGTAAAAGCTGTTGGCAAATTGTATATGGATTTAAAAGGTTAATATGCACAAACCAATGAAAAGTAAACCAAAGAAAGCATTGTTAGGCTTTCTCCCTGAGTACTTTTAAGGTTTTTGGAAGGGATTCATGTGTAAATAATAATGAGGAATGCAGGATAAAACGTGCAGCTGTATAATTGCAGTATTGCCAACAGATATGTCTCTCAACTCATTTATTCTATTGTTTGTTTATGAAGAACATGGTAGAGACAGTTACTAGCATTAACTATTTTAATGTATAAGCAGAAGGATTTTATTGCCAAATGCAAACAATAGGAGACAGTCTTCTTTCTCGTAGTTCAGTTATGGCCTCTTAGGGAGTTTTGCCTGAGAGCTATTCAGTTAGAACCTTTTTAGTGTGCACTCAAAGGTCATGTGGAGAAGGCAATGGTACTCCACTCCAGTACTCTTGCCTGGAAAATCCCATGGACGGAGGAGTCTGGTAGGCTGCAGTCCATGGGGTCGTGAAGAGTCGGACATGAGTGAGCGACTTAGCAGCAGCAGCAGCAAAGGTCATGAGTGTGAATGGATAGGATAACCCAATTGATGTTTTGAAATAAATCATTTGGATGTGATGCTTGCTTGAAAAGAAAATAAAGCAGGCTTACCTAGTCCCTGCTGTGTGTGTGAATGACGTGAGTGTGTATGTATGAGTGTGTGTGTGAATGAGTGTGTATGTGTATGGGGGGAGTGTAGCCCAGAGGAATGCCTATATACAGAGGGCTTTACACTTTGACAGATCGTGAGGATTGATCCGTGTTCTGGGAAATTAGCGTCTAAAGTCCATAAGCGCATGCGTGCTAAGTCACTTCAGTCATGTCCGACTCTTTGCGACCCTGACGGACTGTAGCCCGCCAGACTCCCGTCTGTCCCTGGGATTCTCCAGGCAAGAATACTGGAGTGGGCTGCCATGCTCCTCTAGGGGATCTTCCTGACCCCAGGGACTGAACCTGCATCTCTACCTCTCTCTTTTCCTCATTTGCTGTCTGACCAGAGACAAAGCCACCCCGAGTGATACGCTTTTGTCGTTGTTGTTCAGTCATGTCCGACCTCTGTGACCCCCATGAACTGTAGCACGCCAGGCTCCTCTGTCCTCCACTGTTTCCTGGTGGTGTTGATGGTCAGTCGCTAAGTCCTGCCTGACCCTTTGTGACCCCATGGACTGAAGCATGCCAGGTTCCCTGTCCTTTATAATCTCCAGGAGTTTGCTCAAATTCATATCCATTGAGTCACTGATGCCATCCAACCATCTCATCCTCTGTCATCGCCTTCTCCTCTTGCCCTTAATCTTCTCCAGCATCAGGGTCCTTTTTAGTGAGTCAACTCTTCACATCAGGTGGCCAAAATATTGGAGCTTCAGCTTCAGCATCGTCCATTCAGTGAATGTTCAGGACTGATTTCCTTTAGGATTGACTGGTTTGATCACCTTGCTGTCCTAGGAACTCTCAAAAGTCTTCTCCAACACCACAGTTCAAAAGCATCAATTCTTTGGTGCTCATCCTTCTTTATGGTCCAAATCTCACATCTATACATGACTACTGGAAAAACCATAGCTTTGACTTTATGGACTTCGGTTGGCAAAGTGATGTCTCTAGTTTTTAATATGCTGTCTAGGGTTGTCATACCTTTTCTTCTAAGGAGCAAGTGTCTTTTAATTTCATGGCTGCAGTCACTATCTGCAGTGATTTTGGAGCCCAAGAAAATAAAGTCTGTCACTGTTTCCATTGTTTGCCCATCTATTTGCCATGAAGTGATAGGACTGGATACCATGATGTTAGTTTTTTGAGTGTTGAATTTTAAGCCAGCTTTTTCATTGTCTTCTTTCACCCTCATCAAGAGACTCTTTAGTTCCTCTTCACTTTCTGCCATTAAAGTGGTATCATCTGCATTTCTGAGGTTATTGATATTTCTCCTGGCAGTCTTGATTCCAGTTTGTGATTCATCCAGCCTGGCATTTTGCATGAATTAATGGCACTCTGCTTAGAATTTAAATAAGAAGTATGACAACATGCAGCCTTGTCATACTCCTTTCCCAATTTTGAACCAGTCCATTGTTCCTGTTCTGTTCTAACTGTTGCTTCTTGACCCACATACAGATTTCTCAGGAAGCAGGTAAGGTGGTCTGGTATTCCCATCTCTTAAAGAATTTTCCACAGTTTGTTGTGATCCACACAGTCAATGGCTTTAGCACAGTCAATGAAGCTGAAGTAGATGTTTTTCTGGACTTCCCTTGCTTTTTCTGTGATCCAACGGATGTTGGCAATTTGATCTCTTATTTCCTCTGCCTGTTTGAACTTAGCTTTTACATCTGGAAATTCTTGGTTCATGAACTGCTAAAGCCTGGTTTGAAGGATTTTGAGCGTTACCTTGCTAGCATGTGAAATGAGGGCAATTGTATGGTAGTCTGAACATTCTTTTGCTTTGCTCTTTTTTGATTTGGAATGAAAACTAGATCTTTTCCATTCCTGTGACCACTGCTGTTTTCTAAATTTGCTTCCATATTCAGTATAGCACTTTCACAGCATCATCTTTTAGGATTTGAAATAGCTCAGCTGGAGTTCTGTCACATCCACTAGCTTTGTTCATAGTGATTCTTACTAAGGCCCTCTTGACTTTACACTCCAGGATATCCAGCTGTAGGTGATTGACCACACCATCCTGCTTATCCAGGTCATTAAGACCTTTCTTCTATAGTTCTTTTTTGTATTATTGCCACCTCTTCCTAATCTCATTTGGTTCTGTTAGGTCCTTACTGTTTCAGTCCTTTATTGTGTCCACCCTTGCATGAAATGTTCCCTTGATATCTCCAGTTTTCTTTTTTTTTTTTTTTAAGAGTTCATGAATGCTTTATTTTATTTATCTAATTTCTTTTTATTTTATTTTTTAACTTTACAATATTGTATTGGTTTTGCCATCTATCAAAATGAATCCGCCACAGGTATACATGTGTTCCCCATCCTGAACCCTCCTCCCTCCTCCCTCCTCTCCAGTTTTCTTGAAGAGATCTCTAGTCTTTCCCATTTTATTGTTTTCCTCTACTTCTTTGCACTGTTTTTTTTTTTTTAAGATGATCTTCCTATCTCTCCTTGCTATTCTCTGGAACTCTACATTCAGTTGGGTGTATCTTTTCCTTTCTCCCTTGCCTTTCACTTCTTTTCTTTTCTCAGCTGTTTGAAAAGCCTCCTCAGACAACCACTTTGGCTTCTTGCATTTCTTTTTCTTTGGGGTTTGGTCATCATCTCCTGTATAATATGTTGAACCTCTGTCTGTAGTTCTTCAGGCACTCTGTCTATCAGATCTAATCCCTTAGAATCTATTTGTCACTTCCATGGTATAATCGTAAGGAATTTGATTTAGGTCATACATGAATGCTGCTAAGTCGCTTCAGTTGTGTCCGACTCTGTGCGACCCCATAGGTGGCAGCCCACCAGGCTCTCCCATCACTGGGATTCTCCAGGCAAGAACACTGGAGTGGGGTGCCATAGAGGGGTATACATTAGCAGCTTTTAATCCAACTCTGTAGAAACATTTTTGTTTTCCAGCTGTAAGATTGATGATATTGACATACCCGTCTCTGGGCAGCAGTGTAATTGGTTTCCCCAGTGAGATGAGAATTCTTGTTTTGTTCGTTTTGAATGTACCCTACATATTTGTTTATTTTTGTAAATAAGGGGCCATCTCGTGGTAGTGAATGATTCTTTACGTTCATGTGCCTGTCCATATCTATATGTCTGTGTGTATTTGTGGCATCCATATGTGTATATGGCATGTAGAACACTATGGATATGTATTTCTAAAAATGAAGGCATGAGCTTGAATAGCCAGGATGGTTTTTCCTTATTGTGTTGTATCAAACCCATTTTATTCTTGCAAGAGAGATGAAATCTTCTGTTTAAAATAAACGCAATCCCTGTCCTCAGAAACGTCTTGCGAAGTATGCCCATAAATTGTGATACGCCATAGTATTTCCCTAGTATATGGGGAGTTTATTATCATGTCCTAGAAGAAGTTTTAGCATTTTTCTTTTTGTCTTTGTAGGTGAAGATTATAGTATAGCTTCATCGGACGTGGTCTTACTAGAAGGGGAAACCAGTAAAGCTGTGCCAATATATATCATTAATGACATCTACCCTGAGCTGGAAGAATCTTTTCTTGTGCAGCTGCTGAATGAAACAACAGGAGGGGCGAAGCTCGGGGCGTTAACAGAGGCGATCGTTATTATTGAGGCCTCTGATGATCCCTATGGATTATTCGGTAATGAGACTAGTCCGAGTCTCTTACTTATTTGTATAGATTCATACATTTATTTTTAGAGCCTCAAAACTGATTTAATCTTGTTTCCTTTAAACCTGCTATTACTGATATATAAGGACATCTATGTATGTTCACCACCTGTGGTTAGAAATCAACCTCTTAGCATAAACCTAGAGATCATACACTTTTAGGCTTTTAGGTCAGATCTGGCTCCTGGATGTATTTTGTGAATCTTAGACCAATTGTTAAAAGAACTGATTTACAGAAATTTGTACAAAAATCTGAATTTCTGAGCTTTCTTTATAGTAAAAAAAAGTATGGTGACATCAAGCCCCCCTTTTTGCATAGCATCAGTCTTCAAAGCAAAATACCAGCCACCAGGCTTGTACCATGCCATTCACCCCAGAAGTCATAGGACCCACTTCACTCATGACTGATACATGTCTGACCTCTGTGGGCATCTGAGTTTATGATTTCTGGTTCTATCGTAATGAAAAATAATTTGGAAAATTTGTCAGGCAGGACTGAGCAATTTGTATCATAGCATGTTTCTCTGATTTTGTGGAGTTTAGCCTCTTAGATTGCTCAGGGGTGGGGGGGAATTATTGGCTGTAGGGTGGCAGTTGGTTTGCTCTATGTTGACTTAGTTTTACTTTGTATTTGAAATTATCTCTGCTTTGCCCTTTAGGTTTTCAGATTACTAAACTTATTGTAGAGGAACCTGAGTTTAACTCAGTGAAGGTAAACCTGCCAATAATTCGAAATTCTGGGACACTCGGCAATGTTACTGTTCAGTGGGTTGCCACTATTAATGGACAGCTTGCTACTGGCGACCTGCGAGTTGTCTCAGGTAATGTGACCTTTGCCCCTGGGGAAACCATTCAAACCTTGTTGTTAGAGGTCCTGGCTGACGACGTTCCGGAGATTGAAGAGGTGAGAGGAATGGCTAGTTTAGAATGACACTGTAAACCGTATCTTGTCTTATAGTAATTAGAACATATGCCTGTTGTTGTGACATTTATAGAGGTGTCCGATAAATTATTTCTGTGAGAATGTTCACAATTTGGTAGTGATCACTTTGGAAAGTGATCCTTATAGAAAACAAAAACAAGAATATTTTAGAAATAGGTCTCATACTTCTTCACATACTAGTTTACTAGTATAAGATTTTTTTTTGTACAATTATATTTTTCTACATTTTGGTTAAGTGATTAAAAATATATAATCTGGCAGAAAGTTTGCTATATAGTTTCACATAAAAATTTGTTTGTATTCATAATCTCTCTTGGCTTGAGTGTGAGCCAATCAATCTTAATTATATGTGGATTTTGATTTTTCTTCTCATTCATTTATTCTTTAGGATTTACTCTGTGACAAATTCCATGTGAGATTTACTTGCCTGATATTTATTTTTCATGATAAAGAAGTGCAGTGGCAAATAAAGATAGCGTCTCAGTGGGGAAGTTGATTCATCACTGACATATTGGCTGAAGATAATTTTATTTTATGAAATTCAAGTATTATTAAAACCTGGAGCTCATAAAATTAGATTTAACAGCATTTATTCTTTAATAGTGTCAAATTTTTGTAGAAGGGAAGGCCATAAAATTTCAGTTGAGTGCTAATTGTGTCATTACTCACTTCTTAAATATTAGTTATTAGTTAATACATATAAAACATTTCTCTTTCCTTTCCTCTAAATTTAGGTGACATCATGATGTATTTTTGTTTCAAATTTTATCAGAGAATTTCCCCTTATGAGAATGTGGGAAATGAAGCATAATAAATGAACTATTCATAAAACACATATGCAATATTCTCCCTTCGTAAAAAAGTGTATAGGGATTACAAGTATGTTATTGAAGTGGTAAACATAAAGAGGCATCTTAAAATTGATTCACACGATTGTGTAACAGAATATTAAGGAACTTAAACAGCCTGTATTTCTTACATGCAGTCATGCTCTAGTGTTAAAGTTGGTGAAGGATTGTTCTGTTACATGTTGGGTTTGTAAATGTAGTGGAGGAGTTTCTTTATGTTCATTCGTGTTACACTATATTGTGTTCTTGTATGGATATCTTTGATTTTTTTTTTCTTGCATCATGTTTATTCTAATTTCAGAACCGGGATTCTGTTAAGAAAGTTTTCACTGTATTTTTAGGTTATCCAAGTGCAACTAACTGATGCCTCTGGTGGAGGTACTATTGGGTTAGATCGAGTGGCAAATATTATTATTCCTGCCAATGATAATCCTTATGGTACAGTAGCCTTTGTTCAGTCGGTTTCTCGTGTTCAAGAGCCCCTGGAGAGAAGTTCCTGTGCTAACATAACTGTCAGGAGAAGGTATATGGGATGGCTGCTTGGGACTTGTGGGGTGGTGGAAAAGGATCTCTTGCACAATCCAATAATTTAATTATGGTAGTTTTTACATAACGTAAAATATTTTACAGGTTATTATAATCTGTTAATTAAATTATGCATATCACTATGAAGTACTCATTATTTTCCCATACCTTTTATTAGTGAAATGGGTTATACATCATTTGGCTTTCTAACTGCAGACATTTATTGCTTTAATTGGTGATTTGTTTGAATTAGAACTTAAAACAACTGGTTTCTAAATTGAGGATCAGATGCCATATGAAGTAGTTGATTTTCAGGTTCTTATCTTCTCCTCCCTTTCTTTTGTGAGGCAGCATACCATTCACTTGGAGAAGGCAATGGCACCCCACTCCAGTACTCTTGCTTGGAAAATCCCATGGATGGAGGAGCCTGGAAGGCTGCAGTCCATGGGGTCGCTAAGAATCAGACACTACTGAGCGACTTCACTTTCACTTTTCACTTTCTTGCATTGGAGAAGGAAATGGCAACCCACTCCAGTGTTCTTGCCTGGAGAATCCCAGGGACGGGGGAGCCTGGTGGGCTGCCGTCTATGGGGTCGCACAGAGTCGGACACGACTGAAGTGACTTAGCAGCAGCATACCGTTCACTGAGCTCCTTCAGAAATAGAAAAATAGGTGGTCTTGCAACCTTGTGGCAAGTAATTAACATTTACATTTCTTGGAAACGTATCCATGTCGGTATCATTCATTGTTAGTTTCAGTGAAAGTTAGTAGTGAAGATTCATTTTCTAACTCTTCTCGAAAGTTCTGGAATGGATACGATTTGCATATCTTGCAAGATATTTTCATAGCTGGGTTAAAAATAAATATTACCTGAATGAAAATGAACCAGGTTTCCTTACATGAGAAAACTCAGTGAGACATAGAAAGCTAATTAAGAAGCATGGTTGTGTCTGTGCTAGTACCTTATCCACTTAAAAAAAGTGGAAGCCACAGTCAGCGTTCTCGCCTCTGCGTGTAATGCACAGATTGCTTTGAATGCCTAACCTGTCTCTTGTCACTCCACGTTTTAGCGGAGGGCACTTTGGTCGGCTGCTGTTGTTCTACGGCACTTCTGATATTGATGTAGTGGCTCTTGCAGTTGAGGAGGGTCAAGACTTACTGTCCTACTATGAATCGCCAATTCAAGGGCTGCCTGACCCACTCTGGAGAACTTGGGTGAATGTCTCTGCGATGGGGGAGCCTCAGGACACTTGTGCCACTTTGTGCCTCAAAGAACACGCGTGCTCAGCCTTTTCCTTTCTCAGTGCTTCTGAAGGCCCCCAGTGTTTTTGGATGACTTCATGGACCAGCCCAACCGCTAACAACTCCGACTTCTGGACCTACAAGAAAAACGTGACCAGAGTAGCATCTCTTTTTAGCGGTCAGGCTGTGGCCGGCAGTGACTATGAGCCTGTGACGGGGCAGTGGGCCATCATGCTGGAAGGCGATGAATTCGCAAATCTCACCGTTTCTATTCTTCCTGATGATTTCCCAGAGATGGATGAGAGTTTCCTGATTTCTCTCCTCGAAGTTCATCTCATGAACATCACAGCCAGTTTTAAAAACCAGCCAACCATAGGACAGCCAAACACTTCTACAGTTGTCATAGCATTAAATGGTGATGCCTTTGGAGTGTTTGTGATCTACAGTATTATTCCCAACACCTCCGAAGATGGCTTATATGTCGAAGTTCAGGAGCAGCCTCAAAGCACAGTGGAGATGGTGATCCACAGGACAGGGGGCAGCTTAGGTCAGGTGACAGTCGAATGGCGTGTCGTTGGTGGAACAGCTACTGAAGGTTTAGATTTTATAGGTGCTGGAGATATTCTGACTTTTGCTGAAGGTGAGTGATGGTTCTCAATGGATTTCAGTTCCCCCTGGGAAAGTCATTATAGTCCATTTTTAGGATAGTGTTCATATGCATTCTTACTATGTACATTCTTGCTAATATGTAAAAGTGAATGAAAAAAGTCGTGGTTGGTTTGTTAATGGTTGACCTGACATATAGAGGGCTGATGGGGCCCTACACGTGTTATCTTTTTAGTTGAATAAAAAGAGAAGAGGGAATGTGAGGATTTTATCCCTTTTATGTGTGATAGCAGAGCCTTTAAGGAAATGTAGAAGCATATCTAAAGCCAGTTTTAATTTTGTAAAGGAAGTTATAAGAACGAGCCATGTATCCACAATTAAACATGTGAATAAAAAGTATTGATAGTCAAGAAATGGGAAGCTTTTTCATATGCACTCACAAATCAGGCTAAACCTCCAAAGAAAATAACAAGTATAAGGGCTTCCCTAGTGGCTCAGTGGTAAAGAATCTGCCTGCCAATGCAGGAGACACAGGTTCGGTTCCTGGGTTGGGAAGATCCCCTGGAGAAGGAAATGGCAACCCACTCCTGTATTCTTGCCTGGGAAATCCCATGGACAGGGTGAACTGGTGTGCTATAGTTCATGGGGTCACAAAGAGTTGGATATGACTTAGCAACTAAACAACAGCAACAGCATAAATAGTATAAACTTGGGCTTCCCTGGTTGCTCGGATGGTAAAGAATCTGCCTGCAAGCAGGAGACCTGGGTTTGATCCCACACCACTCCAGTTTTCTGGCCTGGAGCATTCCATGGACAGAGGAGCCTGGCAGGCTACAGTCCATGGGATCGAAGAGAGTCACACGACTGAGTGACTTTCACTTCACTGGGTGACTTTATTCATGTTATATTAAGTGTAGTGACCTAGTGAGAGATGAGCTTGTAATACTGGTCCTAGACTTGAATGGGATCACTATTTAAAATTTTCATGAACAGTGAAATTATAGAGAACTTGGAAGATAATTAGGATTAGTGCAGATTTACCAATTCTTTTCCAGGGTTGATTGAATCACCAAGTATTTGAAAATTTTGAACGTTCATATATTTAAAATAGTTTTCTTTGGATGAAAGAAAGATATCTTTACTGAAATCATTATTTAACTCATGATTTGGGCACTTATAAATTCCATATGGCTTTTTAACATAGGTTTTTTTCTGATTGAAAATAATTATACTCATAAAAGCTTCAAGTTATACAATAAAATGAAGGAAGTAAATGTTATTCGCAATTTCATATCTTAGAGCAATTCATTGCATATTTTATCCTTTAATGCATATACTTTTTTTGGAAACAGTAATTAGGGGTTATGATGCATATAGATTATACTTTTGAAACATCTAATAAGCATTACATTTTAGAGTAACTTTTTAAGATAGTTTAAAACTTGTCTATAATGGTTGGACTTGTGCTTAGTCACTCAGTCGTGTCTTACTCTCTGCAGCCCTGTGGGCTGTAGCTTGCCAGGCTCCTCTCTCTATGGGATTTTCCAGGCAGGGATACTGGAGTGGGTTGCCATTTCCTTCTCCAGGGAATATCTTCCTGACCCAGGAATCGAACCCGTGTCTCCTACATTGTAGATGGATTCATTACCTGCTGAGCCATCAGGGAAGCCCTCTATAATGGTTATTTCCTAGTAATTGATTTTGGGAACAATGGAATACTGATACACTTGATGTGGGAGGTATGTATGTGCATAGGTCAGCAATTGGTAACATTTTCCCCTATTTCAAGGAAAGTAATGAAAATTTGAGGAGGGAATGGAGATGAAAATTTAAGATTAGCTGTTTTAGTGGCTTTGGTAACTATGAAGAATTTATCATGTAATGTAGTACCATTACAACAGTTAGTATTAACCTGGAGTTGTAACTTTAGCATCATGCAAAATGGACTATATTTTGTAGTTGACCTGTATTCTCAGATAATATATATTCTCTTGAAGCAGTCTTAACACTGAATTGATAAAACATACAGGGTCATGGGGATTCCCAGGTAAGTGGGAAGTGGTAAGGAATCTGCCTGCCAGTGCAGGAGACAGAGAGATGCAGGTTCAATCCCTGGGTTGGGAAGATCCCCCAGAGTAGGAAATGGCAACCCATTCCAGTATTCTTGCCTGGAAAATTCCATGGACAGAGGCACCTGGCGGGCTACAGTCCATGGGACCGCAAAGAGTCGGACATGCCTGAGCACACGTGTGCACTTGCACGCCAGCGTCATGAAACAGAGAGCATGGATTCACACCTGCTTTTTCCTTTGTCCTGCTTTTTCTCACCCTTTCAGCCTCTTTCAAAACAGTGAATTAGATGGGGACCACTGTAGGCTGAACAGCAGAATCAGTGTTGGGTTTGGGGGTGTTCAGTGGTCTGTCTACAAGTGGGGTCCTAGACTAAATCACAGAGTAAATTCTTGGCCCTGTTGCTGTCACACATTGCTTTGAGGTCCTCTTCTGCCTCCTTCCCTTATTGTCCACATCCTGAGAACTAGTATTTGATGTTGTCATCTCATCTGGCTCCCCTAAGACTTATCCATTTAGGTGGCTTCTTTGCCTCAGAATCTCATTTTGACCACTATTCCCTAAGTGTCCTTGGTCTTTCAGGGAAGTTTTGGGCTGGTTATCTGAAAATCATTCACAGTAACACCAGGATGAGAATGAGATCCATCTTTCTGGAAGGAACTATATCTAAACAGTAGTTGCTTCAGGGTCTCTTCCCCTAGCTAGGTCACGGTTCTAGGCTAGACACCAGGAATAAAACCAGGATTCCTTGAAATAATTCTACCCTTTAACTTTCCAAATTCAAAATTTCCTTTCCACAGTCTGTCCATGTTAATGAAATTTTACAGTGCTTTATAAGTGAAAAGGATATACAGGCTAATATACCAGTTCAGTCGCTCAGTTGTGTCTGACTCTTTGCGACCCCATGGACTGCAGCACTCCAGGCTTCCCTGTCCAACACCAACTTACTTACCATGAGCTTACTCAAACTCATGTCCATTGAGTCGGTGATGCCATCCAACCATCTCATCCTCTGTCGTCCCCTTCTCCCCCAGCTTGCAATCTTTCCCAGCATCAGGGTCTTTTCCAATGAGTCAGTTCTTTTTTTTTTTTTTTAATTTTATTTTATTTTTAAACTTTACATAATTGTATTAGTTTTGCTAAATATCAAAATGAATCCGCCACAGGTATACATGTGTTCCCCATCCTGAACCCTCCTCCCTCCTCCCTCTCCATACCATCCCTCTGGGTCGTCCCAGTGCACTAGCCCCAAGCATCCAGTATCGTGCATCGAACCTGGACTGGCATCTCGTTTCATACATGATATTTTACATGTTTCAATGCCATTCTCCCAAATCTTCCCACCCTCTCCCTCTCCCATAGAGTCCATAAGACTGTTCTATACATCAGTGTCTCTTTTGCTGTCTCGTACACAGGGTTATTGTTACCATCTTTCTAAATTCCATATATATGCATTATTATACTGTATTGGTGTTTTTCCTTCTGGCTTACTTCACTCTGTATAATGGGCTCCAGTTTCATCCACCTCATTAGAACTGATTCAAATGTTTTCTTTTTAATGGCTGAGTAATACTCCATTGTGTATATGTACCATAGCTTTCTTATCCATTCATCTGCTGATGGACATCTAGGTTGCTTCCATGTCCTGGCTATTATAAACAGTGCTGCGATGAACATTGGGGTATACATGTCTCTTTCCCTTCTGGTTTCCTCAGTGTGTGTGCCCAGCAGTGGGATTGCTGGATCATAAGGCAGTTCTATTTCCAGTTTTTTAAGGAATCTCCACACTGTTCTCCATAGTGGCTGTACTAGTTTGCATTCCCACCAACAGTGTAAGAGGGTTCCCTTTTCTCCACACCCTCTCCAGCATTTATTTTTTGTAGACTTTTGGATCGCAGCCATTCTTACTGGTGTGAAATGGTACCTCATAGTGGTTTTGATTTGCATTTCTCTGATAATGAGTGATGTTGAGCATCTTTTCATGTGTTTGTTAGCTGTGTGTATGTCTTCTTTGGAGAAATGTCTATTTAGTTCTTTGGCCCATTTTTTGATTGGGTCATTTATTTTTCTGGAGTTGAGCTGTAGGAGTTGCTTGTATATTTTTGAGATGAGTTGTTTGTCAGTTGCTTCATTTGCTATTATTTTCTCCCATTCTGAAGGCTGTCTTTTCACCTTGCTAATAGTTTCCTTTGATGTGCAGAAGCTTTTAAGGTTAATTAAGTCCCATTTGTTTATTTTTGATTTTATTTCCAATATTCTGGGAGGTGGGTCATAGAGGATCCTGCTGTGATGTATGTCGGAGAGTGTTTTGCCTATGTTCTCCTCTAGGAGTTTTATAGTTTCTGGTCTTACGTTGAGATCTTTAATCCATTTTGAGTTTATTTTTGTGTATGGTGTTAGAAAGTGTTCTAGTTTCATTCTTTTACAAGTGGTTGACCAGATTTCCCAGCACCACTTGTTAAAGAGATTGTCTTTAATCCATTGTATATTCTTGCCTCCTTTGTCAAAGATAAGGTGTCCATATGTGCATGGATTTATCTCTGGGCTTTCTATTTTGTTCCATTGATCTATATTTCTGTCTTTGTGCCAGTACCATACTGTCTTGATGACTGTGGCTTTGTAGTAGAGCCTGAAGTCAGGTAGGTTGATTCCTCCAGTTCCATTCTTCTTTCTCAAGATCGCTTTGGCTATTCGAGGTTTTTTGTATTTCCATACAAATTGTGAAGTTATTTGTTCTAGCTCTGTGAAGAATACTGTTGGTAGCTTGATAGGGATTGCATTGAATCTATAAATTGCTTTGGGTAGTATACTCATTTTCACTATATTGATTCTTCCAATCCATGAACATGGTATATTTCTCCATCTATTCGTGTCCTCTTTGATTTCTTTCACCAGTGTTTTATAGTTTTCTATATGTAGGTCTTTAGTTTCTTTAGGTAGATATATTCCTAAGTATTTTATTCTTTCCGTTGCAATGGTGAATGGAATTGTTTCCTTAATTTCTCTTTCTGTTTTCTCATTATTAGTGTATAGGAATGCAAGGGATTTCTGTGTGTTGATTTTATATCCTGCAACTTTACTATAGTCATTGATTAGTTCTAGTAATTTTCTAGTGGAGTCTTTAGAGTTTTCTATGTAGAGGATCATGTCATCTGCAAATAGTGAGAGTTTTACTTCTTCTTTTCCAAATTTTGCATCAAGTGGCCAAAGTATTGGAGTTTCAGCTTCAGCATCAGTCCTGAATATTCATTGGAAGGACTGATGCTGAAGTCCTTCCAATGAATATTCAGGACTGATTTCCTTTAGGTTTGACTGGTTGGATCTCCTTGCTGTCCAAGAGACTCTCAAGAGTCTTCTCCAACACCACAGTTCGAAAGCATCAATTCTTCGGTGCTCAGCTTTCTTTATAGTCCAATTCTCACATCCATACATGAATGCTGGGAAAACCATAGCTTTGACAAGAGGGACCTTTGTTGGCAAAGTAATGTCTCTGCTTTTTAATATGCTGTCTAGGTTGGTCATAACTTTTCTTCCAAGGAGCAAGCATCTTATAATTTCATGGCTGCAGTACATTTGCTTACAGTGACACTAATGTTGCTCAAGATATTGAACTGTTATAATTCACTCATGTATTTTTACTTAAAGGACTTCCCAGGTGGCACGATGGTAAAGAATCCACCTGCCAATGCAGGAGACACAGGTTCAATCCCTGGGTGGGGAAGAATCCTTGGAGGAGAAATTGGCAACCCACTCCAGTATTCTTGCCTGGGAAGTGCCATGAACAGAGGAAGGAGTTTGGCAAGCTGCAGTCTGTGAGGTTGCAGAAAGTCCGACATGACTGAGCAACCAAGCACCCACACATTTTAACTTACCAGTTTTTGAAGGAAGTTATTTTCAGCCTTTGTGAATTCTCTGTTGATGATTTTCTTACTTAGGTTTTATCCCATTAATTCTTCACAGGTGAAACCAAAAAGGTTGCCGTTTTGACCATTTTGGATGACTCTGAGCCAGAGGATGATGAAATCATTGTGGTTAGTTTGGTGTACACGGAAGGTGGAAGTAGAATTTTGCCCAGTTCCGACACCGTCAGAGTGAACATTCTGGCCAATGACAACGTGGCGGGCGTTGTTGGCTTTCAAACCACTTCCAGATCTGTCATAGGTCCTGAAGGTGGGTTCTTTTTATTGCTGAGCACATTCACTCTCTTTTCCATGGAGGTAATTTTTTGTCTTGTCTTTTAAAGTTTCCCATTTTTACAAATTCTTTCATTATTTTGTACAGCTGGGTCTGTTAATATATGTGGAGCTTATTTGGGAGAGGGCTGTATAACTCGATCTGTTTAACTCGATTCAGGAGCCTCACAGATTGGTATTGTGTTCTAGCTTGCCACTCCCCACTAGTGTGATTTTAAGGAAGTTGGTCAAACCTGGGATGCTCAGCTTTCTCATCTGTTAAATTACGGGAAATACTATTTCCTTCATTGGTTTCTGTGTGAGGATTAAATTAGCTCTAAATGCGAAGTGCTTAGCCTAGTTTTAGGCGCATAGCATATGTATGCTAAGGATTAAATGTTGATATTAAATGGTGAAATATTGACTGTTCCAAACAAATAGTAGTTTCTAATCAGTGACTATTTTAGCCTGGATTTTATATTTGTATGGCAGTATATTTATGAACTAAGTGCCAAATTAGAAAATTTATAAAGTATCCCCTTTTCCCATAAAAAAACAGTAATTTCTTTGAAACTTAATATTTTACCTCATTTAGGGTTTACATCAATATAGGGTTTATGTTTATAGGCTGCTTTTTGTTTGTTTAAAGCATCAGGACAATGTTTTTATCTTTGAATAATTCTGTTTGAGATAAAACTGGTATTTATAGATTGTGTTTCACTATAATTTATGTTTAAAAATAATCGTATCTCAAAGATTTAAGAAATGAAAAGGATATAGATCATGCATTTGGACTTTGGTTTTTACGATGAGAAAACTGACACACAAATTAAGTGACTGGACAGAATCCTATAGCTAGTGTTGCGGCTGTGCTGGAGACTGAGGGCATTTTAGTGTGCATCATGTTTTACCTTAGCATATTCCCAACTTGCAAGTTTATTCAACTTAATGCAAATATCTGAGACATTTTCCAACACTCTTCCCTCTTATTAATGGTTTAGAATCTCATATTGTCATAGCAACAGTGAGTAAAAGTGACTAACGAATTGCTGTAAATCCAGTCTAAAGACAGATCATCAACTCTCAAAAAATTATTTGTAGTATAATATGAGTAAAACGTCACCACAGGGTAAGTTAATCTTAATAATAATGACAACAACAATAACATTTATTGAGTGTTTTCTGCCTGCCAGACATTTTACATCCATTATTTTGCTTAATTTCAACAACAGGGCTATGAAGTGGGTATGATGATATACATCAGGTTTTGACAAGGAAACTGAATGTTTGAGGGACTACCCAGCACGTAGTTATTCATGGTGGGGCTTAAACCTAGTGCTGTCTGAATCCAGAGCGTGTGCTGTAGGGCACCTTGGGAGAAGAAGCTTTGTTTTGCTTGAACTTATGTCTACTGCAGAACTTGGCTATGCAGGAATGTCGGGTAAATATTTGAGTTGAAAGAATAATGAATTTGAGTAACAGTGTCCATGTGAGAGGAGGAAATGGGTGAGAGAAGCTGACTCTATCTCGAGTTAGACGAATTGGATTTTTAGAGATAATAGTTGGAATCAGGAAAATTACTAAGATTATGGTGATCGGAGGACGAAAGGCAAGTTGTCAAGGATGGAGCTGTGTGAAATACCAGGTGAGGGCCCAGGAAAGGCAAAAGGCAAAGGAGAGAGGGGAGAGAACGCTCTGCAGCAGAGTGGGAAGAGACCAAGATAAGAGTGTTCTCATTAGTTATCAGAAGAAAGTAAGCCTTGTGTCTGTGCCGTACTAACCTGGGCAACCAGTGAGATTAGATTCCCAAATGGACTATAGGAAGCAGTAGTAACGGCAGAGGAATTTTAGAGGAGAACTTGGGATGGACAGCAAATTACTGAGGATAAAAGACAGGATGTAGACACCCTGGGGGCAGTTAGCCCCTCAAAGTCTGATCCTCAAGTTGATGTCTTCACACAGAGTGTTTGTTGCTTCTGGTTTGTGACAAGATAAATTCAAAAATTGAAATAATCTTTTCTAGAGACTTTTATAATCTCATTTTGCTGTGAAATCCAAAAGTGATATCTTTGGGCTTATACTTTGTATGTGTGTCCTTTTGACATTTAACTTACCTACTCATTTATTTTTTTTCTGTTTTACAAAAGTGTCAGTCTATGATAGATCAAGGAAAACAAAATAAAAACCCCTTGTCTTTCACTGCTTTAGGGGTGAGAAGCACTGCCTTAGGGGATATTCAGCTTATTGGCTCTGAGAGCAAGGAAAGGAGAAAAACTGGAGAAAGCTGATATGATTATCGTATCATATCTGATACGATAAAGTAGATATAATAAATCTGCTTTATCGTATCAACCTGTGAGCATGACTTTGGTACAGGAAGTAGGACGATGGATTGCATTCATTAGTTAGTACTCGCTAGACTTTTTACATTGTAGATAGTAAAACATAGAGTATTTTGGACTTGTTTTTATTTTGTTGAAGAAATACAGAGAAGAAGGTAATGTAGAAGAAGAGGATAAAAGTGTTAGTTTCATGGAGGGTATAAATTCAGTAACCAGAAAGTATTAGATTTACTGGAGGACTTAAAAGCTGCTCTGTTGCTGCTGCTACTGCTAAGTCGCTTCAGTCCTGTCCGACTCTGTGCGACCCCATAGATGGCAGCCCACCAGGCTCCACCTTCCCTGGGATTCTCCAGGCAAGAACACTGGAGTGGGTTGCCATTTCCTTCTCCAATTTATGAAAGTGAAAAGTGAAAGTGAAGTTGCTCAGTCGTGTCTGACTCTAGCAACCCCATGGACTGCAGCCTACCAGGCTCCTCCATCCATGGGATTTTCTAGGCAAGAGTACTGGAATGGGGTTTTCAGCAATATGATGGGATTTTTTTTCTAGGAGTACAAAAGTATTTGGATGTCCTGGATCACTTTAAGGGGATTCGAACTGTAAAGGAGCTAGTGTCATAACATTCATCTTAAGGAAATCTGGATGGTGGCGGTAGTGGTAGGTTGGGGGCTCTGAAGAAACTTAGGCTCTCTGCTGGGCTCCTAGTCGTCTTGGAGAAACTGCACGTTCTGACTCCCGTGTTCTCTTTCACCTGACTGAACTTAGCCTGAAAGCCAGATTGTGGTCTCTGCAGTTTCCAACAGCTAAATATCTGCAGGAGGATGCAAACAGGAAAAATGATTGATTCTTAAAACACATGGTCCACGTGTGTTATTGGTTAAATAGCCGCTTTATCATATCAACTTGTGAGCATGAGTTTGGTACAGGAAGCAGAAAGATGAATTGCTTTCATTTATTAGTACTCCCTAGACTTTTTACATTTTCCAAATAAAAAATAAAAGAAATTTCTATTTTTTTTAGTTTACTTTTCTTTCCCTTTCCTCCTGAACCTTTTCTTAGAGTCTAAGTTAATTTTCTTTTTTTCAAAAGCATTATGTTCAGCCTCAAGAATTCAGCATTTTGTGTGTGTATTCTTTATGTTACTGCAAAATTGCATAGAGAAATATATATCACACAGAAGTTTACAAAAATGAAAACTTCAGGGTGATTCTTCAAAGATAACTGCTAAGGAAATGAAATTATAAAAATGCCATGTGTGCTTTGGGCAGTGTTAACATTGCTTTTGACCTAGTGTTGGAGTTTCATTTATGTGATTAGTTTTAAAATGTGGACTGTGCTGAACTTCTGGCTTTAGGATACATTTTCAGTTCATGGGGAAGAATTGCCCTGGTGTTTAACAATATATTGAATTCTGTAAAGTCCTACTTCTACATTTTTGTCCTAAGGCAATTGGATAGATGCCCAGTGGTAAATATTACTTTCTTTCAAATGTAATGGGCAGAATTGAGAAATATGGGAGAGTAGGTTTTTATCGCATGCTGTGTATAAATGCACTCTTTATAAATCTGTGTTAGATGGTTCACTTCACACAGCTCTGCAGCATCAGAATCATTATGTCATGTTCAATAGATTTAAAATATTTCCTTTTCTTAGAGACAGCATATATCTTTTGTAGGCAAATATTTGAACAAGAGATGTGATTCTTTAAAAAATATTTATCAAACTGCTATATTAGAAGCATTCAACTTTCTATCTTAACTGTTCTTATTGACAGTATGTGTTTCGTACTATTTGTATTTCTGTAGTTGTTTTAAATCATTTTCTGTTGTAGAGCACAGTCAATCTGGATGGTACCTGTGTACCATGTACACATGAATCTATTAAAACATGTTTCCCATATTTTAGTTTTCCATTATTGTTATACACATTGTAGTTGATGTTTATCTTTGTGAGAAGAATCCTGATTTGTTTTGCAACAAGTAGATGAAACACTCTGGGTTATTAAAACAAATTTTATGCCTAATTCTCATTTGTGTTAGGCTAGGCCAAGGGTGCATATGATAGATCATGTGCTTAGAGTTAAAATGTATCACTGACTTTTGCTAGACTCTCGACTTCATATCAAGATGATTTTCCAGGAGTTAGACTTTTCCGTAGGGGAGGGCCCTCCCTAGGGCTTCATCTTGGGAAAAAACTAAAAGCAGTGCGTCGAGACATTTGTTATCTGAAAATTTGACTTTCCCTCTCTAGGCCTTATCTTTTGTCCTTCCCTTATATTTAGAAAACTGAGCACCTATTTCTAATTTTTTCCTTTTCCTATATTCTTTGACTCCTTCTCTAGGTAGAAGGTAGCTTTCCGCTAACGTTTCCTAGGAGCATTTCAAATGGACCTGATTCTTAGCAGTCTTCCTTAAAGAGGCAGAGTTTTTTGATTAATAGAAAATCTTCACATCATTCATACTATTGATATGATTTTCAGTAGCTTTATACAATTATGTGTTTAAGGAATGTTTGATTTACCTTTTATGAGTGTGTGTTGTGCTTCAAATTGTGTTTCTTGTCATATTTTCTTGCAAGTTACTTGCGTGGTATCGTTAAATTTTCAAAAGTGGTCTTAAAATTGGTATTAGACTGAGTATTTTCACATGTAATAAGTTCAGAGGAGATTTTACATCTTCTTAGCATTTCATTTTTAGTTTCACTTTTAATGATGTATTTATTCCCAAATCTCTATGTACCATCTTACAACTGTAATTTTTTATTATGAAATGTACAGGTTCCCCTTCAACATGGGTTTTCATTGATCTACATTTTTTTTGCCATTTGTATTTTTATTACATATTTAGTAGTTTTTCAAACTTACATAATTTTCATTTTTAAATATTACTATGTTTCCTTGAAATCCATGACTCTATATAACTTTTTATTTGTGTCATCAGACAACACTGTAGGTGAAACAGCTTCATAACTCCAAAGGTCTCTCCATGGCTTTCAATAATAAACCCTTGTGGAATTCTGCATGGTATACAAAAGAGCTACTCTAGGGTTTCATGACAGTGTCTGTGTTTTATTCCTCTGAGTTATACAAGTATAAATGTTTTGGATGGTATGGCAATTATTGCTGACTGTACCCATTCTTTCAGTTATATCCTAACCTTTGGACATTCTAATAGTGTTTCCTTTCTGTTTCGAAAAAATCCAAGTCATAGCCTCCTAACATGATACAATTAAAAATTTTTTTCATATTGAAACATTTTAAAATGTATACATTAAATATTGAATTGTTTGGGAAATTTTATTTAGAAGTCTATCTGATGTTTTTGCTGTCTTATATTTTCTGCTGTCCCAAAATAATTTATTGCATTAAAGTTATGTGTGCTCAAATTTAGTATGAAAAATTTTTGTTTATTAGTAATTAAAAAATTGAGGGTAAGAGGAGAAAGGGGTGACAGAGGATGAGATGGTTGGATGGCATCACTGACTCAATGGACATGAGTTTGAGGAAACTCAGGGAGATAGTGATGGACAGAGAAGCCTGGTGTGCTGCAGTTCATGGGGTTGCAAAGAGTCAGACACGACTTAGTGACTGAACAACAACAAATTGAAATTAAGATAATCTCTAAATTAATTAATTTATGATATTTTAAGAAACCTGTTAGAAGTAATTATTTAATTTTTTTATTTTCAAGAGTAAAAAAGCTGTGGTAGTTAAAATATATTTGGAAAAGCTGTTCATATTTTTATTGCTATTCTCCTTTAAAAAAGGTCAGAAGTATTTAACTTGTTTAGATAACTAAATAAAAGTGATTTTTTAAATGTATATGCATAGATTTCAACTATATGTCTGTGCTATAAAATTTGAATAAGGATGTGTTCTTTTAAAGCTTTTTAAACATTAATTCACTTATCTTTTAAAAATTATTATTATATTTTAGTACTATGCTTAGTATAATGTGTTCATCATCATCAGAATTTTGAATGCAGCATATTTTCAGCAAGCCATCACCAGTTTCCATAGGAGCTTACTTTTCACTTTAAGTAATTTAGAAGAGAAGTCTGTTTTGATTTTCTTAAGTTTTATAAAGTATTATATGAGGATAAAAGCCAGGAATGGAAAGTATCTAAAATGCCTCAATTATCCAGGAAGGATAACTGTAACTTTGGTGAAGTTACAGAGGTTGATATACAGATTTGACACTTTTCCTTTGTATTTCTTTTTATAAAACAAAATCATTGATGGTATATGTAAGTTACAATTTAAAGAAATGTGATTTTCAGGTATTTGCAAGCATTTTTATGCATGCATTGTGTAAAATCACATTGCATACCAGTGTAAGGAATTTGTGTCCTTTTGAGAAGTGAAGAAAGAATTTACTTATATTATTGCGAGTTTTGACCATGAGGACTTAATTATTAAATTTTCAGAACATTTCTGTTCTGGTGCATGTTTTGGAGTGTATAAAAAGTTTGTGTTTTCCATTTTAGCATGTGCTTTTTAACTTTTACACATTAAACTTCCTGAAGTTCTACTAAATGGAAGTATTTAGAAGTGGAATCAGCAGTAATGTGTTAACAAGCACTAAGCATGTATAAAGCTTCTAGAAAATTGCAAACAGACCAGGTTTGTAATGTTCTTAGAAAAGGCGTTGTAGCAGTTGCATGTGTGGGATTTGGGTTTTGTTGACTTCAAATGAATAAGTTCATTTTACATTAAACATTCATCAATTTGTACATTTGACTTGCAGGAGAAATCTTACAGTTCCATGTGATAAGAACACCCCCTGGTCGAGGAAATGTTACTGTTAACTGGAAAATTATTGGGCAAAACCTAGAATTCAATTTTGCTAACTCTACTGGTCAACTCTTCTTTCCTGAGGTAATAGCACCAAGAAAAACTGCACTAAACTTCTTGGAGGAAACTGTGTTTTGTGAGGAAAATGGGAAAATTCTGATGATATAATAGAAGGATTGACAGAGATTGATGAGGGAGCTACTTCCTTAGGAACTCAAAGGATTTCTAAGACTTCAGGAGGGGGTTTGTTTTTGTACATGTGCTTGCATGACTAGATCTCCTTTAAGCAAACAGAAAACGCTGGCTTCGTATCTGGGGCAAGCCCTCTCGGCCTCCTGCCCGCCCAGTGTTGGTGGCAGCTGTGTCATTCTGCAGATGATGAGCACTCTCGTCCCTCTTTGCTTACTCCTCACTCTCTTGGAACGTTAATTGCCCTTGGAACTTAAATGTTTCACTGCTATGAAACAGCTAATATAGCCCTAGAAACAAATGTCTTTTTATCTCTTGTTCACACAGTGTTTTTGAGCTTGCATTTAGGTATTCTTTCTGATATTTGGAAAGAAGATGATTGGTGAAAGATAGCTATGTAAAAGCAGCTCTTGGGTACTAAGTTAGTGCTACTTCACTGTTACTCTTCATCTTCTCTTTTCCACCCTCACTTGATAGGAATTCTCGTTTGCTGACGTGTTTAATTCTTTTTCTCTTCATTTCCACTGCCTAAACATAAGCCAAACCTTTATAACCTTCTCCCTTGATTACTTGATTACATTTGACTTCTGTTAACTGGTTCCCTAAAACACTGGTCTTGTTTTCCATACTCCAGTTATTCCCATTCACCACTGCCATAGAAATCTCTCCGGACAGTTGCATTGTCTGGAATTTTTAGTAGTGCTACATTGCTTATTAGATAAGATCTACATACATTAACTCAGCACTCAAAATCTTCTCGTTTGTTCTCTATCTACTTTAAGCCTGTTTTCCTAGGAGTCATGTTTTCCTTTTTAATATATAATTTATTTTTAAGCCACAGAACAGTGTACGTGAAGCTATGTTTGGGTGCACGGTTTATAAAGACAGTAAAAGTAGAAGATAGTTTGTGCTCAGTGACAGTAGAGGGATGAATTTCTTTGTGTTTGATACAGGGATCATTGAATAAAACAATATCTGTGCATTTGTTGGATGACAATATTCCTGAGGAGAAAGAAGTATACCAGGTCATTCTGTATGATGTCAGGACACAAGGTAATGCAGAATTTTATTGTTATTTTTCTGGTATGTTATTTTCAGAAAAAATAATAGTTGCTATCTATATTTAACGATCGGAGAAGGCAATGGCACCCCACTCCAGTACTCTTGCCTGGAAAATCCCATGGATGGAGGACCCTGGTAGGCTGCAGTCCATGGGGTCACTAAGAGTCGGACACGACTGAGCGATTTCACTTTAATTTTTCACTTTCATGCATTGGAGAAGGAAATGGCAACCCACTCCAGTGTTCTTGCCTGGAGAATCCCAGGGACGGGAGAGCCTGGTGGGCTGCCGTCTGTGGGGTCGCACAGAGTCGGACATGACTGAAGCGACTTAGCAGCAGCAGCAGCAGCAGCAGCAGCAATATTTAACGATTAGGTGGATACCGATTTAAAAAATGTTACTTTAAATATCATCTGCCCTGTAACAGTTTAGATCCAAACAAATCAGCTCAGCATGAAAATACTTATAGATTCAGTTAAAAACTCTAGAATTTTTGCTAAGTATTTCCTATGGAATAAAATACATCTCCAAAGGTAGAATTTGGTGAAATTAATTTTATACTCAGTTCAGTTTAGTCGCTCAGTTGTGTCAGACTCTTTGCAACCCCATGAACCGCAGCACGTCAGCCTCCCTGTCCATCACCATCTCCCAGTTTGGATTCTGGATCAGTTATATGGGATAAATTAGATTTAGTAATTTGTGTAAGTAATCTGGGTATTTTCCTCAGTTTCTGATCACTTTCTGTAATTCAGATGACCAGTACAGCAACTAATAACAATAACTGGTCAAGCAAGAAAGAATCAGGATTTACTGCCTAAGAAGAAGAGAGGTAAAAGGTAGCTTCTGTTAGAGAAGTAACAGTAACCACTTTCTCTTACTTCACTGTGTTTCAGAGGGTGAGATTATATTTTAAGTGTTTAGCAGTTAATGCCAAATCACCCTTAGATTTCTTGTGGTCCCTGACTTTCTTAGGAGTATCACCAGCAGGCGCAGCTCTGCTCGACGCTCAAGGATACGCAGCTGTTCTGACCGTAGAAGCCAGTGATGAACCACACGGAGTGTTAAATTTTGCTCTTTCATCAAGATTTGTTTTGCTGCAGGAGGCTAACACAACAGTTAAGCTTTTCATCAACAGAGAATTCGGATCTCTAGGTTTGTGTTACTCTAGAATGAATGGAATTTCCAGGCAGGTGCTTTTTAAGTATTCTACTAGGGTGGATGAAAGTCATTGCTAAAATAAACCATGAATGGGGAAAAAAATGAATATTGTACTATCTAGTGTCACAAAATGCTGTACAATGTACAGTCATACAGCATATGATAGCGGGTGGGCTATGGGTCCACTAACTGAGCTGGGCTTGGCCCAGGGTGACTCTGTTCCAGTATGCCTCTCATTCTTCTCCTGCCACCGGTAGAGGCACTGAGGGCGAGCAAAAACATGCAGACTCCATCAGGTCTAGGTTCAGAACTAGCACACAGTCACTTTGTCTTTGCGCTAGCAGCCAAAATAAGTCACACAGTCAACCCAAAGTCTAGAGACAGGGTGGTCTGCCTTGCCCACAGCGCAGTATCACTGAGCCATTACATGGTAAAGGCCAGAAACATAGGAAGGGGTGAAGAATTGGGGGCCAACAGTGTAGCTACTGAGGTGCTTTTACAAAAGTCAAAAAGCTCGTAGTGTTATTTTTAAAAATTTATTTATTTTTAATTGAAGGATGTTTGCTTTACAATATTGTGTTGGTTTCTGTCATTCATCAACATGAACTGGCCATAGGTATACCTTTGGCCATAGGTATACCTTTGGTATACCTTTGTCCCCTCCGTCTTGAACCTCCTATTTTTTAAAAAAATTTTAATTATAAAATCTTTTCCCATCCAATTCACTTAGGAGCAGTTAATGTCACGTATGCCACAGTTCCTGGAATGTTGAGCCAAAAGAACCAGACAGAAGGAAACCTCGCTGAGCCAGATGTGGACTTTGTCCCGGTCATTGGCTTTCTGATTTTAGAAGAAGGGGAAACAGCAGGAGCCATCGACATTACCATCCTTGAGGTAAAACACTTATTTTGCTGTTGCTGCACTAAACGTGAATAGCCAGGTAACAAGTAGAAATCGATTAAATGCTCTGGTGCCTTTAAATCAGCTTATTTCTTTCTGTGATTTCTTTTTTTAACCACACAGGGATTCTGTTCTTGTCTAGACAGGGTCATCTGTTGTTGTGTATTTTATTATAGAAACAACTTTTGATAAAGAAAATTTCTTTAGAGAAGTCCCCTTTAAGATGGCATTGGCCTGAGAGATTCCAGAGGAGCATTTTGATTACTCCGAAGGATTCATTGGAGCAGTGAAGCCATGTAGGTCAGGTCTTAGTTGTTAAGACTGGTTAAATTAGAGATAGCAGGAAACTCACCAGAGGCTGATGGTATAAGATGTGATTATGGTCAAGCTTAAAGTAATCATTGGTGACTGAAATTGTGTTTTAAATGATTTTTCACATTGCAGAATCTTGTGCTGCTTTGGGACCTGGTGTTTCAACTACCTAAATTCACTTCCAAGAGGTTTATGAAAATAATACCTATGGAGAGAGTAGGAGATGACTGTGAGGCAGAGGGTGGAGGAGGGAGAGAGTGAATATTGCTTTAGAAAATGAATTTTCAATTACTGTGTATTTTGGGGGTTCTGTTTCTTAAAAATTCTTATTTTCTCAGAAGCTTTTTACATTTACAAAATTATAAGTACTAAACCATCGACCATCTGAAGTCGGTAAAGAATGTTTTGTTCATTACTGTGACACTGTGACCTAATACAATAATTTGAGAATTCTAAAGCTGTAAGATGAAAGGTAATATTATTTCAGTCTGTGACATACGACACAGGATTTAATGAAACTTTAAGGTGATCTTCTTTCAAATATAGTATCTGTTAATGTAACAATAAAAATAAATTATTCCTCAGATACGTTAGTTTTTAAAGCAGAAAGTCGCCTTTCAGAGGTCTAGTTTACAGAGTCTTGTTCTATGAACACAGAATTTCAAAGTTTCCTTTGTTTCTCCCTAGGTCTTTGTAGCTCTTTCTGTTCTTAGATTATTAGCACAAGATTAAAAGACCACAAGTCTGTATGTGCAGAAATAAACCAGGCCGGGGGGATATATACAGTCTATACAGACTGAGGAGAGTTGTTCCGTGGGGATGGAGTACAGTGAGGGTAGATGGGAGACAGTCCCTGTACATCACTGATTTTGTAATTCATTGGTCTGTGTATTATAGAAGACAGAGCCAGTGACTTGTATTTTCTTAATTTTTCATGTGGCAACATATCTCCATTAAATAAAATGAAGAGAGAGATATATATACTGATATTATGTATTCATATATATATGTATACACAATGGATTTCTGTGTAGATATTGCTGTCTGTCTAGTTGCTGATGATGTGGTTTTGCTAGTCCTCCTGTTTTGAGCACCTGCCTTGTTAGTCATTAATCATAGTATTGTATGAAAATTAACCATCACTAGTATCTATCACTCTGTAGGGACTCGCTCTAGGGCCAGGTACTCCATATACATTATGTATAACCAGTTTTACATATTTTTAATCAATATCCCCAAAGTAGCTGTTATTTCCCTCATTATAAATTGGAATTGGACTTCCCCTAATGGTCTAGTGGTTAAGCATCTGCTATGCATTATGTTTAACCAGTTTTACATATTTTTAATCAATATCCCCCAAAAAAGAAAGGGAAAGTGAAGTCGCTCAGTCCTGTCCAACTCTTTGCGACCCCATTGTAGCCTACCACGCTCCTCCATCCGTGGGATTTTCCAGGCAAGAGTACTCGAGTGGGTTGCCATTTCCTTCTCCAGGGCATCATCCTGACCCAGGGATTGAACCTGGGTCTCCTGCATTGTAGGCAGATGCTTTACCATCTGAGCCACCAGGGAAGTCCCCAAAGTAGCTGATTTTTCCTTCATTATAAATTGGAATTGGATTTCCCTGGTGGTCCATCTGCATGCTGATGCAGGGGACACGGGTTCGATCCCTGCTCCAGGAAGATCCCATGTGCTGCAGGACAACTAAACCTGTGCACTACAATGGCTGAGTCTGTGCTCTAGAGCCCAGGAGCCGCTGCTGCTGAAGCCCGCCAGCCCTAGAACCTGTGCTCTGCAGCAAGAGAAGCCTCTGCAATGAGAAGCCTGTGCACGGCAACTAGAGGGTGGCCGCTGCTCACCGCAGCTAGAGAAAGCCCACGTGCAGTAACGAACACCCGGTGTGGCCAAAAAAAAAAGGATGACAGAATTGAGGCCTGAAAGTTTTAACAACTCACCTGAAATTACAGAAATGCTGTACTAGGTCTCTTTGACTACAAAACCTGTGTTTTTCCCACCGCGTTATTCTGTTCTTCACTCTTAATTGGATGTGAAAGCAGTTTAAAATCTTTTACTCTTATTATATTTCAAATAATATTAAGCTTGTATAGTTATATAATTGGTTTACATATTAGTCCAGGTAAAAACTGAAATCAATATAAAATGATTTCATGTGGTTCACCATAATAATGTAACATCAGGTATAAAAGTTTAATAGTTTTATGTTTTTTTAAAAAAAATTTCAGCTTTATTGAAGTACAGTTAACCCATACTGCATGGTAAACTTATGTAAAGTCTTAAAAAGTATATAAAATTGGAAGGTAGTTAAAGCATATATTGTGTTGATTTGATTTATATTTACATGTGAAAGGATTCTGCATATCTAGTTAACACCTCCATCACCTCATGTGTTTATCTTTTTGTGTGTGTGTGAACATACATGTTCTACTCTACCAGCAAATTTCAGTTACACAGTAAGGTGTTGTCAGCTGGAATCACCGTGTTTTACTTTAGATCCTGAGATCTTAGTCATCCTTAGCTAAGTTTGTACTCTTTTACCAATTCCTTCCCTATCCCCACCCCCAACTTCCCCACCTAGCCCCTGACAACTGGTTTTCTATTCTCTGTTTTATGAGTATGACTCTTTTTTTTTTATATTCCGCATATAAGTTCTACCATACAGTATGGTAGAACTTTGTCTGGCTTATTTCACTTAGCATAATGCCTTCAAGATCCATCTTTGTTATCAAAACGAATGGTTTCCTTCTTTCTTGTGGCTGAATAATGTTCCATCTTACGTACCACATCTCACCCCTTCATCTGTTGATGGACACTTAGGCTGTTTCTGTAACTTGGCCATTGTGAATAATGCTGTAATGAATATGGGAGTGCGTATACCTCGTCATTATTCTATTTTCATTTCCTTTGGATAAATACCCAGGTGTACGATTGCTGGTGGTTCTATTTCTAAGTTTCTCAGGAGCCTTCATATCGTTTTGCACAGTGACTGCACCAGTGTACACTCTCACCAACAGTGTAAGGGGTCCCTTTCTCCACATTCTCACCAACACTGATAGCTTTTGGATAATAGCCATTCTAACAGGTGTGAAGTGATGTCTCATTGTGGTTCTGACTTGCATTTCTATGATGGTTAGTGACATTGAGCGCATTTTCATGCACAGGTTGGCCATTTGTATATCCTCCTTGGAAAAATTTCTATTCCATTCCTCTGCATTTTAAATCCGATTATTTGTTGTTTTGCTATTGACTTATACGACTGTTAAAATATATTTTGGATCTTTGTGATTTGCAAATATTTTCTTCCATTCGATCGGTTGCCTTTTGTTTTGCTGGTGTTTTCTTCTGCTATGCGGAAGCTTTTCAGTTTGATGTAGTTCCACTTTTTATTTTTGCTTTTGTTTTTGGTGTTAAATCCAAAAAAATCATTGCTAAGGCATGTTTTTTTTTCCTGACTTAAATCTTTTCTACTCTGTGTTTGGATTTTTATGTTTTCTGTATACCATTTAAATATATATATTTAAAAGATAATTTCAAAAAGCAGCTTGTAAGAGGTAATTACTTTGAGAGCATAATTGTAGAGAATTTAATGGGTGAATTTTTGCAGGACGATATACCAGAACTAGAAGAATATTTCCTCGTGAATTTAACTCATGTGGAACTTATCATGGCTCCTTTCACTTCATTTCCTCCTAGATTAGGTATGCTGGCCTTGTTTGTTTGTTTGTTTGTTTCTGTTTACTCACTGCAAATGAAATAAAATTTCTTCAGTTTTTAATCAGAAATGATCATTGTGAAGTTTGCTAATCTCAGCTATATGTGAAAATATGGTGAGCTTTTAGGTTTAAAGACCCTCATATATTGTAGTTGTGTGCATCGAACAGCATAAAGACGTTTAAGAATTCCTGTGTGATGCTTCTTTAAACATTGCAATTATTTTATAAACAAATTTGTAATCTTCAAAATAGAATTAGTTCTTATGAAGTCATGTTCCTTTCAAAATTTAATTTGCTGTTTTCATTAGATCTCCAGATTATCAGGTGTTTTTATTTTCTCTTAGATTAAGAACAGCATTTGTTTGTTGTGTTCTCTGCTTCTGTTTTGACTTTTTATCTCTTTCCTTTCATGCTTTAGAAAAGACTCAGTTAATTCGTTACAGACTGAAAGGTAAAACTTGAACCTCGGTACAAATTTATGTAGATTACTTTAAAAAGAGAAATTCTTCCTATTAACACACAAACTCCTGCTCACAATTTGGACAGTCGATACTGGAAAGTTTTTTGGAAACTTTCAGATGTGATGGCCTGGTGGGGGGGGCGGGGTGTGGTGAGTAGCACTGAGGTCGCCTGCTCCCTGTGCCTTGGTTAGACGGTGTTCCTGGCAGAGGGGAGATGAGTCTGGGTTAAAGGCGGAGAAGCATGGCCCTGAACTGTGGCCTGAGGAGTGGGACTTCCTCACTCACTTCTGCTCAGTGTGACAACTTTGAAAGTAGCAGAAGGGAATAATCCGTTTTTAATTTATTATTTGGAAAGTTTCCATTTTTACACAAAAGAAATACATGAGTCCAATGACTAGGCTGTTTATATCAAGCAGTTACTACAAGGTTATTATTGTTCACACTAAGAAAATTCACGGAGTACATCATCTTCCCTGTACTCAGAGATAATTTGAACAATTTAGCTTTGGGTTAGTGCTTTCTAACGCTCTTAATCCCAAGTGTTGTGTGTATTAGGACCCTCATTCCTTAGTAGTAGTCCTCGTAGTAGTGTTAGTCACCCAGTTGTGTCCGACTCTGCAACCCCATGCACTGTAGCCCGCCAGGCTCCTCTGTCCATGGGATTCTTCAGGCAAGAACACTGGAGTGGGTTGCCATTTCCTTCTTCAGGGGATCTTCCCAACCCAGGGATCGAACCCGGGTCTCTTGCATTGCAGGCAGATTCTTTACTGTCTGTTATGTTTGCCCATTTTACAGATGAGGGAGCTGAGGCTTAGAGAAGCTAGGAATCATGCTGCAGTCACGCAGCTAGGAAATGATGGGACTGGGCCTCTGCCCTGTAGCCTCTAGTCACAAGTCCTGATGTTGTATTCTTCCTCGACGTTATTGATCTCCTGACTCATAGAGAATGCCACTCTCCTTACCCTTCTTCACCTAGACAGCTGTCATAAGGATCTGAGAGTAAGGTGGAGCTTCTGAAATTTAAAAGATAAAAATCAAACATATTAAAAAACAGAGCAAAACAGTAACTGGTTTAGTTACTATTTCAAGACTGAATAACAGATATTGGTAACATACTGAGCTTGGTGAACAGTGTAATACAGAATAAAAAGGGATTCGAAAATTTACGTTAAGCTTAGTCTTTATTCCACCTAACCTTTCCCCTTCTTTCCCACCCATCCCAACTTCTGTTTGTACCCCTGTCTCTCTCTGTCTCTTTGATGTCTGTATTTTTCTCTGCATTTCCTCTCTTTCTTGCCCCAGTTTTTCCTTCTTCTTTCTACTTCTTGCAGCTATCCCCATTTTCCTTTCCTCTTGAAATGGATTAAAATAATAGAAATAAAACCAGGTCTCCAATTGCTTATTTTATCCTGTTCTCAGTTGATTAGATTTCTATGCATTAGTGGTTCTTGTTAGCAAAAGCTTGCTTACTCATACAAGTATTTGTATCTTAGCATCTTTTGATTAGTGTTGACAGTACCTCTGTATACCAAAGGTATGGTCTTTAAATTCTGCATCAAATAGTTCTCTTTTTAAATGCTTATTTAAAGATATGTTTCTGTGCTTTTTCAGATTCAGAGGGCTTGACTGCCCAAATCATCATTGATGCGAATGATGGTGCTCGAGGCATAATTGAGTGGCGACAGAGCAGGTAAAGCCAAGGCTGTGTGAGAGCGCTTAACTGAGTTTCAGATTCTTTACTATCTAGTGAATAAAAGCTTGTAGAAATGAATGTTTTCTCTTTATCATAGGTTTGAAGTAAATGAAACCCAAGGAAGTCTAACGTTGGTAGCCCAGAGGAGGACAGGGGCTCTTGGCCACGTTTCCCTGTTTGTGTATGCCCAGAATTTGGAAGCACAGCTGGGAGTGGATTACGCCTTTACACCAATGGTGAATTCATTGACAGTTACAGGGATTTAGGGCCTGTACATCAGTTAACCTTGAAATAATAAACTACTCTGTATTCCACAGTCAGTTAGAGCCGAAGAGTTCCACCTGGTGGAATAGCTCTCTTCACTGTTTTGGTAAATTATATAGATTGAATTTTCAGTACTGTTTCAAAGATTATTCTGTATTTCACTTCATTCATTATTTTATTGTAATATTTGATACTCACTTTTTTTTATTCATTTGCTGTCTAATTGCAATATTTGATACTGGAGGGCACACATTATTGTGTTAAAGAGTTTATATCATTAGATGACCTTACCAGAGTGCTTCTTATGCCTCTTGAAAATGTTACTGCTTTCATTTCTTTGTTTTACTTTACTGAAACACCTTTAGTGTTTGAAAATATTTTTTGTCTTGTCTCTTGTTGCCTTTTACTGCTTAGTCAAATGTTTCCTTTCTTCCTACTGCTTTTTAAACTTAATTGAAAAAAAAAAAAGGTCATGAAAAAGTAAGGGAAAAGTCCTGTAAATAGCTTATTTCACATTCAGCAGTATGTCGTATTTATCTCCAAACATTTAAAAATGACTCAGTGTATTAAAATATAATACTGCCTACTTCTGCCTCTTGGACCAGATTCTTCATTTCGCTAATGGAGAAAGGTATAAAAACGTTGACATCATGATTCTTGATGATGACATTCCAGAAGGAGATGAAGCATTTCAGCTGATTTTAACAAATCCTTCTCCTGGACTGGAGCTGGGGGAAAATATAATAGGTAATTGATGATTTATACACAGCTCCCTCTCACCTCTCTTCACTCCTAAGTGAGCCCTGTGGTATGGGGGGGCATTGACAGCATGTGCCACAGTCACACACTAACATTGTGCAGTTTTTTTCATGTAAGTCTTTTTACTTTGATTCCTAGATATTTGGCTGGAAAATCCCATGGATGGAGGAGCCTGATGGGCTACAGTCCATGGGGTTGCTAAGAGTCGGACACGACTGAGCGACTTCCCTTTCACTTTTCACTTTCATGCTTTGGAGAAGGAAATGGCAACCCACTCCAGTGTTCTTGCCTGGAGGATCCCAGGGACAGGGGAGCCTGGTGGGCTGCCGTCTGTGGGGTCGCACAGAGTTGGACATGACTGAAGCGACTTAGCAGCAGCATTATGTTGCTATTATGAACTAGGTCCCTTGTAATTATATTGTTAAGTGATTATACATCCATCTACAATGCAGGAGACCCTGGTTCGATTCCTGGGTGAGGAAAATCCCCTGGAAAAGAGATAGACTACCCACTTCAGTATTCTTGGGCTTTCCTGGTGGCTCAGAGGGTAAAGAATCCGCCTGTAATGTGGGAAGCCTGGATTCAATCCCTGGGTTGGGAAGATCCTCTGGAGGAGGGCATGACAACCCACTCTAGTATTCTTGCCTGGACAATCCCCATGGACAGAGGAGCCTGGCAGGCTGCAGTCCACGGGGTCACTAAGAGTTAGACATGACTGAGCAACTAAGCACAGCACAGCACATATCTGATATATAGACGTATTATCATTATCTTTTAGAATGCATGCTCTGAAGCAGACTTCCTAGCTTTGACAGCCATTCCTGCCACATCCAGGCTTGTGAATGTCCACGCATTGCCTGTCTGTGCTTCAGTCATCAGTTCTGTAAAATGAGAGTAATAATAGAATCTACCCCATGGGGATACTGTGAGAATTCAGTGAGTTAAAAATGCTGGTTAAGAAATTTGTAAGTTCTCAGTAGTAGCAGTTGTTGTTTTGGCTGTTATTACCATTATTAGTAGTGGTAGTAGAAGACAGAAAGCGCTTGATTTCTGAAGGTTACTTAGCTTATATTTTGAACTCTTGTAATAGTTCATTTTTTCTCTTGCCTTCTTGAGGAAGATAATCAGGATGTCTGGAAATAGTGGATGCTGATGCTTCCTTTCCATTGCTTTTATACCTCTTACTTGGCTGGTAGCTCCAGGGCAGTGCTGAACAGTAGCAGTGATGAGAGGCATCACTGTCTTCTAATGTTTCAGCATTAAACTTTAGTACTTTCTGTTGGCTTCTGAGAGCCAACAGAAAGTACTAAAGTTTCACATTGAAGTATCACATTGAAGTATCACATTGTAGTATCACATTGAAGAAGCTGCCTTTTGTCTCAAGATTACTGAGTCTTTTTATTTATATCATGAGTGAGTGTAGAATTTCCTTAAATCCTTTTAACATTTATTTTTAAGATGATCTAGAAAAGCATTGGACTAGTTTACAATGAAGTATCCACATACTTCCCACCACTTATAACCCATTCTATTTTAATTTGTTGTTTTAATATTTTTATTCTGACAGCCTTCGTTACCATCCTTGCTAATGACGATGGCCCTGGAGTTCTGTCATTTAACAACAGTGAGCACTTTTTCCTACGAGAACCGACAGCGGTCTACATCCAGGAGAGTATGGCAGTGTTGTACGTTATTCGGGAGCCTGCCCAAGGGCTGTTTGGAACTGTGACCGTTCAGTTCATTGTGACCGAAGTGAATTCTTCAATGGAGTCGAAAGACCTGACTCCTTCCAAAGGCTATGTTGTTTTAGAAGAAGGTGTTCGTTTCAAGGTACAGGGTGAACCTTTAATGAGAATGAATGATTAATATTTACGAAATAATTTTCTCTTAGAGGAGCCCCCTTGATCTTAGAAAGAAAAAAAAAATCCAGGTTAGGGGATAGGTGAAGATAATGACTAGATTACTACTGTATTGTCTGTATAGAATGCAGCTGGAGAAATTTGCTCCATTAACAGAGTTGTGGAATGTGCAAATAACAAAATATGCATATTGGTGCTTTGAATGTTAAGTATATTTAAATGGCATGCTTCACGTTATTGCCTTTAAATCATAAACTACAAGAAACTCCAGGCCCTTCATTGCAGTCATAAGCAGTAGGTAGTAATTCTTTTTGCCACATTGTTATTAAAATACAGCTGCTTCCTTCAGACAGCTTGTTTGAGAAGTAAGTATCTTATGAAAACAAGAATAGCTTATTGGAGGAAGAATGCTGGATTTAGAATTAATCATAAATTGAACTATGCTTGCAGAAGTTCACTTTCTGAAACTTCTTTTTCTGTATGGTAGTAATTTTCTGCTCCTGCTACTAAACTATTTTTAAAACACAGTTGAGGTTTAAAACAACTAATTGTATTAGCTTAAGCTATTTTTAAGCCAAGTATATAAAGTATAATATCTAAAATAATATATTTTAAAATATTCACTGGAAAGCAATCTATCTAATAATTAAATAATTTTATTTATGATCAATTTGTGTAACCTTCAACATACTTTTGAATTCATATTTACTTACATGTCCAGTTTTTTTTTTGTTTTTGGGAATTTAGAACATTTAATTGATTTGTTCAGGGACACTTACACCTTGATACAGATAAAAAGAATTCAAATTTGAAGTATTTTATGAATTTTCTGTTGCTTTACATTCACATGCTTTCCTTTTTTAAAAAATATTTTAAACTTTGTTTATTTAACTTTTTGTATATTTTAAACTTGTTATATACTTTTTTCTTAAAAGACTTTTTCATGGTGTATTTAAAGACCTTTCTATTCATTAGGTAAATTAAACGTTTGAACAAATTGGACTAAATAGGTTTTTCTCTTACCTCTGTAATTACCTTTTTCCCCACATATTTTTATTCTCTGAGGTATGAACAGTAAAATACAAAAATTTTAGGCGCATGGGTCAGTGACTTTAAAAATATGTATACATCAACCTAACAACCACTCGGATTAATGTGTTAAACATTGCCATCAGGCAGAAGTTTCCTTCTTGTCCCTTACCCTCCCCAGACGAAAATGCTTTCTGGTTTCTATCATCAAAGACTCATTTTACTGATTCTTGAACTTCTTATAAATAGAGTCATACAGTATTAATTCTTTTTGTGTCTAGCTTCTTTTGGTCAACACAATTTTTGATTGCACACGTGAGTAGTTAATGCTTTTTTTAATTGCCTGGTAGCATTTCATTGAATAGATGGCTGTTTGTTTATCCATTCTCCTGTTGATAAACATATGGGGTTGTTTCTAATTTGTGCTTTTTAAGCGCAAGTCCTAGGCTGAAATGAGACTAATGTTATATAGCTAGGGCAGGATAGAGAAGTAGCAAAAAATGAAGACCTAAATTTAGTTTTTAAATCTCAATGATATTTTCAAATACTATACATATTTATTTTTAGACTTTTCAGTGGACTAAGTCACAGTGTTGATAACCTTGAAAGCTGTAACTTGAGACAGTTGTTACTATTACACTTTGAGGATCGGTATTAAAAAAGAGGTGATATTTTCCAAAAGTATTATTTTGTTGTCAAAAAATGTCAAATTACTCTATATGTATGTGGCAAAAATACTGAATTCTAGTAATAATTTTTTGCTTATGTTTTCAGGCCCTCCACATCTCTGCCATACTGGACACAGAACCAGAGATGGATGAGCATTTTGTTTGCACCTTGTTTAATCCGACGGGAGGTGCTAGACTAGGGGCACATGTTCAAACTCTGATAACCGTTTTGCAGAACCAGGCCCCTTTGGGGCTATTCAGTATCTCTGCAGTTGCAAATAGGTATAGTGTATTCATAAGAAAACTGTCATTTCTGAAGCTAAGTGGGAAATGTGATATAAAGAAAATGCATAGGAAAACTGATCTCTGTTATAATGGGAATGTTTAAAATGAGCTCTAGCCGATAGATCCAGAGAGGCCACATGTCGTCATAACAGGAAGCATCAAAACGTAATGATGCCCTATTTAAATGGTGTTGTTAGAATTCTTGTTTGCTCAGAATCCACACTCTCAGGCAAGAGCACTATTTTGTGTTTTCAATAATAATAAAAATGAGGAACAATATAAATTATGTTTAGGAGCTCAAATTAAATGAATGACGTTTTTGTGTATGACTTTTCAATCAATCATATATTAACATAATTGGGCTTTAGAAATTACATCTAGAAGTTAACAAATATATATTTTTTTAATATCTTAAAAATATTTCAGATCTAGTTTTATTAACGTTAAGAATTTTCTGATTTGTTTTTTTCTCTGTTAAGTGGTTTTGATGTACATGAAAAGAAACTTAGGAATGACAGAGCTTTGTTTTCGAATATGTGGTGTGAAGTTTCTGACACTTAGCAGTTTCTTACTTTCATAGTATGAGATCATTGTGCTTTTGAAAATCCTCATAAATGAATGTTTTGAGCTGTAGATTCTAGCCTCCCTGCTGTGTAAAATTTGTGGATGGATCTCATCTTGATTTGTGTAAGTTTAATAGTGTATTAAATATATATTAGCAATGTGATATAGATATTTAATATGTAGAAATGATATACTTTTTCTCCTTTCTGCAACCATTTGTTTCTTTTAGAGCCACCTCTGTAAGCATTGAAGAAGCCAACAGGACAGTATACTTAAGTGTGTCACGTACTAATGGCATTGATTTAGCCGTGAGTGTGGAGTGGGAGACAGTTTCTGAAACAGCCTTTGGCATGAGTACGTTTAGTTTCTTGTAAGAACAAAATTCTATAACCAAGAAAGATTGCGTGTTTAAGATTTACATTTTCCATTATGAGTTGGATCTTATGGCTGTATTGAAAATAGATTATAAATATTTAATTCTTTGATTGCATTCACAAATGTTTGTTGACTGTGTCCTGTGTCCAGCATGATACTGAACTTGTGGAGCTCAGAGTTTAGGGAGAGGAAGAAATAAATAAAAATCAGTTTGTAGTTTGAACTATAATAAATGTTTTTTAAAGGTGAAGTTCTAAGTGTGAGAACATAAGACAGTGCTTCCCAGGGGTGTCAGGGTTTGAAGTAAGACTTGATGATGAGTGGGGATTATGCAAAGACCTGAGTTAGAGGAACATACCAGAGAAAGCAGGAAGCCAAGGCAGAAGTGTAGAGCATATAAGTAAAAAACTGAAGAGTGGGCACTGGGTTTAGAAATAAGGGGAGTGTTGAGTTTGGAGAGCTAGGTAAGACCAAATCATTTAAGAACTTGAAGGATATTATCACATACATTAGTCTTTATTTTAGGGTTATGGAAAGTCTCGTGATCTAGGCATGAGGGAGGGCTCCCATGTATAACAGGTGGGGTGGTATGATCACATTTATGTTTTGAAGGCATCATTCTTGGTGCCATGTAAAGAATGGATTGGCACAGGAGAAATGAGAAGATAAAGGGACAAACATAAGGGCAACAGATGGTGGTAGCTTGGACGAGGTGATAGACTGGATGTGGAGAAGGTGCTGGCTATGACCCCTAGGTTTCTAGCTTGTGCAGTGGTTGGAGAGTCATGCCTTCAGTTAGAAGGGGAGTACTGAATGGAAACAAAGTGTTACTTTGGTGAGGGGAGTAAAACATTTGAATTTGAGTTAAATTTTAGAAGACATTTCTTTAGACTCAATGAAAGATCTCTGCTGGAGAGAGAAATTTGAAACGTCAGTGTGCATGTTGCTAAAAGTCATGGAAATGGATGTAAAACACTGGCCAGTGAGAATGGAGACAGAGAAGGGAAGAGAATCCAGACTGAGTCAAGTGGAAGGAGAAGGGAGATGAGAAGGAGACTTAGAAGGCCTGGTGAGAAACCCAGGGGAATGCAGGATTGCAGACAGCGGCAAAAGAGCTTTTGAAAGAGAGGAATGGTGAATTGTGCCAGCTGCTCTTAAGAAGTAAAGTAAGATGAGAACTGAAAAAATACTCATTGTCATTAGCAAGAGCTATTTGCTTAGAGGGATGCAACACAAATAATATTTTGAGGTTTGGGTTCTGCATGTGTTTTATGGATGTACTTGTGAGAGTATATGTTGGAGATTCTTAAATCTCAACAGGCATTTTTTAATTTTTCATCCACCCTCTTCCTGAATTATGGTAGGGAAGGATTTAACCATATGGTTAAGATTTCAGTGCAAAATATTCACACTCTGAATGTCGAAGCTGTGGTGTTTCAAAAGTGACAAGGCAAGACTCTAAAATATTGGATTTCTAGGAGAGGAAATCACCAATGGATAGTACATAAAAGGCATTGGCATTATGACTTCTTGAACTAGTTATCTAAAAAGTGATCAGTAATTTACAGAGAGTCCAGGTTTCAACCTTGACATTTGTTCTTGGTATGTTATGTTTGCACCATTAACTAAAGTTTGTAAAGAACTGACCTTCTATGGGAAACTGTTGTGATAATAGAACATGGGAGGGTTTTTAAAAGGTATTCTCCATTAGGTGGAGTTTTTTTGTTTTTGTTTAATTGTAGCACAGACTTTTAGGACATGTATGAAATGTAATTATTGCACAAAATTTTAGGAGATGCAGGCTGATCGAATTTGATAGCAACTGGTAGGGAGTCTGCTTTGGCATTCTTAAAATATGTAACACGTGAAGTTAGAAATTATTGGATAGGGGTAGTTTCAAATTAATAGTGTTAAGTTTTAAAACCTAGCATTTAGCATGTTTCCATAAAAGGTGTTTATTTTAAACTTCTCAGTTGTATTTTCATTATCTTTATGGAAGCTGATAAAAATCATACTGAACATATTTCTCTTTACAGTATACATTTAATATTTATTTATAAATATACTCCAGAAAAGTCTTTGTGGGTTTAGATATAAAAAATTTTTCTTGTTTTTGTAAGTTGACACTGTTACTGGTTTGAAATTCTCTAGTTTGTCCCTTTTCTTTCTTATATACACACACACATGCATGCGAGCACTTGCTTACCATGGAAATGTTTTCATTTCTAGTAACAACTCACTAGTTTCATTGTTTAAATAAACTGTGACTGACTAGGTGAAGTCTGGAGAGGATTTTACACAAGGAAACCATGGTTTATGTTTTTCAGGGGGAATGGATGTTATGTTTTCTATGTTTCAAAGCTTTCTGGAAGCATCAGCTTCTGGCTGGTGTTTCTTTACTTTGGAAGACTCAGTACATGGTTTAATGTTAAGAAAATTATCTTCTACTCTTTACCGATGGCAAGGGATTTTTGTTCCATTTGAGGTAAGCATCACTTACGTTATGGTACACAGACTAAAATGTACATGTAGATTTTGGATGCCTCCTGATTTCCCATTATTCCTTGTTTCCCAGGATTTAAGTATAGAAAATCCTAAAACATGTGAAGCTTTTAATATTGGTCTTTCCCCCTACTTTGTGATTACTCATGAAGAAAGAAATGAAGAAAAGTCTTCTGTTAATAGTGTGTATACATTCACATCTGGATTCAAATTATTCCTGGTAAAAAAAACTTCACTTTTTTTTGTAGATTGCTTTATTTAAAAGAAAAATCAGATTTGTGAGACTGAGCTAAATAGAAGATAGTATATGTTCTATGTTAACATGATAAAGGGCTTTTGTAAGTTAACACACATTTAGCAAGTTGTCTTAATCCAGGGATATTTTTGTCTTTCTTGAAATGACACAAAGATGTGCTTACCTAGGGATCAGAATGATTTTTCAAGTTTTGAGCTTCAAATTTTTACTCAGCTTTACTGTATTCAGGAATTTTCTGCTTAAACTTTCCTTTAAATTTTTATCGTCACTATTCTGTATTCTTTGCAGGTACAAAGAATCAATATTTCAGAAAGTTCTCAAGTAAGATATTTTACTTCAGACAGTCAAGATTATTTGATTGTTGCAAGTCAAAGTGATGATTCTCAGTTAACTCAGGTTTGATTCTTTTAAACTGAATTTTTTAATATAATCATTGAAACACATCAAAGGTTTAGTCTGTAGGTTTGGTATGAAAGAAAACCATAATTTGATTATGATAAAGTAGTAAGAATATAGATATTGATTAGTCACAGTTAACTTTTAAATGATACAGTCTTCAAGAACCAAGTGTAAAAATAGGCATGAATATTTAATTAGAATTTAATTGCATTGGAAAACATGGAGAAAAATCACACAACTGGTTTCACAGAGCTTCATCTTAACATTGCCAACAGGGCACATACCATCACCCCAGAAATCCCATATGTGTCTAATAAGCTGTATCACAGTGTCCTAATAAATATTTACTTGATAATTTTTGTCACTCCTCCAACTTCCATACCTCCTTCTCATCTCTTCACATTCAGTTTATGACTTTGTTGAAATGAGAGCTACAAGGTGGAGATTACTCATCTTCCCAACCCCAGATTCAGAAAGCCCCCAATACCCAGTCTTATTCCTCCTCCTGTTGCAATGGCAGAAGTGTTTCTTCTATAAAAACCAGGTTCCTCACATAGGCATCCCTCTTGCCTTCATAAGGGTTAGTTATTCCCTCTACTGTGTCACTAGCATCTTTATCAGATTATTATCAGTTCAGTTCAGTTCAGTCGCTCAGTCGTGTCCGACTCTTTGTGACCCCATGACCTGCAGCGCGCCAAGCCTCCCTGTCCATCACCAACTCCCAGAGTCTACCCAAACCCATGTCCATTGTGTGGGTGATGCCATCCAACCATCTAATCCTCTGTCATCCCCTTCTCCTCCTGCCCTCAATCCCAGCATCAGGGTCTTTTCCAGTGAGTCAGCTCTCTGCATCAGGTGGCCAAGTATTGGAGTTTCAGCTTCAACATCAGTCCTTCCAATGAACACCCAGGACTGATCTCCTTTAGGATGGACTGGTTGGATCTCCTTGCAGTCCAAGGGACTCTCAAGAGTCTTCTCCAACACCACAGTTCAAAATCATCAATTCTTCTGCACTCAGCTTTCTTTATAGTCCAACTCTCACATCCATACATGACTACAGGAAAAACCATAGTCTTGACTAGACGGACCTTTGTTGACAAAGTAATGTCTCTGCTTTTTAATATGCTGTCTAGGTTGGTCATAACTTTCCTTCCAAGGAGCAAGCGTCTTTTAATTTCATGGCTGCAATCACCATCTGCAGTGATTTTGGAGCCCAGAAAAACAAAGTCAGCCACTGTTTCCACTGTTTACCCATCTATTTGCCATGAAGTGATGGGACCGGATGCCATGATCTTAGTTTTTTGAATGTTGAGCCTTAAGCCAACTTTTTCCAATCTGTGTAATAATCTTTACATTTAAAAAGTGATTTATCTCCTGATCTCACCCCCCATTTACTTCTTGTTTCATTTCTTTTCTCCCCTCTGTAGTAAGATACCTTGAAAGAATCCTCTACTTGCTTTGTAAACTTCTTCATGATTACTGATGACACCTGGCTTGCAAATGCAGTGGATGTTTTTGTCGGTCATTATTTTGCATTACTTCCCATTAGTATTTGACAGTCACTCATCCTCAAACTTAAAGCATCTCTTCCCTTGATTTTTGGGATACCACACAGATTTTTGTTCTGTTTGTCTGTGTCACCTTTCTTGGTCTCCAGTGCTGCTTCCTTCTCCCTTTTCTGAACATAGATATCTTGGAGTTTTTCAGGTTCAGTTTTTTTTCTCAGTTGTTATTTAAAAAATTGTTTTAAATTTATTTTTAATCGGAGGACAATTGCTTTACAATATTGTGTTGGTTTCTGCCATAGGTCAACATGAATCAGCCGTAGGTATAAGTATGTCTCCTCCCTCTTAAACCTCCCTTCCCACCTCCCACTCCGTCCCACCCCTTTAGGTTATTAGAGAGCATGGTGTTGAGCTCCCTGCATCGTACAGCAAATTCTCACAGGCTGTCTGTTTTCCATCTGGTAAAGTATGAGTTTCAGTGCTGCTCTCCCAGTTCATCCCTCCCTCTCCTTCCCGTGCTGTGTCCACCCGTCTCTTCTCTATGTCCGTGTTTCCATTGCTGCCCTGCAGATATCACATTCAGTTTTGGTTCACAGTTCTTTTTTTTTTTTTCCCTCTCCACTCATTCTGAGTATTTTTATCAGTCCTATTACTCTGAATATCACCTATAGGCTATCTTCCAAATTTACTAGTAGCCTTTTCTCTGTATTCTGGACCTCCTGTCTAACTGCATGTTGGCATGTCCACTTAGATATATTTTATGTAGCTAAGATTTAACATATCGCAAGCTAAACTGTAGATTTTCTCCATTAAACTTGTTTCAAGTGTTTGCTTTTGTCTTGGGAGATAGTACCCTCATAAATATGATTGCTCAAGATAGAATGCTGGGTTATAACTTTCTTGATTTTTTCCTAGTTATTCATTCCCATCTAATTTATTATAAAGTCTTTTTGATTATATCTCCCCATACTTTTTTTGAATATGGGCAGTTCTTTTCATCTCTGCTTCTCCTTCCCCTAATCCAGGTCCTCGTCACTTCTCAGCACACTGGTGGTAGTAGCCTTCTAGCTGTTTCTCCAAACTTCTCTGACCTCCTCAGATCCATGTGCCAAGTAGCTGGAGTAATCTTTAAAAAATACTAATTCATGTTGCTCCTCATTTTAAAGTTATTCAGTGATTTCCAACTATGTTTGGAATAAATTCTAGATTATTTAATACAGATAGTTAATAGTATAATTGTATCATCTTCTTTCCCCAGCACAGTGCTGGGTTATGCCTGTTGTCCTGCAAAGATTAAGATCATCTCTTTCACCCTTCCTACAATGATTGTCTCTTTCACCCTGTGATAAATTGTATGGTCACCCAACAAAAGGAACCTCATGATCTTACCTGTCCTGTCTGATCTTCACTGCCCCGGTTCTGTCAACTCCATTCCAGCGGGGCCAGTCTTCGTTCAGGTTGTGACGAACATTTTCTAGTTTAGAAAATCTGTCATGCCATTCTTTCTCATTTTATTTCCTAGGAGAGTCATAATTCTCTATCATACCTTCCTAATTGTTATGTTCAGCACTTGTCTCAGGTTAATAATCATACATTTATATAATTATTTATGTGTTTATTATTTGTGTTTTTCTTCTAGTTAATAAGATCCATAAAGGGAGAAGCAACTCTGTCTATAACTTCTTGCATAATGTTTGGCTTATATGTAAATCTTTGTGAAATTAACCAGATGGAATAAGAAATCAGGTGGATTCGGGGTTTTCTTTTAGTTTTAAGTACATGAACACTCACTTGAAACCTTGTATGCATTGCCACCTTCAGGAGTAAAAAGTTTAGATGTTTTATCTTCATATTCTATTGCTTGAGCAGTGAGTTATGATAATATGGTGTAGCAAAGTTTCTTTTCCAGTTCTAAAGTTTTGGTATTTAAGCAATTTTCTTTTTCTGATTTTGAATTTCTCTTCTCTTGCTGTCACCCACCCCTGCCCAGGTGTATATTTGAACTTTATTTTCAAATAACTTCTCTTCAAATCTCTGTGTATGCAGAGACACACACAGAGATAAAAAGAGGGAGAGAGCAATGAAAAAGCATGTTTTGATATCGTCTCATTTATGAAAGTATCTTCCTAACTAAATTAAAGAGTCCTAGAGAGTGACACATGATCTTGGCTCCATTCTTACAAGTGCTAAATTCCTAGTCATGAGCGTTTTGCCTTTGATCGTTCCCTGCAGGTCTTCAGATGGAACGGAGGAAGCTTTGTGTGGCATCAGACCCTCTCTGTCCGAGGTGTGCTGAGCATGGCCTTGTTCACCAGAGGCGGCGCTGTATTTTTAGCCATTGCCCAGGCTAATGCCAGGTCAAACTCCCTTTTACTCAGGTGGTCCAGCAATGAGTTTACTAACTTCCAGGAAGTTCCCATCAGTGGAACGACACAAGTGGAAGCCTTGACGTCAGGCGATGATATTTATTTAATTTTTGCCAAAGCTATCTTTCTAGGTAAGACCATAGAGTGTTTGCAAGCCATATACGGTCGTTATCGGAAGTACTTTGCATTCATATTATGTTCATATGGAAATACTCTTGTAATAATTTTTTTGGCTAATCCATAGAATATTTCTCATTGGATCTATTGACTGTCAGGTAAAGATGGATTTGGGGAACAAAGAAAAACATTCTAAGTGTTATGTCCATAACCTGTAGGTTTTCTGAATCACTGCATTAAAGATACTAAAATAAAACTGGAGTTGGGTGGGTGAAGTAGAAAGAATTAGGAAGATTTTACACTCTATGTGCAAACAGGTAACTTTTTATATGACTGTGCTTAGGATGCTATGGATAGCCTGCGGTGGTAATAAATAGTACCAAGTGACTTTTGATGAGACCATTTAAAAATACTCTCTGAATACAGATATGCTTTTTTTCTGTTTAGTGGTAGTTTCATAGGTAAAATTTCAACATTCCTAAAAAGTAAAACTTCAGTATTCTTTTTTTGATATCAAATCATAATTAGAGGCTAACCCATGCTTATACTTCTTGTGGTGAATGCAAAAAGACTTTCGAAGTGTTTCCAAGTTGTATTTTTGTTTAACTGAATGAATTCTGAAGAAATGTCATACTGTTTGTTTCTTTAATTAAATCTAACATTTTTACTATAGTTTTATTGTGTAATTTTGTCATTTTTTTTTTCTGTAACTTTTGCCTTCAGATTGGTCTTTTATTCTGTTATTGTAGGAGATCAGAATTCAGTTGACATTTTCGTCTGGGAGGCAGGACAGTCTTCTTTCAGATATTTTCAATCCCTGGATTTTGCAGCTGTTAATAAGATCCACTCTTTCACACCAGCTTCAGGAATAGGTAAAGCATTTCAAATGTTAACAGATCCTAAAGGAAGTGTGAAAAGCTGGAATGGTTTCAGTCTTACTGAATTAGAAGTAGTATCACTCTAGGTACTTTCATATGGATGTAAAATTAAGATCTCTTCAATAATATTTCCAGAATTCTTAGAATTTCAAAAGGAGTGGACCCTGCGCTTGAGAAGAATCAGAATGACTAAAATAGTTCAGTTGGTCAGTCGTATCCAGCTCTTTGCGACCCCACGGTCTGCAGCACGCCAGGCTTCCCTGTCCATCACCAACTCTTGCAGCTTGCTCAAACTCATGTCCATAGAGTCGGTGATGCCATCCAACCATCTTATCCTCTGTTGTCCCCTTCTCCTCCCACCTTCAACCTTTCCCAGCATCAGGGTATTTCCAATGAGTCAGTTCTTCGCATCAGGTGGCCAAAGTATTGGAATTTCAGCTTCAGCATCAGTCCTTCCAATGAATATTCAGGACTGATTTCCTTTAGGATAGACTGGCTGGATCTCCTTGCAGTCCAAGGAACTCTCAAGAGTCTTCTCCAGCACCACAGTTCAAAAGCATCAATTTTAAGAGGAAAATTATTAGTGAAGGATAAATAAAGATAATGTATTTCTTTTGTCTAGAGAAAATGCAGAGTAACATTCTACACACTTTTTTAAAAATGAAAATATTTATAAGTGGGATAGCAAATATCCACATTTAAGAGTTTGTTTAAAGTCAGAAAATAATTATGAGAATTCTGCTTTCCTCCTTCACTCTCCAAACTTTTTCCTTCAGTCAAAATCCTTTCTTGGTCCTCTGTACCTTAAATCCACATCAGAAATATAAGCAGTCTTATAATTTCAGTGGTTTCCCCAAGTCTGTTAGTGAGAACCCACGGGGTTAATGCTATCTGAGGCTGTAGGATTATTTTCAGTCGCTAAGAAAGCACTTGAGCTGAGAGGCACCTAGTAGCCATGAGGTGAAGAAGCCAAGGACAGTTGACCTCGTGAGGTTGGAGGCTGCCTCCCAGAGCAGGTGTGAACAGCTCAGAAGGCGAGTGCATGAGACAGTGTGTCTCCTGTGAGGTGCCCCGTGGAACTTAGAGGCCAACCTCGAGCGACTCAGCGGGCGAATAAATCTGGGTCCCACTTGCAAACTGAGACACAGCGATGCAGTGTGAATTAAATAGCATCATTTGTTAAATAGCCATATGTAAGTCAGTGTTCAAAGTTGTGAAGAATCCCTCACCTTCAAAGGCTTAATGTCTGATTGGAGAAGCAAGAAAAATATGAAGAGAAATATTCAACATAAAGTACCGATACCGTTAGCTGTGTGAATGATATAGCACTGGAGTGGTTAAAAGGTCCGAGAGGGGAGCTGGAGCTGTGCCTGGGTGCATTGCTAGGGAATACTGTGGGCAGGGGCAGAGTTGGGAGTGAAAGAGAAAGGCAGAAGTGTGTGACGTTGAGGGCACAGTGAAGAGGCTGGAGTGCAGAGGACAGAGGCTTGGACTCAGAATCGGTGGTGGCAGGGTTGAGGACAGGCAGGCTAGAGCCTGTGCAAGAAGGTCTGGAATGGTAGGCCCGGGGGTTGAACTGTGCCCAGGGGTAGTCCAGCAGTTCCTAAACATTTTGTTCTTAGAAACTTCTCACCCTCTTAAAAAATTTGAGGACCCTGAAGAGCTTTGGTTTGTGTGAATTGTAGTTATTGATATATTAGAAATTAAAACTGAGAAATGTAGAAGATACTAACTCATTTAAAAGTGAGAAGTGAAAGTCTCTCATTTGTGTCTGAGTCTTTGCGACCCCATGGACTGACCGTACTGTCCGTGAAATTCTCCAGGCCAGGATACCCGAGTGGGTGTCTGTTCCCTTCTCCATATTCACTGAAAAATGACAGCAATAAACTCATTACCTGTCAACATAAATAGTATACCCCTTAATTTTAAAAACAAGACCTTTATAAGAAGAGTGGCACTGGCTTTTTTTTTTGTTTGTTTGTAGATCTCTTTACTTTCTAGTTTAATAGCTGGATTCTCATGTCTGTATCTGTAATTTAGCCTTTTGCAATAGTATCAGTCATCTGGCCTATGGGAGATCCCACTGGGCCCTCATGAGAGAATGTGAGTGAAGTAGACAGAGCGCGTCTTGGTATTATTAGGAAAGTCGTTTTGCCGTCATAGAACCTCTTAGGGGGTCTCAAGGACTCTTAGGGGTCCGTGGACTCACTCTGAACGTTACTGAGGTAGAGAAATCCTCACACGCATTTCAAAGGCAGATGACGACCCAAGGTGTGTTTTACGACTCCCACCTGGTTTCGCTGTGTAGGACATGCTGTGCTGTGTGCAGCCGCCCAGGCCAGAGGAATGGAGAATCCTTAGTGGGCGGTTAGAGGTGAGGGACTGAATCAGGAGGACATCAGTAAGAGGACCTGTTGACCTGTGGGGGTCGTTGAATTCACAGGAGTTAAAAATCGACAGAGAAAATGCTGTTGAGAAGAGGAGGGAATCTTGCACAAATGCAGGAATCTGTGGGTTTTCCTCTTAGGTGCCCGACTGCTGCTTTCTTGGGCAGGTGTTAGAACCTTTAGACACGGTCACCTTCAGCCACTGCAGCCACTGCCCAGGACTCGGAGCCCGTTTACCTCATTTTCGTGGTGGACGCTTATCTGGCAGTACTGAGCTTCCGTGGGTCCTGCTCCCCCCTCCTCGGCCCCGCGTCCTCACAGGTGTCCACGCTGCGTGCTCCCCTCGCTCTGGACTCTTCTGTCATTCTCCTGCCTCCGCACGAGTCCTGTGTCTGCTGCCAGCCCCCCTGTCTGTCTCCACTCTGCTCACGCTTTTCTTAAATACCTTCCCTTTACACTGTCAGCCTCTGACAGCCTGTCGGTCTACGAAGCTATTCTGTGACAGCCACCTCTGACTTTCTTCTCACTCACTCAACAATCGACTAACTGAATAAATTCCATATCTTCCATCATATATTTGTTTAGTTTTTGTCTGCTTGTCCTTTGATTTTGTGCCTTTATCATTTTTTTTTTTTTTTTACTTTTCTCAGACCTCAAGATTTCAAGTGGACTAACTACATCTTGAGCTACTTATTATGATTCAAAAAGTTGCCTAATGAATGTGTTTAAGGATGAAGAGTGCTGCCTGAATGGGCCTTTAATTGAAGTTACAGAATTCCCTTTAAAGACTTAAAAAAATAGAATAGGCACACTTTCTAAAAGAATTTGTGAAAAATTCTGCCAGAGGCTTGTTAAGGGACCATTGTGAGGTCTCTTTCTTTCTTTTGTTTCTGTGACTTGAGGATGCAGAAGTATGAAAAGATTATAGGTAATTATTTAGAATGGCTTATTATAGATCTCCTGAAAGCTAAAATTATGCATTAAATAATATACAAGGACTTTCTTATTTTGAACATGTCAAATATTTTATTAAAAGTATTAGATTGCAGCCATGACTCGGAGGATTACATATTTATTCTGGTTAATGACTTGACAGAGATTAGTGACTGAATTCTTTAAATGAAAGGAAAAATGAGTATGACAAAGACTGCCAAGACATATAAACCTAACTTCCCCTTCTCCCTGTTTTCCTTCATTATTTAATAGATATTTCTTAGTGCCAGTTATGTGCCCAGCACAGTGGTAAACCCCGAGAAGACAGGGATAAGCAAAATCAGGTATAGTTCTTGCCCTGAAGAAGTTTTAACATCTATTAGGGAAGAAGGGCCATTATATATAATCACACAAGTTAAGTTTTTGGCTACAAACAGATGAAGTGAAGTGAAGTCGCTCAGTCGTGTCCGACTCTTTGCAACCCCATGGACTGTAGCCTACAAGGCTCCTCTGTCCATGGAATTTTCCAGGCAAGAGTACTGGAGTGGGTTGCCATTTCAGATAACCACCATTAAAAAAATAACTTGCATAATACAAAGATGAATGACCTAGTCTAAGGGATGCCCAGAATGCTTTCTTAAGGAAGAAACATTTACTTGTGAACTATAGGATGAGTAGGGGTTGATGAGACAAAGATTTGAGCATAAGGCAGGCTCTAGACAAAAGGAGCAGTGTGGGTAAAAAGGTCAGTGTCTGGGAAAGGACCTGGAAGACGGCAGTGTGGCAGTGAGGGGAGAGTGGTCCAGGGTGTAACTGAGGATGAAATCAGATAGGCCATAGGGACTTAAAGGGTTATTGTTTCTATCTGGTAAGTATTAGGGTGCCTTTTCTGAGAATGCGGTGAGGAGATGAAAAAGAGAAGGGTGCAGAGAGAGAGAAAGAGGAAGACAGACAATGAGGCAGAGGTTGTGTGTGAGAGTGAGTGAGTGTGTGTGTGTGTGTGTGTGTGTGTGTTTTCAAAATGGAGTGTGGATTGCCAATGGGAGAAAGCGTAGAGGCTGGTAAGAGAAGACAAGCTGGGGGCTCTTATCACAATTCACAATAAAGATCTTGAATGTTGGAGCTTGGAAAGCGGTAGGTGATCCAGGTCAAAGTCAGAGAAGTAGATTAATTCAGAAGCTGTCTCACAAGATGTGGGAGCTGGCGGTTGATTACATACGGGGGTAGGTAAGGGCGTGAATGCCAAGAAAGAGCCCTCAGTTCATTTGCTCAGTCATGTCCGACTCTTGGCGACCCCATTGGCTGCAGCACGTCAGGCTTTCCTGTCCATCACCAACTCCCGGAGCTTGCTCAAACTCATGTCCATGAGTCGGTGATGCCATCCAGCCATCTCATCCTCTGTCGTCCCCTTCTCCTGCCTTCAATCTTTCCCAGCATCAGGGTCTTTTCTAATGAGTCGGTTCTTCACATCAGGTGGCCAAAGTATTGGAGTTTAAGTTTCAGCATCAGTCCTTCCAGTGAATATTCAGGACTGATTTCCTTTAGGATGGACTGGTTGGATCTCCTTGCAGTCCAAGGGACTCTCTAGAGTCTTCTCAACACCATAGTTTAAAAGCATCAATTCTTTGGCACTCAGCTTTCTTTATGGTCCAGCTCTCACATCCATACATGACTACTGGAAAAACCATAGCTTTGATTCTACGAACATTTGCCAGTAAAGTAAAAAGTAAAGTAAAGTAAAGTAAAGTAAAGTAAAAGTCTCTGCTTTTCAATATGCTGTTTAGTTTGGTCATAGCTTTTCTTCCAAGGAGCAAGCATCTTTTAATTTCGTGGCTGCAGTCACCATCTGCAGTGATTTTAGAGCTCAAGAAAATAAAGTCTGTCACTGTTTCCATTGTTTGCCCATCTATTTGCCATGAAGTGATGGGACTGGATGCCATGATCTTTGTTTTTTGAATGTTGAGTTTTAAGTTTTTCCACTCTCCTCTTTCACTTTCATCAAGAGGCTCTTTAGTTCCTGTTGGCTTTAGTCATGGAACTTCTCTTTGTCCACATGCACTTTTTAAATAATCTTATCCAATTGCCTTCCTTTGGGATATTTTTTCTTTCTTATGGAAGAGAATTCTGTAATCAGTACTAGTTAAAATTCTGTTCCCTGGAGTAGGTAGAGATTTAAGAATATTTTTTTCTTTATAAATTCTCTGTCCAATATCATAATCTTAAACAAATATGCATGTCTATTTTCTGAGAAAGTACTCCCTGCATACATATATGTAGATTTGAGCCTGTATATTTCCTGCTCTGAATGTCTGATTATCTATTTGCTGCCTTGTCATTCTAATGAGATTGCAAGGATTTGAATAGGGTGTATCTCTAAGGGTTAAGCTACATAATCAGTGATATTCAGAACACTTCAGTTTATGATTCTGGTTAGACTATAAAATCAGTTAAACTTGAGAGAGGTTGTGATTCATCTGAGGAGATTGCTCTTTACTGACTGTGTACCATTTTACAAAGCTTTATGAAAAATATTTGATTAGTTTAAAATGAAAGTTTATTAATAACCTTTCTTGATCTTTACTATGTAACATATACTAAACTGAAATAGTAGTTAATTTAATTACCATAGATAAACATGATCAATAGTTCTTGATATTTAATAATGAGGATATGGGGTTTTCCATTTTAACCTATTGGCTACAACTGTAGAAAGACCCATGTTTTTGGTTCTGTGTGCTATTTTAATGCATAGTCAATCTTATATGATATCTTCTTATTCCAGTGTGTTTTTCCAAGTATTGGAATTTGTGCATGTTTCTGACTTTTCTTCCCAGTTTTAAGTCTGAAGATTGCTGAATGGTATATACAGTGTAGTGAGCCCCCTTCTGCTCCTAACTTCTGTAGATATAATTATATGCCATTGCTTTGAACTATTAAGAGAATGCTTTCCTATCAGCATTTCAAAAAGCATTGGCAGAGTATACTGAATATATTGGTATTTATTGAATACAGAATATAATCAAAGATCATAAAGTTGCTAATATCCTTAGGGCACCTTTAAGAATTTATCAGATGAAAATAAAATGATTACCCCTGTCTCTAGTTAATATTGACAAAGAGAAAACAAAAGTAAACATCCAAAGGAGGGGAATAATTAAATATATTTTAATATTAGTAGTCTAGTATCTGTATATAAAATTATACATCTGGATTGCTATATTATAAATATATCATTAAGCTGTTTAATTAAGTTTTCTCACATTTAGACTATTTATAATTTGTCAATTGTGAATTCATATGGATTCACTGGAAAGGAAAATGCAAAAATGAAACATTCAGTGGTAGAATTACCAATCTTGTTCACTTTAGAAAGTATCTTTCAGTGCTATTCAATAAATACATACTAAGGTGACTGCAAGAGTTTAAAATCCATTTGGGTTTTATTAGCTTTTGATTTTTTAAACAAATTAAGTGGGTTGTGGGTACATTGTCAGACTGACTTGGTTGTTTCACAGTGTTTTAAAATTATTGTTTATATCCAGTTGTTTCAGAAATTGTACCGTATTCAGTTACTTCAGCAATCTAAATGTGGCTTTGGGAGGTGGGAGAGTTTTGTTGCTATACCAGTGTTGGGAGCCTGTGAGTTGACATTCACTTTTCATTCTGGTTCCCTTTTCTTTCCTTCCTGCAGTCCACTTACTTCTTCTTGGCCAAGCTGTGTCTGCGCTTTACTGCTGGAATTCAGAGCTGAATCACTTCTCTTTTCTTCTTGAAGCACCATCTGCTTATGATGCAGCCTTTGTTACAGTGAAGTCCCTTAATTCAAGCAAAAATTTAATTGCTCTTGCAGGAGCCACCCACTCACATATATATGAGCTAGCCTATGTCTCAAGCCAGTCTGACTTTATTCCTAGGTAGGTCCAACATTTGGTGTTGAATGTCTTTATCTCACCATAATTTTGTATGGCACTCATTTTTAAGTCTTTATGTAGTGATGGAAAAATACACAAAATATACAAGCTGTTTATAAACCAGAAGTTTGCTTATTATCTGTATTTCTAATATTTATTCTTCCAGGTTAATTACTATTAATTATGTTTTGGATTAAAATTTTACTAATGAAATATGATTTCTGTGCACTTTTAGTAGTAATCAACATTATGAGAATTTTATGATTACTCTACCATTTATATGGTTTTAATTTGTTGCAATAGACTTATTTCATATGTACTTCTTATGCTAGTTCAGGTGAATTGATATTTGAGCCTGGAGACAAAGAAGCTATAATAGCGGTAAATGTCCTCGATGATACAGTTCCGGAGGAAGACGAATCCTTCAGAGTTCAGCTTAAAAATCCCAAAGGAGGAGCAGAGATTGGTATTAATGGTTATGTACAAATAACTATTCTGTCTAATGATGATGCCTATGGAGTTGTTGGATTTGCTCAGGTAAAGATCCCACACTTAGAAGGCAAATGGTTTATTCACGGTATTACTTTTTAGCTGCTATCAGCACTCAGTGATTCATATTTTGAGTGTCTTAAGCCACTCTTTTGCTCCCTTTCCCACTTCACCCCGACTCTGCATTATAAGGTGAATTCTACTGATGATTGAAATGTATAGACTGGCACAGTGGACCCTGAGTCACCTTGACTTGACCTTGTTTTGCTACTGATCTTCTTTGTAAGGTTGAATTTGAATGGTACTAGCTGGCCTTAGTCCAGGAGTTTGGCTCTGCTGTTACCCTTGTTTCCAGAGGGTAATGGTGAAGCAGATTCCAGTACACTATACGCTGTGTCTTGTCACACTCATCACCTGCAAATACATTGCTGTCCATTTATGCCTTTGTTGCTTCTTTATGAGAGAGAGATGTTTATAATTACATGTGTGTTGTTCATATGGACATGCTCTTTCCTGAGGAAAGAGACCTGTGCAGTTCTTCCCAGGTCGACTTCCACACCCAGACTTCACATCCTTTTGTTGCTTAGTTACTCAGTCATGTCCGACTCTTTGCGACCCCATGGACTGTAGCCCACCAGGCTCCTCTGTCCATGGGATTTTCCAGGCAAGAATCTTGGAGTTGGTTGTCATTTCCTTCTCCAGGGGTCTTCCCAAACCAGGGATCAAAACTGCACCTCTTACATCTCCTTCATTGGCAGGCAGATTCTTTACCACTGAGCCGCCTGGGAGGCCCTTCAGCTTCCTATGCCAGTGAGGAAAAGGTCCCTCTTCATTTTGCATCATTTGGTCCTATTTGCAAAATGTATCCTGATTTCTTAGTTAGAGTTACAGCTGCAGCTATCTTGTGTGTTTTTTTAAAATACTCTGCAAGTGAGGAAACCCTGACAGAAGCTGATATAAACGCCTAGGGTATGCCTACAGAGAAGGTGGGCTTGGAGTTGCTTGGTTGCTCTGCTCTGTCACCGTGGTTCAGATTCTTTTCGCTTCTCTACTTTGCCAACACAAAGCTTATCTTTCGTTTTGTTGTTTGAAAGCTGATGCTGTTGTTAAGGCTGCTGCTTTCTTGTCCATGTTTGTTCATGTCCAGTTGTAGAAGAGAGATGCTTTATGTGGCTCTTGGTGTAAGAAAGACGTTTCCCAAATGCCTCTTTGTATGTCTCATTGACCAGAGCTGGGGTGACAAGCTCACTCACTTAGTCATTTATTCATTCAAGTAGAGCGTGATCTAACTCACACTTTAAAGGAATTATGTTCATAGAATTGAGACTAGGTTGTACGTGGGCAAGGACTGAAGTAGACAAGGTAGGAGACTAGAGCAGAAATGAGCAATTCAGCAGAAAATGGTAAAGCCATAAGGAGCATGAATGTGCCTTTCACCAAGACACAACCTTTGTAGAAGGAGCAGTTTGGGGGGATAAAATAAGGAGTTTTGAACTTACTAATGCTTCCACAGGTTGTGGGATCACTCTGTTACCCAGCTTGTCCATTTCTGAAGCCAAAGGCAGGTCAGCTTCCTCTGAGGCAGTTCTGCCCAACAGAATTATAATATGAGCCCCTGGGTAATTCTGAGTTTTCTAGAATCCCCATTAGAAAAGTAAAAAGAAATACGTGAAGTCAGTTTTCATGTTTTATTTAACCCAATATATTTGAAATACTGTTGTTTCAACATGTAGTCAACATAGAATTACTTAGGAAATATTTGACATCCCTTTTTTCATATTTTGTCTTCAAATCCAGTGGGCATTTTTTATTCTTAAAGAAAGGTGCCATTTCATGTGGCACGTGGCTGCTGTGTAGAACAGAGTAACCCTAAGACATGGGCTGTGGGAGGGTTAGCAAGAAAGAAGACACCCTCCTTCCTGACCAGGTGTTCACATGACTTGTTCCCTCACTTTATTTCCTCTCTGCTGAAATGCCATCTTACGAGAAAGGCCTTTTGTGATTGAAAAATGTGACTCCCACCAGTAGTCTATTGCTTTTTATTTCACCTTAATCTTCCTTATGGCACTTAGAACAGCCTAGTTTGTCTGTTTTGTTTTTTTTTCCGCTAATATTTAAGAGCATGAGGGACTCCCCAAGTGGTGCTAGAGGTCAAGAACCTACATCCAGTGCAGGAGGCATAAGAGACACGGGTTCGATCCCTGGGCCAGGAAGATCCCCTGGAGGAGGGCATGGCAACCCGCTCCAGTATTCTTCCTGGAGAATCCTAGGGACAGAGGAGCCTGCTAGGCTACGGTCCATGGGGTTGCAAAGAGTTGGACGTGACTGGAAGCATTTAGCATGCATACCTGCAAGAGCATAGAGCGCGCACACCACTTTCTTTGCAGCTTTCCCGGAACCAGAAAAGCGCCTGCCACACAGTCGGTGCTTCCTGTGAACCTGTCATTATGCAGGAGAGGAAACAGAAGACTCCCATGGGCTTCTCTGGGTCTTATACAAGTTTAGAGGATGGAACCGTAGCTCCTGGGGCAGGAACCCACATGCTCTGCCGCTCAGCCTCATCCTCTCCCCCCAGGTCATGCTGCAGTTGGGGAGTCTTATTGTGTTCCTCAACTGCCTAAGCATAGACCTCTGTTTGTGAAACTTGTTTCATAATTGCTTCAAAGCTATCACATCACTGTGGTGTGATCCTTGCCAATAGACAGAATCCTGGGTTTCTTCAGTCCACTCAGTCAAGTCCCTCAGTACAGGCCTCTTGTGTCTGGGCAACCTCATTCCAAGACGGGACTGAAGAAGATGCTGACAATTTCTTGAATATTTTCTGGCTATATTAAATCCTCATTTTACCAATCCTTGTTAATAGACGGTGTGAAACCAGAGAAAGGCTTCTTTTTTGAAATGGCATTTTCTTTATTTTTTTTAAAAAGCATTGTCTTTTGTGAAGAAATTATACGCATATTTTAAAATCAAAGCGCTTTCTGTAGGAATGTTTGATCGCCTTGAGCAGGATTTTATTACTGTGTAACAGTGTGTTGAGATGCTGTGTAAAATATTGCCATAGGGTTGGATATCTTCTCAAATTAGCATTCTAACTAGAAGCTTTCATAAGCTTAAATGAAATTTTTTAATTTCATTTGAGAAATGAATGGAGTTTTTTTTTCAGATTTAGTAAAGAAACAGGAAAAACCTTACTGGGAAGGTTTTTTAAAGTCTTTGTATTCTCTCTGTATTGCCTATGGAGGAAGCAGGGTTATTTAAGAAGAGATTCTTTGGAGTATTAATTTTGAGGAAAAGTTCGTTAAATGGCCGCACTAGAAGTTGCAGGCTTTGGGCAAAGAAAGTTCCAGTCAGAGAGATGCAAAAATCAGTCTGGAACAAAGAAAAGAGGCTCAGAAGTATAGGTGAGCCGAGGAGTAGGGGATTTTAACAGGAGGGAGAGGGATCGTTCCGGCAGGAAAAACAGTTGTAAAGAGCATGGGCTAATGGAACATTATCCATGGGAGCGTCACAGCCTGTGGAAATGTTTCAGAGGATATGAGTGTAAGGATAGGAGACATTTGTCAATGATCAGAAAGGAGCTCCTGGGTCCTCATGATGTCATTACGTTTGGATGGGACCTTGCAGACCACGTAGACCAAACACTTTTACTTTACAATCAGGAAGCAAAGACCTGGAAGGATTGCCAGAGCTTAATGTAGGGGAGGAAGAAGCCTTCTCTGTTCTGCTGACTTCCCTATGACGTTGCTGTTCTACAAGCTGCTTACATGCTGTGTATACTGCTTATAAAAATGAGCATGCTTTCTGAGTATAAAAATGATGTACGTGTATTGAAGAAAACTTGAAAAATATAGAGCTGGGGGAAAAAAAGCTATAAAATTAACATTTTCATTTACTTTAACTTAGTCTTTTACTTATTCAAACTTGCATGTTTTAAAGTACAGTCATGGTCATCCACATTACCATTTTAAAAATTATTGTTTTTTACTTAATATCTTGCTTAGTACTGTGAATTTTGCAAATGCATGCTACCGTGAAATAAAAGTCTGCCTAGATAATTTCAAATAGCTCTCTGCAGCTTCCTGTTTATTTTCCAGAATTCATTATATAAGCAAGTGGAAGAAATGGAGCAAGATAGCCTAGTAACCTTGAATGTGGAACGCTTAAAAGGAACATATGGTCGTATAACCGTAGCATGGGAAGCTGACGGAAGTATTAGTGATATATTTCCTACCTCAGGAGTGGTATGTAATTTAAAACATTATAGGAAAGTCACTTTTAAATTGTGGTTACTCTTGATACATGGGACCAAACCCTGCCCATGGGTGGTGGGCATGGGTGAAGTACTTGAGTTTGACCATGTCACCACTGGATTCCTCCTAATCACCATAGAGAGGGCTACATGTTAAGGTTAGTTTTATTGTAGTGATTCTTCCTTTTTGCCCCTGTAATATCAAAACTACCTGTAAAAACACTATCCCTTCTGAAATTCAGTACACTAGTCAGCCAGATTATGGGTGTATTACACTCTCAGAAAGATAAAACCAATGCATGTGGAGCTGGAAATGTGGTTTTGAGATGTGGGTAGAATAGAAGCTATGAATAGAGAACAAGTACATGTGAAATAGCCAGGTGTATGGAAAAGTAGACCAGAGTTGTGTGGTCAGCAGTTGTGGAGTTTCCTGTTTTCCAGCTTGAGGGAGGGGTGTGATATCGCAGCCCTGATTTACCCATCCGTGGTCTCAGATCACCTCTGTTTTGGGGGCACACGTGTGTGTTCAGCTGCATCTAACTACCTGCAACCGCCTGGACTGTAGCTCGAGAGGCTCCTCTGTCCACGGGACTTCCCAGGCAATAACACTGCAGTGGGTTGCCATTCCCTTCTCCAAGGGATTTTCCCAACCCAGGGCTCAAACCTGTGTCTCCTGCATCTCCGACTTTAGCAGGTGAATTCTTTACCACAGAGCCACCTGGGAAGCCCTTTGGGGCATAACTTTGGATACAATAGTGTGCTGCGGCTGAGGACAGTTCCTATGAGAAATACAGAAGCTGTTATTCCCAATAGCTGCGGGATAGGTACATAAGTCTCAGGAAGGGGTCTGGGAGAGTATCACATTATGTGCTGTTGGAGGGTAGTAGACATCCATGACACAAGTTTGAGGAGGGACTCAGAATGGGCCAAAGAAGTAGGCGACTCACAAAGAGAGGGTTCAAGGGGCTTTTGGTTCCTAACTGGAGGATGGGTTGTTTCCTTGACTTGTCTTGGGTTTAATAGATTACTCTTGTGTATTTTGCCCAAGTGTTTCTCTGAAGAGTGCTTTTAAAAGACCTCTCGTGGAATTTTATCTAAACAGGGTAGGTGTTTATTCTGGTTCATCATTTCTAGATTTCTGCATCATTGGAAAGATGATTGGAGCAAAGTGTCTTAAGAATATTATGGCAAATTGTATTGCAGTGAATATGTATTCAAACTACCAAAAACTTTTAAGTTGTATTTCTCAGGTTCTGAATTACATTTCCCCAATTAGTATTTCTCATGTAAGCTTAATTAAAATTACTTCTAATTTAAATGCCTAAGAGTGTCTTTAAGTGTGGACTGTAGTTTGGATGAGAAGTATTTTATCCAAAGGTGAGTAAATTCTGTAAAAGATCCGATAGTAAATACTTTAGACATTAGGGCCTGTATGGTCTTTTCTCCAGCTGTCAGCTTTGCCTTGTAGCACGTGGCAGCAATAGACAATATGTGATCAAATGAGCTTTTCTGTTTGCCAGTAAAACTTGATTTCTAAAAAATGGATTTGACCAAAGGGCAGTAGTGTTCTTACTCCTGATTTTATTAATAAAGCTCTTGAGTTTATATCCTGAAGTGCCTTCTCTAGGTGGAGAGATGAGTGCCAGCAAAATAGGCTTGTAATGCTAGTTTAAATAGTTGTAAATAGTTTGTATCCCTATTAATAAGTAAGTAAGTAAGTGTTAATTGCTCAGTCTTGTCTGATTCTTTGTGACCCTATGGACTATAACCTGCCAGGCTCCTCTGTCCATGGAATTTCCCAGGCAAGAATACTGGAGTGGGATGCTATTTCCTACTCCAGGGGAACTTATCGACTCGGGGACTGAACCTGAGTCTCCTGCCTTGCAGGTGGATTCTTTACTATCTGAGCCACCAGGGAAGTCCTGTGTCCTATTACTAGAGAATAAATTCTGAGGTGGGGAACAAAGGGAAATGACATTCAAGAAACAGACAGAAGCCTATCAGAAAGGACTCCAGGTGCCTTTTAGCAAATTCAGTTTTGAATCTTCAGATAATGGAGACACAGGAGAGAGCTGCTCTGATTTGTATCTCTGTCTTTCTACTCCTGTTTTGACTGAATCATTGTTAAATAATACATTCAGAATTTAAGCAAGGGAAGTAGCATTCCTAGCAAAAATTTTGTAGAGGAAGATATTTAATGTTTATAGATTTTATATATGGTACCTAGGACTTAACTTTTCAGAGAGAGAGAGAGAGAGAGTGAGTGTGTAATCAGTGTTTCATTAAGAATGTAGGTTCCAGGACAGGACAGTTTGGTTACATGATTTATTAGCTTAAGTTTTAGTAGTGGTTTACTTTTTCTTTTTCCTAAAAATCTTCTCTTTCTAATGTGAAAGGCATTTGATTGATTTGTAGGGTCATATGTTGTTGCTTATTTAAGATATGGTCAGTATTAAAAGATAATCTAACCTTTGATATTCTTACTGCACAGTGATAACTAAAATATAAATAAAATCCTCTTTCTTTAAAATTTTAGATTTCATTTTCTGAAGGCCAGGCACTGTCTACAATTACTCTGACTGTTCTTGCTGATGATCTACCAGAATTGTCAGAGATTGTCATTGTAACACTCATCCGTATTATCACAGAAGGGGTTGAGGACCCATCAAAAGGTGCTACTATTGATCAGAAAAGAAACAAGTCTGTGATAACCACTCTGCCCAATGACTCACCTTATGGCTTGGTTGGCTGGCATGCTGAGTCTCTCTTCATTAAAGTAGCAGAGCCTAAAGGTAAATCTTGTTAGATATTTTCAGGTTCTCATAAGTTTTATTGAATATTTTAATTCTAATATTTACTGGGGATATAAATTTCTTTTTGTATGATATTTTTCAGTTCGACAGGTCGTAATCCTTTTTACTTTTTATTTGTCTTTATTAAATTGTCTGATCGTGTCATTATGGCTGTATGAAATACTTTTGAGATATTACTGTCATAATAGAAATATTAATGTTTTAGTAAATCATTGTAGTAGAAGTGTTTGGTTTTTGTTTTAACTTTCTCTTTTTCATTTTTAATCTATCTGTTCTCTTTTCTTGCTCAGTTTCTCCTGTATAGATTTTCAATAGTTATAGAAAACAGTCAACAGCACAGGGAAATTCATGTGGTACTTGAGATGTTAATTATTAAACCCAAAGCAATAATTAGAATAATATTTTTCTGTGAAGTATGACTGATCAGTTTCTATTTCCCTGTTTCCTTTGAGTTTCATGTTGACATCTTTGCCTGACTATTTGTATAAATTGTAGAACAAGTAGATTTTTATAGATAAAGGTCATTTGACTTATTTAAATAAAAGGTTAAATATAATATGTATGTATTGGGTTGCTCAGAATGTTTGTTTGGGTTTTTTCATGAGACAGTACAGAAGAATCTGAACGAATCTTTTGACCATCCCAGTATTAAGACTATGCTATCTGAAGGTTCTAAAATTTTCAAATAGAAACAGACATCTTTTAAGGACCTTTCATTTAAATAACTGATGGAGAAAAATGACATGTAATTATTCACGTAGGTCTTTATATGTCTGTATATATGGGAACAGAAATAGTAGCCTTAAAGTAAAACGATCTGTTATCCATTCAGCAACCATAGCACCTAGTAAGTACCAAAAATCACGCTACATGTTTTGGAAGCGGACATGGTATTCGGTCATTAGAAACTAACAGACTGGTAGGGAAGATTGACATGCTTTTTTTTTTTTTTTTTCATTTTTAGCAAATTAAATTTTAAAAATCTAAGAAATGAAATAGGTGTTGTGAGATACTTTGAGCTCTGTGATAGCCAAAGAACAAACTTGCTCTTTTAATAATGAGTCATTAAATGACTGTGTGTGTTTAATTTTTCGTTTTTGAAGAATCTTCTTAGCATTTGTCATTAGCCCCTCTGCTCATCCTCCAGGTACGCACTTTCTTAGTATTTTCAGCAGTTCTGTTAATGGGCATGCCATGTGCAGCGTAGGAGAGTGAGGGAGACCCAGAAGTGAGGGTTTAAAACTGGGAACTAATGTGGGCAGTGTATGGTGATTTCAGCACAGCTCTGGTGACTGGTTGGGAAAAGCACGAAGTATTCCTTGGGAGTATACATTGCCTTTGTTTATCTGTCTTTCTTTACCTGTCTAGAAGAGACAGTCAGAACACTCCACCCTAAGTGCTTAGAATAGCATCAACAGCTGTTAGAAAAGTTTACTTACTTAAGGCACGTCTGTCTCGTAGAGAACGTCACCGCTCTTCAGTTACAAATCGTTCGCGATAAAGGATTACTTGGAGACATAGCCATTCAGTTGGTAGCTAAACCCAATTTCTTACTGCATATCAATAATCAAGCCACTGAGAATGAAGACTATGTGCTACAAGAAACAATGATAATAATGAAAGAAAACATAAAAGAAACTTATGTCAAAGTTGCCATTTTGCCGGTGAGTCTAGGCTTCAATGAGTATGATATGATAATAAAGGAAAATGAAGATAAAAGATAAAAATGTGATGCTCTTAAAGGTAAAATCTTTAAAAAATATACTTTTAGAATATTAAGGTGTAAGTACTCTAATGCTCCCACTCACCCTAATAGTTAATATGTGTGCTCAGTCACTCAGTCAGGTCTGGGTCTTTGCAACACTATAGTCCACCAGGCTCCTCTGTCTGTGGAATTTTCCAGGCAAGAATACTGGAGTTAGTTGTCATTTCCTTCTCCAGGGGATCTTCCCAACCTAGGGATTAAAGCTATGTCTCCAGCATCTCCTGTTTTGCAGGTGGATTCTTTACCACTGAGCCACCAGGGAAGCCTCTAATATTTAATAATAAATGAATATTTTATAATATAAAGATAAAAATAACAAGTGAATTCATTTTTTATATTTATTTTTGAACTGGAATATTGCTGGAATGAACTTTGAAGTGTTGAATTTGGATTGATTATATGTCTGGTTGGATCCTCTATTCTGTTGGTTTGTTAGTTGTTTTCAACTAATGACTGAATGAATAAAATGCCCAAGTTCATCTGGTTATTTTGAGTTTCATATGATTGCTTGAATTAAGATTAGTCTTCAGATAGATTAGATCATTCTCTTTCTCTCCTTTGTCTAAGGAGAATGTGTATACACTTCGTATATACATCTGTAATGAAGGAAAGGAGACTGAAATTGGTTAATAGTGTTATCACTAATATATAATTAAATATTATCTTTATATTGTGTACTATATAATATTAATTGTAATCATATTATTGAGTGAATATAATATTGTATAATATAGTGTTATTAATAGTGGTATTCATGGTATTAGATAATAGTGGCTTATGGAGAGGACATTCTGGAAAGACATGAGGGATAGAACAGAGACTTCCTTTCATTTTCACTAAGTGTTCTAGCTTTTGAAATTTTTTATTACCTATTGAAAAATAAGATAACAATTTTTTTAAAGTTAATTAAAATATAAGATTATAATTAGATTTTTTAAAGTGTAGAACTTTCATTTTTAAGATGTATGAAGCATTTACCACCTTCTCCTAAATTGAGGGACTGTCATATATATAGAACATATTCAATAGTATGTGGTCAAAATTGTAGGATAGATTTTTTTTTTAATTTATTTTACTTGCTCATGAGTGTGTGGCTTCCATTGGGTAACATCATCCATATGCTTAAATATCCCCTTAGATTCTGAGGTTGTCAATAGAAATGTATTAAAACATAAAAAAGGAATATTTTTGTGTGTGTGTGGTAGAGCAGCCTATTCCTGTGGATGTCATTTTTTTACTGAAAAATATTACATTTCCATTGCAAATTGAATGTGTTTTAAAAAATAAGACCCCGTCTCTCTCTCTTCTCCCTTGGTTCTTGGCACCTAGGATGATGTTCCCGAGCTGGAGGAAGGCTTTATTGTCAGCATCATGGAGGTGCGCCTGGTGAACTCTGACTTCTCTGCAGGACAGCCCAGTGTGCGAAGGCCGGGGCTGGAAATGGCTGAGATAATGATTGAAGAAAATGATGATCCCAGAGGAATTTTTAAGTTCCACGTTACCAGAGTGAGATGAACTTTCACATACTTATAGTAATACAAAAGCTTGCACCTGCTGATTGGGCCAGTGTCCCGTATTTTCTGAAAAATAATTTACTTTTATTGTAGATATTAATAAATATCTCTCAAAGTTTTTCTTATAGACTAATTCTTAAGCTCTCTTTGAGCTAGACCAAGGGATTAAGCAAGTTTATTTATAATACATTTAAATGTAAGAGTTCTGAAGACTGAATATGCATACTTATATCCAGCTATTAATTTGAAGAGTAAAGTATAAGAACTAGTAGTAGAGATAATAAATTTAAATAGTGATGAATTGTAAGAGTTACTTTTGTCTTGCATTTTAACTTACATATTCTTTACTTAAAGGATGTTGGAGTTATTACTGCCTATGAGGTGCCTCCACCCCTGAACGTTCTTCAAATTCCTGTAGTTCGGCTGGCTGGAAGCTTTGGGGCAGTAAAGGTTTATTGGAAAGCAACAGTGGACAGTGCTGGCCTGGAAGACTTTAAGCCGTCTCATGGGATTCTTGAATTTGCAGATAGACAGGTATGTTAGTCACAGACATATTAGCAGTTTTTGGTTGTACTTCAGACATTTTATAGGCATCTACCAAATGAACGTGCAGTGGTGATGGCTAAATGTATAATATTCTAAATTCCCATGTCAGGCTAACAGAGATATTGTTAGGTAATGTATAATTTATTAATGGACATGGAGAGAGGATATAAATAAGCAAGAATCTCACCCTTTCTGAGCTTTCCCACTTTGTATTCTATTTTAAATAAAGTTATAAAAGGATAATAATTGGCTTAGAGGTGCCTAAGAATGTATAAAATATTGCCTGATGAACTAGACTATTCCTATGAATTTTAGGTTTTTTTATTCTGTTTTTTAATGTTTATAAATATAAATATTTATTTAGGATTTGCACCAAAAGTTTGTACATTTATTACTAAAGATATTTATTGTGTACATTTATTGTTATCCAACAGTTTGTTTTTTTTTTTTAACAATTAAAAAAGACTGAAGTGATAGAACAGGAGCATAGTAGTTAAAACTGGAAAAAACTGAAAAGCAGTATTCTAGATTTGGGTCAACCAGTGCTAAAATTACAAAATATTCCTTAAGATTTGTAAGCTTGTGAATTGGGCATTTTGCAATATGTAAGCATAAGATGTTTTCATAAATTTTTAAATCAGTAAGTGGACAAAGCACGTGAACAATCATGAAACTGTTAATAATTTCAAAGAGCAGTATCGATTTACACGCAGTCCGATTTTGCCTGCACAGATATGCATAGTGTACATCAACTTATTAGTTGCCCTTGGGGGATAGTAGGTACTGCTGAAAGATAAGCACGCAGATCTAGAGTTTCCTACACATAAAGGTCTGCTGTTCATATTTGAAATCATGAGGTTTTAGCAAATTTTGGACTATAAAACGTTTTCTACTAAGAGGAAGGGAAATGTAGATTTTACATTAAAAGTAGAAACAAATTTACTTTTGTTGAGGTGGCCTTCTAACTTTATATTATCAGTAGCTTATTCTTTTCAAAAAGTTAAAGTCCCATCACTTAGCATCCTTTGAATCATCACTGTTCTTAAATTTAACATCCTGTAGGGCAAGTATTCTGTGTTCCACAGTATTGACGAGGTGCAGGCATTTGGATAAGCTTATATTTTAGCCTTTGATTTTATTCAGGTTTCTGTTTCCATGAGTATGGCATCCAGGTTTTTCATTTTCTCTGTTATATTAAAGGTGGTTTTAGGTAGGAGAACCATTTCTCGATAAATGTCTATGGCATTTCCCTCTGGGATACAAGAAAGGATTTTAAATATGGACATACAGCTGGAATATTTTTGTGACCAATAGTTATATTACAAGCTGGATCGAATTATAAGTTATAAAAACTTTTAACATAGAGCCAGGCAGATGAATAAACCCCTAATCACAAACTTCTAATAATAGAATTTGGATTTTCTCATTCTTGTCTTTTTCCCTTGTAATAACACGAACAATAATTTGGAACCAAAAGGATTTACTTTAGTTGCAGAAGATAGTAATCATTTATGAGGTACAGTTTTATATCAGGTCATATTAATACCAAATATACTAAAATTTATGTTTGGGCAATGGCTATTAGAACCTGCATGACATTTAAAATATTTTTGTTCAAGAATAAGACTTCATTGTTTTTTTTTTGAATCTGTAACTATATTTTATTACTATGTAATTTCCTTTATTTTGGAAACAATGAACTGAAACCTTTTGACTTTGAAATACTATAAATATATGACTTTAAAATAATATTATGAACATAACAGGTGAAAATGCCTGCTTTTTTCTTTGGTACTATGTTTCTAAATTTCTACTAAAAATGTTTGCCATCGAAAATTAGTATCACATTCTATCCTTCCTGCCTCTCCCCCTCCTTCTTCTATCTCTCCCTCCCTCTTTCCTTTCTTCCTTCTTTTCTTTTATAGGTTACGGCAGTGATAGAAATCACCATAATTGATGATGATGAATTTGAGCTCTTGGAGATGTTCAATATTTCCTTAATCAAGGTGGCTGGAGGTGGCAGACTTGGCGATGACGTTGTGGTAACTGTTGTTATTCCGCAAAATGACTCTCCATTTGGAGTATTTGGATTTGAAGAAAAGACTGTAAGTGAAATATATCAGGGGGTGCGGGGTGCTTTCCTCTAGGCTCATTTTTCATTTCATTTATAGCAGAAAGGTAATTTTCTTTTTTTCTAGATTTCATTACTCTTTACTTAAAGCTTCTTTTCTCAAGGCTCTTTTGAGTGGACTGTTGAATTAGGGGCCAGTCCTCGAACCTAGGCAGTTTCACAGGAATGAGAGCTCTTAGCATCAGGCAGTTAAAAAGGAGAACACATTTCCATTATTGGCTGTGACAGACCACGAGGTACTTTTCTGGACTTTCTGTTCTCTACCTGCTCTGCTACCAGACTGCCATCCAGATTCTGTTACGTCCTGACCCCAGGATGGTTTGGCTGGGGAGAGATTTATATTCCTCACTTCTTGGGTCTTCTATCTTGATTTATATTGAACAAAACACTACAATCAGCCCTGACTCATGTATTTCCTTGTATTTCTTCTCTCTCCCCTCTTACTTCTCCTTGACTGCCTGCTTTCAAGACCTGCAAGAGTGAGCCCAATTATTATTGGTTCAGCCTCTGAGAGAGAAAAACCTTGACTCGTACTAAATTATCTCTACACCTTAAATATAAAATAAAGTGTATCATAATTATTGACATAATGATTACATTATAATTTCTATGATTTTATCTTTCAAAGGAAGTTTCAGGATGAAACAGCCATACGAATCTTTAGATAATTTTTATGTACATCAACTTTTCTGGCTCCTGTGTCGCCATTCCCTTTATTTTGTCACTTATAGATAATCAGTAATTCACCTTAGATCATTTTAAATAACAGCAAATAGTTCTAATGCTTATTATCTTTACTTTTCTTTGGCTGCAAGGCTAGAACTACGGCTTGCACCACAATTTAGATAGACACTAATAACGGCCTAATTATTTGATCATTGAAATTTCAACTTCATAAGAAAATGGAAACTATAAAAGAACACAGTACTTCTGCTGCTGTAGTCTCATGATACTCTTCCTTGAGAAAGGAATGAGTGGAAGTAAGTGTTTTGTAAAGGGTGGAAGATTCACACGAGAGTATCCGTGAGTGTTTTGCAGGCAGCCTAAGAAGTCTGGGAAATACAAAAGGTATAAAGAAAAAAGCCATAATATTACTGCTCTAAGGTACATACATTAGTATTTGATTATATTTCCATCCAGGCCTTCTTTGCATATATGCAGAGTAATAGTGTATATGAATATGCAGTTTATTTTTATAAAATATATGCAATGTGCTAAAAATGTATTCTCTATTAGCTTCGAGGTTAGATTATAAATGTTCAGGGTTTAAGTAGTCCAGCCTCCAGTTGATGAAACCTTATAATAATGTTTTTACTTTTCACTTAGTCACACTTTTGGACTTAGCTGTTGGGGAGTGTCTTTACGAGTTTCTCTCACTTTTTGAGAAAATGAAGAGTTCCACTATTATTCATAAAAAATTTCTATTTATTCATTTAATTTTAGCTGCAGTTGTAAAGTTTACTGCAAAAGCCTTAGTGTACCCTTGATCTGGGTACTACTGTCTTACTGTAAGAGCCTCAGATTTCCAACTTGTCTAATCATCTAAAAGTAAGATCTAAGGTGTCCAAACTCTTGTCGTGAGGAGTGAGTTGTTAAATGTAAAGCATATATAATTGGGCTTTACCCTCAGTAGGTGTCAATTGCTATTTTACTTGTTGATAACAATAGCAGTAGCTTGTTGCTCACCCTTTGTGGCTCCTTTCCTTATATCTTATCTTTTTTTTCAGCCAGAAGCTCTTGATAACATGGAATTTAATGTGTATCTATAAGATACAGTATTTTGTGCACATAGTGCATATTCTGGTAGCATTATTTGGTAATACTGATTAGATTCAGAATTGAAAAACCCTGAGACAAGATTATTGGTATTAATCTGTCAAAATTAATAAGCTGCTCCCAGGACAATGTGCTAAATATACCAAAGCCCTGGGTAAAGCAGAGACTTATGGAAATACACTTGTGAAGCTGAAACTAGAATGTTACTATTTATAGAAACAAAAAGGACTTATATATGCAGTTTGTTAATAATGGATTTTTTTTCTTTCTCACTTAACTCTCTCTTATTTGATATTTTTGGTCTCTGAGGAGTGGTATGAACAACAGTTAGTGTGAAATCAAATTATTATAACTAAATCCCAGATTCCTTTTCTCCTAATAGATGTATATCTTTGGCCCTCAGATTTCTTAGTTTTTGTGAGGCTTAAATAAGGTAAGGTGAAAATATTAGTTGCTCAGTCATGTCTGACCCCATGGACTGTAGCCCACCAGGCTCCTCTGTCCATGGAATCCTCCAAGGACGAATACTGGAGTGGGTAGCCATTCCCTTTTCCAGGGGCGCTTCCCGATTCAGGGATTGAACCTGGGTCTCCTGTGTTACAGGAAGATTCTTTACTGTCTGCGCTACTAGGGAGGCCCATAGTATATGTAAGAAGGTTCCTCCATCCATGGGATTTTCCAGGCAAGAGTACTGGAGTGGGTTGCCATTTCCTTCTCCAGGGGATCTTCCTGACCCAGGGATCGAACCCGGGTCTCCTGCATTGTAGGTAGATGCTTTACCATCTGAGCCACTGGGGAAGTCCCAATAAATATCAGTTGGCTCCAAATCTCTACTCTTGGCACCAATGCAAAATGTCATTAAAAAAAAAAAAACAACCGCAAATAGGTGTCTTTCTTGAAAATGGAAGGTGTTGTGCCATATTTTTGTATTTACATAGCAAATGCATGGAATAGGCTCAGTTTGTACTTTGCTTCACAGAGTCAATGTGTGTAATTCATATTAGGTCTGTATTATGTGGGGAGTCTTACTACCATAAAAAGAATCCCTAAATCTCAGTTCCTTAATAGTTTATTTCTTCTTTATGCCAAAGTCCTATGATGTTCTTCCAAGTTGGGGTCTTATGAATACCTCTTCTCCAACTGGCATCTCAGGCACTAGACTCTCCATCTGTGACTCTGCCTCCTCTAATCACCCAGCAAATGGAGACAAAGGGAATATGGAGATTGTGTGGGAAACTGTTGGCCAGACTGTGATTAGCAGGCTCTGCCTCTATTTTTTATGCCAGATATTCCATAACAATCTCCACCTAATTGCAAAAGAAGTTAGGAAATGCCAAGTAGCTGAGTGTCTAGGACAAAAAGAGAATGGGATTTGGTGAAGCTTTTTTTTTTTTTCTGCCACGTGATTCCATGAATAGAACTCTAGATTCAGAAATTGCGGTTGATTTTCTCTTTTTCAGGTAATGGTAGATGAATCCCTTTTGTCTGATGACCCTGATTCATATGTGACATTGACCGTTGTCCGGTCCCCAGGAGGTAAAGGAGCTGTCCGACTTCAGTGGACCCTAGACGAGATGGCTAAGGATGACCTCAGTCCTTTAAGTGGGACGCTTCATTTTAATGAGGTATAGTCATTGTCAGGATGCTTGCAGTTTTTCTCTAATTTGTCTTTGATGTTCTTTTCCATAGTATTGCTTATAAATTCATTTGATATTAATAGTATTCACTATGTCTGGAATTTTTTGAAATCATATGCACCGTGGGAAAATCACACATACATACACACCCCTAAATGTCTGAAATCAAATTTAGTTTTGACACTGCCTACATCCAACCATTAAAACTACTCTGCTGTCCACATTACCTCCCCTGATTGAGGGCAAAACCGGCCAAGCAAGCCGGGCATCCAGCTGCCGTCCCCATCTCCATCTGTCCTGTAACTCTTGCATATATTTGACAACTGAGATTGGTCAGTGTTCCCTTTTAAATACCCTTTCTTTCTGTTCCTCCTGCTCTGTCATGGTTGTGACAGTCCATGCCTCCATCATCTCTCCTTGGGTAATCTTTTAACTGATGGTCCCACTCCAAATCTTTTTTCTGTCCATCATCTGTGCCTCTGATTTATTTTTTTCGGTCAGTCGTGTCCGACTCTGTGTGACCCCATGGACAGCAGCACACCAGGTTTCCCTGTCCTTCACCATCTCCCGGAGTCTGCTCAAACTCATGTCTCTTGAGTCAGTGATGCCATCCAACCATCTCGTCCTGTCTCATTCCTTTCTCCTCCTGCCTTTCTGAAAGGAAGATCTTGTTTTGCCATTTCCTGCTTAAAATGATCCATGATGTCTTCTTACCCGTAGAACTTTCAGCTCTAAAACATAGAACACAGAGCCTCTCGGAAGGAATCCTGGCTGTACCTTCCTCCCAGTTAATCCAAGCACAGGGTTTCCATGACTCCATTCTAACTAGAGCCAACTAGTAGTTATCAGCCAGACTCTGAGGTCTTTTATCCTGGAAGGAGGGATGGCAAAGTGGAAGAGAATTGACAGGCTGATTCTAAAACCTTTATGGAGATGTAAAAGACCAAGAATAGCAAGAAACTCACAAAGAAGGATGGAGGCTGGCCTTCCCCAACTGAATTTAAGATAGTATGTATTAGAGGTAAATACGATAGTATGATTGGCTTTGGGATAGACAAGTAGACAAGAGAAGAAACTGGGGAGTCTGGATTTATCCGTCTTTCATGGTTTTTACTTTCACGTTCGCATAAATCATTCTTAAATTCATAACAATGAAAACAAAAGGGAATTAGTTAAAACCCAGAAAAACTGTAGAACTGGTGGATAAGTTTTTTAAAAAGCCACAAAAAATAATCTCACAGGATAAGACCAAGTAAGAAAGAACTGTTAAAAGAGTTAAAAACTCTTAAACAGTTAAAAGAGTTAAAAACTCTTAAACAGTTAAAACTGTTAAAAGCATAAAATTGTAAGAGATTACTTTGTATCAGTTCGGTTCAGTTCAGTTGCTCAGTTGCGTCCAACTCTTTGCAACCCCATGAATTGCAACACGCCAGGCCTCAAATGTAAACGCCTATATGAAATTGATTCTAATAGATATATAGTAGATGTAGAAAGTCTAAGCAGATGAATTTCTGTAAACGAGATAAAAAATAAGAGAGTAGAAGGTCCCCAAGGTGGCCTTCTAAAAGAAAACTGACCATACATTTAAAGATAAGATAATTCCAATGAAACATAGTCTTTTTTTTTTTTTTTTTTTTTTGAGTCTAGTGACCTTTTATGAGAGCTTTCAACACCAGGCAACACAGAAGCAAATACATTTTTTTCTTTCAATTTTCTAATTGGTGATTGGGCTTCCCTGGTGGTTCAACTAGTAAAGAATCCATCTGCAATGTGGGAGACCTGGGTTTGATCCCTGGGTTGGGAAGGGAGAAGGGAATGGCTACCCACTCCAGTATTCTAGCCAGGAGAATTCCATGGACAGTCCATGGAGTCAGTGATGCCCTCTGGCAATCCATTTGCCACTTGGGACATTCTGCCGCCTTTTTTGAGGTATTGGTTTCTCTAATGGAATTAGTGATCCCACGTCAGATGTCACAGATGTTTCAACCACTCATGTCTTAGATTTTGATATGTGATGGCCCAGGAGACCTCTCAGTTACATGGCCTAGCCCTCTGTAAAATCCTCACTTGGCATGAGAATAATTTAGAGATTACTTTGAAATTTCCTTAGTGATTTCACATAGTAATAATGAACAGTCAGTTTTCAGTTACTGGATTCTAATCACTAGATCTGCTTCCCAGATGATTAGAAAGGTTTTCTGATGTTAGCAGGATATTCATGCCAAAGTGGCAAATAGTCTGATCTTTCCCCCAAGGGAATAGGGCCATCCTTGTTCAGAGTACTGAACACCAGGAGGGATAAGCTTGTGGGTGACCCTGGATATGACTCCCTCCATCTTGTTCTTTGCTCCGCAACCTGGTGCTTTTCATTTACTTCTGCATAACAGCTTTGTTCTTGGATATTCAGCTCTGACATACCTATATCTCCACTCTAACAAATGGCGTGTAGCTAGGCACACCAGAGAAGGTGATGGCACCCCACTCCAGTACTCTTGCCTGGAAAATTCCATGGACGGAGGAGCCTGGTAGGCTGCAGTCCATGGGGTCACGAAGAGTCGGACATGACTGAGCGACTTCACTTTCGTGCATTGGAGAAGGAAATGGCAACCCACTCCAGTGTTCTTGCCTGGAGAATCCCAGGGACAGGGGAGCCTGGTGGGCTGCCGTCTATGGGGTCGCACAGAGTTGGACACGACTGAAGAAAGTTAGCAGCAGCAGCAGCAGCTCTTATATAAGATTTTTAAGAAGTATAGTACTATAAAATAGAAAAAAAGGAACTCTGAAGAAAGAGCAACTAGAGTGAAGCGATTAAAATAATACTTTTAATTCATAAAAATCTCAAAGAAAAGATGATTGCAGAACTAAGAGTCTTATTGTTTAGTCTCTAAGTCATGTCTGAATCTTTTGCCAGCCCTTGGACGGTAGCCCCCCAGGCTCCTCTGTCCATGGGATTTTCCACTCAAGAATACCGGAGTGGATTGCCATTCCCTTCTCCAGGGGATCTTTACAACCCAGGGATCGAATCTGCATCTCCTGCACTGGCAGGCGACTTCTTTACCACTTAGCCACCAGGGAAGCTTGCAATACTGAGATAAGAAGAAATAAACGGCAGAATTCAAACTGTGGAAAATTATTCAGTGATGCATGGGAAAAATTGGACTTTATTCAGTCAGCATCGGAGGAGACCTTAAAGATAAAAATGATTTCTGTCATGGTTACCTCGCAAAGTATTAAGCGTGTTGTCTTCTGTGTATTTGCTTTTCCTTGTTCTTTCTCTTCCAATCTGTACTGAAAACTTACCATATGTTCCAAGAAATTACTGAGCTAAGTGTAAGACCAGAGAGGGAAGGAATAATATGAGCTCTCTTGAGATCAACACCTGCGGAAGGAATAGGAAGGAAGCAGGAGTGGGTAGAAAGCAAAAAGCAAAAAGGGATAGTAGGTAGATAACCCTTATAAGTATTACACCTCTCACTGTGATTTACTTATATCATGCTGTGGCCATTTAACTCAAGTGATTCAACTCTCAGTGGTTGAGCTGAGAGTAAATTTTTTCAGTAAATTTGAAAGTTGTGTTCAAAATTTTTCCCTTCTTCCTGTTAAGAATCTTAATGGGATTTTTGCTCAGAGCTAATTTTTATGTAATAATTATCTCTGGAAGAAACCCGTAATTCTAAAGGGTTTAAAGAGAGGGCATCTTTAAAAAATGCTTATGAACTTAAATGTCATTCTGCTGATGAAAACATTCAAAATTTAAGTTTGGCCACTTTGAAAACACGTGTTCTCCTCTCATTTGGTGTAGACTGAGTCCCAGAAGACCATTGTGCTGCACACACTTCAGGACGCCACGTTGGAGGAGGACAGGCGTTTCACCATTCAGCTGCTCTCAGTTGATGAGGTAGAAATATCTCCAGTAAAAGGTGAGAGAGTGCGACATTTTTGGAAATTAAAAAGTATTTTTTTGGAAAAATGTGACCAAATAATCAGTAGTTACAATGATGGTTACTGTTTGCTTTTATAATTCATAAACTGTCTGTTAAAACATGAGGATGTTATTTCCTACTTGTATGACAGCTAAGGACTTTTTAAAGCTAAAATTATAACGTGCAGCATTGGTAGGGTCGCATGCCAGGGTTTTCATACTCCCTAGCTGTGTGATTTTTTAAAAAACATAAAGATGTTTACTTTAGTAGTGTTCATAAAGTAAAATATGAAAGCTTCCTAAATGACCCAACAGCAGGGGACTGGTTAAATTTAACAGAAAAGTCTGCAGGTATTCAAAAAATGTGGCAGAAAAAGCCTTACTTGCATCAAAATTAAGAACATTTAATTACATGGATAATTTTTACGTTCATAAAACTGGCTTTGTAACATGTTCAGTGTAATCCCAGTTTTCATGTGCATGTCATAAACATTAGGAATTATGTACTTGAAATGTTGATGGTGGCTTTTGAGTATCTGTATTTTCTATGCATACTTAAAATGACCACAGTTACTTTTGTAATAAAATGTTGTTTTAAAACTTAGCCTGTTATTTATGTCTCTTTCAGCCTATCTATACCTGTTTTCATCATAAAATAACTACTTAGATATTTCAGCATTTCAGAAACAGGTATCATAGTTCTCATTTGCCTATGGTCCATGTGAGAATTTGTTTCTTACATCTGGAGAAAGAGGATTAATGGTGCTAAAATGGTTTCATTATGTAATGCCATAAACAATGGCACAGCAACGTTGATATGAAAGCTTAGTTCCTGTTGCATGTCCTTTTTTGAAATTAAGAACTTCATCCTGTGCAAGGGTTTGTGGCCAAAGAAGCAGGATTCCGTGGCCAAGGAAACTCTTAGAATTGTAGAGAGTATCATATGCAGTCACCCCAGGTGTCACCTAGGGTAGTTAATCTTTTTGCATTTTATCTAGAGTACTTTCCTTCAGGCATTCGAGTCAATCATATCTTTGCATTATATTCTTACATAAATCTTAAGTCAGCTAGCTCAGTTATTTACATTGTGTTACTCAGCAGAGTTGATGTTTCTATGGACTAATTAGATGCAAGAACAAGAGTATACCGGTGGATCAAGGTAAATCATTTGTTAATATAAACAAATTCATAATGTATTCCTAACTGTGACATACTTACACTTGACAAACCCCTGTTGGTGCTTTAACCCATTGCCACAGAAAGTGATAGTGTAATAATCCCATCCTTTGTTTCTTGAAACTCTAATGTGTGCTTCTGGAAACAAGCTCATTTAAGGTAGTGCCAGATTATGACATGAATACTCAAAGTACTTGATATGATTTTTATTTCCATTTTCGTAGGAATACTTGACACATTTTATAAACACTTAGAAGCAAATGATTGTCAGAAAATTTAAAAAAAAATGGGTCCCCAAGAACTCTTGCTTTTGCTACATAGCTAACAGAGGTAGCCACATAGCCACTTATAGTGAACTGCAGAATGGTTACTGTAGGAGTGGATTAATGCATAGGGTAGAATGCAGTCCCATACTTGCTTGTCATGGGAGTGGTATTGGAAGTACTGCCCACTTTATCCTTTTCATTAAAATGTGATTGTGGGCAAGTCATTTGCCTTAGTGTGTTCAGTGCCTCTCTGCGCTTACATGTCTTCATTGGTAAAATGAGAATAATATTAGTACCTAACTTATATGCTTATCATGAAGATTAACTCACAGGATTAGTATATGTAAATCCCTTAGAACTTTGCCAGGCGTGTATTAAGTAAATACATGTGTTTTCTACATGAGCGGTATTATGTATCATCTTGAACTCAGGTAGCGCATCAATAATCATTCGAGGAGATAAGGGAGCATCTGGAGAAGTTGGGATAGCTCCATCATCTAGGCATATCCTCATTGGAGAACCCTCAGCAAAATATAATGGTACTGCCATCATCAGGTAAGGGCTTCATGACTTTTATTGCCCAGGTGAGAATTTTGAAGTTGCATTTAATTAGCATTTTTGTGCCCTGAATACATTGCTCTCAGTGCAGACATATTCTTCTTATAAACTGGTACAATCCTGTGGTAAGAGCACATTTTTTATAAACACTGAAGGTATGTTTTGACCTGTCTTGATGTTAAATCTGGAGAAGGAAATGGCAACCCACTCCAGTGTTCTTGCCTGGAGAATCCCATAGATGGAGAAGCCTGGTAGGCTGCAGTCCATGGGGTCGCACAGAGTCAGACACGACTGAAGCGACTTAGCAGGTAGCAGGATGTTAAATCTGAGGTTTGTGGTTTTTAGATGATTTGCAGAGCCCATGACGAGGAAAGCACATTGAGCGATGTCAAGAGATCTCAGCAACGTCTAGCTCTCAGCCCTGTTTTGTCATTTATGCCATAAAATAGGAGCTACTTGTATATCTGAGCTACAAAATCATTCCTTAAAAAATCATCTGAATCAAAGATTTTAAGATGTTCTAAAATTAGGACCTGTTATATAACTAAGATATTCCCAGCTGGTGCAGTGGTAAAGAATCCTGCCTGCTAATGCAAGAGACACAGGAGATGCAGGTTAGATCCCTGGGTTGGGAAGATCCTCTGGAGAAGGAAATGTCAACCCACTCCAGTATTCTTGCCTGGAAAATCCTATGAACAGAGGAGCCTGGTGGGCTATATATCCAAGGGATCTCAAAAAATATGGACACAAATTAGCAACTAAACAAAACAACAACAACATTATGATCATAGGCAATTTTGTTTATTATAAATTCTCTCAAAAAAATAAATAAATTCTCTCATGAGGGGTGGAATAGCAACTATCAATAAAATAGCTGGATTTATGTTAAAACTTTTATCTTTTTGGTTGTTTTTCCAGTAGTATTGCATGTATGAAGTGTTTCCTGTTCTTTAGTCTGTTTGAGCTTTGTACCTTGTGTAGTAGGTGAAGAATCTGTACATGCATTTTTTTTTAAATTCCTTTCAACCTTATGCTTTTAGTGTGCAGCTTTTGCCAGTATTCTTGTCAAGCAGATTTATACAAGCTCGGTATTTTGGGTGTTGTCTTGGGATTATCTGACTTTCATTTGCTTTATAGCTGATAGATACGGTTATTTAAATGCAAATAATGTTCTTAAAATAATGCCATTTGCAACAACATGGATGGACCTAGAGACTGTGGTACTGAATGAAGTAAGTCAGGCAGGGAAACGCGAATATCATATGCTATCGCCTGAATGTGGAATCTAAAAAAGGGTGCAAATGAACGTACCTACAGAATGGAAATAGGCCCACAGATGCAGAAAGCAAATGATCACCAGAGGGTAGGGTTGGGGAGGAATGAATTGGTACTGAATGAAGTAAGTCAGGCAGGGAAACGCAAATATCATATGCTATCGCCTGTATGTGGAATCTAAAAAAGGGTGCAAATGAACGTACCTACAGAATGGAAATAGGCCCACAGATGCAGAAAACAAATGATCACCAGAGGGTAGGGTTGGGGAGGAATGAATTGGTACTGAATGAAGTAAGTCAAGCAGGGAAACGCGAATATCATATGCTATCGCCTGTATGTGGAATCTAAAAAAGGGTGCAAATGAACGTACCTACAGAATGGAAATAGGCCCACAGATGCAGAAAGCAAACCTTTATGATTACCAGAGGGTAGGGTTGGGGAGGAATGAATTGGGAGATTGGGATCGATATATACCCACTGCTATGTGTAAAATGGGGCTTCCCCAGTGCCTCAGATCGTAAAGAATCTGCCTGCATCATGGGAGACCTTGGTTTGATCCCTGGGTCTGGAAGATCCTGGGGAAGGGAATGGCAACCCACTCCAGTGTTCTTGCCTGGAGAATCCCTTGGACAGAAGAGCGTGGTGGTCTACAGTCTATGGGGTCGCAGAGAGTAGGACAGGACTGAACAACTGACGCTTTAACTTTACTTTGATATGTAAAATAGATAACTAACAAGAACCTACTGTATAGCACAGGGAACTCTGCTTCATACTCTATAATGACCTATGTGGGAAAAGAATCTAAAAAAGAGTGGATATATGAACATACATAAGTGATTCACTTTTCTGTACACCTGAAACTAATACAGCAGTATAAATGAACTGTACTCTAACACCAGGTTTAAAAAAATGCATAATGTTCTGGGAATAAATGAACATTTGTTATTGTTGAAGGACACAGCAAATATCTAGGAAAAGCTCTTTCAATAAAAGTGTACTGAAATATACACTTTACATTGTTGTAGCCTTATTCGTGGCCCAGCGATTTCTGGGGAGGTCACAGTGTCCTGGAGGATAGTCCCTCCTTCCTTGGAGGAATTTGCTGAAACATCAGGAAAGCTGGCGATGCGAGATGGACAGTCTGCGGCCGTTGTAGTGATACAGGTATCTTGGTTACTGATTGCTGTCACGCCCTTTGCTGTCAGTGTGCGTGTGTGGTTGGGGGGTAGGGTTAATATCACAGCTTGTTTTCATTGCTTATGTGATATATATTTTTCTTGAAATGTTCAGCTTCTGCTGCGAATGGCTCTTTCTGTCCGTCTCTAGGCTTTGAACGATGACCTTCCCGAGGAAAAGCGTTTCTATGAGTTTCAGCTCACTGAGGTCAGCGAGGGCGGAGTGTTGAGCGAGTCTAGCACCACCGCCACCATCACCGTGGTGGCCAGTGACTTTCCCTATGGCCGGTTCGCCTTTTCGCAAGAGCAGCTGCGAGTGACGGAGGAAGTACAAAAGGTAGCGTGTGAAATGCTTAAAGCCGTAGATGTCACTTTTTATCTTTTGTATCATGAGCGATCTTTAAAATGTGTTTCTATGTTCACATTCTCAAGCTGATTTTCACAGCTGATTTCATGTGCTCCTGCTGTCATTTTAATGTCGACTTTATATACTTTTTTATCAATTTGCATAGAACTTCCAGATAATCCTGGTAAGTAAAATTAGAGACACTCAAAATTAAGTCTGGCCTGGTAGAGTACTCACCCAAACCAAATGAAAAAACACTGCTTCTCGCGCAGGTTAACCTCACAGTCATCCGATCGGGTGGGTCTTTTGGCCGCGTGAGGCTCTGCTTGGAGGCTGTGAGCGGGACAGCTGAGGTCGGCGTAGACTTCTTGCCTCCACCCGTGCAGCTCCTCTTTGAAGCCAAAGAGACGATGAAAATTGTGCACATTGAAATCCTTGATGACAGCCTTCCTGAAGGTCCTGAGGAGTTTTCCCTCATGATGACAGAGGTGGAACTCCTGGGAAGGTAAAGTAAAAGAGAAAAATAGGAGAAAGAGAGAAAGGATGAGTCAAAGCTGGGCTGTGCAGGGATTAATTCTAAGCTCTAAGGTGGTCTACCCCGGCTTTTTCTCAACATTCATGTGACGCTGGAACAGGACATGGTGGCAAAGGCTGTTAATTATTCCACGTTGTAAAATATAATTTTTTTTTCTGAAAGTTGAATGTATGCATTTCCATTGTGTAGTCACTCTGCATAGCAAGAGAATTGGACACGGCGTAAGCTGGTAGTAATTGGTGAGAAAAGAGAGGAGCTGTTCTCTAGGTCAAAGATCAGCTGGCGGGGCTGATTTTGGTTCCTCCATCTCTTGTCTGTACACCATGAAACAGGCTAGACTGAGAGATTTCTTTCCTTGGTATCTCTGAAGACTGTATTGTCTTCTTTGTGGATGAATGAGGTAGATATTTGCCCAAAGTTGTTTTTAAAGCAGGGGAATTTTTGAGTCAGAGATAGTTGGTGGGTAGTGCACCAGGGATTCAGTGAAGATCAAGAATTAGCCCTGTTGAGACTCTCCTGTTCTCTGATTTAGTGGGAGCGACTTGCTTAACAGGGTGGGGAACACATGTTCCGTGATGAAATGGATGAAATGCTCAGAGCTTGAGTGGCATAAGGAGCACCTCGACACCTCTGGCTCATGCATAACCTTCAGCTGGAATCATGTTTGTATTTAGATAGTTCTTAGAGGAAGTTTACTTGTGCATGCAGTGAAAATGTTTTTGCGTTGGTGATATTAATGCCAATCTTTAAAGCTTTCTTCTAACTAAAATATTTCCCTGAAGGAGGCAGGATGTATATCATTCCCCTGGGAAGAATTAGCTGTGAGCTGACAAACCCTTCAAATCTTCAATTTCCAGAAATGAGTCTATGTCTGATGATGGGAATGAATTTGTCCTTATAGTAAATGTATAAAACATGCACTGGTCAGTTTTAATTAATTGAGTGAACTTTGATAAGCATAGCACATTATGTGTGATATTTATTATATCTGTGTTTTTAACTAAGTAGGGCTTGAAGCATTTGTCCCATTGCTATCCTTTAAAAAACCCAATTCCTACTTAAGCCTAATTCTAAGGAAGTAATGTTTTTCTTCCAGATGCATTTCCAGGCTTACTTTGATCTGAAAAGGATAGTATAAACCCAATTTTCCTAGTTTCTAGAAAACGTATTGCCTTGATATTAAGTTATGTTAAGCAGCTAAGCCATAATCCTTCTCAGACTATTGATAACAGTTTATTTGAATATTTTAATGCCCAGTTTTATAATTTTGCCTTATATATAATCATATTAATGAGCTTTCAAACTTTCAAAGCTAGGTAGGTTAAAAATACTAGGTAGAATTTGGAAATTGAAGGAGGGACTAAAGTGGTTTAGTGTGTGTTCAGCGGTACCTTCCTAGCCCTAGAAGTTCATTTTCCAACTTCTTCCCAATTTCCTTATAGTTTTATTATCTTCCCATGGCCTACGTTTAGTGACAGTATATTAGTTTTTATTTTATCCAGGCAGTAATAACTGAGAGCGGTGCAGAAATCTATTTCAAACATCATTTCAGAAAAGAAAAGTATTTTCGTGTTGAGCTTCATAAGACTCAATTACAGGAGCTAGTAGGACCCTTCTTCAGTTCATGCTAAGCAATTATGTACTCAGTTTATTTTATTTTATTTTTTATGACTTTGCAAGAGGGTATGATTTTACCATCCAAGAAAATGGACTTCAAATAGACCAACCTCCTGAAATAGGAAACATCTCCATTGTCCGAATCATCATAATGAAAAATGATAATGCAGAGGGAATCATTGAATTTGACCCAAGGTATACCACCTTTGAAGGTAGGTTCAGTAACCTTACTTATAAATTTAGCACCAATTTCTGATCAGAGTACCTGAGCATGACATTGTCAGTTTGAATTCCTACATGCATTTTCTTGGTTTGGGGGGGGTGTGTGTGTATTTACATATATACTTTGTATTTATTTATGTCTTTATGTGTATATATTTGTATTCATTTTTAAAACATATTTTGAGTTACTTTTGGCAGTCTTGAATTTCATTGTGTATGGCAAAATGAAATGGTTAGGAATAAGGCATTTAGAAAAATTATGATTAATTTTGGGATTATTGAAATGTTTATATTTTGAAGAGTTTTATGAGTATAGTTCTAATTTATGCAGTGTTTAATTTTCTTTGCAATTAAAAATGAATGGAATATTCACTTTCTAATGAATAATCACCTTTGAAACATTTTACTGAACTGCAGGCACAGGCAGTATCTGGACTCCCAGTCATCCCAATCATGCTTTCTTCAAACAGTTCCTAATAGCAGCTTGCCTTCTGTTGCCAATTCTCCCCTCATGTAGAAGTGGAATGTGGAATATATGATTATACATCCCATAGAAGGGTAGAAGAAGTTCGCTGCCTTTCTGTTTTTATTCAAAGGCAGAAAATGAATATACCTTTCAAAATAAACATTTTATCTTATTATTGCAATCAGTTTATCACCTTCATCGCCTCTGTCAAATTCTTTTGTTATCTGCCACTTTAAAGTTCATCAGAAATCACTTTAGGAGTGATTTATCATTGGCTTCATGGGTAGCATCATAGAAGACATCATCATTTTGCAGACTTCAGCCCACAGCAAGTAGAAGTCAGGCTGCCTTTTTACACCAAGGAAAAAATGGGGTCTTTTTTCTGTTCTCTGATTTCCGTTTGATTCACGGTCTTTGGGAAAATTTGGGGCAATGCACAGTGATAATTACAATGTAAATTCAGTATTACTTAGCCATGGCTGTTATGAACTCTACTAAATGATATTTTAATATACTGATATTAGTATAGCTGAAGAAGAAATAAACTTTTGAATAGAATTCTTAAGTTGAAATCAAACATTGAGGATATATGTTCAGATTTACAAGTAGATAGAAGGTGAAAAATGTAATAGAATCATATTTACATCTGGACTTTTAAAACACTTATATGATATAAATAACATGTACCTTATTTTTTAATGTTACCAATGTTTCAATTAAATATGCAGAAACAATCCAGAATGGTTTCCTTTGAGTACAGTATACATGTTTTAAGTGTTTTTTGTGTTCGTCTACCATTATCTACCACTTTGTCTACCAGTAAGGGTTAGTGGAGGTGATGGAATTCCAGTTGAGCTATTTCAAATCCTGAAAGATGATGCTGTGAAAGTGCTGCACTCAATATGCCAGCAAATTTGGAAAACTCAGCACTGGCCACAGGACTGGAAAAGGTCAGTTTTCATTCCCATCCCAAAGAAAGGCAATGCCAAAGAATGCTCAAACTACCGCACAATTGCACTCATCTCACACGCTAGTAAAGCAATGCTCAAAATTCTCTAAGCCAGACTTCAGCAGTACGTGAACCGTGAACTTCCAGATGTTCAAGCTGGTTTTAGAAAAGGCAGTGGAACCAGAGATCAAATTGCCAACATCCACTGGATCATTGAAAAAGCAAGAGAGTTCCAGAAAAACATCTATTTCTGCTTTATTGACTATGCCCAAGCCTTTGACTGTGTGGATCACAATAAACTGTGGAAAATTCTGAAAGAGATGGGAATACCAGACCACCTGACCTGCCTCTTGAGAAACCTATATGCAGGTCAGGAAGCAACAGTTAGAACTGGACATGGAATAACAGACTGGTTCCAAATAGGAAAAGGAGTACATCAAGGCTGTATATTGTCACCCTGCTTATTTAACTTATATGCAGAGTACATCATGAGAAGCACTGGGCTGGAAGAAGCACAAGCTGGAATCAAGATTGCCGGGAGGAATATCAATAACCTCAGATATGCAGATGACACCACCTTTATGGCAGAAAGTGAAGAGGAACTAAAAGCCTCTTGATGAAAGTGAAAGTGGAGAGTGAAAAAGTGGGCTTAAAGCTCAACATTCAGAAAACGAAGATCATGGCACCCGGTCCCATCACTTCATGGGAAATAGATGGGGAAACAGTGGAAACAGTGGCTGACTTTATTTTTCTGGGCTCCAAAATCACTGCAGATGGTGATTGCAGCCATGAAATTAAAAGATGCTTACTCCTTGGAAGAAAAGTTATGACCAACCTAGATAGGATATTCAAAAGCAGAGACATTACTTTGCCAACAAAGGTCCGTCTAGTCAAGGCTATGGTTTTTCCAGTGGTCATGTATGGATGTGAGAGTTGGACTGTGAAGAAAGCTGAGCGCTGAAGAATTGATGCTTTTGAACTGTGGTGTTGGAGAAGACTCTTGAGAGTCCCTTGGACTGCAAGGAGATCCAACCAGTCCATCCTAAAGGAGATCAGTCCTGGGTGTTCATTGGAAGGACTGATGCTGAAGCTGAAACTCCAATACTTTGGCCACCTCATGGGAAGAGTAGACTCATTGGAAAAGACTGATTCTGGGAGGGATTGGGGGCAGGAGGAGAAGGGGACAACTGAGGATGAGATGGCTGGATGGCATCACTGACTCAATGGACGTGAGTCTGAGTGAACTCCGGGAGTTGGTGATGGATAGGGAGGCCTGGCGTGCTGCGATTCATGGGGTCACAAAGAGTCGGACACGACTGAGCAACTGAACTGAACTGAAGGGTTATTTACTTGTATGTGGCACACAGAGGCAAAATGCCTTGCTGATGATTAAGTCAATGATTTAAATTCTAGCTTACACTGCTCACTATAACTTTCAACTTTTGACACACTGTATTTCTCCTAAAAAGTAAGTCATGAAGTGTTCGCTAATGGTTCTTTAAAGCGAGAAATGAACTGCAGAAAAATTGAGTGCTTGCATCATCCTGTTATATTTAATTGTCATGTTTAAGTGAACCATAGTAAAGTCAGTTTCTTTGGCTGGCATACCAATTCATTGCACATTCCTGTTCCAGTGGAGGAAGACATAGGGACGATCATGATTCCCGTGCAGAGGCTTCACGGCACTTACGGCCGTGTGACGGCTGATTTCGTCTCTCAGAGCTCCTCTGCGGTTCCTGGTGGTGTCGATTATGTACTGCATGGTAGTTCAGTCACCTTTCAGCATGGGCAGAACTTAAGTTTTATAAATGTTTCCATCATTGATGACGATGAAAGGTAATACTGTTTCGTATGTAACATGCACATTCGTAAATCATGAGTATTGTGTTTCGGTCTTTACCTATGTTTTGCACTGAAAATAGAATTTTAGATTATAGTTGTGCCCATGGAGAAATGAGTAAGGAATTCTAGGGGGTGGGATACTGGAGTAGGGTACTGGCGCAGGGTTCTGGCGCAGGGTTCTGGCGTAGGGTACTGGCGTAGGGTACTGGCGCAGGGTAATGGAGTAGGGTACTGGCGCAGGGTACTGGCGCAGGGCAAAAGGGACTGAGAGACCGTAGTGATTATGCGTCACTTTTTCTCAAACAGAAGAAGAAATACTGATTTTTGTTCTTCTAGATTGAAAAGTCTATAGTTAGAATGTGGAAACATCCTGCACATCATTTCCTTAAGTCATTAAACAATTAAAAAGAAGGGCAGAAAATCTAATAACTTGCAGGTTATGTAATAGTGGAGTTGATCATTTCACGCTTCTAGCTAAGCACCCTCTCCTTAGTGCTTGGTGTGTGACTACTGTGCCTTGAATATGTATGACCAATTTGGAAAATGACTAGTTATTTGGGTTTTAGAAGCATTTTATTATGTTTAGACTCACAGAATTGCTCTTTCTTGCTATGCAGTGAATTTGAGGAGCCCATTGAAATCATGCTCATTGGAGCTACTGGCGGAGCGGTCCTTGGGCGCCACCTAGTGTGCAGAGTCACGATTGCCAAGAGTGACTCTCCTTTCGGTGTAATAAGATTTCTCAATCAAAGCGGAGTTTCTGTTCCTAATCCCAATTCCACAATGGTTTTACCCTTGATGCTGGAGAGGACCGGAGGACTCTTGGGAGAGATTCAGGTAGAGTTATTTTTTCCCCCATGATTTTTAAAATATATTTCTCAAATATATTCATTTATTCCCAGTCAGTAATATTTATTGATTACCAAGTAGATGTAAAGCAGTTTCCAAATCCTGTGAAATACATAAAATGTATGAGGTATCCAGCTGCCTTCAGGGTACTCTTGAGAGAAAGTTAACAGTTAAATGAAGGATTTTGGTAAAATTCATTTTGTCAACAAGTACATTTGTTGAGTGCTTTCCATGTGCCAGACCCTGTCACAGTCCCTGAGAACACACAGGTTAGGAGGACACAGTTCGTCCCTGCTCTCTTAGAATTGTAAAACAATAAGCAAACAGATTGCTATAAACTTCCGTCTTAGAACTGCTTTTGCTGCATCCCACAGATTTTGGATCGCTGTGTTTTTGCTGTCGTTTGTTTCTCGGTCTTTTTTGATTTCCTCTTTGATTTCTTCAGTGATCCATTGGTTGTCTAGTAACATTGTTTACTGCCGGCTACCCTTGATTAGATGGTAAGGGTGTGATATTTAAGATGAAAGAGGTGCGCATGTAACCATTAGGGGGCTGAGCGTTTGGGCAGAAGAATGAGACAGTGCAGATCTACAGACCTGGTATGCTTGCGGTGCGAAGAGGTCCACGAGGTGGGTGGGCTTGGAAATGAAGGGATAACAGCCCAAGTTAGATCACAGGGGCCTGTAGGTGTTGGACCTCAGAGAACTTTCTCAATCAGACTGAAGATGAGTTGAAGTGCCAGTAGGATGCCATTGGAGAGTTTTAAGGAAAGGAATGATATCAGTGTCACCGGGTCGTCGGCTCACTTAGAACCGCCGAGAAGGAAGTAGGTTGTCTAAAAGCCAGAGTAGGAGCAGGGAGGGGAGTGAGAAGCGTGTCACCCTCTAGAGCCCACAGCAGAACTAACAATGGCTCAGACAGGGAGAGAGGTCGAGATGGCCAGGCGTATTCTAGAGGTTGAGGGTATTTTGGAGGAAAAATACACGAGGGCCGATGGAGCCTGAGGGACAGAGAGGAATAAAGGATAACCTAGAAATTTTAGAGGAGCAACTGGTTACATTGTAATGCTGTTTATCAAGATGTGGCAGCTTGGGGAAAAGTAAGAGTTCTGCTTTGGCTTTGTTGATTTGGGATAGCGGCAGGACACCCCAGTGCAAGGGTCAGGAAGGCAGTGGGGTGTGCAGGTATGGGTTGGGGGAGATCAGGGCTGCAAACACCGATCTGAAAGATGGGACACACTCGGAGGCATTTGAAACTCTGAGGCCTGAGGAGTGTAGACAGGGATAGAAAAGAGAGAGACCCAAGTCCTGGGCCCCCAGCATTTATGGATTTGAGGAGGGAGAGCCAGCCAAGAAGACTGAGATGTAGAGAAGGAAAATTAGGACGACTTGTGCCAGATAAGTATCATGTAAGCCAAGGAAGATGGGACACAGTGTTTCCAGAGAAAGAAGTGGTCAGCTGTGTCTCATGCCGATCAAAGATCAAAGAAGCAAAGACAAGTGGATGTGAAAAGTATATAATTCTTTATGGATGTGAAAAGTATATAATTTTAAATTACACAAACTTTAAATGATGCCTTTGTTGCAACATAAAAATTCTGTTTAACTCTGAACATTTCTGTTTTTCTTATACTAGGTTATTTAAGTGTACTTGTTGCTGCATACCCAACACTTTTCACTTGATTCAGATAGGTTTTGATGAACAGAACCTGTGCACTAGCAAGACAGTTTGTACTTGTATTTATCAGAGTTTGTATGTGTGCTCAGTTGCTTAGTCAGGTCTGATTCTGTGGCCCCATGGACTGCAGCCCGCCAGGCTTCTCTGTCCATGGGATTCTCCAGGCAAGAGTACTGGAGTGGGTTGCCATTTCCTCCTGTAGGGGGTGTTCCCGACCTGGGGTTTGAACCTGGGTCTCCTGCTTTGGCAGGCAGATTCTTTACTACTGAGCCACCTGGAAAGCCCTATAAAGTTTTTATTACTCATATATAAATATATATATATATGTTTAGAGTATGTACTTTTGTATTTTTGGTATCCTGTGATGGTGACAAATGACCAGGTATTCAGATTTTTCATTACTTATTAGACGTTGTTGCTCATGAAAATGGGTATTCTATAGATTACATAGTTTATGTTTGTAAAGATTATTTTAAACAACATGAGTTGATAACATAGGACTTTGTGGGAGATATTCTAGAATAACTTTCACATGTATGTATATATTTTTAATACTGTGTGTATATTTTTAATATATACTATATGTATATATTTTTATCCTGCAGAGTAATTCTTTGTTTAAAGCTGATTGTTTTCTTTAAAAAACAAACACCCTGCAGGTGAACTGGGAGATCGTAGGACCCAATTCTCAGGAAGCCTTACCATCACAGAATCGAGACATCGCAGACCCAGTGAGCGGGTCCTTCTCTTTTGGAGATGGGGAAGGTGGAGTGAGAAGCATCATTCTCGTTATCTACCCACATGATGACATTGAAATTGAAAAGACTTTCATTATTAAACTTGAACTTGTGAGAGGAGAAGCTCAATTAGACTCCACAGCTAAAGATGTTACATTAACAGTAAGTCTGACTTTATTTTTCCCACAGAATTTAGGCTTTAAAGGATCTTTCAGAAAACGTGCTTACATTTGTTGAAACTCTATGGGCTTATAATGAATTAAAAGTTATAAAACCCAATGAAGTCGTAGTAATTCCTGTGGGTCAGATGTTCTGGTTGTTATATTAGTTTATTACATAACCTGATTATTGGTAATTTTTTAAGATACTGAGAAATAGTTATTTTACACTTTTTGAGAAAATTTGATGCTTTGGGGAGATTTGGCACTTTTCAAGAGGAGGCATTTGTTGTATCATAAACATTGGATATCTTTGCCATTAAAGGGTGTCAGAGTTCACAGGTAATCACAAGTCAGACTGTTGAAAGGAAGAATGGTACTTTTTCAGTCAGTGCAGTGATGGTGTGAGTCAGATCTAGATACAGTTTATTTGGTATGAATCACCCAGTCCATTGGGGCAGAAAATCCTGGAGACCAAAGTTACCAAAAAAAAGGTAGAGAGATGCACCTTGTTCTAAGTTTGGAAAAGCCTGTTTTATATGGGGTCTGTATCAATCAGATACAGAGAACTGGAGAACTGAAACTGTTAATGTTGGGAGACAGATATGAAGAAAGAAAGACATTCTGTAAGGAATTATATCCCATAACTGTGGGGCTGGCAAGTCAGAATCCGTAAAACAGGTAGAAGGAATCCATAAAGCAGAATCCATAAAGCAGGCAGGAAGCTCAGGAACGAACTGAAGTTGCCTTCTTGAGTCTGAATTTTGTGGCGCAGGCCAGCAGGCTGGAAATGCACGCAGGATTCCTAAATTGTGGTCTTGAGGCAGAATTCCTTTTTCTTTGGGAAGCCTCAGTGTTTAAAGCTTCCATCTTATTGGATGAGGTCCATCCACATTACTGAGAATAGTTTTATTGACTTTGTTAGCTGGTTGTCAGTTTTAACCACATCTAAAATATCATTACAGCAACATCTGGATATCATTTGAGCAAACAGTTGGACACTTTAGCCTAGTCAGGCTGACACATAAAATTAACCATCACGGGGCCATTACCTCTCTCCATATTATCACTATAAATGCATCATAACCAGTAGAAAGAGGTTGGCTAAACTTAACTGGTTAAATGAGGTGAACATGAGGTGAGTAAAGCTAATTCAAGCTTTGAAGTTCTATCCTTTTGAGGTTCTACAAATTGTCACTTTCTGAACACTTATTCCCCTTATCCTTGAGGAGTAAGAACCTTCTTGCTTTAGGTAACCGTCAGGGAAATGAAGGTTTTTAAAAGTTACATAGCCAGATACAATCATGCCCAAGAGTCGCGACTGTGTTTCTTTCATCCCCTCAGTTTGTCTTGTACATACACAACGTATCAGGGCACTGAACTTGGATGCTGTGATTTCGTCCATAGTTGATACAATGTCTCCCCTCTGCTCTCTTTCTAGATAGAGAAGTTTGGTGATCCTAATGGAGTGATTCAGTTTGCTCCTGAGTCTTTGTCCGAGGAGACCTATTTGGAACCATCCACTCTGGAAGGGCCCCTGATCATTACCTTCTTTGTCAGAAGAATCAAGGGTGTTTCAGGAGAGATCATGGTACCGTTTTTCTTTGGATTTTTAAGCAGAGTAATCGTTTGCCTGATGGTTGTGGTTGAGAAGAACAGAGAAACTGTGTGTTCTGGAGAATTAGAGTTTTTGATAAACTGAAGCGACATGAATTTTCACACATGCTGAGGTTCACCGAGGCCCCTTTGGGCTGGCTCGCTGGCACCAACCTCTGGTTATCTCTTTAAATATTCATTTGCAGTTAGGTTAAAAAGATCTTTCTCATATTTAATCACAAAGAATATGATTGAACTATTTTGTAATTTATTGTTTGCTATAATGTGAAGCTTTTTCTACTTAACAAGACTATCCATGATTTTTACAAATTGCTTAATATATTCTTTATTCTCAATATCATTGAGATGTCCTTATAAATTATCAAGATATTCATTGAACAGGTCAAGGTTATTTGTTTGCTAGCTAAATTTGTTTTGTGAAATGTCTCTATAAACTTAGCTTTTCCCCTGTACTGGAGATTAATTGTTACTTTTCTTCAGTTGAAACTTTATGGATATAAAAAATTTTTGGAAAATAAATTTTTTAGAGATTTTTTTGGGAGAAATTCTTAATTTTTAAAATGTTAGGTATCCTCTTTTTATTAAAAAACAAACAGAAACAAATTCAAATGTGAATATCAGATTATCTGCTTACGTTTTACCCTCAAACACGGTCTTGGTTCACTGTTGAATGTACTTGTGGAACTGGTATGGTATTTTAAAGTTAACTTGTTTCTCTTTATCTTTTCAAATTATGTTTATTAATTTAGAAGCAGGTGAAATGAGATTTTGTCATCCTGTCCTGCAAATGGCATATAATAGCCTGAAAGAGTTAAGACAGTTTCTGAATTACTTAAGTAGAGATACTTGGAAAATTTAAATTTGAATATATTGATGCACACTTATATAGGGAAGCTTTTTATATATAATTGAGGTAAACGAATTTAAGGGATTTTGATTAAAAACACTGTGTTATATAACTTTGTTGGTTTTCTTCCTTTTGTTTTAGGTTTATTGGGAATTAAGTAGTGAGTTTGATATTACTGGAGACTTTCTTTCTACAAAAGGAAGTTTCACCATTGCTGATGGAGAAAGTGAAGCCAGCTTTGATGTTCATTTGCTGCCAGATGATATTCCTGAGATAGAGGAAGTGTATGTGCTCCAGCTTGTTTTAGTAAAGGGAGGAGCAAAACTGGATACAGAAAAATGTGTCATTCGGTTCTCTGTTTCTGCAAATGACGACCCGCATGGAATTTTTGCCCTGTATTCAGATCATCAGTCCATACTTATTGGGCAGAACCTTCGTAGATTCATCCAAATTAATGTAACCCGGCTTGCGGGCACATTTGGAGATGTGGCTGTTAGATATCGAATATCATCTGACTCTAAGGAGCAGTCTGTTGTTACAGAAAATGCAGAGAGGCAGTTGGTGGTCAGAGATGGTACCAGATATAAAGTGGACTCAGTGCCAGTCCAGAGTCAGGTTTGTAGCATCTCTTTCGTTTTTCCAGTCATTCTGAAAGACTCCTTCAAGAAAACCCTTGTTAATCTCATGATCAGTTTAAAATCTGATTGAGATATTTAAATGGAACCGTGGAAAATGCCTTAGAAAATGCATAGTAATTTTTGGGTAATACATATACTGCTGCTAAGTCGCTTCAGTCATGTCCAACTCTGTGCGACCCCATAGACGGCAGCCCACCAGGCTCCCTTGTCCCTGGGATTCTCCAGGCAAGAACACTGGAGTGGGTTGCCATTTCCTTCTCCAACGCATGAAGTGAAAAGTGAAAGTGAAGTCGCTCAGCCGTGTCTGACTCTTAGCAACCCCATGGACTGCAGCCTACCAGGCTCCTCCGTCCATGGGATTTTCCAGGCAAGAGTACTGGAGTGGGGTGCCATTGCCTTGGTATTTGCAAATTATAAGTAAATAAGTATCTGTTCCTTCCTAGAGATAAAATATATTTGTCTAGATAGTAGAAGGCAGTTATTTAGTTCTTCAGAATTCCAGGAATTGTTCCAAGTGCTGCACACACTCACATTACACACACATGTACACACTGGATGCTTATTGAGGGGGAGATATTTGTAGGCTTCCTTGTGCTCCTATCTGGAGAAGGAAATGGCAACCCACTCCCGTATTCTTACCTGGAGAATTCCATGGATGGAGGGGCCTGGTGGGCTACAGTCCATGGGGTCACAAAGAGTCGGACACGACTGAGTGACTAACACTTGTGCTCTTACCGAAGAGCAGTGCAGTGAGAGATGGATACATGTTTCCTGGGGTCTGACGGGGCTACATGGTATCTGCTCTTCTCTCCTTAAAAATCTGCCACCCAGGAAGTCAGCTATGGGTTTTTTTGTTAATGAAGAGAGAGGACAGCAAACTATTCTGCCAACATATCAGGTGAGAGTGGCAGGAACCAAGTGGGTGCCCAGCAACCTTTCTCACTCTGAGCCACAGAAAGTGATTTGAGGGACTCTTTGTCTCAATCCTTCCAAGAGGATACCTAATGTCATTCCATATGCACGGGAGAGCAGTTCATTTATTTCACACATGGGATGCAATGCAGCAGTGGGGATTCCTATTTCATGCCCATGAAAGTCTGTGCCAGAGGGTAGCCAGATTGGAGTTGTCTCGAAAATGGTATGAGGTGGATTATGAAGTTAGGAGACAGTAAAAAAGGTCATTGGAAGAGTGTGTGTTTCTGTGGTGGAATGGCGATGAGCTGAATTCTGAAGTCTTTGATGAACATACAGATGGATTCCATGAAAGGTGAAACGTTTGGGTGCCTGCCAGTGTTATTCAGGAAAGGACTACAGAAGTGAGGCAAGACCCTTGTCATTCTTCCTCAACGCAACTCCCCACCTGCTCCAGAGGTGCCGGAAGATTGGTGGAAAGGTCCAAGAAGGGCTGGAGAAGCACTAAAAAGTCATGCCTGATCCCTTTCCCACCTTAGATCTTGAGCTGTGCATTGAGCAAGAACTGGGATAAATAGAGGAGCTTTAATGGAGTGTGAGATGAAAGTTTTTACTGGTATGGATCTGGCCTTTACCTTCATAAAAAATGACAGGAGGCTTTGAGATCTACACACAACATTGTCAAAGATAAGAGGACAGAAATGAAACAGCTTCCTGTCTATAGTCCACTAAGTTCAGCCCACTCAGGAATGGATGACATTTAAGCCTATGATCCATAGAAAATTGGCTACCTTTTGACATCTTATACTAATTGGTACCTACTATACAGCCTTTTGATCTTTTTGTGCGCTCGAGTTTTTTACTTTTGCTGTTGAATCAGCTGGGAAAATGGAGGCATCTTAGTGAGCCCTGGGATCCATGGTTATTCCTACATCCCTGAAGTTGTTTAAGAAATTGACTCAATAACATGGCTTTGTTGTATCAATTTTTGAATTCATGTCCTATATCCCCCAGTTCTCAAGACTGGAATAAACAGTGCAAAGCTGGGGAAATGAGAGATGGATTAAGGTAATCAGAATATTATTATATCAAGTCTCATTCACAAATTAGAAGAGTTTAAAAAAAAAAACTGTGTGCTTTAGTTATGTACTTGAAATATTTTCCCATAACGATCTGTGTAACATTAGCTTCTGAACACACTCAAGTTCAAATCTCTGTTATTGAGCCCTAGGAGGTCTTCCTTTAACTTTTCTAGGAATAGCTGTGTATTTTTTTATACACGTTTCACTTAGCAATAAGGCATGCCACAGTGAAGGTTATGCTATTCTTTTACAATGTGGATAATACAAATTCAGTTCAGTTCAGTCGCTCAGTCATGTCCAACTCTTCACGACCCCATGAACTGCAGCATGCCAGGCCTCCCTGTCCATGACCAACTCCTGGAGTTTACCCAAACTCATGTCCATTGAGTCAGTGCTGCCATCTAACCATCTTATCCTCTGTCGTCCCCTTCTCCTCCTGCCTTCAATCTTTCCCAACATCAGGGTCTTTTCGAATAAGTCAGCTCTTTGCATCAGGTGGCCAAAGTATTGGAGTTTCAGCTTCAACATCAGTCCTTCCAGTGAACACCCAGGACTGATTTCCTTTAGGATGGACAAATTACTCTCTGACTAATTACATAAGAAAGCTGAAATATATGATATATATATATCATATATGTTTATCTCACAGGGAGTAAGATCCTTGGTCTGCCTAGCTTTTAGATTATCTCTTGGGGTACCTGAGACATTTTGAAGGATGATCATCCTCTTTTCCTTTCACTTTGAATGCTTAATGGTACAGTTTATAAAGATCTTAACTTTCCTAATACCTTAACTTTCCTTTGAGGTATCTATGGATATCTTCATATCTGTTCTGAACCTATATTAATTATTTTTACTATTTCTATTTTCAATAAAGAGTAGCAAAAGTTTACTAGCTTGCACATACATGAAAGCTTCCTCTTATTGGCATGCTTTAACATCGTTCATTAATATGATTAAATTCATATTTCATGGGTTCCTTCTGTCTCTTACATTCCGGGATGTGTGGTGTAGGCTGCTCCTAGATGATTAGGTGTTGCTGTGTGTGTTAGTCTCCAAGGTGACCCTTTAGGGCCAAGTGTGACACATGCTAAAGCGAGGGGAAGATTTCCCCAGTGGTCCCTTTCTTGCCTCACAGCCTGGGTGCTCTTGAAGTTTGGGATGTTAGTTACAAGTTACATACAATTGTCCCTGCTGTGCCCTCCTGATAAATGTTAGGATTTCAGCTGGGTCAGCCACGGAGAAGGACCTTCAAGTGGGTGTTGGAACAGAGGGAGTATCCATTAGGTTCTGAAAACTAGAAGACTCTTGATGTTGGTTTAACATGAGGGTCAGAGAGTGAACAGTTCACCATCTGGTTAACAAGGTTCACGACAGGCTTCTTAGATGAAGTGACGGTAAGAAGCCCTGGTACACTAAAGAAACCTATGTTTAAGAGAACTTAGAATGCAAGATAAGATTATATCCATTGTTGTCATTTATTCAAGTATTTACGGGGCACTTAGCACGGGTCAGCGTTTGTGAGAAGCACCGCAGACACAGTGATCATGGGGTGTAATCCCTATTGTCACACTGCTCCCTGTCGATGCAGGAGAAGGCCCTTTAACAGCCAGTTATAAAAGTGAGTGAGTAGGCAGTATTCCAGAGAAGGCAATGGCACCCCACTCCAGTCCTCTTGCCTAGAAAATCCCATGGACAGAGGAGCCTAGTAGGCTGCGGTCCATGGGGTTGTGAAGAGTGGGACATGACTGAGCAACTTCACTTTCACTTTTCACTTTCATGCATTGGAGAAGGAAATGGCAACCCACTCCAGTGTTCTTGCCTGGAGAATCCCAGGGACGGGGCAGCCTGGTGGGCTGCCGTCTATGGGGTCACACAGAGTCGGACATGGCTGAAGCGACTTAGCAGCAGCAGCAGCAGCAGCAGCAGGCAGTATTCAAGATGCACACAGGATATTATGGGCGAGTAAATTCTATTCGTGCCAAAAGCCATCAAGAATGATGGGCAATCTGTAGAGTGGTTCTGTGATGCTCTCCTGGGTCCAGAACGTGAGAGGGCATAACAGAACATGCTCGACTCCTAAAAACCTTTTAAGTTCCTTTTCAAATTAGTCACCCTGCTTTCCTTCTGTAGGCAAACCAGCATTTCCCCAAATGCCCCGTTGACTCCTGTTCAAACTTTAATGTTTCATTACCGCAGGCTGGGGTCCTGCCACGCCACACGGGTCCTTGTGCCGAATGGGCCAGTGAACGGAGCTGGGTGGCAAGGCACAGATGCCTGGGTGCTTTGAGCTGACATCTGGCCCTTCATTTTTTAGGATGTGGGGATAAAAAATGCTTAGCTGCCCACCCAGTGAACTGCATGGGGAGAGGGCATTCCTTCAAGGAGAGGAGGGAAGCACACGACTGAAGCCAGGAGACTGATTTATGTCTTGTTTCCTCAGCCCTTGATCTGTGCTTCATGTTCAGTGAATGTCATTTTGAAAAAATGAAGATTGATCGAATGAGTAAAACATCTGTTCCCCTCATGTTGCACATTTGAAACCACCATAGGACATATTTTACATATTTGGGTGGTTTGATATGTGTTTAAGTACATTACACTTAAAAGAAGGACAGACCTCACAGAAATGGTTATTTTTACATCCAGGAAAGATGTATAGAGTCATTAGTAATATTCTAGGTTATGGCAGCGTATCCATTATCATTAGCAAGGTTTCTATGGGCAAATATAAGTGCTAAAAAAAATCTCTGTAAAATAATGGTGGTAGTGGTGGTGGTGGTGGTTTTGTTGCTAACTCGTGTCCAACTCTTGGGATCCCGTGGAAGGACCGTAGCCTGCCAGGCTCTTCAGTCCATGGGATTCTCCAGGTAAAAATACTGGAATAGGTTACCATCTCCTTCTCCACTGTAAAGTAATACAAGTTTTCAAATTCAGGATTTCCCTATTTTGTTGGATTCTAAAACTTTGAAAATTGGTAGTCTAATATATGGTGTTAGAAGTTTTTACTTGTCCAAAATATTCGGATAATCAGTGTACCTAAATCATTATCTGTTTTGAGTAAATGTCATTAGAGTTCTTAGTTCCTACCCAGTGAAGAAGGAGAAAGTGAGTTTTGCTGGTTTTAGAAGCTGACACTTTTCACCACTGTGCTCTCTCCATTCCTGGAACACGTGATTCTATCACTGAGACTCCTGGGATTCTCATCATTCTTCAGGTCATCCAGGCTTCCCTGGTAGCTCAGCTGGTAAAGAATCCTCCTGTAGTGCAGGAGACCCTGCTTCAATTTCTGGGTCTAGAAGATTCCCTGGAAAAGGGATAGGCTACCACTGCAGTATTCTTGGGCTTCCTTGGTGGCTCAGCTGGTAAAGAATCTGCCCACAATGCAGGAGACCTGGGTTCGATTCCTGGGTTGGGAAGATCCCCTGGAGAAGGCACAGGCTACCCACTCCAGTATTCTTGGGCTTCCTTGGTGCCTCAGATGGTAAAGAATCTGTCTGTAATGCAGGAGACCTGGGTTCTATCCCCGGGTTGGGAAGATTCCCCTGGAGGAGGGCATGGCAACCCACTCCAGTAATTTTGCCTGGAGAATCCCCATGGACAGAGGAGCCTGGCGGGCTACAGTCCATGGGGTTGCAAAGAGTTGGACACTTAGCTGAGCGACTAAGCACAGCATGCACAGGCATAGACAGTGAATTTGAAAATTTTGGGTATTTTTAAAAATAATATTTGACTCTCACTCTTAGCCTAAAAGTCTTCATCATGGGCCTTTGTTTTATAATGTGGGGGAAAGGGCATATATTGATGAAACTGATACAAAATGAGGCAAGTAATAATGACTCACATCACATGTCAGTATTTTTCTTTGAAAATTATTATTTGCTAATAAAAAAGTCACTTACACTGTTTATAGGTCTTCCTACCTCTGGGCTCGAATTTCACCTTACAGCTGGTGACCGTGATGCTTGTTGGTGGAAGTTTCTATGGCGTGCCCAGAATTCTCCAGGAAGCAAAATCCGCCGTCCTTCCAGTTCCAGAGAAAGCTGCCAATTCTCAGGTACTTGGCACAGGGTGTGGTACTCCCCCAGAACCACTAGAGGGCCACTCTTACAGAAGGGACTAAGATTCTTAGAGTTTGATTTCTTAAATCTATGTAATCCTATGAATATCAAATTTAAGCATTATGGATACCCTATATGAAAAGAATTCGGCAATTTTTGTCAGTAGGTGGAAAACCATATCTCCTTTTTTGAGTTTAAAAAAGTCTGTATCTTGTAGAATGTAAAGTATAGAATTTTAAAAATAACGGTCACCTGGAGTCAAAACTTGTTTTTTTCCCCATAATGAGTATTTAATATTGAGGCATTTTATGCTAAAAAGTTAAAATTAGAATGAAGCATCAATTAATATTTCAGACTTTCTCATTTACTGACATTGTGAACATTTAATCCGTGGGGCTCTTTTTACTGTGGCAAGCTTGTGTTGCTGCTGCTAAGTCGCGTCAGTCATGTCCGACTCTGTGCGACCCCATAGACGGCAGCCCACCAGGCTCCCTTGTCCCTGGGATTCCCCAGGCAAGAACACTGGAGTGGGTTGCCATTTCCTTCTCCAATGTGTGAAAGTAAAAAGTGAAAGTGAAGTCGCTCAGTCATGTCCGACTCTTCTCGACCCCATGGACTGCAGCCCACCAGGCTCCTCCGTCCATGGGATTTTCCAGGAAGGAGTACTGGAGTGGGGTGCCATCGCCTTCTCTGAAGCTTGTGCTGATGTAGATGAATGCTAGTGGCACCCTTAGGGATTTGAATCTTCTGCCTAAGTTCACTGTAGGGAAGATTGTTCCCCAATCTCTTCATAATTCACTTGAGAACAAAGAATGCCCTGAGGGCTTTGCTTCCTGCATAGGCCAGTTCTGTCAGTGTGGGAACAAGACAGGGCTGCTGTCTCTGGCTGTGGTACCATGTGTGTTTTATAAACTGTGAGAAGATGCCAGCCTGCATCCCACTCCCTCGGGTGGGGGCTCCTTCAGCTTGACCAGGAAGTGGGCATGACGTCTGTCCAGATAGACACTCGAGGCAGGAGAGTTAAGGCCTGGCCAACGGCTTATTAACAGGGTCTGTGGCCATAAAGGGGATGGTCTTCAAGTTACTACCTCCTGGGCTGCTGCTTCCCCGGGAATGAATCTGCTTTGCCCCTAAAGTGGAACCCACAGCGTTAAAAATAACTGAGCGGGATGGTTTTTGTCTGCAGCTCCTCTGTTCAAGAGGGAGTGAGATTTTAGCGTATAATGCTTTGCCGTTTTATCTTCTTTTGTTCGTAGGTCGTTATAACAAAGATTCCTTTCAACCTGAACCATTCATTTGGTGTAGTGAATTATTTTCTGCTCCTTGTCTCTGCTTGTTGTCACAACACTGTGTCACTGGGCTAGATCACAGCCAGTCATAGGGTATTCCTGTCCGTGGTGTATCCTTCTATACTCCTTACCAGTATTTGAGTGTGTGTGTATGTGTGTGTGTGTGCACACATGTGATGTTGCTAGGATACTTTCAAACAGCCTTTAACCATGTAGTGAGCACGAGCTGACATACACTACAGATTTTGGCAGTTGCTAAGCAGAAGGCTTGCTGTAATAGGGAATCTAGATGGGTGTCAAGTTGAAGTTGTTGGTTTTCTTTTCTGTGCCTTCAGAAGCGGTCCTGTGGCCCTGTCTCACGCTTTTCTGCTCCTCTCCAGTCCAATTTAAAATGGGGAGAATGAGTCTTAATATAGAACTGTCGATCCCATGGTGTCCCAAATCGATGGATATTGGGGCCAAAAGAGGTAAACTAAGTTGTCCAAATAATAGCGTGAAGCCAGGAATCTGGTTTTATTTCTATTCTCTGACCAGAACTTATTTTATCTATAAATCCTGGGGTACTCTGGGAAGGTTGGCCCTGAAAACCAGATCTTACTTTATGTGGATGAAAAATACCATTATTTAAAAAAGTCTTTGAAGCTGTCTGATCCTCAAAAAAAAGATATTAAATTGAATCAAAGTCTGAAAAAATCCTTAATAGAAAATCTAGTTCATGGTGCTCACTTTATAAATTTATTGTTGTATTTCAGTAAGAAGTCAAAGTTTAGTTTTAAACAAAACAGTTTATAAAGACCCATCAGTTCAGTTCAGTCGCTCAGTCGTGTGATCCCATGGACTGCAGCATGCCAGGCCTCCCTGTCCATCACAAACTCCTGGAGTTTACTCAAACTCATGTCCATTGTGTCGGTGATGCCATACAACCATCTCATCCTCTGTTGTCCCCTTCTCCCGCCTTCAATCTTTCCCAGCATCAGGGTCTTTTCCAAAGAATCAGCTCTTTGCATCAGGTGGCCAAAGTATTGGAGTTTCAGCTTCAGCATCAGTCCTTCCAATGAATATTCAGGACTGATCTCCTTTAGGAGGGACTGGTTGGATTTCCTTGCAGTCCAAGAGACTCTCAAGAGTCTTCTCCAACACCACAGTTTAAAAGCATCATTTCTTCGGCGCTCAGCTTTCTTTATAGTCCCATATAAAGACCCATGGCAAGTCATCAAAATGCTATTTTTAATCTTTTCATTTAACCATAATTACAACTGTATTTTTAGATACTGTTAATTCAGAATTCACATTTTGATAAAAAAAAAAAAACTATAACTATAATCAAAATTATAAATAGGATACATTTTCAAATTTCAGGTGCCATTTCTTAAATACTACTCTTAATCGAAAGTATTTTAGAGCAAAGAAATATATTGTGTAAACAAACAGAAAGTTGACTTTTAACCCACTCCTCAGAAAACAGGAACCTTTAGAGAAAAGAAAATATTCTAAGAATGTTTTCTCTCAGGTTGGGTTTGAGTCTACTGCTTTTCCACTCACGGACATCGCTGCCGGGACAAGCCAAGCTGTGATTTCTAGGAGAGGCACGTATGGCTCTCTCAAGGTTTCCTGGGCGGCTGGATACGTTCCTGGGTCAGAAATCCCTGAATTCACTACTGTTGGCAACATGACCCCCAAAGTAGGTGAGTTGTGTCTTTTCTAGGATTTTGTCTATAGAATATGGAAATGTATCATTGGCCACTGATTTTCTTGAATCCTCTTTACTCTGGACAGTGAATGAGCTAGCTGTTTGCCTTCTAATGCAGTCTTCTCATATTTAAGTGATCAGAATTGCACTGAAATTAACAACATCATACCTCACCTGAAAATGATGGTCATAAGTAGCCGGCTCTGTTTAAACATGTTGTTGTTCAGTCGCTGTCATGTCCGATTCGTTGCTACCCCAGGGACTGTAGCTTGCCAGGCTCCTGTGTCCATGGGATTTCCCAGGCAAGAATATTGGAATGGGTTGCCATTTCCTACTCCAGAAGATCTTCTTGATCCAGGGTTTAAATCCACATCTCCTGCATAGCAGGGAGATTCTTTACCACTGAGCCACCTGGGAAACCCCAGGTTTATACAGGAGGAGTTTGTGAAAAGTAACTCTAAAGACCTGATGTGGCCCATGTGTGTCTGTCGCTTAGTCATGTCTGACTCTTTGCAACCCCTTGGACTGTAGCCCGTGAGGCCCCTCTGTCCATGGGGTTCTCCAGGGAAGAATAATGGAGTGGGTAGCCATTTCCTTCTCCAGGGGATCTTCCTGACCCAGGGATCGAACCTGGGTCTCCTGCATTGCAGGCACATACTTTACCATCTGAGCGTTCAGTTCAGTTCAGTTCACTCACTCAGTCGTGTCCGACTCTTTGCGACCCCGTCGACCAGGGCACGCCAGGCCTCCCTGTCCATCACCGACTCTCGGAGTTCACTCAGACTCATGTCCATTGTGTCCATGATGCCATCCAACCATCTTATCTTCTGTTGTCCCCGTCTCCTCCTGCCCTCAATCTTGCCAGCATCAGGGTCTTTTCAAATGAGTCAGCTCTTCGCATCAGGTGGCCAAAGTATTGGAGTTTCAGCTTCAACATCAGTTCTTCCAATGAACACCCAGGACTGGTTTCCTTTAGAATGGACTGGTTGGATCTCCTTGAGTCCAAGGGACTCTCAAGAGTCTTCTCCAACACCACAGTTCAAAAGCATCAATTCTTCGGCGCTCAGCTTTCTTTATAGTCCAACTCTCACATCCATACATGACTACTGGAAAAACCATAGCCTTGACTTTGTTGGCAAAGTAATGTCTCTGCTTTTTAATATGCTGTCTAGATTGGTCGTAACTTTCCCTCCAAGGAGTAAGCGTCTTTTAACTTCATGGCTGCACGCCCCCCAAAATAAAGTCTGACACTGTTTCCACTGTTTACACATCTATTTCCCATGAAGTGATGGGACTGGATGTCGTGATCTTAGTTTTCTGAATGTTGAGCTTTAAGCCAACATTTTCACTCTCCTCTTTCACTTTCATCAAGAGGCTGTTTAGTTCTTCTTCACTTTCTGCCGTAAGAGTGGTGTCATCTGCATATCTGAGGTTATTGATATTTCTCCCAGCAATCTTGATTCTAGCTTGTGCTTCATCCAGCCCAGCGTTTCTCATGATGTACTCTGCATATAAGTTAAATAAGCAAGGTGAAAATATACAGCCTTGACGTCCTCCTTTTCCTATTTGGAACCAGTCTGTTATTCCATGTCCAGTTCTAACTGTTGCTTCCTGACCTGCATACAGATTTCTCAAGAGGCAGGTCAGGTGGTCTGGTATTCCCATGTCTTTCAGAATTTTCCACAGTTTATTGTGATCCACACAATCAAAGCGCATAGTCAGTAGAGCACAAGTAGATGTTTTTCTAGAACTCTCTTGCTTTTTCGATAATCCAGTGGATGTTGGCAATTTAATCTCTGGCTCCTCTGCCTTTTCTGAAACCAGGTTGAACATCTGGAAGATCACAGTTCACGTACTGCTGAAGCCTGGCTTGCAGAATTTTGAGCATTACTTTACTAGCATGTGAGATGAGTGCAATTGTGCAGTAGTTTGAGCATTCTTTGGCATTGCCTTTCTTTGGGATTGGAATGGAAACTGACCTTTTCCAGTCCTGTGGCCACTGTTAAGTTTTCCAAATTTGCTGGCATATTGAGTGCAGCACTTTCACAGCATTATCTTTTAGGTTTTTAAATAGTTCAACTGGAATTCCATCACCTCCGTTAGTTTTGTTCGTAGTGATGCTTTCTAAGGCCCACTTGACTTCACATTCCAGGATGTCTGGCTCTAGGTGAGTGATCACACCATCGTGGTTATTTGGGTCGTGAAGATCTTTTTTGTACAGTTCTTCTGTGTATTCTTGCCACCTCTTCTTAATATCTTATACTTCTTTTAGGTCCATACCATTTCTGTCCTTTATTGTGCCCATCTTTGCATGAAATGTCCCCTTGGTATCTCTCATTTTCTTGAAGAGATCTCTAGTCTTTCCCCTTCTGTTGTTTTCCTCTATTTCTTTGCATTGATCACCGAGGAAGGCTTTCTTATCTCTCCTTGCTGTTCTTTGGAACTCTGCATTCAGATGGGTATATCTTTCCTTTTCTCCTTTGCTTTTCACTTCTCTTCTTTTCACAGCTATTTGTAAGGCCTCCTCAGACAGCCATTTTGCTTTTTGGCATTTCTTTTTCTTGAGGGTGGTCTTGATCCCTGTCTCCTGTACAATGTCATGAACCTCCGTCCATAGTTCATCAGGCACTCTATCAGATCTAGTCCCTTAAATCTATTTCTCACTTCCACTGCATAATCATAGGGGATTTGACTTAGGTCATACCTGAATGGTCTAGTGGTTTTCCCTACTTTCTTCAATTTAATCTGAGCTATAGGGAAGTCCCAATACAATAATCAAAAAAGACGCACTCTTATATCTATGTATGTGTTCAACTGAAATTTCTGACAGTAAAGCAGCTGTTATTTATCTACTTTATTTTGTAGTTATACCATTAGTTCTGTGAGGGTCAGTGACATGCCAGTGTTGGATGGTTTGACTTCTACCTTGTAGAGTAGACAGGATTGAAGGCAAGGTTTATGTGGTCTACGGAGCTTCCTCTAAATTTATTTACACCCTGCCCCCACCACTGACTTTTTAAATGTTTTATCTTTTGTAGACCGTCATAGAATTTTGGAAAAGGAAAGATTTCACTATATGTTTAAGAGTTGAATCCCAATTTAAGAACTCAGAGAAATGAAACCCTGCTTCCTTTTTCCTGTTCCCTGTCAGGGAGGCTTTCCTTTTCCCATGGAGAAGAAAGTAAAAGAGTCTTGCTTTGGACACACCCAAGCCCTGGGCGGCTGGAGGCCTTTGTCGTTCACCTCTCTGGAGTGCAGAGCAGTGTCCCCGGTGGGGCCCAGCTTCGGTAAGACCCCTTGATTTTCAGCCAAGAAAGTCCCCGAGGGATAAGCTGGAATTTACTGATTCAAACAAAAAAGACAGAAGGATTTTTCTCCTTGAAGCAAAGGCAAAACCAGTTTTAGTTCAGAGCAACACATGGCCTGGATGCCAAAGATGCCACACCACACACTGCTTGCATGAAGAGAGTTTATCATGACCTCTGACTCGAGAATGTTGGCTTGGGGTACCATCTCCAGTAAGAACCATAAGGCAAAGCCATCTATTTTAAAAGGGAACTGTCTTCTGAAAGGATAGCCCAAATACCTGATTTTCCTTAGAGACAAAGAGTAAGAATAAGAAATCATAGTAGGATTATACTGTGACTTTTGAGTTAAATTTATGCCCATATATTTGCAGGTAAATATGTCCCAGCCAAAAGCAGTTGACTTTTCTCACATGTGGGATAGGCTTGATCAGAACAGCAGAGAACAGATCTTAGAGCCAGCCAGACTCCTGGGTTTAATCCTGCCTCAGTCACTTACTTGCTGTGTGACTTTGGGCAAGTTACATAATCTTCCTGTTCTTTAGTTTATGTATGTGGAAACTGGGAAAAGTGTGTGGGCAAAACCAGTGCGTGTTCAAGTATATTTGTTTACACGTTTATGTATGGGAGATATTGGTTGGTGTAATTCAGTATGGCTTTTGATTTAACATGGATTAGTCTGGATTAGGCTGATGGGCTACCAGTGTTACTTCTGAGATAACTGATTAAATCACAACAGAATTCCATGAAGTGAAGTGAAAGTCTCTCAGTCATGTCTGACTCTTTGTGACCCCATGGACTATACAGTCCATGGAATTCTCCAGGCCGGAATACTGGAGAGGGTAGCCTTTCCCTTCTCCAGGGGATCTTCCCAACCCAGGGATTGAACCCAGGTCTCCCGCATTGCAGGCGGATTCTTTAGCAGCTGAGCCACCAGGGAAGCCCACAGAATTCCACATGAAAGCACTAAGAACAGATCAGTATCAATCATGGATGACTCTTCCAATTCATGTATAAGATTTTAGCAACATTTGTGTGAGAGAATAGTCCCATTTCTGGCCAGTTGAAACCAGCAAGGCTTTTTACATCTAGGAGGGGCAACTCTTCCTGCCTGGTAGATCGACATCCTGACTGTGAGACTTTGATTTTGGTCCCCGGTGTGCTGATCGTGAGAGAGAACCTGCCATTTCAGATCCTTCAAAGAGCTGCTGTGGGGTGATTGGAGAAACAGGCCAGAGGCCTCTGAGCGCCTCAGCTTGCTAACACTTGTTAGGTCCTGTCACCTGCCACTGCAGCTCCTGTCGGTTCATTTCTTGTGTTCTGGTCTATTCATCAATAAGTTAGTAGGGTTTTACGGAATTTGAAAGGGCATGTCATTTTTAAGATGCCCTCATGAGCAGCATCTTCCACGTGTGAAAGATGACTCTCTGCAAGTGGTAGCCCTGTTTTTTTATCAGTTCTCTCATGGTTTAATTTTTTTTACCCCCAGGTCAGGTTTCACTGTTGCTGAAATTGAACCAATGGGAGTCTTTCAGTTTTCGCCCAGTTCAAGAAATATCATCGTGTCGGAGGATACACAGATGATCAGATTACATGTACAAAGACTGTTTGGATTCCACGGGGAGCTTATTAAAGTTTCCTATCAGACAGCTGCAGGGAGGGCAAAGCCCCAGGAAGACTTTGAGCCTGTTCAGAATGGGGAGCTGCTTTTCCAAAAATTCCAAGTTGAAGTTGATTTTGAAATAATTATTATTGATGATGAGCTTCCTGAGATAGAAGAAATTTTTTACATTAATTTAACTTCAGTGGAAATTCAAGGATTGCCAAAATTTGATGCTAATTGGAGACCACGCCTGAATCAAGATTTCAGCGTGGCAGTGATCAGAATATTGGATAATGATGAGTTGGCAGGAACGGATACTTCTTTCGCCAAGACAGCTGTGACCACAGCAGTGGACACAGCCCTTCCTCTGGAAACCGACTCTGCCACCACACACCCTGACACAACCGAGATTACTGCCATTCCACAGCCCACCGACGTGGTCGCTGTGGTTACGGAGGTGGCTGGCGTACCTCCCATCCCTGAGAACCTTGTCACCCTTGCTGGGACCTCTGCCATGTCTGAGAAGCCTAACGCGGCCACTGTAAGTACAGATACCTCCGTTCATGGGACATTTAGTCTTGGGCCCCCTGTTGTTTACGTCGAAGAGGAAATGGAGAATGGCACGTTGAACGCTGCAGAGGTTCTTGTCCGGAGAACTGGCGGGTCTGCTGGCAATGTCAGCGTAACAGTCAGAACTTTTGGTGAAAGATCTGCTCAGAAGGAACCAAACGCACTGCCCTTTCCTGACAGCCGTGGGATTTCCAACCTGACATGGGCAACCGAAGAAGAAGATTTTAGAGCGCAGACTCTCATCCTTGCGTTTGTAGATGGAGAAAGAGAACGTAAAGTGTCGATTGCAATTCTGGATGATGGTGATCCCGAGGGACAGGAATTCTTCTATGTGTTTCTCACAGACCCACAAGGGGGAGCACAGATCGTGAAGGGAGAGGATGACGCTGGCTTTGCAGATTTTGCCATGATCATTATTACAGGTATATATTTGGAGTGATGGGGTTAAACATGTGCCTTTGTGGTACAGAATTTGTAATAAGATTATTCTAGCTTAAATTTAATTTAAGAAGGTGAATTACTTGAATCACTCATAGATTCCATAGAAGTTGCTCAGTCGTGTCTGACTCTTTGCGACCCCATGGGCTGTAACCTACCACAATCCTCCATCCATGGGATTTCCTAGGCAAGAGTACTGGAGTGGGTTGCTATTTCCTTCTCCAGAGGATCTTCCCAACCCAGGGATTGAACCTGGGTCTCCTTCATTGTAGGCAGACGCTTTACCGTCTGAGCCACCAGGGAGATCACTCATAGTGAATCATTAAAACTTTGTTTTCTGGTGGCATGAAACCCTAACAAAACTCATCACGTTGTTCTGAGATGCCAGGCTAGAGTTTAACGGACTGTAAATGTCACTTAGCTCAGAGCTAACTAAACATTCTATACATCTGTACTTTGACAATATACAGAAACCCTTAAAAATGCTTAAGTTCATGTATGTCTTCTGGAAAATACCTAATTTAATCACCCCAACATGATTGCCTGTCCTGTTTTGAAATCTCATTCTGAATTTCCCAACCACTTTTATTAATCCGTTGCAAAGTCTAAGATGTCATTGTCAGAAAATTCTTTGTATCTGTTGGGAAAGAGATTATAACTATTCCCTTTTGTTCTGCTTTTGAACCAATGTAGTTTATATAACGTTTGTACTATTGGGAATATGTGTGTTGTATATATGTGCATGTTTGAAAATTTTTTAGTGATGATTTGCAATTTTCCTCTGAAATCATACTGTATTTCTTTAAGTGGATTAGCTCAACCTGTCAATAAACTTATGCTAATTAGAATATTGACAAGGCTAGCTCATGATTCTTACCTGGTCTACCCTTTTGTATAAACATTAATGAGTTTTACACAGTGTTTTAGAGTTTCAGATGGCACTATAATAGAACAGTATAGTGGAAAGAAAATTAAAAATCATGAAGTATATAGTTTTGACTTAGCTCAACCATTAATTCAGAGGCCCTGATTAAATCATTTAGTGTCTATGCTCTTGGAGAAGGCACTGGCGACCCACTCCAGTACTCTTGCCTGGAAAATCCCGTGGATGGAGGGGCCTGGTAGGCTGCAGTCCACGGGGTTGCAAAGAGTCAGACACGACTGAGCGACTTCACTTTCACTTTTCACTTTCATGCACTAGAGAAGGAAATGGCAACCTACTCCACTGTTCTTGCGTAGAGAATCCCAGGGATGGGGGAGCCTGGTGAGCTGCCGTCTAAGGGGTCGCACAGAGTTGGACATGACTGATGTGACTTAACAGCAACTAGCGGCAGCAGTCTATGCCTTATGTTTCTTTTTTTTTTTAAAAAAAAGAAACTTTTAGAATAAACATGTTTATATTCCATTTGCAAGATTTGGTGTTTCCTAGAATTTCATTTTAGCTGTTCAGTTATAATTCAGTCATAATTTTGCAATTGTGTAACTTCCTCTTATACCCAACATCATCCCATTTATGTTACCCTGCAAAATTATACCAATTAGAATTATCATTTATTCCTAATCATCCAGTTTATTGAATATTGTAAATGCGGATTCAATTCTCCAAGTTATTTACTGAGTTTGATTCACATTAGCTTGATACCACCTATATATTTCTTTTAAAATTAAATCAACAGTTTCTTCCCCCATTCCATGACATAGATATTTTGTTATATTTATTTGAATAAGATCAGAGTTGACAGTCAAAATATTTAGCAAGTAGTTTGACAGAGGCACAGACCAATCACAATAGTTGATGGAGGCTTTTTGCTCTCCCAAGCGTTACTCCATTAGTTACTGGATCATGGGGAGATGTTGTACTGGTTAGGCTTGTGGTTAGGGTCCCTTAGGGACTCAGGACAGTAGCTGTGTTCCAACTGGAATGGATGTGCTCCTCAGTCAGTTTGGCATACCGACGCATACCAACATGGTTCACTAATACTATGTCAGTATGGCATACCAGTGCTTACCCATAGGTCAGCTCTGAGTCTAACTCACCAGGCAATTCCCATCAACCAGCTCTGAACCTAACTTACCAGTCAGATGAGCCTCAATGAAGTTCTCTAATGTTTTTCTTCTCTGCCTAACACCAAACATCGTACACACGTGGCAAATGATTGACTCCTCTTAGAGTCATGTGGTGTAATTCATCAGCACTTCTGCATGTCAAATACCCTGAGTTCCCTTACTCTGTCTGTGAATGTTCCTGTCTTCTCCTCCTTACCTGGCTTTTTATTTTAAATTAGTATTTATCTTTTAACTATATCATTAATTTTGCTGATTCCTCTTATCTTTAACCTTCATAATCATTTCACATTTAGATATTAAAACAAACGCTCAAGATAAATCAGGGGAAAATAGTTTATTTAGTTTTGTTTCTGATCATTGGCACTCTGGAAGTCTTGATTCATCTTACTAGAAACTGGACATGAAGTTTATCATTGTAGATGCTGCAAGGAAAGTATTATACTCCTTAAGACCATGCTAGTCACTATTACATTGAAAAAGAAAATGCAAGTTCTGCTTTGAGATGGTTATAATCTGTTTGTTATTAATTGAGAGACCAAATTCGTACTCAAAGTGACAAGAGAAGAATTGCTGCTGAAGAAAAAGACTTAAGGTCAGGTCCCAATGCAGGACTAAGATGCAGTCGTAGTCGTGATTAGTGAGGATGAGGATGGGCAATGGCTGAGACAAAACACCCACGAGGCACCAGGACAAGAGTGGTCCATCATCTGCGTGTCCCTAAGCTGCAGGCTCCACATTTACTCACACTTGCGAGACAGATCGTAGTTTTCTGTTTCCTTGCAGAAGTTCTGTCTGCTTGGAGTTTCAGGTTTCAGGGTGATGGGTACAAGTGGTTTTTGAGGCTGATTCTGCTGGGTCATTGCTTTTAGGATCACTTTGCAAAACTGGCTTCTTGAGAAATAGAAAGCAGCAGGAGCTGTTTACCGATAATGTCTCTTGTCTGAGAAGCTAGCTTACGTGTTGGCCAGGGTTTGGGGTGACTACTTCAGCATGGTGTGGGCTGTGGGTTTGTTCCAGTTTTTGACACAGTTGTGTAGTATGATGGTGCCTCCAACCTCAAGAGTTGCTCGGAGGAGTTTTCTTTTACTCTGAGATTCCTAAGAGTTCCTTAATAATTCCGTTTTTCTCTGGGGAAAATAATCAAATGTTTAACATCAGTGGTCTTTTGGTCAGCTTTCTTATAGGGAAGTAAACTAATCAGATGAAGGTCATGTATTCACTAAATATTTATTAGACACTGTTCTTAGTATGAGGGATACAGCACTAAAGAAAACAATTGCTACTCAGTAGAACTTATATTCTATCAGGATGTGCTGACTTTAAACAGCAGTATCAAGGACTGAAATAAAAAGTAGAGCCTCATCAGAGAGAGATGAGCGTGTATCGGTGTGGGCAGCAGGCTTTGATGCTTGCTTTCTTTTGGTCCTTTGCTCTCACAGTGTCAACTACCTTGACGTGATCATTTTGATTCTAGTCTGTTTTGGGTAAAGATCTTTTAAAAGTTGTAGCTCCTGCCTGCCCCGTTCACTTGTGAACTTCTCACTTTTATACCATCTGAGCTGGATAGATGGGGGAAACAGAGATCTTTTAAAGTCTTTGGTATATCATCATCTTCTATTTTTCTTTTCAGGGAGTGATCTTCACAATGGCATCATAGGATTCAGTGAGGAGTCCCAGAGTAGACTGGAGCTGGGTGAAGAAACTGAGATGAGCAGTCTGCATCTTACCGTTACAAGGCAGCCAAACAGGTTTTGTTTGTATCTATGTAGAAGACATAACATCCTGTGTGTCTACATGGTGTTTAATTTGCATTTATAAAATGGTAGAAGCAGGATGAAATGTTGATAGAAGAAAGTGATGCGGAATTTGATGTCAGTGTTCAAATACTCTAGTTTCTCTGGAGTAGGAAATGGCAACCCACTCCAGTATTCTTGACTGGAAAACCCCATGGACAGAAGAGATTGGCAGGGTATAGTTCATGGGGTTGCAAAGAGTCGGACGTGACTGAGCCCTGATTAGGGCTGCCTTGAACATTTAGTACTTTGTGAAGTACCATACAGATGTCAGATTATGTCAGTCATTGCTTCATCATGTTTACTATTCTCTGTCATGCTGCGTATACAACCATTTACTATTTAGGAAGATTTAGAGTTCCAGTATTTTGCTTACAACTTAATACAGTATAGCGCACATTGGTGTGTTCATGATGTACGGGCACTTGGGATGCACACCGTTGCGTGTGTCAGTGTTACCTTTTCCATTTTGTGTCTAAATATTGTCAGAAAGGATAGATCATCTCTTGTCTTTTATAGTAACGACCATTTTTAGCAGTAGTGTTTTTCCTTTAGAAAGATTCTTGTTAAAAGACAAATGAGGAACGTTTACTTCAAGGCAATGGTTCTCTATAATTTTTATTTTCATATTTCTGGTACATAGTATCCAGAATTATATTTCAATAAGTACTTAACCGTTACTGAATGGAGTGTGGTCAAAGAATGCCACGTAAACTCTGGCCTTAATTTCTTAACTGTAGTGGGCAGAACTGGTTATTTTCAACATTATCAGTGGGAGAGATAATGCTGGTATTGGATGAAGAGGTTCACTCCAGACGTAATGGTAATATATTCTACATTAGCGTCAGGAATAATGCAATCTGTGACTGCACTGGCATAGGTTTTTCTTTGTTCCTAGAGCCTTTGAAGATGTCGAGGTCTTTTGGCGAGTCACATTTAACAAAACAGCTGCTGTGCTCCAGAAAGATGGTGTGAGCCTGGCGGATGAGCTTCTGTCTGTATCAGGGACCACTGTCTGCAGAGCAGGTCAAACAGAGTGCTTCATCAGCATTGAGCTCAAGCCTGGAAAGGTAAGAAACAATGAGGCCCGGTGTGGTAGAATGCTGATTGTACTTCTTTAGAATTACTCATTTTCAAGCTACTTTGTTGACACGTATACGTGCATACATTACGTGGAGAGTCTTTGTGTCCGCCTAGCTGCGATGTCTGAGTCTCTTTGAGTTTCTGTAAATAAGCTCATCGGTTGTACACCTGAGACTTATATATGTTGTAAGTCACTTGTATCTCAGTAATAAAAAAGCCCATCAGTTTTTTACATTCTATTTCTTGTCATTTCTAAGATCCTTCCTGGCCCAACTGCTCACGGGTAAACGGTTCCTTGAGTCATTTTCAGCCCGATTAGTATTATTTCTGATTACTCTGAATGTTTAGTTCTTTTCCTTTTATCATGTCTATAGATTTGGTTACATTGTATTGTATCCACAGATTTCATCCTTAACATGAAAGTTCTCTCATTCACCATCCATTTAGTTAGGGAGGTCAGCTCTGATCTACCAAAGGGCACAGAGGCCATGCTCACTGAGTCTTTGGATCAATTTCTATTGGTTCATGTTGCACATTACCCCCAGGAGCCAGGCGTTCCTCTCCTCATTCTAATGGAATCTGCATTATTCAAATGGTATTGGCCGCTGAGGCTCTAACAGAGATTTAGTCATTTAGTAATCATGTGTCACTTTTTAAAAATGACTATTCTATGATACTTTAATGTCCAAGGATCACTCAGTAGCATTTGTTCCTTGTCTACCACTTAATGTATTAAACTCAAATATTTAATGCAAAACTAGCCATAATATTTTGAATGTTCAAAAGTATCATGATTTTTTTGTACATGCCAAAAACTTTAAACAGCACAAAAAGCATTGCACAAATAAAATTTTTTCCAAATGGGTAGCTATAGTTAAACCCATTCTAAATAATAATCTTGTAGATTTAACTCTTCATTCATTTTTTTTTGTCTACTTGGTTTTCTACTTTCTGAGAATTTCTGAAGCAGTTGTATTGATGTTCTCTAAGGTTACAGTAATACATAGTTTCATATCTTCCCAGAATTGTAGGGATTTTGATGGTTGCAGAAGAGAAAGACCACTCATCTCAGATCACTTCAGGTTACTTGGTTATCATCACTTTGTTCTTTGTTAGGACCACAGATCCTAATGCTTGTCTGAAGCTGTTTCAAATGAGAATTGCTGGACAGTGGATTGAGATCCACTTTATGACGTGGCTTGTGAGATCAACATGTTTTTTTAAGTTCATGCTTTACAAGTTAATGTTTTCAGCTCCATGTGTTTTCCACAGAGTGATTTGTTCTTTAAATCTTGCAGTGCCGCTTCAACCTTAACCATTGCCCTGTCACCGTCAAACATTGAGCCGGTCTATAGGGGCACTGAAAAGATAGACCTGAAATTAAAAAAAAGAAAAAGATAGACCTGCCTTGTTAATATCTTGTTATATTTGTGAGGGCAAGCTGGAGGCTCTACTTCATAAGCAATGAGATAACAGGGACTTCCTCAGCAGTCTGGTTGTTAAGACTCTGCCTTCCCATGCACGGTCCATGGGTTTGATCCCAGGTAAGGTCCCACATGCCAAGGAATGTGGCACAAATTGAAAAGAAATGAGATAACAAATTTGTGACCTTAGTGCATCTTTCCAGTTCATCTGTTCTATCGTATTTGAATGAACATAAAATTGCATCATCTTTCACCTTCTGTATGAAGTACTCTTTAACTTCTGACATGTTTTCATTTGCATGCATTTCACAGGTCCTAAAAATTTATTCCTATTTTTGGTACAATTTGTATTTTTTATAGAAATGATTGTCTTACTAGCATTTCCTATTAACTCCTTCCTACATACATGCACAGAGAATGTTTACCATTCACTAATAAATCAATATATACTTAATTAAAGGCATAACTTTATTGATATGCTAACATTACCCTATACATTAAAACTAATAAAATATTAATTATACACTATTACACTCACATTTTTCATTTTAACCATTAAAATTTTTCACCTTTAAGTACCATTATGTTATAGATTCAAATTCATCTAATTTTAATTGTTTACTAAATACTTTTATTTTTGCTTTTCTTATTGTTCAGTTGCCCAGTTGTGTCTGACTCTTTGCAACCCCATGGACTACAGCACACCAGGCCTCCCTGTCCCTCACCATCTTTCAGAGTTTGCCCAAGGCCATGTTCATTGCATTGGTGATGCCTGCCAGCCATCTCATCCTCTGATGCCCAATTCTTCTTCAATAGTCATATCATAGACACTGAAAGATCTACTAAGCTACCCTTGTGTCTCTTCATATTGCTTTAACATCTCTGGATACTTATTTGCTTTATAGCAATAACCTGTGTTTTAGAGCCATCTTGACTTTTTCTGCTCTAAGACATCCAAGGATTTGATTTCTTTCATCAGCGTTTCAGAGATCTAAGTCTTTGTTTTGGAGATAGGCATGAGAGTTGATGGTTGACACAGCTGTGGCTGTGAACCATCTTGGTAGTGATGGAGCTAGAAAACAAGTTTAAAATATTGGGTTCCCACTGACTTTTTATCCAAGAATTTCACTTTTAAAAATTTTGAAATTGAAATATACTTAATGTACAGTGATGTGTTAGTTTATATGTACATGTGGGCTTCCTTGATGGCTCAGGTGGTAAAGAATCCACATTCATTGCTAGAGAACTGGGTTCTATCCCTAGGTCAGGAAAATGCCCTAGAGAAGAGAATGGCAACCCACTCCAGTATTCCTGCCTGGAGAATTCCACAGACAGAGCCACCTGATGGGGTCACAAAGTGCTGGACATGAATAAACAACTAAACAATAACATACGTGTGTGTGTGTGTGTGTGTGTATTTGCCTTCATATTCTTTTCCATTTAGGTATTGCAAGGTAACAAGTATAATTCTCTGTGCCATACAGTAGGTCCTATATACCTGTTTTCTGTATAGTAGTGCATATGTACTAATCCCAAACTCCTAATTTATACAAATATTATATTTTGCTTTTCTGGAGTGGGAGTTTGATCAGTTGCTATGCTTTCTATTGCCCTGAAGAAAAGGAACTGAAATTTCAATATTCAAAACTTTTGGTCATGTTATTCTACTTGATAACGTTTAAGTCCTCCTCTCTGCATTTGTCCAAATAGTCTTATGCCTTCCTCAAGCCCCACAACTCAACATTTCCTAACTCTCCCTTAAGGACAAATAAAAATATCACTTCCTCCAGTATGTCTCCCACATCTTCAGTTTTGTTGTTGTTCAGGTGCTTAGTTGTGTCTGACTCTTTGTGACCCCATGGACTGCAGCACGCCAGGCTTCACCATCTCCTGGAATTTGCTCAAACTCATGTCCATTTAGTTGGTGATGCCGTACAACCATCTCTTCCTTTGTTGTCCCCTTCTCCTCCTGCCTTCAATCTTTCCCAGCTTCAGGGTCTTTTCCAATGAGTCAGTTCTTCGCATTAGGTGGCCAAACTATTGGAGTTTCAGCTTCAGCATCAGTCCTTCCAATGAACATTCAGGATTTATTTCCTTTAGGATTGACTGGTTGGATCTCCTTGCTGTCCAGGAGACACTCAAGCATTTTCTCCAACACCACAGTTCGAAAGCATCAATTCTTTGGCACTCGGCCTTCTGTATGGTCCAATTCTCACTACCATATATGACTACAGGAAAAACCATAGCTTTGACTATATGGACCTTTGTCAGCAAAGTAATGTCTCTGTTTTTAAATATGCTGTCTAGGTTTGTCATAGTTTTTCTTCCAAGGAGCAAGTGTCTTTTAATTTCATTACTGCAGTCACTGTCTGTAGTGATTTTGGAGCCCAAGAAAATAAAGTCTGTCACTGTTTCCATTTTTTTTCCCCATCTATTTGCCATGAAGTAATGGGACCAGATGCCATGATCTTAGTTTTTTGAATGTTGAGTTTTAGGCCAGCTTTTTCACTCTCCTCTTTTACCACCATCAAGAGGCTCTTCAGTTCCTCTTTGCTTTCTGCCATGAGAGTGGTGTCATCTGAATACCAGAGGTTATTGATATTTGTCTTGGCAATCTTGATTTCAGCTTGTGCTTTATCTACCCTGGCATTTTACATGATGTACTCTGCATAAAAGTTAAATAAGCAGGGTGATAATATACAGCCTTGATGTACTCTTTTCCCAATTTGGAACCAGTCCATTGTTCCATGTCCGGTTCTAACTGTTGCTTCTTTACCTGAATACAGATTTCTCAGGAGGCAGATAAGGTGGTCTGGTATTCCCATCACTTGAAGGATTTTCCACAGTTTGTTGTGATGCATACAGTCAAAGGCTTTAGCATAGTCAGTGAAGCAGAAGTAGATGTTTTTCTGGATTTTCTTGCTGTCTCCATGATCCAGCAAATATTGTCAGTTTTAATCTGGTTCCTCTGCCTTTTCTAAATCCAGCTTGTACATCTGGAAGTTCTTGGTTCACATACTGTTGAAGCCTACCTTGAGAGACTTTTGAGCATTACCTTGCTAGCATGTGAATTGAGTGCAATTGTGTGGTAGTTTGAACATTCCTTGGCATTGCCCTTCTTTGGGATTGGAATGAAACTGACCTTTTCCAGTCCTGTGTACTGCTGAGTTTTTAAATTTGCTGGCGTGCTGAGTGAAGCACTTTCACAGCATCATCTTTTAGGATTTGAAATAGCTCAGCTGGAATTCCTTCACCTCCAAGTAGCTTTATTCATAGTAATGCTTCCTAAGGCCCACTTGACTTCGCATTCCAGGATGTCTGGCTCTAGGTGGGTGATCACATCATCGTGGTTATCTTGGTCATTAAAATCTTTTTTGTATAGTTCTGTGTATTCTCGCTACCTCTTCTTAATATCTTCTGCTTCTGTTAGGTGCATACATAAGATGATAGAAGACCTGGGTTCAAATTTTGACTCTTGCACTAAATAATAGCTTGTGACATCAGACAAGTTGCTGAGGTTTCCTGAGCTTCTCAGACTTGGTGGAGTTAATAACAGGGCCGTTATATTAAACGAGATAATGAATGAGAGGCATTTCACATGGTTCTCAGCAAGGAGTTGGCTCTTCATAGGGTGGCTTGGTATTGCTGCTATTCAGAATGGATGGGAGTGGAGCCGAGTAGTAGCCACATCAACACTAGTAGTAGGTGAGTGACAACACAATACAGTTAACACAATGCATGCTTTCATCTGTGGAGTCGCACCTCTGACTGACGGCGGTTTTTCCTAAGTTCAGCCTGTCTCCCGACGCTCAACGTAATGTTTTTCTAGTCTTCAGTTCAGTCGCTCAGTCGTGTCCGTATCTCTAATTATCATTCCTATAGTCATTCAGTTTTTTTATTTTCAATTTATAAAGAACTTAAGTAACTTTCCCCAGGTTGATTACTCAGTAAAGATTAGAATTCATCTTTTGAATTCCAGTTCATGCACTCTTTCTCTGCTGGGTATCTTATGGTTCTATCATATGGTCTATATTAGCAAAATGTATGAAGGTCATAGTTAATAAACTTAGGATGCATTTCTTAACCCACAAAGTCCATTTAAACTAAACAGATTGTTGAAACATTTGTTGCACATATTTCTTTAAGAACTATTTAAGTAAGATCTTGCTATTTATTACTTTACTTGCTTCTGAGCAGGTCTGGGCCCACAAAAAAATTATTTTATACTAGTTGGGCAAAAGATCATCTTGGAATGCTGCTGACCTAACTAGGGAAGGAACTTGAGTTCTTGTGAGGTCTCCAGTCATATTTAGGTCCAGAGAGGTTCAGATAACCATCTGTGAGTTTTGCTTTCCCAGTATACTTCAGGCATAGTCTTTGAACAGAGTATTCTGTTGTTAGACTGAAAGATTCCTTTTGTCTCTTCTAATTATGTGTTGGCACCCATCTGTACATTTGTTCAATTTCTATGGTTCCCTACTTAGATTACAACATATTTTTTGACTCAGAGTAGTTATAAGTAATGTTTTAATCATCATCACAATGAGAAGAAATACTGTACTGAAGAAAAGGCAAGAGTTTGTTGAAATGTAATATTCTGAAGTTCTTAGTGAAATGAAATTATTGTGACCTCAAGCTCATTGGCCATTAGAGAATAATAGTTGTTGAATATAGTTACCTATACTTTTCAAGTGCTGCCATTTATTGTATACCAATTTAGTTGCCAAAAGCAGGGAAAACATATTTACCTTCATTTCAACATTTACTGAGAGTTAATCAGCAAAATAAAGAAAATCTATATCACATGAAAACTAAATATGTTTCTTCAGACAATAAAAAGAGATTCGGTTCATTTACTGTGCTACTAAGATATAAATCATTTTGAATAATACTGAAGAATTTGTTGTATTGTTTCATGACATAATGATTCTCATTAAAATGATCACAAAACAAACTATTACTAAGATCCTTGCTGATAGAAAAGAAGGATGCGTTATATCAAGTTAGACAGTGAAACACACAGTTGAAAATGTATCAGCTTAGCTTCTTGGAGTTATGCTAGGAAGCTAAAAATGATGCTAAGATTTCTTAATTATTATGTAAGAGAAAATAAGTAAAAACAGGTGATTAACAGTATGTTACAGAATTGAATGCAGGCTTTAGAAAATAAATTATCTGAGATTGTTGACACAGAACTGAGGGAAAACATGACCAAAGCATAATCAACGGACTAAATTTAGATTTCTTGATACTGAATTTAGGGAAATTTTGAATAATGCCTGAGACCACTAAATTAACCCATCAATATTTGGCCAATTTATATAAAACCTTTAACAATGAAACCTTACAGAATTGAAGCTGCTTTCTCCCCTGTCCTGTTTTTTCAGCTCCACACCCTGCCCTACCCTCAGGGCCACCCCTCCAGCTGAGATCACTATTGTCCTGGTGTCTTGTTTTCTTTTATGTGTTGTTTTCTTTTTTACCCTTCAGTGAAATGTGTATCCAGTAACAAGATGTAGTAAGCTTTATGTAATTAAAAACTTTCCATTTGTTGTAGCATGGCATGTATATCATTATCGAACTTGATTTCTTTTACTCATTGTCATGTTTTTGGATCCATCCACGTTGAAAAATATTGAAATAGTTCATTCTTTTTAACTACTGGATAACATTTTCATTGTGTGAATTATACTTTGTGTATCCTTTTGTTTATTGAAGTTTATGCATAGATTATCTCCTGACATTGATTTTCTAGTAAGATGCTCTTCCAGAGAGAGTAAAGGTGTTGAAGAAAGACCGAAAAAAAAAAAAAATCTCATGGTAATCTAAGTAAGAATTTAATTCTGTAATTATACAGACTGTATCTCTAAATGTGTATTTATTTCTGTAATAGTGTGTATGAATGATGCTATTTCTTAATGTCAGAATTATTTTAAAATAGAAATCTATTTGTAATTATCGTCCCCCCCCCCTTTTTTTTTTTACTCATTGGCAGATACCTCAAAGTGAAATACATTTTTTTGTGGAACTGTATGAAGTAACAGCTGGAGCAGCTCTAAACAATAGTGCCAGATTTGCACAGATTAAATTATTACAGCGTGATAAACCTCCAAGTCTCGTGTACTTCTCTGTGGGTTCTCGACTGCCGGTGGCTCATAAGAAGGCCACTCTCATTAGCCTGCAGGTGGCCAGAGACTATGGGGCAGGACTAATGATGTCTGTTAACTTCAGTACCCAGGTAAGCAGGGAGCAGGTATTAACACACAGGAAGCTCTTCTTCTTTAACTATGGCGTGTGTCATGAAGCAGAGAAGATTTGATATACTATTTTCTGATGATACCATCATAATTCACATTATGTTTATTACATTAAGCTGTATCTTTGACACAGTTCAATGTTTTTCACTTAGGTCATGTTCTAAAATGATAGTCTATTGTCTTTTTGTTTTTTTTTGAAAAGTTGATTATGCAATGCAAAATGTCTTACATACATTGTATAATCAGCTTTTCCAAAAGAAACAAAAAGACAAAAGACTATCATTTTAGAACATGACCTAAGTGAAAAAAATCTGTAGAGATTAAAAATTTCTTCAGGATGTAACTGGGTAAGACCAGAAACAAAAAGTATGGGTCTTTGTTCTGATTTTTACCTGAACTAGTTGAAAATCTTCTTTAGGACTTCAAATACTAGCTGTGTGTTTCCTGTGATCTTTGTGTTTCTTCAAATCCACGGGTTCAGGAGACTGTCTCACAGCTACTTTTAACATCCTCTCTATTAGGTGACATCAAGTGAAAGGGAGGAAGTAGTATGTTTTAAACTTTATTTTAGGAGCAAAGCTCTAATATATTGAAACAAAGCTGTACGCCTGCTCCCTTTGAAGCATGGTTGTGGAGACTGGAGCTTGCCCGCTGTAGCCCTCTGTTTTTCCTCCCCTGGACTTGTATAACTCCCAAACCCCACAGTTTGAAAGCTGCCATTCTGGACAGTGCTGCCACTTCTTTTGTTTCCAGATTTCAAGCCTGGGGATACGTTAGGCCTCAGGGTTTCTAAGCTGTGGTTTTATGCCAAGTGCTGTTCAGCGTGTGCTTGCTTGTGTCACTGTTGCGTGGCTCTCACACACAGAACGTTCTGTGCATAAGAGACAGCATGTGTGCCACCAGCCTGCCGTAGCAATCCTGTGAGTCAGGGATTGGAGGTGAGGATGGTAGCTGCGGGTAGCGAGCTGTCCTGGAAGCTTGCCGGGAAGAAAAGTTGTCTTTGTAACAGAGTCTACAGCTTGGCAAGCCAGAAGATGCAACTCTCTCACATGAGACTCTAGAAATAAACTCCATTCTAAATAGCCCTGCGGTGGTATGAGCATGAAAAGAAGTATTTTGATTCATTGGGAGATTTTAGCATTTTTCCTTTTAAGCATTTAAGATGGTAAGAGAAATGAGAAAAAATATGTGTTCTTTCTTCTCCCATGAAATATATATCATCATATGCTCTCACTTTGTAGGGCAAAAGAGTGGAAGAAGTGATAAAAAAAAAAAAAAGGATTTGAGACCCATTTTAAACTAGTTCATACACTCAGTTGGAAGGGGAGTTGAAAATGCCAAAAGAAGAATCTGAATGCCAATATCTCTATCATACTCATTTATGTTCTTTCTAGATGATTCACAAATGATTCCTTGTAAAACGCATGCTGTCCCTAGCGTGTAACTCATAGCATTTTAATAAGACTATAAAAATCAACATGGAGGAGCCCTGTGGTGATGAAAATGTATCTTGGCTATATCAACATTCATATCCTGGTTGTGATACAATTATGCAAGATGTTATTGATATCTATGAAGGACATTAGGGAAGGGTAGAGGAGACCACTCTTTTATATTTCTTGTAAGTGCATGTGAATCTGTAATTATGTCAAAATATAAGGTTTAATTTTAAAAATTAGAAAAAATTTACCTCTCTGGTCTGATTTTATTTACTTTCCTGTTGCTTCATTGCTCTTGCATTTTCTGTCTTTGAATGCTGGGGATATTGTTAGAAGAGAAAGTCATATAATTCAATTTTCCAAGTAGCTAGTAAGTATGAGAAAATACTTATGAACCAAGTTGCTATTCTGTTACAATAATACTAATCTTGATTTTATGTTAAACAGATTTTAATAATGTAGTTAAAACAATAACTGTAGTATACATACAGTATACCAACCTTCAGTTAGGTCAGCATTCCCAGTATGTACATACTGCTGTTGCTGCTGCTGCTAAGTCGCTTCAGTCGTGTCCGACTCTGTGCGACCCCATAGACAGCAGCCCACCGGGCTCGCCCGTCTCTGGGATTCTCCAGGCAAGAACACTGGAGTGGGTTGCCATTTCCGTCTCCAATGCAGGAAAGTGAAAAGTGAAAATGAAGTCGCTCAGTCATGTCCAACTCTTAGTGACCCCATGGACTACAGCCTACCAGGCTCCTCCGTCCATGGGATTTTCCAGGCAAGAGTACTGGAGTGGGGTGCCATTGCCTTCTCCTCATTTACATACAACACTGAATTAATCAGAAACTCCTGCTGACTCTACCTTCTAAATACATTCCCAGTCTGAGCTCTTCTCACCCTCTCTACTCATACAACCAAAGCTACCATTATTTCCTTTTTCTGCAGGAACTAATAAAAAAATCTCCTATCTCTTCTCCCTTCTTCAATCCTCTCCCCCTGCTGCAGCCTACCTGTCCACAAGAGCCAGAACGCTCCCGAAAATTAGAAATAAAGTGTGTCACTCTCCTGCTGGAATCCTCCAGTGACTTCCTAGCACACTTTGTATCAGGAATGTACACGATCTGATGCATACATCTTCAAATTGTTAGTTGGCTCACCACTGGGGAAGTTCTGTAAGGCAGTAATGGCATTTCTTCTGTAATTCTGTTTCTTGGTCTATTCTAAGGCATCTATCTTTCCTAACCTCATCACTGTATGATGTGTATTTATCTCTCTAATTTATCTTGGGAGATTAGAAAAATTATAAAATTCCATGTTTTATTTACAAAAAATTTTTAAAAACACAACATGGTTATATTTTAATACACAACTGAAAGACAAAACACCATAGTAAATTAACAGCAGTAAGATACAATGTTTCGGGACTACCTTGGTGGGCCAGTGGCCAAGTCTGAGCTCCGAATGCCGAGGGCCTGGGTTTGATCCCTGGTCAGGGAACTAGATTCTGCATGCCACGACTGAGAGTGCATGTTGCAACTCAGGGTCTTGCATGCCACAATGAAGATGGAAGATCCTGTGTACTGCAACTAAGACCTGGCACAGCCAAATAAAAAAATAAAATACCGTGTTTCATTTATATTGCATGACAAATGATTAACGTTCTTAGTCATAAATGAGTTCTTAGAAACCAGTAGAAAAGACATCGACTGATCAAGGGAAATGGAAAAAGAAAGAAGAAAAGGAAATAACACAAGTGACTAGTAAGGATTAAAGCGTATGTGAAGGTGACTGAGCTGAACAATAAAAGGAAAAAAAAGCAACTTCTTTGTAATATCATAATTATCAAAGACTAAAAATCTGGTATTTGTGTAGTTTGAGGAAATAGAGTCACACTGACACTGGAGGACAAGATTGGTGAGGTCCCAGAGTGAGGGAACATCTAGTATGGACTCAAAAACTGTAAATTTAAAGCAACACCTGTCTTAATACTAGTGTTGTGGCCCATCAGATTAAGAGAAAATTGGTTCTGGACAAGATCAGAGGTTTATAGTTTCACTTAAGTGATGTTGTCTAATTTCTAGGAGTTGAGGAGCGCCGAGACCATCGGTCGTACTCTCATATCTCCAGCTATTTCTGGGAAAGACTTTGTGAGAACTGAAGGCACATTGATCTTTGAGCCTGGCCAGAGAACTACTGTCCTGGATGTCATCCTCACGCCAGAGACAGGGTCTTTGAATCCATTTCCTAAACGCTTCCAGATTGTGCTTTTTGACCCGAGAGGGGGTGCCAGAGTTGATAAAGTGTACGGGACCGCGAACATCACTCTCGTCTCTGATGCGAACTCCCAGGCCTTTTGGGGGCTTGCGGATCAGCTGCAGCAGCCCCTGGACGGCGACATTCTCAACAGGGTGCTCCACAGCATCAGCGTGAAAGTGGCCACGGAGAACACCGATGAACAGCTCAGCGCTGTGCTGTATTTGATAGACAAGGTAAAAAACCCTTGCGAGTGTTAGCAGTTTCATACTTTTTTTAAAAGACGAAAGCCACATAACGGTTATCGTATCAGTTATAATGAATTTATATGGTAGAGTCAGATTGCTGAATCTCAGAGTGGAATTCACCATATCTGACCCTGTGCTTTTGCTTGGATGCGACTGGTGCTGGTTTGGAAGCTCAGAGAAGGATGAGTTCTCTACTGTAGCAGTAAGAGTAGACTGGTGTCTGAAAAGAGGCTCCGGAGGTCAGGAGCTCCAGGCTCTTTCTGATACTTCTAGAAACTACATGGACATCTTCTGAGATAGTGTGCAGTTTTTCTAGGTCCATAAATGAGGACTAGGACTAGATTATACGGCTCTTCGAGTTGAAGTGCCATGAAGCTGTTGCCCTTTGCTTGTTCCCTGCTCCTCCTGGGCACTGGAAAGAATTTACTGTAGGAAATGATGTTACTTAAATTTTCTAATGATGAAATAGTATAGTACAATTACAATTTGATTTAGGCTATGAAGAGGGAAAGAAAGCACAGTAACTGTATTTTAGAAAAGATACATTAAGAAAGCTACATATTAATGGTCGAGAATCAACACTTATTTAACTAGAGCTGTCAGGTAGTACATCTTGATTTTTTTTTTTTTGAATCTGTCATGAATAATGAAACTGAATTATGAAAGAAGATCCTATGGAAAAAATGTAATTAACTTTTTTTGAGTAATCATTAATAAACAGTATAAGTTCTCATATATTAAAACAATTTATGTGAAATAGGTAACTTGGCAATTATTAGAGGCATGAAATATATTTGAAGTGTTCTAAACTATTATAAGTTCAAGTAAAAAAACATTATTTGTATTCTTAAAAAGAAAATGATTTTATTTCCACCGAAGTTGCCTTTGCTCTGATTATTTTCATATGTTATTGTTACTAAATTTTTGCAATGGTATGGCATATTGTTTTCTTGAAGCTATTTATATGTCAGTACTGAAATATGATTCAAGTAACTGACATCATTCAATAATATTATACATGAAAATATATGTTATATCAAGAAAACTGAAAATTTCTACTAACAGAAAAGCCTTGAAAAAATAGAAATCTATAACTTGTTCAGTAGTGGGAAGATTCAATAACATAGAGACAATCGTTTTCTATAAATTAACTTATAAATGGAATATAAGTACTATCAAAATATCAGTAAACTATTTTGGATTTTTTTTAATTAATCAAAATGATGAGTTCACCTGGGAGAACATACATCAGAAATTTTATGAAAAAGATGAAAAATGATAAACCTTATTCTTCTCAATATGAAAATATGAAGTTACAGTGATTAAAACAGGATGAACTGGTGCTGTCACAGATATTCAGATTAGTAAAATAAAATGGAAAGTGAAGAAATAAATTCAATTACATATAAAATTTCATATACGATAAAAGTGACATTTCAGGTCAGTGGGTCAGTTCAGTTCAGTTCGGAGAAGGCAATGGCACCCCACTCCAGTACTCTTGCCTGGAAAATCCCACGGATGGAGGAGCCTGGTGGGCTACAGTCCGTGGGGTCGCTCAGAGTCGGACACGACTGAGTGACTTCACTTTCACTTTTCACTTTCATGCATTGGAGAAGGAAATGGCAACCCACTCCAGTGTTCTTGCCTGGAGAATCCCAGGGACGGGGGAGCCTGGTGCACTGTCGTCTATGGGGTCGCACAGAGTCAGACACGACTGAAGCGACTTAGCAGTGTCAGTTCAGTTCAGTCGCTCAGTCGTGTCTGACTCTTTGTGACCCCATGGACCGCAGCACACCAGGCTTCCCTGCCAATCACCAACTCCCGGAGCTTACTCAAACACATGTCCATCACGTCAGTGATGCCATCCAACCGTCTCATCCTCTGTCGTCCCCTTCTCCTCCTGCCTTCAATCTTTCCCAGCATCAGGGTCTTTTCAAATTAGTCAGTTCTTCGCATCAGGTTGTCAAAGTATTGGAGTTTCAGCTTTAACATCAGTCCTTCCAATGAATATTCAGGACTGATTTTCTTTAGGACGGACTGGTTGCATCTCCTTGCAGTCCAAGGGACTCTCAAGAGTCTCCTACAACACCATAGTTCAAAAGCATCAATTCTTTGGCACTCAGCTTTCTTTGTAGTCCAACTCTCACATCCATACGTGACCACTGGAAAAACCATAGCTTTGACTAGACAGACCTTTGTTGGCAAAGTAATGTCTCTGCTTTTTAATATGCTGTCTAGATTGGTCATAGCTTTTCCAAGAAGCAAGCATCTTTTAATTTCATGGCTGCAAGCACTATCTGCAGTGATTTTGGAGCCCCCAAAATAAAGTCTGTCACTGTTTCCATTGCTTCCCCACCTGTTTGCCACGAAGTAGTGGGACCAGATGCCATGATCTTAGTTTTCTGAATGTTGAGTTTTAAGCCAGCTTTTTCACTCTCTTTTACTTTCATCAAGAGGCTCTTTAATTCTTCATTTTCTGCCATAAGGGTGGTGTCATCTGCATATCTGAGGTTATTGATATTTCTCCTGGCAATCTTGATTCCACTTTGTACTTCATCCAGCCTGGCATTTCACATGATGTACTCTGAATAAAAGTTAAATAAGCAAGGTGACAATATACAGCTTTGACATACTCCTTTCCCTATTTGGAACCAGTCTGTTGTTCCATGTCCAGTTCTAACTGTTGCTTCTCGACCTGCATACAGATTTCTCAAGAGGCAGTAGTTATTATTCTGTAAATGGTGTTGATACATCTGATTTAACCATTTGAAAGTAAAATAATAGCTGTATCTCCATGTTAAATCCACTCCAAAATAAATCCCAGACAGGTCAGAGGTCTAACTGTAAAGCTGAAACCAGGAAAGTAGTAGCAGAAAACATGGATGAATCACTTTTAAGATAAAAGTTTATATTGGGGAAGTGGGGAAGTTCCTTCTAAATATAAAAATGCAGAAGTCATAAAGGAAATGATTGATAAACTTGACCACATAAAGTTTAAACAAAATTTCTCTTTGCATATACCACAAGAAAAATCAAAAGGCACCTCAATTATATTGTCAAACCTATAGTTTTTCCAGTAGTCATGTATTGAGGTGAGAGTTGGACCGTAAAGAAGGCTGAGTGCCAAGGAATTGATACTTTTTAATTGTGGTGTTGGGGAAGACTCTTGAGAGTCCCGTGGACTGCATGGAGATCAAACTAGTGAATCCTAAAGGAAATCAAACCTGAATATTCATTAGAAGGACTGATGCTGAAGCTGAAACTCCAACACTCAGTGCTTTGGCCACCTGATGCAAAGAGCCAACTCATTGGAAGAGACCCTGATGCTGGGAAAGATTGAAGGCGGGAGGAGAAGGGAAAGACAGGGGATGAGATGGTTGGATGGCATCACTCAATGGACATGAGTTTGAGCAGTCTCCAGGAGATGGTGAAGGAAAGGGAAACCTGGCGTACTGCAGTCCAGGGGTCACAAAGAGTTGGACATGTCTGAGCATCTCAATAACAACAGCAATATATATAGTCAATTATATCCCAATAAAACTGGAGGGAAAAACTAAAAAAAAAAGAGAGTGCCTAATAGGTGTGGGGAATATTTGTACAAATACCTGTATAATGAGTATTTAAGCATTACTTATAATAACAAGAATTGGGAAAACCAGCCATTAAAAGGGGCCTGCCATAGGAGAAGGCAATGGCAACCCACTCCAGTACTCTTGCCTGGAAAATCCCATGGACGGAGGAGCCTGGAAGGCTGCAGTCCATGAGGTCTCTAAGAATCGGACATGATTGAGTGACTTCACTTTCACTTTTCACTTTCATGCTTTGGAGAAGGAAATGGCAACCCACTCCAGTGTTCTTGCCTGGAGAATCCCAGGGACGGGGCAGCCTGGTGGGCTGCCGTCTATGGGGTTGCACAGAGTCAGACACGACTGAAGCCACTTAGCAGCCATATCCATAAAATGTAACATGTTTTCACAATTTAGACATATAACAATTAGACTATGACAATAATGAAACAAGCATTGAAAATATAAGGTTGAAATTTTAACAGTAAAATATGTGGTGCCAATTAACTTTGAATTTCAGATGAACAATGTATTTTTTAGTATAAGTGTATTACTGATAAAAACAAATATTTTTATTTACAAGCACTATTTGGAACATACTTATGTCAGGCAATTATTGGCTGATTATTTGAAATTCAAATGGAATCACCTATGCTCTATCTGGCATACATTCATATGTCCCATATGTATTTCATATGTACTCAGATTCAGAAGTATAGGATAGGATTTCCAAGTACTGATAGAATTTTGTTCTGTTGGGTCTCATACTTTAAGTGAAATTGTTTCATGTTTGTAAGTTTTATTATCTCCCAGATTCGCACTTCTTTGAACCAGAATCTGCTTTATGCTATATATGTCTTTCATAAGGCCATACGAATTGGGATAAATGTAAAAGTGAGTTTAATTTTAACTCGTGATATTTATTATTGCAGTTAGAATTAAAGTGACCGATGCAACCCTTTGGAGCTTTATCTAGATATTATATACAAAATATTCTTGTGACTATGCCTTCTCTTTATAAAATGATTATGCTTTTTAAAGTTCAAATGTATTTGACATTTCAATGCCAAATATAATTTTGACACTAACTTGTCTTAAATTCTTTATAGGTTCATGTTTATTTTTGTTAATGTTAGTAATGGTTAATAAAGAACACATTATACCTTATGTATCATTTAAGCAGTTGATTTTTTAAAATACAGTTTCATACTTGGGATTTTTTTCCAGATAACTGTTGAAGGAAAAAACCAAGCATTAAGCATTGAAAGCCGAAATCTTTTCTATGAGATCCTTTGTGCTCTCGTTAACCCGAAGCGCAAGGACACTAGAGGATTCAGTCACTTCACTGAAGTGACGGAGAATTTTGCCTTTTCTCTACTGACTGATGTTACCTGTGGCTCTCCTGGTGAAAAGTAAGTATCTTTTAATATAATACCATACCTTATATGTATTCCTTTACAGGTTACAAAGTAATAAGAATGCAAATTGACATTTAGATGATGTAACTAAGGCTTATACAATCAATGAATTGTACCTGATGGGCAAATTAAGTTAATTATTTGAAGAAAACATAGAAACTACATCCAGAAAAAATTAATTTATACTGTCAGTAATATATTCTTGTTTTGAAGGGTCTTTAAAAAATAAAACGTCTTGTTATTTACTCTTTCTTATATAATGAGTAGAAGATACATTCTGAATAGAAAAAAAAAGGATGATTCCAACTTTTTGAGTATTTTAGGCCATTTTTAAAATTGTGGTAACATAAACATAAGACAGATTTTACCATTTAAACTATTTTTCTGTACTTCCTGGTAGTTCAGATGGTAAAGAATCTGTCTACAATGCAGGCAGACCTGGGTTCAGTTCCTGGGCGGGAGAGATCCCCTGGAGAAGGAATGGCAACTCATTCTAGTTTTCCTGTGTAGAGAATCCCATGGACAGAGGAGCCTGGCAGGCTAAAATCCATAGGGTTACAGAGAATTGGACACGACTGAGTGGCTAACACTTTCACACTATTTTTAGGTGTACAATTCAGTGACGCTTAGTATATTCACAGTCGTTGGGTAACCAGCCCCAGTATGCATATCCAGAACTATCATCTTCTCAAATTAAAAATCTCTACCCATTAATAACTTTCCATTCCTCCTTCCGCCTGTCCTGGTAACCTCTATTCTACTTTTCAGTCTCTATTCAATTTGCTTATCCTAGCCATCTCATAAGTGGAATCATGTAATATTTGTCCTTTGTGTTTGGTGTACTTTGCTTAGCATAATGTTTCTTCAGGTTTTATCCATGCTCTAGCATGTGTCAGAAATTCACTTTTTTTTTTTTAATTGTTTTTATTGCTGTTATAGTTGATTTACAATGTTGTGTTTCTGCTGTAAAGCAAAGTGATTCAGTTATACATATGTATATATTCTTTTCATGTTCCTTTCTCTTGTGGCTTATTACGGATGTTGAATATAGTCCCCGTGCTATACAGTAGGAGCTTGTTGTTTACACATTCTGTGCGAGAATGGTTGCATCTGCTGACCCCAAACCCCGTCCCATCCCTCCCCTGACCTTCGGCAACCACTGGTCTGTTCTCTGTCTTGAGTCTGTTCTGTGGACGGGTTCGTTTGTGTCATTTCGATTCCACATGTAAGTGATATTATGTAGTATTCGTCTTTCTAGTTCTGATTTGCTTCACTTAAGTTTGATGATGTCTGAGTCCGTCCATGTTGCTGCAAATGACGTAATTTCACTCTGTTTTATGGCCGTGTAGTATTCCATGGTATGTATGCACTTCATCTTCTCTATCCGTTCGTTTATTGATGGTCATTTAAGTTGTTTCCATGTCTTGGCTATTGTGAATAATGCTATCATGAACGTAAAGGTTCATGTATCTTTTTAAATTATAGTTTTTTCTAGACATATGCTCCAGAGTGGGATTGTTGGATCATATGGCAACTGTGTTTTTAGCCTTTTGAGGAACCTCCTTAATATTTTCCATAGCGGTTGCACCAACTTACATTTCCACCAGCCGTGGTTCGCTGGTCTCAGTCCGTTTGCACATGGCCGTGGGTGGAGAGGTCAGTAGTGGCAGCTTTAAGCTCCGAGTCACCAGTGAAGATGTGGATGCAGAGGTGAAGAGACGAGTTTTATAAGCTGTTGTGGGTGGCCTGTGTGGATTGAGATGTTTTAATATGCATCCTGGACGCAGAGGTCTGCAGTCTGAATGAATGGCTGGACTAAAGCTAAATATTCAAAAGCACCAATTCAAATATGGTAAAGAATTTTTAAAAATCTTAAAAAAAATTTTTTTTAATGTAATGTATAGCTAGAGGAAAAAGTTAGCCTTTCCCTTTTCCTTTTTTTTCTCGAATCTTCTATTTAAAATTCTCAACTCCATTTCCCAATTTAGCCTTGATGAGGTATTTGTATCCATGATGCAATTATATATACTCAGCATCACTTATGGGCCATCTCACTTACTTTTATCCTACTCTTCTCCATATTTTTTCAGACAGGTTTCACTTAAGATTTATCTTTGTGTCTTTTCATTATTTGCAGACATGATGCATCCACAGAAAAACATCTATCAGATTTTTTGGAGGACTGGTTACAAAATACAGACTCACAGAACTTCTAGCCTCCCCTAGGCAAGGATTTTTATTTAGTAAGGATGGGATGTAATGTAGAAATTTGTTTGTTTGTTTTTTGGCTAGGCCACTCAGCTTACAGGATCTTAGTTTCCTGACTAGGAATTGAACCCATTTGCCCTGCATTGGGAGCTCAGAGTCTTAACCGCTGGACCACCAGGGAAGTCCCTAGAAATCTGTATTTTTTAAAGCAAGCTTCAAGGTGATTTCAACACACATTGAGGTTTAAAAAGCAGTTTCACTGATCACAGGGTCTAGTGCCTTGGGGTTGTTGTAAACAGAATTATTAAATGGATAAAGATCCTGTTCAGGGCCATTTCTTTTATCAGACACATGGTTAAATTAGAAATGCTCTGATGGCTCAGAAAAGGGTGAGGTGAACTTGATGAGAATTTGGCTGTAGATATGTAAGGTTTGTGATACTCTTGATTATAAAGCAGAGAGCTTCAGTTGAATGGTGCATCCTTTCTCACCCTGTTGCACCCGTGCTGATGTGACTAACACAGCAATAGACATTTTATAGCACAGATTCTGATGCCTGTGAAACAACTTTCAGAAACCCATGTTTTAGGTTAGAGGGGGGTTCAGGCAAGAGGATACAGCAAGTTCTGTGCGAAAAATCCTAGCAATTCACCGTAAAAGAACTGAAAGCACGTTCTCTTTACTGCTTCTGGGTAGGCAGTGTCATGGTTGTACCTAAAGAACAGAGATCCAGTGTAATGGATTTTTAACAAATGTGAGTGGATATACATATGCAAATACATGCCATTTTAGCAGAACCTTCGCTTTTCTGTCATAGAGGCAAAACCATCCTTGACAGCTGCCCGTATTTGTCCATACTGGCTCTTCACTGGTACCCTCAGCAGATCAATGGGCACAAGTTTGAAGGAAAAGAAGGTGATTATATTCGAGTTCCAGAGAGGTTATTGGATGTTCTGGATGCAGAAATAATGGCTGGGAGAAGCACGTGTGAATTAGTCCAGTTTACAGAATATAGCAGCCAGCAGTGGTTTATGACTGGAAACAATTTCCATGCCCTGAAAAATAAGGTAATCTATCATTTAAAGAATTACGTAGTTGGAATCTGCTTTTTCCTTTGCAAACATGCTCCTTAGGATACATGTACTTGATTCGACTTATGGTAAGTGCTACATATGGTAAGCTAATGATGAAATATGTCCCATCTTTATGAGCTCTTTGTAGAATGTTTAGGCTCAAAAATAGTTGCAGATATTTCTTTCATGTTTTATTGAATGAAATGAGGAGTAGGTGAAAAAAAAAAAAAACATAGCTTTCACTAAAGCTATATCCCACTCCTGATGAAGACTGACAATGAAAATGGATATTGTCACTTGGAGACTGGTCAGTAGCTTTAGTGAGGTAGGTCTGCGGTGGGAAACCAACCAGATGCCCTGTATTCATAATGAAGCTGGCAATTAATAGTGTCAAAAGTGATGAGGAAAATGAAGCAAATTTCAGAATGGGAGATCCAGTCTTGACATTTAATTGGAAGATGTCATTACATTTCCGGCTCTTTCTGGCATTACAGGTATTATCTTTGAGTGTGAAAGGTCAGAGTTCACAACCCCTGACCAACAGCAATGAGATTCTCTATAGGATTTATGCTGCCGAACCTAGAATTGTTCCTAAGACTCCTCTGTGTCTCCTTTGGAATCCAGCTGCTGCGAGGTACTTGTTAATAATTCTTTAAAATCAGATTTTGTTCCTTCTTCATTCTGGTACCATTAAGCCCAGTTTTTTGTACTGAATGTAGATGGTCTGGAGTGAGATTTTTAGACTGGAGAATCACCTCTACACTAAGTGAGCCAAAGCAGCATAGAAAGTGGTCCTAGCCTTGCGCAGGTGGCAAACAGAGCCAAAAACTTAAACGTGTGTATAACACATTACTTAACTCCTTTATTATTACAACTTCCGTGGGACTTAGCATGAGTTCTGCTCAATTCAGATAACCTTCCTGTGATTACAGGTTAATTTATTGAGCGTGAAGGAAATTCTTTTGACCCCTTCCCTCTGGACTTGTGGTTCTGGATCTGATGCTCTATGTCTGGAGGGATCAGCACGGATTCATAATTCTAATCCATATATGACTTGGAGCACATTTGGGGGTTAAAGCAGGCACAAGAAGAGGAAGAAGACAGTGACTCTTCCTTTGACTCTCCTTGGCCTTATGTTTCTGAGCAGTTCTCTCTCTGGGATCTCAGCCGAGGTTGTAACGTCAGGCATGGCTGGCCTAGAGAGTTTGGAGTTCAAATCAGTCACTAGATTCTGTTACTTTCAGCCACACAAACTAAAATTCTGAAAAGGTTCCACAGCTTAGTTGGGTAACCAACTGTCCTTTTCAAACACCAAAGTTCTGGCTAGTTTCTGGGAAAATAATTTTTCTTTGAAATTCCTAATATCTCAGCAAAGACTTTAAACCTAATACACAGATACTCTACAATCCTCAATGTATAATTACTAATGAATGTTTCAAGCTTGAATCCGCTGTTGGGATTAAGAAGTTTCATGTCCTTAGAAAAATAAGGGGATCAAGAGGAACTATAAGTGACTACTCTTGAGCAGAGTAGTCCCTGAATAGTCACTGAGGGATGCTCAGAAGTTGTGGCATGTGACACTGTATTTGCTATAATCGTGACAAACTTTTGGTGCTTAAGAAGGAATCTTATAGAAGGAAACACCTGAAAGAGGCCTAGAAAACATGTATGTAATATAACTGGCTCAAAATCCAAATAGGTGGGGAAGGAAGTACTTAGACAAGCAAGTAATTTATGTGGTTCAAAATACAGAAGTTGTGTAAATGGGGAGGGGTGAGCACTGCAGATTTTTGGCTGTGTTGACCTTTTGGTACTCTTGAATGCTAGGGAAGAGTTCTTCCTGTTGAATACCTTGGGTTTGTTTGCTTCAGATGAGGTGGGGGCTAGTACTGCTGGTTTGAGAGGGCCAGCTTCTTCTATATTGGCAATGCTTTTGCAGGATTGGTTAATATTTAGGCTGCTGTTGAAGGTGTCTGTGGGATCTGCGGTTTCATGTCTTGGACAAGGTGTTCCTTTCAGTGTTTCTTTTTAAACATGTGGTCCGCTTCCATCTTGAGTAAAGAACACTTAGGATCAATAAATTATTTTTCCTTCAAAAGCTATCTCCATGCCTTAAGTATTGATGAAAGAGGAGTGGTGACGATTGTGTATTTTGCCCTAGCTGGTTGTCCGACAGTCAGTTTTGCAAAGTGGTTGAGGACACTTCAGACTACGTGGAATGTGCCTGTTCATACATGTCTGTGTACGCGGTCTACGCCCAGACTGACAACTTGTCTTCATACAATGAAGCTTTTTTCTCTTCTGGATTTATATGTATTTCAGGTGAGTTATAATATTTTTGAGCAAATAATTTAAAAATATTGATGAGAATAAAAGTTTTCCCAGGGTCCTTATATAGATGCAAATGTACTGTAATTCATCAACACTATGAGAAAATAAACTTTCTCATGGTCTTTTTTTTGGTTTTTGTTTTTAATTTTCTTTTTTTGGCTGCATTGTGTATTGTGTGGGATCTTAGTTCTCTGACCAGCGATTGAACCTGTGCCCCCTGCGTTGGAAGCATATAGTCTTAACCACTAGGCCAGGAAAGTCCCCTCTCATATCCTATTCATTGATTCATACAGCCATTATTTATGGAGGACCAACTTTGTACTGGGGATAAGCAAGAGCAAGATATAGCTCCAACTCATCAGCAGTGTTTATACAGTACAATGTGAGATAGAAGTTAGATAGTAAAAAAGAGTTAAAGTGGTAGTGTTGATTTAGGAGGCAGATTCTGCAATAGATAACGGGATTGCATGAGATAATATAAATAAAGCATTTTGTATTTTCATTAAAAAATAAACCTACCCCATGGATTGATTTGTATTTTTCGGTCTAGATGCTTTAAGTATATTCAACCACTATGTTAAAAGATAAATTTTCTTTCACCTTCTACATCTAGGTCCCATTTCTGGCAAGAATAGGAACTTGAGTAGGGTTAATGTCTGTCAAACGATTTACCTATAAGTAAACTTTGAACAGCTATAGAATTATTCTCATTTGCTGTTTTTACTTTATGATTGGGAGTCTGAGAATTCCTTACACTATATTTCTGTCCCCACCCTTACCAAATCTGTGTCCTGAGTCAGCTTTTACAGCCCTACAGCTGCTTTTATGAACAATATGCTACACAGAGAAGTGGGTGTAGGGTGACTGTGCCTGTATTCAAATCCTGGTCCTGCCATTGGCTAGTTGTGAGACCTGGGGCAAAACCTCAGTCTCCCCGCCCCAAATACATGATTTTAAATTGTGTTAGCAGGCTGGTAGATATACTAGCTCAGACAGTCTGCTTTAATGATGTTTGGTATGTAAATGTGATTATCATTGAATGCTTAGTGTGCAAACTATCCCCTAATAAACTTTATTGATTCGGAAAATTTTGTGGAGGTAGAAGCATGTAATTAATTATTCTTCTTTGTCCTGGTTATTAAAATCTTTCCACTGGAATTTAATATTCTTCGTCCTAGTTCAAATATTTCCACTGTAGTTTCACTTTATAAAGTTATACATTTTCCTTAATGTGTCTTAATTCTAAACCTTAGATTCAATAGCAGATGTTAATAATTTATTATTCTTAATAACATCTTCCATAAGAATGATGGTTCTTGCTTAATAGATTCTTCTAGCTTCCAAAATCAGATGGCAACACCCTATTTTATTTTGATGCAATCTATTTAGAGAAATTTCATAGACTGATGAAATAGAACCAAAAGGTACAATGCTGAAATAAAATCTAGATAATCATCTCAAACAGAGAGACCTAATTCTGAGTGCTAATATGACCCACAAAAATCCCTTGCTTGTTCTACTCAACATCAAAGCAAAGAATTTTACAAACTAAAGAGAGAATGTTATCTTGATTTTTTTAGAAGACTAGCAGGACTTTAAGATATTTTCTGAGAGAACTGTTAATAAATATATATGTTTGCAACTCACTCTTAAAAAGGCTAAATGGATTTGCTCATGTATTTGAAAACCAACATCCAGATATTAGTCTCTACCTTATTATTTCTGACTTGGAGTCACATTTGAAATCATCAGTGTTCTCCCCCTCTGTTCATGACGTTTTGTAACGTGGATTGCATGATTGGTGGTTCATGAGGAGCTTCTGGCTTTGTGCTCCATTTCAGTTTCTGGGGAGGCTGATATTGCACTCCTCAGAGGGCCCCCAGAAACAAGGCGAGAGATTTTTCCATATTTTACATGCACATGCTCTCATTTAAGTCAGGACACACCAAATATCCCTTTGAATTTGGGAGCACTCTAACTCTTTTCTTGAAATGTGGCAACATGCAGTCAAATAGGAATTAAACCATTGTTTAACAAAAAAAAAAATTAAGATAGGTCACAGTGTATCTATTCTAATTCTGGTTTACAGTTCTGGTTACTCTACTAGAGCAGAGCAGTTGAAATGATCCAAGTATGTGTAATGGGGATATAAGCCAAGAAGTTGAGTAATCCTCAATTTGGAAAGGTGAAAGATTAGGATATATATCTGTGACTTTTAAAACTGTAAACCAGTTTATCAAATTGCAAGGAATTAAACTGAAGTTATCCATTGAAACTAAAAACTATAGAGAAAAGTAAATGACTGTGCACATAAGTGTAACGTTATGGGACTCACCTATAGCTTCAGGTGACAATGCCATAATCTTATAGTTACTAAGGAACCTAAGCGTGCTTCTTACTATTTGGAGAATAATGTCAAGGAAACCTGCTCTGCTTCCCATCACTGTTGACGCTGGCCTGTCAAAGGTAGACATCTGATTAAAATCATCCTGATTTGATTCTGGGTACAATTCGTATGGCCTCATGGGCTTAATGAGACCCCTACATTCCAAAATCCACTTCGTCATTAATACCAGTATGTGAACTCATTCATGTTTGATGTACTTGTAGGAGAGTCTGCTATTTTGAAGTGCTTTTAAACTGAGATTAGACTGCAGATCTCACATTTGTTTCATTTTTTTTTTCTTTTTGTTCTCTGTGGTGGAAAAATCCTTTAACACATTAGTCAAACTAAAACTATCCCTTTTAAATAACTAATAGTTTTATTTACTCTATAGATTACTAAGTATATAAATCCCAACACATTGTCATTTTTTAAAGTAGATAACAGGAAATAATTGTCTGTAAATCGCTAAATACCTAGGTATACAGGATAAGTAAATCAGCACCCGGGAGAAATATCAATAACCTCAGATATGCAGATGACACCACCCTTATGACAGAAAGTGAAGAGGAACTAAAAAGCCCCTTGATGAAAGTGAAAGAGGAGAGTGAAAAAGTTGGCTTAAAGCTCAACATTCAGAAAACGAAGATCATGGCATCTGGTCCCGTCATTTCATGGGAAATAGAAGGGGAAACAGTGGAAACAGTGTCAGGCTTTATTTTGGGGGGGCTCCAAAATCACTGCAGATGGTGACTGCAGCCATGAAATTAAAAGGCGCTTACTCCTTGGAAGGAAAGTTATGACCAACCTAGATAGCATATTCAAAAGCAGAGACATTACTTTGCCAACAAAGTTTCGTCTGGTTAAAGCTATGGTTTTTCCTGTGGTCATGTATGGATGTGAGAGTTGGACTGTGAAGAAGGCTGAGCGCCAAAGAATTGATGCTTTTGAACTGTGGTGTTGGAGAAGACTCTTGAGAGTCCCTTGGACTGCAAGGAGATCCAACCAGTCCATTCTGAAGGAGGTCAGCCCTGGGATTTCTTTGGAGGGAATGATGCTAAAGGTGAAACTCCAGTACTTTGGCTGCCTCATGCGAAGAGTTGACTTATTGGAAAAGACTCTGATGCTGGGAGGGATTGGGGGCAGGAGGAGAAGGGGACGACAGAGGATGAGATGGCTGGATGGCATCACTGACTCGATGGACGTGAGTCTGGGTGAACTCCGGGAGTTGGTGATGGACAGGGAGGCCTGGCATGCTGCAATTCATGGGGTCGCAAAGAGTTGGACACGACTGAGCGACTGAACTGAACTGAACTGAAATCAGCACAATCCAGAGTTCTTTGAAGCATGCTTATTATTTTGTTCAGGTTTATTAAACTGTAAGGGCTTCCAGGGTGGCTCAGACAGTAAAGTATCTGCTGCAATGTGGGAGAACTGGGTTTGACCCCAGGTTGGGAAGATGCCCTGGAGAAAGGAATGGCAACCCACTCCAGTATTCTTGCTTGTAGAATCACATGGACAGAGGAGCCTGGCAGGCTACACTCCATGGGATTGTAAAGAGTCAGACACAGCTGAGCTACTAACACTTTGATTATACTGTAAGAATATTCTAGTTGTGCCTTTTATATTTTATAAGCTGATATTTTGATAGTTTTTCTAGAAAAAAAAAAACTTTATTAGATGCCACCCATTCTTTTCAAATTATTTTTGAAGGTGAGATATTTTCTAAATTTCTGTGTGACATTCACCCCAAAATATTAAGTTCATATTCACAGTAATCATTGTCCTAAGTTAGCCATTTTCATTATGGGGAGAGTATATCAAAAGTTTCATTCTATCAAATAGGTAGTTATTCACAAGAAGAATAGAGAAAGATGTGTAAGAGTTTAAAAAAAATTAAGTAGTTTGAAGGGGTAACTGCAGGTGACAGAGAAGTCAGAGAGCTTTGTCTAACTCTGACATGGCAGAAAAATGTAGAATTTATCTTGCTAGGTACGCGTAGCTGCGTTGTGTAGCATGACCCACACTGCACATAACCGAAGACAAGTCAAATATACTAAATAAGCAGATTTAGTTCCAGGATTGATTAGTTCAGCACCTCAGTGGCATCCTCAGGGGCCCAGCCTCTCCTCATGTCTCTGTTTTGCTCTCCTCAAAGGTTTTCCTTTTACTTTCTCCACCTTGCCTCTGCATGGTCTTGAGCTGGCTGTGGCAGCTCTGAACTTCCCACAGCTATGTCTGGGCTTGCCAAGAGAAAAGCGCTTATTTGGATCCTGTTTTAAGAGCCATGAAAACTGTGCTGAAAACCACCCAGAGTGTTTCCCCTCACATCTCTGACCAGAACTGTGTTATGTGACCTTTTATAGACAGTCCCTTTACAGTCTGACACACCGTCTCCAGTCAGTGTTTCTCCGATGATGGAAGTGTTGTGCCCTCTTCAGGTGGTGGCTACTGACCACATCTGGTTATCGAGCCCTTGAAATGTGGCTAGAACAGTTGGGACCTGAATGTTTCATTCTATTAATTCTAATTAGTTAAAATCTACCTGGCCCTGTGTGGCTATTCTACTGAACTTCACATGTTACCCGAAGGCTGGTCTCCTGGTAACCTCTCCCCCTGGAGTAAATCCTTCCTTCTAATACACAGAACTTGTGTCCTGTCAAATGTTGCATATGGACTTTTGTTCAACCTAGTAGACTTTTCCGGATTGACAGTTTTGTTTTCCTATCCTTAGCTTAGTAGCTGTAATCCAGGGGCATTGTGTGGAAGGGAGGGTTGAAGGAATTTGGGAATTAGTAGAGATGAGCAACAGAAATGTTAAAAAGGTGATAGTTACAGCCAGCATTAGGTGGAGGAATAGAAAAATCCTAAGGTAACAGGTGAGTATTTGATTTAATAATTTAGCGGTCATTTGGTTTTTCTTATGTTTATCTATAGAGGTGGCGTTGGTGATAAAGAACCCGCTTGCCAGTGCAGGAGACGTGGGTTTGATCCCTGAGTCAGAAAGATCCCCTGGAGGCGGGCATGGCAGCCCACTCTGGCATTCTTGCCTGAAGAATCCCCTGGACACAGGAGCCTGGTTCTTTCTTTTCACAAAGAATCAGACACAACTGAAGTGACTGAGCACACACGCATAGAGGAGACAGAGATACATAAGAAAACAATATAAAATTTATAAATATTTTAAAGCAATTTTCATGGGGAAAATGTAATGTTTGACTTCTGGAGTATAAACTTTAGTTATTTTGAAAGTATATCTCATTCTTAAGGGATACCAAACAAGAGTTGTTTGCTAGATATGTATGTTCATATATAAACATTGCACGTATTTATGCACATACGGACATTCAAATATTATATAGACAAATAACAAGAGCTTTGGTCCTCTTTGGTACTAACAAAAGAATCTAGCTGTTCTTTAGAGTTTTTCTTATCTAAATCAAAGATTATCAATGTTATTATTTTGTTAAGGGTAATTTATCTTCCCTCTTACTGTCTAATCATATAGAAAAGTCATTTGTGTTAGTAAACTGATAAATTTTTTTTCCAATGAAGTCTGTAACCTACATAGTACTAGGGAAAAAAAGTAAATGAAGATTATTCAATTAGTTACATGTTTGTTTTTCTGCCTAGTTGCCAAGGAATCAATCTCTAAGAAACTATTTAGAGATTACTTTGAGGTAATACCTGGAATTGTTATGCTTTATTTTTTAGAATTCCTTTTAGAATTATAATTTTTGTACTATGTAATTTATATATTAAGGAAATTTAAACCAAAAAATAATTGTTAGTTTAAAAAAATCTGGCTTGTATACTTAAATTTTGTATGCTAAATATAGCTCTTCAATATCAGACGAGAAAATAAAAGGTAAATACTTAGTCTTTAGGAACTCAGTAACCAAAGTATTTAATTCTTTACATCTAAGGTATTCAGTAACTCTCCCAGGGTCAGCTGAGGCCAGGCTGCTTGAGGCTTTTTTCGCTGCGTCCTTTTTTCCTAAATAAAACAAGCACTTAGATAACATCATACATAGTTACAGGCTATCAAAATCCAGCCCATTTTCCTGCCCCTGGCTTTGAGTCCTGGACTGCCACAGGCGTCATGCTAGCATTTTTAATTAAAGCTTAGTAGACTTAATTAAATATTCTTGATCTGGTCAAGTTTAAGGGTACTAAATTTATATCACGAAATGGGAGTATAATGGAGAATTACCAAGTTAGGGGGAAAGGCTGTAAATAAGCTCTTTTTGGGAACTAGCAAAAACAGTTGATTCAGGAGTATTTTTCCTTTGCCCATCACAAATCCCCTAGCCTCATATTGTTACCATCCACCACGGTAAGCTCGCAGAAAAGCAGCCTACATGAAATGAAATTTGCAAGGCCCTGCTTTTAAGTCAGTGTATTACACACACAGACATACACACACACACACACTCTCTCTCTCTCTCTCTCTCTTACACACTCAACTTGAACTTTGAGTTTAAGGTGGCTCTGATCCTCATAGAAATGCAAAATGTACATTAGTGAGTTTGGAGCAACAGCTTCAATAGTTTATAAGCTGTCTAAGCAAAGATGCAGTTTCTGGGTATACTGTATACCTTTGTGGGTGGATTTGGGAGGCACCCTCAGGACCTGCACACCTGTCCCAGAACGCCTCATGGCAGCCTTCCAAAAAAATGGATTACTCCAGATCTCTTGGCCAAATTTCTAGGCCGAAAGCCTTGACTAATGCAGAGCCTCACTTCCTGTGTGAAACTTTGTCTACCTTTTGCAAACCTAAACATACTGAGAGCTTTTCCCGAAAGGACTTCTGAGAGGCATTTCTGTGCTGACGAGTAGTCACAGACCCCACGTAGGCATTTTGCAGCTGCCCAGTCAACTTATGCCAACATGTGGTGTATGTTCCATCGCTTCAGAAAAGATAATGAGGAAACAAAATAAATGTAGCTTCTCCCGTTTGCCAGGGGGGCATTGATGAATGAGATAATGCGTGCAAAATACAGGGCAGAGCAACATACACAAGCCAGTTGTTATGCGTCAGTACTTCCTAGACAAAATAACCCTACAAAGGATGAGAGTAGAGTAAAAGGCTTAAGTGATAAAGCAAATATGTTGCTTTATGCAGCACATTTAAATTTTTTAAAGTCAGGAAATCTTTTAAAATATGTATACATTTAAAACCTAATAGTGGGGACTTCCCTGGCAGTCCAGTGGTTTAGACTTCTTCCAATGCAGGGGGTGTTGGTTCAGTCCCTAGCTGGTGAGCTAAGATCCTGTATCCGTGGCCAAAAATCCAAAACATAAGCAATATTGTAACAAATTCAATAAAGACTTTAAAAATGGTCCACATACAAAATCTTAAACCAATATTAAATTTATACAAATTGCAAGATAAAAAATGTATGGGTTATTCCTGAGATTCTAATTATCCCCTTGAAGTAGTGTAGGTAGGTGAAGTTCAAGTAGATTCAAAAAAAATAAGAATAATGTTTTTCACACCACTTAGAAACGTAGATATTTAGGTTAAAAGCCATCTTGGTGGGAAAGAACACATTTTGTTCCTGGTTTTGGCACCTAGGAGTGTAAGGTTGCTTTTAAAATTCATAATCACCACTTGTGTAATTGCCTAACTATTCTTAGTAGATAAAAGGGGTAATTACCAAACTTGAGTTCTGGTAGCATCAATCCCAACTTTATGCCTGAAAAATTCACCTATTCACCTCCACAAATATATCTATTTAGCCAAGGCACCCATTCTTAGAAAATTTAGATTGGAATTTGATTCTTCTCTTAAGCAGTAATACTTGTCTGATGGAAACAGAAAACCAAAAGTTTAATGAAATTATTAATCAGCTTAATTTGTGCTTTGTTTTTAGTAGGGATGTAAACAAGTTGATATTTGAAATGTAAAGTTCCCCTTTGGGCTTAATTGAGAAGTGTGAGGATTTTATATGTCTGGTCAAGTGGAGCGGGTTGAAACTGAAACATGAACGTCCCCAGAGATATTGTGCTACGCGACCTTGTATTGTAAGCACAAAGATACGGTGCTTACCTTCTCTGAATATTTAAGCCTGCTCCTTTTTGTTCATGGATTGTAAAACCACACGTGGGCTTTTTTGTTCCTACAGGTCTCTGCCTGGCTGTTCTTTCCCATATCTTCTGTGCCCGGTATTCCATGTTTGCAGCTAAACTTCTGACTCACATGCTGGCAGCCAGCTTAGGTACACAGGTAGGAGAGCGTGGGATTTCCCACTTTCATGCAATGTTCATTTCTTCTGTGATCCTTGAGCTGAGTATATAAGTAAAATTTAATCTCACCCTAGTTGAAATAAGCTTGCTTAGTTTTGTAGTGGAGAAGGATGAGGAAGGAGACCCGTAAGAGCAAATGAGAGTATCAGGTCTAAGCAGTGTAACAGTTTTGAGCTCCTTTATCTCTTCTACAGATAATTACCTTAATATCACCGCTTACAAAGAAAATTGCTGCTGCTTATTAAGAAGCATCATGTTGGCAATTTATACATGTAAATATATTGTAAATGTATATATAATGTTTATATTAAAATTAGCACATTTTAGTTTAATCTGAATAAAATATGCTGTGTTACAGATCCTTTATATGGAGGTCATTAAAATGATACACATTTTAAGACATCTGGATAATATATTTTGCTTTATTTAGTATTATAGAACACAATTTGGTAGAACTTTCTTTTTTGAAAAGCTGTCTATGGCAGAAGAAATAACGTGAAAAACACTGAGTCATTCATTAGCATGCATTTTAAGCCATATAGTTTTTAAAGCCCAGAAGGCAGATCGAGATGAAATTAAATGCCTTTTCTGTCCATAAGGTACTCACAGTCTAAAACAGTAGATGTGTGTACAGATAACTCTGATGCAGTGTGATAAGTGTAAACAGACTGTGTGTGAAGATACGTGAGGACTTAAGTTTTCTGTGAAGGTTAAGAAAGTCTTCCTAGAGGAGGTGATATTTGGGCTGAGCTCAAATGAAAAGTTCCTGCAGCTTCTTGATTAGCAGTGAGATGGGCATAGACGTAAGTATAAGTAAACATGATCCCTTCTACTTGAAGGCTGTAATTGCAGTTCTAGATTGTAAGAATACACTATATAGTGTTATTATTGAGAGAACTTGGCAATGCTATTTTATAAAATTTCCTCTGTTTTGGATGGTGGGTGCACTTCTAGAGTGCAGAAAATGCTATTTCCTGATTCTTTGCTAGTGTATGCATGATTCGATTTATGTAAATTTATTGTGCTGTATGCATAGATTTTGCATGCATTTTAAGATGCTAATGGCATTCTACTGAATTCCAGGCAGAACTTTTGAAAATATTATTAGAAGAGGGGTTGAAACATAAAATGGAAAATTATTTGGAACACTGGCCTTCTCTTGCCTTTTTACTCCCAGGAGTGAAAATGACATGAGCAAATTTCATAACACTCTTTTTCTAGGGGACAATTAACTGCTGAATTCTAAGTAGAAGATCCCAGATTGTGCTTTTAAAGTACCTATGAACTATGAGAGGTAACAGCTGTTACCAAAGAGGGGCTTCCATTGAGTTTGACGAGGCTATTTATATTGCCTTGGTAACTATCTTAGCTGTCTGATCTTGCTTTTGCTTCTTGTATTTAAGATCTTAGAAAACCCACCTTCCATAATTAGCGTTTACTTGGCTGTATTCACCACCCACTCTGGTGATTTTTTGGCAGCAGAGTTTGTACAAGTCTTAATTATAGAACCATAGAATTACAGACAAGTCTTCAGTGTCCTAGCAGACAAATTTGCTCATGTCTAGGGATGTGAAAAAGAAGACTCAGGATTTATATCTTGGGATGTTGCCTTCTGATTCACATTGCACTTAACGTTAATTTTGGAGAAAGTGGTTAGTCAAATCCATGTTTTTCACCATATTTTTAGAAGAGATAAAACAGTGTGGCATGAAAACCCTGCACTGTTTGACTTGTGACATGGAATAACTAAAAAATAATGTCCGTAGTTTATTTTTGGCAGGAGGATTGTTGATAGGTTTTTGATAGAAAGTTCTCTTTCCTCAAAATGTTTTACCCATGTACTTTGATTTTTAAATATACTCTCTAAAATAAAGAGAATAATTTTCTCCCTTAACACCTTTTAGCTAAGCCTTTGAAAATTCCTTAGATTCTCCAAAAATAGAAATGGAACTGACGGTAGGAACTTGGGCCTGCCTTTTCTTTTATGGATTTTAAAATCATGTTTATATCTGTAGTTATAGAATCTTGCCAGTTGCAGGGGGGTAGAGGGGTCCAGGTCCTTTCTTAGATCTCTCATTTGGATCTTCTATCAACTTAAGGTTCATATTCTTGTAGAGAAGTCTTAATGGAGAAGGAAATGGCAACCCACTCCAGTGTTCTTGCCTGGAGAATCCCATGGACGGAGAAGCCTGGTAGGCTACAGTCCATGGGGTCGCACAGAGTCGGACACGACTGAAGCGACTTAGCAGCAGCAGCAGCAGCAGAGAAGTCTTAAAAAAATACAGTTTGACCTGTGGTTCTTTGGCTAAAAGAATAAAATTTCTCTAGATGGCCTCAAGAGTTTGAGTTGTGAATCTTTTGCAGGCAGGTCTCCAAGACCGTTTGGTTTTAGTCTTTACTTCTGGCCTAAGTTGAATGACTTTTGTGCGAAAGGGCAGAATGGAAATGTCATGGCCTCTGACTTCCTCTCAGGACAGTGTGTCAGTGAGGGAGTCAGTCAGCAGGAGGAGAATGTGAGTCTGTCTCTGCTTCTAGAAATATCAGATCTAGAAATATATATTGTATCTAATAGTCTTGCTTTACAAGGCAAAAGATTCTGCTTTAATCTGGAATTTATGCCATTCAAGCATCTTTGAGAACCACTGACTATAAATTACCAGCAGGTGGCAGTAGACGATTTTTCTTTTCCTCCCAAAACTGGTTTTTGGTCTCTAGCAAAGATGGAATTTGAATCTGCCTGCCAGCGTAGGAGATTCAGAAGATGTGAGTTTGATCCCTGGGTCTGGAAGATCTCCTTGGAGTAGGAAATGGCAACCCAGTCTGATATTCTTGACTAGAAAATTCCATGGACAGAGGAGCCTGGTGGGTTACCTACAGTCCGTGGGGTCACAAGGAGTCGGACATGACCGAGCATACCTAACTGAACTGAAAGATGGAGTTCAGTAGAAAACTTGAGATTTTTTTTCTCAGCACTTCTTTCACTGGGCTAAAGATTATTCTACTGCAGCTTAGAAAATAGGCATTTGTAATTTTCTAGCTCTCCTCTTTTATCTCCTTTGTTCAGAATTGAGCTAATGAGTCTGAAAGGTACTGTGACAAAGCTTATGCATCACTAACTTGGACTTCCCTGGCCTCCCTGGTGGCTCAGACGGTAAAGAATCTGCCTGCAGTGCAGGAGACTCGGGTTTGATCCCTGGGTCAGGAAGATCCCCTGGAGAAGGTCTTGGCAACCCACTCCAGTATTCTTGCCTGGAGAATCCCATGGCGAAGGGGCCTGGCAGGCTACAGTCCATGGGGTCACACAGAGTCGGACATGACTGAGCAACCAATACTTTCTTCTCTACTTACTTTTCAGTAAGTAGACTATATCTTTCTGTCACTTACCATTTATAGTTAAATTCAGGGGCATAACATTATTTTCGTTATATTTATGTTGTTATAAGCTTTGAGAAGTGAGTTGCTACAGGAAACTGTTTATTGAAGTGTCAGGGAAGCTTTGAGATCCAGTCTGAGTTTTCCTTATTGTTTACTTTTAAAGTATGTGCTTTTCCTTCAGTGCCGAGTTAAATGTTTCTCATTCATCTGAAAGAAGGACGAGAAATCGTGAGACCATTATCTTTAAGCTTGAAGGAGAAGAGAGCAAACACATTTTCATGGCACTGGGTGCTATTTCTCGGAAAAACATCTAATTATATCTTTGAAATTTTTATCTTAGAATCACATTGCCAACCCACGTGTGCCCTGATAAGGCTGGTAAACAGCTAGGACAAAGGACAGGTTTGCAGTTCAGGGTTCTCAGTTCTGGGGGTTCTGTCAGGAAAAGCAGTTCTCCAAATCTAAAAAAAGAACAGAAGTTTCCTCATAGAAAACATGCGATAAGATAGAACTGCATTTACTGTGATTAATAAACTTAACTGGGGCAAAATGTTTGAGTTTTTTTTCCCCCCTGATTATTTGTTTTTGTTTGTTTGCATGGCCTAAGCATGGGAGTTTCCCAAGTGGCGTGGTGGTAAAGAATCTGCCTGCCAATGCAAGAGACGTGGGTTCGATCTCTGGATCAGGAAGATCCTCTGGAGTAGGAAATGGCAACCCAGTTCAATATTCTTGCCTGGAAATTTCCATGGACAGAGGACTGTGTCAGGCTACAGTCCAGGGAGTCGCAAAGAATCGGATGCGACTGAGTACGCATGTGCAAACACACACACACACACACACACACACACACACAGCTTAAGCACATTTTTCTGAAGCTGAAAAGCTAATTAGTCTAGAAAAAAATGTGTATAAAAATACTCTCTGAATTCAGATGATGCCACATATCTGAAAATTTGATTTGAATTATTGGTAGCCGCTTGATGTCTAGGAGTTTTAGCTTGCATAGGCCTTCTCCTTAAGAAGGGCCCAGGAAATCACCTTAAAATTCAGAGGACTGTCCTCTGGAATTTAGCAAAAGTTCACTGTCAGTGATGTGTACAGTTTTCTCATTCATTCTGTGATGTTTTGAGAGGTCATGTTGCCATGTCATTTTGTTTCCTGGGTGGGATCGTGCTCAGATCTTCCTGCCAGTAAATTCTGCTTTAAACTGCAGTTTATTTTATTTTAGCTGTGAGTATCTGCATCTTTGAGTCTCAGGATCATTGGCTGTACATGACAGAAGCCAGATGCTTGCTGTGACCTCTTCAATACTGGTTCCTTGTGGCTACTCCAGGGTCTGGTTTCTCTCCTGGCAGCTTGCATTGCTGTGTTGAGACTGTCAGCTCAAGAAGGTCATTGTGTGTGTAGGATCTGGAAACATGTATCTGATAGGCATGTTTTTGTGGATTGAAGCAGGGTCAGATGGCAGTTGTAAAATGTTCATTACTCAGAACAGATTTTTCATTAAATCTGTTTTGGTCAATAGCTTGTTAAGCAGAGTATCCTTTGTTATTTTTGCTTTTGTTATTTAAGAAAAAGAAATTTAAAAATTTAAGTACAAAAATCAAAATTGAATCTTGCTTTGAGGCCGGGAGCTTGAGAAGCACAGATATTACTATTCAGTATAACATTTATGATCTTATATTAGTGCAGATGTAAATGGATTAGGAAAGTGTTTCCTGAAGTTTGATGTAGGCATCTTGTTAAAATTCAAATACTAATCATTAAGTGTGGGTAGGTTTCTGATTTCTGTTTCTTGAGGGATTAGGCTAGCTCTATCAGTGAAGAATCTGCCTGCAATGCTGGAGACCCAGGTTATATCCCTGAGTCAGGAAGATCCTCTGGAGAAAGGAGTGGCAACCCACACTCCAGTATTCTTCCCTGGAGAGTTGCATGGACAGAGGAGCCTGGCGGGCTGCAGTCCATGGGGTTGGAAAGAGTCGAGCATGACTTAGTGTGTCTGACTAACACTTTCATTATTTCATTCTGGTTGTTGATGCTGCTACTGCTGTGTTGCTGTTGTTGTTATTATTATTACTTAACCTGTAGTATTAACCTGTTTTCTTTACTATAAAATTATTTGTTGAAGAAATTCCACTAATTAAATTTTTGCTATCATTTAAAGTGTCATTGCCTTGAAACCATTTACAAACATTCATGTTTCCTTCCTGAAGAAGAAACTTCTGCTTCTGTTTCCTTCTGGTTTTCTTTTCTTCCCCCCTGGGTTACTAAGGGGGTTCCCTGGTAGCTCAGTTGGTAAAGAAGCCGCCTGCAGTACAGGAAACGCCAGTTAAGATTCCTGGGTCGGGAAGATCCACTGGAGAAGGGATAGACTACCCCCTCCAGTATTTCTTGGGCTTCCCTTGTGGCTCAGCTGGTAAAGAATCTGCCTGCAGTGTGGGAGACCTGGGTTCCATCTCTGGGTTGGGAAGATCCCCAGGAGGGTTATTAAGATACTCAGACAAAGGAACTCATGTAGGCCTGAGAGCGCAGACCAGGCTTTTATTTTGGTCTTTCTCATAGCATTTCACATTTCCAGAACTTCTCAGTGTTGTTTTTGGACATAAACCACCAGAAGGAAAGTATAACCAGCCCCGTCCCCCATTTCTTTCCTCTGTAGAGCTTGTAAACACTCCTACTTCAATAGTATTGAGTATGTAGGGCTTATATTTTTGTACAGAAAATTTTCAGGTATTTAACCGTATCTTTCCTTTATGTAGACATTGACTTGGTGAACATGAATAAAGAGCATTCTACACACACAGCCATGAATACACATTTGAGTTCCGCTTATTAAACTATTCACTTCTAGTTTAGGTATACTCATTAATGTGGCCAAAATATCACCACATTCATGATTATGAATACCCATCCAGCCATCCAGTGGTGAAATTAAAACAAAAATTTGAACATCCCCCATCAGCATCGTCAATCATCTGTGAACTCACCCGCTTCCACCTCACCTACCCTGTGACAGTGTTGAGATTGTGCAGCAGAAATACCAGGCAAGATATACATACATGAAGCGTGTAAATAACAGTCTGAAAATGACCCTTATGGTAAGAACCAAGCTGTATGTTAGCTCTGGGTGGGGGCCCCAACTTGAAAAGTCTCCCTGGAGCGAGTAGAATCAGACTCGGTTGTTTAAAAGATGGATGAGATGTGAAGAAACAGGATGTGGCACATTCTAGGCAAAGAAAGACCAGGAATAAAGACCCGAAGGCTATAGCGACCCTGGGAGTCCCACTTAGGAAAGGCCTGCTAGAAAAGCCAGCAACAGGTAAGGTGGTTGCATATTGTCTAAGAAGTGATGGGAGACACAGATGGAGTAGTCCAAAAGGGCACAACATTAAAGGATTAATCTCGCAATTAGAGATTAGATTGAAAATGGATTAAGGCAGGAGAAAATGGAATTCAGGAGATCAGTTTTGAGAGGCAGGGTGGGCAGTTTTGCCATCATCTGGTTATGACGCGTCATGAGCTTGGATAGTGGCAGTGGCAATGGAAATTCAAAGGAAAGAATTGAACGAACACACACACTCTGTTTTGGACTTCTCTGGTGGTCCAGGGGTTAAGACTCCGCACTCCCAAAGAGAGGGGCATGAGTTTGATCCCTGGTCAGGGAACTAAGACCCTCTATGCAGAGTCGGACATGACTGAAGTGACTCAGCAGCAGCATGCTGCTGTTGCTGGCAAAACTACCCCCAAAAAACAATAAGAAAAACTTGTTTGCTCTATGAAAGTGTTACTGTTTCAGTTTTGTATTTAAATCAGTACAAAAGTCACATTGTAAATTTCATCTTATTTAATGTATCAATAAACATTAATATAGTACCTCCTGAGCATTAAATGAGGTTGATATTTGATACTAATACTCTTCCTATTTTACAACTGAGGAGACTGAGGCAGGAAGAGTTTTAAGTTACTTGTTCTAGGTCATGTAGTGATACATGAAAGAACTGGAAATGGAACACAAGCAGCCTTTAACCCTGGGCTTCCCAGGTGGCTCAGTGGTAAAATAATTCGCCTGCCAATGCAGGAGACGCAAGAGATGTGGATTCAGTCCCTGGGTCGGAAAGATCCCCTGGAGAAGGAACTGGCTACCCACTCCAGTATTCTTGCCTAGAAACTTCCATGGACAGAGGAACGTGATGGGCTATAATCCATGGGGTCACAGAGTTGGACAAGACAGCATGCATGCAGCCTTTAGCCGTTATGTACACTGCCTCACAAGTCATGAATTAATGGGATTTACTCTATCACCAAAAAGGTAGAGAGCCTTTTCTATTAAGTCATTTGACTTAGATAGAAAAGACTGAAAGTTTTAATAGATGGAGAGGGACACATGCAGTTTGGGGCATTAGGAATTCGGAGTTCCTGTAGCACATTTAAGCTAGTGACTTAAACGTTAGCTATGTAGACAAATGTTAACGCTATAAAGTAGTTCTTTGGTACAGGTTGCAGAGAGAACCTGATTCCAGAATACACATAACTGATGTCACAGGGACTTGCCTTTAAGGCACCGAACTGTGCAAAAAGAGATTTACATGTTTTGCTTTATTCATTCCTTATAACAACCAGATGAGGTGGGCACATTGAGCATTGCTGTTTTACAAATGGAAAGAATGGGCCGAGGAGAAAATCAGTCACCTGTCTCAACCTTCAGAGCTAGACCGTGGCAGCTGGAACAGTTCAAACTCAAGTCTGTCTGCCTCCAAAACATCTGTGTTTAAGACCTTGTGCCCTGTGGAATGAGAAGGGTCGTTAGAAGCAGCTAACTAAAAGCACAGTTAAAATTTCTGAGGCCAAAGAGGAAAAAAGGTTTCAAATGGGAGGATTTAGGATCAGTGGGAGATTAGTCCTCCATTTTGGCAAGAGTGGGATCACTGGAAACCTTGGTGAGAGATGATGAATAATAAGACTTACAAGGCTGGGGAGTTCAGTAGGATGGAAGGAAATAGAAGTGGTGTTTCAGGCCACACCTGAGGGAAGTGCGGCCGTGAAAGAAGGGGGCTTTTGGGGCAAAGAAAGTGGAACAGCTCTGGCCCCTCTGATATAAAAAGCTTGCAGCTTTTTAAGGGGAGGGTTTCCTTCTCTCCCATCTGACCCCCCCGGGGCCCATTGGTATTTTTCTTTTCCTGAGATAGAACTTTCTATAGCAGTTTGATGGAACGGTGATAGGAATTAGTAAATTTCTCTCTGGCCATGTTTTTATTTTTGCTTTTTGATTACTTTGAAATTTTTTACTCCTAAGGCAAGTTGACTCCCTCCTCTCCTGCCTAACCTCCTAATCACGTTATATCTAGGAGAAGATGAAAGTCTAGTTTGAGCTCCCCGCCCCCATTTCTTGAATCCAAATTTTTTTGATGACCTTATATTTTTGGCATTATTATTATTGAATTTTGCATGAACTTGTAATCCATCATGAAGAAAATTCGTAACTAGTGATTATCAAATAATTTGATAATCCAGTCTATCAGTATAAATGAAAATATTAATACTATGCTTTTCACAGGTATGTGCTTTGAGGGATTAAGTTGATACTGGTCTTTAAAATGGAAGAAAATTTGAATATTGATCAAAGTATTGAATTGCAGAAGAAATAATATATTTTATGTTTGCTTTCTAAGAACACATTTTCCTTAAATATCACATTTTTTTCTTAAAAATCTTCTAATAATAAAATCTAGCTCTCTTTTTTTTAGCAGGCCTTCAAAATTCAGCTCAATTGTAAACTCACTCAATTGAAAGTAAGTGGATGCTAAAGAAACAAAAATAGTATCCTGGTCACACTACTGGGAAATTCAAACTTTCCCAAGTGCTGAAGCTGCAAAGCTGCAGAAAGAGTGAGTAATATTCTGAATGAGGCTACAGTGACATTATCATGTTTGCAACATGGCTTCTGTTACTAGGAAAAATTGTGAAGCAAATCCAGACTTTACCAGAAAATACCGGTTTGGAATCTTGTATTACAGCCTCAAAAACATAAACTATCCTTGACTTTTACAAGACTTCATTTGATTTCCCAAAGTAGGGAAACATCAGCGTCTGAGAAAAAAAATGTTTTTATGAATGTTTAATGATAGCTCTAAAGAACTTTAACAAATATGGAGTGTAGGAGGAAGAGTCCCATTTTTGGAATTGAAGGGACAAATAGGGTAATATCCCAGGGCTGCAAGTGAAAAATCTTTGGAAAAATAATAAGAATATATGCCTTGCAGAGTTGTTAAGATAATCAGTCACGTTCAAAAAGCTTGAAGCACGGGGTCTGGGGGACAAACGAGGGGCAAAGTCTGAGGGTAAGGTAGTTCCTGCTATCACACACTGCAGACTCCCACTGGGTTCTTCTCTGAGTCCAGTGCTTCCTAATGCTCATAGGGGAACTGAGCCTGCTTTTCTCTGCTGAAGGTTTTCTTAAATCAATAGCAGGGGCAGTGACCATTTTTTCAGCCCCACCCTTTTTATATAATCAGCTCTATCATGCCCGTTACCACACCTCTCACTGTATTATCCCAGAAAGGCTTTTATGCTAGTCTGCAATATCTCTAGACACTGTATTAATTGTGTTTTGTTTTATTGTTCAAATGTGAGTTTTTTTTCTCCTCATCTTAAGTACTTTCTAGGTGTTTGTGTCTTTATTGCTTGTATTGATTTGTTAGAACCTTAGGAACTGTAGAGAGACAGATGGACGGATGGATGGATAGATGAATAGATAGATACCTATTTGGAAAAAAAAAAAAAACTATGTGTGTGTCTGGTTTGACCTTGTGGATGTGCATTTGAAATTTGGAATAAGGATTTATAAAAAATTTTCTTGAAGTATAGTTGATTTGCAGTTTCTGCTATACAGCATAATGACTTGGCTATACATATATATTCTTTTTCATTTTCTTTTCCCTTATGGTTTATCACAGGATGTGGACTATCGTTTGTGGTATTATACAGTCGGACCTTGTTATTTATTCTTCCTGTATATACTAACTGCATCTCCTAACCACAAACACCTAATCCTTCCCTTCCCCAGCCCCACTTCCCCTTGGCAACAGCACGTCTGTTCTGTGTCTCTGAGGCTGTTTCTGTATCATACCTATGTTCATTTGTATAGTATTGTAGATTCTGCATGTAAGTGATATCACATGATATTTGTCTTCCTCTTTTTGACTTACTTTGCTTAGTATGATAGTTTCTAGATCCATTCATGATGCTGCAAATCTGCAAATGTCATTATTTCATTCTTTTTTATGGCTGAGTAATATTCCATTGTGTTATATATACACCATATCTTCTTTACACATTCATCTCTCAGTCAAGGACCATAGGATGCATGTATCTTTTCCAGTCGAAGTTTTATCTGGGTATATCCAGCAGTAAGATTGCTTGGTCATATGGCAACTCTATTTTTTAGTTTTAGGCTTTTGTGGAACCTCTATACTGTTTTCCATAATGGCTATACCAGTTTACACTCCCATCCACAGTTAAGAGGATTCCCTTTTCTTCACACCTTCTCCAAGATTTCTTATTTGTAGACTTTTAAATGATGGCCCTCTTGCCTGGTATGAGGTGGTACTCTTTGTAGTTTTGATTTGTTTGCTAGTGATTAGCAATGATGAGCATCTTTTCATGTACCTCTCGCCATCTGTATGTCTTCTTTGGAGAAATGTCTTCAAATCTTCTGCCCATTTTTTCAGTTGGATTGTTTTATTTTATTTTATTTTTTTGATACTGAGTTGTGGAATCTGTTTGTATATTTTGGAAATTAAGCCCTTCTCTGTTACATTATTTGCAGATATTTTCATGTCTGTAGGTTTTTTTTTTCTTTTGTTTATGGTTTCCTTTGCTCTACAGAAGCTTGTAAGTTTGATCAGTTCCCATTTGCTTATTTTTGTTTTTATTTCTCTTGGGAATAGGCATATTTTTTTAAACACAGAAACACTATTTAATGAAATAATACTGCTAAGGACTACCATAAGCACTTGATCTATGTGGGTCCATGCAGTCCTTAAAACACTCTCTGGAACCATCAGTCTTATTAGGATTGCCTCTGCATTGCACATGAGAAATCTGAGACCCCAAACAGATACATTACTTGTCCTAGGTCCATGGCCCCATCTCTATCTGCAAAGGACACCTCAGAACCCATCAACGGTGCTTTTCCCTCCTCTTTCACGGCACATAGTGTGTTCCCCTGCAGACATGAAAAAAAAAAAAAAAAGAATAGCCTTGTTGAGATAGAATTCACATGCCGTATATTTCACCCATTGAAAGTGTATAATTCAGTGGCTTTCAGTATATTCACAGAATTGTTCACCCACTTCCGCAGTTTTATTTTTGTAGTTTTTATTGAGTATAGATAACATTTATTCCTGTACTGATCTTGTTCGTAGGCATCTCTTTAATCTTTATAGCTTTTGACATCTTGCTTCCTTTCGTGGATCTTTTCAATGAGCGGCCCTCACCGAATTGGTTTCTGCATTTCCATACACACCTGTAAGTCCCAGGAAGTTGTGCCTGAGTTTCAGCTGCTTGCTCTGCCAACAGTGTCTTATGTGTAATTGTCTATCGCCTAACTGAGCTTTAAGTTTCTGAGCAAAGAGATTATTCTGTTTTTTACATCATATACTATTCCCAAAAGGTATATAAGAGGGCCAGCAGTTATCCAAGTAAAGTAGCCTTTTCTTTCGGGTTGTGAGTCATGTGAGTCTAGAACCATCTTTCTGGTAGAGTCCCGTTTGGGAGCATCTTCCAAGAACATGGGCTCTGTGTTCTGACAGGAATGAAGAGGAGTTTGGTTTCAGGCACTATGTTTTAGGTGTCAAGGTGAATGTTAGTTCTAAGGGGGGATGTTACTGCCAAATAGAAACATTTACATGCCATGTATCAACAACCAGGTGCATTTCAGAAGACAGCATGTGCAAGTGCTTTCGTGGCCTGGAAACAGAGAAATTCTACTGCCATCCCAGAGCTCCCCTTTCAGCCCCACCTCATCCCAGAATATGCCCTCACTCCTCTGATACAGAAATCAAAGCTGAGTGAAAGTCAACTTCTGAAATGATATTCTCAATTTTTGCATTTTTTAAAGCTCTATTGGTATGAATATTCCCCTTCAAAAACATGTATAGTATTAACCATATCTGGGGATTTAAATGCATTGTATCTCTCTGCTTCCAGAAGATATCTCAGTTGTATCCTCTTCTGTCAATCTTTACCTTTTTCATGCTCATCTCTTTTTTATAGTAACATCCAAGTTATTGGGTTGGCCAAAAAGTTCGTTCAGATTTTTTTCATGATGAAACGTTTATTACCCACGACTTTACCCTGGCCCCTTTCTTTATAATCTGTTTTTTTCTCAGCAGCCAGAATAGTGCTGTTAAAGACTAAATCTGCTAAAGTCCTTCAGTGACTTCCTACTGGAAATAAGAAACTTCTGACCTGCATCCAACAGGCCACGAGGATCGTCGCTGCCCGCATAGCTCTTGCCTGCTCCCATCTCCACCCATTCACCCAGCACCAGGGACAGTGGACTCTTCTCAGGTCATTAAATGTGCCACTTCCCTCTTATCCTGGGTCCTGGGTTCCAGTTAATCTCTAAGCCTGGAAAGTTCTGCACTACTGCTTTGCTCATTCATATATTTATTCATCCATCCTTCGTTCACATATGATCAGCTCACACGTCACTTCCGAACAGCCTCCCTGAGTGGCCCTCCCACCCCACAATATCTCATCATCATTATGTGTACTTCATGCCGTATATCCGTATCTGAATTCTCTTGTTCATTTACTGTATTCATTCCTCTCCTTGCTCCCTACTTCCTGCCTCCTAAAACATAAACTCTATTAGACCAGGACTCCCTGTCTTGCCCATTGCTGTGTTTCTAGCAGCCATAAAAAAAACTTTTGGGATCATATTAGATTTCTAACAAAAGCTAGTTAACGTGGTAAGCAATGAGATGAAAGGAAATTGTAGTCTTGCTCCTAGTGGACATCTTCAATTTAAATGTAACCCACTGCCATTTTCTCATGAAAATAAACTTTCCATATTCTCAATCCCTTAAAGAAAAACCAGAATTTTAAAAAATAGATTATTCATGTTCTTGAAGAACTGTAATGTTCTAGTGAGCTACAACTTAGAAAAAAATTACATTATAAGTCTTGGTTTATAATTTAAGTATGTTCAATTCAAGATTAGTTTTTCCACACAAGTAGTTATAACGAGACATTAAGATCCCAAACCAGCTACTGAAACCCTTTAACTCTTCATCCGACTATTATGGATTCTAATAGTAACTTTTCTTCATGTATAAACACATTCTGGTTTCTATCTGGGAACTTCAAGAAAATCCTTGATGCTTCCACAGCCTCTGGTACCTGGTTTGCCGTCCTTCAGAAGTCCATAGAGGAACTTCCCTGGCGATCCGGTGGCTAAGACTCTGTGCTCCCAAAGCAGGGGGTTCAGGTTTTATTCCTGATTGGGGAACTGGATCCCATATCAATAATGAAGAGCAAAGATCCTATGTGCTGCAAATAAGATGCAGCACAGCCAAATAAATAAAAATAATTTTTTTTAAGTCCGTAGAAGCTGACCTGAGGGTTCAGAATGGGGTAGGGAGAGGAGAGAGGAGCTCAGGGGGAGAGGAGCCCCAGGGGAGAGGCAGATTTCTTGAACCCCGCTTCCTGAATTTGGATAAACGCTTCTGTACATGAGTTGGATAGCAAATCTGAAGGGTTTCTAGAGCTTGTGGGCATCGTGTTAAGATAGAGATTTGGTTCATAAAGCAGAGTAGCTTTATTAACTTCTTATTGAGAAGCAAGGTTAGAGACGAGAGAAGTACCACTGGAATACACAGAATAAGTTTTTCTGTACTCTGTAATAAAATCGCTGTATCACATAGGAATAACATTTTGTGTTGAGCGTAGACACTCAGGAGAGATAGTAACCAATTATAACAGCTGCTTCTAATAAACAGTTCACTAATAAGTGTCTGTAAGTGCCAAAGTAATTAAAATGGGCCACTGAAAATAAGGATGTAAGTATCAAGGTTGTCACATTGGATAGTGTGTTGAAATTAGGGCTTTGATGAAATAACCCAACACACTGTGATATGTCTAGATATAACAAACAATCCTGCCTTGTTTAGGTCATGTTTTTAATCATTATGAAACCACTGTTAGTTTCTGAGCTTATTGCACATACGTGATACCACATCCCCAAAGCCTTTGAATCTGTGCGTAACAGAAAGCGTTCATTTCTATGCCTGGTATTACAAGTGGGTTAATTTGATATAGCAATCACAAAAACCCACTCTGTCCCTCCAAAAATTTTTTTAAAAATTAGAGCCTTTGCCTTTACGGAGTATGGTTTTGTACCTCGGAAACCTTTAGATAAAAATGTGAAAGTATTGGTTAAGTTCCTTCGCCTCTTTGAATCTGCCTAGAGAAGTGTTCAATAAATATTTGTTTTACCAGGGCAATATAAGCATGTTAAATTATATAAATAGAGGCGTGTAGGTATTGCTTACACAGTTTCTTTATTCCACAGCAGTACAAAGGCTGGAGGCGTTCAAGAGGTTAACCCCAGGAGGACAGAGTGGCAAGGGTACCACTGTCAGCTCAGGTCACAGTCACAGCTCAGGTCACAGTCACAGCTCAGGTCACGGTCATGACCTCTGCTAACTCACTGGGTGCTTGTGGCACTCCATAAACCCAGTCTTATGTTGTACAGACAGCCCATACTTGAGCAACTCGCAGCTCTGAGGATTAGGAATCGCTCTTTGAAAATGTTTGTCAGGGTTAATTATTGAAGGCTCTCGTATGAAGGTAGAGGAGTCAAATGAGGGCAGCTGGGTCTGTCTCCTGCCTCTTGTTTGAGTCTAAGTCAGAGCAGCAGAAGAAATATATTTATTCTCTAGGTAGCCAAAAGAAAAGGGCCTTTCCTGAAGTTTTTGTGGAAACCCAATTTAAATTTATCTCCTTGTGTATATATCAACCACCTTTCATTGTTCACATTTTGCAAGCGTTTAATGTCATATGTAACATTCAGCTCTTTGCTAGGAAAGGCAGACATAAATGAGATGTGCTTTAGACACTGGAGCATTTATAGTCTTCTACAGTGGGGAATAAACATGTAAATAAACGAATGCAGTCGAGTGTGGTAGGCGTATGATTGTAGTCTGTGCAGCATACAGTGGGAAACCAAAAAAGGGGAGTTATTAAATCTTTCCAGGGCAAGGGGTGGGGTCAGGAGAATCTTTATAAGATGAGAGTACTAAAGCTGTTTTGAAAGATAGAAGTCTTTACCAGGCGGAATCTACATATAATTAAAATACAGACATTAGTAAAGGCAGAGGAATGGGCTGTGTCTGGCAGGATTGCAAAAAGGATTGCTCTACATTGCATGCTATTTATTTTGCAAGGCTTTAGGGGTGGATCAACTAGTTAAGGGTTGATGGTGAGAAAAGAAGAATGACTTCTGCTGCAGACCTGGAAGACATGGAGAATAGTCTCCAGAGCTGAGCAGAACTGATACTTGGGGAAGGAGCAGGAAACAAGAATTTTATATAGGTTTTTCTAGGATACAGTTTGTATGCCAGAGATATATGTCTGTGTCTCGTGAGAGTTTTTCTTAGAAATGTGTTGACTAGTCTAACCAAAAAAAGGCTAACACATCCAATTCTATACCACTGCTCATAAAAAAAAAAAATCAAAAGTCTCTACTCTATAAAGTATCAATAAAAGTTCATTTTATTCTTTTATTAATGGATGAGGTAATACCTCCTAGAAATTGAAGCATTTATTATGCATGGACATAGAAAGCTACTTCATATTTTAAAGAATAATTCCTCAAAACAACCCTGATGAGCTCTTTGTTGTTAGTTTTAGTTAAAAAATAGGAAAAAGCTGATCAGGTATAAAGTATTTTTCAGTGTAATTTCATATATAGTCTACAATCGTATGTTAAAGACCCATAAAGGCATAAGTCAACATATATATATATCACAGTATTTAAACTCAGATCAGTGGTCATGTATGGATGTGAGAGTTGGATTGTGAAGAAAGCTGAGCACCGAAGAATTGATGCTTTTGAACTGTGGTGTTGGACAAGACTCTTGAGAGTCCCTTGGACTGCAAGGAGATCCAACTGCAAGGAGTCCATTCTAAAGGAGATCAACCCTGGGATTTCTTTGGAAGGAATGATGCTAAAGCTGAAACTCCAGTACTTTGGCCACCTCATGCGAAGAGTTGACTCATTGGAAAAGACTCTGATGCTGGGAGGGATTGGGGGCAGGAGGAGAAGGGGACGACAGAGGATGAGATGGCTGGATGGCATCACTGACTCGATGGACGTGAGTCTGAGTGAACTCCGGGAGTTGGTGATAGACAGGGAGGCCTGGCGTGCTGCAATTCATGGGGTCGCAAAGAGTTGGACACGACTGAGCGACTGAACTGAACTGAAACATATTTATACAGGCTTCCCAGGTGGCGTTAGTGCTAAAGAACCCACATGCCAGTGCAGGAGACTTAAGAGATACTGGTTTGATCCCTGGGTAGGGAAGATTCCCTGGAGGAGGGCATAGCAACTCATACCAGTATTCTTGCCTGGAGAATCCCTCAGACAGAGGAGCCTGGTGGGCTACAGTCCGTGGGGTTGCCAAGAGTCAGACACGACTGAATTGATTTAGCACTCACACACACAAACATTTCAATACAGCACTACATTTGCCCTTTAAGTAAGTCCTAAGGACAGAATTCTCCACCCTCCCCCCCCCAAAAAAAAACTCCAGAGGAATTATGATAACTTTAACTGTATAATGATAGGAAATATATCCTGTGTGTTTTTTTCCATGGTACTACTCTTTGTGAATGTACTATTGAATTCATATTCTTGGGGTAAAGATAGAATTCACAGCACAGAGAAAGGCAGCAAAAATACCCCAGGAAAGGATTTGTGGTGTCGTTTAAAATTCAGTGTGTGTAACTTTTTTCTAAGTTATTAATAGGCTTGGGAACAACAATATAAGCCATTTTTCCTAAATAGAAGCTAGTCTGAGAGAATAGACTTCCGTCAGAAGTGGCCGCTGTTAGGGAGAGGGGAAGCTGAATTCAAACAGTTTTGTGAGAAACTGGAAAAGAGGAAGCAATTCAGCTTCCCAATCGGTCCCTGATATTTGATTTACTCTCTTTGGAGTTTACAAGTAGCTGCCAAGTTACGTATAATGCACACTGACTAATCCTGGGAGGCCTCTCCCAGTTGATGTCTGCGTCAGGGTGGTCATGAGAGAGGAAGCAACTTGGGGAAAAGATTGTTTACCACTTTGGTTTGACATGAAATTAGAAGATTAAAGTGAGTGGTTTAAGACACCCTGGAATACTGTTTTGTATAAATTTAAAAGATCTACTTAGTATCTAGTCCTAAATGTTAATTAGAATCTCATTCTTTTTTTCTTTTTTTTAAGGATTTTTCAATGCAGACCATTTTTAAACTCGGGCTCCCATTGTGGCTTACCTGCAGTACGGGAGACTTGGGTTCGATCCCTGGGTTGGGACAATCCCCCGGAGAAGGGAATGACTACCCACTCCAGTATTCTGGCCTGGAGAATTCCATGACTGTAGAGTCCATGGGGTTGCAAAGAGTTGGACACGACTGAGCGACTTGCACGCTTTCACATTTTTAAAGTCCATATATTGAATTTATTACAGTTCTGCTTCTGTTTTATATTATGGCTTTTTGGCCACCAGGCATGTGGGAGTCTTTAGCTCCCTGACCAGGGATCAAACCCATAACCCTTGCATTGGAAGGTGAAGTCTTAACCACTGGACCACCAGGGAAGTCCCTGAGATCTCATTCTTCAGAGTACCTTTTTACCATTTCATTGGGAGGGTAATTATAAAAAGTCAAAGACATAACTTTTCATAAATACCTCTTATCTTTACAGTGATTATAAATTCTGCATGAAATTTAGCAGATAATCAGACTGGCTAACAAACCCCCAAGCAGTCACAATTGTGTCTTCAAGAAGGTTATAACCTAAGAAATGCTGGGGCCATTTGTACAGATATGGAACCAGAGAAAGTAAGGAGAGCCTGAAATCAGCTACACGTGGTGTATGGCTCTCTCACATCCTTTACACTTTTCCCTGCTTACACATGATAATTTACTTGATGGGGAGGACTCAAACCACTTTTGTTTGTTTGCATCTCTTTCTGCGGAAAGACTGGAACAAATGGGAAAAGAAACCATTGACCAGCTGCGTGTGAGTAATTCTTTCCCTGGAATAAGCCTACCTCAGCTTTCCGGGGGAGGATGGCTTGAGGAAGGTGTTGTAGAAACAAGGTCACAGACCCAGACAGGTTTGAAAGGAGGCTTTTGCCTCTGTTCACCCCGTCTGCAAGCAGGCGGAAGGCAAGGGAGCACCCAGCAGCAAAAGCAGAGTAAAACCTACACATTCACTTGCAGGGTTCACACACGACTCAGGAGTGAAACCTAAGATTCTCCACCCCTACTCTCTCTCCAGAAGTCATTGTGAGAGCTCCAGGAAAGATGAGTCTTACGCCTACAAGTAAACACACTTCACATGTACATCGGAAGTGAGGTCCAAGTGCACATTTTGAAAACAAGTATCACTGAACAAGATGAGATATAAATTTGAAAGGAGATTTGCAAAGAAAAGAACTAAAGGTTTTCATTCAGATAAATAAATAAGGCATGATATTGTGGGAGTAAAACAGTTAAGGTATTTTGTTAGCTTTGTTGTTCAGTCGCTCAGTTGATCTGACGCTTTGCGACCTTATGGACTGCAGCGCACCAGGCTTCCCCGTCCTTCACTGTCTCATGGAGTTTGCTCAGATTCATGTTTATTGAGTCAGTGATGGCCATCCGACCATCTCATCCTCCGCCACCCGCTTCGCTTCAATCTTTCCCAGCATCAGGGTATTTTCCAATAAATAAAGCCTTTTAAGAGCCTATTTTCTGGATTTTTTTCCAATTGTATTTATATACCGTCTGGAAAGGTGATGACATTGTTAATAATATCCTTTTTAAGCTCCTGTTATAATTCAGAAATTTTAACGATGGCTACTTCATTCTGTTCTCAAAATAGTGAACTTGGTAGGCATTGTTGTCTTTATTTTATAGCTAAGACTTAGAGTCTCACAGAATGTAATTAAATTTGCCCAACATGCCGCAACTACAAAGCAGGACTAAGATTTGAATCCGTGTGTGTCTGGTTGTCTTCCATCCACTGAACTACCCACAGGCGTGTCTGCACGTGTATATCACAGGTACGTGACTGTGTGTCAGATAGAGTGGCGCTTTTCCCTTTTCTGTGAAATTGCTGAATGCTTTAGCCAGATAGATGAAATTGAAACAGTCAGAGTTGGAAGGTGACTCTTAGTGAGAAGAAAGCCTTTTGAGTAAAGAAAGCAGCATGGATAAAACCTTGGGTTTAAGAAAGTACTGCTAAGCTAAGTCGCTTCAGTCATGTCCGACTCTGCGTGACCCCATCGACTGCAGCCCACTAGGCTCCCCCGTCCCTGGGATTCTCCAGGCAAGAGCACTGGAGTGGGTTGCCATTTCCTTCTCCAATGCATGAAAGTGAAAAGTGAAAGTGAAGTCGCTCAGTTGTGTCCGACTCTTAGCGACTCCATGGACTGCAGCCTACCAGGCTCCTCCGTCCATGGGATTCTCCAGGCAAGAGTACTGGAGTGGGGTGCCATTGCCTTCTCCGAGGAAAGTACAGGATGTGTTTTTAAAATCCCTACCCAGAGTAGGACATTGTGACTGACATGCCTCATTTTTGAATGAGAGTGTCGAGGGAAAAGCTTGGAAAGTCAGATCCAGATAAGTTTAGGAGAGACCTTGACATCTCAGTTTGAGAAGCTGAGGCTTTACTTTGCAGGCATTGGAAAGTTTTGGTCAGAGAAATTACACAATCAGAAGGTCTGTCCCAGAGCCATCTCTCAACTCAGCTTGTATGGGCATATGGAATTACTAACTTAAGCAGTTCCTCAGCTGTTGACAGCAGCAGCAGCATCCCAATATGTCAGTTTTGTGGAGACTGTTGCTGTTAAGATATGGTAATAATCTCGTTTCCCATTCCTTTGTAGTATCTTACCCTTATAAGTGAGTTTGCACTGAAAAGTGGACAGAGTTTAGCAGTGACCTTTTCTGATCAGTGACTGCTCTTATAAACCCCATGTTTCTGTGTGGCCCTGCAGAGTTCTGACATCCCTGCTATGACTCTTTCAGTTCAGTCCAGTCGCTCAGTCATGTCCGACTCTTTGCAACCCCATGAACCGCAGCACCCCGGGCCTCCCTGACCATCACCAACTCCCGGAGTTTACCCAAACTCATGTCCGTTGAGTCAGTGTTGCCATCCAACCATCTCATCCTCTGTCATCCCCTTCTCCTCCTGCCCTCAACCTTTCCCAGCTTCAGGGTCTTTTCAAATGAGTCAGCTCTTCGCATCAGGTGGCCAAAGTACTGGAGCTTCAGCTTCAGCATCAGTCCTTCCAATGAACACCCAGGACTGATCTCCTTTCGGATGGACTGATTGGATCTCCTTGCAGTCCAAGGGACTCTTAAGAGTCTTCTCCAACACCACAGTTCAAAAGCATCAATTCTTCTGTGCTCAGCTTTGTTTATAGTCACTCTTTGGGGAAAGTTAAAACTCTGCTTGGTGACGTTCTCGTCATATCTGGATGATGTCCGGGCTGCTTGGTAGCCAACTCGGACTCTGAGGGTGCATACCAATATGAGAAATTTTATTGTACATTTCATCCCTAGTTGGTAATTGATGGAATATAGAATCCCAGGGACGGCAGAGCCTGGTGGGCTGCCGTCTATGGGGTTGCACAGAGTCGGACACGACTGAAGCAACTTAGCAGCAGCAGCAGCAGCAGCGTTACATTTCTTGGATCCTACCTCAGTGCATTGCCAAGAAACTGCTGGATTCCACCTGTGCAATTTGTTAAAAGAAATTAAATGATGTCTTCCAGGAAGAGTTCACATTTGCTCATTATTTCTGGCTTAAGTTGAGGAGAAAGAATAAAAATTAGTTAAGACCAGAGCACCCAAAAGCAGTGTTGCCGGAAATTATGACCCTGTTACTTTGGCATTTTGTGTGTATGTAGCAAAGGGGTCCAATTATTGGGCTGCTAATAATATTATTTAAGAACTCATTAAATGTGCTACCATTTAATAGACTTGTCTTGATCACAAACCTTCATTAAAAGTCTTAGAAAATTGTTACTAAATTTTGTATTTTTCCATAAAAGTCACATCACTGGATAACTCGTGAGAGATGGACTTTGGCCTGTGAGTCACAGTAAAGGACAAAGATTGGGTATTGTGTTTGAAGGATGCTCAAAATTTGTAGTGGTTCATAGATGTCCCTGTAGTATTAATGCAAAAGTTTGAAAATAAATCTGGAAAATGCTTAGTGATTGGAAAGAAGAGATACCAAGAATAAGATTTGCAGATTTCATCATTAACATTTGACTGCAAGTTAACTTTTACTAAGGATGAAGTCAATGGAAGAATGTCTAAAATTCACTTTTGAGAGAAAATTCCAGATTTTCTCATAGGGGTAAAGCCATTCTCTCTTCCATAAGTATATTTACCTCCAAACAAAAAGCTACTTCTGGGTTTTAAAATTGAATATTTTGATTTAGGGTAATTGTTTTAAAAGAAATACTTTTCTCATTTCTGAAAGCAGTTTTTCAAAACTTCACTGCTTCTCCGTGTGTCTTTCTCCTTCATTTTGGAGGTGAAGATAGGAAATAATAATGAACACTCCCCTGAAAACTAGATATTGTAAACTCTTTTAAATCCCCAATTTACAGATGTAGAGACAGATCTCCCATAGTCACCTGCCTGAGTAGCTGAGGAAGCTGTGACTATAACTTGTATCAGGCTCATTTCAAAACCTGTTTTGTGGGTTTTTTTTCCTATTACACATATACCTGTCTATATATTTTTCATGACTGACTTTTAAAAACTTCTGTTCTATTTCTTGTTTAATACCTTCAAGAAAGCTATTGTTCTGGATGGGAAAACACCACCTGTGCCCAGACAGGCCTTTGGATGCACTCACCACTTACCTGTTCAGACATGATAAATTGCTCACTGCGTTTGCATTTCAAGCTAGAAAATATATACCTTTTATTTTTCTAAGGGGCTTCCCTTTTTCTAAAGAAACTTGTATATATGGATTAAGTCCATACAAGATAAGAGACAACATCCAAAAATACATAGATCTTTTTAAGTAATAAGTACATAATAAATACATAGCAAACAAGTAATTTTAACAAGAATAGAAATGGTATTTCGAAATTCTAAAATAGTCTATCAGTGTCCTTAATATTGTGTTGAATTAAAAAGTCTTACTTTAAAAAGTGTCTTGACCATATTATATATTATTCTATTTGTAATTAGAGTCTGTAAATTAGGGAGTTTTTTTCTAGTAATATTTCTATGAAAATAGCAATGCAGCAAAAAAGAATGCCATCTTTACTTTGAAGGTTCAAACTTTGAACAGTTATTGGATATGTCCTTAAAACTACTGTTTGCCTTAATTATCTCTGAATTGATTTAGTTTAACAATATGATTTTAAAGAATCATTTTTCTTTTTAAAATATTTTCAGATGAATCCTAATAGATTTGAAGTGATAGAGATATTACATATTCATCTCTGGGAATCAGAAGGAAGGTTGCTCTGTCTTCTAAAATAGCTGCATAGTAGCTCAGGCCTAGAAGTAGAGAGACAGTAAATACATGCTGATTCTTAAATAGTTGTCTGACATTTCATAAATAACATGAAAAATAATATTTTTCATATTATTTAAATAATTATAAAGTCCAATATTGAGTTGTATAGAAAACATTGGTCTGCAGATCCCTAGTTAGTACTTTGAACATTTCATTTTGATTAATGGTTTTCTTACCAACTGGTCCTTTTTTATCATACACAGTTCCCTTTCACGGACTTCCCTGGTGGCTCAGACGGTAAAGCATCTGCCTACAATGCGGGAGACCCTGCAGGTTCAACCCCTGGGTCGGGAAGATCTCCTGGAGAAGGCAATGGCACGCCACTCCAGTATTGTTGCCTGGAAAATCCCATGGACGGAGGAGCCTGGTTGGCTACAGTCCATGGGGTCGCAAAGAGTCGGACACGACTGAGCAACTTCACTTTCTTTTTTTTTTTTTTCCCTTTCACAGCTTCCAGATTTAACTGGAGAAATATTCGTGCCATGTTAGTCTCAGAATTACATTTTTAGAATAAAAGTATTTTTCATGCACTTTAACCTCACTGGCATTATCTAAGTGGTTTTCATAAAGGTTTTATTGACCTAAAATAAGACTTCTCAACCTCTGCATTATTTTGGGCCAGAAAATTTGTTGTGAGGGACCATCCTGTGCATCGTAGAATGTTTAACACCATCCCTGGCCCCTGCCTATTAAATGCCAGCAGCACCCTGCCACCCAACTGGGATAACTAAAGATGTCTTCAAGGCATTATCAGATGTTTCCTGAGGACCAAAATTGCCTGCAGTGGAGAGCCCGTTCTCTAGACAGTCAGTCTATTCCTTTTATCATTTTACCTACATGCTTTATGAAATGTATCCTGTTTTTATGTTTTCTTTCAGTTTGATTGAAATATAATTGATATACAGCACTGTATAATTGCAAAATGTGTAGCAAAATGATTTAACTTACATACGTCATGGAATGATTACTACGTTGTTTAGTGAACATCCATCATTTCATGGAGACACAAATAAAAGGAAAAATTTCCATGTGATGAGAACTCTTAGGATTTACTCACTTAATGACTTTCATGTGTAATGTACAGCAGTTTTAGTTTTATTAATCATATTGTACGTTGCATCCCTAGTACTTATTTATCTCCTAACTGGAAGTTTGCACCTCTCAGTTGCCTTTGTCCAATTCCTCCTACTCTTATCTCTGGGAACCACAAATCTGATCTCTCTTTTTCTCTAAGTTTTTTTGTTGGTTGGCTTTTGAAGAATAATTGACTAGAACACTGTGGCAGTTCCTGGTGTGCAGTGTAGTGATTTGATATTTCTGTATATTTCCAAAAGATCACCGCAGTAAGTCTAGTTACCATCTGTCACCGTATGAAGGTATTGCATCATTAGGGACTGTATTCTCCACACATATACTACATACCTGTCACTCATGTATTTTGTAAATGGAAGGTTGTTCCTCTTAATATCTCTTACCTATTTCTTTCTTCCTCTCTCTTCTTTCCCCTCTAACAAACTCCTGTTTGTTCTCTGTATCTATGACTCTATTTATGTTTTGTTTTGATTGTTCATTTGTTTTGTTTTTTATATTCCACATACAAGGGAAATCATACAGTCTTTTTGTCTGACATATTTCACTTGTCATAATACCCTCTAGATCCATCAGGTTGTTGCAAATGGCAAGATTTCATTTCTGTTATGGCTAAGTAATATTCCTTTGTTTATTTACACCTCCTGTTCTTTACCCAGTCATCTGTCGATGGACACTTCGGTTGCATCCGTATCTTGGCTATTGTAAATAATGCTGCAGTGAACATAGGGATGCATATATCTTTTCTAATTAGTGTTTTTTGTTTTCGTCAGATAAGTACCCGAGTAGAATTGCTAGATCGTACATTAGTTCTATTTATAATCTCTTTTGGAACCTCCATACTGTTTTCCACAGTATCTGCACCAGTTTGCATTCTCACCAACAGTGTGTGAAGGTTCCCTTTTCTCCACATCCTCGCCAGCATATGTTATCTGTGGTCTTTTTGATAATAGACATTCTGACAGGTGTGGTATGATATCTCATTATGATTTTGATTTGCATTTCCCCAGTAATTAGCAATGTTGCGCATCTTTTCATGTGCCTATTGGACATCTGTATGTCTTTAGAAAAATGTCTATTCAGGCAGGTCCTTTGCCCATTTTTAAATGAATTGTTTGGTTTTTTGTTGCTGAGTTATCTGAAATCTTTGTATATTTGGATATTAACCACTTTTTGAATGTATCGTTTGCAAATATCCTCTACCATTCAGTACACGGCCTTTTTCAATTTGTTGATAGTTTTCCTTTGCTGTGCAGAAGGTTTTTAGTTGGATATGATCTATTTGTTTAGTTTTGCTTTTGTTTTCCATGTCTGAGGAGACAGATCAAAAAAAAAAATGTTTCTAAGACTAATGGCAAAGAGTATACTGCCTGTTTTCTTACAGATATTTTATGGATTTGGATCTTACATTTAAGTCTTTAATCTGTTTTGAATTTGTTTGTGTATCATGTGAAAAAGTAGTCTGATCTTTTGCAGGTAGCTGTTGTGTTTTACCACCACCATTTGTGGAAGTGGCTGTCTTTTCCCCATTGGATATTCTTCCCTCCTCTGTCATTGGTTAATTGTCCATGTAAGTGTGAATTCAGTTCAGGGCTTATTATTCTGTTCCATTAATCTGTGTATCTGCTTTTGTGCCAGTACTATGCTGTTTTGATGACTGTAGCTTTGTAGTATAAGCCTGAAGCCAATGAGTGGCTTCTCCACCTTTTTTCCTCATATTTTCTTGTTTTTGTGTTTTATTTTGTTTTGCTATTTGGGGTATTTTGTGTTTCCATACAAATTTCAGAATTTTTTATTCTAGTTTTGTGAAAAATGCCATTGCTATTTTGATAGGGATTTCATTGACTCTTCAGATTGCTTTGATTAGTATGTTCATTTTAGCAATATTAAATTTTCTAGTTCATGAGATTGGTATGCCTTTCCACATGTTTGTGTCATCTTTCTTTCATCATTGTCTTACAGGTTTTTGAATATAGATCTTTTAACTCCTTAGATTTATTCCTATTTATTTTACTCTTTTTGATACAGTTATAAAGGGGATGGTTTTAATTTCTCATCCTTTTAATTTGTGCTTAGTGTGTACAAATGCAGCAGATTTCTATATATTAATTTTGTATCCTACTACTTTACTGAATTCATTGATAAGTTCTAATCAGTTTTTTGGTGGTGTTTTTAGGTCTGTATATGCTCATGTCATCTCAAATAGTGACAGTTTTACTTTTTCCTTTACAACTTGAAATCCTTTTATTTTTTCTTGTCTGACTGCTGTGGCTAGGACTTCCAATATTATTTTGAATTAAAGTGGTCATTCATATCTTATTTATGATCTCAGGATGTGCTTTCAGCTTTCGCGCTTGCTTGTGACATTAGCTGTGAGCTTATCATATATGACCTTTATTATGTTCAGGAATGTTCCGTCTATACCCACTTTATGGATTTTTTTTTTTTTTGTGAGTAAATGTTGAATTTTGTCAAAAGCTTTTTCTGCTTTTGAGATGATCATATGATTTTTATCCTTCACTTTTATTGATTGATATGTGGATATTGAACCATACCTGTGTCCCTGGAATGAATCCTTCTGGATTATGGTGTATGATTCTTTTAATGTATTGTTAGATTTGTTTTGCTACTATTTTGTTGCAGATTTTTACATCTGTGTTTATCAGTTATATTGACCTGTGATTTTTTGTGATATCTTCATCTGGTTTTGGTATTAGAGTGATACTGGCATCATAAAATGAGTTAAGAAGTGGCCTTTGCAGTTTTTTGGAATATTTTGAGAAGGATAGATGTTTACTCTTCCTTAAATGTTTGGTAGAATTCATCTGTGAAGTGTCTAGTCCTGGACTCTCATTCATCAGTTTTTAAGTTATTGATTCAATTCCGTTCCTGGTTAGTCTGTTCATGTTTTCTATTTATTCCTAATTCAGTTTAGGAAATTGTACATTTCTAGATAGACATGAGTTTGAGTAAACTCCGGGAGTTGGTGATGGACAGGGAGGCCTGGCATGCTGCAGTTCATGGGGTCGCAGAGTCAGACACGACTGAGCGACTGACCTGAACTGAACTGAGGTATTTGTCCATTTGTTCTAGGTTGGCCATTTTATTAGTGTGTAACAGTTCATAGTAATTTCATATGACCCTTTGTATTTCTGTGGTATGAGTTGTAACTTTCTCATTTCTCATTTTATTTATATGACCCCTCTCTCTTTTTTACCTGATGACTCTGGCAAAAGGTTTATCAATTTGCTTACTTTTATGAAAAAGCAGCCCTTAGTTTCACTGATCTCTTCTATTTTTTGAACTATATTTCATTTATTTTTGCTCTGATTTTTATGGTTTTGTTTTTCTACTAACTTTGTATTAATTTGTTCTTTTTCTAGTTCCTTTAGGTGTATGGATAGGTTTTTTTATTTTAATTTTCTTGTTTCATGAGACAGATTTATATTGCTATAAACTACTTTCTGAGAACTACTTTTGCTGCATCCCACGGGTTTTAGATTGTTGTGTTTTTGTTTTTGTTTGTCTGTAGGCATTATTTCTTAGTTGATTTCTTTAGTGACCTATTGGTTGTTTCAGTTCAGTTCAGTTGCTCATTGGTTGTTTAGTAGCATATTGTTTAGCTTTTTGTCATAATTGATTTCTAGTCTTATAGAATTGTAGTTGACAAAGATGCTTGATATGATTTTCGTTTTCTTAAATTTGCTGGGGCTTGTTTTGTGGCCTAGCACATGATTTATCCTAGAGGGCGTTGCACGTGACTTGAAAAGAATGTGTATTCTGCTACTTTTGAATGGAATGTTTTATATATGTCTATTAAATCCATCTAATCTAATCTGTCCAGAGGAGGAGATGGCAACCCACTCCAGTATTCTCGCCTGGAGAATTCCATGGATGGAGGAGCCTGGTGGGCTCTAGTCCATGGGGTCACAAAGAGTCAGACACGACTGAGTGACCAACACAATCTAATGTAACACTTAAGGCCAACGTTTTCTTATTGATTTTTTGTCTGGAAGATCTGTCCATTGACGTAAGTGGGTGTTAAAGTCCCTTTCTATTCTTGTATTACTGTCAAGTTCTCCCTTTCTTTTGTTAATATTTGCTTTATGCATTTAAGTGCTCCTATGTTGCATGCATGTATATTTACAATTGTCATATCTTCTTGCTGGATCAGTCTCTTTATCATTAGGTAATGTCCTTCTTTGCCTTTTGTTACAGCCCTTGTTTAAAATCTGTTTTCTCTGATATAAGTACTGCTACCTTAGCTTTCTTTTCATTTCAATTTGTATGGGATATCTTTTTCCATCCTATTACTTTCAGTCTGTGTGTGTCTTTAGATCTAAAGTGAGTCCTTTGGTAGGCAGTATATATATAGGTCTTGTATGTATATATACATGTAGGTCTTGTTTTCATATCCATTTAGCCACTCCGTGTCTTCTGGTTGGATCATTTAGTCCATTTCCATTTAAATTATTGATAGGTATGTACTTCCTGCCCTTTTTAAATTGTTTAGGGGATGTTGTTAGAGTTCTTTTTTGCTCCTTCCGTCTTCTTTTGTTCTCTTTCCTTGTGACATGTTGACTACTTTAGTGTTATATCTGGCTTCCTTTCTCTTTTTTGTTTGTATATCTTTTGTAGGTTTTTGGTTTGTAGTTATGGTGAACTGCATGAGCTTTATATATTGCAGAGTGTTTATGTATACATGATTATTTGAAGTTGGTCATTCCTTAAGTTCAAGTGCTTTTTAACAATTCTATATTTTTACCGTCCCTCCATGATGTTTACTGTTTTTGATATAATATTTTATATTTTTGTATGTATTCTTTAAGTGCTTATTGTGGATATAGATACCTTTATTAATTTTGTCTTTTATTTTTCTTTATAGCATTATAAATGGTTGATCTATTTAACTGTATATTTGTCTTTACCAATGAGATTTTTTATCTTTTGTAATTTTTGTGTTTCTGGTTGTGGCTTTGTCTTCTGCTTAGAGAAATCCTTCTAACACTTCTCCTAAAGCCTGTTTTGTAGTGCTAAAACTCTTTTAGCTTTTGCCTATTTCTAAAACTTTTGATCTCTCCATCAAATCTGAATGAAAGCCTTGCCAGATAGGGTATTCTTGATTGTAGATTTTCCCTTTTCATCACTTTAAATATATCATGCTACCTCTTTCTGACCTGCAGAGTTTCTGTTGAAATGTTTACTGATACTTTTTTGGGTAAACATTGTTTGGATATACATAACTTATTGCTTTTCCTTTGTTGCTATTAATATTCTCTCTTTATCTTTATAGTTTGCCATTTTAATTACAATGTGTCTTGGGGTGGATCTCTTTGGGTTGACCTTGTTTGAGACTTTGTGCTTTCTAGACCTGGATATCTGGGTTCTTTTCCAGGTTAGAGAAATTTTCAGCTATTATGTCTCCAAACATGTTCTCTACCCACTTTCTTTCTCTCTTTTTCTTCTGGGACCTCTCTAATGAGAATATGAGTATGTTTAATGTTGGCCCAGAGGCTGCTTAAATGGTCCTCATTTTTATTTATTTATTTTTATCTTCTTCTGTTCAGCTTGACTGATTTCCACTATTCTGTCTCACAGTTGGATAATTTGATCCTATTATCTAATCTACTGTTCCTTCTAGTATATTTTTCATTTCAGGTATTATATTCTTCATCTCTTTTTGGTTCTTTTCCATTATTTTCTAACTCTTTATTAAACTTCTTACTGTGTTCACCTATTCTTCATCCAGGTTCTTTGAGCATCCTTCTGTCCATTGCTCTGAATTCTTTATCAGGTAGATTGCTTATCACCATTTCAGTTAGTTCTTTTTCTATGATTTTATCTTGTTTCTTTGTCTGGAACACATTCCTGTATCACCTCATTTTGCTAATTCTTTGTTCTCCTTTCTATGTATTAGGTAAGTCTGCTACATTTCCTGATCTTGGAGAAGTGACTTTATGTAGGAGATGTCCTATGGGGCTCAGAATACTCAGCTCTTGTCACCAGATCTATATGCTCCAGGGATGCCCTCTATGTGAGCTTAATGGCCCCTTCAGCTGTGATGGGGCTCACTACTTTGGGCACGCTGGTGGATGTGACTGGCCCTCAGTCCAGTTGGTAGTAAAGTCCTGGCTCCTGGGGAGGTTGTCAGCTCCTGGGGAGTTGGGCTGGGTCTTGGCACAGTTAGCTGCTCAGCCTGGTGCGTCCCAATCCTGGTTACAGCCTGTTGGTGGGCATGGCTGGATCATGGGGTAGTTGTCTGTGGTGATCCTGAGCTGGTGTTAGCCTACTGATGGGCAGGCCAGATCCCAACTCAGCAGGCCACAGGGCCCAGGAGTTCCTGGAGCTAATGCTGACCCGCTGGTCAGTAGAGCTAAGTCCTCGGTCCTCTAGTGGGCAGGGCTGGATCTCAGAGTATGTGAGGGGCTTAGGTGGGTCTCTGGCATCTGGCCTGCTGGTGGTTGGGGCTTTATCCCCACACAACTAGCTGCTGGCCCTTGGGGTCCTAAGATTAGTGACCACTGGCTGGTGGGCGTGGTTAGTTCCTGGGTGCTAATAAGCTAAAGGGAGGACTCAAACTGCTGCTTCCTAGTCCCAATGTCCTCCTGGTAGGATAGGCTCCCCAAAATTGTTCTCCTCTGCTTTGTGTCCCAGGATGGGTCCTAGTTGCTCCTGCCTCTCCAGGAGGTTCTCCAAATCAGAAACCCAGGCTCTTTTCAAGTTGCCACTTCTGCTCTGGGCCTCAGATTTTTTGTATGTGCCATTTAAGAGCAGAGTCTCTGTTCCTACTGCCCTCTGGCTCTCATGAAAGCAAGCCCCAGTGGCCTTTATTCCCAACACTTTGGAGGCTCCTTTTCCTGGTGCAAGATCCCCAGGCTGGAAAGCCTGATTTGGGGCTTGGACTCCCTTCTCCTTGGAGAGAACCACTGCAGTTGTGATTATCCTCCCATTTTGGGGTTGCCTACCCAGAGGTGTGGGTCTTGTCTATAGCACATGTATACCCCTCCTGTCTGACTCATTGTGGTTTATTCTTCATATCTTTAGTTGTAGATCTTTTTTTGTTAGTCTTCAGGACATTCTGATTGATGGCTGCTGTGTCAACAGTTGTAATTTTGGTGTACCCGTGGGAGAAAGTGAACTCAGGTCTCCCTCCTCCACCATCGTGATCACTCCTCTATATCCTGTTGTCATTCGGTTACAGAAAAATTAATCTACTTGACTTTAGAATGTTAGTTTCGACACTTCTGAGCTGTTAAATTGCTTCTGATTCCTTCCGTTTCCTATCATAAACTCTTCAAGAGCTGTTAATATGTTTTCACAGGGTTGTTTTTGTGTGAAATATTGAAAAGATAATGCCAGTGAACCTGGTGCTTATGACAGTCAGTTGTCTTATTCCTCTGGCTGCTGTTTGGAGAATGTCTTGGTGACGTCTCTGCCTTCTCCTTTATATGCAGCCTATAATTTTTTTTCTAAACTAAGCTACCGGTTTCAACGTTTTTGTGAAAACCGGACTACACATTGTCATTATGTTTTGTTCACCTAGCTCCAAAACAGTACAATAATTGTTTTGATTTGGGATGAGCAACTATCCCTGTTAGCCCAGGACTGTCATGGTGTGGAAATGAAAATTCTGCATCCTGAGAGACTCATCAGTCCTGGGGGATCCAGAACAGTTGAAAGCCCTACTTGGTGTTAGCTCTTATTTCCTTGGCAATCAGAGAAATTTAGTCCCCCTCTGATGTCTCTTCTGCAGTGGAACGGGGAATTTAATGCAGTGGCCCTGAGATTCTTGGCCCACAATCGGTACGTGTCGACTCACGGTGCTTACCAAAAGTTGAATTCCGGTCTTGGCCGCAGAGCTCCCGACACCATGTGTCTGGTTTCCACACACATTTATGTTGTTTGCCTTGTACCCAGTTGTCTTTGGTTTGTAACCCTTCATTTAAAAATTGCTTCCAGTTTTATTATTTTGTAAAGGAAATCTTTGGCTTTATTAGATTTTTTACAAGACAGACTGCTAGACACATATTTGTTGTTCAGGATTTTTTCAGCTATCACATAGCATGAAGTCAGCTTTCTGAAGCAGTTTATAATCTTTTGGCAGTCTTTTTAAGTGGTTTTTTGCTCCCAGGTGAATACCTCAGAGACTCTTAAACTGTCTGTCAAGACTTTACAAGTAAAATAGATAGGAATCTATGTGGTGTTGACTAAAGATTGTTAAAGTTATCTTCTATATACTTAGTATGTATTGTCTCCATAATAATACAGGAATGATCCAATGTTAGCTTAATGACTTCAAATTGAAGTTTGTATCTACAAAAGCTCCTGTTAAAATGCAAACTTGTGAGTAGTAACAATTCCATCAGCACGTAATAATTGTCTGGATCAACTGGTTATTACTCAAGCCCAGGTGAAATGTGACAAGCTCTGAAAGGTCATCGAAGGGAAGGCACTAAAGCTTGGTTTGTCTGACATAGGTAAGGGCCAAATGCTAACAATTCTAGGCAGGTAAACCAGTTCTAAAAATTAGTTTTAACAGGCAGGAGAAAGGCATACCGAGAAAGGAGCTAATACTAGTATATAAAGTTGAGAAAGAAGTAGAAATGAATCTGTCTGCTAATTTGTCTGGCTCTACTGGTCTTAGCTTGTTGTTTTAAGAAGCTAGTAAACATTGGAGTTTAAATTTAGTTGCATACTCCAGGAAAGAAAAGGATAAAAACTCATGGTGTTACTCAGTAGGTCATTGAAGTTCTCATTAACTCTAACATGGCCAGTACTAATCCCATAATGCCTTCTCTTGATTTCACAATAGTCATGGTCATACTTACAAAGCATCAGCAGTTGATATTGTCCATATTTTCTTCTTACAGTAACAAAGCACAGACTCATTGAGCAGCATTGAGCACTTGTGTGGACATATTATTCTGGAGGCCTGCTCTTGGCACTGTTTTATAGGAACTTGCTGAAGGGAACTCTGAGCAGATTCTTGCTAGTAGTACCTAGCAGGTACATTTTATTTTCCCATTGAAGATGGTGTGCGTTGTATGAAGCAGTCTCTCCTGGTTCGTCTATGGCTTCAACTTCTCAGAGTCCTCCTCTTTTGTCCAGCTACCAACTGCTAGAGTTTTCCAGTTCACTGCTGGGCTCTTTTATTTTCTGTCTCTATAGCAGTATATACCAAAATGGTACAAGAATGAGACTAGAGAGTATAATAAAATGCAGATTCAGAGTCCTCACTTCAAACCTGCTGAGTCATAATCTCCCAGGAAATGTTTTTGCACGTTAACATGATAGAAATATTACTCTACACTCTCCATCAGTGATATCATCATTAGCCATAGCTTAAGTACCATTTTATGTTTCACGACTGACAAATTTATCAATATATCTCCACTACAAACCAGTCTTTGAAGCTCTGGTTTTGTATGCTCTCTTGCCTTTTGAAATCTCTTCTTGAATGTCTCATAGGTGTCTTAATCAATGTCCAGAAAAAATGTTTAATACTCTCTCAAACCTGTTCCTCTCACAGTCTCCCATAGCTCAGCACCTGGGGCCATCTTTCCAGAGTTTGTCCAGAGTGTTATTCATTGATTTCTCTGCCTTACACACAGTTTCTGATCTATCAGCAAGTTCAATTGATTCTGCCCCCAGATGGTGCCATGATTTCATCTACTCTTTTATAGATCTGTCGAGTACCTTCTGTGCAACCCACCACCCAGACTTCTGTGACTACTGAAATTGGCCTCTAACTGGTCTGCCTATTTACCTCTAGCTCTCTTCCAACTTGTTGTCTCTTTAGGAACCAGTATCATCTTTTAAAAATGTCATGTGTATTCTTTATTCAGACTCTTTAATGACTCCCCACTGGTCTTCATAGTCAACTCAAAGATCTTAATGTGCCTGGTAGTACATGACCAGCCCAGTCTGCCTCATCAGTGTAGCCCACCCCAGCACTTCGCTTCTTGCTACTGGCCTTTCCTGGTTCCCTGAAGGTCCCTTGTCTTGGAACCTTTGTAGGGGTACTGGCCTCTTCCTGAAATGCTGTTTTTCCTGATACTTGGCTCCTTACATTGCAGATTCCTTCGTTCACTTCAGGTCTAATGTCACCTTTTTAGGGAGCCCTTATCACTCTTATTTCACTTTAATTCTCCCTCATCCTCAGCACACGGCGTTGTCTTAGTTCATTTTTCCTTTCCTCTATAATACTGAGCATGTTGTGGTTATATATTTATTCATTTCTCCTCCCGTCATGAGACTGTATTCTCCATGAGAACAAGAACTGTGGCCCTTTACATCACTGCTACACTCGATACCTAGAATAGTGCCTGGTTAATAATAAAAAAATCAGTGCATATTTACTAAATTAGTGAAGGTTTAGGTTTTGTTTGTGTTTAATGTAGGGCCAGAAAAATTTGGTTGGGGAATAGAATTTGAGTGAGATTTTTCTTAATTACCGATTTTATGTTAAAAGGGGAAGCCTACAGACTAAAATCTAATGTGGCATTGCCATAATTCAACTCAGTATTATCCCATCAGTCATCTACCTTGCTTTTATATAGTCTATGTGTAAATATTTAATAACATTAACTAGCCAATGCTTACTTTCTTTATTTGTATGATTTACAGTAATATTCCTGTTCTTTATTTGCCTATATAGCAATCCAGACACAGTAACTAATTTTTTTTTCATCTGTGTGGAAACTGAACAAATACAGGCATGATCTTAAATACAGGTAGAAAATGGCCATCTGCCTTCATATGCTGACTTGAAGGAGGTTAAAAAAGCAAAAGTAACTAAAAAGTATTCTTTAACTCTTGATTTTCATGCCTGAATTTTAATCGTTTTGAATATTGTCTTCTCAAAATTATATATATATATATATATATATATATATATATATATATTAGGGATCATTATACTGTTGAAGTTTAACATACATGAGATCTATTGCATCACTTTTGACTAGTGGAACTGGATAGCATTAAAATAATTTTTTCTTTTCCTGTAGAATGAACTTTAGGAGAAAACTGATTTCTGTATACAGGTATACCTTAAAGATATTGCCGGTTTGGTTCCAGACCATCACAATAAAACAGTGAGCATCACAATAAAGGGAGTCACACAATGTTTTTGTTTGTTTCTCAGTGCATATTAAATGTTATGCTTACACTATGTGGTCTATGAAGCGTGTGAGAGCATTATGTCTAAAATGCCAATATACATAGATTAATCAGAAATACTTTATTGCTAAAAAAATGGTAACCATCCGCTCCAATCCTTCAATTTGTGACAACAAAAAACATGCAGCATCTTCCTTGATTTACCTCATTTTCCTGTGCTTCACTTTATTGTTCTTCACAGATTCTGCATTCTTTACAAATCGAGTGTTATGGTGATCCTGCACTGAGCAAGGCTGTTGGCATTTTTTTTTCAAGCAGCATTTGTTCACTTCATGTCTCTGTGTCACGTTTGGATAATTCTTGTCATATTTCAAGCATTTTCATTATTATTTGTTACTGTGATCAGAGACCTTTGAGGTTACTATTGCAAAAAGATTATAATTTGCTGAAGTCTCAGTTGTTTTAGACATAATGCTATTGCACACTTAACAGACTACAGTGTAGTGTAAACATAACTTTGATATGTGCTGGGAAACCAAAAAAGTCATGTGACTCACTTTATTGTGGCCATCTAGAACCAAACCCGCCATACCTCTAAGATATGCCTGTATGTGATTGCAACTCTTGTGCCTGGAATTATATATTAAGACATGCATACATGTGCTTATGGGCTTTGGAGAAAGAAATGACTCTACTTGGCCTTTTTTCATAAATAATAACATATTTGATATTGGATATCATGTGTCAGTCACTTGTTTTTAATCGTAGTACCCATTTGCTTAGTCAACTCTTACATTAATAGCTTTTGTTTTCTTCTTTCTTATCTAACCATTTTCACCTTGTATGCTTGGCTTATTTTTGTTTAGTAGTACAAATATTGAGTAACATTTGTTGACGTTGGCACACTTTCATGACTACCCCCCACCATGGCCTTTCTCCTTGTTACCTTATCTGACACTCTAGGCTGTATTTTTACTATTCTTGCACAACTGATTCAGGTGAAGCCATAGTTTTTAATCCCCAGTCTACTCTTTTTCTCACAATAGAAACTGTGGTTATATCTGGGGTATCACGAGCGAGTTAAAAGCTGAATATCACATCTTGGATTGTGGCCTCTTATGAGTCATTTGTCTTTTGAACAAGGTGTGTCCAGAGTTGGAAAGAAATCATAGCAAGGTCTCCACTGGTGTGCCAACAAGTTTTTCAAAAGGAGTTGCTACACCCAAACCTAAAGCATTTTTTTCAAGAGCTAAGATTAACAGTAATTAATATTTAATATACCCCCACTTATTTGTCATTAAGCTTCCATGAAAACTAACATTTTAGCCATGGGTGTCAATGCTTTTCTTGATCTTTCAAAGGTATGTTTTTCTTAGATTGGTCTTTTCTCCATACAAATCTTTTTATTTTAATATTTACTGTTGTTCCATAAAGAGTAGGCTTCCCTGGTGGCTCAGACAGTAAAGAATCTGCCTGCATTGCAGGAAACCCGGGTTCAATCCCTGGGTCGGGAAGATCCACTAGAGAAGGTAGTGGCAAGCCACTCCAGTATTCTTGCTTAGAAAATTCCATGGACAGAAGAGCCTGCTGGGCTACAGTCCATGGGGCTGCAGAGTCAGACATGTCTGAGAGACTACCACTAAAAGAGTAATCTTGCTCGATAAAGGCTGATGGTCAAGGTGAATTGATGCCAACATCGTGCTCTCTTGATAGGTCTTCCTTGTTCATTACACAGAGAAGTCTTATCTGGGGAGTGAGGAGGAAGAGCTGTGTGCTAAGATCTTGTACAGATCACTGTTTTCAGAGCTAGAATCTCCCTTAAGTTTATATTCTTAAAGCGAGTACTTTATTGTTAAGAGTCTATTTCAGAAGGAGGGAGATTCCTTGACAGGCTTATCTTCCAAGTTATACCATATAAGAACTGTTAAATTTTATTTTTGCATCATTAGTTCATCCTTTTTTGGTCATGTAAATGTAAGCCAGATTTCTTATACCATTATATGGTTTTCTATGAATGTTTGTGTGTGCAATTTGGTTTGTAAAACCTTTCCATATACTTGTGAAAACCATATCTAATGTATGTATAGTTTAGTGAAATTGTTTTGATTTTTATATGAAGATAATTGTCATAAATCAAGAATATAAGCCTTAACAATAATTATGGGCCCACGTGTTTAATAGGAAGCCTATGGGGTGATGATGGAGAACATCTTCCTTTTTTGCACATAAGCAGATTTTTTTAATCATTTGAAGGACTTTGCATGCATGCTCCAAACAGCTAAAAAATTCTTCACTATTCTGGGTGCTTACTCCAGAACCCAATCTGGTTTATCAGTCTTACAGTTCTCAGAACTGACACATTATCAGTTCTTAACCTCAAGGGAAATAAAAGGAGCCCATTTTTGCTCTTGACTTTATATCTTTATTAGTATGTATAGCCTTTAGCTACTTCAACTGTTGGAAATAAAGATGGGCTTAGGTGTCATGCAGGCTTCCCAGGTTGCTCAGTGGTGAAGAATCCACCTGCAGTGCAGGAGACACGAGTTCTATCCCTGAGTTGGAAAGATCCCCAGAGAAGCAAATGGCAACCCACTCCAGTACTCTTGCCTGAAAAATTCCATGGACAGAGGAGCCTGGTGGGCTATAGTCCATGGGGTCATAAAGAGTTAGACACGACTGAGCAACTGAGCACACCGAGGCAAGTGCTTATCTGTCTGTCAGTATAGGTATCGTATAATGCAAATCATTTCATTTCGCACCTTGCCTTTTCTCTTTTTTCTGTTGGAATGTATGCAAGCTGCTGTGTAGTCTGGCTTTTGCATCTTACTGGCTGTGCTCATCTGCCGCATGTGAATGGACGACCAGTTGTTTGTTCCTTCCTCTTTAATCTGCTCCTAGATGACCTCTACCCTTTCACTCTGGCATATCAGGCTTCAGAAACCCATACATAGTGGTTAACAGACTCCAGAACTAGATCACTTGGGTTTGTGGTTCTACCACTCCTAGTTTCGCAGCTGTGGCAGTTCATAAACCTCTGTGTCTCAGTGTACTCATCTGTGAAGTGTGGTATGTTTCCTCTGAGGAAGATGTGTTATGAAGATAATACAGTGAGAACATAGAAAGGACTTAGAACGGTATCTGGCATGTAAGAGTCACTGTACAATTTTAGCCATAACATTTATTAACATGGTCTTTTTACATGCCTTCTGAGGTCTCAGGGTGATACTTTCTCATGAGTAAATAGCTAGAAGGGTAATCTCTGGCCCACAGCACAGAAATATTTTCAGCTTTTTTTTTTTCTGAAAATTGTTCTCTAAAGGCATTGTACCTACTTGCATTTCTACCTGCGATGTTTTCTCTCATCTTCACCAACACTTTCAGTCTGATAAGTGACAGAGTATTTCTCTGTTATTTTAACTTGCATTTTCTGATGAAGAGTGAAGTTGAAAATCTTTTCTAATTGACCTTTCTTGGAATTGCCTATTAATATTCTTTGTTCATTCTTTGTTGGAAACAAGGCATATAATACTGGATACAAGCATATGAAATGAAAATATACGGAAACTCACTTTTTACTTCTATGAAGAAGGAGCTGGAATGGAGTGAATGAATAAGACAAATGTATCTGAACATTTTATTTTTTTAAACAACAAAAATTCAAAGAAAATTTGGAAATTTTTTATGTTAAAGCTGGGTGATGAGTAGCTAGTTATAGTTTGCCTTATTTGTCATTTTCTATATTTTATACATTTTAAAAGAGAAATCAATATACTTCTTATTATCAAGTCTGGTCATGATGTGCTTGTGATTCAGATCTCTTTTTGACTGGACATATGTTTGTACTTTTCTTACTTTTTTGTGGGAGTCATTGGTTTTCTTAGCATCTCAAGAGTAGTTAGCCATAGATGTGTGTACAGGAGTAGTCATACCCTGTTGTGTAACACAAATTGAAAGATACTATCTTAAAATAGCCTTTATATAAAATCAATTTCATATAGATAAAAAGGACAATTAAGTGGTTTGTTGTTATTTAGTTACTACATCATGTCCAACTCTTTTGTGACCCTGTGGACTGTAGTCCAGCAGGCTCCTCTGTCCATGGGATTTTTCAGAATACTGAAATGTGTTGACATTTCTTTTTCCAGGGAATGTTCCTGACCCAGGGATTGAACCCGGGTCTCCTGCATTGCTGGCAGATTCTTTACCACTGAGTCACCTGGGAAGCCCCAGTTAAGTGTTAGCAATAGTCTAAATATCATCGATTAAGAAACTTAGTGTGTACATGTTACTGGAAGCTAACCAATTACAGTAAAACCTTAGTTATAAAAGTATAAAATTAAAATGATAACCATTCACTTTATTTAAAAATATGGAAAATATATTTGGAAAGTAATGGGATCAGATAAGGGACAATCTTTAACTTCTTGACAATAAAGGATAATTGTGATGTGATTAAATAATAAAATATTGTATAGAATATTCTGTTTTAAATGGTTTATTGAATATGAGTTACTAAAATTAACTGTATCAGTTATTATACTTGGATATCATATAAAAGTTCTGTTGCCCTTAATTTTAGAATGACTTCCATTTTAAACAACATCATTAAACAGATTAAATGTTATTGCTGATATAAGGAAGTAAATCACATAAACCCACCTAGTCTCATTGTCTGTTTAGCATGTTTCAAGGCTCTTGAAACTCACACTCAGCTCACAAAATCTACTTTAGCAGGATCTGTATGCCTAATATACATGAGCTGATTATCTAAGTCTTACAACTTCTTGAATAATACTTTTTAAAAGCACATATTTATTTAACAGTTTATTATCAGCCATTTAAAATCACAATATGTATTTCCTTTGAATACCCGTTATATTTCAAGAACTTTTTGTAAATCTGGTATATTTCATGTCTTTGTGTTGGTTAAACCTACAACATGTTGTGAAAGAATCTGATTCTATTAGTTGTAGTTTTATTCAGAAGGATTAATAATAAATATTGAATTAGAAAAGTTAACTAAATTTTTTTTTAAATTTTACCCAAGCCCTATTATGGCTCACACAGTAAAGAGTCTGTCTGCAATGAGGGAGACCCGGGTTCAATCCCTGGGTTTGGAAGATCCCCTGAAGAAGGGAATGGCAACCTACTCCAGTATTCTTGCCTGGAAAATCCTGTGGCTGGAAGAGCCTGGTGGGCTACAGTCCATAGGGTCACAAAAAGTCAGACACGACTGAGCGGCTAACACAAACTGTAGCAAAAAGTCATTTATTTTGAAAATTGTTATTGGGTTGTTTATACTTTTCAATGTTTTTCCTGTATTTTAGATGTAGATAGTTTTAAAATTCCTTAGTAGTGTAGCTTTGAAAATTGGTATGGGGAGAAATAAAGAAGAGGATTTGAGTGTAAAAATAAACTCCACTTAGAAATTTAGCATACTCTTAAAAGATCACCTAAAGCTAAATTATAGTATAGTTAAACTCTAATAAAGATTCAAAATATTAATACATGTTCTCACATATTAACAGTAATAGAGGATGTGATTCAAAATAGGCCCCCAAATGCAAACAATGAAACAAAATTGAGCACAGCATCCAAAAACCCAGCAGTGATGTCATTTTGCCCTGCCCTGTAGCTCATGCAGTTCCCAAGGAAGAAGCAGTGCATTCCAAGGCTTCAGTTTTGCAGAGGTTTTCATCTCTCTCAGTCCTCCTTACACTCCCAGTTCTGTATTCCATTTCACTCTTCTCTTCATACTCTTGTTTGGGTTCCTCATCATTGCCGCTACTGATCACTTCATAAACCCGCTACTGATCAGGAACACCTGCACAACTTGATGTAATTCACCTGCACCTCAAAATAGAGCAGCATCTAAAATGAGTAAGCAAAACAGCTTTCCTTTGCTTAGTAACTTGAAGACCCACTTATTGGGGGCGGGGGGTAAGAGTAGAAGAGAGACTGTGTTTGTTGGCTAACTGACAAAACTGAGTAGCCGAATACATTTTGACTGTTCTATTCCCAGAACAGTTCTCTATTTCATCACTATTTATGCCTTTTTAAGAGTGCAGCAGTCACAGTCTACAAGGCAGGTCGGTTTCTCAGACTGCAGCAGGTTCCCTGAGTGTTGGCATCAATGCACCAAGCCTAGCATGTGGCAGAGATAGGGCACCGAGTATCTACTCCAAGAATGAGTGTGGCACCTAATTCATTCTTTACCTTGACTTTCTTCAAGGTAAATTTTGATTCAATGACAGTATTAAGGAACACTGTCTTATTTTTTAAATTTAATCCTGAAGATGCTTTTATTAAATCAGTTTTAATAATTCATTTAGTTCAGTTCAGTCACTCAGTCATGTCCAACTCTTTGCAACCCCATGGACCGCAGCACGCCAGGCTTCCCTGTCCATCACCAACTCCCGGAGCTTACTCAAACTCATGTCCATCAAGTCGGTGATGCCATCCAACCATCTCATCCTCTGTCATCCCCTTTTCCTCCTGCCCTTAATCTTTCCCAGCATCAGGGTCTTTTCAAATGAGTCAGCTCTTTGCATCAGGTGGCCAAAGTATTGGAGTTTCAGCTTCAACATCAGTCCTTTCAATGAATATTCAGGACTGATCTCGTTTAGGATGGACTGGTTGGATCTCTTTGCAGTCCAAGGGACTCTCCAGACTCTTCTCCAACACCACAGTTCAAAAGCATCCATTCTTTGGTGCTCAGCTATCTTTATAGTCCAACTCTCACATCCTAACATGACTACTGGGAAAATCACAGCTTTGACTATATGGACTTTTGTTGGCAAAGTAATGTCTCTGCTTTGTAATATACTGTCTAGGTTGATCATAACTTTTCTTCCAAGGAGCAAGCGTCTTTTAATTTTATGGCTGCAATCACCATCTGCAGTGATTTTGGAGCCCCAAAAATAGTTTCTCACTGTTTCTATTGTTTCCCTATCTATTTGTCATGAAGTGATGGGACCAGATGCCATCATCTTAGTTTTCTGAATGTTGAGTTTTAAGCCAACTTTTCTCTTTCCTCTTTCATTTTCATCAAGAAGTGCTTTAGTTTTTCTTCACTTTTTCTGCTGTAAGGGTGGTGTTATCTGCATATCTGAGGTTATTGATATTTCCCCCAGCAATCTTGATTCCAGCTTGTGCTTTATTCAGCCTGGCATTTCACATGATGTACTTTGCATATAAGTTAAATAAGCAGGAGCCTTGACATACTCCTTTACTGAATCATTCATTACATTCATGAATATTTGTGGAGTTTCTAATAAGGGCCAAGCAACCACATTCACTGTGGTAAACAAAAAAGAGTAAGGCCTCTACTTCTTGAGTGTATATATCTTAGCATTTGAGACAGACATAAAGAGGTGGATAAACACACTTTACATACTGGTAAGTGTTAGGGTGAAAATCTGCTGGAGGGAGGTAGAGTCAGAGAAGGTATCCCTGGAGAGGTGACATGTGAACTGAGAAAAAAATGCAAAGATTGGGGCAAGAACCTTCTTGGAAGAGAAAACAGCAAGTGCAAAGGAAGGCCTGGAAACTAGAACAAGATTGGCAAAGTTCAGCAATAGAAATGACAGTGTGGCCCTTGCCTAGTAAACAAGATGGGAAATCTTAGAAAATGTCATCGGGGAAGGCAATGGCACCCCACTCCAGTACTTTTGCCTAGAAAATCCCATGGACGGAGGAGCCTGGAGGGCTGCAGTCCATGGGGTCGCTAGAGTTGGACACGACTGAGCGACTTCACTTTCACTTTTCACTTTCATGCATTGGAGAAGGAAATGGCAACCCACTCCAGTGTTCTTGCCTGGAGAATCCCAGGGACGGGGGAGCCTGGTGGGCTGCCGTCTCTGGGGTCGCACAGAGTCGGACACGACTGAAGCGACTTAGCAGCAGCAGCAGCAGCAGCAGCAGCAAATGTCATCGGGGTGGGCGGGGCCTTGGTAGAACATATCTTTTTTTTTAAATTTTTTAGTTTGTTTTGGGGTATAGCTGATTAACAATGTTGTAGTAGTTTCAGGTGAACAGAGAAGGGACTCAGCCATCCATACACATGTGTCCATTCTCCCCCTAACTCCACTCCCATCCAGGCTGCCATGTAACATTGAGCAGAGTTCCCTGTGCTGTGCAAAAGGTCCTTGTCTGTTACCCACTGTAAATAGACAGTGTGTACATGTGCATCCCAAATTCCCTAACTATTCCTTCCCCTGTCCCTCCCGCCAGCGACCGTTAGCTCATTCTCTAAGTCTGTGAGTCTTTCTGTTTTGTAAGTAAGTTCATCTGTGTCGTTCCCTTCTAGAGTCCACATATGGAGCATGTCTTAAAACTTAGCATTTCTTTTTTCTTCAGTTCAATAAACACGTAGACGGCCTCTTTTCCAGCAAACTTTAGGTTAGAGGACTAGCTTTTAAATGTCATTATTTTGGCTATTTATAGTTGAAATAATTTTTGTTTTGCCAGTGTCTCCAATTTGGGAGATGTCCTATGACATGGAGTGAGCATGTAGCCAAGATCTGTACAGACCGTTGTGAGCAAGCAGGAGGGACATATCAAAAAGAAGGATAGTATTTGCATTTTGCTTTAATCAAACAGTCATTTATCTCTTCATTTTGTGCACAGAGTTGTTTCATCTATAGATTTGTGCCATTCATTAGAATGAGGTGTGCTCTGATCTGTCAAGGCTCAGGCATGCCTGTAGAGTTGCAGAAAACTCCTTGAAACCCAACCTCTGACACAGTTGACTATCAAATGATCAAGCTAAGTGAACTTTACTGTAGCTGAAGATATAAATTGTCAGACCATACACTTTTTTAAAACTGTCATCAGTTAGTTTAAATGCAGTCTATCCTCAGTTTCTTTCTGAGATATATCAGAGTCTACAGAAAGAACTTTATCTCTCATTTACTTGAACTTGTGAATTTACCTGAAGTGATCAAATTTAAAAACAAATTCATTATTGCAGTGAATTACTTGTTACTCATTGCATATGCATCGGGGTTTATTCTTCAGAACTGAGCAGAAAACAGTTTGTATTGTAGCGAAAGTATCTAGCAGTTGATAACCATTCAGTGTGTTTAGTCCTTGGTTGCTGTGCTTTATTCTTACGGTCTCGATGTACATGTATTAGAAGTAAAACTAGCATTATAAAATGCATTTTCCATGTGAATGAAAAAGTAAGCACTATGATTTCTCAAGGAAAAAATACTATTAAAAAATAGCCTTGTGCTGAGCTCCTTTTTACTGCACCAGCATAGAGCTGAGTTAAACGCCCAAGAGGGGGATCACCTTGGTCCACCCGCAGCTCATCATGGTGCCATCTTGTTGGCAAGGACACCAGCGTAGGGATAGACAGTGAAGTACCTAAGTGCTGAAGCTCCTTTGCAGACAAAGACAAAATAATGAGTAACACTTTCTGTTCACAGAGAACAGAAGGGTCTCTGATGACTTTAATCAGTATTCTTTGGCCAAGAAGTAGGGATCCAGCAACAGTCACCTTTTTGGGGTCCGCGGTGGTCATTCCATTGCCTTAAGCGCTTGATATATTTTAATTTAGCTTCTGTTTCAGATTGGTCGTGGAAATTCATTTTTAAAGCTTGATAAACAGACAAGTTCCAAGGCTTAGTTGGCTTAGTCGGTCTTGAGTCATTAGAGTATTCTCACTTTCATAGCAAATGTCATCAATAGGATTTATTATACTGAAGTACTTTCCTCCTCAATAAAATGTAGGTTAGCGTTTTCAATGTGCCTGATTTTCAGGCATGCTTGAATAAATTTAAATGCTGGTAACTGGTGGAAAGTAACTGAATCAGAGCAACTGGGGATGGTGGTGTCACTGATTCTTGGAAATCATTTATGGTTACAGATTAGAGTGGACTCTGCCGCTGCCTGTCTCTGTTATGCAAACATCAAGTCCAAGAATCACATGATATTGAAAAAAATTACTGAGCTTGTGCAAAACATTTTTTTTAACTCTTTCTTTAAATAGTTTCATGATCATACTCTGTTTTCAAAGTCCATGAAACAGTTGAACTTCCTGGCTGCTGGGTTTTAACCAAAATATCTCAGATGGCTCACTCACTGGCTTCATTCACCTGCAGTGGAGGAAGACGCATGGCTCTGTTGGGTCATCACACTGCCCAGTCCTGCAGGACAGTGTATCTCACCTCCAGTCTACTTGGGGGACACTTCACTCCACATACCTCTCTGTGTTTATGTTCCATATGCTACCTGACCCTTAATAGGTAAAACATCCCTTACCTGGCCAAAAACAACAAAGTTGGAAAAAAACTTGGCTGAATCAGAAACTGGTTATTAATCTGCCTTTTCCTGTTTCCCGGGGTCCGACTTCAGGCCACGATGCTTCCTCCCTGGCCGTGACCTCAGCTCCCATCTAGCATATGAATTTGGACTTGCCCTCTCTGCCTTGGATAAGGAAATGGCAGCCCACTCCAGTATTCTTGCCTGGAGAATCCCAGGAACAGAGGAGCCTGGTGGGCTACAGTCCATGGTGTCACAAAGAGTCGGACACGACTGAGTGACTAACACACTCTCTCCCTCATTTCACTCTCTTCCTTTTGTACCCTGCCACTAATCTTTATACTCCAGATTACTTTTGGATTTTCTTCTTTCTTTGAACGGACTTTCAGGTTTCCCCTGGCCTGATGTGCCTCTCCACCCCACCTGCTGATCTCTCACTCTTCATTCTTCCAACTTCTCCCCCACCATTGCCCCATCTTTTCCACCTCTGAACAGTCTGAAATCAAGTGTGAGCTTCCTCCGTCTCAATCTTATAGAATTTTGGCCAGCTAACCTTCCCCCACCATCTAGGGCACCTCACCCTCCTGTCTTCTGTCCACCAGGGGTGACACCCATTGCCACTGGTTCTCTAGGAGAAGGAGTTCTTACTATGGATTTGTCCTAATGGATCCCCCTGGTTTCCTTTCTATGACTCACCTCGTCCTTGCACTTTTTCTCACCATAACTTTCATGTTGGATGCACAATAAGCATATACACATCCTTCTTTCATTTACTATTTTAGTAAGTTTTACCACCTAGCGCTCACTTTAGATCACTCTACTTATTTTGTTTGATCTTGTTAACTAATGATAAACAGAATGGAATAGATTTTACTAGCAGAAAGTCATGCTTTAGAAATGTCTATTAGATAGGCTTGTTTCCATTTACAGAGGGATTTTGTGGTTCTCTTAGTCTACATTCAGACTGCTGTTATTCTTTTCTTTGATCTGGAATTGTGCTTCTCAGACTTTAGAGTGAATATGGATTTGTATACAGAACAAGTAAGCAAATATGTGTCTTGTATTTAATGGGCAAAATCACCCTCAAAAAATCCCTTAAGCTTTGGCCCTTTAGAGAGTTATGTATTTTTGTTTTTTAGCTTAAATCATTTGCCAACATTTAAAGAGCAGGACACTTTTTAAAAATCCAGATTTTCAGTGTCAAAAAAATTTTTAAATCTGGCAATACCATTGTTTTGCATTTCTCTGTGGCAGCTGTTTTTGGCACCAAGGAAGAGCTGCCCCTTGACATGGGGATGTACTCACTGGTTTGACACAATTCCCATCCTGCGGGCTTCACTCACTCACATTAGCTGCTGGGCCTTATAGTATAGAGGGGTTAATTTCTCCTTCAACAAATTCCCCCACCATAAACTACCTTTTTCCTCAGGAGATGCAGTAATATCAAGTTTTCAGAATCCATTCATTTTGTTATTAAGGCATTAGATGTTCTGCCAATCAGGAACTCTAATAGCTCCCATTCAGGGCTCTCTCTGGCCAGTAGGTACAAGTAGAAAAGGTGTCTGTCAGTTGGTTTCATGAGGGCTTCCCAGGTGGCTCAGTGGTAAAGGATCTTCCTGGCAGAAAGTGAAGAGGAACTAAAAAGCCTCTTGATGAAAGTGAAAGAGGAGAGTGAAAAAGTTGGCTTAAAGCTCAACATTCAGAAAACGAAGATCATGGCATCCGGTCCCATCACTTCATGGGAAATAGATGGGGAAACAGTGGACACAGTGTCAGACTTTATTTTTGGGGCTCCAAAATCACTACAGATGGTGACTGCAGCCATGAAATTAAAAGATGCTTACTCCTTGGAAGGAAAGTTATGACCAACCTACATAGCATATTGAAAAGCAGAGACATTACTTTGCCAACAAAGGTTTGTCTAGTCAAGGCTATGGTTTTTCCTGTGGTCATGTATGGACATGAGAGTTGGACTGTGAAGAAGGCTGAGCGCCGAAGAATTGATGCTTTTGAACTGTGGTGTTGGAGAAGACTCTTGAGAGTGCCTTGGACTGAAAGGAGATCCAACCAGTCCATTCTGAAGGAGATCAGCCCTGGGATTTCTTTGGAAGGAATGATGCTAAAGCTGAAACTCCAGTACTTTGGCCACCTCATGCGAAGAGTTGACTCATTGGAAAAGACTCTGATGCTGGGAGGGATTGGGGGGCAAGAGGAGAAGGGGACGACAGGATGAGATGGCTGGATGGCATCACTGACTCAATGGATGTGAGTCTGAGTGAACTCCGGGAGTTGGTGATGGACAGGGAGGCCTGGCGTGCTGCGATTCATGGGGTCGCAAAGAGTCGGACACGACTGAGCGACTGATCTGATCTGATCTGATCTGCCAATGGAAGAGACACAGGAATCGTGGGTTTGAACCCTGAGTGAGGAAGATCCCCTGGTGGAAGAAATGGCAACCCACTGCAGTGTTCTTGCCTGGAAAATCCCTTGGACAGAGGAGCCTGGTGGGCCACAGTCCATGTGGGTCGCAAAAGAGTCCCATATGACTTGGCAACTGAGCACACAGTTGGTTCCAGAGTGGTTTAAATAGGACAACAGCACAGTCCTGAGTCCTTTTCACAGGTTACTTGATAAGTATTCATAAATGTGGGATATTTCAAAGCAGTTGGGTTCATCTTAGTCCTGACCTCACCTGTTCAGGAAGGTGCATTTTTCAAAGATTGTGACCAGCTTCAGGCCAGTGGAAGAAGTGAATACAATCCAGTATTCATCTGAACCAAAACTCAGAAAGTCAGCTGCCTTTCATGTGATATAACATGCCCAGCCCCACATCATTGCCTTCAAACCATTGCATGCCCGTGGGGATGAATGTGAACCTATTTGATTTTTGTTCAGACTACTTATACCCTTACCAATCTCTCACTGTAGTTGCTATGCATGTTAGCAGTTCATCTTATTTATACTTAGATGTTTAGGATGCAAATAATTTTTTAAAAGTTATTGTTTAAACTCCTTTGCTTACTCCCAAAGATAATTTAATCTATAAAATGGCTGTGATATATAAATACATATATATACATATATATTAAGATTATAAAACCAATTTTTCAATGACAAAGTATAGAACTGAACACTGTAGTATTTAATTGGTGTTGAGTTGAGGTCAGTGTCATCCTTATTAGAAATATGTACTCTTCCAGCAATATAATGGGTTAAATGAGATTCCGTGGTCTATTGGGGAAACCTCACCATCTCCTATCATGGTTTCTATGGAGAAGTGCATTCTGTAATAAGCATGTTCAAAAGGCTACAAAGATGCTGGGAAACTCTTTAAATTGGATAGTTGCTTTACAGAATTATGTTGTTTTCTGTCAAACATCAAGATGAATCAGCCATTGGTGTACTTATGTTCCCTCCCTCTTGAACCTCCCTCCCATCTCCCTGCCCGTCCACCCCTCTAGGTTGATACAGAGCCACTGTTTGAGTTCCCTGAGACATACAGCAAATTCCCATTGGCTAGCTATTTTACATATGGTAATGTAAGTTTCCATGCTACTCTCTCCATACATTTCACCCTCTCCTCCCCTCTCCCCATGTCCATAAGTCTATTCTCTATGTCTGTTTTCCCATTGCTGCCCTGCAGATAAATTCATCAGCACCATTGTTCTAGATTCCATACATTCAGCCACAACCCCTGGGCAAGGTGGTTAAGTGTGTGTGACTTTGGATCTTTGGGATTAAGGATTAAGGTCTTTTGGGGTCTTTGGGATTAAGACTAGAACCATAGCACCTCCACTTATCCCAGCTCCACATGGTATGTGTGGCACATTTTGGTGCCTGTATTACCCCTCTCTTCCTGTCTCTCTTTTCTTACCATTTCTCTCCTGTTTGCTGTCATACATGCAGTGTTGGTGAACATCTCCCATGCTTCAAAGGAATGTATTCGCCCATAGCCATAGGTTATTTCTGTGTGTCTTTCCACTTACTGTTCTTATCTTAAAGACAAATTTGAAAATGCCTTATTGTACTGCTTTATTTATTCAGTAATCAGGCAAATCACCGCTATTGTTATTTCCAAATGTAAATTTCTGCAATTAAGTTCAACAGCAAATTCTTCTAGCTGAGATGGGACACATGATTAAATACTGTCTGTACATGGTCAGGGTTTAGTGTTCATGAAACATTAGTTAACTGAGATTTTGAATTGAATACTGGGAGGAAGTCTAGGATGGCTTGGCTGGAGAAAGCAGGGCAGAGAATGGAAGAGGATGACTTTTTAAGGGAGAAGTAGGGTCCAGATAGTGTAAGGTCCAGTTGCTTGTGTGTGATGCCAAGTCAGTATAAAGTTTTGACTGCTGAGTGGAGGATTGTTGTTGTTCAGTCGCTCAGGCATGTCTGACTGTTTGCAACCCCATGGACTGCAGCACGCCAGGCTTCCCTGTCCTTCCTTCACAATCTCCCAGAGCTTGCTCAAACTCATTTCCATTGAGTCGTGATGCCATCCAACCATCTCTTCCTCTATAGTCCCCTTCTCGTCCTGCCTTCAAGCTTTTCCAGGCTCAGGGTCTTTTTAAATGAGTTGGCTCTTTGCATCAGGTGGCCAAAGTATTGGAGCTTCAGCTTCAGCATCAGTCCTTCCAATGAATATTCAGGATTGATTTCCTTTAGGATTGAGAGGTTTGATCTCCTTGTAGTTCAAGGGACTCTCAAGAGTCTTCTCCAACACCCCAGTTCAAAAGCATCAGTTATTCGGTGCTCAGCCTTATTTATGGTGCAGCTCTCACATGTATACATGACTACTGTAAAAACCATAGCTTTGACTAAACCATAGCTTTGACTATATGGACCTTTGTTGGCAAAGTAATATGTCTACTTTTTAATATGCTATCTAGGTTTATCATAGATTTTCTTCCAAGGAATAAGCATCTTTTAACATCATGGCTGCAATCACCATCTGCAGTGATTTTGGAGTCCAAGAAAATAAAGTCTGTTACTGTTCCCATTGTTTCTCCATCTATTTGCCACGAAGTGATTGGACCAGGTGCCATGATCTTAATTTTTCATGGACGATAGACTGTGGTGAACAGTGGCTCGTGGCGAACAGTGAAGACAAAGAGAAGAGTTAAGCATTTGCAGGTGTCCAGGTGAAAGATAGTGATGGCTTGAACTAAGGGGTCCATGGCAGGGAGAAGAGGTTTAAGATTTACACTATACTTTGAAAGTGAAACCCATAGAATTTCCTACTGGATGAGATGTTATGGGTAAGAGGAAACAGAGAGTCCGGGGAAACCCCTGGTTTGAGTCATCTAATCGTCGTGATTATTTTTCTTCAGCACACCAGTTATCCAAGCTATTTCTTCCTAGGAGAGATCAACTCTGAGCCATACTCCATGAGTCAGTTGCTTCCCATCACTTCTGCCACCACCCTCCCCTGGAAGCTTACCAATTGTACCTATTCTGTGAACTTTGTAACAGATTTTGAAATCCTTTCTCTTTCATCAAACTCTTCCGACTGACCAAAGACCAGACTATTTCCACATAGTTTATTCAGTTGGGAGTAAGAATGTCCATCACTTTCCTGTCCTCAACCTGGTGATGTGTGTTGCCTCCTTGCTGCAGTGCATACTACCTGTAACTGCGAAATGCTTGTGCCTCGTTTTCTGTTCAGATACTTGCTCTACAAGTTTAAGTCCATGTTGCAACATATGTACATTTGTCTGAAGTGCCTATCTTTGGTTTTTAATACCTTGATGGCACTTCCTACCTTATACTTGTGCAATTCAATTTTAAATATACGTTTTAAAAATATACTATTTGACTCCGTCATAGTAGCACTGTTTCATTAAGAATTTTAATCACACTTTTCCAGTAGTCAGGCTCCTTCCCCCCAACCGTGTTAAAGTGGTGATACACCTGGGTTTTAAGGCAGCACTGTGCCTTCAGGTTTGAAGGACTCCTCTCTTCACCACACAGAGTTTACCATGCTCTCCATTATGCCAGTGTCTTACCTTTCCCAATCTACAAGTTCACCACCAATTTCCCAATCCTGGAAAGCTACTTTTGTGTTAGAAACTGTTTGGAAAGGGATGGAAAAATATCTTGTTTTATTAAAAAATGACACCTTGTTTAAGTCATCAATCTAGATTTTTTTAAATTGAGTTGACTTTAATAATATGTTTTTATGAACAGTGTTTAGCAAAGGCAATTAATTTCCTTTGAGAATCATCATGAACTTTCAAAAACCAAGATTGATTTATTTGCTTTTGTCTAAGATTAACCAAGTTAAGAATGGAAAAATCCTATTAGGTCATAAAAGGCTGTTCCCTTCCCCACTGCAGGGTGATGCTGGACAGCATACTTCCTAATCTTTGTTCTTTTTAATAACATTCTTCCTGTATCCATTTGAAAGTCATTACCCCCAAATATTTCCACAAAATTATAATTTTGTGCACGATTTCAGGTGGAGATAAACTCCTTATGTTTGTTTTATAATATACTGCAAAGTTTAAAAAAAAAATACTGAGTAATGTTTATCTCTTTCAAATGGAACAATTGTATTAGCTTTCTACAAGTTAGATAATAGCAGTATTTTCTTTTACTTGAGTAGCTTTCACTATCATTTTGGAAGAGTGATATTTTGTTTGGAACATGCTATGGACTGGATCATTCATCATATATGCTTTATAAAGAAATTAGAGTATACCCTAAACTGAGAGGCAAATAGGTCAGGATTTTTTTGTGTATCTTTTTGGTTTCTATTTTTTAATATAAAACAGGCAGAATGGTAGACATGAATAACTCAAGTAGTAATTTGTATTACTCTGTATATATGAATGTGTAAATAAATTATATATATTTTTATATGTATATAAATTACTCTCTATATATCTCCATCTGTAGAGATGCTCATACAGACCTCCCAGACCTCTCAGCAGGTGACCTGTGCTGTCATTCATGATTCCTAGATGATAGTTCAGGTAGGATTTAAGTTTTTGAAGTTAAGATGCATCTAGAAAATGCGACTAGGAAATAGTCTGTTAATTGTTAATTAGCAAATTATTAGGCATGTCATTATTAATACACAAAGCGGTGTCATTGTGGACATTTCTTTCAGTCTAATGGTGTGTGTGTTTTAAATTATTCTCAAAGATAGTTTGGAAGTCATCTGGCTTTAAAAAAAAATTAGCTAACTCAGAAACAAAAGAATTAGTCTGAATGTTATATATCACTTTCAATTCTCATACTAATAATTATCTTAGTAATTAAATAACCACTTAATAGTTAATTTTTTTTAAATAGTTAATTTTTTTCACCAACCCAGATGAAATCTACTTATTTACTACTTTAAACTTGGCCATGGCTCCTCCGTCAATGCTTCCCAGATGAAGCCTAAACTCCTTACCATCATGTGAGCTTCCGTCTCACCTTCCATCCCTTCTCTTCCTAACATACCCTCCTGCCCCACACCCATGCTCTGGTGGTCTCATAGCTTTGCTCCTGTAGACCAGGCTACCACCTGCAACTTCTCTCCTGTCTTTGCCTAGTGAGCTCCTACTCATTTTTCATCCCTAATGTCAAATGGCTGGACAGCCTTTCTCGGTTTGATTATGTGGGCTTATTTTGCATTCTCTAGTCTTTTCTACGGAGAAGGCAATGGCACCCCACTCCAGTACTCTTGCCTGGAAAATCCCATGGATGGAGGAGCCTGGTGGGCCGCAGTCCATGGGGTCACTAAGAGTTGGACAAGACTCAGTGACTTCGCTTTCACTTTTCACTTTCCTGCATTGGAGAAGGCAATGGCAACCCACTCCAGTGTTCTTGCCTGGAGAATCTCCGGGATGGGGGAGCCTCGTGGGCTGCTGTCTATGGAGTCGCACAGAAGCGGACACGACTGAAGCGACTTAGCAGTAGTAGCAGCAGTCTTTTCTAAGGTTGAGATGATGCTTCATTCATTTTGATATTCCTCTTTTCACCTAGCATATATCCTAGTGTCTTTATGCTATTGAGTAGCAGGGGTATTGTAAGTATTTGTGAAATTTGTCAAATTAATAAGTGAATGTATGGTGACCTCTTCCTGGATGGATAATAGTCAGTGCTTTAATGACTAGTGGCCAATATTTCCTATTCTGTTTTCATATTTCACATAAGTGAAGAAATCTATTATATTTTGGTGAAGAAGCCTCTTTTATTTGCTAACCTTTACTTTGAATTTACTGGTAAAATTTTGTGATAATTATCTCCAGTAAATTAGGTGAATTACCCAATCTGATATATATGCTAAATAGTGTGTGCATGCCTGTCTCTGCAGTTGTCTGGGTTAAGAATCACATCACAATATTCTAAGAACTCTCAGAAACATTTAAGAAGCATTGACTACCAGAAGTCAAACTGTACCGTGAATACATAGCTCACCAGGTCTTCGGAATCTCGTTAGGCACACTGACACATGAAATTTAAAAAATGCAAAGCTGTACGTAGTTGTTTCATAATGCTCAGAGGATGAAATAATTGCTGTAGGAATTCATAGAGTGGTGTTGGGATAGTTAAGGAAGGACTAAGGGAGCAGTAAGATTTGTGTGTGATTTTAAGGATGCATAGGATGAGAGCATCATAGGAGAGGTGCAGGCTGGAGAATATTCCCTTGATCTCTCCTCCTTATTCCACCATTTCCTCCAGATACTCAGATTTGCACAGGGTCACACTAGCCAAGTTCTGGGAAAGGATCCAGTAGGAAACGTGTAAGAAACTTCCTGGCCAATTCCAAAATTGCTTCAGTATCAAATTGCTTTGTTGCTTGGGTCTCGCATCTGTTTCCTTGTCCTTTCAGCAACCCCCGTGCTAGTTAAAGTGGGTCTCCTGGTTCCTGACTCCATGACCTTTTGACCATTCTTGAAGCATTGCCATTGTGCCTCGGGGTTCTCGTCTGTCTGGTTACTTTTCTACCTTTAGACTCTGAGCTCCGGTGACCCGTGTGTTCTCATTTCTGCCTGGCCGAGGTTTCCGACTTGCTCTTCTCCTTCGGACCCTGGACTTGTTTATATCGTTAGCTTACCCTCTATCTAATCACTTGCTTACTATCTGTCTGTTGATAGTTGCTGACCTGCTGCATAGGCTACGTTTCCAACCAGAGACTGTTGTAGTCTCAGTTTTCTGCCCAGTTTCTTTTTCTATCGTAACAACCAGCTTGCTTGCCACAAAAGGTTCATTTGTGGGAATACTGAAAAAATATTTGTGGAAATTTTAAAAGAAAAAGGTTAAAGTTGCGCTGTGAAGGAATTTTCAAGACAGGTTGAATTGTATACTTCTGTGTCAGTGGTCTTCAAAATGGAGTGTTCTTACCTCAAAAATATACAGGATGATCCATTGGGTGTGGAAAGATATTATTAATATATTTAGTTCAGTGCATGTTTATCCTTAAAATTTTTTAATGACTATAATTACTTAAAATACAAAATAAGTATAAAATGAAATATTTAAAATAAATAATTTAAAAAGTGGGCAGAGGCTTCCCTGGTGGCCCAGCAGTAAAGAATCCACTTGCCAGTGTAGAAGACATAGGTTTGATCCCTGGGTCAGGAAGAAGGAAATGTCAACCCACTCCAGTATCCTTGCTGAGAAAATACCATGGACAGAGAAGCTTGGCAAGCTACTATCCATGAGGCTGCAAAAGAGTCGGACATGAGTTAGCAACTAAACAACAGCAACAAATCAAAAATACAAATATTTCAATCGTAGAGTAGTCCAGGCTTCTCTGTATGCTAGATCATCAGGCATCACATGTGAAAACAGGTTTCTAAACGCAGCAACCCAGAAGGGTTGCCAGTATGGACCTTATGTGTTTATTCACTTTCAGCTTTTTGGGGGATATTGCAGTTTATGTGTGCATAGATTTACAAATTGTGTTTCTAGCTTTAACCAAAATAGCACTCACAAAAGGATCAAGAGCCTTAAAAAGATTCTTGCCAAGAACCTGCAGACTGAAGCTACTACTCATGACGCGATCATATGTTGAAGCTGATACTTCTAATACCAATCCTCCCTGAACTGCATTTAGAGCAAAAGTCAGTGGTATTTTAGTCAGGTATCACAGAAACCCCATCAATGAAAGTAGATAATTTCCAAGTGGACTATAGAGAAGTACATACACACCAATATCCTGGAAGAAGAACTTCATCCTAAGTGTATATTCTACTTTGAGAAAGTAAGCACTGTGAGTGTGGTGTGTGCTACAGTCTTTGTGGCCCTGTGGACTCTAGCCCATCAGGCTCCTCTGTCCATAGGATTCTCTTCTTTTTTGGCTTTCCTTCCAATTTAGGTCACCATAGAGCATTGAGTAGGGTTCCTAGGGAAGGATTGTTAATAGAGGACTATAGCATCTTAAACAAATGGATTGTTAATAGAGAACTATAACATCTTAAACAAATTTGATAATGGTTTTGCCAAGCAAAGTAATTATAGCTGTAAAATCCATGCGGCTCTGTATTTAAGTGAGGTTCTTCAGGAAAAGGGGTTAAGTAGCATGATGAGAATTCTATTTTTAACTTAAGTCCGTTCTTTCATGTATTGACAACGTGACCCTTTCAGACAGACAACTCAGCATTTACTTTTTGAACTCTTTCGCATTCTGTAAACATTAGGAAGGATCCGTTTGCCTCTTGATCCAGCAATTCTCTTCCAGGCTTTATGTGCTGAATCTAGGATCAGTTACCTTTGTTTATTCAAAATCTCTTAAAAGGGATGATTTGGATCTGTTCTTGTAATATATCCATAGAAACTAAAAAATTAATCTATAATGTTGTTTTACATACTGGCTTCCCTAGAAGGAGAATAAAGTTTATTTTAGCTTGTGAGAATTTTTATTAATATAAAACATATAAATCACACAAAAGTTGACCTTGAAACTTCTCATTTGTTATATTAGTGGTTTTAATGTTATTCCAGCTGAATTTCAATAAATATTAAGTATTAAATATCTAATATTCCCTCCACTTATTTATGGGGTTTTTTTTGGGGGGGGGGTGGGGGGTGGGGAGGGCTTCTGCCTTCTTAGCTTTCTGGATCTCTAAAAGAAGATACAGTTTTTGAATCTGAAACAGTATCATGGACTTTTTTCTGCTTATGCTCTTAGGAAGTTAATTAAAATGGGAACTGTTTCAGGTCCCACAAAGAAGCATCTTCCCATAGCTCAGGTTGAGGGCACACTACACATAAGAGAATGATTGCACAGTCTCCTGTGGAAGTAGCCCCATAGTGATCAGAGCTCTGAGTCTGCAGTGCAGCTCCCTGGATTTATGTCTTGGCTCGGCCAGTTCTGAGCTTTTTCTGTGGGCAGCTGACTTACTGAGCCAATATCAGGAAGTTAGTAGAAGAACAAAATGCAAAATAATAATAATAGTAGTAGTAGTATATAAATGCCTTCACCAGATGCCTAACATGTGGTAAGTACTTCTTAAGTAAAAGCTGTTATTGTCATTATGATTGTGGAGAGGACAGACTTTTGTTGAAAGGGGAGTTTAAGGAACTATATACTTTTATTTCCCAGAAAGACCAGTGATATGACTTCCCAGGTGGCTCAGTAGTAAAGAATCTACCTGTAATGCCAGAGATACAGGTTTGATTACTGGGTCAGGAAGATTCCATGGAGAAGGAGGTGACAACTCACTCCAGTATTCTTGCCTGGGAAATCCCATGGACAGAGAAGGCTGGCAGGCTACAGTCTATGGGATCACAAAAGTTTAGTGACTAAACAACAAATGCACACACATGTGGATACACACACACACACACACACACACACACACACAGATATATATCCTCACAATTATCCTAGGTACTTATTATCATTATACAGTTGAAAATATTGAGGCACAAGAAATTTAACTTTCCTGAAATCCAGTATCCATTAACCACCTTAGTATATGTTTCTGCTCCAGAGCTCATGTCCAGACCTCTGTGTCCCATCACCTCTCTTAACCTTATTCTGTATTAATAAAATAGACATAGATTTCTGATCCTTAAAAGCCTCACATAAAAATAATGTACCACATTTAACCAGGAATTGGTGACTTGGCTGGTTAATTTGTGCTCCAGGCAAATTATGTGCATTATAGACTGCAGAAATGTGCCTTCTCAGTGAGTTAATACTGAGGGCAGGGTAGATGCAGCGCTCTGCATTGATCTGGGTCCACCTTTAGAATGAAGTGTCATCCCTCGTGATAGCAGCACTTACCCTAGCCATCAGAAAATTAGCACTTTCATGGATTTCACTCTTAACCTAAACATAAGCCTAAATTTGTAGACTTTTCACTGCAGTTATCCTGGTATATCAATACTTGCCATTTTCTTAATGAGAATGTTTACTTTTATGGTTTGGTAAAAAGTCATCTAACTAATTGGGCTTCCCTGGAGGCTCAGTGTTAAAGAATCCACCTGCCAACGCAGGAGATACGGGTTCAATCTTTGGGTCAGGAAGATCTCCTGGAGAAGGAAATGGCAACCCACTCCAGTACTCTTGCCTGGGAAATCCCATGGACAGAGGAGCCTGGTGAACTACAGTCCCTGGGGTCACAAAAGGGTCAGACACAACTCAGTGACTAAACAACAGCATCTGATTAGGTCTAATAGAAGTTTTACTTCTGAAAGTGGTAGCATTTAAAAATTAGTTTTGGATTTAATGACTGATATAGAATTAAAAATAACTTTATAATAGTATCCATTATAGTAAAATTTTAAGTCTTTAGATTTTTTTTTCTCAATTGCAAGGAATATAAACTTGATATGGGAAACCTAGGTATCCTTCATTCAGAGTTTTTTGGCTGTGTGCCTTGTAAGCCCTATTTGTCACAATTCATGCATCTCTTTCCGTTGCTGAGTAGTTTGCTAAATATATCACAAAGGGTGAGCTTCCTTTCTGTAAAACCTCATTTTAAACTGAGTTCCATGTGAGTGTCCACAGGGAAAACCGAGGCAACCCAGAGTCGCTTTCAAGTGATTTTCATTCATGTGTTCATTTTATGTGAAAATCTTTAGAGTTAGTTGTTCATAGATGTGTGATACTTTTGTCCTGCCTCAGCATGATAAATCTATGCAGGTGAATATCATACTATAATGCTTTGTCACATGACACGGATCTTAAAGTCTTCATGAGAGCCTCGTAGCAGTTACACTGACAGTGCAGATCTAATTCTTTGTTAGGTGTGCAATGTAGTGTGTGGAACTATGATAATGGGTCCAGGCTTAGCTGAATAATAACCTTATTGAGGTTTAACTCTGTGCCAGCTACTGTGCTAAAGCTTTCCGGGAGGTCATCTCATTCAATCACAACAAGTCTTTGAGTGAGCTCCTCTTATCGTCCCTATTTTAAGAATGATAAATCTGGGGCTCAGAGAGTTTATTCAGCTTGTCTAAAGTCACACAGCTGCTAATTGGTGATACATTAATTGGTCCTTAATTCCAGACCAAGGAATTTGTATATTGCACATAGTGAAGCATAACTGTAGTGTTTGACTAAATATTATATAGGAGAAAAATTTGCAAACGTGACTATTTTATCTAGTAATTAGTAAAAGAGATTTTCCTTCCATTTCTCATTGGTTTTCACTTACCAGCAGCTGCTAGATTCTTTTCATTAAGTTTTTAGGTCAAGTGGTTAACAATCTTTAAACAGACCTTTAAATCTACCAGATAAGTTTATTTATTAACAACAATAAAGACAAAACAGCCTGTTTTCCAAGAAACCTTTTCTAATTAACAGTAGTCATATGATCATGATATTTTAATTACCCTCCAAGGTCTCTTAAGAGACAAATTCTCCAACTAACTGTTAGAATACTTATAAACAAAAATAATTTAGTGTTTGCCTGTGTGTTCTCAAAACTGGATAAGTTGTGTTTTTTTTCAGTTATGTGTATGTAAAGATACATACACATTTTCGGTTTTATATATATATGCACACGTATATGTGTACATATATTAATGTATATGTACATATTCCTGCGTGCCTAACTCACCATCCAGTGCTGACTCCTGGAATCCTTGTCTCTCTCCTCACTTCTCTGCCCCACTTAACAAACTGGCACCAGCCCTAATTATTAAACACAGAACATGTCTGGTGTGGATATCTTGAAGAATGCAAAACGATCTGATATTTCTCTAAACTATACAATAATGACTTGGACTCCATAGGCCACAACTGGCATGTAGTTTATTCCTGTAAAAATATTCAGTGTATATTGTGCTTAAAGTTTCTCCAAAGACTCATTTTGCAGTGGCAATGCAAAATAACAACGAAATAATACCTTGGGAATTTTTTTAAAAGACATAGTTTCTGGATTCTTTTCCATTATAAGTTATCATGGGATATTGAATACTGTTCCCTGTGCTGTATAATAAATCATTTTTTTAAATTTTATATATAGTGTTGTGTATTTGTTATCCCCCCTTTGGTTTGTTTTCTAGTCTGTTTCTGTTTTGTAAATAAGTTTGTTTGTGTTATTTTTTAGATTCCACATGTAAATGATACGTATGTCTGTCTTTCTCTGTCTTAGTCACTGCACTTAGTGTGATAATCTTCAGGTCTGTCCATGTTGCTACATGGGCTTCCCTGGTGATTCACACAGTACAAAATCTGTCTACAATAGAGGAGATTCGGATTTGTCCCCTGGGTCAGGAAGATCCCCTGGAGAAGGGAAAGGCTACCCACTCCAGTATTCTTGCCTGAAGAATCCCATGGACAGAGGAGCCTGGCACGTGGTTGTAGAGTCACACACAGCTGAGTTACTAACACTTTGATGTTGCTACAAATGATGATATTTTATTCTTTTTTATGGCTGAGTAATATTCCTGTGTGTGTGTGTGTACGTGTATGTGTGTGTACCACATATATATTCATTCATCTATTGATGGATACTTAAGTTGCTTCCAGATAAATTGAAATGTTTGTAATTTTTTTTTTTTGCTTTCTTTGTTTTTCTTTTAACTTTGATAAATTTAAGTATGGTTAAACTCTTTTTAATATTCACTGTAATTAGTGGGAATTATTCCCTAGAAAAGACTAATTATGAGGACAGTACAGTAAACTTAGAAAATATAATGTATTCAACTGTAGCTTAGCATAACTTGTAAAAATTATTTGTTAAAGGGTATTATTTTTAAACAGCAAATACAATTTTTAAATAATCAATATTCTGGTTTAAACAGATATTCATGTTAAAATATTACTTTGAAACTTGTGTTGAGTGACTGTGGAGTTTGGCTTGAGAATTCAGTGTTTTTTTTCATTCTCTAGCTTAATATTACTTATTAATCTCTGTTACCTTTGGTCAGATATCTGGGGAAGAGCACATGAACCGAGCATGATAAAGTCCATGACCTTGTTTGCTTGTTTTTTCATTGTGTCTGAAGGCTAAACTCTCTTAGGAGGGCAAAAGCATTCTGCAAAAAATGAATGCTGACTGTGAGATTGATAGAAAAGGGGGTGGGAACGAAGTAAAAAAAAATACACTTTAAATTCTAAAATTAGCCACTGTTATCAGTGTGCTGCCCACCAGGGGCTGTTGGCTGGCCCACTTTTGGGAGGACCCTCCCCCTCCCACTAGGGTGCCTGGGGAGGAGGAGCCCAGCCTCCTGATCACAGGCTTTGCCCTTATAAGTATATTCTGTGGGCGTGCTTCATCCTTAGGCAGAAAAATTACCAAGATCACTTCCAAAGAGAAGATTGGTTGATTTCAGTCATAATGCACACGTAACTGACAGTTCAGCATTTTATAATACATTCAGACTCTCCTGATTAGGCTTTTGTAAGTATGGCCATACTTAGCAGCATCATTTGTCCATGTTTTCCTGCCCTCGAATGTTTCTGATGTGCCTGTATTTGGGGTTGACGAGTCATGGTTTAGATGGGCATGGGCCAGGAATATTAACCTTGCGTTTCCAGGAGGTTTTCTCTGGGTGTGGAGTAACAGCAGAGCTTGGAGAGCTGGAGAGACATGGATCCGATATTTGAATGTGGGTGCTTTTGGCCTCCACACGGAGTCTTCGGTTTAGCCACTTTATTACATTTTTACGGGATTGCTTCTAGAATCCCATTCCAGTGAGTTAATGAAAAGTCAGGATTATAATTTTATAAGGCAATGGCAATTAAGAAAAACAACAATGTAGACTTAATACAACAATTGTTATTAAATTTGAAGTGGTGCTGATTAAGGTGATTTAATAATATTTAAATCATCTATGTGATTTTAAAACATTTGAAAATATGAAAGTATTTTGAAATTGATAACATCATCATACAGAATATAGAGAAAATGTAAATTCTCAACACTTTTGTCACCAATCCATCAATTGATTGGAATCCTTTTGTGGTGGATCCTTGGCATTTAAATATTTAAGAAGCTCTGCAGGTGGTACATGCAGCCTGGGGTAAAGAACTGATGTTTTATGTAGTTTTAACTACAGTGTGTGTGTTATTTTACATTTTATTTGTCTGTACCATTTTACTTAATGTTATAGCAAATATTTCACTAAAATGTCCATATATCTGTGTTTCATAATTTCTGGAAATCATTCTTATAATGTTCAGTGTTATAATGTGTAAGTCAGTAGAAAAGAGTGGTGCAGCATCATTTGATTTCTGTTGGATCATTTCCAGGCCAAATCGGAGAGATGAGTAATAAACCTTGCCGCTCATCATTGCCACATCGCTTTCATAAGGGATGTAGCAATCCCAGTACTGTCAGCAGTGAGTGCTTTCACCACGGATTTCCTGGAACTGGGAACTATCATCTACTAAGCACGTGTTAAATCTTCATGATTTTGGGGACTCCAAAAATCAGAAGATGAGGGAAAGTGCTGTAAATAGCTACATTTACAAATAGAACCATGGGCAATTCCCTGGCAGTAAGGGAATGTACATCATGCTGTGTCTGTAATCAGATTGATAGAGGTACATTATTCTAATTTGAAAATGACTTTCTAAATCATTACCAATAAAAAGAGTTTTTAAATGAAAATTACCTATAGCAGCCCAGAATAGATGAAAATTAGCTACCATGGCTAATGCCAACCACAGTCACATGTTAGCAGTTGAGCTACTCAAAATAATCAAACAAGATCATAGTAAATCAAAACAAAATGAACAAGTGAAATCAGCTGTACATTCTTAGGTTTTTATCAGGCTCTGAATCTGACACACTGCTAAAGAAATTAGTTTCAAACCTGATAGTCTCTTGGAGAGAACAAATTTCTTTCCTTACAAGAAAAACCACCTAGAGTCTCATCTTATTACCTCTTAACTATGGAAGCATACTTCCAAGCACAAAGAAGGTTCAGATCAGACAGATCAGATCAGTTGCTCAGTCGTGTCCTACTCTTTGCGACCCCATGAATCACAGCACGCCAGGCCTCCCTGTCCATCACCATCTCCCGGAGTTCACTCAAACTCACGTCCATCGAGTCGGTGATGCCATCCAGCCATCTCATCCTCTGTCGTCCCCTTCTCCTCCTGCCCCCAATCCCTCCCAGCATCAGAGTCTTTTCCAATGAGTCAACTCTTCGCATGAGGTGGCCAAAGTACTGGAGTTTCAGCTTTAGCATCATTCCTTCCAAAGAAATCCCAGGGCTGATCTCCATTAGAATGGACTGGTTGGATCTCCTTGCAGTCCAAGGGACTCTCAAGAGTCTTCTCCAACACCACAGTTCAAAAGCATCAATTCTTCAACATTCAGCTTTCTTCACAGTCCAACTCTCACATCCATACATGACCACTGGAAAAACCATAGCCTTGACTAAACGGACCTTTGTTGGCAAAGTAATGTCTCTGCTTTTCAATATGCTATCTAGGTTGGTCATAACTTTTCTTCCAAGGAATGCTGCTGCTGCTGCTAAGTCGCTTCAGTCGTGTCCAACTCTGTGCGACCCCATAGACGGCAGGCCACCAGGCCCCGCTGTCCCTGGGATTCTCTAGGCAAGAACACTGGAGTGGGTTGCCGTTTCCTCCTCCAATGCATGAAAGTGAAAAGTGAAAGTGAAGTCACTCAGTCATGTCTGACTCTTAGCAACCCATGGACTGCAGCCTACCAGACTCCTCCATCCATGGGATTTTCCAGGCAAGAGTACTGGAGTGGGGTGCCATTGCCTTCTCCCTTCTTCCAAGGAATAAGGGTCTTTTAATTTCATGGCTGCAGTCGCCATCTGCAGTGATTTTGGAGCCCCAAAAAATAAAGTCTGATACTGTTTCCCCATCTATTTCCCATGAAGTGATGGGACCAGATTCCATGATCTTTGGTTTCTGAATGTTGAACTTTAAGCCAACTTTTTCACTCTCCTCTTTCACTCTCATCAAGAGGCTATTGGCTAACAAATGCATAGAGGTGCAGATGTTCAGGGAATATCTCTGAACTTCTGAATTAGACTCCTTCTCTTCTTCCCCTTCCTCATCCTCTAGCATTTTTATCATCATCATCGCCATCAGAACGCCTAATAAAGAAGCATTTGTCAAGGACTGTACTGAATACTTTCTCTGCCGTGTTTTGTTTCATTTTTATCATAGCTGTTAGGGAGATGTATTTCACTGTTTCATTTTTCAGATGAAGAAACTGAGCATGGAGAGAATAAACACCCAATTCCAGGTTATAGGACTAGTAAGAACAGAAGCTGGAATTTGACTGAGACCTCTGCCATCCCAGAATCGATCCTTCTGATCCCTGTAATCAGACGTCTAAGTAGACTTTCTGAGAGTGGCTCCCACAGTTGCTGTGATTTGGGTGCGAAACCATTCCAGTCTAGTGGCTATGAAAGTGAAAGTTGCTCAGTCGTGTCCAACTGTTTGCAAACCCATGGACTATACAGTCCATGGAATTCTCCAGACCAGGATACTGGAGTGGGTAGCCTTTCCCTTCTCCAGGGGATCTTCCCAACCCAGGGATCGAACCCAAGCCTCCCGCATTTCAGGCAGATTCTTTACCGGCTGAGCCACAAGGGAAGTCCAAGAATACTGGAGTGGGTCGCTGATCCCTTCTCCAGTGGATCTTCCTGACCCAGGAATCGAACCAGGGTCTCCTGCATTGCAGGTGGATTCTTTACCAACTGAGCTATGAGGGAAGCCCAATAGAAGGTGCTAATTCCTGTAGGAAATTTTCCCAGAATTTGACCCACCTCTGACTCCTTGACTTTCAGGAAGCCTGCAGTGGGTTTATGATGAGCCATGTTTACTAGACTAAACAAAGGTTCAGGTTCAGAGAGAAGTTATCTAAAGTTCTGTTTTTCAGAGACGAGTTCTCTTTTATTAACATTCACATCAGTAGGTTTGAATCTTGAGGCTATTTTGTCTGATTTTTATCTCTCACATCTTCCATGTCTATGAGTCACTAAGTTCAGTAGGAGAGGTAGGTACAAAGATTAGTGTGGAAAGACTGCAGATTTTCAATGTAGCTATTTCCAATTTTGAAATCCAGCCCCACTATTGACTATTTTTGTAACTTCAGACAACTAAGTCATTTAATATCTCTGTGCTTTGGTTTTTTTCTTTAAAATGTTTATAATGGTAACAGGTTTGCAGGGTTTTATGGAGACTGACACATCTGTATATAAATTTTGATATAGTTTCTGATACATGTAGGCTCTTATCCCCAGTGCTTTTAACTCCACAATGATTATTTAAGATATTATTTTACATTTCCACTTCTAATATTACTACAGCCAAGGCTTCCCTCTCTTCATTTCTTAGTTAGTGGAACATATACCTATACCAGCTACCAAGATCTTTTCAAATAATCTTATAACCATGTGTTACCCTGATAGCTCAGCTAGTAAAGAATTTGCCTGCAATGCAGGAGACCCTGGTTCGATTCCTGGGTCAGAAAGATCCTCTGCAGAAGGGATAGGCTACCCACTCCAGTATTCTTGGGCTTCCCTGGTGGCTCAGCTGGTAAAGAATCCGCCTGCAATGTGGGAGACCTGGGTTCAATCCCTGGGTTGGGAAGATCCCATGGAGAAAGGAAAGGCTACCCACTCCAGTATTCTGGCCTGGAGAATTCCATGGACTACAGTCCATAGGGTCACAAAGAGTTGGACACAACTGAGCGACTTTCACTTTCCTCAGTTTAGGGACCTGATCAGTCTGTCCCCAGGTCAGACCATCTACCTAGTGTGTCTTTCTCTGATAGGGATTTCAGGATATATATTATCTAAAAGTACTAATTGCAACCCATTTTTTCAGCCTTAGAAAAGAAAGGCACATTTCCCAATATAGTTACTGCTCCTTAGTTTTGCATTTTTTCCATTAATTTCTATACATCTGTTTTTTTTTTCTTTTGTGCCATAATGCAAGCTTTTCTAAAAGTTTGCTGTCTTTGATCTTTAAAAAATATATATTGATTTTAAAGTGACTCTTTCAGACTTTACTGATGCCGTCTACATCCCAGTTTCTATTTGTGCTTATTCTTTCCATATTTATCATTGTACAGACTTTCATTCTGTCTCCCTTAGCCTTCTTGTCTTGAGTCCTAAAGATTGAATTTGTCAGATAGTCACTGCAGCACTTCTTCCATCCTTGTCAGCATTTTATTTGATTCCAGACATTATTACACATCAACTTTCACATGCATGAGAACTTTGTCTTTCTGGGTGGATTGTGATGCATCAACTTTTGCTTGGGCGCTTTGTCTGGAGCAGCGTAGGGCTTTGAGGAAGCAGCCTTCAAGGACCATACAATTTCGTATTCATCTTTTAAAGCTGGCAGAAAGTTCATTGTTCATTCATAGTGTTTGGGCTAGTCTCTCTCAAAGCTTTTTTTCTGTTTGTTTTAATTTGCCTTCTAAAGATCATGCCTCATTTTTTTGACTACACATAAAACATTGTAAATTACCCACTATCCCAAATATCAGATCAGAACCTCTTTTTCTACTTTTCTATTTCAGCTACGAATAGCGTTCTTCCTGTCACATATATTTAGAATGACAGGATCAGAAACGACCGTGAAACTCATCTGGTCCAATCATTTCCTTTCTGTCCAAGCTTGCACCCTTCTTCCTATATCATCTCTTATATACTTCTTGACAGTGACTCTGTGTTCCCAAGCACCAGTGAAATAGAAAATCTTACCCAATCGTATAGCAGTTTATTTTGATGATTATAGGGGTGGTTGTTGTTTGTTGTTGTTAGTCTCTAAGTTGTGTCCGCCTCTTTGCGACCCTGTGAATTGTAGCCCACCAGGCTCCTTTGTCCATGGGATTTCCCAGGCAGGAATACTGAAGTGGGTCGCCGTTTCATTTTTCAGGGGATCTTCCTGACCCAGGGGTTGAACCCACACCTCCTGCATTGCAGGCGGTTTCTTTACCACTGAGCCACCAGGGATTAGATGGAATTAGAAATTTCAAAAAGAAGTATAAGAGAAAATTATGTTGGGAAACATAATTTCTCTCTCTCTCTCTCTCTATATATATATATATATATATTCTTTTACTATAAATTCAAATTTGAAATTAATTTTTTATCAGAATCTTAGATTATAATTTTCAGTAAGAAAAAAACAGCTAGAGTTGGAAAATTGAAGTTCTTCCTTGAAAGTCATCTCTTATCTTGCTAAAATATACTACAATTATTTAATGTACTTATCTGTGATTCAGGTGAGGTTTAGTTTAAGTTTTGAGTTTAGCTCCATTAGAGGAGACATATACAATACCTGGAGATCACATCGCTACTAGAATAAATAGGAAATATATTTTGAAAGAGGATTATTTTGCAATACTCTTGAAAATTGTTTGTTTGCTTCTTGAATAAAAATGGTATTTCTTCCCTTCAGAGTCAGCTCTTACTTTTCATTATTCTAGATTGTGCTGTCCCCTGGAAGGTATGTAATTTTATCAGAAATGGGACTAACTCTTAATATGCTAATAGAGAATGAGTAACACTTTATAGTTTATTCCTATAAGCTAAGCTAATTAAGAAATCTGTTTTGTTAGATGAAGTTATGATCTCATTAGTATTTTTTCTTCTATTGAAGAAGTAAAATTTATTTTTCTCATAATTATATTTCCTATAAACTGAAAAATTCAACAGAAATAGTGTAGTTGATGTTTAAAATGTAAACATGAAATTCTTGTCTGTTAATTTAAAAAATCTAACTCAGCTCTTCTGTACTTATTAAAATTCCTCTTATAAATGTCATTAACGAACTGCTATCTGCCAAATTCAATTGTTTTTCCATTTCTCATCTTTGATACTGTTTATAGCATACTATACTCTGTGAAACTTTTTCTAGCATTTTAATTACTTTCAAAATTCTATTGTGAAACATGTAAACTATTAAAAATGTGAGCACTTAGGTGCTGCCTTCCAGTTTGATAAATAAAATAATATCACCAGAGTTCAGGGTTCCTGTGTATTCCTTCCTGATGGTAATTTCCTCCCTGCACAGACAGAAGTTATCAAAGATTTGGTATTTACCATTCTTATGCACTTTTTTATACTTTTATTGAATATGTGTACTCCTACTCAGTATGTCATATGTCACATTTTTGTGTTTTAACCTTTATGTAAATGAGATCAAAGTGTGTATGTGTGTGTGTGTTATTTAGCATATTTTTTTGTATTTGTCACTTGGCGTTGCTTTATGAGCTTTGTCCTCTCTTTTATTTACTTAAACTTCTGCGAGATTGTTTTTGGTTCTCCCAATGACTGCCCTACTCATCTTCCTTGGTTGGACTGTCCTCCTCAATTGGTTTTGTTCTCAGGGTCCTCTAACTGTCAGCCTTCTCTTTTTCACTGCAAAGCCTGTCTCTGCACCCCCTACCTCCAGTGACTTCTGCAGAGCTCTTGTATTCTCTTGAGATCCAGGCCTTGTTTGTCTAAAAATTTACTGGATATCTGCAACAGGATATCCTGCAAGTACCATCAACTTCAACCCTCAAAAAGTGAGTTTACTCTCTTCTCCCTAGCCCTGAAATTCCTTCTAATATCTCTTGATTTGAATAAGGGTACACCATCAATCAGCCCTGTGGTTCATAACGGTTTAATTGGGTCCTTCTGTAATCCCTAGTGCTCCTTACTTTTCACAGCTGCTTAAATCACCAAATCCTCTAGAGGCTGAAAGTAAAAACTAAGCTACTTGAACAAGACACATATTAATTCAAGTACATAATAAGCACGCTTTAAGCCAGTAAGAGTTTTGTCTTATTTTGTGTTTTTGTGTTTTTCTCATGCACCCAGTTTGAAGTGAGTGCTCAGGTCAGTGGACAGCTCTGATCCTCACATTTCATTAGAGACTCAGTCTACAACAGCTCTCCCATCTTCAACACGGGACTTCCAGTGTCACCATTCCAGCCAGTGTGAGAGGGGCTGGTGGAAGCACAGGGTCAAAGATGGATTAAGGGCTAAGTTGTTCACATCGCTTCCACTCATATGCTGGTGACTGCGGATGTCCATGAAACACAGTCTCTAGGTTTAACTCTGTACCGTGAAAGCCTGGGAGAATGGACTTTGTGGATGGTTCCAGGTCTGGGCCACATATAGCTTCATGAATGTTTTGGGGCGGGGGGTGGATCCTCATCCCCACCTTATTTACATGCCACTGCTGAGGTCCAAGGCTTCAGTATCTCTGAAAGTGAAGTAAAAATGAAAGTTGCTCAGTCCTGTCTGACTCTTTGTGACCCCATAGACTATACAGTCTATGGAATTCTCCAGGCCAGAATACTGGAGTGGGTAGCCTTTCCTCTCTTCAGGGAATCTTCCCAAGCCAGGGATTGAACCCAGGTCTCCTGCATTGCAGGTGGATTCTTTACCAGCTGAGCCACAAGGGAAGCCAAAGAATACTGGAGTGGGTAGCCTATCCCTTCTGCAGAGGATCTTCCCAACCCAGGAATTGAACCGGGGTCTCCTGCATTGCAGGCGGTTTCTTTACCAACTGAGCTATCAGGGAAGCCCCAATAGTTTCAGCATCTCTAGCTTAAAATATTTCAGATAACTGTTTCCCTGATTATGTTTATCTCTTCCAGTCCATTCCCCGTACTAATGTCAAAATTAACTTTCTAAAGTATTGGTGTGTAATGCATAGTATAATGAATATAGACAACAATAATATGCTATAATCGTCAAACTTGCTAAGAGACTAAAATTTAATTATCCCAGCCACTAAAAAGAAATTATGTAATAATGTAGGTGCTAATTATCGCTACAACAGGAATAGTATTACAGTATATAAGTGTACCAAAGTAACATGTTGTATACCTTAAATTTACATAATGTTATATGTCAGATATTTTCAATAAAAAAATTAACAAAAAAAAGTCCCATATCCCCCTGGAATCTCTGTACTGCTTAGTGAATAAATTCCATGATGCATGACAGATGTATAGAACAGGCCCACCCAGCCTCAGGTTACTTCTGTGACCTTGTCTCCTGGCACCCTTTTCACATATTCTACACTTGGAACACCTTTGCTAGATCATTATCATTTAACTATATTATGCATTTTCATCACTGTATGTTTTTAATTTTGAAGTTTTCTGCAACTAGAGCTCTTTCTCCCTTTATCCTGTATAGTTGTCACCTCCTATCAGTGGCTTTCCTAGATAATCTTCCTTTGAAGTACAGTTAATTAGTGCTTTACCTATGTTGCCAAGAATTTAAACCTTCACTGCTCAGAATGTGGTCTGCAGACCAGTGGCCCTGGCATCCACTGGAGACATCCGAGAAATGTGGAATGCTGGGCCCAGCCAGACCTACTGAATCAGCATCTGTGTTTGTAACTAGCAACCATGAGATCTGCTGGTGTGCAGGCTTTAGAAATTATATATATATATTTGTTGTTGTTGTTTAGTCGCTAAGTCGTGTCCAACTCTTTTGCGACTCCATGGACTATAGCCTACCAGGTTCCTCTATCCATGGGATTTCCCAGGCAAGACTACTGGACTGGGTTGCCATTTCCTCTTTCAGGGATTGAACTTGCATCTTCTAATTTGCTAGAGGATTGTTTACCACTGAGTCACCAGGAAAGCTCCTAAACAGTGACGTGTGTGTGTGTGTGTGTGTGTGTGTGTGTGTGTGTGTGTGTGTGTGTATCGGGTTCTTGATGCATTGACAGGAACTGTATCTTGTTCAATGCAGAGTCCTCAAAAACTTCTACAGAGCATCTGTTACATAGTGGCTCTCAGTACATTTATACCGAATGACCAGGTTTACATTTCATCTTGTCTTCTCTGGAGATATAGTGTCGTTAGAAATCATTACCTAAAATTAAAGACTAAGGGAAGCATTATCTAAAATTAAATATATTCTGGAATACACACACAGACACACACACACACACACACATTGCATATATACACACACGACCTGGAAGTTAAAAGGTACTGCTGCTGCTACTGCTGTTGCTAAGTCACTTCGTCCGACTCTGTGCGACCCCATAGACGGCAGCCCACCAGGCTCCTCGTCCCTGGGATTCTCCAGGCAAGAACACTGGAGTGGGTTGCCATTTCCTTCTCCAATGCATGAAAGTGAAAAGTGAAAGTGAAGTCATTCCGTCGTGTCCAACTCTAGCGACCTCATGGACTGCAGCCTACCAGGCTCCTCCGTCCATGGGATTTTCCAGGTAAAAGTACTGGAGTGGGGTGCCATTGCCTTCTCCGAAGGTACTGCTAGTATTTGTCTTTTTATTTTGCTATTTATGACCAGGCACATCTCTAAATAGCTTTTGGTCATGAGTTGGTCCAGTATAGATTATACTGCTCTGAGTATATTTAAGTTGTTGACTAATATATAGATATATGAGTATTTTTTTTCTGTACATTGTGAAGGAAAGTAGAGTGATGACTATGGGCTACAAAAACATTAAAAGTCATTCTTAAGGAAGGTTTGTATTTTAGCTCAGTTGTTCATCCATATTCTCCTTATCGCCAAATTCAGACTTAAATTGAAGTAGGGGAACCCACTAGACCATTCAGGTATGACCTAAATCAAATCCCTTATGACTACACAGTGGAAGTGATAATTAGATTCTAGGGATTAGATCTGATAGACAGAGTGCCTGAAGAAATATGGACGGAGGTTCATGCATTGTACAGGAGTCAGTGATCAAGACAATCCCCAAGAAAAAAGAAATGCAAATAGGCATTACTGATGAGGCCTTACAAATAGCTGAGAAAAGAAGAGAAGTGAAAGCAAAGGAGAAAAGGAAAGATAATACCCATTTGAATGCAGACTTTTGAAGAATAGCAAGAAGAGATAAGAAAACCTTCCTCAGGGATCAATGCAAAGTAAAAGAGGAAAACAATAGAATGGGCAAGACTAGAGATCTCTTCAAGAAAATTCGAGATAACAATGGAATATTTCATGCAAAGATGGGCTCAGTAAAAGGCAGAAATGGTATGGACCTAACAGAAGCAGAAGATATCAAGAAGAGATGGCAAGAATACACAGAACTATACAAAAAAGATCTTCATGACCCAGATATCCATGGTGGTGTGATCACTCACCTAGAGCCAGACATCCTGGAATGCGAAGTTAAGTGGGCCTTAAGAAGCATCACTACCAACAAAGCTAGTGGAGGTGATGGAATTCCATTTGAGCTATTTCAAATCCTAAAAGATGATGCTGTGAAAGTGCTGCACTCAATATGCCAGCAAATTTGGAAAGCTCAGGAGAGGCCACAGGACTGGAAAAGATCAGTTTTCATTTCAATACCAAAGAAGGTCTGTGCCAAAGAATGTTCAAACTTCCGCACAATTGCACTCATCTCACATACTCACAAAGTAATGCTCAAAATTCTCCAAGCCAGGCTTCAACAGTACATGAACTATGAACTTCTAGATGTTCAAGCTGGATTTAGGAAAGGCAGAGGAACCAGATCAAATTGTGAACATCCAATGGATCATAGAAAAAGCAAGAGGATTCGAGAAAAACATCTACTTCTGCTTTACTGACTATGCCAAAGCCTTTGACTCTGTAGATCACAAAGAAACTGTGGAAAATTCTTCAAGATGTGAATACCAGACCACCTTACCTGCCTCCTGAGAAATCTGTATCAGGTCAAGAAGCAACAATTAGAACCGGATATGGAACAACAGACAGGTTCCAAATTGGGAAAGGAGTACGTCAAGGCTGCATATTGTCATGCAGTTTATTTAATTTCTATGCATAGTGCGTGCTTGCGTGCATGATAAATCACTGTCGTGTCTGACTCTTTGCAACCCCATAGCCTGCCAGGCTCCTCTGTCCATGGGACTCTCCAGACAAGAATACGGGAGTGGGTTGCCATGCCCTTCTCCATATCATACAAAATGCAGGGCTGGATGAAGTACAAGATGGAATAAAGATTGCCAGGAGAAATATCAATAACCTGGCTTAAATATCAATAAGCTGGTTTAAAACTCAACTTTCAAAACAACGAAGATCATAGCATCCAGTCCCTTCAGTTCATTTCAGTTCGGTTGCTCAGTTGTGCCCGACTCTTTGCAACCCCATGAACTGCAGCACACCAGGCCTCCCTGTCCATCACCAACTCCCGGAGTTCGCCCAGACTCACATCCATCGAGTCAGTGATGCCATCCAGCCATCTCACCCTCTGTCATCCCCTTCTCCTCCTGCCCTCAATCTTTCCCAGCATCAGGGTCTTTTCCAGTGAGTTAGCTCTTCGTGTCATGTGGGCAGAGTATTGCAGTTTCAGCTTCAACATCAGTCCAAGGATTTTTATAACTTTGCATTTAATGTGTGAATTTATGTAAGTGCAATATTGTTTTTTGCATGTGTATTAAGTTTTTTACCCAAATAGAAAGTATCCAAATGTCAATATTGGCTAAACTTTTAATTTTTTAAATATTAGAGAATTTTTTTCAGATTTCCATGAGTCCAAATTTCTGAGTGGGCAATATAATTATCCTTTGCTCGTGTGATAATTTTATTATCCTAATCAGCTTGATCTTGGACTTTTATGAACCATTCCATTTAATGGAAAAGAGGAAATACTGTGGTTTCAAGTTTAATTATAATAATTTTACCTAGATTTGAAAGACACATTTCTCATCGTGTGAGACCCTATATAATATAGATTACCCAACTCAATTAACACTTGCACAGCATCCACTATGGACAGTGTATGGTGCACAGGGCCAGGGATAAACAGTACCTGACTTTAAAAAGGGGAAAGCAAAACAGGTTGATTTACTACAGAGTGTCTGTGCTAAAATATGACTTCTGAACAGGTGCCATGAGAGCTCAGAGAAGCAACCACTTCATTCATCCCAAGGTGACTTCAAACAGATGATATCCCAACTGATCATGCAAAGAGATTAGCTCAGTAGACTTTTGATAGGTCAGTTGAAGGAGGAAGGGAAGAGGAGATACTGGCTGCAGTGTGTCCAGGTAGAGCAAGTAGCCTTGGTAAACACAGGCAGTTCTGATAGAATTTGTCATGCGTTGATGGAGAAAGAGATCAAAGTTCAGTTTAAGATGACTGGAGTGAGTATAAAGTAAAACTGGGGCAAAGTGGAAGATGAAACTGAACTGGTAAGCAAGAGCTTGTGATCAAGATCCAGGTGTCAAAGAAGCTTGTAATTTACCATTGATTGGGAAACAGTGAAGATTTAAGAGTAGAGAGGTGATAGGAAAGGAATCAGTTATTGAAAAACTTAGTCATTTATCCAAGAATATAGCTGACTCAGTGGAGCTTCTGAAAAGTTGACATCTTTTATTTTTAGTTCAGCAAATTGATAAATATCACTGGGCGAAATGTTTAATTGCTTAAAAGTGATATAATTTTACTTAGTAATTGGTAAATCTTTTACAATCACGGATTATAAGAATAAATACCTTTTTGCTCTCATCAGTACTTTAGAGCTAAATTGTATATAATGATTAAATTGAAGCATGGAAAGTAGAGAAGATTCAGCAGCATGCAATTGACGACACAATTTCTGAAGAGAAATATTTCAGTAACTTGCCCTTTCTTCTTCTTTGATTAACTTATAATTAGGTGTGTTTCCTTGATGGTGGACAGATATGAAATCACTATCTCTGAATAGGCACATACTTGAAAATCTTTGCTATATACCGACCGAGAGAAAAATCACTGACAGTTTACCACTAATCTAGATTTGAGCACTTGAAATCTTAACACCTTAATTGAAATTGATCAGAAAATAAGTGGTTCAAAGGAGCTGAGCTACAAAGTTAGAATAGCAAGGACCATAAAGAACTCTCACTTTATGTTTTTACTTTACTCACTTGGTTTTATTTTCCTTCACCACCTAAATTATTAGAAATTTTCCACTTGCTAGAAAGGGTTTCTCAAGCACTGTTAGACAGTTCCTGAAAAGTTAGTCGTTTATTTTAGCTTATCTTCCTTGTGGATAAATCTGTCTGTAATCATTTTAACAGGTGAGAGAATTCAAGGAAGTGGTCATTTGCTCGGAAATGAGTTTGCAAGGCTGTGAATTTTTTTTCGTTAGGAGTATGATTTCCCATTTCATTTTCGCGTGAAAGGTACTTTTCCACCTTGTCACGTCTACATTGAGCAAGTCCGCCCACTAGGAGGCGCTCTTTCCAAGCTCATTTATCAAAGCACCCAATAAACCTTGTTGGGGTATTCACTTTTTCTGTTTCTAAGCTAAAGATGCTAACACACAGTCCTTTTTTGCTAGTGAAAGCAGGCCTTTCTTATTGTTGTTAAAACAACAATAACAAAAATTTTCAGACGTTTTGGTTGGTACCTGTTTTTCTAGGTATTGTTTTGTGGCCAGAGGTGTTTAATTTGTTAGAAAAATGCAATCTCTTTGGTTTCATATGTTCATTAAAAGTTCTAATAATGCCTTTAAAATAGTGATTCTTTCCCCAATATTTTTTTCTCTTAAGTAAAATCATATAGATCCCTAATTTTATCTCAGCTGTGAAATGTTGAGGCTATTAAGCCATAATAGAATGCAGTGTTACAAAAAGTAATCAGTGATTTGTGTTAGGAAGAGTTTTCAGTTTCCTAAAATCATCAGAGACTGTAGGGATGGTGTGTAGCATATATACGTAAACATAAATACCGTTGAGAATTACCAGACCATAGAGAACATTTTCTTAGTGGCATGTGAAAGTCAGTCTCATTGTGGCTGGTCCCATACTGCTATAAGCAGGTCCCTGGTCATAAGGATGCACATAAAATTTAACTAAAGTCATTAGGGGTGTCAGAAAAAAAATCACACTCTGCATCTTAGAGATAATAATTAATACAGCTATTTAATTTTCAGACAATTTCAAACTTCTGTTATTGAAGAGAATAACTGAACATTTAAAATGCATTTCAAATCGGGATTGGCTGGTTTACCTTAAAAAGCATGAATTTTCAGATTTGTTGTGTCAGAGTTAGAGACCTGGCTCCATGTATTCATTCATTCATTAAGTGCAGACGGTCCTGTCCCGGACTTTGTTAAGAGCAATCAACATAAGGACAGAAATCCCTTTACTTGTGTTTATATTTGGTTAGTGGTGGTGGCAGGGGACAAGGGTGTGTACCAGGTTGCAAGAAAAAAGGGTAAAGCTCTTAGAAGAGGATTGAAAGTAGCAGAAGCTGAGCTATTTTATACAGAGAGGCAAGGAGAGGTCTCTCTGAAAAGGTATCATTTGAGCAGAGATCTGAAAGAAGTGAGAAAGAAGCTCACACGCAGGACTAAGGGAGAAAGTTTCAGACAAAAGGAAAAGCGGGCACAGTTCTGTGGTTTATTCTAGGAACAGTCAGAGAACCTGGGCCTGAAATGTAGAGAAGGGTGTTGGCAGAGGAAGACAGAGAGATGAGAGCCGGCCAAGTAGAATTTTCCTACCAATGAGATGGGGATATCATGGGTGGGATTTGTGCAGAAGAATGGACTCATCTGACTCAACTTTTCACAGGGTCACTCTAATTTCCGAGGTGAATCTAGGCCACATGGGGCTGGAATGAAAGAGAGAAAATTAGCTTAAGTGGTTTTGCAATTGTTTAGGCAAGAGATGATGGGTTTTTGATGAACCTGAGGAAGTTCCTTAACTTTGTTGAGGCTATTCCCTCCTGGCAGCAGAAGATAATGAGACCGATGTATCAACTTGTTTTGAGGATTAAATGACAGAACATGCTGGCTTCATTTGGCTAAGGTCGTGTAGAACTGATTCGTTCAGAAGGTCATCTCTTTGAGTTTTATATGCATAGATCTTTGAGTTTTATATGCATGGACATGTGTGCACACACCCATGTGTAATATCCTGTATGTGTATTTCACTCAGTCAAAATCATGTCTTTGATTATTGTAGGAGTCAGTCTACTTACTGTTCTCTCGGTCTCCTTTCTTCTTCATCAAATACATTTTTCCACGTTAACTATATTTCTCAACAAAGTTCTGAGTATGTGTTTCTTTGCCAGCACACTCCCAGGTCCCAGACCTGTGATGATCCCCTGTAGCTTTGTCATCGTCAACTCAGTGGACATGAAGCTGATCAAACTCCGGGAGATAGTGAAGGACAGGGAAGCCTGGTGTGCTGCAGTGCACGGGGTCGCACAGAGTCAGACACCACTGAGCGACTGAACAACAACAGTAACTTTAGCATAAACTCAGAACTTTTGAATTCAGTTATTTGAAGTCTTCAATATTCAGTTTCCTTCACCCACTGTTGAAGCAACACCAGACTGCTTGCTAGTTCCTGTAAGTGCCCTGTTCTTTAATCTTCTTGTGTTTGATTTAGGGTCCTTCTACCTAGAATGTCCAGGGTATGAATCTCAGTTCACCTCACACACAGATATGGAAGGAATATGACTCTTATTTGATCATAGCCGGATCGAGCCCCATTCTGCTAGGGTGTAGAAACGTAATCTGGCAATTCTGGGCTTCCTTGGCCTTTTCCTGTGGCTATACTCAGGTCCTTGGGGACTCTTATAATTGTAAGCCACTGGGGGGAGGAAGGCAGGGACATCAGTCTGGTCCTCCGTGGAGATCCCTTGGCAATAACATGCTGCCTCGCATCTCACATGTCTGCCACTCAGCTGCTCCAGAGTCAGAGACCAAGGCCCTCCCTTCTCTTCCCTCAGGGGTGAGTAGTTCTGAGACTTGGTATCTCTCTGCAGTCCCCTGGGCCCTGAATGCCAGCAGTGGACTGTGGGGGATTAGCTGTAACTTATTCGGGCAAGTTTTGCTCTCTAGTAGAGAGAGGAGAGATTGATTATGCTCTGAGACTTTTGGAAGTTCATAGTGTTGTATGTTCAGCAGGAAAACATGGGCATATGATTTGCTAATCGTTCTTTTGTTATTGTTTTTAGTTAATAATTCTGTGGGCACCACAGAATTTACACCTTTACCCCTGTACACCTGTGATGTGTGTTCACGACAGAAAGATGTGCTGAACTTTTATATGTGGATGTCCGAATGTCCTGTGTCTTAAAGCGGTGTTTCTCAGAAGATGGGTGGAAAGCCAAGTCGATCAGGGCTACTTGTTCAAAATGTGGTTATTCCAGAATTTTTGACTTGGAATCTTTCATGATGAAGACTGAGAGTCTGCATTTGTAATGAATTTCTAAGGTGATTCTTTTGTACCCTAAAATTTTTGAACCATCATTGTAACTTGTGGAGAAAGACAATGGCCATAAGACAGTGTTCTTCCAAATAACCTTTTTGATTTCTTCTGGGCCAGGATATTTTGGACTATGGATCACACAGAGCTAATTAGTACTGGATTATTAATTAGTTTACTATCTGTGTATTTCCAACATATATTGTACTTTTCTTTCTCTCTCACATGAATACAAACATTTTGTCAGTATCTAAATCTAGATTTAGATCTATACTTAAGAACTTTTAATCTTTTTATGATTTTTAAAGTGCTGTCAATTTATCTATAAATCTCTTTCCATTTTCATACTCAGTATTGTTTATTTGTGCCTCTTTTCTTGATAAGCCTTTCTGTAGGTTCATCTGTTTTATTTATTTCTTCAAAGAACCAAGCTATGGTTTTCTTATTGTCTCTGCTTTTTTCAAGTAAATGTTTTTTCTTTATTATTTATTTTTCTACTTAATATTTACTTTTTAATCTATAGTTAGTTTTAAATTAATTTATCTCTTTTTAGTTTTATAAATAAGTACAATTAAGTCTATAAATTTACTTTTCATGTCACTATAGCAGCTTTACAATAAAATTCGGTAACTTCATCTAGTTCTGAACATTCTGTGATTTTCATTTTAACTTTAGTTTGAGAGCACAGTTTTTAAATGTTTTCTTTTCCTACTGAGTCCTTATATTGTAGTGTTGGGTCAAAAGTGGAGTATATATGACATCATTTTGGGAAAAAAAATTGAGATTTTAGCAGGAATCTTGTACATAGTCAGTTTTTATAAATATTTTCTGTTAACTTGCCAAACTTTTTATTTGTTCAGACTCTTTTTTATTCTTGTAATTTTTTTATCTGCTTGATCTATCAGTATCTGACAAAAATGTTTTAAAGCTTTTATTTTGACTGGGTATTTCTTACTGTCTCCTTTGAATTCCATCAAGTTTTACCAAATATGTTTTAAGATTACATCAATATTTTTCATATATTTTGATAGTTCTTCTATTATCAATATCCTTTTAATGCTTTTTCTTTTAAATTATATATTTGTCTGATTTCCTTATTGCTAAGATAGCCTTTTATTACTGTTTTTAGCATATTTATATTATCTTTTTCATACTTTATTTTCAGCCTTTTATGTGTTTTTGTTTTAGATGGGATTCTTGTTAAGCAATAAATAGCTTGATTTTTTTTTAATGAATTCAAGTGTTCTCTTTTCTAATGAGTTTAGTTTATGTTTATTGTGATTACTGATATATTTGATAACTTATGGCTTTATGTTTTCTGTTTATTATCTTTTTTCTTCCCTTCTTCATTTTTTCTCCTTCCCTGTGTTCTGGTGAATTAATAATGTTTTCTTTAACCTCTTATTTTTTTCTGATAATTTGGAAATTGTGGATTGTTTTAATGTTTATTCATAAATTTTAACATGTATTATTTGTGAGAAGTTTAGCAGTATCTATAGTTATTGTCTTTGTCCTCTTTGTAATTAAAATGAGTCATCAATTTTTATTTATAGATTTTTTCAACAAGAATTGTCATTTGTTTAACAAATAGATAAAAATTTTGGCCCACATAGTAACTTGCTATGTTTATCTTTGTTTCTTGTATATTATACCTTCCGGCTGAGTTTAATTTTTCGTGTTCCAGAAGAATTTATTTTAATGAGTCTTTTGGTAAGTGTGTTAGTGTCAAGTATTTCAGTCATTTTATGTCTGAAATATATGTATTTACCCTCAATTCTTGAATAATAATTTGAGTAGTTTTGAAATTTTAGGTTAAGAGTTTTATTTCCTTGGCACCTTTCTAATATCTCTTCATTGTTTCTTGCCATCTGTTGTTGCCTGTCCATCATTCTAATGTAGATAACACATACTTGCAGTTCAGTTCAGTTGCTCAGTCGTGTCCAACTCTTTGCAACCCCATGGACTGCAGTACACCAGGCCTCCCTGTCCATCACCAACTCCCAGAGTTTACCCAAACTCATGTCTGTTGCATGTTAGCTAATGACATGTTCTGGCTTAATTTTTAAAATTTCTCAGCAGTTGCCTTATCACATATTTCTTTATCAATTCTCTTTTTCTGAAAGGTATATTAGGATACTTTCCAATGGGCTTCTCTGGTAGGTCAGATGGTAAAGAATCTGCCTGCAATGCAGGAGACCCCAGGTTTAATCCTTGGATCGGGAAGATCCCCTGGAGAAGGGAATGGCTACCCACTCCAGGATTCTAGCCTGGAGAATTCCATGGACAAAGGAGCCTGTCAGGCTACAGTCCATGGGATTCAAAGTTGGGTACAACTGAGCTATTAACACACGCACGCACTTTCCAAAATTTTACATCTTCTTTTATAATTTTTAACCTTGTCTTTCTGTGCTGCATTTTGGGTGAGTTTTTCAGTATTTACTACCCTTTCATTAATTCATTCTTTGATGCCAGCCTAAAGTTATCCCACTGATTGTATCTTTAATTTCAATAACTGTGCTTTTAAATATCAGCTCAGTTAAGTCACTCAGTCGTGTCCAACTCTTTGCAACCCCATGAATCACAGCACACCAGGCCTCCCTGTCCATCACAAACTCCTGGAGTTCACTCAGACTCACGTCCATCGAGTCAGTCCATCCAGCCATCTCATCCTCTGTCGTCCCCTTCTCCTCCTGCCCCCAATCCCTCCCAGCATCAGAGTCTTTTCCAATGAGTCAACCCTTTGCATGAGGTGGCCAAAGTACTGGAGTTTCAGCTTTAGCATCATTCCCTCCAAAGAAATCCCAGGGCTGATCTCCTTCTGAATGGACTGGTTGGATCTCCTTGCAAGAGTCTTCTCCAACACCACAGTTCAAAAGCATCAATTCTTCGGCGCTCAGCCTTCTTCACAGTCCAACTCTCACATCCGTGCATGACCACTGGAAAAACCATAGCCTTGACTACCTGGACCTTTGTTGGCACAGTAATGTCTCTGCTTTTGAATATGCTCTCTAGGTTGGTCATAACTTTCCTTCCAAGGAGTAAGCGTCTTTTAATTTCATGGCTGCAGTCACCATCTGCAGTGATTTTGGAGCCCAGAAAAATAAAGTCTGACACTGTTTCCACTGTTTCCCCATCTATTTCCCATGAAGTGATGGGACCGGATGCCATGATCTTCGTTTTCTGAATGTTGAACATTAAGCCAACTTTTTCACTTTCCACTTTCACTTTCATCAAGAGGCTTTTTAGTTCCTCTTCACTTTCTGCCATAAGGGTGGTGTCATCTGCATATCTGAGGTTATTGATATTTCTCCAGGCAATCTTGATTCCAGCCTGTGTTTCTTCCAGTCCAACGTTTCTCATGATGTACTCTGCATATAAGTTAAATAAGCAGGGTGATAATATACAGCCTTGATGTACACCTTTTCCTATATTTTTCTCATTTGTCTATTCATATTTCACTTCTGTGTATATTTTGTGGACTCTTGTTACTTTTATTGATAATTTTGTCTACACTAAATTCTGGTCATCATTAACTTACTCTTTTAAGGTCTTTGTCAGATTGTTCATGAAATTAATTTCATCTGGAGCACATTTATATTCAAATAGTTGATTTTATTGATTGCCTTTTATTTGCATTAGGTTTATTCATGTGTTTTAAAGTATTGGTTGGCAAGCTTATTTGGAGTAGTGGATTCTTTTTTCTTCTCTTTTTTCTCCTCTTTTTCCTTTTCTTCATCATCTTTTCATGTCTAACAGTATTGCAATGGCTTCCATCCAACACTTAGAGTCTCCATTCTGGGACTCAGACTGATAATAACTACATACTAGTCAATCTAGTCTAGGAGCTAAATAATGTCTTGGCTCAGTTTCTGGTAGGGTGGCTGTATTGATGTTTTCACTTAGCAAGTCTTACAACTTCATAAAACACTAACACAGGTGGCAGTTGACAGAAACTGTTTCAGTCTTTTATTAGGAAGTTGAGGTAGGGAGACATCAGAGCATGCCACCTGCAGTCCCCTGTCTCCTGTGAAACATTCTCGTTTCTCTTTATCCCACAGAGGCTGAAATTTCTGATGTCTCAGCATACTTACAGACCATAATCCAACAAGATCACTACTTTAGCACCTGCCCAGTCTCTTGATTTTTATTCCTTTCCAGTTCACAAAAATATTTGATTATATTTGAAGCTGGCTATAATTTTTATTCTTCCTATACCCTTAGAAAAAACTCTTATCATTGGGCTGTATTTAGAGTGGACTTTTCCTCTGTGAAGCTATTGTGAGTCTTAAGTTGGAAGTTCTGAACTGTTTGAGCAAGAGGAAGAAATAAATAATTTTATTTGTTATCATTAAGTAATGTTTAATGTCTGTTAAGGCAGAAGTAGCTTTTTTATTTACTGACTTTTATTCTAGTTGTGGAACCCATTGCTCTGAAAACTTCACTTTGATTGCCTTGAAGCTTTTCTTATTTAGATTGCCTCAATTTTGGTACTGCTTCATTTTGACTTATAATTTGTTGCCAAAATTAATACACTACCCATAAGTATTGAAGAGTATGCTTTTGGGATGGAAAGTATAACAGCAAGGCTGGCAATGTTTCAGTGTCAAAAGAGATTATTTTATTAAAGGCTTCCCTACTGAACACTTCTAATAAAGATTTTTGTGAGTTACTCTGGATAATATTACTCTGCTTCCTCAACCAGAGCCTCTGTTTAATTCTCCACTTTTTTTCACTCAACAGATACTTATTGAGTACCTATTATATGCAAGCCACTGTTCTATGCATAACATATGGGCATGTGACAGCAGACAAATCATATAAAATCTCCATCTTCTTGAAGCTTACATTTCAGCTTATTGTTAATAATAGCTTTGGTTTGGCAGCATTTTCATTAATCAGTAAACTCTAAGGAAATTGGTTATTATGTACAATATTGGTTAGAGAAAAGCAATTGGTGCTTCAAGGTTCACTTTTATTATCTTTCTACCTGGGAGTTATGTCCAGAGGAACTCAATTGATAATTCTTGTCACATGCCTGAAACAGGGACACAAGAAATCCTACCCCTGTCTGCCTGTGCTTGTCTCTCTCTATATATTTTCTATTATAAATCTATGGTGGCAGAACACTATCAGTTATTCTATTGCTGTTGTTATGGACTTAAATGAAGGAAATCCAGGAAAAGATAATATACTTTGTCTAAATATTAAAAGTTTGTCTAAAAATTAAATGTGCCACTTGTAGAAAACCACATTGAAACCTTCCAGCTTGAGAAGCAAAGTTAAACCAAGGTGATGAAAAAAAACTTGTTGTCAGTTTAAGCCATGATATTATGTTTTAAAACATAGTCAAAGAAGGGTCCCCTTTTTAATGAGGTACAAGATATGGATTAGAGTTTCTCTCATTAATTAGTTAGCTGTATGAGGAATGACACTTAAAAGCAACTCTAGGGTATCAGTTTTCATTGACTTACTCGTTTTGTTCAGATTTGCTGCTGTGATTAATGAATTTTTGAGCAATGATGATTAGGTTAATTTGAGTTCATTATTCAAAACCAGGGCTTAACAGATGGAACACTAAACTGAAGGTCAGGAAATGTGAATTCCATTCTAGGCTCACTGCTTACTTTCCATGCAATTTGAATTTCCTCCTGCCTTGTAGAAGTATTGTGGATTAACATTATTGTGAAAGAAATACTTTAAAGGACTAGAATATAAAGTATTATGAAAATATGTACAGAGCAAAATTATCATAATTTAGAGAAAAAAAACTTTCTTGTTCACCTTGGAATAATATTTAGAATTGATAAACAACTTTTCAGTGGAAATTTAGATAGAATGCTCTATCAGTTAGAAAAATAGCTTTCTTCTCCAAAATTTAAAGAATAATCATAAAACTTAACATTTGAATAGTGATTTCTAAATTTTTAAGCACTTTCTCATTCTAACTTCATATCACACTTACAAAAGCCCTGTAAGATAGACCATGTATGTATCAGTTCAGTGAGTTCAGTTGCTCAGTCGTGTCCAACTCTTTGCAACCCCATGAATCGCAGCACGCCAGGCCTCCTGTCCATCACCAACTCCCGGAGTTCACTCAGACTCACGTCCATTGAGTCAGTGATGCCATCCAGCCATCTCATCCTCTGTCATCCCCTTCTCCTCCTGTCTCCAATCCCTCCCAGCATCAGAGTCTTTTCCAATGAGTCAACTCTTCGCATGAGGTGGCCAAAGTACTGGAGTTTCAGCTTCAGCATCATTCCTTCCAAAGAAATCCCAGGGCTGATCTCCTTTAGAATGGACTGGTTGGATCTCCTTGCAGTCCAAGGGACTCTCAAGAGTCTTCTCCAACACCACAGTTCAAAAGCATCAATTCTTCGGCGCTCAGCCTTCTTCACAGTCCAACTCTCACATCCATACATGACCACAGGAAAAACCATAGCCTTGACTAGACGAACCTTTGTTGGCAAAGTAATGTCTCTGCTTTTGAATGTGCTATCTAGGTTGGACATAACTTTCCTTCCAAGGAGTAAGTGTCTTTTAATTTCATGGCTGCAGTCACCATCTTCAGTGATTTTGGAGCCCAGAAAAATAAAGCCTGACACTGTTTCCACTGTTTCCCCATCTATTTCCCATGAAGTGATGGGACCGGATGCCATGATCTTCGTTTTCTGAATGTTGAGCTTTAAGCCAACTTTTTCACTCTCCTCTTTCACTTTCATCAAGAGGCTTTTTAGTTCCTCTTCACTTTCTGCCATAAGGGTGGTGTCATCTGCGTATCTGAGGTTATTGATATTTCTCCCAACAGTTTTGATTCCAGCTTGTGCTTCTTCCAGCCTAGCGTTTCTCATGATGTACTCTGCATATAAGTTAAATAAGCAGGGTGACAATATACAGCCTTGATGTACTCCTTTTCCTATTTGGAACCAGTCTGTTGTTCCATGTCCAGTTCTAACTGTTGCTTCCTGACCTGCATACAGATTTCTCAAGAGGCAGGTCAGGTGGTCTGGTATTCCCATCTCTTTCAGAATTGTCCACAGTTTATTGTGATCCACACAGTCAAAGGCTTTGGCATAGTCAATAAAGCAGAAATAGATGTTTTTCTGGAACTCTCTTGCTTTTTCCATGATCCAGTGAATGTTGGCTCATGAAAAAAAGACAGAACTCTTTTCTTGTGGGGCTTAGGAGTCACTGGACTCATTTGTCTTATCCTTTAACACCGATGTCAATTTAGAATTTCCCCCTAGAGGCCAGAGACCCTGCCACTGCCACGCCACCTTTTCCTGCAGTTCAGAAATAACATATTTTCCAAGCATACTGCTTGATATTCTGATTTTCCTTAGACCTTCCAAACACCACTGTTGTCTTTTTTCTCTTCAGGACTGTTCTTGTAAATGGCTCTTAGCACTTACCGTGCACTAGCAGAAGAGCAGAGGAACTGCAGTCATTTCAGAAGAAGAATGTAAACAGACTAAGAATCTACCACCCTCCACTGACTGTCCTTTAAGGGATGGGATGTAAATCTGATCCTGTCTTATCCAAAATATGAGCTACTCTAATTCTGTGATGTACAGAAGCCCAGTCAGCATTCAAACGATTTCACAAAAGGGAAAACAGACTATTTGTATCATTTTCTACTTTTCTCTAAGAATTCACAGTAAGGCAACAGGCTACAGTTAGTTGGCATTTACTCTGAATCTGTGAGTCATCCATGATTTTGACGCTGTTACTTCGTATTCCAGTTTGATCCATTTCTGGCCAAAGGAGGACGCCGAGGAGAACTGACTGAGTTTCAGTATAAAGCTCTGTCTAATTGTAAACATGAACACTGGGGACAGGCAGTCTGGGATTTTGTATACACTGTCATAACTGTTGTCACAGCGAATTTGCTTCTGCGATGAAAGTCCCAAAGCAGAGAGGAAAGTGTGTGTCAGGAGCTTGGAGACGGGCCTTATGATGTGGTCAGTGGAGATGTTAGGTCATTGGACTCAGTTTCTGAAGTGAGGTACCAGACTCTCCATCCTTTGGGGGCCGGTCACACAAATGAAGACAAATATAAGGCAGAGGGGACACCAGGAGCACAGGCCCTGCTGAGGGGAGCTTACATTCCAGTTATTAAAGACGCTGCACTGGTCAAACAGAGCACGCAGTCAGGCTGAAGGTCACTCTCCCGTGTGTCCCGCCTGCTGTCAGGCCAAGTTCAGCTGTCTCAGCAGTTTAGTCTGGGGGAGCCCATCAGATTTCTCAAGTGTGTGTCAGCATTTGAGGGGCTCCGAAGCCTTGACTGAGAGAGTCACTGACCTGGTCACATCGCCTTCATCTTTCCTCTGTTCCTCCTCTTCCTCCTGCACACACACACACACCACACACACACACACACACACACACACACACCACACACACACACACACACACAGTCACGGCAGGCTTAGAAATACAGAAGCCTGATGCCTGAACTCTGCTCACACAGGCTTGTGTATTAATCTACAACACTAGAAGGGAAACTGCAGTTAACATAGGGTGGCAGTTTGTTTGATGTAAGTAAATAATGCAAGGTTTTATTTTATCAGAACATAATATTTATATGCTTTAATTGCTTTTTTATTTCCTTTGGATTATGATAATGGCGTGTACTTAATTCTAAAAATAAGAATTGCTTTTTAAGAGTTTCCTTCCCACAGGTATTGCTACAGAAGGGACATATGCAGTGCTTCAAATGATTGATTCTAAAACCAGTGCATTGCTTAAAATAATGCCACTGTATCAGTGACATTCTCCAGGTTTCTCTTTGTTGGATGACTCAGGACTGTTCTGTTTATGCTTCCTGTCTGTTTAGTGGAAGAAACAGGAAAAGTTACAATATTTGAATGAACTTTGCTTGGATTCTTTGCAAATTCTTTATATACACATTTCTGTAGAACTTCATAAACAAACAGAACAGTTATACAGAATGACTTATGCTCAGCTAAGGGTTGAAAGCTATTTACTACCAGAACCAGGAGAATAGAGGAAATATAAATATATATGATAATAAATAGTAAACGTGGAGTTATAATTGCTTTAGATTAATGCTATCTGTTCAGATAATTAAGACCTTAACAGGTTACTCGGTGATGTTTTTTCAGTTTAGGGGTTAATTGCAAAGCTGCATGGAAGCAAAAAGCCATGCTCTATTCTAACTCAAACAAAAGCCCAGAGAAACAGAGGAAGGATGCTGCAGAGACTGGAGCCAGCCAGTTTGAACCGGCACTAGTTAGTAATGACAGGGAGAACCGAGGTGGGACCGGCAGAGAGGAGGAGTGCACAGAAGGGAAATTACATTCAGCCAGAGCCTTGTTTCAAGGTTCACTGTGAAAGCCATTTAGAAGCTCTCATTTAAATGTGTGGTTACGGACATAATTTCTTGCAAACTTCTTACTCTTTTGTGGAAGAAACACAGAAATAACTGTGTGATAGCCAAGCTTTATATGCTTTCCCCCTGGGATTTGCTCCTGTTTTCCCCTCTTGTTTGGAGCAGAAAATGAATACTAATAAAATCCTTAATTTGGAACATTTCCTAAGGAAAAAAAAAAAAAGCCAAATATAAATAAAGCCTGCTTCTAAAGAATTCCTAAGAATATTGTGCCAAGTGAAATCACTTCTTTTAAATATTGGAAGCAAACTTCACCATCCAAAGCAAATGAAGCTTTCCTTCAGAACGCTGATTACAATGTTGTAAAACGTGCATCAGGGCCATTCACTTGCTCCAAATGAACAGGGACAGGAAATCACTTATAATCTTCTGTGAGGCTTAAAGTCACAAAAAAGTTTCTTAAGTAAAAGGAAATGAAATTGGTTGATAGTAAATGATCAGTCTTGTGGAAATGTGTAATACATAAAGCTTTTTTTTTTTTTTTTAAATGAGAACGACCTTCAGGAATGAGTTAAATTGAGTGGGCAAGAGTGTGGATATGGAGCTTCTGGCATATTTCAAACTCATCATTCTCAAATCAGTTCTGTCTCATTAATTGTGGTTTTACTACTACCAGGCAACAGTCCAAAACCATTTAAAACCTGCTAGATGGTTTCTGCTCTAGGAGTCACTGCCAATCTAGTCCCCCAACTGAAAATACAGGGATTGGAGACAGAATTGGGAGAACGGTCTAACCCCCATTCTCAGCCACACAGTTATCTTAGGAATTTAAAGATTCAACTTCAGAGCCGACTCTCATGCAGAACAAGGATAGTCTAAATTCAGGTGCGTATGAAATAAAAGCCATAGCTAACTTGACATCTCATTTAGTACAAGCAATCCAGGATTAACTCATAGGGTTATAATGATTACGGAAGTTAAAATATGATGATGCAATTGGTTTTTAATTTTGATAATGTAATTGGTTAATCCAAGGTAGTCTGATAACCTTATTTTAGCCAGTGATTTCAGTCTTTCTCCTCATAAAGTCTTGTGTTAGAGCATTTGCAAGAAAACTATATACCCTTCTGTATTCTCTCCACTCTTTGTTAGCTACTTCATAGTAAAGAATTGTCTGAAAATAAGAGGGTGAAGCCTAGAGCCTAGAGAATATAATCCAAAAGTGTGAATAATTAGAATTATTAACTAGCCCACCTTTCTTTGATGATGACTCATTGAGACCATTCACTCATCAAACACTTTATGCAACTAACCATGAATATTTTAAGTGTTGAGACGATAGGAAAGACATTCATGAAAACACTGTATAACCTTTGGCTTAAATATATGTACTTGATAATTAATTAACAATGCCAGTCAGCATTCAATTAAGAAAACTTTAGCAGACATAATAAGGAGTTAGTTCTAGAAAAGTAATGGGCCAGATATATTTGGCTTAAATGTCAAATATATGGCTTAACGTATGGTGTTCCCTGGAGGAGGGGTAGATTTGACTAAAAGAAAGCTGAGAAAGAAATAAATATGAGATATTTACAGAAGAATGAGGAGTTTCTCAGGGTTAATAGTAGATTCTGCGTTTGAGACTAGTGAGAGATTTAAATGGACAGATAATGCAGGGTCAGGTTGGAGATTGTAAAGTTAATTTTTATAGAACAAGACTCACAGACCCAAATGCCTACAGGAGACCAGAAAAGCTATTTAAGTGTGGCCCTGGGGACTATGGTAACTGGTAAATGTATGCCCTTTCTAAGTGGAAGCCATTACCCAACTCTGACTAATCATTCCCTATGTCAAGGACTTTTGACTTTTTAAGAAAAATTGAGTATCTAAACTATTGTGTGAAATATTTGGATTTTTTAAAAGCACTAAGCAGATCAAGCAAAAACCTACCCGAAAGCTGATTTTAGCCTATGATACTACAGCTACAGTTTGTGTAGGATAAAGATGAGCCTTTCAGCTTTTTTCATCAAGCCAGAGACCTGATGAATATTTCAAGAAGGTTTCACAGTGGTTGCCTCTAGGTGATTTTGAATCACACAGAGCTACAGCCTCCAGGAAACCTTTTCTGCCTCTTCTTCAACTAGGAGCTACAAATAATCACTAAGACTTGAAGACTGATTAAGCTGGTTTTCACGTGTTTCTCTAGGGTGCTTTGGCCAGGAGGAAAAATTGTAGAATAGCTCTTTAGTACTAGCCTTCTCCTATCTCATAAAAAATGTCCTTTGTCAGCAATCTCTGCTCAGCCTCTAGCCATACTTCACTTTTAATTGCCAAAAAAAAATTGAACACTGAGGGGTGGATGGGTGAGGGAATTGGCCAGTTGGTTGGTTGTTTTGAGGCTGTTCTGAGATCTGGGAGGTAGTGTGAGAGCTGTAACCCCTGGTCTTTGAATCTGAAGTCTTAGAACCAAGTCTCAGTTCTTCTCTTCCTGGTCTTCTCATGTTGGACAAATCATTCCTCTTATTGAACCTGATAGACCCTTCTCCATCCTGGGAATCATGGCACGTGCTGTGTTTCCTTGGCTTGCAAAACCTCTCTTACGCTTACCTGGCCACCACTTTCTTGTCTTTAGTGCTTAGTCACTCAGTTGTGTCCGACTCTTGGCGACCCCATGGTCTGTAGTTGGCCAGGCTCCTCTGTCCATGGGATTCTCCAGGCAAGAGTACTGGAGTGGGTTGCCATGCCCTCCTCCATTCTTGTCTTAAGATGACAGCTAAAACGTCAGTTCTTCAAAGAGGCATCCCATGAGCTGTCCATCGAAAGATGAACCTGTGCTCGTTTCCTAGGGTTGCTGTAACAAAGCACCACAGTTGGGGCAGTGGTGCAGAAATTTATTCTCTCATAGTCCTGGAGGCTAGAGATCTGAGATCACAGTGTCAGCAGGTCTGTGCCCACTAAAGACTCTAGGGAAGAACCTTTCCTTGCCTCTTCAAAGTTTTTGGTGATTTCTAGTGATCCTTAGCATTCTTGACTTTCAGCTTTTCACTTCTAGTTGCTGCCTCTGTCATCATATGGACTTCTTTCCTGTGTATGAGTCTGTTTGCATATGGTCTTCTTATCAGGACCAGTCAGTCATTGGATTTACGGCCTACTCTAAGCCAGTGTGACCTCATCTAAACTAATGAATCTATAAGACCCTGTTTCCTAATGAAATGTTCCAAGTAGTTATAAATTTTTAGGTCCCACTATTCAAACTAGGAGGAGCCCCCATTTATTTATTTTTTTAAATGCAATTCCAAAATGCCTAAGCAACACAGTGCAAGACCTTCCCTGGCCATTGAACTGAATTTCTTTTTATTCAAAAGACAGATTTTTCTTCTCCTTTTTGTTTTTCTTTAGTATTCTAAGCAGGCCTGAAATACTGTTATTTAAGAGCGGTAGAAGGAAGGGAATGCAGGTTCTGAAACAACATGGAGAAGGTCAAGATTGTCTGTTCTTTTCACAGGTATATTTATCCCCTGGATAAAGGAGCACAGTGTTGCAGAGTGAATGAGAACCCATGTGTTGGTCCTATCTTCCTACATCATCAGTTATCAGTGTTGTTTTACAGCAAAATAAAATTAATATACATATAGTTAGATAAGCATGATGATATTAAGCAACATGTAAAATTCACATGGGCTTACCAGGTGGCACTGCTGCTGCTGCAAAGTCACTTCAGTCGTGTCTGACTCTGTGCAACCCCATAGACGGCAGCCCACCAGGCTCCCCCGTCCCTGGGATTCTCCAGGCAAGAACACTGGAGCGGGTTGCCATTTCCTTCTCCAATGCATGAAAGTGGAAAGTGAAAATGAAGTCGCTCAGTCGTGTCCACCTCTTAGCGACCCCATGGACTGCAGCCTATCAGGCTCCTCTATCCATGGGATTTTCCAGGCAAGAGTACTGGAGTGGGGTGCCATTGCCTTCTCGGCTGCCAGTGCAGGAGACGTAAGAGACACAGTTTCCCCACTCCCGTATTCTTGCCTGGAGAATCTCATGGACAGAGGAGCTTGGCAGGCTACAGTCCACAGAGTCGCAAAGAGTTGCACACAACTGGAGTGACTTAGCACGCATGTATTCAAAATTCGTGTATGCATGAATACTGTATGCACACATGCGGTATTTAAGATTAAGTATGATACACACACAAAAGAAGTATTTGTCAAGGATACAGCCCCAGACTTCCCAGGAGTCAGACATGCATATCCTTTTCCAGTAGAAGTTTGAGATACGCTACATGTGACATAACTTATTCTTCACAACTACCCCACAAGATGAATATAGTTAGCTTGATTTTAAAGATATATATAGTGAAGTTCAGAAAGTTGAATAACTTCCCTGACATCACTGTTGTCTACTGGTAATATTAAAATTTGAATCCAGGACCCTTTGGTTCAGAAGAATGAAATCTTTATGTTGTATAAGGAAGAGATTTAGAAGCAAGCAAATGTAAAGAAGGAAGGTATGCCAATAACATAAAATATCAAAGTGATCAAGTTGCATGAATACTAAAAAGTAGTCTTAGTGGCTCCTTGGTAACCATGGAACCTAGTTAAAGAGGGTTAAAAAATGAATGTGAACCAGAATGATACACAATTGTTCATCAACCAGAATGACTAAAATTCAGAAAAAACATACAATACCAGGTGTTGCCAATGGGAATTTCTGCTAAACAAGCACACACCTATCCTACAGTCTATTTTCTTCTTAAATATGTACCCAAGATAAATAAGTCATAAAAGAGTAGTCTGTGAGATATTTATTACAGCTTTATTCATCAGTTCAGTTCAGTCACTCACTCGTGTCTGAATCTTTGCAGCACCATGGACTCCAGCATGCCAGGCCTCCCTGTCTATCACCAACTCCTGGAGTCCACCCAAAATCACATCTATCGAGTCAGTGATGCCATCCAGTCATCTTATCCTCTGTCGTCCCCTTCTCCTCCTGCCCTCAATCCCTCCCAGCATCAGGGTCTTTTCCAAAGGGTCAGCTCTTCACATCAGGTGGCCAAAGTATTGGAGTTTCAGCTTCAACATCAGTCCTTCCAATGAACACCCAGGACTGATCTCCTTTAGGGTGGACTGGTTGGATCTCCTTGCAGTCCAAGGGACTCTCAAGAGTCTTCTCCAATACCACCGTTCAAAAGCATCAATTTTGCAGTGCTTAGCTTTCTTTATAGTCCAGCTCTCACATCCATACATGACTACTGGAAAAACTATAGCTTTGACTAGATGGACATTTGTTGGCAAATTAATGTCTCTGCTTTTTAATATGCTGTCTAGGTTGGTCATAGCTTTTCTTCCAAGGAACACGTGTCTTTTAATTTCATGGCTGCAGTCACCATCTGCAGTGATTTTGGAGCTGCTCCCCACCTGCCCCCCGCCCCCCCCGCCAAATAAAGTCTCTCACTGTTTCCATTGTTTCCCCATCTATTTGCCATGAAGTGATAGGACTGTATGCCATGATGTTAGTTTTCTGAATGTTGAGTTTTAAGCATAATATTCCCAAATTGTAGATAACCCAAATGTCCGTAGGAAGTAGAATGAATACATTTTGGTATATTCGTTCAGTGGAATACTACACAGCAATTAAAAAGAGTGAAACATTATTACAACAACATAGATGAATCTCACAAACGTTTGTTAAGAGAAATAAACCAGATATGAAATAGTACATACTACAGTCCATTCAGAATGAAGTTTAATAGGCAGAACTAACTGATGGTAATACAGGTGTGTATGGTGATTTTCTTGAAGCTACTGGGTATTAACTGGGAAGGGAAATAAGTGAACCTTATGAAATGTTGGAAATGTTCTATATCTTGATCTTGATGGTGATTTTATAGTGGGTATATAGAGATGTAAAATTTTGTCTAATTGCAATTAAAGGTTCCTGAGATCTACTGTATATATGGTAGACTTTAAGTTTAAAAATGTTAAACTTTTTTCTTATGAGTATCTTCATGAGATAGATGGGGAACAAGGAGGTAGTAAATAAAAAGAATATATTTTTAGAAGAAGAAGGAAAGAAGAAATCAGGCCAGAAGGTCCAATACCTAGTTAATAATGGATCTAGAAAGTATGAAAAGAGACAATGGAGAGGAAGAAATTATCAAAGAAATATATAATAAAAATGGCCAGAATTGAAGAATATGATTCATAAGAGCCCTTAAAATGCTTAGCAAACAAAACCAAACAAGGTGTGAGATCACTGTGACGTTTCAGAACACTGTAATAAAACGAAAGAGCTAAGGATTTCCAGAGGATCCACCCACCCCCAGCCCAGTGTCACATGTTGGGGATTAGAATGGTCTTAGACGTCTCAACAGCAACACCAGAGGACAAAAATGAGTAACTTTAGAATTCGGATTGTAAATTGTTTTTTATAACACAGTCAAACAAGACCTCAGTTATACAAGTCTTCAAAAAAAATGATCTCTGTGTACTGATGTAGCTACTAGAGATGTGCTTCAGTACAGGAAGGAGGAGGAAAATAGAAATTCAGAATCTGGAATGCAAGGGAAATCCCAGGACAATGAGTGCACGGCAGGCCTTAGAGCACAGCTGGTCTGTTCTCAACCTTCTAAAACAATTGAAACTTAAAAACCATGTACATGAAATTGTTTTAATGACTATAAAAACTGAATTTAAAATGAATTGGGCTTAGATGGTAGAGGTAATAAATGGGTGAGTGGAATCCCAGAATAGGACACAGAAGAAGGAATTGGTTATGAGTGTGGGTGTTGAAAGGCTTCCCAGGTAGCCCAGTAGTAAAGAGTCTGCCTGCCAATGCAGAAGATGCAAGTTCAATCCCTGGGCCAGGAAGATCCCCTGGAGTAGGAAATGCAACCCCCTCTAGGATTCTTGCCTGCAAAGAAAGAGTTGGACACCACTGAGCTATTGAGCATGCACGCACGAGTGTAGAGAAGGGAGGGTGCTTGCCTTTCTCTGATATAGGTAAACTCTAGGGGTTCTCTGCATCTTAAAGTACCTGTGCACATGATGGCTGAATTTGGTTTAAAGTCTGAGCCACATATTCTGAGATGCATTCAAATGACAAGTCAGAATGAAGCAAAACAAAAAACAAAAAAAAACAGATCATGATATTTTAGAGCAGTGTGGTAAGGCACATTAGCCTGCATCCAGCCCAGTCCTCTTAGTTTTTAAAATAGAGCATGTTCCATTCACTGTTTGGAAGTGACTCAGTAAAGTACATGGTGTTCTAATATGGAGCTTCTTTGACAAAGGAGGGATGACTTCACTCATGCTTGATTAACCATTTCCAGAATAATGCATTGTTAAACTTGAACTTTGTACAACAGCTGCTCCATAATTCCTATCAGTATCTTAACTATTGAATGGTTCCAAATATTAGGAGAGCTGGCCATATATTCATAATTATGGTAGTTATTTCAATGAAGAATACAGTAATGAGTAGATATAAAAGTTTGGTGCTTCATTTTGAACTGTATTCATCTCCTGGATAAAACTGAATATATATATGGTGAGAAGGAGAAAGAGAGATATACAGTATGTATGTATAGCTATGAAAGTGAAAGTGTTAGTAGTGGGTTCCGTCCCTGGTCAGGGAGCTATGATCTCACATGCCTCATGGCCAAAAAACCAAAACATAACACAGAAGCAATATTGTGGCAAATTCAATAAAAACTTTAAAAACGGCCCACATCAAGAAAATCTTCAAAAAATTAATAATCTATTATAAATAATGTCCTCTTCCTGCAGATGAAATGGCTAATTGAGCTAAACATTAATGCTGACTATTTCATTTTACTACCGTTGATAGAAATAAGCCTCAATCTTCTTTTATATCCTTATTCCTACTTGGCAGAACAAAGAATGATCACTTTATAAAGTTCGTGATTAAGGCATAAAAAGAGTAGGAGAGAGGGAATCTTGTGTGGGACTCAGCCTTGATATAGAACATCTCATCTCTGCTTCTAGGTAATCCATTGTTCCCAACTAGGAAACATTTCTTCCGCTCCTTAGTGTCTTCCATAGAGCCCGCCTCAGTGCTAGATACTCTATGCCTACTAGGTAACTAGTTGAACTGGGTTGTAGAGAGAAGATGAGATCGCTAATTTTTCAAGACCAAGTCAGGAACAAGGCAGAATTTTGAATTCTTTTTAAAGTGATACAGAATTTTGAAGATACTTGTTCCTTTTGCTTTACTGAGGAAAGAATGAATAAAATTTCATCACTTACTGTGAATCCTTGAAAATAGACTGTATGATTTTAAACATTTTCCTGAAAATTTCTCAAGTTTTAAATGTAGAACCATTCTTTGTAAACAGCCTTTTAATCTCCCTCACCCACTTCTTTGCTCCACTCGCTTCCCTCCACTCTGGCAACCACCTGTTTGTTCTCTGAATCTGTATATCTATTTCTGTTTTGTTATGCTTGGTCATTTTTATTTTTTTATATTCCATGCACAAGTGAAATAATATAGTACTTGTCTTCCTCTGACTTATTTTACTTGGCATAATACCGACTAAGTCCATTCATGTTGTTGTAAATGGCAAGATTTCATTCTCTTCTATGGCTGAATAATATTCCAATATCTCTTTCACACACACACACACACACACACACACCTATTGATTGGCACTTAGGTTCCTTCCATATCTTCTTCCATATATTAGCTATTGTAAATAATGCTGCAGTGAACAGAGGGATGCATGTATCTTTTCTAATTAGTATTTTTGTTTTCCCTGGGTTAATGCCCCAAATTCCTTAGTGGAATTGGTAGGTTATATGGTAATTCCATTTTTAATTTTTTGAGGCACCATCATACTGTTTTCCATAGGGACTGCACCAACTTGCATTCCCATCAGCAGTGTACAGGGGTTCCTTTTGCTCTACAACTTTGCCAACATTTGTTATCTGTGGTCCTTTTGACAGCCATTCTGACAGGTGTGCCGTGATATCCCATTGTGGTTTTGATTTGCATGTCCCTCACGATTAATGGGGCATCCTGAGTAGCTCAGCTGGTAAAGTATTCTTGGGCTTCCTTGGTGGCTCAGATGGTAAAGAATCTGCCTGCAACGCTGGAAACCTGGGTTCAATCCCTGGGTTGTGAAGATCCCCTGGAGGAGGGCATGGCAACCCACTCCAGTATTCTTGCCTGGAGAATCCCCAGGCAAGACAGAGGGACAGAGGAGCCTGGCGGGTTACAGTCCATGGGGTCACAAAGAGTTGAACACGACCGAGCGACTAAGCACAGCCCATCATGATTAATGATGTTGAGTGTCTTTTCATGTGCCATCTGTATCTCTTCTTCGGAAAAATGTCTATTCAGATCCTCCACCTATTTTTTAATCAACAACCTATTTTTAACAACCTTAATTTTTAAGGTTGTTTGGTTTTATTTGAAGAAGAGTTGTATGAGCTCTTTATATATTTTGAATGTTAATTCCTTATCAAGTGTATCATTTGTAAATATTTTCCCCTGTTTAGTAGATGGCCTTTTCATTTTGCCAATAGTTTCCTTCTTTAGTTTGATGTAGTCTCGTCTGTTTATTTTTGCTTTTGTTCTCTGCAAATGAGGAGACACATCCAAAAATACTGAGACTGAAATGTATTACTGAGACCACTGTCAAAGAGCTCGCCTCTGTTTTCTTCTAGAAATTTTATGGTTTCAGGTTTTATATTTAAGTCTTTGATCTGTTTTTGAATTTAGTTTTATGCATAGTGTGAGAGAGTAACCCAGTTTGAGTCTTTTGAGTGTAGCTGACCGGTTTTCCCAAAACCGGTTACTAAAGAGGCTGTCTTTTCCCTGTGTATATTTTTGCCTCATTTGTCATAGATTAATTGTTCATATAAGTGTGGATTCGTTCCTGGACTCTCTGTTCTAGGCCATTAATCTATGTGTCTGTTTTTGTGCCAGTGTTATACTGCTTTGATGACTGTAGCTTTGTAGTATAGTTTGAAATCAAGGAATGTGATACCTCCAACTTTGTTCTTCTTCCTCAAGATTGTTTCAGCTATTCATGGTCTTATATGTTTTCATACAAATTTTAGAACTATTTGTTCTAGTTTTGTGAAAAATGTTATGGGTATTTGGATAGCCATTGCATTGAATCTGTAGATGGCTTTGAGTAGTATGGTCATTTTAACAATATTAATTCTTCTAATTCATGAGCATGGTTTATCTTTCCATCAGTTTGTGTCTTCTTCAATTTCAGGTCTTTTATCTTCTTAGTTAGATTTGTTCCTAGATATTTTATTCTTGTTGATGCAGATGTAAAGGGGACTATTTTCTTAATTTCTCTAATAGTTAGTTGTTAGTATATAGTTCATGAGTTGCAACATGTGGGCTCAGTAGCTGTAGCTTGATGGCTGTAGATCGTGGTTCCAGTATTAGTGGTATGCAGGCTTAGTTGCACCATATAGCATGTGGAATCTTTCTAGACAAGGGATTGAACACACGTTCCCTGCATTGCTGGGTGAATTCTTAACCACTGGACCACCAGGTAAGTCCCTTAATCAGGTTTTTAAAAGATTAAATACACAGCATATGGTCCAGCCATTTCTCTCCTAAGTATTTACTCAAGATAAATGAAAGCATATGTCCATACTAAGATTTGTACATTGATAGCAGCTTTTCTTCGTAAAAGCCAAAAACTGGAAACAACCCGAATATCCGTCAACAGGTGATAGGACACGTTATTAGAATATTACTCAACAATAAAAAGAGAGTAAACCATTGATACATTATTTTGGATGAATTTCACAATAATGATGCTGAGTAAAATAAGCCAGAAAGAAAAGAGTATACGTGTTTCCATTAACATGGAATTCTAGTAAATGAAACTAATGTGTAGTGACAGAAAACAGGTTGCCTGACGATGTGCAATGTGGTGGTGGTGCAAGGAGGTACTACAAAGGTCGTGAGGAAGCTTGGGGCGTGATACGTTAATTATCTTGATTGTGAAGATGGTTTCACAGGTCAAAACTAATTGAATCATACAGATTATATATGTCCCATTTATTGTCTGTCAATCATACGTCAATAACACTGTTTAAGAAAATACTATGCTCAAAATCATGATAGAGGCTGTATGGGATACTGAATACTTAATAATGTTTTCCTTCTTAAAAATATATTCAAAATAATAATAATAGAGGATATTACTGGATTGTTGCCTTTAAGGAGGTGACAGTTTTCCAGGAGATTAAAGTTAATTTGTAATCTAAGAATTGGGAGAATTGGATAGCAAAATGGATTCATTGTTATAACAGAATCCTGTCTTTAAAAATTCAGAGCTTGAAATGGTTATTTATGGTTGAAGGAAATAGCCATATGATAGAGTTGACATTTCCACTACACCTTGAAAAATGGACATAATTTTGAATAGAGAAAGCTCAGACAAAAATTCAAGCTACACAGAAGACAACGAACAAAAGCAAAGAGTTGAGAGATGATGTGAACATGTTTTAGAGAAGGGCAATCAATGCGGTTAGAGCAGCAGGTTTGGAATACGAAGGATCCTGAGGAAGAGAAGGTAAGGCCAAGCCACTGCATTGTTTCCTCTTTGAATATTCCTCTGACTTCCATACACAAGCATAACTATTCAGCCTTGACTTTGCATTCCCCTGAGGTTTCACACCATCCTCTACTTCAGCACCTGTCATATTTTATTGCATCGTATGTGCATGTCTTGCTTCCTCCTAGGAACTTCCCTGTTCGAAAGGACAACTTTTGGCCCAGTATAAATGCTCAGCAAGTGCTGTTAGCACTCAAAAAAATAGAAAAGTCTGGGAGTCTGTCATGACCAGAGTAGGTGAAATTTGAGCTGCTTCTGTAAAAACTGAGTAGGTTTGGGTACGATGGAGAGTAGAGAGAAGACTGTTTCATAGAGAGAGGAGAGGGAATGTGTGTGGTAAAGGGAGGGGATGGTAGCAGGAGTGTGTATAAAGGAGTACTGAGAAATGGAGTCTACAGGAAAACCAGCTTTTATTATTTGTTATTATTTAGCCCAAGGAAGAAGAGACACGTGCTATATATTTGAAGTGAAAAAAGAATTATTTCCCTCCATGTCCTCCCTGTGTGTGTGTGTGTGTGAAAGTCGCTCAGTCGTGTCTGACTCTTTGCAACCCCATGGACTATACAGTCTGTGGAAATCTCTAGGCCAGAATACTGGAGTGGGTAGCCTTTCCCTTCTCCAGGGGATCTTCCCAACCCAGAGGTCGAACCCAGGTCTCCCGTATTGCAGGTGGATTATTTACCAGCCGAACCACCAGGGAAGCCTATGTCTTCCCTTAGCTGTTATAATAGATCTCTAATCAACCAGAAGAAGAAAGAATTTAATAAGTTGTCAACAAAATATATCAGATATTCTCTTTTGGGAATACAGTTTTCTTTTAGTTAAGATGTACATATGTTGTATCAATATAGAATTCAGAGTAATGTTATATTTGCCATAGTTATTATGTTCTGTTGCTATTGGGAACCTGCGGTGGCCCATGGGTTAAAAAACGTTGAGAAACAAACACTAAACTAGAATTTCAGGACTTTGAGATAGGACTCCTGCTTGATGTTGAATAGCTTGGGGAGCAGCAGCATGATGTTCTAGAAAGAACACTGGTTTTACAAATCAGAACACCAGGATTTGAGTCCCACTTTAATGTTTGTTCAGTGACCCTTAAACAAGTTAGTTCTCCTATCAGATCCTCTGTCATCATTTACTAAATTGAGATGGAAACAATAATGACTTCACAGCATTAGTATGTGACATGCATGCACGTGTGCTCACACACATGCAAACCAAGAGAAAATATGTAGCACCTCAATTTACACTGTTTTCTGGCATCATATTCTTCATCTTGCATAGATAGTATAGTGCTTTGTAGATGGTAGGCACTCCAACACTTGCTTACCGAATGAATCAACACCTGATTGATGGAGAACCATTGAAAAAATTATTGTTTCCTCCTATGGTGTTCAGCTTAGTGTATCCAGAGAACTAATTAATAATATCCCTTTTTCCTGGACATCTCTATGTGTTTGAGTAAAAAAACAGTGGTAAACTTCCTGTCTCTTAGGTTATGTGTCTTAAGGATATGTGAGCCAAATATGCTAGATTTTATTTTACTTTCATTAATTTGTATTTTAATTCATTTTAATTTAGTTGTAGATAGGCCCAGTATTGTGTAATTGCTGGTTCTCCAAGTATTCTTAGTTCATCCCTGTTTTTGTACTGTTTATTAAGAGCTCAGCCTTCTCTTGCTTATCAATCTATCAATCTTTTCCCATTAAGAGAAAAAGCATTTCTCTTAGAGAACATTCTGGAAGAACATTCATAGTTTACACAATAGGTTTGTAACTAGTCTTATGATTTAGAAAAAATTACAACATAATAAAACATGAAGAAGTATCTTAAGAATGAGATTTTAGGTGTTAATTAAAATTGGATTTTGAAAGTAAATACAGTTTTAAACAATGACTTGCACTGGTTTGTTTCAAAGAAATAAACATTGAGAAGAATAAGAATCATTTAAATTAGTGTACCACTTAGAAATAGTTTCATAGAATGCATAAAACTAAGCATATTCAATTATAGTTTGGAAAATGAAAAGTGAAAATGTTAGTCTCTCAGTCATGTCTGACTCTTTGCAGCCCGTGGACTGTAGCCCGCCGGGGTCCTCTGTCCGTGGAATTCTCCAGGCAAGAATACTGGAGTAGGTAGCCATTCTCTTCTCCAGGGAATCTTCCCGACCCAGAGATCAAATCCAGGTCTTCTGCATTACAGGCAGATTGTTTACCTTCTGAGCCACCAGGGAAGCCCTACAGTTTCAATTAGGCTGGTTTGTTTTGTTGTTCTACCTAACAAACTATTCAGGTTGATTGGAACAAAAATACAGAGTAAATTCAACACAGTCTATACTATAGAATCTGAATGAGAGGTTTATAAGTACTCTTATAAAGACTTTATGAAAAGATGCCACTCTGTAAAAAGGAAAACATACAATTTTGAAATTATTATTTTGGGGGGGGCTGAATCTCATAGCTCTGTGTCTCTTGAATCTTTTGAGGCACAGTTTCTGGTGTTTATTGTTCATTAGTGTTTTGATGAGAGTGTTAAGAGAATGGACTTCCCTGATAGCTCAGCTGGTAAAGAATCCGCCTGCAATGCAGGAGACCCTGGTTTGATCCTGGGTTGAGAAGATCTGCTGAAGAAGGAATAGGCTACCCACTCCAGTATTCTTGGCCTTCCCTGTGGCTCAGCTGGTAAAGAAACCATTTGTACAATTTAGGAAGGTTAAATTTATGACAAATTACAACTCAGAACTTAGAAGCTAAAAGTCTAGGAAAATCTGAGTATGTTTTTAAGGTAAGCCCTAATTAAATCAAAAGCTATTTGTGATATGTTCTGGAAAGGGAATTTGTTGACTTTGTTTATTCAGGGAACTCATTTATACCAGATTGTTAGGAAATAATGCTACATTCATTCTGAGTGTCTGCTTTTATTTTATTGTGAGCAACGTATACTCCCAACCTAGAACTAAATAAACAAAAAAATGAAATAGGAATACTTCTCATTTGAAAAAGAATACTGGAATTTTGAAGTAGAAACGGACTTTACAGTTAATTTTTTCTAACCTCCTCCTTATTACTGATGAGGGAATTAGTCCCCAAAGGGTAAACTGACTTGTTGAGTGTCCATAGCTTGAAAAAGGAAAAAAAAAAGCAGGATTCTTTTTCTCCTATACTTGGTACAGGAAGTACTCAATAAATAATTCCAAAGAGGGAAGAGTCAGCATGGCATGAGATACATATGATTGTAAGTTTATGAATTAGCATTTTGGTTCTCCTGTAATTGGCTGAGGAGACTGGTTATGGTTAGTCTTTCCCTGTGAGATAGTGGTGCTGGAAGCATGTGAAGTCTCGTCCCAGATCCTGTCATTCGCCGCAGTGATGCCATCCTGGGAAAACTTGAGGGCAGAAATTTTTGAGAAAATTTAATGTGCACATGTTTGGGACAAGTAGATGGGGAGGGGCAATAGAAACAATACTCTGATTTGATTTTGAGCAAATTATTCTTTTTTTTTTAATCCAAGAAGCACTAGTGATATTTGTATTTCCTTTTTAGAAGCTGTGCTATTTTGAGACATAAGTCAGTTTTCTCCTTTCAACACTCCTCTATCATTTTGGAATCTATCTTTCTTTCTTTCTTTCAACAATCATTTATTGAACATTTCAGGCATGTTTCAGGCATAGTGGTAGCTTATAAAAATATTAAGTCAAGAAGACTTGGTCTCTGAACTAAAGAGGGAGGGAATTTATTCCTTGCAATGTTACAGTATGTTATTATTGCTGTAAAGTTTCCCTTGCTGTGTGTACTTTCCATTATAAAATTTAACACAGTAGTCATATAATAGAGAAAATACAAAATAATAGAAATCACAGGAGTGTTTCACTTTGTTTATTTATCCATTTATTCAACAAGTACTTATTGAGTACCTCCAATAAAAGATTTACCTACTATGTTCCAGATACTGGGCTATGTGAGTTGGGTACAACAGTGAGTAAAACATTCAGTGATTCTGCCTTTACAGGGATTACATTCTAATAAGTGAGACTAAAAATGACCAAGAAACATAAGAAATAAATTACAGAACGTGTTAGAAAGTGGCAAGTGCTATTAAAAAAAAAAAGTCAGATGATCACGTGAGTGCGAAATAAACAAGAAAAGGGGATGTAATTTTCAATAGTGTAGTCAAGAGAGATCTTATTGTGAAGGATACTTCTGAACAGACTTGAAGGCAGTTGAAATAAAAATCCAAGAATTAGGGTAACTGTAGGGTTTGAAATTTAAAATTTATTTTAAGTCTATTTTGTTACATGAATTACTTCCTAATGAGATGATGCAGATGATAATAAACTTAGAAATTTTGCCTCTCTTTTTTTTTTCTCTCCTATGAGGTTTGACTTATGTAAAGAATGGTACTTCCACTCTATTTTCTCATTTGTACTTAAGTAAATATATTTCATATGATTTTTGTCCATCCATGATAGGAACAAAATTTACTCTATGAGAATTTCCAATGACAGTCCAAAACAGCATGTAGCATAATTTCATATCATTAATTTTTTTCTTAGACACATAAAAACCCATGTATTTTTGTTTTAGGATGACTTAGTCTTCTCAGTTTGGGCAACAAATCAACTTATTTTCCCTTTGAGTCATTGAATCATTGATTCGAATAAGAAAATTGGTTTTTAAAAATATTCTTGATTGACTTTAACATGATTTAAAAATAAAGGTATTTGTTTCTTACAGATTGTATTTCTGGCGTCTGCATATGCAAGTCCCCGACTCACAGAGGAGAGCTGTTCAGCCATTGCCGCAGTCACACATTACCTGTATCTGTGCCAGTTTAGCTGGATGCTCATCCAGGTTGGTACCTCATTTCCTCCTTCTACCCCATGCAACTTTCCAGGGCGTCTGGAGGGAGTGGCCTTTATATTTGATATTCTTTATACTGAAATGGAAGTAATTCCATATGTCCATCACTGCATTCCCAGGAGATCAGTGTAAGAAAACCCTTCCAAACTGTACAGCATTAGAAAGCATAGTGAATCTGAGGAAGTGGGAAGAGATCTAGTAGAGTTTTGTAAGTGACTGGTAGGAGATGAGGCTTGTGATGTGGGTCCTATAAGACATAGTAAGAAACTTTAATTTTTTTTCCTAGGGGAAGTCAATGGAATTATTTTTAAGCAAAAGAGTGACATGATGAGATTTGGATTTTAGAAAAACTCCCTGTTGTAGTGAATTGAGCTCAGGAAAGAGTTGATACAGGAAGCATTTAAGCAGCTTTAGCTGGATTCTGGGGAAAGAACATAGTGGTGTGAACCAGAGAGGAATAGAAGGGACAAAGTGGAGTGAACAGCTTCTGAAAATTGGTTTTTAAAGTAGGACTTCAGGATTAGAGATTTATTATTAGTAGTGCAGAAGGTTGCTTACCCAAGTTTCCAGTGTGAGTGAATGGATGGATAGCGGTGCCTTGAACTGAAATAATGATTGCTGGAGATTGGCAAAAGATGGTGAGTTTTGTTTTTTTTTTTTTTAAAGACAAGCTGAGTGTAAAGTTCTTGTGAGTTCTCCAGTGGAGACTCTGAGAGAAGTGGAATGGTAAATTCCAGAACAGAGGTACATGCTAGAGAAATACACTAGATGACTTTTGGCTTAGAGTTGGAAAATGGAGCCATTGCTTTAGAAGAGATCACTTTGGGAGAGTACAGAGTAAGACCAAGAGAGACCCAGCATACTCTCCTGAGGAACTGGGAAGTGTTGAGGAGAGATTTGAATACTCCTTTTCTGACTCAAACTCCAGATTCTACTGCCCAGTGCTGATTTGCTTGATAAAGAGGCTAATGTGAGAACTGGATCCACTTAAGCACTATTAATGTCACTAGTTCAATAGGTCAACTAAAATATGCTTCCTTTGAAAATGATTTCTACATGGTCGTAACGTTCAGTCTTTCATGAGAAATAGTCTCCTATGTGTTTCTGAGTATGCTTGTGAACTTTTTTATGTAAACAGATGCGTTCAGGCCCTTGCATATTCTTTTTTCTTGTTTAATAAGGAGAATGTAGGATTTCTACCATCTGGCAATTTTGGAGGAAAGTGAGGAGATACTATTAAGAGAGAACACTGTACAGACTCAAGGCAGGGACCTTTTCCAAGGTATGATACTATAGTTAGTTCTGAAGGAGAATGGAGAAGGAAATGGCAACCCACTCCAGTTTTCTTGCCTCGAAAATCCCATGGATGGAGGAGCCTGCCATGGGGTCACAAAGAGTCGGACATGACTGAGTGACTTCACTTCACTTTTGAAGGAGAAGAAAACAGAACTGTTTGGTTAATAGAACTAGTTGGAACAATTAGAGACCTGCATCTGGGTTTGAATTCTGGCTCCGTCATTACCTTTGTAACCTTAATCAAGTTATTGACTCTCGCCAAGTTTTGTTTCCAAATCTGCCTTATGGGGACAGTAATTCCTACCTCATAGAATTATTGTTTTATAACTCTTTGAGAAGTCCTAATTATGGAAGGTTTATGGTGTTCTCCAACCTCCCACCAAACAATTAAAAAGCAAAGCTAAACTGTACAGCATAAAACAAATACTTGCTGAAATTAAAGTCGCATTTGCAAGATTCTCTGATCCTCTTTAGCCGTTTATCTGATTTGAACTTTTTATGTGCATCCCGAGGTCCTTAGAGGTTTGCTGAAGGCCTCTGTCCATGTCCCTGACCTATTCAGTTTTTGATGAATGACCTGGATGAAGACACAGGAAGCTGTTTTATTAGGTATACAGATGATACAGAGCTCAAAAGCTAGCTAAAATATAAGCTGCCTGTGCTAAGAGTACAGGTAGAACAAATATGGTGAAACTGTACTGTGACAGCTTGAAAATGAGAGTGAAAGATGTAATCTGATGGGGGTTAATGTAAACACCTTGAAATTTTAATTTAACCCAAACTCAGTAGCAATCAAATGTGTGATCAGATTGCTTAAACCATAGCAACTAGGGTTAACTACAGAAACACAGGCCTGGGTTACATAAATAACAGTATGGAGACAGCCGAGGGAGCCATGTTTACACTGTAATCTACAACAGCTTGGCACCCTGTAGCTACTTCCAGCAAGAACATTAACCAGCCAATGAGAAGCTGAAAGACAGTCCTATAATAAACTTGGAGGCAGCTGGAGATAACTAACCTGGAAAAAACTTACGGAGATGGGCTGGCTGTCGACAAATTACTGGGAGGGCTGCTATAGCACAGAAAAGAATGGACTATATAACTTCCTTTGGAAGAGCCAGAAGAAATGGGTCAAAAATTAGGGAAGCAAATTTTGATTCACGTCAAGAACTTTTATAGCCAATAAAAATTTCAAAGTTGAAAAAGCTGGGTCTGAAAGTAGAGAGCATTTGCTCGATGAAATATATTCAAACGGGGAAATGACCGACTTTCAGATAATGTTTTAGGTGGATCTCCTGCTTTAGGGGAGTGTTAATAGGATCACATATAAATTCTCACCCAGTTTAATAGAGATTAGTATATTCTATATGTCTTCGAGTTTTGAGTAAATATGATTGTGGCTGATGCATATTTAACAAGCTAATTACATTTCTGTATGCCTGATGGCTTAGGAAAACTATTTAAAGTACCAGCGAAGTTTAATGTGTTTTAGGTGGTATACCGCACATTTTTCATGGTCTGTGGTATGACCACAAGGGAAAAATTCAGTAACTTCTCATTCTAGGTAGGTTACCTCTAATGAGTTACTTTGTGGTCAAAGGTTGTCGCTTTACTAACCTGTATTTTCCCGTTTATAAAATACTGTCTGCTAAAAATCTTATTAAAGCTAAATTTTTTTTTAAAAAATTACATAAAAGATTAGACTACTGTTAATCCAGTCTTATTAGTTGAATAAAGTTGAAATAGCTGAAAGAATGTTAACATTTTAATAATTCTACTTCATATAGCAATATAGAGAATTTGATATATGTATGTGTGTGTATAGCTTATAATGATAAAAGGTTAATGACTAACTTAATCATTGGGCTCAGCATGTAAGGACTATTTATTTTCATCTGCATTATATCTGCAATCAGAATAAATGGATTTAAATGAATTTATCTTGGAGAGTTGCTTTACTTTTATATCATACTTTAAGTACATTATAGTAACATCGAATTCTGTTTTAGAGTAAAGAACAGTTTTGTAGTTGAACATGTTACGTAACTTCTCCGAGCCTAGATTTTCTTAGCGAATGACTAGATTTGTAGATTTATAGTAACGGTACCTGTCTTTGAGGACTGTGGAAAAACAGAATGAATGAATACCTGGAGAGAGCTTGGAGCAGTAGTTCCTGGGATGGACTGCTCACTCCGTATGTGTTGATTTACCATATTAATGGCTAGGAAAATACATGGGCACATGTTGAATACTCTTTTTCCAATATAATTCACATCTTTGTTTTGCAAAAGAGAATTAGCTTGATACAGGGGAAAGAGAAGGCTGACAGAATGAGGCAGACACTAGCTGCAAAGCTGAACAAACTGATAACCTCTAACCTCTTTACTGAAGGGCACACGTGGTGTGTAGCCGGCTCCAGAGCTGGTGACCTTGACTGTTTCTTTAGTTTTCCCCTTTCCTGACTTTTTCTTTAAGCTCCCCTCTTCTCTGGAAGGGAAATCATATTGTGCATGATGGGAATAGAGTAACAAATTATTTTGCTTATTTTTTTAGAGGTATACAACTCACAAATTCCCTCTTTGCCTGTGGAAATTGAGTTATCCTTCTGTTTGCTGTTTATGTAAGATCACTCTGAAATTATTGAAACACTTTCCCACGTCCTTCGACCAGCCGAGTTTTGTCTATTTCTCCTTCTTTCATATGCCTTCCACCCTCTGCTCTACCCTCACCCTACTCCTGAAGGTAAACACTGTTAATTGTTTCTTGTGTATGCCTCCAGATATATTCCACAAATACATAAATATTTGTAAACATATAAAGAAGCACATATGTGTGTTTGTGTGTATAGTCTATATATGTTTGTATACTATATATATATATGTATATATATATATATATATTCTTTTCTATACTATAATATGGTTATTCCATAATTTATTTTTCTGATCTCCTAGTGATGAAGTTCTGGTTATTTTCAGTTACTTTATAAACAAGGTTTCCTTGAACATCCTTGGACTCTGAATATTTATTTACTTATAGAATATCCATGGAATAAATTCCTAGAACTAATGTCTTTGCTCTTAACATCTACGTGAAACATGTTACCAGATGGGTGGCCAGACCATGAGTTAATCTATGCAGGAAATAAATCACAAGTAAATTATTTGAGATATAAATATATAATATAGGTAAGTAGAAACTTAATTTTGCCTGTGTATTCATTTGGCCCAGTGTTAGGATCATTTCCTATCACCAAGTTAAATTGTATAAAAAAATGCTTCAGTTAATATCCACGCCTGGATTGTCCTTACAATCTCTTCATTTATGCCGAGGGACACAGCTTAATCAAAAATATAATGTGTTATTTTGAAACTAAAGCTTACTTGAAGAACATATTTTTAAATAGTAGAATAAAGTTAGAAATCATTTCACAGTTGTGCTTCAGCATTCACCTCTTGTACTTTAATTTCTCTGTAAAATCAGGTTATGAAGAACCAAATGTACATAGATTTATTCCTTGGTAGAAAGACTACTTAGTGCCAGAACATAACAACAGGAAGGGAAAAGCTAATATTAGCTGTGTTTTTCCTTCATCATTGATTTAATTTGAGGGAACATCAAAGGTATTAAGGGCAACAGGCTGGTAATTATCAAGATAAAATGACATACCCAGGAAATACTGAATTCTCCAATCTTCACAAAGCCTTGTAAAAATTGTTAAAAGGAAGCATAACTGGAACAAGGACACGTGATAACATTTCTCAGATTCTCCTCTGAAAAGAATGACTAAGAACCTATGGTAATAACAAAATTAATAGCATCTATGATCTGTGACAAAACTTGAGGTTATATATCAGTGCAAGGTTTCTGGTGACACAATTAATCAAATATTAAACAACAGGCTGACCCTTCTCATTAGGAGTTCAAGTCAGTCCTACAGTTCTTTCTGGGAAGGTAGCATATAAATGAGTAAACTCAATAACTCAACCAAATTATGACGTTTTTACTGAATTCAGTGATAATTGTTAAATATTGAAGTTGTGTACATCTTCATTTGTTTTATGCTTCTCAATAAAAATTGTATGCAAAGCATTTTACTAGGTACTACAAGGTATACACCAATTAATCTTCCATGGCTCATGGGTATGTTTCAGCCATTTCTATTCTGAATGTCCTTTGTAAATTCTCATTTAGTTTTGGCAAATGAGAGAGTGGGTTATCTCCAAGCTTGAACAAGGAGTATGCATCTCCACTAACACATACAGCTGGGCGGGGAGGAATGAAGACAAAATGTAAGCCTTGTGTAAATAACAAATCATCAGTATTTGTATGACTTTCTATGGAAATACATCTTAACCTTAGTCTTCACAAGATGCTTTGCTCTATAGCTAATGCAAATATGAAAAAGTTATGCTTTTCTCTAACCACCTCAGCTTCCTTATCTCTAAATAAGATGTCCTGAAGTGGTCCGTAAGATGGTTCTAACAAAATATTTAAAACTAGAGCTAGAAATGTAATTGGAGACCTAGATACTGACATTGCAATTCACAGTTAGTCTTTAGCAGGAAATAGGTATGTGTGGTAAGCTGTTCTCAGTCAGTATGAAGCATGTTGGTGAGAATAACACCTTTAACTTATATTGAATTTTCATAACTTTTTTGTTCTAACATTGGTTAAACATAGATACTGGGGCACATATGCTGTATATCTGTCAACATAAAAATATCATGCAAAGATAATGGTCTCTTGATACTCTTTCAAATACAAAGGAGGAGCCATGATTACAAGGAAAGGAATATATCTCAAACATTCCCTTCCCACCTTATTGTGGAGAATGGAAGTAACTGGAACTTTCAACACAAATGCTCCAGAAGAGCGACATGTATCTCAAATTTTTAGAACAATGAAGGAACCTAAATTTAAGCAAACATTCAAATCATAAAGGGCGAGTAAGCATATAGGCTAGCTCATTGAACCCATGCTCTGTATCATTGGACCTCAGGGAGCTGTGAGCAGGAACGGAAGGCATTGTCCATTCTTCTCTACACTTTATCTCTTCACTGTGCTTTTTGCTACTCTCACCACTAAAGTTCATATGTTTTCTTTATTTTTTTTTAAGTCAGCCAGCCTAGACTCTCACAAAATTTCAGGGCTTTCAATGCCAGATAAGTGGTCCAGCCTGGGTCAGGCTTCTCCAGATCCACAGCTTTGGCAGAAGGGCAGGGTCGTGAGCATACATTGCGTGTGTTGGCGGCCGGTGGGAGGATGTGAGGAGAGAGACAGGGTTCAGAGAGAGAGGGCTGATGACCTGGGCACACTTTCCAGAACGTACCTCCCATACATACTATACTAAAATATTTAAAATTCAAGGAAAACTTAGAGTGAGTTAGTCAAAACAACTCTTAGATTTAGACCATGTACTATGTCCCAGAATAATTAAATGTTGTTTCATAACATAACGTTTCCACTCTTTAACCACAATAAATAAAAAGTCATACAATGGTAAATACTGTCCTTTGAGTAGACTTTAATGATTGGATTCTTTAAAGAAAGAAAGAGACTTTTTTTTTTTAATTGACAAAAGCTCATGACATTCGGAGCTGGATTTGCTTAACTGAGTATTCAAGAATTCAACAACACTGTTCCTTGAGCTCTTTGGAGCAGAAGCATTGCGTGTATAAATCTGACAACGCAATTACATTTGTCTCAGTCTTATCTGAGGTAAAGGTCAGACAGCTGCTGAAAGGTTCAATGATTCTAACTGATGGACTAATGTTCATCTGTGTAAAAGTGGACATTTTGGAAATGCCCTGATCTTTATCATGATGAATCAACTTAAAAGTCATTTACCAGTCTGTACTCTCCTGATTCTTCTGCCAACTGTACCACCGAATAACCCTGTTATAAGAATATATACAATTCTATTTAAAATAAATGGCCCATACTTTTATTTTGGGGATGGGTTAGTCATCCTTACTTGGCATGAATTTTCTTGCTTTAAACAGACAGTATCGACCACTCTAGCATCAGACACTTGGTCCAGTCCCGCCTGTTTGGGTCATGTCCCTTCACTAAGGACTTCCTTCATAGCTCAGTTGGTAAAGAAATCTGCCTGTAATGCAGGAGACCCGTGTTTGATTCCTGGGTCGGGAAGATCCTCTGGAGAAGGAAATGGCAACCCATGCCAGTTCTTGGCTGGAGAATCCCATGGACAGATGAGCCTAGCAGGCTACACACGACTTAGGGAGTAAACCAGCACCACCTAACTAATAATAGAAAGGAGGTAAAAAGCCTCTTGGGCCATTAAAAAAAAAAAAACAAAAAACTCAGAACAAATTTACATAAGCAACAACTCAAAACAGGCTTCATACTTACAGATACAAACAGATGTACACAAAGATACGGAGTGCTGACAGGAAATAAAATTCAGACACAAAAATCTGCAAGTAACCAAACATTTTTATCCTTTCCTGCTTTAGGCCAATCAATACTAATCCCCCAAGGCTAATTTGGTCCAGATAGACTCTTACTTGGAAGCCTCAGTAAAACATCTGAAAACCTTCCCAGGAACATTAGGCATGATGTTTTTCACATAGCAGAGTTTCCATTGTATCACTGCGTACTTTGGGTCTTTAACTATTTATCTTTTGTCTTTCACACCGTCTGACATCTTAATGGGAGAGTTAAGTGAGGCGATCACATTTTCCAGCGATGACTATGTGCTTAGCACTTTGTATATAGTGTCTTATGTAATCTTTATAACTTTGTTGTATGCATAAAGAAACTGAGGCACTGGGATTGGTGTCACTTGCCCAAGCTATTCCTGTAACATATAAAAATCTATATATACGATTAATCTGTACTCACAAACTCTCTGCCATATGAAGTTGAGGAAGGGGATTTAGCTAGTGGATAAGTGTCATTGTGTGAAATATGTGTGATATGACTTTCAGGGTTGTTTCTGTAATAAATGATAATTAAACATAAGTACTCTCTTGGAAAAAGAACACTAGAAGGCAGAATATATAAGTTCAAGATTTGACTTCCATACGGGGCTAGGTGTGATTTGGGACCAAGAGTAACATTTGTAGGCCTCAGCTTCCTTCTGTCTGGAAAGGAAGATTCAAGAAGGTAAATACCTCTGTCATCTCTGCTACTGTTATAGTCCCAGTGCCTAGATGGGCCTTTGAAATTTAGTATGCTCTCAGGAATGTTTATCAAGTGAATGAATGAAAAAGAGTATAAATTGAGAAAGAAAAATGGCCATAAAACCTAGCCCATCGCAGAACATTTTTCTCTGTGCAAACATTCTTTGTTTTCTTGTCTGTCTCCCACTGGGGACTGAGACCTGGGGCTGTGATCGCATTTCCCCGTTCCCTGGAACCGTGTCTGATTCTACCACCTGATCAGCTCTCAATAAGTAAAAAATTGTTTAAAAGTCTGGAACAAAGGACCGTTTACTTCATCATCCTCACGAGGCTGTTCACATGGAAAGGAGGTTTGAATATCAGCGTGGGTTTCTTCAAGCACACATTTACAGAACAATGACAGTTGATTATGACTGAGAGTAAATCAAAACAAATGAAGCAAAATATAAAGTAACATAAATACACTAAGCATTTCCTAACGTTTTCAGACTTTGGGGATACCCTGAATTTCTTGTATGGAAAAAAATGAATGTGTGAACTAATTAAAAAATCAAGTCAGAACTTTAATCGTTGAGTAGATCCCGGCCCTTTGTTGGTCAGTAACTCTTCATGTCTAAGCCATGTGAGTGTGTGTCCTGAGCCATCAGACCTGCTCATCTTATGTTCTCTTTTCTTTCCCCTAGTCTGTGAATTTCTGGTACGTGCTGGTGATGAATGATGAACACACAGAAAGGCGCTATCTGCTCTTCCTCCTTCTGAGCTGGGGACTCCCAGCTTTAGTGGTGGTGGTCCTCATAGTTATTTTGAGAGCAGCCTATCATCAGAGCATGCCACAGATCTATGGACTCATCCACGGTGACCTGTAAGTACATCCAGGGAGCGCACACTGCCCCCTCAGCCTCCTCTACTGATAGATGCTGGGAGCCGCTGACTGGGGGTTCCGACTGAAGAAGCACCATGAGGAAAGACCTTTGTCTTCCTGCCACACCATCTACATCTCTCCTTCCTCTAATTCTCTCTTTAAATAAAGAACTGTAGCCTCTTGCTGTTTTCTCAGGTGGGTTGTATATCAAACAGTTCATAGCCATTTATATCGATACCTCACCATAGTCTAGTTTGTTAGATTGTGACAAACCAGAAATACCCAGTGCAGTCAGGGTACTATGAACATTTTGATCAATAATTTAATCAGTCGATAATTTGGAGAGTGGCACATCGTCTAAGGAGTCTGATGCTTTTGGGAGGGGGAGCAGAGTTTGGCAGGTACCATCATCCATAAGGTACCTAAATACAAAAAGACTATGTCTTGGAGTGAATGGAGAGTGGCTGCAAGAGTACATGGGAAGGAGCCATGGTCAGCTAGGTCCTTCTGATAGATTCTTATTAAAGTTCACTGTAGCCTTGAAATCTAACAGATCTTTATACATGCATGTGTATGCATGTCTTAATCCTGAATCTGGTGTCTCACAACTTTGAGGACCACTCAACCCCTTCAAAAAAACCTTTGTGATAATAAAGGTTAATCAACTCCCTTGGTGTAATGAAGATTTAGAGGACAAAGTAACGTTTGTGAATGAGAAAGAATTAGCCTGGTTGCAATCTTCTGAGGACAGTAGTACCTCTCTATCTCACAGGTTATCATGAAGAAAATAATTAGGTAATAGATGTGAAAAATCTTTTAAAATGAAAGTACTATATAAGCAGAAGTTATTTCAATGTTATTTTTGCCTACAATCAGTTATAATCATTCATTATATACTTAATCAATGCTTGTTATCCACGTGTGCAGATACACTTCACACATGGGTAGTCACACACTGATATCCTGCATGCCATTTGACCAAAGGATATTAACTATGTAATACACACATACTTATTGAGATACCGTATATAGTAATTTTGTCATTCTATTTAAATTCAGTAAGATTCCTTCATGCTCATTAATTTGTAGTATTACAACAATTTATTAAAATATAGTAGTCGCTAAGAGTCGGACACGACTGAGCGACTTGACTTTCACTTTTCACTTTCATGCACTGGAGAAGGAAATGGCAACCCGCTCCAGTGTTCTTGCCTGGAGAGTCCCAGGGACAGGGGAGCCTGGTGAGCTGCCGTCTATGGTGTCGCACAGAGTCGGACACGACTGAAGCGACTTAGCAGCAGCAGCAGCAGCAGCAGCAGTATATTCCGTCCATATACAATTCTTAAAGCCTAATCTTCCAGAAAGGAGTAGTTGTGTCTTTTTCCAATTATATTATGACATTTAAAAATTTTTTATTGGAGGGACTTCCCTGGTGGTCCAGTGGCTAAGACTTCATGCTCCCAGTGCAGAGGGTCTGGGTTCAATCCCTGGTCAGGAAAGTAGAGCCCACCTCTCCCAACTAAGAGTTTACATGCTGCAGCTACAGATCCCGTAGGCCACAACTAAGACCCAGCACAGCCAGAGATATAAATAAATGGCTTTAAAATATAAAATTAAATATAGTGGAATATAGTTGATTTGCTATGTTGTATTAGTTTCAGGTGTACAGCCAAGTGAATCAGTTAGGCATATATATATATATATATATCCCCTCTTTTTTTTTATTCTTTTCCTGGATGGAGCATTACAGAGTATTGAGTAGAGTTTCCTGTTCTGTACAGCAGGTTCTTATAGTTATCTGTTTTGTATACAGCACTGTGTATATGTCAGTCCCAGTCTCCCAGTTTATCCCTCCCCTCTCCCACCCCCTTGTGACCGTAAATTTGTTTTCTACATCTGTGATTCTCCTTCTGTTTTAAATAAGTTCCTTATGACCTTTACTACTCCTGACATTAATTTAAATCTTGGACTGCCAGGATTAATTTCAGAAAGTTCTGCATCTTTCTTTGTCAGATACAACGTAACCATGAGACAAGTCCTGGGGGCCCTCAGCCATCTCTTTCATGAGCTCCCTGGTGAAACAGGGTTATTTGGTGGCAGTTTTAGCATCACATGTGGATACACCCAGCCTGGATAAATGGGACCCAATGCAAGTGATGTTAGTAAAAATAAACTATACAAGAAGGTCCAAATCACCTGAGTTTTAAAATATTTGCCTCTGAGGCTTTTGCAGAAAGTTCTTTTTAACCAACTCAGCTATAATAAATGAAATGTAACATATATTAACCTTTTACCCAATCTTAATATTATAGGATTATTGAAACTTTGTTTGGTTAGTATAGGTTATTTAGCTTCTTCATTCACATATAATATTCATGTGAATTTTTTCCAGATTTTTAAAAAGTGTGTATTTTTAATATTACTTTAATCTCAATGTAGAAAGAATAATTACTATGTTATTTTTTTAGTATTTATGAAAAATATTTTATGCTTATATAATCATTTAAAAACATGCCTTTCCTCTGGGGATGATAGGATTTGTGGTTGTAAAATAGTAGGACATCTGTTGTGCAATAGTTGTTTGTAATAATAAAACTTCTTCAGTTAAGAATTTTTCCTAAGTAGATCTCTAATGCGTTAATATATTCAAGTTGTTACAATGCTTTTGTCAAATCTTGGAACCAAGATTATGATAATTAGATAAAACCAGGAAGTGATCTCTCTTTTCCTGTTAGCTGAAAAAGTTTACAAGTTTGGTGTTATTTCTTCTTTATTATTTTTGAAGAAGTCACACATGAACCCAGCTAGGCCTCATGTTTTCTTTGCAGGAAGACTTTTAATTACAGATTCATTTTCCTTTAAACATATACAACTATTAATATTTTCTGTATGCAGTTCTTTCTGTGTCAATTTGATATATTGTCTTTTTTTCTAGGAATGTTTCTATTTCATCTACCTATTCAAATTTTTTAGTGTTTGTAGGAATGAATATTTTTTTCATTCTTGATATTAATAATTAATATCTTCTCTCACTTTTTATCTCTTGATCAGTCTCCTGTGAATATTGTTGTTTTTTCCCAAGTTCAACTTTTGACTTTTTCATATTCTCAATTGTGCATTTGTTTGCAATTTCATTGCTCATTTCCTTATTTTATTTTTATTTTTAGGTTTCATCTAATTTTTCTTTTTTTATTCTATTTATCTTTTTTGCTTTGTTTACTATGTGCTAGGTACTGTGTATTTATTTTATTTATTTAAAATAAATTTCCTCAGCTTTATGGAGATATAGTTCACATATATAATTTTATAAGTTTAAGGTATCCAATGTGATGATTTGATACTCACATCTGTTGTGAATTAATTATCACAATAAGATTGGTTAACACTTCCATCACCTCACATAATTGTGTGTGTGTGTGTGTGTGTGTGTGTGTGTGTATGGTAAGAACATTCAAGATTTCTTCTCTTAACAACTTGCAAGTACATAATATATTATTGTTAAATATAGCCACCATGCTATACATTGGATCCCCAGAACTTATTTATAACTAGCAGTTTGTGCCTTTTGACCAACATCTCTCCACTTTTCCCATCCTTGGGTCATAGCAGCCACCATCCTAATCTCTGTTTCTATGAGTTCAACTTTTTAAACATTCCTCATATAAATAAGGTTATATAATATCTATCTTCCTGTGTCTAAATTATTTCACTTAGCATAATGCCCTCAAGATCTATCCGTGTTGTTGCACATGGCAGGATTTCCTTTCTTGTGACTGAATAATATTGTAGTGTATTGTATATATTGCAATATATGTCTCACATATTTATCCATTCACTCATAGACAGATTCTTAGGTTGTTTCTATATCTTTGCTACTGTGAATAACACTGCTATGAACATGGGGGTGCAGATATCTCTTCACAATCCTGATTTCATTCCCTCTGTGTGTATACCCAGAGGTGGGATTGGATCTTATAATGGTTCTATTTTTAACTTTTTGAGGAACCTCCATATCGTTTTCTATAGTGATTCTAACAATTTGCATTCCCACCAACAGTTTGTGATCTTTATTATTTCCTTCCTTCTGCTAACTTTGGGTTTCTAGTTCCTTGAGGTTTAAAGTTAGATTGTTTATTTGAGATCTTTCTTTTTTCTTCATGTAAGCTTTTATCACTATAAACTTTATCTTAGAATTGCTTTTGCAGCACCCCTTAAGTTTGGTATATTTTTTCCATTTTTAAGATTTTTTTTTTAATTTCCCTTTTGATTTCTTCTTTCATTCATTGGTTGCTTAGGAGTATATTGTTTAATTTCCACATATCTGTGAATTTTCCAATTTTATTCCTATAGTTGATTTCTAGTTTCATACTATTGTGGTTAGCAAACATACTTGATATGGTTTGAGTATTTTTAAGTCTGTTGACTGATTTTGTGGCCTAACATATGGTCTATCCTGGAGAATGTTCTGTGTGCACTTGAGAAAAGTAGATATTCTACTGCTGTTGGATGGCATGTTCTGTATGCCTTTTAGGTCCGTTTGGTCTAAAGAATAGCTCAAGTCCAACATTCCCTTATTGATTATTTGGCTGGGTGATATATCCATTGTTGAAAGTGGGATGTTGAAGGCCCCTACTATTACTGTATTTTTGTCCACTTCTCCTTTTAGATTGGTTAGTATTTGCTTAGTATATTTGGGTTCTCTGATGTTGGGTACAGATATTTGTGATTATTATATCCTCTTGATTAATTTACCCTTTATCCTTGTATTATGACTGTCTTTATCTCTTGCTATACCTTTTGAGTTAGTCTAGTTGTATGATATAAATATAACTACTCCTATTCACTTTCAGTTTCATTCATTCACTTAAGCCCTTGTGTGTCCATAAAGGGGAAGTGAATCTCTTGTAGGCATCATATATTTGGGTCTTTTAAAAAAAAAATCTATCCGTCATTTTGTGCCTTTATATTGGAGAATTTAATCTATTTACATTTAGAGTAATTATTGATAAGGACTTACTGATTCATCTTACTGTTTTCTGACTATTTTATTGTTCATTTGTTCTTTTCCACTTTTCTTGCTAATCTTCCATTTTGAACTGGTGATTTTCCATAGTGATATGTTTTAATTTCCTTCTCTTTATCCTTTATGAGTCTACTGTAGATTTTTGCCTCATGGTTACCATGAAGCTTACAATAAAATATCTTACTTATATAATGTTAAATTTTATACTAATAACAACTTCATTTATATATAAAAACTGCTTTTACTTCTCCCTTTTACTTTTTGGGGTCACACTTTACATCTCTTTACATTATATATTTATTAACAAATGAATGCAGTATAGTTATTTTTAATATTTCTGTCCTTTAACCTTTTAATAGAGTTACATGGTCAACACATTGCCTAAGTACTGTATCAGAATATTCTGAATTTGACTGTATGCTTACCTTTACCAGTATGTTGTATATTTTCATGTGAGTAATTAGTGTCCTTTCCTTTCAGCTTGAAGAACTCCTTTCAGCTTTTACTTGTAAAATGAGCCTAGTAATGATGAATTCCTTTGGTCTTTGGTCTTTTCTGACAGCTTTGCCAAGTAGGAGGGTGTTGTTGGTTGGAAGGTTTCTCTTTCAGCATTTTGAATATATTATTCCACTCTCTACTGGGATATCTCTAAGGTCTCTGCTGAGAAATCCACAGATGGCATTATGGAGATTCCCTTGTAGGTTACAAGCTTTTTTCTCTCTGGCTGTTTTTTAAGATTCTTTCTTTGTCTTTGATTTTTGATATTTTTATTATGTGTTTTTTTGGAGAAGGTCTCTATAAGTGTAGTTTGGGGACATCTATTATTTATCCCCAAATAATATTGTCCCCATGTATTATTTACTCAGAAGTCCAATAAACATCTTTACCAGATGACACGCAGCTATCTTATATTCAGCAAGGTTAAAATTAATCTCTTAAATATGTGCTTTGACCTACAGTCTGTATGAAAAGTCAACCATCTTCCCGGGTTCTCAAGCTGTGAACTTGAGAGTTTTTCTACTTTTTTCCCCCTTACATTTCACATCCTATTAATCACAAATTGTGTCCTCGCCCACCTCTTAAATGTTTTCCTAATCATTTTCATTTCTTATTGCATCACCATCTCTTCAGGTCACCTGTGTCATCTTTGTCTAGTCTGTTGGATTACCTTTTAACTTGTGTTCTTATCTCTAATTTCTTCCTTTTATAACCCATCCACTAAATTTTGGAATATGGAAATGAGTATATAACTCTGATGCTTAAAATTCAAGTTGTTTTTCATCACCTCAAGGTCACGGATGTTAGGTTATCCACAGTTGACTCTGAACTCTTGAACCAGCTTCCTTAGCACCCTTCCCAGCCATCCTTTCTGGTTGCCCTTTGTTACTAAGTCCCTTGATATTTCCCATGGTCTCTTATGCCTGCACCTTTACCTATATCTTATTAATCTCAAATGCTTTCCTTATGTCTGCCCCCCAAATACCTGTTTTTTCCCTCTAAACATCAGCTTAAATATCAGCTGTTTGAAGTATCTATTTTCAAATTAAAGCACTACCTCATATATACTCTTGGTAGAGTCAGAACTTTTCATAAATCCTGTGATTGTACCAATCATACTATATTATGAATATTTGATAAAGTTATCTATGCAAATTGAAATTCAGCCTGGAGGTCAGTGATTAATGCCAGAATATATGTTAAAAACAATAAATTTATGAAGAATGTAAGGTTTAATTTTTCCCTTGATGGAAGTAACTGAACCAGAAAAAAGAAAAGCCTTAACAACTAAGGTAAGTGTATACAAATGTGGATTTAGAGGAAACTTTCATGCTTTCTCTATGCAATAATGTATGTATAATAAAATTTTACACCATAAAATTATTAGCAAAATGTATCTAAAATACTTGCGTGTGTGTTAGTCTCTCAGTCATGTCCAATTCTTTGTGACCCCATAGACTGCAGGCCACTGGGCTCCTCTGTCCATGGAATTCTCCAGGCAAAAATACTGGAGTGGGTTGCCATGCCCTTCTCCAGGGGATCTTCCCAACCAAGAGACCGAACCCAAGTCTCCTACATTGCAGGCAGATTCTTTACCATCCGAGCCTCCTGGGAAACCCTGTTCTAAAATACCTAGAAGTCACCAAATGGTACTAATGTCTCAACATTTTAAATACTGTGTGAGATTTGTTGTGTCTTATAAGGAAAAAATTTTCTTATACAAATATGATAGATAAAATCTTCTAATTCACCAAGGCTAGTGGATTTACAAGTCTGCACTGGGTGCTGTACTTCATAGACAAAACTACATTTAATATTTTATAGGCTCTTTCAAATCTTTCTCCAAATCATGTTGTGCAATTTAGGTCTAGATTCAAAAATCCACTGCTGCTGCTGTGCAATCTAGACCTAAATTGCACAACATGATTTGGAGAAAGATTTTAAAGAGCCTATAAAATATTAAATTTAGTTTTGTCTATGAAGTAGAACACCCAGTATAGACTTGTTACTGCTTCTTTTGTCACTGAACCAGGTAATCCTATGAATCTATGAAAAATTATACTAAAAGTTAACAAAAGAAGACTTACATACTTTAAAGATTTTTTAAAAGACATTTTCATAACTTCTTGACAATTGTGCTAGAAACTCCTCTAGTTGTTTTTTAACCTTATAATTCAACAGTGCTTAACTAAAGTAAAGCTAAAGTAAATGAAATCTATCCTTGATTGATTTCCATTAGTTACCAGACATAAGTCTATTGAGAATACCCAGAGGTAGTCCCTATTGAGTGGTTTACATTTAGTGTCTTTGGAAGTAGCCACCTATTTTTCTTGGATTAGCTTCTCAGCTGCTTTAGGGAAAGGAAAAAATCTGAAGAAGAATCTCTAGCTTTATCATACCAAGTGCAGAGGAAAGAGAGTATAGCACTGAGTCAGGAGCCAGGATGGAAGCCAAAGGAATATGGGCCTGAGAAATTGTCCCTAAAGACATAATCTGCTATTAATCTGGGGCCACAGTTATGTGACTGTGGAAGGATAGAATGACTGAGAATGAGTGCCAGAGGGGAGGACAGTGAATTAACTTATCTCAATATTCCAGTATTCCTACCTCTGAGCTCTAAGACCCTGACAGATTAATAAATGTCAATAACAGTAAAAGTGGTTTAACAGTGATAGATTGTTTTGTACTTCCCAATCACTTGCATTTTTCTCTTTCTTGCTAAGTTGTATGAATTCAAACCTAAAGAAAAATCAGCAAATTACTTATTGAGTAGCTATTAATATTATGTGCTAAAGCATAACTGAATTCTCTTCTATTTAAGCTATGTATTTGTTTGTGATAAAAAAAAATGCCTGACAATTTAAAAATCGATTACTTTTCTTTTTTAAGTTTTTCAGTATTTTAGTTTCTTAGTATGTTTGGTATGATGTTTTATTTTCAATATTCTTAGCAAATCTTAATTATAACCTATTCTGATTATCCTGCTCCTGAACTGAATTACCTGTTTTATAAATAATGCAATCCTCTGAAAACAATCTAATTTTGCTAGCTATATTAGCAGAAACCTTGTTAACATGGAAGACAAATCTGTATACTCTAAATTAGAACTAAATAGAAGTAATGGTGCTGAATGGGGCGTATGATATTATGTGATATTATGTGAGAGTCTTTATTTTTATTGAAAACAATAGTTGTGAATGTGGGAAGCCTATTTACTTATCATCTTAGAGAAAATTAGAGAAAATCATCTGAGGATTAGAGAAAATTGGTGTAAGTCTATGGAAGAGAGGTGTTGTCAGGATCTCTGCATGGATTTTCTCAAGTGGGTGGTTTATTATTGCACATGGATGTGTGTATACACACAGAGAGAGAAATGCACGGATAGAAATAGCAGCGTTCTACTAGCATTTTTCATTTTTTCATAACTCCAAAATAAATATTGAGTATTTGCTTCCCCACAAGGTCTTAGAATCATGGAACCAAAGGGTTGGAAAATCTCCAGCTTGCCTTAATAAACTTCCAGTCATGTCCTCAAAAGCATATCATGATTCAAGCTCCTGTTCAAAGACTCATTAGCTTCTTGAACTTCTTATTCTAAACATACTCAGTTTATCTGACCTTTTATAGCTGCTGATTTTACAACTCATTCTACCACCCTTACCTCATTCTCTTTGCTCATGTTAGCTTTAGCTCCCCTAACACCAGCTTCAGCTTTTCTGACTATTGCTGCATCTCTGTGAGAAAAATTCCAACTGGTGCTTTGTCTTACATCCCTCATGGCTTAAGTCCCTGGATTCTCTTCTTCACAGAGAAAGGGGCATGTTGATGAAAAGGAAACTTGATAAAGCCTTGAATCCAGTGTGCATCCAATCCTTGAGTAATCTTCACAGCATCACTGACAAATGTTCATTCACCTTATATTTGAACTGTTCTGTGAGAAGGCGTGTATTTCCTCTCAGGGCTTTTCATACAGAGTAGAAATCTTTTAGATTATGGCTCAAAATCTAATTGCCAGACTCACACCAAAAAACCCCTAAACATTTCAATTCAATAATCCTCCTGTTTGTCCCTATTCTTTTGCTTCCAAGCTAAACATTTCTGATTTGTTCAAATATTTCCACATAAAGCATGCTTTTGTGTGTCTTTTCATTATCTTAGTAGCTCTCCTCTATACTTGTTCTATCTATCCATCTATATTAGTCTTCTTCTACATTTTATTTTTGAAAGAATTTTAAACACAGACAAGTTGAAAAAAACTATCAAGTTCACATATACCCTTCACCCAAGGACATATATGTACATACTTATATAACCATAGTACAATGTTCAAAACCAGGAAATTAACTATGAGAAAACACACTTAACTCCACTGCAAACATTCTTCAGATTTCACCAGTTTTCGTCATCTTTGGAGACAAGCGTGTGGCTTTATTAATGTGTGTCCATATACTAACATGATGTATGATATTTATTAGATGGAGCATACCTACTGTTCAAGGAAGACCTCCATCTTGGTCACTGTATTATTTCTTAATGTAGAGTTGGATTCTCTTTATTTTTCATTTAGTATTATTTTATCAGTTCAAGAGTGATGCTGATCTATTGTTTTTTTCCCCCTTTGGACCGCCTTTATTTGGTTTAGGTAATAGTGTCTGTGAATATGTGTCACACATGAAGTAATAATTGCATGCAATCTATCAGACAAGGCTGGCTAAATGTTGTTGACCTCATGAATTCCTGTGGGCGGCTTATCATTTTACTACCTCCAGTTATTCTGAAACTATTATTTCAATTATTTCTATCCTTTTGTTTTGCATCTTTGACATTAGGATTGCAAATAATACAGTCTCTAATATTTATGAAATTCAACTTCTATCAACCTAAGGTAGGATTAGGTTTGTTTTGCTTTCTTTTTTTTTTGGTCATAAATGAGAAAAAAAATGCTTCTAAAACTTGCAATTTTCTATGATACTCTCTCATTTAATTTAGACTGATATAACAGAATACCGTTGACTACTGGTGACTTGGAGAAGGAAATGGCAACCCACTCCAGTATTCTTGCCTGGAGAATCCCATGGACAGACGAGCCTGGTGGGCTAAGGTCCATGGGGTCGCAAAGAGTCGGACATGACTGAAGTGACTTAGCACACACTGGTGACTTAAGCAAGACATTTATTTCTCACAGTTCTGGAGGCTGCAGTTCCCCATCAGAGTGCCAACAGGGTCAGGTTCTCGGTGAGGGCCATCTCACTGGTCTTGCCCTCACATGGCCTTCCTTAGTGCATGTGGAGAGAAATTCTGTGTTTCCTCTTTATCTTTATAAGAGCATTAATCCCATCACAAAGCACCACTCTATGACCTAATCTAACAGTAATTATTTCCCAAAGGTGCCACTTCCAAATACATCACATTGGGAGATAGAGTTTCAACATACGAATTTGGGGGAAGGAGAGACACAAGCATTCAGTCTAAAGCTGGTCTTTTATAGTTTATCTAAATGTAAGTACAACCTGAAGTGAAAGATTAAGTATCTGTTTAGTTCCAGGAACTCCTTTTAGGGAAGATCACAAGTTGTGAAAAATAATAGAACATTAACTTCATCTATGTTGAAAGATGAAGAAATGTTTTCTTCTATATTCAGAAGCAATTAGATTTATTCTAGTATTATTCTCAGAGTTCAGTTCTGTTCAGTTCAGTTGCTCAGTCATGTCCGACTCTTTGCAACCCCATGGGCTGCAGCACGCCAGGCCTCCCTGTCCATCACCAACTCCCGGAGTTTACCCAGACTCATGTCCATTGAGTTGGTGATGCCATCTAACCATCTCATCCCCTGTCATCCCCTTCTCCTCTTGCCTTCAATCTTTCCCAACATCAGGGTCTTTTCCAATGAGTCATCTCTTCACATCAGGTGGCCAAAGTATGGGAGTTTCAGCTTCCACATCAGTCCTTCCAATGAACATTCAGGACTGATCTCCTTTAGGATGGACTGGTTGGATCTCCTTGCAGTCCAAGGGACTCTCAAGAGTCTTCTCCAACACCACAGTTCAAAAACATCAATTCTTCGGCGCTCAGCTTTCTTTATAGTCCAGCTCTCACATCCATACACGACCACAGGAAAAACTACAGCCTTGACTAGACGGACCTTTGTTGGCAAAGTAATGTCTCTGCTTTTTAATATGCTGTCTAGCTTGGTCATAACTTTTCTTCTAAGGAGTAAGCGTCTTTTTGTTTCATGGCTGCAGTCACCATCTGCAGTGATTTTGGAGCCCAGAAAAATAAAGTCAGCCACTGTTTCCACTGTTTCTCCATTCTCAGAGTAGTGTCAAATAAATATTTTTATTTATGATTATTTCAGTAGTATCAATAATATCTTTTTCCAAGTCTCAATACTCATTATAATAACAATATAATAATAGATAACTTCACCTATAACTTCATATGAAAGATATTGGTACATATTTTTCTACCTTTTTTCTGTGTATATTCTAATACTTGTATATGCACTTGGTCATACACACATACATGCACACTCGGAACAAAAACAGGAGTGTTCTATTTTGCAATCTCCTTTTTCAAGTACTTCTTTTTTTTTAAAGTCTTTTATTATTCTTACTGTTATTTTATTTATTTTTATCTTCTGGCCCTGCTGCCCGGCATGTGGGATCTTAGTTTCCCAACCAGGGATCAGACCTGTGCCCCCTGTATTGAAAGCACAGCCTTAACATCTGGACCACCAGGGAAGTCCCATGCAGTCTAATTTTTATTTATGGGACAATTTTGTATATTAGCATATATCAACCACATTTTGTACTACAATATTGTATGTATTTCACCCACCTTCTATTGGTAGACTTTTGAGCTATTTCCATTTTTTCTTTGTAACATTGTTGTAATTAACTTCCCTATATAGGTATCTTTGTATGCTTGTGTTATTGTTTGCCGTAGGATGAATTTTGAACAGTGGGATGACTCATTCAAAGAAGACATAAAATTTTGTACTTTAAAAGATAGTACTAAAGTGTTTTCCAAAAGTGACACACACAAAATATGACAGAGCCTGTTAACAGCACATTGTTGACAACTCTGGGCATTATAAAATATTTTTCAGTACTTGCCAACATGAGATACATATGTTTATATATACATGTAAGGATAGATATGTTTTATATGTTTATGCACATAGACGTTCTTATCTATCTATTCACCACTCAACAGGCTCTGGTGCTTTGGTTTAGTTGCTCAATTGTGTCTGACTTGTTGCAACTCATTGAGTTGCAGGCTCCTCTCTCCATGGGATTTTTCAGACAGGAATACTGGAATGGGTTACCATTTCCTTCTCCAGGGGACCTTCCCATTGAACCTGGGTCTCCTGCATTACACATGGATTAGTAACCAAGTGAGCCACTAGGGAAGCCCCTATGTTTTATTTATATATATATATATATATATATATATATATATACACACACACACACACACATGCACACATATACTTTAATAGCTTCATTTATTATGTATCAGATGTTATACTAAGTACATTTGTACATTTATATATCATTTGTATATTTATTTACCATTTTATTTATTTTATGACTTGTTTGTTCATCTCTCTCCATTAATTTTTCTGATTGTTCATGTTTTCCAATAATTTGAAGAGATGATTCTTTTTGTCTTGTTTTCTTTTTCAGTTTTTTGGAGGTGAGGTGCACTATATTAGGGCTATTAGCTTTTGTCTCCCTTGAATTTTTATTTCTCTATTAACACATCTATCTGTTTGTAAGGAAAATTTCCATTTTAATGTATGAGATAAGCTTTTGTGTGATATTAGACTGTTTCAGAGAATTATTTTAAGTGTTTTGTGTGCTAATTAAATTTTCCAAGTACAATAATAGTACAGTTAACATGTTGGGAACATTTAAAGTGATTTACTCAGGGTCACAATGGTGAAAACGTGTTGCCACAAGACTCTCAGTCTGTGTTCCTCCTAATTTATTAACTAGAGGCAGAATCAGGAAGAATAATGATTACTTTTTAATGCAGAGTGCTAGAAATTTAGGCATCGGAAATATCAAACTGAATAAAGCATTAGGAAAGAGGTAGTTGTAAAACTGCAGGAGATGGAGTTGTAATGAGAGATGCTTGTGAATTGCATTTCATCTTGCTTATTTCCTTTAAAAATTTTACATATAAAATGGAAGAGTTGATCAACTTTCATTTTCAGATGCTCTGTGTTACAGGGAATCTTGTAATGTATTAAAAACTCTCATTTGGAAGACTAAAAAAGCTCATACAACCACAAATGGTCAAGCCTGTATTAGTTCAGGAAACAAATCAATTATTTATAGAGGAAGTTTTGTTGACGTCTCTAAAAAGGAAATGCCCACAAATACAAACAATTTGTCCAACAGGATATTTGGTGACTAAAGGAAACTACTCCTGGCTCAAAAGAATATTTTGACAGTTGATTTTGGGATTGTATTTTCTAGCTTTTAGCTTTTCAAGAGCAAGGAATCTGCTTGCTGTTTTTGTCCTTAAAGTAACATTTTTTTACTGTAAAATTAATCATTGTTTTAGAAATTATGGAAAACTTAGAAAATGTAATTTTAAAAAGTCAGATCATTCCTGTCATTCAAATATTAGCACTTCTAGTTGTGTGTGTGTTTCTCTAATTTATAGATTTTTGTTTTTTTAATGTAAAATTGAGGTCACACAGTTTTATCTCCTTATTTCACTTAATATTACATCGTTAGCTTTTCCCATGCCATTGGTATAGAGTGTTAGTCACTCAGTCATATCCAACTCTTTGTGACCCCATGGACTGTAGCCCACCAGGCTCCCCTATCCATGGGATTCTCCAGGCATGAATACTGGAGTGGGTTGCCATTTCCTTCTCCAGCCATTCGTATACCTCCACACTTTAATGGCCTCACACAATATTTGTCTCAAGATAGACTTTATCATAGTGCATTTTCCATTCTCCAGCACTGGGCATTTAAGTTCTTTCCTTCCCTCATTTTTAATATTTAAAAGATCTGCAGTAAGTGTGCTGTGTCACATTTCTACATCACAACCTGTGGCGGATTCATTTCGATATTTGGCAAAACTAATACAATATTGTAAAGTTTAAAAATAAAATAAAATTTAAAATAAAATAAAAAGAAAAGAATTGAAATTACTGGATTTAAAAATATGAAAATTTTAGAAATATTGCCAAACAGTCATCCAGAAAGGTTGAAAATTTAATCTTAATGATATTTCTGGAGAATACCAGTCTCCCAACGACAGTGCTAGTCTTGATTATGATGAGCTTTATGGTTTTGATAGGTAAACGCAGTTCATTAAACTTTTCCAGAGAAACAGAACCAATAGGGTATAGACAGGTGATAGATAAAGAAAGAAAGAAATTTACTGCTAGGAATTGACTCATGACATTACAGAGGATAGCAGTTACCAACATCTGCTGGCAAAGTCAGCAAGTTGGAGACCTAGGAGAGTTCATCGTGTAATTCCACTTCAGAGGCCGGCAGGCTTGAAACCTCAGAAGAGGTGGTGTTTCAGTTGGTGTCTGAAGGCAGGAAAAAAGCCAGTGTCCCAGTTCAAAGACCGTCAGGTAGGAAGAATTCTCATAAGGGAAAACACTCTACTTTACTCTGTTTATCTACCAATTTAAATACTAATCTCATCCAGAAACACCCTCATAAACACAGGCAGAATAATATTTGACCAAATATCTGGGCAACCCATGGCCCAGTCAAGTTGATGAATAAAATTAGCCATCACATGCAGTGATTTATTATTGTTTCTGTTGCTGGTTCTTTAATGAAACCAGAGTTTGAATACATTTTTATATAGTTGACCATTCTTACTTCTCTTATAAATTGTTCATGTTCTTTGTTTTTCTGTTTTTTTTTTTTTTTCGTGGATTTGTGAGAGCTTTGTTCCTATTAAAGATATTATCCTCTATAGTATTTGATGAAATATTTGTCACAACGTCATGTGATTTACATTTTTAATTTGTAGTAAAACCTATTTTCTTGAAATATGCATCTTGTATGCTTAGAAAAGTTGTGTGTTCTTTCAACATGAATATTTATTTCTTCCTTAATTTCAGAAAATTTTTCTTCAGTTGCATCCTAATGCCTCTCTGTTTCTTTCCATTTAGGGAGGTTCTTTATTTCCTAAATACCACCTAACTTACTGGATCCTCGTATCTCCCATATATCCATTATATTCTCCCTAATTTCTTTTCCCTTTGTTTTTTGGTCTCAAATATTTTCCACTTTTTGATAATTTAGTTGCTTGCTATATTTTTTATTTCTTTTTCTCTTAAATAATTTATTATTTTTGCCAGATATTATTTTTCACACCAGAACTCTGGAAATAATTTATTATCATCTAACATTTTATATTACAGAAATTAGCCTGATACTGTTTTCCATTCAGGTAAACTTATTCTTCACCTTGGATGCTTATAGGTGTTTAACATTTTTATTTCTGTAATGTAAAAATTGGGGCTGAATAGATATATAGTTATAACTATTTTTCTCCTTTAAATGTGTTACTTGGATTCTTAACTCCACAGACATAGTGTGCTCTGCTTCTCTGAGTTGTCCAATCATATGTATTTTCTTTGCTATTTTCCCATTGTTTTAGAATCAGAGATACCACAGTATTATGAGTACGGATCACTGTACCTTGTCTTCTGTGGTCACAAGAACCACACTTTCTTCCTTGTTTTCAGTTCTCTGACTTTTTCCCGTGCATTCTGCCACAGCTTCTCGCGTTTGAAGGCCCTGTCAGTTGAGTCAGCTGAAGCCAGTGGAGTTTCAGCTTTGTCATTCTGCTCATCACGGCTTCCAAGGCAGATTTCAGTTGTTACATATTTTCCCCATTGCTTTTGTTTCTTTGACAGTTCCTTCAGACAGCATTCTTCTGGGCCTTATTTTACTTCTTTCCTTAGGCTTTGCCTTCCTTCTTAATTCTACTTAAGTTCTAAGCAAGTTAAAAAAAATTTTTTTCTGGCCTCTTAGTAATTTTCAAAATCAGTATCTTTTTAAAGAGGCTTCACTGTTTCTCCTTATGTATCCTGTATTGATGCTTCAAAAATTATTTACTCATCCTGGAATGAGATTTCCCTGGAGCCTTGGGTTGTCCAATACATGAAGCTGTGAAGGTTTGCTCTGCTTGCTTTGTTCTTAGTTAGAATTTTCTTTTTAAATATAGAGACTGATTTAAGGTCCATGTACATACTAACATCCCAATTAACAATAATGTGTAGCATATATCCACTGCAGGCCTATGGGATAGCATGGCATTTTCATCTACCTACATAGCCTAGTTGTCTGCCACTTAAGTGAATAGAATACATGAAAAATGTCAGCCCCCAATAGGCATTGTTATGAAGGTTTTTCCTGTCTCTATACCTATGAAATATATCTCTCCTAGGAATCATACTTCTCAGACTACCACACCCAATACAGTCCCCATTATTTCTATTGCTGCTGTAGATTTGATGAACTGCAGGCTTGGAAATAATGGCTGAAGGTCATTAGTATCAACTGGATTGGTGGACTGATGGCAGGAGGAAAAGAACTCTGGCTATCTTAAGAGGAAATTCTGTGAGATGCTTAGCTTGCTAGTGATAGAGACCCTGGCTCTTATTAGCTAAATTAATGCCACATAGCTCATGGCGTGGATAACTTGTTTCTTTAAGTTACAGAGAAATTAAGGTGCAAAGCCTGAAAAAATTATGGATAGTGCAGCTGGGATTAAGCCCAGTGGGTCTACTTATCCATGACTCCATAGCTGCTCTCTCCTATTGGAAACCCTGTTCTGCTTAAAAGAGAGTAACTGAGGATATTTTATATTGAATACCTGATAATTTCTCAGAAGGTAGAGGAAGCAGTAAGGCAAACGTGACATAATTCTGTTCAGTTCGAGAAACAGAAACAATAAGATCCAGCAGATACCAACCTTTGCCAGATGGAGCCCTTGATAAACAGAGAAGGAAAGCCTGAACATAATTAGATATGTGTGCACACTAAAATTTAGGAAGCTCAATTTTGAAACACTCAGACAAAAATTAGATAATATTTCATGACCAGACTCTGAATGGAAATACAGTATTAGAGGAATTAAAGTTTTAAAAATGGAATGGTTCCCATAATTTTAAAGGGGAAAAAGGGAAAGAGAGTCATCACAATCAATAGGGTGTGTGTGTTCTTTCTGGTGGACTCAGATGCAACATTGACAAGCATAGTGAAAGAAAGTAGGAAAGCATCATTAATAGAAAAAGAATGGCCAGTGTAAGAAAAAGGGAAGCTTAAACCTCGGATGACATGAGACTTGAGAAAAAAATGATAAAATGACGACTGGAGGGAGAGAGGGGCCATTTACAGTTATTGTTCTGGTTAAAGATACACTCAGCAGTGGGGAAAACATCTACTATAGGAAAGCATTTAATATTATAAAAAGAAAACATGGTTAAGGTGGTTTGGTTTTATCTTTCTCTGTCAAGTAGAATCTCTGCTGCTGCTGCTAAGTCACTTCAGTCGTGTCCGACTCTGTGTGACCCCATAGACGGCAGCCCACCAGGCTGCCCCGTCCCTGGGATTCTCCAGGCAAGAACACTGGAGTGGGTTGCCATTTCCTTCTCCAATGCATGAAAGTGAAAAGTGAAAGTGAAGTCACTCAGTCTTGTCCGACTCTAAGCAACCCCATGGACTACAGCCTACCAGGCTCCTCTGTCCATGGGATTTTCTAGGCAAGAGTACTGGAGTAGGGTGCCATTGCCTTCTCTGAGAAAGAATCTCTAGAGGGAGAAAAGAAGTCTACTGGTAAAAGACTTGAAACCCCAAAGAAGTGAACTGATTGTAAGAGCACCAAAGTGTTCTAAAAAAACTTCACATTTCTCTTCCTGCATTGATGATGGTATTCAAATACAAGAGAATTACTCAGCGGACACTGAGTGATACAGGACAGTTAGGTAACAGAAAACAAATGGAGAACATGCAGGTATTTCCCCCAGTTTCATAAATTGCACTCTCCATCTTCCTGGTCCTGAAAAAAGTTACCAAAATATCTTTTCTGTTTTTTTTTTTCATTTTAAATCACTCTTTTTATTATTTTACACAGATAAAATTTCTTAAGTCTAGGTAGACAAATCAACCTCAGATACTTATATTTTGCTTCCTATTTAAAAAGTCTATATAGCTAGTTGATTTTTATCTGATTACAGTCATCATACTTTTCAAGAAAAGGGTTTAAGCACCATATTGCCAGTAATCAGTAATTGTGTGTTCTTCACTTTAATGAGAATATCACTAGATTTTCATCATTAAGCATAATTGCTGCTTGGTGATACATGAATGAAAACACTCAAACATAAATATACACATTCCTTTATCAGACTGGAATGTTCAACTCTACTCATTACGCACTAAAATTTTAACTGGGTTCATGGCTAAAATTCAGGGGGTTTCTCCTTTCCACCATCCTATTTTTTTTTTCTTTTTGACAGAAATAAAACTAGAGGAATTTCTTACCTTCAGATAAGTATTTCTTCAAAACATCTTCCTAAACTGATTCCTTAGGAGCACTTAGAAAACAGAAAGTGGAGATAAACTGTTTATACTCTTAGACCAGTTGCCTTTATAAGGATGTGTCTATATATCAGGAGAATGCGATAAACATTGTCAACTATGACATATATTCCTATTATTTTGTAAGGACCTGATAGTAAAATATGGACTGGATATGGTTAAGTTGTTTTATGCCTGCTTAAATAAATGTGTCTGAAGGGTATTGATTTAATAATTTGCTTTGATTCTGAAGTTAAAGTGAAATTCAAAAAACAGCCTGTCGGGAGAAGAATGGCCATGATGGTTAGGAGGATGTCAGGCGACATTATGTAGGGGGTTATGAATAGAAGCAGGGCCTTGTTATGAAAGAAAAGTCTTAGGGGACACAATAGAGCTTTCTTCAAATATGTGGAGAGCTGACATACCAAAAAGGGAGACCAGGAGAGTCAAGCTTTGATGGAAAGCTAATTAAATGACCTCTAAAGTTCTTCTGTTCTCAATGGTTTATAATTTGATTCTTTTTCATAAACCTGAAATACTGATTTGGTTTCTTTAATTGCTTTTAAATATAACACACTGCATTCAACCCTACACTAAAAAGCAGAATTCATTTTAAACTTAAAGCTTATCTATGTGCTAGTTTTAGAATAAATGTTCAGTTAATACTCAGTAAATAAATTTGGCTGGCTGATTTACTTTAAGATTCTTTTTGTTGCTAAAAGGTCACTCAGGATATAATTCATAACCCCAAAATTGACATCTCTATGGGGAAAAAGACATGCCAAGATACTTATAAAAGAGCAATTTAGCAGTAATTTTTTAAAAGTCTATTTTTAAAGCATTCAGAACTTTCTTTTATTGAAGCTTCTTATTTTTTATTGGGGAAGAGCCGATTAACAACGTTTTGGCAGTTGTAGCTGAACAGTGAAGGGACTCAACCATGCATACACAGGAACACATACAAAACTTTTTAAGGCAACAGTTCCAACTCGTTTGCCGCTAATATTTATATTGTGAAAATCTGCTTATGCTGCATTCTCCAACTAATTATCAGCCATATGATTTCTCTGGGTGCTCAGGCAAGAATATTTGGCAGCTTCCTCTCACCTACTTTCCACATCCTCTTAGTCACAGGGCTATCGATCCTTTTGATAACACTTGAGACCTGTTCCCTCCTGTCCTTTTCTGTTTCATAGATCTAATTCAAGTCCCTGTAGTCCTGGACAAAGCCTATTGCAATAGCTTCACAGTCAGTTATCATATTATTTACTCCCCAGTTTAATCCTTTCCTTGTACTGTCACCGAGTTCATTCTAAAACAAGATCTGCTTAAAACCCTTCAACAACTCTCTGGAAATAAAATTCAAACTCCTGTAAACAGCAGGCAGCACCATTAATGCATTGGCCCCAACTTATAATGTTTTTCAGCCGTTCTTACCCACTTGTGTATGCTAAGCCCTGGATCTATACTTTTCAAACTAGAAAACTAATAAAATGCCCCAGAGTTGTAGACAGAGCCTCAGGGTAGACATGGTGTATCTTCCTGCAGTTTAATTTGTTTTTAAAAAGATACAATAGCTTAGTTGATAAATAAAATACTAGTTTTATACTAAATGTAAGAGTATGCCCTGTGACATTTGAGTAGGAACACAGGCATGTGGCCTTATAGGGGCAGATCCAGATTTCAGGCCAACTGTGGAGAGACTGAGATCACTGGTTGTTGCCAGGGACTGGGGAAGGGAGGAGCATCAAGGGGCACAGAGGATCTGTTTAGCCTAGTGAAATATTCTGTATTATACTACAGTGATGGAGATTTCATTGTACATTTGTCCAAACCTGTAAAATGCACAACACCAAGAATGAGTTGCAATGTAAACTGTGGACTTCGGGTGATTATGATGTGTCAGTGTAGGTTTATCAGTTGTAATCCGTGGGCCACTCCTATGCAGGAGGCTATGTGTGTGTAAGGGCAGGAGATGTGGGAGATCTCAGGACCTTACCCTCAGTTTTGCTGTGAAGCTAAAACTGCTCTAAAAACTATGAAGTCTTAGTAAAAAAAAAAACAAAACCAACTTTATATATATATATATATATATATATATGTAAGTATATAGAGCATCATCTTATTCATTGGATATATTTCTGACAGAAGAGAAACAGAGGTCTGATAATAATCTGAAGCATTTTCCACAGGCCACCTTTCGAGAGTGTACATTTTAAACCTGTTCCTCCTCCATGCTCTTCTAAGGCTGGACTCAATTGCATGTTTTCATATTTGAGTATAATCCCTGACCCTACATGTCCTCATCACTGATGCCGAGTGAGGTGGTACAATGGGTGATGTCGAACAATCAGTTCAGTTCAGTTCAGTTGCTCAGTCGTGTCCGACTCTTTGCAACCCCATGAACCACAGCACACCGGGCCTCCCTGCATCACCAACTCCTGAAGCTTACTCAAACTCATGTCCGTCGAGTCAGTGATACCATCCAACCATCTCATCCTCTGTCATCCCCTTCTCCTCCTGCCCTCAATCTTTCCCAGCATCAGGGTCTTTTCCAATGAGTCAGCTCTTTGCATCAGGTGGCCAAGTATTGGAGTTTCAGCTTCAACATCAGTCCTTCCAATGAACATCCAGGACTGATCTCCTTTAGGATTGACTGGATCTCCTTGCAGTTCAAGGGACCCTCAAGAGTTTTCTCCAACACCACAGTTCAAAAGCATCAATTCTTCGGCTCTCAGCTTTCTTTATAGTCCAACTCTCACACCCATACATGACTACTGGAAAAACCATAGCCTTGACTAGACGGACCTTTGTCAGCAAAGTATTGTCTCTGCTTTTTAATATGCTGTCTAGCTTGGTCATAACTTTCTTTCCAAGGAGTGTCTTTTAATTTCATGGCTGCAGTCACCATGTGCAGTGATTTTAGTGATATCTAACAATATGTCATGATAAATGGAAATGACTCTAAGCCACGTGAATATATCCCACAGATGCCAGCAGAATTGATCCCCTCTGAATTTCCCCTTAGCCACACTGCCAGTCATTCCACCATCACCTAACGCAAGAGGCAGTGTGACAGAAGAGAAGTTGGGATTGAAAAGACAGCAGTCTTAATTGATTTCAATGAAAATATCTTAGTTTTATAAATTTTGCAAAAACTCATGCCCAGGTGAACATATTTCTGGGGCCACTCCCAAACCCCTGAAAAGGGTGTATTCAAGTGAGTGGCCCTGAAGCTCAAACTTCATTCACCAGGTACATCCACCTCTAGTTCATTTTAAGAAAGACCACAGTCTACTGATACCTGGTCATATATATATTGGGAGTCCAGGGGATGATGCGAAAGCATGTCCCTCCAGTGTAGCTTAGAACATTCCAAGAAGCTTTCTCTCCTTGATCTCTCTACTTCCTTTTGTCTCGTTGGCCCTGCTCCATCTTGCTGCTGTGTCTTTTCCCATTTCTCTCTCCATCCTGGGAGATTAGTCTCCTTGCACCCTCAGAGCATAGCATATACAAGAAATACAATTGCTTCTCTTGGTAATACTGATTTTCCTTCATGCCTTTAAATACTTGATATACTGAAAGACCTTTCCCTCCCTCATGGCGAGGTTGAGATGGAACAAAGAAGATGAAGACAAGTGAAAGTGAAAATACATACAGATAATGGAAAGTTCTGATAAATTTTTGCAGCCAAACAGAAGAAGACATTTCTCTAGGCAGTGAGTCTTTTCAAACTGCAACTTCAGTTCACCAGAATAACCCATTCATCCTTTGCCATTAATGATTATATGTGGTGAAGTCTAAGAAGCATTGCCCTTGACATATTCAATTATTTGGCCTTTCCAAAACATGCCAAGGCATTTCATGCTTTACCCTTTGTTCTTTTTTGGAAGCGCATTTCCCTTCTTCTCTGCTAGTGAACTTTGGCTCAATGATTAAGGTCTAGTCAAAGGTTGTTTACTCTGTGAGACCTTCTAAGAACACTTCAAGCACAGTTCATTGTGTTGCTTTCTTTTCCTGTCACATCTTTAACTCCTGTTTTCTCACTTACAAGACAAGTCTTACAGTTAAGTATTTACCTGTCTCCCAATTAGGTCATAATTTTTATGAAGACAAGGTCTTATTATTCTTTGTAATACTGGAACCCACCCTTCCAGGATCGGGCTGGTTAATGTTTAAAGTGCCTCATGGGAGCAGAACACGACTGATCTGCAGCCTTAGTTTCTAGGTTGTAATTGCTCCCACCATGGCTAGGTTCAAGCTACCAGTGTGACTGCCCTGAAACGAGAGGTGGGAAGAGATGCATAATAGCATCCCATTATATAATATTTCTACCTGCACGTATATAATAGGTATATGGGTAATAATAAAATGTAGTCAAATATTGCGTTGACCTAGAACTTTGTTCGGGTTTTTCTGTACGATGTTACAGAAAAATCCAAATGTACTTTTTGTCCAACCCACTAATTAGAAGTTTTGAGTTGGTGATGGACAGGGAGGCCTGGTGTGCTGCAGTCCATGGGGTCGCAAAGAGTCGGACACGACTGAGCAACTGAACTGAAGTTTTAAGTATTTATTGCTTTTGCTTTTAATATAGTTAACTGTAAGCGTGTATAATTTCATTTTTAATAAAGCTCTATTTGACAATTGGTTCACAAAAATTCTTAACAATTTAATAGTCTGTTCTCATGAGCTTGTACAAGCAGCATCAGCACAGCACTGTTTGTAGCTCCTTAGAAACAAATGTTGATGAATCATAGTGATCATTTTCAGAGGATTCTAGTAGAAAATCATGTTGAAAGTGGAGTAGGGACACTGATGTTTCCCCCAAGTCGATAATGATGTTGTTGTTGTTCTGTCACTAAGTTGTGTCTGACTCTGTGACCCCATGAACTGCCGCTCGCCAGGCTTCCCTGTCCTTCACTATCTCCAGGAGCTTGCTCAAACTCATGTCCGTTGAGTCGGTGATGCCATCCAACCATCTCATCCTCTGTTGCCCCCCTCTCCTGCCTTCAATCTTTCCCGAGATCAGAGTCTTTTCCAGTGAGTCAACTCTTTGCATCAGGTGGCCAAATTATTGGAGTTTCAGCTTCAGCACCAGCCCTAACAAAGAATATTCAGGGTTGATTTCCTTTAGGATTGACTGGTTTGATCTCCTTGCTGTCCACGGGACTCTCAAGAGTCTTCTCCAGCATCACAGTTTGAAAGTATCAATTTTTCAGCACTCAACCTTTTTTATGGTCCAATTTTTACATCCATACATGACTACTGGAAAAGCCATAATTTTGCCTATATGGACCTTTTAGCCTCATAATCTGTTGTGTTTGTATGTGACTTGCTATTTTTTCAATTCATAAAAGTCTTCCAAATGTGTAGTCCAGAGGGGCTGATCACAGAGTAAATAATGTAAAGACTTACATTTCCTAAGTTTCCTCCAAGGGTAACTTTTCCCCTTGTGTAGAAGTGAGATGAAAGGAGGCATGTATGACCTTCCACTCTCAGAATCTCTGGAAAATGATCTTTCATCAAGGAAATGATGGGGAGAGTAGATGTGGTATCCAGAACTGTCAGTGTTTCCCCTGATAAGGTTTTACTAGCCCAGCATTGTAAACCTGCCACGTGTCCTCAGATTCTAGGTACCTCTAGGTTCTCTTGGACAGAACTGAAACAAGACAAGGAGAATCATACAGTCCTGGCAGCTTCCAAGAATGACTTACTGCTGATTTCCCTTGACGTGAAATAAGATATTCCTGGAAGATTTCAGAATGATTTTTTTTTTACATCCAGATGTTCACACCTCTGATGTTTGCTTTGCTCAGTCTCAGTGGTGTCCGACTCTTTGAGACCCCATGGACTGTAGCCTGCCAGGCTCCTCTGTCCATGGAATTTTCCAGGCAAGAATACTGGAGTGGATTGCCAGATGTTTGTTTTGTCATACAATAAATATCTGTCTGTGACAGATAATTAGAACCAAATAATGAAAAATAATTGCAAATTTTCTTTTGCTAAAGCTGTAACTTTTGAGTATGATTTTAATAAAAAGAATCCCACTTAAGTTTTCTTTTTCCACTTTGCAATGGTGAGAGGCAAATCAGTCGGCATAAACTAAAGTTATTTAATATGTATTAAGTTGTGCTGTAATGCCTATGGCACTAAATTCAGTGGATTTCAGAATACTCTGTCATAGCTCTTCAGGTATTTGGAGTGAAGGAGGACGAGAGACTAAAAGCATCAGAAAATTAAGGCCGTATATTTAAGTTATGTTTCAGTAATTTAAAGATAGTTATATGAATTATAAGTATATATTTCATGTGTCTCTAAAACACTGACATTTGCTTTTATTTCTGACTTCCATTAAGGTGTTACAGAAACAAAGGGACATGAACTGGATCAGGGCCACTCTAGTAATCCTGCCATCATCTTAGCATCTCGTTCACAAAAATTTGTCTATGGTAGGTCACAAACAAAATAGTCTTTAAATGCAAGTTAGTGAAAGCTGGCTGGGGTGAGACATAGATGTTAGCAGGGGTACCCAATGAATGGGAATGTTTAAAAGCTAAATTCAGCATGACACATGGGCTTCCTAAGTAATGAATAATGATCTCATTCAGTGTTTCTGAGAAGCGGTATTTTCATACGAAGTTCCTAGGGTGGATCAAAGAAACACCTAAATACGAGAACATCTGTCCATCTTCTAAAAGAGGAGGAAATGCCTGAGTGAACACAAAGACTGAGTTAAAACGCCGATCTTGTTTTCAGAGACCAGATAATCTCTGAGGCACTTTCCATTGACTCTTGTTTGCCCTTGTACAGACATAGTCACGAATAGTAAGTCATTTTTTTGCCTCTGAGTTCTAAAATATTTGGATATAGGAAAATCAGTGTTCACAGTTGTTCAGATGGATTTTTGATGGGGCAAAAATAAACTGAGAAAATTTAGGTCAAAGATATTTTGTTATTAAAACCCCTGGAGAATGAACATCTAAGTGATAGTCACTCCATAATATAAAGAAACTCTGCCTAACTTATCTGAAAATGCCTGGCTAAATAACTTTGGTAATACTTGCATTAGAAACCTGAAAATCTAGTTTTGTCTCCTAGAAATCACTTTTCATTCAACTGAAATATATCAATTTTAATTTCTAGAAAAACTTCTGAAAGTTTTGAAATGTTCAGTATGCATTAGACAAAGTAATGATTCTCAGTTTACTAAGTTCTGTATCATAATAATTGACTTCTCTGTTTCCCAATAGATAGTAAATTCCCTGCAAATAAAATCCATACATTACTTGACTTTAGGTTCTCAGCATAGCGCAGAATTAAGCTATTTGATAAATGAATAATTTCTTGGAGAGAGCAACACACTGAATTCAGTTTATATTGCAAATGTTAACATGCATAGAACAAGTCTGTACAGTGGACAGCAAACCACTAATATTTGTTTTCTCTAGGGAAGGAAATGGGGAAATGGTCAGGAGGCCTTGACTTTCTGCTTTGGATTATTCTGATTGTGTTTATCACAGACTTGCTCTACTGTTTTCATATTAATAATGTTTAAGACCAAGAATATATGGCACCTAAAAGGTTTGTAGAAGGGAAAACTTCACAACTATCTAACAACTCTCCTACATTTATATTGGCATCTTCACAAACTTCTGTTACTATTTATTTTGTTTCTAAAGGAAGAAAATTTTTATTTGAGATTATTAACATGTCTGTTGTAGTTCCTTTCTGGTTTCTTGGATTCAGCTTATTTTCATAGATCTGTATCCTCTTCCTTTTCTTCCAGTTTCCTCATTTAGTCATCGTCACATTAGCAAGTGGCAAAAAAAACACTAGCCTAAATCCTAGGAGATTTCACTCTACGTTTTCCTCATTCTTTTAGAACACTATTAACTTTAAAATATTTACTTTTATGGACTCTTTATATGTATTAGTATATTAGCATATTGTATAATACACAGCATTACTCAGGGCTTCCCAGATGGTGCTAGTGGTAAAGAACCTACCTGCCAATGCAGGAGACATAAGAGACTCAGGTTTGATCCCTGGCTCGGGAAAATCCCCTGGAGAAGGGCATGGCAACCCACTCCAGTATTCTTGCCTGGAGAATCCCATGGACAGAGGAGCCTCGTGGGCTACAATCCACAGGGTCGCAAAGAGCTGGACACGACTGAAGTGTCTGAGCACACATACATGCAAAGCATTACCCATCTATAAAACCAGAATACGATGAATTTTAAATTTCTCTATTCTTCCTCTTACTATCTCCTTATCATTGTCAATTTATCTTTTAATAACATGGTTTATGTTTTCCTTTTACAAAGGCTTTTATTGATTAGATTTAGTAAGGCAAGAAAAAAACGTGGTGCTAGAAAGACATTGTTTCACACCTAATAAAAGCTACTTTATTAGCTTCAAATGGCATTCCATTGATAATAGTAGCAATTAGCTGATCTATCCATTTAAGCTAACGCACTTTCCTTCTTGGGAAATGAGCCATGATTTCCTTCAATTCTGAGACTTCTCCCAGGTATCTGAACTTACCTTGACTCCATTCCCCGCCTCCATTCTTCACAGCAAATAAAATCTCCCCTTCTTTTCAATTCTTCCTTTGCAGAACATCTCACATCTGACCTTTCTTTCCATACCCACCGTGCTTAGTCATTCAGCCGTGACTCTATGTGACCCCATGGACTGTAGCCTGCCAGGCTCCTCTGTCCATGGGGATTCTTCAGCTAGAATACTGGAGTGGGTTGCCATGCCCTCCTCCAGGGGATCTTCCCCACCCAGGGATCAAACCCAGGTCTCCCAAATTGCAGGCAAATTCTTTACTGTCTGAACCACCAGGGAAACCCTCCATCCCACTGCTACCACTTAAATCTATGATCTAAAATTCTGAAGTAAAATCAACCTCAATAGCTTACTGGTAGCCCTCAGTCTCTCTTTACATGGGGGTCAGGTTGGTCTGTCTTCCCCTGCTGCCATCCTTCTCGTGACTGGTTTCCTACTTAGGCTTAAATAAAATTTGATTTCCCTTTGCCCAACTTTCAGTGTCCCTGGACACCGTTTCAGCTTGGTCTGTAACTGTTAGACATTCCATTTGTTCCAGTCTAGTTGCAATCCTTGTTATTCCCCTTCGAATAACTGACTCCTTTCTCCACCCCTTTGCTTATACCATTTGTTTTAGTGAATCGCCTTCAGTCTTCCTTTCCTACTTCTCTGTTAAAATACATGCTTTGGGGTTAAGTTCCATGGCTTGCTAGAAGCCTTGCTTCATTTTCATCATAGGCAGACTCTTGTGAATAGCTTCGTATTTATATAAATACTCTTTATGGCACTTATCACATATCTTCTTGTATCAATTATGTAATTTTTTCTCTCCTTATTAATTTACTCACCTATTATGTGTCAAGTCGTGTGCTGACAAGAAACCATTACTCCTTGCCTAATAAATGTTAAAGATAAAGTATATTCACAGATGATGAAAATATGTTTAACACTGAGATGGCCCAAATATACATCTATTTGTAAATTTTAATCAGCCTTTTATTGACTGATTTGGGCCATCCTTTGCCTTTAGAACAACAAAATATATTCTATTCATTCAGCAAAGATTTACTGATTATCTGTTTGGACTCAGGCATTATGTGGTGGGAATTTCTTCAGAAATTATTAAAACCTGGAGAGTTGTTGCCCTTATGTCATCCAGTCACTGTCTCAGTTCTCAGCCCTTGCAAGTTTCACACAGAAATGCAGATAGGTCCAGACTTGTGACCCAGGTCTCTTTTTTGAACTCTGTTTCTATCTGAATTTCCTTAAACTGACTGTTGATTAAAGGAGAGAAAACCTTGGGACTTTGAAGGAAGGGGAAATGCTGCCCAGTATTCTCTAAAAACTATTCTGTGTCCTTTGGCTTCTTTAGTTGAGAAGTAGACATCAGTCCCATAAGCTTGCCAAAGGCAAGGTTGATGGATTTTAGGTATCCTGTGGCAAATGATATTAAGGATAAGAAATTACTCTCACTCCACTTTGAGTAGATGACTGAGTAAAGTTAAGATGGAGTAAAAGACAATGTGACCAGAGGGGAAAAACCATTTAATTAATATCACTTATCACAATATAGTATCACTTATCAATCAATATAATGAAATTGTTAATAGAAACAAAAATATAATTATTACCTGTTCAAAAGAAGAGACTGATGCATCAAACACTGGAAGACAGTGTAAAACAAATCTGTTTCACTGAAAGTATTCATAATCAGATCTTCCCAGTTTTTATCAAGCACATGCTAGGTTTTCCATATTTATTTACAAAAAGAAAGCAACAGCCAGAGACCCAATAAAGAATCTCCTCCTGAAAGAGGAAGGAAAACGTTTTCTGTAAGCCTCTGAACATCACCATGCCCTACTGACCTTGTCTGTTTGAAGAGCTGGTGTCCGGCAGGAGGTCCCAGTGGGCTTCCTGGGTTGCAGTGTCATACTCTGCCAGCTCTCCCTGCCCTTAACTAGGATGCTTGGAGTTAATTGAAGCTCCAGACAGCTCTGGTAGCCAGCTGGGTTTCTCAAACAGTTCCCTCTGCTGTCCGAGAGCCTGGACAGAGATTCATGCGAGATGCCATCAGTAAACTTGATATGGGAGATTTACATAGTTGGTGGGACAGAGTTTTTGACAGAGCGTCTTCGAGAGAGGTGTTGATAGAAAAGTTGAGATTCATGTTACTCAACATCTTGACCTCAAACTGTTTGTTTTGGGTTTTGAGGTGTGAAAGTCAACTTTTGCCCTTGTAAAAGGTAACAGACATGCTAAGTCTTGCATCTCATGTTTGCTTTAAATCAGCTAATAGAAAAAAAAATATACATTCATGCAAATAAATTAAGAAGTGAGTCTGATGTCCTTTTATGTAATATTCCCATTGATACTCATTTCCAAAAGCTGTGTTCTAAAGTACACTGGTACTGATTCAATAAAAGTCCCAACATATGAAACATGATTATAGTACTCAGAATTCATGTTAATAACAAAGGCAGAAACTCAGCGCTGCCTGGAAGGACATAAACCTTAACGATTATATATGTTGATCGATGTGCTGTTTTTGAATGGCTTTAAGCATTGCTGACTCCAGGGGTTTAAGGTATCGTAGCACTGTGACTTCCACCATCCAGGGGCTGAACCCATGTCAACAACAATCAGTCTTTCAGTCATTTTATTTCTGTAAGGTCTTTCTCTCAAAGTGATAGCTGGTGGCTTCAGACTAGATGAAAGAGGTTTTTTTCTTTTCAAGAGTTCTAGCAGAAGTCCTAAACGTGAGTCTTATTGGCTTCATGAAGTCAGTGTCCAGCTCTGAACTTACCCCTGCGGATAGGGGAGCAGATGACACTAATTGGCCAGGTCATAGGCCCATTCTTAGAGAAGGAAGATGACGTCAGCTATGAACAAATCACATGGATCTCAAAGGAAATGCTGAAGTGCTGTTACCAGTAGAAGAAGAAATAAATGCTGAGCAGGCAACTAGCAACTGTGTCTATTACATAGGTATCAATACATCATAAGTAATAGTATGTAAAAATCTTTAGGAAATTAGTCATAGGACTAGGAAATGTAAGAGAAGTAGCGGTGTGCTTTTTGATATCCACTCTTCTGATTGGATTGCTATCTACTTTGATCTGGTGTAGATGACCTTTCTTAGCTAGAATACTTTTAATCACCTCTTCTTCCCTTAAACTGTTGAATAGGCATGTTGCTCTTTAGTGTAAAATGAAAGCTCCTTAAGATTGCTCTTTGTACTCTTGTCTAATGGTAATAGATGGTAATAGCTTGACCATTGCTATGTCTCATTAATGTACTTAGTTTTTATCTCATTTTCTGAGGAAACACTGGAAATGATACTATTAGATTTTTGCCTTTTTCACAGGAGTCTGATGATTAGGAAAATGCTTTAAAAAAATGTTATTTTTTTTAAATATAAAATACCTAGACTCTTTGTGGTAGATGTCATCCAGATAAAATGGTTGTTAGTGAAAATACTGTCATCCAAGCACATTTTTTCGTAATGTTCTTCACATTTTAACTCTTTCGATTTGTAAGACTATTTAAATAGATATGGAGAGAAATACAATTCTTTCTCAGAGAATTTCCTGTGTGCATTTGTCTAGCTGTTTCCTACTCTCTGCATCTCTCCCACTCCCAGATTTCCCATACTTTCTCCCCATATAATTATCATTTGAGCATCTGGAACTTGAAAATTCTCATCAAATAATTGGGCTTGTCTAAGCCTTGGTGATCAAAATAGGTCATGTTTGAAAAAAATTTTAAGAAAATGTGATAGTGTTTTTAACTCTCATTTCATCATGGCTTATAGTTACAGCAGAATGACTGTGGTTTCCTCCCCATAGATTGCACATGAGACATTACATATCTGTGTAATGTTTGCTGGTTTATATTCTTTCTGGGCAGGTCCCAGTAATCATTCTTATCAGGCTGCCATGGGTGTGCACTTCTGGAGGCCGCCTTTCATCCTCAGGAGTGGGACTGGGAATCCTACATGGGTCCAGTTCTGCTCTCAGCCCCCTAAACTTTCTTAGTATTGACACTGGCACTGCATTTACCTAAGCAGTGGATTACAGAAAAAAGAACTTTCCAGACTGCTTCTATTTGTTTTGTGACTTTCCATTTTAGAAACTGTTTTCAAGTACATTGTCCCACATGAGTCTCACAATATATGAGGCATCGTTATCCTGAGTTTTCAAGTAGACTGGAGCTTGACCACATTTAGTAACTCATGCCAGGTTTTTGTCAGTAGGAAATGACAGAGTCAGGGCTTTAACTCTGGATTGAATATGTATTCTTTATATCACGCCATTGCCAGGAATCCCTTCTGGCATCTACAGACTGTGAGACAGCTAAGCGTGTGTAGAAGACTCTCTGACATTGTGCATGTCCATCAGAAAGGCTGCAAGGCTGAGGGATTTCAGCTGGAAACCATAGGGGCTTGACAGAAATTGAGACTGTCAATTGGGAAGAGAATGAACCAATAGGAGACACTGTAAAGGACATGAAACCTACTGAATGCCATTTCCTTGCCATTTAAATTTCTGAAATATTAAGTGATACTAACTTTGGGTATAAGTCAGTTCTTGCACTGCTTATATCACAATTCAAATAAAAGAAATATTTTATTGAACATCACTTGTTTTGTAATAAGTAATGTTTAACTTGGAATTCTTTCAAACTTATTCCATTTACTGATATACAACAGGGAAAAAAGCAAACTTTTAAAGTCCTTTTTAAAAATATTTTCCATTTTTACTGTAAATTTAAAGCAAATATTCCCATATCAGAAAGAGACATAAATCAATGATTTGGAGCCCTAAGGGCAGTTATTTTATATCAGTTAATTTATTGTTGGGAGAGTGAATTGCAAAAAGAAAATATTTTCTCTAATCTCATTTCTATCTTGTTTGAAGAATGTCAATTACCACTGTCACAAATGATTTTTTTGAAGGGCTATAATGCAGAACGGCATAAAGTTGTCAGTTTCATTCATCAGTAAGTAAGATCTGACTTGAATTCTAACTGAGGGCTACTGTCTTTCCTTGGGTGGTATTATTTTTCTCTTGACTTCCTCACAATGTTGTATTTACAATGTTAAGTACATAAAATCCAATTTGAGTGGCTGGAAGCAGATCAAATAGTTTAATGAACTCAGCTTTATTTCTATTAGGTGGGGAAATCAAAGCTGAGTCTGATAATTTCTGTGCCCACAAAATAATCAGAGACCTAATTAAGCCCACACAGAGAGCCATGTTAGAGACTGCTTAGCTTCCACCCTTCCTGTATGGCATAATCCTGTACTGTCTCATCAGCTTTTACATGAATGTTTACCAAGGAAGTGCAAAACCGAGGTGCGCGTAAATCACATTGGCACTTGACAAAGGCTGGCAGCAGGTGGGTTTAGTGTGCTTGTACTCCTAGAAGACTCTTTGAGAGGTCCTTAAATGGCTAGGAGATCAAACCAGTGCATCCTAAAGGAAATCAACCCTGAGTGTTCATTGGAAGGACTGATGGTGAAGCTGAAGCTCCAACACTTTGGCCACCTGATGCAAAGAGCTGACTCATTGGAAAAGGCCCTGATGCTGGGAAAGATTGAGGGCAGGAGGAGAAGGGTTCAACAGAGGACGAGATGGTTGGATGGCATCACCGACTCGATGCATGAGTTTGAGCAAGTTCTGGGAGTTGGTGATGGACAGGGAAGCTTGGCGTGCTGCAGTCCATGGGGTCATAAAAAGTCAGACACGGAATAGTGACTGAACAACAACAATATCAACAACTACCCATGAGCATTGGGCAGCACTGTTATTAGTGTCCACTTCAGTCAGCACAATGGCAATTAAGGAGGTGGATATGGTGACAGATTCTAAAATTATGCCAGCAGTTGTATAGCATGCAATGTAAAACATTTTGAAATAAAAATAAAAACAGAACAGCCCATAGAGTAATCACCCACCACCTTCAAAACAATTCCATTTTGAACTAGTTAAAATAACATAATCATTATCTTTCTTCTAACCTTGTGTGTCTGATTCAACTATCTACAGTGTGTATCAAGGCACCCTCGGCTTGGATAACAGATCTTTAAGAGTAGAATTTATAAGCAAGTAAACATATTTCTGCTGAAGCTAGACTTCAGCTTAGACACATCCAACTGCTTTAGAATGTCCACGGAGCTCGGGTGGGAAGAACCACTAAAATTACCATCAAGGAGAGTTGAATAGTTGAAAATACAAAATACGAACATTTTCTATGGCTTCTAAGAACTTTTATTTCCCCCTGCCATGAAAATAGGCAGCAAGAGGAAAAAAAATCTGAGTGAAAGATTTGATTCAGATGCTCAACATAGAGGACCCCCTGTACTTTAAGATTTATGGAAAGGAAAGCCTCTAAGCAATTTTCTAAGTTCTGGATACATTTGGGTTCTTATTTGTATAACCCTTGTAATCAAAGCTAAATACAGACAGCTAAGAGTGTTGGCTTGGCCTGTGTTTTCTTGAAATGGCTAACATCCATTTAAAGGCTCATAAATCCTTCAAGTGTTTCCATTGTGGGGTTTGTGGAACCCCGCCCCCATTTATGAGCAACTGGAACTGGGTCACAGATAAGCTTGATTACTGGTGAAGATACAGTTTGGGGTAGATGAATACAGTGATTAGTTTCCCTTAATATGAGGACTAGATTTGTTCCAACAGGTTTTCAAGTCATAGTCTTAGCCTACAGCTTTCAGTATTGCTGTTTTAAGATGTTACATTTAAAGACAAAAGAGCCAACATAACTAAATTTAGGTGTGAAAGCTTGGGATGTTTGAAAAGAAACTTGGGATCCTAGGATTATTTCTGACATTTTTAAGCTCCGTGTTGTCTCAGGCCTTTGTGCGAGTTAAATTAGAAGTGATTTCTTTTTCCCCATTGAGGATCCTCCAGGTAAACTTAAGATCTAATGACTTTAAAGGGGGATTGATGCTTAAACAGAAACCATACAAGCAGACTTACATGTTACAGTTTTACAGTTAATAAGGCCAGTGTTTAATTAATAACAGTCTTATGACTGTAACACTGTAACATGTAGTTAGACTTTGACTTTACTATAAGCACTAGGTACTCAGAGAATTAAGGTTAATATGCAGATGTTCATAGGCTGAATTAAGGGTGGGTAATCAGAGCTCAGGGGGAACGTGTGATTGTCTAAAGAAGTGGTAAAGGTGAGGTGATAGAGATCTTACTTAGAGATGCAGTGGGAATGGAATGGAGAATAAGGACCTGACACCAGCAATACAATTGCTGCTGCATATTCAAATGAAGAGCTTCCCAGGTGGCGCTAGTGGTAAAGAACCTTCATTCTAGTGCAGGAGACTTAAGAAACACTGGTTTGATCCCTGGGTCAGGAAGATCCCCTGGAGGAAGGCATAGCAACCCACTCCAGTATTCTTACCTGGAGAATCCCATGGATAGAAGAGCCTGGCAGGCTACAGTCCATAGCGTCTCAAAAAGTCAGACAGGACTAAAGCGACTTAGCACACGTGCACGCATTCAGATTAAAAGGTGATTGTTTCCTCTCCCTATCTTTTGTTTTTGAGTTAGAGTTGTTAATTGTCCTGAACTGCTTCAGGTTTAGTTGCCTAAGAATAGTGGATGAAAGATATTTGGAAATGCTTTCCAGTATCTGGTTCGAAAATACAAATCATATCCCCACCCATGGTTTCTATCTCATAATTTCAAAAGGATCCTGGACCATCCCCAAACCCCAGGGGTAACATAGGGGACAGGGGACCCAGAGTCCTAGCAAAGCTTTCCCCTGAAGCCCTGAGCAAGGCTGTTGGAACTACATTTCCTTTTTAGAAAATGCAAGTGTTTATCTGACAGAGATGGGACGGAAAACACAGAATGTTACTTCAGTTCAGTTCAGTTGCTTAGTCGTGTCCGACTTTTTGCAACCCCATGGACTGCAGCACGCCAGGCCTCCTTGTCCATCACCAACCCCGGAGTCCACCCAAACCCATGTCCATTGACTCGGTGATGCCATCCAACCATCTCATCCTCTGTCATTCCCTTCTCCTCCTGCCCTCAATCTTTCCCAACATCAGGGTCTTTTCAAATGAGTCAGCTCTTCGCATCAGGTGGCCAAATTATTGGAGTTTCAGCTTTAACATCAGTCCTTCCAATGAACACCCAGGACTGATTTCCTTTAGGATGGACTGGTTGGATCTCCTTGCAGTCCAAGGGACTCTCGAGAGTCTTCTCCAACACCACAGTACAAAAGCATCAATTCTTCTGTGCTTAGCTTTCTTTATAGTCCCAACTCTCACGTCCATACATGACTACTAGAATGTTACTTAAATGCTTTTAAAATGCTGTTTTTATTTTTAGAACCTAAATTTAATGATATATAGAAGCTAGTAACTGGGCTCCCCAGGTGGCTCAGTGGTAAAGAATCCACTTGCCAATGCAGGAGATGTGAGTTATATCCCTGGGTCAGGAAGATCCGCTAGAGAAGGAAATGGCAACCCACTCCAGTATTCTTGCCTGGAGAATCCCAGGGACCGAGGAGCCTGGTGGGCTACTGTCCAGGGGTCACAAAGAGCTGGACATGACTGAGTGCACACACAACCAGCAATTACCCATACTTGAACTTCACACGTTAAAGTTTATCCCTTGGTGTTTTTCATCCTATAGATCCATGTTCGTTTGACTGTACGTTAGAATCACGTGAAAGCTTTTTGAAACTAGAGTGAAACCAGTTTCTGTACCTAAGGCGTAGGGCTCAGGTGTGAGTAGGTTCTAAAGACTCCCCTGCTGATTTGAATGTACAGCCAGAGTTGAATTCCTCATCTCTGGATGCCCGACCACACAGCATCGCTTTGTCTCAGCTGTTATTCTCTTGATGGTCTTAGTCATTTCCCTCATTGTGTCCCTAGCCGTGTCTACTCTGTGACAATTTTGAGGCAGAAAAGAAGGGCAATGTAATTGAAAAGTTTGAGCATTTTCACTCTAGATGAAGAAAGGAAATTCATGTTGATAATATCCTATTTTGGAATGGGAAGCAATGTCTGTATGCTCTGAATTTATTTTATTGTTGTTGTTGTTCAGTCGCTAAGTTGTATCTGACTCTTTGTGACCCCCTAGACTGGAGCCTGCAGTTCTCCAGGCAAGAGTACTAGAGTGGGTTGCCATTTCCTTCTCCAGGGGATCTTCGAAGGTCCGGGATTAAACCCACAGCTCGTATATTGCAGGTGGACTCTTTGATCAGTAAACTTTAAGTTAATGCTTTATCGTCTACCCTTTTTGCTCTGCTAACATTTAGGATTTGAAAGCATTAAACGTTTGTTTACTTCCTCTGTAAGTCAGCACTGATTTGTCTGTCTCCTGGGATTAAACTAAAGGCAGTGCTCAGTTACACACAAATTTTAAAAAATTGAACAACTATACAAAATGATTAAAAGATATAAAATTAAGTTCCTAACCCCTCAAACATGCCTCTGAATGTTTCATAATGAGGGGAACTCGATTCTACTAAAACTTTTCCTTTTTGGTTAAAAAAGAAAATCGGTATGTTCTCATAGACACAAACCAAAGCATGACCATTTCTGTAGGGGTTTAGAACCCTGCTTATTGCATAATGGGCTAAAGAGGTTAAATCTTTCATTTAAGGAGAAACCATGCCCTTTAAATTTCTTTCCAGGGTAAGTGACAGATGAGACAATTTACATCCACTAAGATTTCAGTAACTTGATGCAATAGCCTTGGCAACAGAATTCTACCGAATGAAAAGTGTCAAATTGCACAGAATGGTGTTTGTAGCCAGTGGGTCTCCACGTAGACCTCCATGGGAATTGTGCCAAAATTAAAGTTCCCATTGCTACTTCTGAGTTATAAACTGCGGCTTCTTGAGCCCTCATTAGACTCGGGAAGTTGAAAGCCTATCACAGCCTTCTTTGACCAGCCCTGTCAACCTTGAGACCATTCCAATCCATCGAAGTAGGAAGCCTATTACACATTGAGTAATGAATCCCCGTTCTGCATAATTCTCCCTCTCTTCTCTGTAACATCCCCTTGCTTTTCTGTTCTGTTTTTGCTTTTACTCCTCCCATTCACAGTTCCCCACCTCCTCTCCAATGTAGAACTTAGCTAACTTACTTTAAAATCCCACAATTAGTCAGCAACTAGATCAGGAGCTAGTATATCGCAAAAACAATAAAGTTGCCCAAGGGCAGAAGGAAGATTTTTGAGACCACATCTTACCTAAGCCTAAAGATTAAGCATTTTAACACCAGTTATCAAAATGGATGCATACCTGCCTTTAAAAGAACCTGGGATTGATTTAGGGAAAAAAAATGATCTACCTTTGTGGACAGAGCTGAAACAATGGATATAATTACTTTTGAATATGTAGGATCTTTTCAGTTGTGAGAGACCCTTGAGAAAAGACAGGCTCTCAGATAAGATGGTTTGTTTCCGCTGATCTCTCAATGGACTGCCACAGGCAGAAGACAAAGCCAGGGGTGTGCTGTTCCCCCTCCCTTCTGTGACAGCGTTTGGCTTGTAAACCACGGCCGTCGCCAGTCGGCAGCAGTGAAGAGACCACACAAACCCTTACATTTCGTTTCCATGAGTGGCCATTGCGTTTATGCCAGTACTTCCACTGGCAGCCAAACAGGGAAGGGAAACAACACTGTTTTAGTGCTGTAATTCCACTGTGGTTGGCCCAGGAACTCTGGATATACTGGTCAAAAATAAATAAATAAATGAAAATAAGGCCTAGTATGTAGAAAAGCTCAGTGGGTGAGCTTTGACACATGAAAGCACCTCAATTCTCAGCAAGACAGAGGTGATAAATTTGAAGAACTGGGCATATTATATTGATGAGATGATTACCCAGAAAGGGCCACCTAATAATAATAATATACTTTCTGAGTACTTAAGGTAAAGTGCTGCTATGAAGTATGTACTAATGTCATTTCCGTTTTAGAAATGAGAAAACTGAGGCACAAAGGAATGGTGTAAAACTTGTACAAGTCACCTAGCTCTCAAGCGGGTTAGCTGGGATGCAGACTTGCTCCGAGGTCAGTGCTTTAAACCCCGAGCCTGCCATTGTGTTAGCCTTTAGGAAACTTCTGTGACTTACAGACCAGATTATTTTCATTTAGTTGACAAGTGTGTCCAATTCTTTGCAGCCCCATGGACTGTAGCCCACCAGGCTTCTCCGTCCATGGGATTTCCCAGGCAGGAAGACTGGAATGGGTTGCCATTTCCTTCTCCAGGGCGTCTTCCTGATGCAGAGGCTGAACCTGGGTCTCCTGCATTGGCAGGTGGGTTCTTTACCACTGAGCCATCAGGGAAGCCCAGTAAAACAAACAAAAAAAAAATAGAATGCTATAAAAATACAGCAATTTTGAAAAGCTACATTCAAAGCAGTAAAGAAAACATTTAAGAAATTTAAAAAATGTTTTTTTGAAAAATGCAGCAACTTCTAGAAAGTCCCATGTATGGAGACACCTGGAATTCAGTTTCACTGGGGCTTCTACGACATCCTCCATGGTTAAGACCTCGTCTTTGTCACCTTTTCCCATTTCATGTATAAACTTCTCCCAGACAGGATTAAATGTTTGCAAATGCTTTAAAGTGGAATTGGTATGATATCAGCAAATGAAATATAAGCTGTTTCATTGGAGCAGGGCATAGAACAATGCCATTTAAAAATAAAGCAGTCAAAGATCATTTGACCACCAATATGTCACTTGGGAAACATTAACCCAACTATTTAAGAATCCTGCAATTTAATTATTACATAATACATATTTTCTATCTTGGTACAATTCCCTTCCTCTAGGTTGGAACACAAGTTTTGAAAATGGAAAATGTCAAGATTAAATCTCTATTGAGGAGCAGTAGGAAAATACGTTTATGCCATTAACTAGGGATGACTTTGGAGTGCTGCCTCCTTGGATTTCAGTGAATAGGAGGAATTTGTTCAGTGTTGAAGCTCTTAGGGAGATTTAATAGCACTCTGAACGTGAACATTCCTGAACTCATAGGTGACATAGCCATCTGTGCTGTGAGTGGGTTTTAGAGGCATGTCAAAAAGACCTGGCAGGTGAGAGATGGGAATACCGAAAGCCTCGGTCAAATGCCTCATCTATCAGTAAGAATGAATGTTTTCTTTCATAAAGACAATTGAACCTCAGTTCTTCTAGTGTAATGAAGATAGGACCAAAAGTCCACAGGACTCTAAACCAATCCTCTCTCTGCCATTAACGAGCTGCCTAACTGGAGGAAAGGAACAATCTCTGTTATTCATTATCCAATCCATAAAATAATTAATGGACTAAGTCATGGTTGCTAGCCTCTTGGTAATCTAATGAAAACCCAGAACTCTTCTCTCTTGAGAAATGTGCAGGTATAAATTCAATGGTGTTCCTGGGCTCCTAAATCTCATCGCAGGTCCCAGGGTAAAAACATACAGATGAACTCTCACATTCTTTACAATGCCTGCGTTGGTGTGGTGCTGAGAAGTGAGATACAGTGTGTGATTCCTTGTTTGGCAACAGGGCAAGGCCAGCCCAGAATATGGAAAGATACAGGAACAGCGTGAGAAAGGGCATCAAGCACATTATTGGGTCAGTTGGGACAGGCAGTGAGTGAAAACAGGGAGGTCACTGAAGTTAGAAGGCTCAGCTCTGCGCTGAGGATAAACTGGATTGACTTGATGGTGGTGCTGGCAGGGGAGGGGGTGACTGAGATTTTCATTTCCTTCTACTGCTTTGGTATATACTGCGCTTTATACCTTGGTCCAGACTGTCTAATCAGGATCTCATTAAGGAAAAGCTTAGCATTGTTTGAGTTCTCTTTCCCACAGCAGAGCTAAAAGTAAACAGCAGCCAAAGATAAACAAGGAACATTGCTCTTTTCCTGTGTTGTACAATAGTGAGTCTAATTTATTGACAATGTTGGTGGTGGTGTAAATACTGAATCTTACAATGAACTTTTTAAAGAGCCTGCTGGCTTCTAAGCCTTACCAGGCGAGCAGACTGTCTTTTGTTGTGAGTGGAATTTGTTTTCTAAATCAGGATTTGTTAAATAACAGGCTTTGGGTACTAGAGAACACTGGAGACCACTTGTTATTCAGGCCCATGGTTTGTTTTCTTTTGAATTCTTTAAACCAATGGATGGCTGGATTTCAACTTTTCTCTGCTTTTATTTCTTATAAAAAGACTAGAAAGACAGATTTATGAGCAAAGAATAGAATTATATATCCTTGCTTCTGAATCTGTTTTGAGGCTGCCTGGATCATGATGTAGGGAAGGATGCCTACCAAAATACCTCCTCTTTACCCTCAAACCCAGTTATCTACATAAACCTAGATAGACCTGACCTCAAAGAACCTAGAGTTCTAAACAGAGACAAGGCTGGCCTGGGTGACAGGCCTGGTTTGTGCCAGAAAATTATACTTACTGAGGCCTGCTTCACCATTCCTTTTTGCTTGCTTGCTTATTTACTTTTGACTATATTTTCAAGAGAGTTTAAGCTGACTTTGATATTCTTAAGATTGATTTTGATATCCTATTTATTTTGTACTTTGTTTGTCTGATCCAGCTTGCATCCTGCCCCTAAACTGATTCTCCCAGGAATAAGACCCTTTTACACATGACTGCACTTACCTAACACACTGCTGCTCCTAAGTTGCTTCAGTCGTGTCTGACTCTGTGTGACCTCATGGACGGAAGCCCATGAGGCTAACACACTAGAAACACCCTAATCTTCTGGTGATGCCTTGCACTGCCCCAGTGTTAAGGCATCTCTACCATCAAGGACCAGCCCCTTTGAATACAGCCTGTCCCAGACTTACCAGACTTATTGAACATGACTGAACCAAAATCCAACAAGTGAAAACAGTAGACTCTTTTTCTTAGTTTTCTTTTTAAAAGACATACTCCACAGGTACAGTTCAACTTCTCTTTCTATCCTCTGTATTATGAAGGTTACTGTGTATCCTTTCTACCCATGTTTCTATACTCTTCATGAACTAAATAGAATATTAATTTATTTAAAGGAACCTATCCTTCTGCCATTTGCTTGTTTAATCAATGTAATGTTTTAGAGGCTTTTCCAACATGGTCCATATGCCTTTGGTTCACCTATTTAAACTGTTCTCCTATATGCCACGATGTGAATAGAATGTGATTTATCTTTCCAACTTGATAGCTATCAACAGGTAGACATGTGGAGTTTCCCTGATTTTTTGTTGTTATAAATAGTGGTTCAGTGAATCTAATGTGTATGCAAAATATGCATGTGCAGAAAATAAAAATTTCTCTGGGATTTAGAACTAGAAGTACATGAAGGCACATCTCAAATATTAAAGAGGAAGGGACAAGTTGCTCTTGAAGTTGACTGCAGCCATTTATACCCCACTAGACATCTAGGAACATATCCCCGCAGCTCTACCGATGCTTGGTAACTGGTCCTTTCAAATAATTGCCCATTCTTCCAGTAGATGGTTTGTCCTTTAGTTATTGATTTGTAGGCATTTAAATGACTTTTTTCATGATAATAGCAACTTGTCCAATAAATATGTTGCAAATGTCTGCTTATCTTTTGTCCCTTGTCTTTTTAATTCCGTGTAGCTAATGAATATTCAAGTTGGTGTGGTCTATTAAACACTGTTTTCCTTTAGCACTTATATTTTTTACTTTATTTAAGAAAAAATGTCTTCTGATACCATGAATAATCTCTTACATTGTCTCCTAAGATATTTGAAGTTTTATTTTTTACTTTTAGGTATTTATCAGGAATGTATTTTTGTGAGTTGTGTCAAGTAGGGTTTTTTTCAAAAAATAACCACCAATTGTCTCAACACCACTTATTAGGCAATTGATTCTTCCCCCATTTATTTCTTTTATACTAAAATTCCCCAGCACTTGTGAGTAGACTCTTTCTTCTGTTCCTTTTGCTTACCCCATGGACTGCGGTCCACCAGGCTCCTCCATCCATGGGATTTTCCAGGCAAGAGTACTGGAGTGGCGTGCCACTGCCTTCTCCGCATACTAAGACCATGATTTTCACATTGCTGGATAGTATTTCTCCTATAATCTGTGAGTGATAAGATTATATTTATGGATATCCTTTTATGAAGCTGTCTTTGAAATCCTTGGATAAACCCTACTTTGTTTTGGTCCACTCTTGGATTCAAATTATTAATATTTAATTTAGATTTTTTTGCATTTATCTCCATGAGCAGGACTGGTTTATTATGATTCTTTTCATATATTTCTGACCTTTTGATATCCAAGTTATGGTAGTATCAAGAAATGAGGTAGAGAAGTTTCTGTTTTGTAATAATATTTATATGGTGATTGCAGCCATGAAATTAAAAGACACTTACTCCTTGGAAGGAAAGTTATGACCAACCTAGATAGCACATTAAAAAGCAGAGATGTTACTTAGCCGACAAAGGTCCGTCTAGTCAAGGCTATGGTTTTTCCAGTGGTCATATATGGATGTGAGAGTTGGACTGTGAAAAAAGCTGAGCACCAAAGAATTGATGCTTTTGAACTGTGGTGTTAGAAAAGACTCTTGAGAGTCCCTTGGACTGTAGGGCGATCCAACCAGTCCATCCTAAAGGAGATCAGCCCTGGATGTTCATTGGAAGGACTGATGTTGAAGCTGAAACTCCAGTAATTTAGCCACCTCATGCGAAGAGTTGGCTCATTATAAAAGACCCTGCTGCTGGGAAAGATTCAGGGCAGGAGAAGAAGGGGATGACAGAGGATGAGATGGTTGGATGGCATCACAGACTCGATAGACATGGGTTTGGGTGGACTCCGGGAATTGGTGATGGACAGGGAGGCCTGGCGTGCTGCAGTTCATGGGGTCACAAAGAGTCAGACATGCCTGGGTTTGAGGGGGCATGTGGGTTGCACTTTTAAAGAAGGTGAATAGGGGAGATGTCACTGAGAAGAAAAGGGGTGGGGTAGTTAGCTATGCGAGTATCTGGGGAGAAATTCCTGGCAGAAGGAGGAACAGCCAGGGCAAAAGCTCTAAGGCAAGAGCATCCCCAGGATTAAGAGATTGCAGAGCGACCCATGTGGCCCAAGTAGAGTGAGTGAGAGAAAGAGAAAAGGAATCAGGGAAAGAGGGAAGTGTAATCACTCTGGGTTTATGTTGAGACAGTGATGGAGGGAATGGCAGGATATGATTACAAATGTGAAGGAAGCAGGGTGAAGTTAAGCGGTTATTGCCATAATAGAGGCAAGAGGTAATGGCTGCTTAGCCCAAGGTGGTAGCAGAGCAGTGGGAATGCAGAGGTGAATCATCTCTCTGCTATTTTGGTTATTCATTTCTTTTTCAGCAGTTTTGGCTGGTATCTTTATTATAGTCTTCTACTTTCTTGAGTTGAGTAACTAGCCACCTTAACTATTTTGTCCTACTAATTATAATTAAACATTGTATATGATCAAATCCCTTAATTATATCGTTTGTTCTTTCACTGTTTTTCTAATTTTCTGTTTTTGTCAATTTGATCTATCAGTTTCTGCAAAAAAAAAAAAAGAAATTTCCCAAATAAATTGTGGATTTGTTGACTTTATATCAGTGTTGCTGCTGCTGCTAAGTCGCTTCAGTCATTTCCGACTCTCTGTGACCCCATAGACGGAAGCCCAGCAGGCCCCACCATCCCTAGGATTCTCCAGGCAAGAACACTGGAGTGGGTTGCCATTGCTTTCTCCAATGCATGAAAGTGAAAAGTGAAAGTGAAGTCGCTCAGTCGTGTCCGACTCTTAGCGACCCCATGGACTGCAGCCTACCAGGCTCCTTCGTCCATGGGATTTTCCAGGCAAGAGTACTGGAGTGGGTTGCCATTGCCTTCTCCGTTATATCAGTGTTAGTGATATGTTATTTCAAGGCTGTCTTGCTAAGTGCACATAGATTTCAAATTATTATCTCTTCCAGGGAGAATTGTTCTTTTATCATTAAATAGGATATCTTTTTGTCTCTATCAGTGCTTATAGGGTTTCTCTTCTATTGGGTTTTGTATTAGTATTACTATCCTAGCTTTCTGTTTTGCTGTGGCATTTCCTGACCTCTATTTTCACTTTATGGGTATTATATGGATTTGGTTAAGTCAAATCTAAGCTTTATTAGCTAGTGGGTTTAATACATTTGCTGTTGTTGTTGCTCAGTCATTAAGACATGCCTGACTCTTTGCGACCCCATGAACTGCAGCACACCAGGCTTCCCTGTCCTTCACGGTGTCCCTAAGTTTGCTCAAACTCATGTCCATTGAGTTGGTGATGCCATCTCATCCTCTGTTGCCCCCTTCTCCTCCTGCACTCAATCTTTCTCAGCATCAGAGTCTTTTCCAGTGAGTGAGTCTGCTCTTTGCATCAGGTGGCCAAAGTATTGGAGCTTCAGCTTCAGTATCTGTGCTTCCAATGAATATTCAGGGTTGATTTCCTTTAGGATTTCAGGTTTGATCTCCTTGCTGTCCAAGGGACTCTCAAGAGTCTTCTCCAGTACCACAGTTTGAAAACATCATTCTTCTGTATTCAGCCTTCTTTATGGTCCAGCTCACATATCCATACATGACCACTGGACCTCTGTTGGCAAAGTAATGTCTCTGCTTTTTAATATGCTGTCTAGGTTTGTCATAGTTTTTTTTTTTTTTTTCCCTAAGGAGCAAGTGTGTTTTAATTTCATGGCTTCATTCACCATCCACAGTGATTTTGGAGCCCAAGAAAATAAAATCTGCCACTGTTTCTACTTTCCCCTCCCCCCATCTATTGTCATGAAGTGATGGGACCAGATGCTGTGATCTTAGTTTTTTGAATGTTGAGTTTTAAGCCAGCTTTTTCACTCTCTTCTTTCACCTTCATCAAGAGGCTCTTTAGTTCCTCTTTGCTTTCTGCCATTAAGGTGGTATCATCTACATGTCTGAGGTTGTTGATATTTCTGGCAATCTTGATTCCAGCTTGTGCTTTATCCAGTCTGGCATTCTGCATGATGTACTTTGCATATAAGTTAAATAAGCTAGGTGACAATGTGTAGCCTTGAAATTCTCCTTTCCCAATTTGTTTGTAAACTTTGAGTTATTTCTACTAATTTTGCATTTTCTATGGACCTGAGCTTTCTGTTTAGCTTTTCTTTTTGCAATTCTTTCATTGGTTTTAATTAAGCAATTCAATTTTTTGCCTCCAAGTTTGTGTAGTTTTTATATATCTACTCAGCACATTTTTTAAAGTTAATAATGTCTTTAACATTTTCTTGAATGAATTAAGGACCTTCATTTCCTTGTATGGTCTATGATTTTTTAAGTTTGACTAGACACAGGTTGCTTTCTATAGGAATTTTTTTTGCTCTTTATTGAGTCCTATATGGTTAACAGGTTCCAAACCAGTTTTATTTTAATTTCTCAGCTTGAGGTTCCTGATTATCCAAATGTTTGAATGTGGATGTCACATCTGCATAAGGTAGAGGTTAGAGTTCAGATTTCCAGCTAGCACCTATTTTTCACTTCTTCAGGGCAGTGAGCAATGATTTCTTTGATTCCCTTTCATGATCTTGGCAGCCATTCATGGCTCCTAGATTTCTTCATAGAACTCAGTTCTATAACTTGCAGGCACAGCCCTGCCACCTCTAAACAGGCATTAAACTCAGATCTCCCTGGTTCTAATTGCTCTGAGTCACAAGACCGCAGCCTCCATTGGCCAATGTGAGGCTTTCTTTTTGACATTTAAGGATTTGTTGTTTTATATGTTGAGTTAGACTGTACATTTACATTTTTATTATTCTTGTTCATTTTTTAAGTAGTTTATTTTGAGCAAAGGGGAATTCAGTATACTCAACTGTATTGATTTGAGGTCCACCTCCACATTTTTGGTTTATATTGATATTCACAATATTAGTGACATTGTTTCATATTTCTGTTGCCTTATTCAAATACATTGTTCATTTAAAGTTTATTTTTTTCTTCTTTCAGGTCACCAAATAATTTAATATTTATATAAGAGAAATGAAATTCACTCCATAGAAATTCTCAACCAACTGCTATTTTTTGACAGCTTGATCTTATATGTGGATATAAAATTTTTAAACTTTTAAGTTAAGGTGTGGTTGAGTACTTATAAGAATGTGGAAACAATGATTGCTTTTTCTAAATCTTCCAAACTGTAGCTGAAAGACTGAGACCAGGGTAGGTTAGGAGGTTACCCACACAGTTTTCTGAGACTTGTGAAAGTGAGTCAAGGCCAGTCTAAATACAAAACACAGGGGCTTCCCTGGTGGTCTAGTGGTTAAGATTCTGCACTTCCACCTCAGGGGGTGAGGGTTCGATCCCAAGTCAGGGAACTAAGATCCCACATGCCTTATGGCCAAAAAAATAAATAATAAAGTAATAACCTTTAAAATAAATAAATACAAAACACGTTACATTTCAATCCAGTAAGACCTGGATGCAAACTTTAAGCAGGTTAAAATCTAACATGAAACTCATGGAAGAATAGCACAAAAACTCGTAGATGACAGCACTGCAGCAGGGTTTTCTGAACATCTGAAGAGAGATTCAGGAGGGGTGCCATTATTAATGTCAATTGATCTGTTTTGTTTTAGAAAAAGGATCCTTTTAGAATTTTTATTTATCAAGTACTCCCTCCTCTCGGGGTCACCTTCCATTTTATGGTTTTGAGAGCTCGGTCTGATCCCCCGTCACAGGAAACGTGGGGAGTCTAGTGTTCTCACCTGTATCTCCATGAACGCTTGGTTTGGATTCCTGCATTTCTTGTACTCCCCGACTCTACTCTGCATCTAGCGTCTTTCGTGAATTTTCTTCTCCCATTCTCTTATCAATAAAGACAGAGGAAACATAGACTTCTTGCTTTTTTGTACCCTGTCAAATTCTACAAGCATAAGTGAGGGTAAAGTGATAAACCAGTGTAATGAACACCTGGCTTGACATCCCTCTTTTTAGTTCCTCTCCTGTCTTCTCTAACATAGAGACTTTCTCAGTGGCTCTATCTTCTAGCTTGATTCTCCCATCATTTAGCTTGTCATGTCTTCTCTTTCATGTACCCTCTTTTGTGTCCTAAGCTTTTACTACCTCCCTCGTTGGCTCCCCCTGGAAAGGAACCAATTTTTTCTCACTTTCTTTGAAGAGCAAATCAACCTTCGCTTGGTCTCACCTTTTCCTTCTCTTGAATCCCATGCATTTACCTCCCAGTGGCCTATTAAGTTTTGCTCACCAAATTAGACCCATAAGAAAAATTCTGTTTATCAGATTTTAATATCAGATTTTTTTCTTCCCCAACGTATGTTTTAGAATCATTTTTGTTTAGCCTCAGTTTTCTGAAATGCTTCAATTAACTTTGATTTTGTCAAGTAATAAAATTTATAAGAATGTATTTTTGAAGAATGTGACTGGTTAGCTATTATCTTTTTAGTTATATAATTATCTAGCCCAACTTAGCTAAATCAAGTAGCACACATAGGCTAATACGTAACAGCAAAAAGAATCCAAAAAGATCCCAAATTTTTAATCAAATTGAAAAGCCAACATAGCTTATGTGTAAGGCCATATTTATTTATTTATTTGGGGGGGTTTCTTTTTTCTTTAAATTAATTTATTTATTTTAATTGGAGGCTAATTACTTTATAATATTGTAGTGGTTTTTGCCATACGTTGACATGAATCAGCCATGGGTGTACATGTGTCCCCCATCCTGATCCCCCCTCTTCACCTCCCTCCCCATCCCATCCCTCAGGGTCATCCCAGTGCACCGGCCCGGTGCACCCTGTCTAAGGCACTGAACCTAGACTGCCGATCTATTTCACATATGGTAATATACATGTTTCAGTGCTATTCTCTCAAATCATCCCACCCTCGCCTTCTCCCCTAGAGTCCAAAAGTCTCTTCTTTACATCTGTGTCTCTAATTCATATATTTTCCAGTCTGGTTTCAAATCTTCAATCACTTTCTAGCTATGTGACTTTGGATAAGGGATTTAACTTCCTTGCTCTTCAATTTTCTCATCTGTAACATCTAATAATAATAGGACCTGCTTCATATGGATGCTGTAACATACAAGTTAATACACGTAAAGCTCTTAGAACAATGCCAGGCACCACATTAGCTCAGATTCACACATTCACACCACATCCTTTATTTTAAGTCGTTAAGAACAAAAATATGATGTAAAGAAAGAGGTTGACCAGTTGGGAATTAGATTAAGTATCACAGGTATCTGATGTTTAAAATATACTTAATGGGCCTTCCCTGGTGGCTTAGAGAATAAGAACCTGCCTGCCAGTCAGGAGACACAGGTTCAATCCCTGGTCCGGGAAGATTCCGCATGCGCTAGAGCAGCTGGGCTCATGCACCACAAACACTGAGCCTACACTCTATAGCCCACAAGCAGCAACTACCTAGCCCACATTGCACGACTACTGAAGCCTGCACACCCTGGAGCCCACATGTCACAACTGGTGAGCTCCCATGCTGCAAGTGCTAGCTGGGCTCTGCTGCAAGAGAAGCCACCACAATGGGCAGCCCATGCACCACAGCAAAGAGTAGCCCCTACTTGCCTCAGCTAGAGAGAGTCCACACAAAGCAATGAACCCAGCACAGCCAAAAGTAAATAAATAAAAATAAATATATGCATATACTTCATGAATAGATTGCTGTTTTTTCACCTTATTCTAATGTATCATGCATGCATGCTAAGTGGCTTCAGTCATGTCTGACTCTTTGAGACCCCATGGTCTGTAGCCCACCAGGCTCCTCTGTCCATGGGATTCTCCAGGAAAGAATACTGGATTGGGTTGCCATTTCCTTCTTCAGAGGATCTTCCCCATCTAGGGATCAAACTTGCATCTCTTTAAGTCTCCCACATTGGCAGTGGAGTTCTTTACCACTAGTGCCGCATGGGAAGTCCTTAATATAACTTAAATAAATCTAAAATATTCATAAAGAGGTAAGACATACACCCTTAAATGATTCTTTATATTTTTCTGGCCTTTTGGGAAATATGACAAAAGCAATTTATTCTTTTCAAGAGCTATGTTAAAACAGTAATGCTGATATATTGGATTCACTGTTCTCATGAAGCCCATCCTGGTACCTCAGCTTAAGAATTCAAGGCTTAAATATTTTCTTAGATCAGTCTCCTAAGGCAAAAAAATAAAATAAAAAGCAAAAAATAAATGGAATCTAATTAAACTTAAAAGCTTTTGCACATCAAAGGAAGCCATCAACAAAATGAGAAGACAACCTATGGAATGGGAGAAGATATCTGCAACTGATACAACTGACAAGGGTTTAGTTTCCAAAATATACAGATAGCCATACAGCTCAGCAACAAAAAAACAAACAACCCAATGGAAAAATGGGCAGTTCTAAATAGACACCTCTCCAAAAACAACATACAGATGGCTGACAAGCACATGAAAAGATGCTCAACACTGCTAATTACTAGAGAATGCAAATCAAAACCCCAGTGAGATATCACCTCACAGAATGGCTGTTATCAAGAAGTCTATAAACAGCAGATGCTGGAGAAGCCGTAGAGAAAAGGTAACCTTCCTACACTGTTGGTAAAAATGTAATTTGGTCCAATCGCTATGGAAAGCAGTATAGCAGCGCCTTAAAAAACTAAACATAGAACTACTGTATGATCCAGCAATTCTACTGGATATCAGTTCAGTTCAGTAGCTCAGTTGTGTTTGACTCTTTGCGACCCCATGGACTGCAGCACGCCAGGCCTCCCTGTCCATCACCAACTCCCGGAGTTTACTCAAACTCATGTCCACCGAATCCTGGGTATCCCTGACTCCTAGGTATATATCTAGAAAAAACAGAAACACTAATTCAAAAAGATACATACACCCCAGTGTTCATAGCAGCACTATTTACAATAGCCAGGACATGAAAGCAACCCAAGCACCTGTCACCAGATGATTGGATTAAGAAAATGTGGTCTATACATTTACCACAGATGTTACTGAGGCATAAAGAAGAATGAAATACTGCCCTTTGCAGAATGTGGATGGACCTAGGGAATATTACGCTTAGTGAAATAAGTCAGGCAGAGAAAAATGAATACTATATGATATTACTTATAGGTGGAATCTAAAGAATAGTACATATAAATTTATATGCAAAACAGGAACAGAGTCACAGATATAGAAACAGATGTGGGGGAGGGAAGGACAAATTAGGGGTATGGGCTTAATAAACTACTATACATAAAATAGATAATCAACAAGAGAGGATATATTGTATAGCACAGGAAATTATACCCATTATCTTGTAATAACCTATAATGGAGTATAATTTGCAAAAATACTGAATCACTATGCTGTATACCTGAAATCAACATGGTATTCTAAATCAGCCATACTTCAGTAAAAAAAAATTATGGCTTAAAGAGTTTGTAGTATAATCAGATGCCCTGAAAAGTTTTTAAATTTTTTTTAATGTTAAGGATTACAAAAAATAGATGATCTCCTGTGGTCAGAAATTCAAGATCTAAAAGTTTACCCTCCTTGCTTGCTGATAAATTATAGCCTGCCACAGTTCGTGGGTATTGGCAGATATGAGAATTCTGGATCAAGATATGACAACTTTGACACTCCTGACACATACAGCAGCTCAGCTCTTTATACCATCAGGTCCCCTTGCCCTGCCTGCTACCCCTAGATGCCCGGGACAATGCAGGGCATCCTAGCTCGATGCTGTGCCCAGAATGGATTTGCATCCCAGCTGAAGATCCATAAGGTTCAGTTCAGTTCAGTCACTCAGTCATGTCCGACTCTTTGCGACCCCATGAATCGCAGCACGCCAGGCCTCCCTGTCCATCATCAACTCCCAGAGTTCACTCAGACTCACATCCATTGAGTCGGTGATGCCATCCAACCATCTCATCCTCTGTCGTCCCCTTCTCCTCCTGCCCCCAATCCCTCCCAGCATCAGACTCTTTTCCAATGAGTCAACTCTTCACATGAGGTGGCCAAAGTACTGGAGTTTCAGCTTCAGCATCATTCCTTCCAAAGAAATCCCAGGGCTGATCTCCTTTAGAATGGACTGGTTGGATCTCCTTGCAATCCAAGGGACTCTCAAGAGTCTTCTCTAACACCACAGTTCAAAAGCATCAATTCTTCGGCGCTCAGCCTTCTTCACAGTCCAACTCTCACATCCATACACAACCACAGGAAAAACCATAGCCTTGACTAGACGAACCTTTGTTGTCAAAGTAATGTCTCTGCTTTTGAATGTGCTATCTAGGTTGGTCATAACTTTCCTTCCAAGGAGTAAGCATCTTTTAATTTCATGGCTGCAGTGTTAGGAAACCCCAATTGTTTTATAACAGGCTGCAGGCAAACCTGTCTGATCTTTGCACAGGAAGGACAAATATTTATTATACAAGACAGTAACTAAATCTGCCTTCTGCTCCTGAGGGAAGCATTATCTTTTCTTTCCAAAGCTGTCCATACATTCTTCAAAAGATAGTCCAGGACAGAAACTGACAGTGCCTCTGCAAGCCATCCAGAGAGAGACCCATGGAGAACTATCTCCCAGTCTGAGAGAAAGGTATTATCATATGTTCACTGGGGGAAGGGGAGTAAAGTTATATGGATAGTTAATCAGTGATCTCTTCACTGTAATAGGAGGAATTTGAAGGGAACAAGATACCTAGAGCATATGCTTTCAGGAAGCTTCCAGGTTTTAAACAGATAGGCCATAAATTGACTCATTGCAATTTGGATAGATTCCACCAAAGAAAAATAAATTATGAAATTATATACTATGGGGGTACATGGTCTAGTTCGTGATGTCAAAGAATGTGTCCCTGAGGAAGTAACAGATGAAAACAAGGCCTAGCAGAGTAGTAAGAATCATCAGGTTAAGAGTAGGGAATACAGTCTTCTGGATGGAAGGAAGATCATGCTGGATGAGGGAAGCCTAGGTTATTTGATGAACCACAAGAACTCCAAGGTTATTAAATCACAGTAAAATAAGCAGGGGCTAGATTGGAGTTTGGACTTGATCCAAGTGACACTAAGTCAATCACTGAAGGGTTAAGAGAGAGTGCCATTATTTGCATTTTTAAAAAGCCTCCCCTTCCCTACCATGTTGTGAAAGGAACATGTTGTAGGGGACTAGATGACTGCAGACAGTGGAGCTGAAGGCTTATTTCTGTAAGCCAGGCAGGAGGCGATAGTGATCTGGTCTGTAGACAGTGGCAATGTAGATGAAAAGAAATGAATGGATTCAAGAAATACTTACGAAGTACAGTTGTGAAACCCAAGTGATTGATTTGATTTAGAAAGAGAAAAATAAAATCATGGATGATTCTCAGATTTCTGGCATGGGCAACTGCACAGGCAGAGTGCCTAGAAAGACTTAACTAGCCTCTTGAGGATTTATCTCAGAAATTCACTTCTGTTTCAATGACAGCAAGCATTTTAGATATATATACATAAGGAACCTGATTCTCTCCAGGGCTCTAAGAACTGACTTCGGTGCAGATGAAAGATGAGCTGTAGGGAATTGAGATGTTACATATGCCTCCTAACCTCAATATATAGTATTCGTTTTTGTTTTGTTTTTGTTTTTGTTTGCTTGGATTCATTGAAGAATGAATATCCTTATGCTATCAGTTGGTGTAAAATTATGCCTCACATTTTCCTACCAGTTTGAGTAATCCCTTCCAAACTTCTACAATTTAAGTTAGGGTATAATGCCATCGTTAACGCTCCCTGATTTCCTAGTTTGTTAATTCTGAGGCTTATGTCCTTTTCTCATACTGCCTTACAGCTCACAGACTGAATATATAATTGATATGCAGTTATATCAAATATGTATTGAGCCTGATGTTCATAATGTGTAAATAATTTTTTAGGATTTAGGACCCCAACTCAAGCTTGCCTAAGAAAATATATGCCTCATGTATGTAACATCCTTTGGAGCAGAGTAGGCTTCAGGCAGCTCTGAATACAGATTTCATCAGGATTCTGTCTTACTCCCTGACTCACCTCTGGATTCCTTTGTTACTTTCATTATTGGCAGTCTTTCTCCATGAGACAGGAAAAGAGGCCACTGGCACTTCCTAGCCTGTGTGGTCCTTCTGGTTTCCCAATAGAAAAGTGTATTGCTTTCCCACCATGAAGACAGGGAACACTCTGAATCATATATCTGTCTCTGAACCATTCTATGTGGCCAGAGAATGAAGTAGTGATTGTCCAACTCAAGTCACCTGTTTGCCTTAGTCAGTTTAACTACAATTTTAGGTAATCTGCTCTCCACAAGAAAAGGGGAATGTGATCCCAGAACACCAGGATAGAGGTGATGGATGGGCATGCAAACTAACAATATGTCATTTCAGGAAGGAAAATTAGGAAAGTGCAGAAACATCGCTTGAATTGAATAACTTCAATAAGGCAAAAGCAGAATTACAGACCTGAAAGATTAAAACAAGGCAGTGGATGTAAGATGAAGAGGTAATTGTGCAAAATATAAATCAGTTCAGTGCAGTTGCTCAGTCGTGTCCGACTCTGCAACCCCATGGATACGCCAGGCCTCCCTGTCCATCACCAATTCCCGGAGTTCACTCAAACTCATGTCCATTGAGTCGGTGATGCCATCGAACTATCTCATCCTCTGTCATCCCCTTCTCCTCCCACTTTCAATCTTTCCCAGCATCAGGGTCTTTTCCAGTGAGTCAGTTCTTTGCATCAGGTGGCCAAAGTATTGGACTTTCAGCTTCAGCATCAGTCCTTCCAATGAATATTCAGGAGTGATTTCCTTTAGGATGGACTGGTTGGATCTCTTTGCAGTCCAAGGGACTCTCAAGAGTCTTCTCCAAGACCACAGTTCAAAAGCATCAATTCTTCTGTGCTCAGCTTTCTTTATAGTCCAACTCTCACATCCATACATGACTACTGGAAAAACCAGAGCTTTGACTAGACGGACCTTTGTTGGCAAAGTAATGTCTCTGCTTTTTAATATGCTGTCTAGGTTGGCCATAACTTTTCTTCAAAGGAGCAAGCATCTTTTAATTTCATGGCTGCAATCACCATCTGCAGGGATTTTGGAGCCCCCCAAAATAAAGTCTGTCGCTGTTTCCACTGTTTTCTGATCTATTTGCCATGAAATGATGGGACCAGATGCCATGATCTTAGTTTTCTGAATGTTGAGTTTTAAGCCAACTTTTTCACTCTTCTGTTTCACTTTCATTAAGAGGTTTTTCAGTTCTTCTTCACTTTCTGCCATAAGCGTGGTGTCATCTGCATATCTGAAATTCTTGATATTTCTTCCAGCAATCTTGATTCCAGCTTGTGCTTCCTCCAGTCCAGCATTTTTCATGATGTACTCCTCATAGAAGTTAAATAAGCAGGGTGACAATATACAGCCTTGACGTACTCCTTTTCCTATTTGGAACCAGTCTGTTGTTCCATGTCCAGTTCTAACTATTGATTCCTGACCTGCATACAGGTTTCTCAAGAGGCAGGTCAAGTGGTCTGGTATTCCCATCTCTTTCAGAATTTTCCACAGTTTGTTGTGATCCACATAGTGAAAGGCTTTGGCATAGTCAATAAAGCAGAAATAGATGTTTTTCTGGAACTCTCTTGCTTTTTCGATGGTCCAGCGGATGTTGGCAATTTGGTCTCTGGTTCCTCTGCCTTTTCTAAATCCAGCTTGAACATCTGGAAGTTCACAGTTCACATACTGTTGACGCCTGACTTGGAGAGTTTTGAGCATTACTTTACTAGCGTGTGAGATGAGTGCAATTGTGCGGTAGTTTGAGCATTCTTTGGCATTGCCTTTCTTTGGGATTGGAATGAAAACTGACCTTTTCCAGTCCTGTGGCCACTGCTGAGTTTTACAAATTTGCTGGCATATTGAGTGTAGCACTTTCACAGCATCATCTTTTAGGATTTGAAATAGCTCAACTGGAATTCCATCACGTCCACTAGCTTTGTTTGTAGTGATGCTTCCTAAGGCCCACTTGACTTCACATTCCAGGATATCTGGCTCTAGGTGATTATCTGGGTCATGAAGATCTTTTTTTGTATAGTTCTTCTGTATATTCTTGCCACCTCTTCTTAATATCTTCATAATATAAATAAAAGGTTGAAAAGACTATACTGTGTTGCTTGTGAATCAGTAGGTGCCAAAGTTTTAAAATCAAGAAAATAGGAAGATGAATAAAAACTATGTGTAGAGTATAGAAATAGTGATTTAGTCTTACCATTTTACTACCCTTAAACAAGATGCTTATATCCAAGCTAGTACTCTTCAACTAAAAAAATAGACTGAAAACAAATTGGAAAAGATTCAGAAGAGTTCTACAAAGATGCGTGATGGGTAGAAAATGAAATTTAAATATCAATCAGTATGGCTTTGTCTATGCAATATAAAACCTTTTGAGATAGATAAAAGGTATAAAATTATTGCAATAATAAAAGAGAAATGGAATACTTTTATATATCTGTGGTTCTAATTGAGAAAAAAATTACTCTTTCTGCATCTGTACTCAAGATAAAACCGAATAAAAGAAGTTTAAGAAGAAGCATGAAATATTTGGATTTGAGATAGAGAAATCTTCAGCTGGTAGTTAATACGCATTGGAATGCATTAAAAGCCTGTCTGAAATCTTTTATTTATTTATTTGAAATCTTTTAAAACAGAGTTCTTTCTTGTATGTTTGACTGCTGGAGCGCCTGTGCTGCTCAGAATCAGAGTAAAGAGGTAAATGAGTACAGGCTTCATGAGGGCAAGTCACATGTTGTGCAATTTTGCATCTTAGGGGCTGGAACATAGTAGACCCTAAAATATTTGCTGCATAAATGTGTATTAATGCCAGATGTATGATAAACTCAGTTCTTAATTATCTGTGTATGGAATCTGTTTTGTGGATCCACAAAAAAATATTTTATTTTTGCTGGTGTTGTCATCATACACAGCAGACTTCTAGCCTGCCAATTTTCTAGCTATTGTGTTCTCAATGAATAGAGGCTGGGTATGCTATTAATCCAAGTAAAAGATTAATGACAGTGTAAAACTGATATAATTTCCAGTTATCTGCAATCTTGGATCATCTGGCCCATTGTCTCCTTCTATTAGTGTCATCAACTAAGAGTTCCTTGTAACAGTAATTATGAAAGATGGAGTTTGTTAACATCATAAATTATACTAATTAAAAGCAAATGTTCATAGCACCTTTATAAGTAGACTGTATATTGAACCCAGGTTAAAATGAAATTGAATGGTAGAATTTGGGTTCTGAAAAGAAACTGAAGAAAGTTCTCTGGTCATCTCATTATTTACACGATAATGAGATTGAAGCCTGTGTTAAATGACCTTCCCAATGTAGTTGAACTTGGACTAGAACCTGCTGAGAAGATAGTTTTCACAGCCAGAAAAAAGTTTTCACAGGCTGTATCTTAGCTGAAATATTGTTTCAATTGGTTAATCTCTGCCTTAATACCATCATGAGATTTCATTGATTTATAATTTCCTTTTTTCACAATGTTCTGAAAACAAATTCCATACAGGCAGATAAATACAGGTTCAGTATGTTTTCCTTTCTCTCTATGTATAAGGTATGTCTTAGATTTGAGAATTGGGTATTTAAAAACTTAACTATCCATTAGGAGGTAGTTTTAAGGATAGAGAAAAGAGGAAGTTATTTAACTGCATTTAATCTTGAGGTTGGAGAAGGCAATGGCACCCCACTCCAGTACTCTTGCCTGGCAAATCCCATGGATGGAGGAGCCTGGTGGGCTGCAGTCCATGGGGTCGCTAAGAGTTGGACACAACTGAGCGACTTCAGTTTCACTTTTCACTTTCATGCATTGGAGAAGGAAATGGCAACCCACTCCAGTGTTCTTGCCTGGAGAATCCCAGGGACGGGGGAGCCTGATGGGCTGCCGTCTATGGGGTCGCACGGAGTCGAACACGACTGAAGCGACTTAGCAGCAGCAGCAATATTGAGGTTCTTCGTCAGTTTTACTGGTTTCCTTCAATCTGATTACTCCAGTCCAAACACCATTGGCCCAGGAAGACTTGCTCATTTAGTTGGAAGATCTCCTTAAACTCTTATCTTACCTTTTCTAAAATCAATTGAGTAGTTGATGCATCATGAAAAGATCATGCTTTTGCTGTAGACAATCACTTTTATTTTGAATAATATGCAATTCAGTAATCATGGTGTTGGGAGTTACCGTAAGTGATAATGGATTCTAATAAGCATTACAGTCCAGTTGGTATGTCAAAAAATTAACAGCTTTCTTACAGCCACAAAGTAAACTGTTTTATTTCATCCACAGTTGGGCCAGAGCTGTGCCTTTGGACATCGTAAGACATGTCTACCACCTTGGACATTAAAACAAATGTTATACTACTTCAGCATGATACATTTTGGGTTTTTGCCAATCACACTGTCGAGAACTATCTGTTAAATCAGGATAATTTAATATGAATAAAATGTCAGTGTTGGAAAAGCAGACTTTTAAAAATAAGACCCTACACATTAGCGAACAATCTCTGTCCTATTTCCATTTCTAAAGTTATGTATGTCAGGCGTTAAATTTCTGCTTCTAGACCCATGAATGGGAAGCACCCTAGAAGGCCACGTGTGTTTCTTTCCTTTTACATGGCATTCCTAGTACTGAAAGCATTCACTGTTTTGCTCCAACTCTTTATTGAGATCCTTAAAACTTGATTTCTGGGTTTTTTTCCCTTCCCAAGAGAACAAACAAGCTATAGTTTGAACCAATGGTAACCCCCAAGCATTTTTATTAATCTGTAGTCAGCAAAGGTCTGGGGCCTTCTATGGTTACTTTATCCAGAGTCCAGTGTTTATCTGCAATTTCCTGTTTGCCATCTGGGAAAACCAGATGTAACTCTTTTGAGAAGAAGCACTAAAGTCCCATCTCTGCTTCATTATTTCAGATGTAATCAAAGAAGCAAACCTGTGGAGTGTTGTCGATTCTTAATACAGTAGAGTTGTCTATAGCCTGGACAAAATTCCATCTGTGTTATTCTTCTTCTAGAGGCATTTCTGTTCCAGATATAGTTACATTAAGTATTATGTTGGTTCAAGCTGACAAATCTTAATTTTATAAATTAAAACCAATATCTTACATCTTGATGGCAGTACTCTTTGAAGCTCTGGAAATTCTTGCTACAACTGTTTAAGGAGGCTTCACTCAATACCCATCCCCCACAGCCCCATTGTTTGGAGAGGGAGTGTTGTGCAGTGGTTAGAGAAGGGCCACTGGAGCCAAAGCAAACTGTTTGGGTTGAAACACTGAATCTGCCTCCTCCTGGTGTTTAACCTGGAACAAGTTATTTAACTTTTCTGTGCCTTGATTCCTCTATCTTGTAAATGGAGATGATAATACTAGCACTTACTCTTAAGACTGTTGTGAGAATTAAATGTTATTCCACTCATTCTACCCTTCTCTTACTGAGATGAGTACCTAGCATTTAGTAAATAACACTTTATGTGTTACGTATTTTTATGGCTGTTCCTGTCTCAAAACCTTTGCTTGATGTTCCTTCTGGCTGAATGTTCTTCTTTCGGATGTTCATATGGCATGCTCTTTTACTTCAAATATCGCACTTCAGAGAAGCCTTTCCTGACCATCTTTTTCACTCTTTATTTACTGCTTTATTTATTAGAGCCCTGATCACCACCCAGTATTATATTTTATATTTATTTCATCTTTCTGACTCTTTGTTTCTTTAAAAAATGACATAATCTCAGGAAGGATTTTGTGTAATTCTATATTGCTTGAGTCTGGAATGGATGTGGTATATAATATATAGTAGGTTCAGTTCAGTTTAGTCGCTCAGTCGTGTCAGACTCTTTGCGACCCCACGAATCGCAGCACGCCAGGCCTCCCTGTCCATCCCCAACTCTGGGAGTTCACTCAGACTCACGTCCGTTGAGTCGGTGATGCCATCCAGCCATCTCATCCTCTGTCATCCCCTTCTCCTCCTGCCCCCAATCCCTCCCAGCATCAGAGTCTTTTCCAATGAGTCAACCCTTCTCATGAGGTGGCCAAAGTACTGGAGTTTCAGCTTCAGCATCATTCCTTCCAAAGAAATCCCAGGGCTGATCTCCTTCAGAATGGACTGGTTGGATCTCCTTGCAATCCAAGGGACTCTCAAGAGTCTTCTCCAACACCACAGTTCAAAAGTATCAATTCTTCGGCGCTCAGCTTTCTTCACAGTCCAACTCTCACATCCATACATGACCACAGGAAAAGCCATAGCCTTGACTAGACGGACCTTTGTTGGCAAAGTAATGTCTCTGCTTTGGAATATGCTGTCTAGGTTGGTCATAACTTTCCTTCCAAGGAGTAAGCATCTTTTAATTTCATGGCTGCAGTCACCATCTGCAGTGATTTTGGAGCCCCCAAAAATAAAGTCTGACACTGTTTCCACTGTTTCCCCATCTATTTGCCATGAAGTGATGGGACCGGATGCCATGATCTTTGTTTTCTGAATGTTGAGCTTTAAGCCCACTTTTTCACTCTCCACTTTCACTTTCATCAAGAGGCTTTTTAGTTCCTCTTTACTTACTCAGCAACTATTTGGTAACTGAGTAAATGAAGACATTGTAATGAAAGGAAATTTATATTAGAGTTCATTTCTGTAGATATATGGATGTCTCTATCAAAACTCCCAAAAGCACAAAATAATCACAAGTACTCTAAAATGAAGTAAATTAATTAAATACATGCATACTACATCAAATGGCCACACATGGACACTTGTTACCCTACATATTAATGCACACTGGTAATAAATATTACTCAGTGTATTTACTGGATAGCTTGTGTTCAGGCAAATACTCGGATTTAAGGATGACCATAATCAAATGAATTGAATTCTTACAGGACAGAAAAAAATGTCACCCTCAGACAAATTTAAGGTTTGAATCACCAGTGTCCTTTGATCATTTTTGAAGAGAGAATGCTTTAGGGAAAAGGAAAAAACTGTGAGAGAAACAATACAGTGTCTGAGGTCTAGAAATACTTCATATAAATCCATTGACTTATCAGCTACTCATTGCAATTATTTTACTAATGTGGGTCACGTTCTGCCCTTCCAGGGAGAATTCTAGGTGTCCTCCTCCAGATCCTGCTGATAAAGAATTAGAAAAATAATTCACCATACCTATTTGTGTGCATTTGGTGACAATGAGGACCTTTATGTTTTAGAAATAATGTGATAGGATTTTTTTTTCCAGTAGAACTGTAAGGTATTCATTGGGTGATATTCTGCCATTTCAAGACTTAGCATTAATTTGTTAGGGACAACAAGGTGTTGGTAAGAACACCGTCAGTCAGTTACCATCTTTTCCTGTTGTTTGAAAGAGACTAGTTCTAGTTCACTGATCACTAGTCTGGTTCACTTATTTGTTTATCAAAAGATCTCATATCTCAGTTAAGATATATCTCTCTGACTCCTTGATATAACATTAGCAATTCCCAGAACTTCATAGTGACTTTATCCTGTTTTATTTTCCATCATGGCAATTATCACCATCAGATGTAATATCTATTTATTTGAATGTGGGTTTTTAAAATATTTTCTTTTCTCTCAGGCCTCCATATCAGATTCCAATTGTGGTCTAAGAGGAAGTTTTTACTTTTTAATTTCTTCCTAATAATTTAGTATGGGACAAGTTTAGATTACAAAGAATTAAGAAAAAGCAGTATTCACTAGAAAGTAAGCCCCAGGAGGGCAGGACCTTTCTGTGATGGTAGTTTTTCACTGCTCCAGCCCTGGAGCCTTGAACAGTCTCTTGCGTTTAACAGGTGTTTGGTAAATATTCTTTAAGTGAAGGAATGGAGAAAACAATGTCTTACGGATTTGTCTTGAGGATTAAACTAAAAATTGTCTGCAAAAGTACCGAATACAACACCTAGAACAGGAGATGGAATCTAAAAGCCCTGAAAGGACCCATATGGAACCCATAAATGCCAAGCCTGACTTAGATATGAGAGTATCAACCCTTTAACTGGGAGGTACTGACTAAATCCGTGTTTTAAATAAATTTGACTTCTGAAAATTATATTCAGCATCCTTATTTTTATAATGAATGAATGTTGAGAAATCATTGTAATTTCCATTAGCAATTGGCTATTTGTTTGGCTTATAAGGCTTCTTGTATAAAAGATGTAATGATAGCCTAAACATTTTACCAAACCATAGACTGAGAACTATTTAGTATCTTGGCACTGATCATTTGATAAAGATTATACCTAAACTATAAAAGGAACTTTCTGACTTTGCTTTTCCTTCTTTTTAAGTTAGTATCAAAGTGCTCCACTTGGAACTCTAAGCAAATACAAATATGAACATCAGGAAGTCTGCAGTGAGATTTTGCAAAGATTAAAGAAAGGGAGTTACAAAGAACAAGATATCTGATATTAGCGTGTTTGATAGCCTGATAGCCTCTTTATTTTCTTGATCCATTCTCCTCAGGAAGATGCATCTTAGAATCTAACTTTCCAAAATGGCACTGTAATAGCACTTATTAGATGGATTGCAGTGTTTTGTGCTCTGTTTTTGTGGAAAGCATTGAAATAGGAGAAGCTCTGCTGTGTTTCTTTACAAGATAGCTACATGCTGACGGCGACCCAGCTCTTGGATTACAGGAGAATCTAGCTTTTAGACCTAGTGTTGTAAATATCATGTGTCTTGTTAAAAATGTCTATGTCAGATTCCAGTTATAGTTTAGGAAGAATTTTTATGTATCAAGAAAGGACAAATTTACATTGAAAAGATATGAGCGGAAAACAGCCTCAAAGGCTCTTCTTCTTCCAGAAATCTTGCTTCTTCAGTGTTCTTCAGTTTGCTACTTTAGCTAACTAAAGAAAGTAGAATTTTTCAAGGAGTGGTATTTAAAAGTATAATTAAAAATTATACTTTTAATCCACTCACCAAGTGCCTTTCACTTGGTTTTGATCTTATAGATCACATCTGGTCGTGTTCATTGGGTTGAATGGTCCTGAGATGAGAGCATTGGTTTAGTAACTTTCCTTTCTGAGGGCATCCGTGGTAACTGGATTGTCTGATTGTTCTTTTAAAATTCTTATATGGCAGCTCTCTTGAAACTTCCTCCAAAATTATCCATCGTGCAGACTATATTAGAGGGGTTTTAAAATGACAGGTCTCTGTTTTACTCTGGGCCTTCTTTCTAAAATTAGCAAAATACATAATCTGTGTGTCTTTGGACCAATCAAACCTGGATTTTAATTCTACATGGTTATTGATTATGGTCCTTGCCTGAAGTCATATACCCAGAATCAGGGTATATACACACATCCTTGGCCTTGAAAGCTTTATAGCCCCAGAGGAACAAAGATTAATCATAATTCTGTTATCTTCCTGAAAATCTCAGACCATACTTCCTCTTTAAGAGCCAGATGATTCCTGAAGCAACAGGAAACAGAGCTGAGAAATTTTTTGAGCATTGCCTTTTCTTTGCCGTTTTCCAGGAAAGAGAGTATGGCCCACCCAAGACTGTCCAAATCATTTTCCTATCGGGTCACTTAAGTAACAAATGTCCTTCTCGATTCTCACCTCGTTTCTTTCTTGGCAAATGTGGTTACCCCCTCCAGCTCCCCTGCACACAATAACCCATGGCTTCCTTTGAGCTCTCCCCACACTCCAGGTGGCTGTGCTATCACACTTAACACATTGCACTAAGATTTGGCACGAGCCTCACCTCCTCTGTGGACTCTGATCTTCTCCAGGTCAAGAGGCATGTGTTATTCATTGCTGATGAATGGCAAATAGCACGCACGTAGTTCTAACTTGGTAGATGCATGTTAAATGAATGAATAGCGGCCGTGTAAAAGTCAAACTGAATTTCCCATGAAAGTAAGATCCAGAGCATTGTCCATTGTATGACACAGTAACCGTGTTGCTCTTGTATTAGAAAGAGTTGTACTTCCCTTGAACTACTATATATGTGTGTGTGTAGGAGTGTGTGCCTGCCTCTGAAACACCTGCTAGAAAAAGCACACTGGAATTAATGCATAGCCTATTTTTAGCAATGAGCACTTTGCTACCCCACTCCTGATGCAGTCTTAATTTATTTTTTATTTACCTCATTTTTATTTTATCTTACATAGATCATATAACTACTTAAAACCCTTTTAGGAACATTAGTTAAGCTTTAGTATTTTATAGAAATAATAAAGAAGCATAAATAGAGTCCAGTATCTGTTTGCTGAAGAGGAAAGTAGGGGGAAAAGCACCCCAAGGATGGTATTTACTATTACCCCAGTACTGAAATAACATGATGGAACCTTTAACAATGCTGCCTCAACTGCCAAAGAAAACGTCTTCCAAGGACAAGTAACATAGCTGTGAAAATAACGCTTAGTCAGAGTGAAGGAAACCACTGTGATGCCGTACGTCCCCTTACCCTTCAAACACAGCAATCGTAGGGAAACATCCCAGAGCAGTTAGGCAAAGGGCATCTCAACATGAAGACTTCATCACAGCACGCCTTTTTGTGGCTTGAAATCTAGGATTTAGTGTACACACTTTTAGGTTACCTTGGCAAAACCTAATGAAGATTTAAACATATATTTTTAAAGATTATATGTCTTTCTTAGCTTTCAGTGATTAATGTCAACCCAGAGCCTTAACATTTTTTATTGAAATATAATCGACGTACACTATTATATGAGTTTCAGGAATACTGCATAGTGACTTGATGTTTTTATACATTACAAAATGATCACCACAATAACTCTGATAACCATCTGCCACCATACAAAATTATTACAGTACTATTGATTATATTTCCTATGCTGTACATTTCCTATCCTTGACTTATTTATTTTACAACTGGAGTTGTTAACCTCTTAATTCCCTTCCCTTACTTCACCTGCACATTCCCTCTTCCTGCCAGCTATGAGTTTGTTCTTCATATCTACGAGTCTGTTTCTGTTTTATTATGATTGTTCATTTGTTTTGTTTTTTAGATTCTCTGTATGAGTGAAATCATATGGTGTTTATCTTTCTCTGTCTTATTTCTCTTAACATAATACCCTCTAAGTCCATTCATGTTGTCATAAATGGCAAGATTTCTTTCTTATTTATAGTTGAGTAATATTTCTTTGTGAATATGTATGTGTGTGTGTGTGTGTGTGTGTGTAAAGTGAGAGTGTTAGTCGCTCCTTCATGTGTGACTCTTTAAACCCCACAGACCGTAATCTGCCAGGCTCCTCTGTCCATGGAATTCTCCAGGCAAGAATACTAGAATGAGTAGTCGTTCGCTTCTCCAAGGGATCTTCCCCTCTCAGGGATCAAACCCAGGTCTCATGCATTGTAGATAGATTCTTTACTGTCTAAGCCACCAGGGAAACCCTTATACACACACACACATACACACACACCCATATCTTCTTTATCCATTCATCTGTCAATAGACACTTAGGTCGCTTCCATGTCTTACCTACTGTAGATAATGCTGTGGTGAACATTAGGGTGCATATATCTTTTTGAATTGCTGTTTTCATTTTCTTGGGATAAATACTCAGAAGTGAAATTGTTGCTGGGTTACATGGTAGCACTATTTTTTAATGTTTTGATTCAAGTCCCTGCTGTGGGTGTTAAAGGAAATGCTTGCTCTTCTGAGAAATGGTATTGGACACTAGATTAGAGGTGGTGATGACTTTGTGGATGAGCTTGATGTTACAAAAAAATCAATGCTATTAGCCAAGTATATGAAATAGAATCTGAATACAGTTAAATGCCACATATAATTTCTATTCACAAGTTTACATTACAGGGTTTCAGCAAAGTAGTTAGACCAATTCACATGCTAAAGTAAATAACAACTGTCCTTTATTGAGTCTTTACCACATGCTAGGCATTGTGCTAAACACTTGAATCATGTTAATCTAATTCTCACTACACATTTAAGAAAAATAATAAGATTTTTATTCATATTTTATAAGCAAGGATACTGAAGCTCAGAGAGGTAACTTCCCTGCCCATAGTCACATAGCCATGAGTAGCAGTGTCAAGGTTCAAAGCCAGGCCCATCTGATTCAGAGTCCACATCTGTAAGCGCTTCACTTTCTTACTCCCTGTTGTGAAATCATCATCTTCTTCCTGTCTTCCATTGAGAATGTCCCAGACGGGAGTGTGTGCTGATGCATTTTCACCCAAAATCAAACCCAGTTGGATTAGTCTCTGTTCTTGGTGATAACAGGCAGCAGAATCTTCAAGCAAGTATTTGATTTAGAGATGATATCTCCTGACTCCTCTCAACACACCTGAGTAATAGGCTTTCAAATGAATTATGAAAACAGTCTTGACACTTGCTTGGTAAGATTTTGTCACAGAAGTACAGTGATACCTTCCCAGTCAGCATGCATATCACACACTTGCCTTTTCAGCAAGTTTTTAAAATGATTTCCATTTTGTAGCACATGGAACTTTCATTTGAAGAAAGACAGCAAAATAAAGAGCACACTAGTGTGCCATCAGAAAGGGAAGTTTTGGAAGACTTTGGCTGGCTCAGCTCTACATGTAAGAAGTTTGGCTACAATTAAAATGTTAAGAACTTTAGCAAAAAAAAAAAAATTACTGCATGTTAGATCATGACATTTTTTTAATTAAAAGAAACTCAGAAAATTCATGAAGAAGATAGCCTTAGCTGTTTTGAGATAGGATTTTGGACTGTTTGTGCTTTTCTCACACATTCGTGATTGTGCTCAGAGATGAATATTGCTCTGCGGTTCCCATTTCATCTCACTGCCCTGAAATCCTGTTGTTGAAATTACAGGGCTAGAAAATAACAGGAACATCCTGTTGTCAAAAATAAATTCCTTCAGATAAAGTATTAATTCAACTGAAGCCAATTTTTTTTAAAGGGTGAGAAGGACCTCAGTGGGAGGGGAGTTTATGAATGATGGTGTGCCGTCTTGGATCCACAGCCCTTTCTTTATATCTTTGTCGTCTCTCTGACTAAATGAAATTTGCTCTTCTGTGTGAATTTTTGTATTTTGCAAAAATATAATATGTGGTATCATTAAAGACTTTCATGAAAGAGCTAAGTAAGGTCTAATGTTCTTGGGTCATTACTATTGAGTATTATATTCAGAAATATGCATGTTTATTGTTTCATTCTGTTGTTTATTTAGTAGTCCCCTAGCTCCTAGGAATTCATATCCAAAGTGAAATAAAACACTGGGAACCTTTCCATAAAAGGAATTTTTAGATTATTAGCCAAATATGCCCCTGAAAACTTTCGGGGTTTTGTTTTTTTTTTTTTTAATGTGGATCATTTTTTTTTTGAAGTATTTATTGAATTTGTCACAATCATGCTTCTGTTTTATGTTTCGGTTTTTTGGCCACAAGGCCTGTGGGGTCTTAGCTCCCTGACCAGGGATCACGTTGGAAGTTGAACTCTTGACTGCTGGACCACCAGGGAAGCCCCTGGGTTATTTTCTTGAGTCTGACTTATGCTTCAGACCCTCATTTGGAACACTTGACTTAGGAGCTCAGGTAGTCAGGTTCTGGGCAGGCCTCAGAAGCCTTTAGGTCCTGGGTTCTTCACCCACAAAGCTAGAGGGAAGGCAGAATGACCTTTACTATTCTTTCTAGTTTGAAGAGTCTACAAAGAAAAAATGTCTTCGTGAAAGGAGGAAATGACAGTTCTCTTTCTGGTGGGCAGCTCGGGTTGATGGGACATTCACAATGCCTTGCTTTCTGATAATCAATATTGGGAGCCCTCCAGCAGTCAGCCCATCCAGAGTGCGGACTTTCCAGAGGCTTGAATCTCTCCCTGTTCTAGAACACCCATCAGCTAATTGGCCTTTCCCCTCCGACACCTTGTGCCTCTTCCTTGGCAGCAGGAGGGTCAGGGGAGAACAGGAAGACAGCAGGTAAGAAAGCATCTGCTCAAATGCCTAGAGAAGCCATGAACCCCACTCTTCCCCTGCTGCTGACACTTCTGGGCCAGGCCTGCTCGTCAGCCCGTGCGGTGCCGTAACGTTTGTTGGACCTCCTTGAGGATTACCTACCTCTTTTTGAATGACCCTTAATTACCTTGACTTTTCAAGTTGGAACCAAGTTTCCTCAACTGGTTTTGCAGAAACACAGATGAGTCATGGGGGAAAGCTGTGAAGGGAAACTCCTCCTCCCCCCCTCACAGATTCTCTGTGGACACAGGCAGATCATCTTCTTTGCATGTCTAAATCACACTCAGTATCTGCTGATTGGCGAGGAATTCTGGAGGGAAAGAAGCTGCTATCAAACCCCACCTGTTCCATGAAGTCTTCCGTCACTACCCCAATTTAAAGACTTCTCTGTCTTTAAATTCATACTATTTGACTTTTCCCTACCAGATAAAAATGGTGCTAGATGTTCATCCTTCCTTCTAACCTGTATTTTTTTATTCAGACACAGGTTAAGTCTTGTGTAGACATAAGAGGATTTGGGGCTTAGTAATAGATGATGATAATCATCATAGATATCTTTACTGAGTACCTACACTGTGCCAGGCTCTGATCCAAGAGATTTACATTCAGTTCTCATTCCACTCTTACGAAGCAGTTGCTATTGTTCACTCCATTTTATTTTTTAGGAAACTGAAGTATGGAGAAGCTCAATACTGGCCCAGGTCACAGAGTTAGTAAAAGGGATACCAAGGATTGACTCAGACAGTCTGGTTCCAGAGCCTTCATGCCTTCATTCTTAACAGTACAGTCTTTTTTTTTTTCTTTTTTTGTAAGCAATATTATCCTGTTCCAATAAAGAGACTTTTACCCACTCTGTCCATCTCCCTACATGTAAATTGTCAGTAGCAATATCAGTTTCTTTTGAGAAAATTATTTACATAAATCATAAAGGAAACCATTTTATATCTATATATCTGGTATCTAGGTTAGGACTTTCCTACTTGGGACTTTCAAATGTTGCTTCTACACCCATGTGAGCTAATCCTGAAGGTTTCAAAACTTCAAAGCAAGTGAAATGTGTCATTTCCCATCAAAGCTGGGGATTCCCCATAGCATGGCTGGAACTTTAGTCTCCATTTGCTTCCAGTTTTACTTTCCTTTTCTGAAATTGGTGCATGAACTCTGTCTTGTTTTCTCCAGGTATTTTGTCCTGTATTTCTTAACCCTTTAAGCATTTATTAGATATCTCTCACAGGTTGGCAGTATATTATGGAATTTTATCACATTCGCTCATTGTTATATTATATTTTCTTGCTCCAAGACTCTTCCGGGAAGAAGTTATGTCTTTTACATTTGCTAAGTTTCCAGGTGAAACTATAGTATTGCAGAACATATAAAAATACTCAATAAATACTCATTAATTGTAGTGTCATAGACAAGCTTTAACAACTGCCTAGTATGTACATATTAAGGGTATTTAGATATCTTATACCCAACTGAATGCAGAGTTCCAAAGAATAGCAAGGAGAGATAAGAAAGCCTTCTTCAGTGATAAATGCAAAGAAATAGAGGAAAACAATAGAATGGGAAAGACTAGAGATCTCTTCAAGAACATTGGATATACCAAGGGAACATTTTGTGTAAAGTGAAATGAAATCACTCAGTCTCGTCCGACACTTTGCAACCTCCGGACTGTGGCCTACCAGGCTCCTCTGTCCATGGGATTTTCCAGGCAAGAGTACTGGAGTGGGTTGCGATTTCCTTCTCCAATTTTGTGCAAAGATAGGCTCAATAAAGGACAGAAGCGGCAAGGACCTAACAGAAGCACAAGAGATTAAGAAGAGGTGGCAAGAATATACAGAAGAACTGTACAAAAAAGGTCTTAATCACCCAGGTCACGTTAATGGTGTGGTCAGTCACCTGGAGCCAGACATCCTGGAGTGCAAAGTCAAGTGGACCTTAGGAAGCATAACTACAAACAAAGCTAATGGAGGTGATGGAATTCCAGCTGAGCCATTTCATATCCTAAAAGATGATGCTGTTAAAGTGCTGCACTCAATATGCCAGCAAATTTGGAAAACTCAGCAATGGCCACAGGACTGGAAAAGGTCACTTTCATTCCAATCCCAAAGAAGGGCAGTGCCAAAGAATGTTCAAACTACTACACAATTGCACTTATTTCACATGCCAGTAAGGTAATGCTCAAAATCCTTCGAGCTAGGCTTCAACAGTACGCGAACTGAGAACTTCCAGATGTACAAGCTGGATTTAGAAAAGGCAGAGGAACCATAGATCAAATTGCCAACATCTGTTGGATCATAGAAAAAGCAAGGGAATTCCAGAAACATCTGCTTCATTGACTTCATGAAAGCCTCTGACTGTGTGGATCACAACAAACTGTGGAAAATTCTTCAAGAGATGGGAATACCAGACTACCTTACCTGCCTCCTGAGAAACCTGTAAGCAGGTCAAGAAGTAACAGTTAGAACCAGACATAGAAAAAATGGGAAATTGGGAAAGGAGTACGTCAAGGCTATATATTGTCACCTTGCTTATTTAACTTATATGCAGAATATATCATGTGAAATGCCAGACTGGATGAATCACAAGCTGGAGTCAAGATTGCCAGGAAAAATCTCAACAACCGCAGATAGGCAGATGACACCACCCTTATGGCAGAAAGCGAAGAAGAAATAGAGCCTCTTGAAGGTGAAAGAGAACAGCAAAAAAGCTGACTGAAAACTCAGCATTGAACAAATGAAGATCACGGCATCTGGTCCATCACTTCATGGCAAAGAGAAGGGGAAAAAATGGACACAGCGACAGATTTTATTCTCTTGGTCTCCAAAATTGCTGCAGACAGTGACTACAGCCATGAAATTAAAAGATGCTTGCTCATTGGAAGGAAACTATGACAAACCTAGACAGTATATTAAAAAGCAGAGATATCACTTTGCTGACAAAGGTCCATATAGTTAAATCTACGGTTTTTCCAGTAGCCATGTATGAATATGAGAGTTGGGCCATGAAGAAGGCTGAGTGCTAAAGAATTGATGCTTTCAAACTTTGATGCTGGAGAAGACTCTTGAGAGTCCCTTGACTGCAAGGAGATCAAACCAGTCCATCCTAAAGGACATCAGTCCTGAATATTGATCGGAAGGACTGACACTGAAGCTGAAGCCCCAGTACTCTGGCCACCTGATGCAAATAGCCAACTCATTGGAAAAGACCTCGATGCAGGGAAAGATTGAGGGCAAGAGGAGAAGTGGGTGACAGAGGATGAGATAGTTGGGTCGCATCACCGACTCAATGGACATGAGTTAGAGCAAATTCAGGGGAGATAGTGAAGGACAGGGAAGCCTGGTGTACCGCCGTTCATGGGATCGCAAAGAATCGGACACGACTTAGCGACTGAACCAAGATATCTTATAAGACTTCTTTGATATGCTAACGCAATACTCTGAAGACCAACATCCTTAAAAATTTCTTCAATAAAAATTCAGCACATCAAATTGAATTGGACTCAGCAATAGAGTATTGGAGTTGAGAGAGAACTTTGTTATCTACAACTTGACATGACCTTGAAATAATTAACATATCACCTCATCTATTTACATTATCTTTGTTTACTCAGTAGTTAAATGTTACCTCTGTTGTTTTCAGAATTAAAATTTTGCAGAAAGCACAAGGAAGTGTATAGTGTGTTTTAAAGAGGGTCTGACTAACTTTGATTAACAATTTCTTAGTGATTTTAAGTCAGCATTTAGGAACATTACTGATTAAAATGTGCTGTGAATATTAGCAAGAGTATAGATAATAAAAGATGGGCTTTAACTGAGCATTCACTCCTATAGGGAAGGTGCTGGACATTTTTTTCTTGGAGTACTTGCGACTTTCACATAAAGGCAGAAAAATCTGTGGACCTAATCTTCAGGACAATGTAATTTGGCCATTGTTCAGTTGTATGTCTGTGTGTTCAGTTGCTTAGTCATGTCCGACCCTTGCGATCCCATGGTTGGCAGCCTGCCAGGCTCCTCTGTCCATGGGATTCTCCAGGCAAGAATACTACAGTGGGTTGTCATGCCCTCCTCCAGGGGATCTTCCCAACCCAGGAATCAAACCTGCATCTCTTATGTCTCTTTTATTGGCAAGCCGGTTCTTTACCACTGGTGCCACCTGGAAGCCCTAAATGAAGATGGGGTGTGGTGCAAAAAGACTAATATTTTTTGGACTTTAATCTTGTATTCCTATGGTCACCTCTGTACATTTATTTTTTATGAACTTAAAAAACTTTATGATTTTTCTATTTTAAGATACAGGAAAGTGATAGGATTAGTTAAGGGGAAAAAAACTTGTTTAGCCATTCATTCAGAGGCTTGGTTAGCAAGGAATAAAGATGGGACACCTTTGAAGGTTCTAGGGCAATGATGTTTCTAGTACCAAACAATTTTGTTTTATGAGAACATAGAGCATTATTAGTACATGCAAAAAAGAGCAAGTCAGCCTGACCTTATTCTGATTAAATTCTGAAAGAGCTTGATTCACTGGAACCTACCTGGAGTACAGTTGGCAAGCACTGACCACTAGACATATTTCAACAGTTTCACCAAGTTGTTCAGGGAACAGACTGCTCAGATTTGAGTTTCTTCCGTGGGGTGGGGGGCAGGTCATTTGGGGGTATGATGATTTTCAGACTGTTTTTCATCAAATCTAACTTGTTAATATTTTGAGTTTTAAATGAGCTGGGGTGGGGGCAGGTGTCTCATTCATCAGAAGCTAATTATGTACAGTACAAGACTGCATTTATAATATGTCTGACTACTTCAAAATTTAAGACAGTTTAATACTCAGTGAATCAAGATATCTGTTCCTTTTGAAGTAAATGAGATAGGAGTGCTCCAATATGTCTTCATTTTTCTTTGCTCAGTCATTTCAAGTAATATAAGCATAGGACAAGTTTTAGGTACTAAAAGGTGAGACTAATTCTCATTCTTTGGTCCCTTGTCAGTGCATAGAATTAGATGACAATGCTAACAGCGTGGTAGATTTGAGCTCTAAAACTGGTAGACGTGGCAGTGATACCCTAGTGTGTCTTCAAGAGCAACATAGTTTTAAAGAATAGCTGTGCATTCACTTTCTCTCATTTTCACTAACTAGCTTTTTTTTTTTTAACTATGGCCATTATAGTTGCATGTAAAACCCCACTAATACTACTTTAATTAAAAGGAGTGGGGTTATAGAAGTGTGTGTACCCCACAGGCATTCTCACAGACATTCAAAAGCAGGAAATGAGGTCTATGTAGACCTCAGAGGACCTGGAATCAGAATGCTGAAAAACAGACCTCACTCTTCATCTCTCAGGGACCACGTCCCTCAGTTCTTGTTGTGGCGAGCATCTCAACGCTCCTCCCAGCCACCACCCCTCAATTTCTCATCCTTTATTCCGTATGTGCATTGTGTGCTTACTCCAGCATGGCTCTTTGCCATGAACATATAATGGCTCTAGCACCCACTGCTGTTGCTGCTGCTAAGTCGCTTCAGTCGTGTCCGACTCTGTGCAACCCCATAGACGGCAGCCCACCAAACTCCTCTGTCCCTGGGATTCTCCAGGCAAGAACACCGGAGTGGGTTGCCATTTCCTTCTCCCTAATACCCACTACTACCTGGCAGTTGTCCATGTCACATGCTCAAGAGGAGAAAGCTGATTGGCTTAGCTGAGTGTTAGAGCAGAGTCACCAAGTTACAAGTCGTGGGCATGCCAGAATGGCTGTCTTTGGGCCAGGTATCCATCTCAGAGTTATTCACCTGTACTTGAGTGATCTGTGGCTGTGGTGTGAGGATGGAGTCATAGGGCACACGGGAGCACCTCTTTCAGAACCCGTGAGCAGTGTGGGCAGTTACAGAGCATGTCTGTTGCTCTTACAGCTGCCAGAATCCTTATTCCTTCAAGGGTGTTTGGAGGCAACAGGGTTGAGTGTTTACCTCCCCCAACACCTATCGCAACGCAGCACTCCCCTTCTTGTTTCTTTCCACCGACAGCAGATCTGTTGTGTTTCTCTCACTTTATTTGCTGTCTGTCTCTCTTTTCCTGTAATGAGAATGCTTGGGTTGCTAATCCCAGCTTTCGAAATATGGTAGAAGCTAATTCCCAGGCTTCTAAATATGACAGATTTCTGCTTCTGTATCCCTTTTTTTTTTTTTTTTTTTGGCCACTTTATTTTTTTTAATTGCAGAATAATTGCTTTACAGAATTTTGTGGTTTTCTGTCAAACATCAACAAGAATCAGCCATAGGTATACCCATGTCCCCTCCCCCCGCAACTTCCCTCCCCTCTCCCTCCCTAACCCACCCTTCTGGATTGTCACAGAGCTCCTGTTTGAGTTCCCTGAGTCACACAGCAAATTCCCATTGGCTAGCTATTTTACATATGCTATTGTAAATTTCCATGTTACTTTCTCCATACATCTCACCCGCTCCCTCCTCAGCTCCCCCCATGTCCATAGGTCTGTTCTCTATGTCTGTTTCTCTGTTGCTGCCCTGAACATAAATTCATCAGAACCATCTTTCTGGATTCCATATATATGCATCATGTTTGTTGCAGCACTGTTTACAATAGCTGGAACATGGAGGCAACCTAGATGTCCACTGACAGATGACTGTACAAAGAAGCTACGGTAAATACAGACCATGGAATACTACTCAGCCATGAAAAGAATGCATTTGAGTCAGTTCTCTGTCCCTTTTCCTACTGTTTTTCTCTCTCTGGTTCTTCAGGCTGCTATGACCACCTAGTGCAGCAAAATCTCTGGGCCTGATTCTCCTTGGGGTTACATAGTCCCTTGGCTTCACGGCCAAAGAGAAGTAAAGATCAGTGAATTCATTAATTCCATTAAGCTACTTTATGCCCCAGGAGTGTGCTAGAAGAGAGCTTCTCCAGCTTTCAGCGTGCGCATGAAGCACCCGGGGATCTTGTTAAAGTGTAGTTTCAGGAGCTATATTGTGGGGTGTGAGAATCTGCATCTCTAACAGACTCCCAGGTAGTATGGATGATGCTGATGAAATAACAGTACTTTGAGTCAAAGACTAGAATCATTTATTCAACTATGATCTTCTTGATGGAACGGACCATGTTTTAGGCATCTTTATCTGTCTTTCCATGACCAGCACTGTCCCTGGAATGTGAGAGATATTCAGAAGTTGCTTGGATTATGATTAAACTGAACACACAGGAAATGCAGGCCTTTCTATGCCTACTTTTTTTTAAGTGGGTGGTTTTCAAACACTGCTAAAAATCAGTGAAATCGGTGAAAATTTCTTAAGGGTCTGATTATGCAGAGGACTAGGAAAAATATTTTTAAAATTACAATCCCAGTCTTCATGGAAAACACTGGCATCTTTTCTGCTAACTCTACTGTGTCTTTGCTGGAAATGTGGAATAATTTTAGAATTACGGGGGTGGCAGAATGAGCCTATTTATGCTACTAGCACTTGACCTCAAATATTTTTTATGTCATCTTCATGTGTACAATGAGGCTAATGTGACTGTTGTGGTGTTAATGTGTAATGAGCCGTGTAAGGATTGAGTTTCATGCCTGGAACAGGGTACATGATCACTGCTAATACTGTTAGTAGTGGTAGTAGAAGTAGAAACAGTAGTAGTAGTATTTAAGATTATTTTATCCTGCTAACTCAGCTTAGGAAAATACTTTGTTCTTCCTCTTCTTCTCTAAGTCCATACATTATCCTAATAAGAGATTTCACTTTGTAGGGCTTACCTACAATTTAGTCTTAATATCATCCTTGTTTGGAATTTAAAGTTAAAGGAAAGTGAATTTTAGAACTCAACTGTATGCACTATAGCAGAAGGACAGAAAGAAGACTTTATTTTTGTACCTTGCAGCCAGTTAAATTGTTCTTTTCACTCCAATGTCTTCATAAATGTATTCGTGAGAAAAAATTAATGTGCTTAACAGGGTCTCCCTAAACCTCTCCAACCATTTTGGATGGGACAGAAAATACACACATACACAAAAATATATGCACACACACATATATACATACAGAAATTCACAGGTGAATTACTAGTGTATGTTTGATAATATCATTTTTGGAAAGGAAGTAAATTGAGCAGGCAAGGAAAGGACTACTGAACGCATAAGTATTGGCTTAGATATTAGTTATAAATGATAAACATCTACGTAATGAATAACATCTGTATTTTTCAACTCAGAGGGCCAGTAAACCGATGTATTGTACTTTCTGCACAAAGCAGAAAACAATTGGTGATAAAGGAAGATTTCTTGATTCATCATGCATTTTAAAATTTCTAGAATAAAATTGGCAGACCATCTCTTTTTTTTCCCTTATAAAGAAGGGCATCACCATGATTGTCCATGTGGAAAAGGAAAGGCTGGTTGGAGTGGCAATGTAACCGTGACCTAGGTGCCATCACTGAAGAAATCTCCCTTCCTGGGGAAGGTTGGCACATGAGCCTGTGAATCATAACTATTATCGTTGTCTTGTTGAGGAGAAGCACTTACAAAGAAGACCTAGGAACATACATTTATTATTCTTTCATTACCTAGTTCCTTTTTCATTACCTATGTAACCCAGATGTAACCCATGTGTCAGCTGCCTGGATCGCTTCAAGTCCTCCAGTGTGCCAAGGTCAGCTTGTTCTCGAAAATATAATTAAAATGGACTCAAATCACAGACTCATGTACAGGGAGTTCCCAGCATTCCTTCCAATATTTACAGCAGTTGTAAGTGAAGCCTTTGTCTCTCCTGGACTCTTGGCTTCTGAGCTCCTCCTCATGCTGATTTCACACAAGAATTAAAAAAAAAACAACCCTGAAATACCTCGTGCCGCCCACATAATTTATTTAAATCAAGTTGAGTAATGCAAGTGGAAACACTCAAGTAAGTATAAAGAGCTACCTACGGGAGGTAATGATCTTAAGTAAATGAGAAAGTGACATAAGGCGTTGTGAATGCTCCAGGGTGGACTTGAAGGGGAAAATCTGAAGGTAATGAAACAATATCCACTCATTTCATCTGGCTGAAAATAGAGAAAAGGATGAAGTCCTGGCAGGATTTTGAAATAAAGTCGGATTGTCTGTGGGTTATAATAAGAAAAAAATTTACCCGTGAAACTTTAAAAGGGAACAACAACGAGAAGTTAGTCATGGGATTACCAGAACCCAAAGGAAATATTTAACACCAGAAGAGAGCAGGGCCACCAGAATGCTTTGAAGCCGGTTGAGCTGGTAATTAGAAGGAAAAACTTTGCTCATCCTATTTAAGAAAGCAAATCCACATGGCCTTTGTCTCATTTTCTGGTAACTGCCAGAGCTGTCCTTGAAGCAGTAAGTTGCCAGCACGTTACCCAGCCGCTTCCACAGCCCTGTGTATGCATAGCATTCAGCCTGCTTGTTTCTTCCGTTGTTTTTCCAAGAATGTGTTCCCAGCCTTACTTCAGAAACCATTCTGAACGTGATAGTCACAGTTTCCCAACTCCCCACATCACTTTCATGCGATCAAATCTTCAGACTACCTGGATGGACTGCGTATCTTCTTCAGTTGGCCTAAAGAAAGTTCTGATCAATGAGGCTTTTTTTCTTCTTTTAAGAGTAGGATATAGTTCACTTGGGCTTCCCTGGTGGCTAAAGAATCTGCCTGCAATGCAGGAGACCAGGGCTATATCTCTGGGTTGGGAAGATCCCCTGGAGGAGGAAATGGCTACCCACTCCAGTATTCTTGCATGGAGAATCCTATAGACAGAGAAGCCCGGCAGGTTACAGTCTGTGGGGTCACTAAGAATCAGACACGACCGAACAACTAACTCCCACTTTTCTTTCAATAGTTCATTTATCTTGGGAACTTTTAAGTTTGGGGGCTTTCCTTGTGGCCCAGCTGGTAAAGAATCCGCCTGCAATGCGGGAGACCTGGGTTCCATCCCTGGGTTGGGAAGATCCCCTGGAAAAGGGAAAAAGCTACCCATTCCAGTATTCTGGCCTGGAGAATTCCATGGACTGCAGAGTCTATGGGGTCGCAAAGAGTCGGACACGACTGAGCGACTTTCATTCACTCACTTTTAAGAGTGTGTCACAAGTTTTATTCTACATCGGTTGAAAGTCCAGTCAGACAAGATTGATCAGAAAATGAAAATACATATTTGCCTTCAAGGAAAAGTTGAGGGGGAATTTAAAACAAGAAAGCGTTAAGTATGTGAGAGAGAATGTGGAATGACGTAGCCAGCTCCCCCTGCATTCCGTGACCCCAGTCACCTGAGTGGGTGCCCTGACTGCTGTCTCCGCCTGTGGGTTACCCTTTCAGCCCTGTCTCCAATGTTCGTGTTTCAACAGGGTTGTCTGAGCCCCTCATCCCAGAGAGAGAGAGTGCACAAGGCAGAGACATTTTGTTGGAGGGAGATGGGGATTGGAGTCACAGGAGTGGACAGGATTGAGTGAGGGAGACCCCTGTGGGACTGTAGGGCCTGAGGTGAAGAGGCAGGCAGGAGGGGTTGCCAACTGAGAGACACCGGGGGCCACAGCCCTCCTTGTTCATGACCTGGCCCCATGCTGCGTGTGTGGAGGGCAGACTTAGGGCCCTCTCAGGAGCCTGGTACTAACGAGCAGTCACAACCTGTGGGGCTCTGAAGAAACAGAGGGGAAGAGGGTCGCTTCAGGACTGGGTCATTTTCCTGCCCCTTTCTCTGAGAGAATGGTCCCGCACGGCCATGTCACTGTGCAAGCAGGGAGAATTGCCCGGGAGACTGTGATGAGCTAGGACACTTAGAAAGCTCCCCCTCTCTCCCCAGAGACAGCACAGGCATGCCTGCTTCCTGCTAACCGCTCAGAGTTCACTTGGCGCAGTTTACTTTTGGGCCAGGGTGGTAACGCACTTCCCTGGAGTTCTTCTTCCCAAGGTTTTCCTCTAAGGTAAAGGAAAGTTTTCAGGAACATCCTTCACACCGACAGATGAGATGCCAACATGGCCCGCCACCAGAAAGGGTAGGTGTTGGAGAGCCCAACCTGTATACCGTAGCACTCTGTACAAGATGTTTATCATCCCAAAGCAGCTCACAGTAGATTCAGCAATTATCCCCATTTTACAGCCTGAAAGTGAATTGTGATGACATTTCTCAAGATAAAAAGAAAGCACTGAAGCCTCTGTGACTTCCTTTGTCAGTGTCTGCATTTGTCTAAGCTGCCTTAAGCCAGTCTGTAGCAGTGAAGCCATAATTCAGATGAAAACAATAAGAAATCATTTAAAGCCAGTGTACATGAAAGTGAGGAGCCCACATGACTACTATTTTTAGTGCAGAAATATATTCAAGATCAAAGCCATTAATGTTTGCCTATTTTATTTAATCATGTGCCTTTTACCTGGAAGATGCAGGTCTTATACAAATGAGTGTACAGGGAAAATTTTAGGCTTTATGCTGTCCAAATTAAATTCTGAAAAGACAGAAAATTCATCATTTTGACATCTCTTTGCAGATGCAGAATGTGTGTTAAAATATCTCTTGAAATGTGTCTTGTTTACTTAAGGAATACATTTAGCAGATCTTGTTAATTAGAAGTAATATCTGGGTAAAGTCTTTCATAATGTATCTCTTTTTAAACATAAAAATCAAGGGGCTAATTTCCCAAGTTGTGAGAATGGATGTTCCCTCTCATTACCTGTATTTTGGATTTTGAGGTTTTCTTGTAAGTAAAAGTTTACAGCATCCTTGAGTTTTTACAGCATTGCTTGAGTTTTCAGCATCCTTTTTTTTTTTTTAACTATATAATAATCTAGGTTTGCAGGTGTTATGTATCAAGAAATGGAGAAGTTGGGGAAATTTTTTGAAAAAAGACATTGCCTACTCTTGAAATTCCTTGTAAAGTATTATTGTCATATAAGTTGTAGGAAGTGTGTCCTCTATAAGAATACCTCTGAAGCACAATTTTAGATATTGAGAACCTTTCTAACCACTCTCCATTTTGAGTTTTGTTTTTTTGTGTGTATATGTGACAGATTTCATATAAACAAAACTTTTTTGGTGCATGGGTAAAAACTTCCAATTACATCTCTAAAACCATTTTCTATGGTATTTCAGTGTTACCAAAATATGTAATGTTAAGTTTACCTTAAACCTCATTGACCTAAATAAACTCCATGAATAATAGATACAATTATGTAGTATAGCTTCTAGATGGAAAATTGTCATCATTTTCAAGAGAATGAATGGCTCTGGGGAAATGTACAGCTTAGGAATGACAAAACTGTCATTCACTCAGAAAACAAAATTGTGGAAATGACAGAGTTGAGCCCTGGGAATCCTCAAATTTGCCTTTAAACAATACCTTCTTCAAACTAGTGATTACCAGTGGGGAGAAGAAAGGGGGAAAGGCAATATAGGGATAGGGGACTAAAGTGGGAACTATTAGGTATAAAATAAGCTACAGGGAATATTGCCAATATTTTATAACAACTATAAATGGAGTAGAATCTTTTTTGATAGTTTTTTATTTTATTATTGGAGTATATTGCTTTACAATGTTTTAGTTTCTGCTGTACAATGACATGAATCAGCTGTATGTATCCATATATCCCCGCCCTCTTGAATCTCCCTTCCACTCCCCCAATTTCTCAAACTTACTTGGCCATAACCTTTTTTGAGGTTTTCTGAGCACCTCAGGTTATGCATGTTCCATGGAACCCACTTTGTGAAGCAGTGGGCTAGATTTAGTCATGTAGCCGCTACTCAAACAGAACCCCAATTTGGCAAACCAAAAAGCTGCTGTTGCCAGCCCTGAGATACAAAGAGCGAGTATAAAGTGTTGTAGTGCACCGTGCATTTAGAAATGTGGGTGTTGAAGCCGAGTTATCTCTTCTCTGGTCTCTTCCAGGTGTTTCATCCCAAACATCTACGCAGCTCTGTTCACTGCAGCTCTCGTCCCGTTAATGTGCCTCGTGGTGGTGTTCGTGGTGTTCATCCACGCCTACCAGGTGAAGCCACAGTGGAAAGCATACGACGATGTCTTCAGAGGAAGGACAAATGCTGCAGGTTTGTAGGAAACCATATTCGCACTTTGGAGCTGGGCACTTTATCGGTGGGAAAAGGTTACTGAATGGTCTCTTTATCGAGAACAGGAAGGAGGTTAGACTCAGCTTTCAGCTCTGAAGCCAAAAGTTACAGTTCTCTGATTTCTCCTGCTCCTTGGGCCTTCCTTGCAATCTCTCTCTCTTTAGGGCTCTGCAGGTTTCATTGCTGGTGCCAGTTTTGTCCCTAAGATATTAGTATTCAAGTAAATGACTCAGAACCTTTGGGAGCTGCTTCTCCAAGCATTTTTTCAACTCAAGCAGTAACAACCTGGGTTCAACCTGTGAAATCTGTTCATTTCTTGCAGACTCTGAGACTTTATCACAAACAAACCTTCCTAATGCTTGTGAGTGCTGTATTTTGCATGTGGAGTTCTGATTGTGCAGACAGATGTTTAAAAACATATGTGACCAGACAGCTTCATAAGTGGCTACACATGTCTGGTTACTTAAGAGTGCAAGTCTTTCCAGCTCAAATTGGCTTTCACTACCAGCTCATTTTTTCCCTTTGAATCATACTTAACACCGGTTTTTATGATCTGATTCTTTTTCTATCGTTAGATTAGAGTCTCTTAGGAATGTTTTTAAGGAACGATAACCAAATACCTACATAAGAAAACTCAGTCTAAAATGGTTTGAGTGACTGGAATATTGAGAATCTAATGAGCTGGGGAATGGAGGAATCCCTCTTGGGCCAAGAGGAAGACTTGTCTTTTCTATAAGATCAGTTACAGATAAGTCAGTTGCTCAGTCGTGTCCAACTCTTTGCGACCCCATGGACTGTAGCCCACCAGGCTCCTCCGTCCATGGAATTTTCCAGGCAAGAATACTGGAGTGGGTTGCCATTTCCTTCTCCAGGGGATTTTCCTGACCCAGGGATTGAACCCAGGCCTCCAGCATTGCAGGCAGACGCTTTACCATCTGAGCCACCAGGGAAGCCCAAGTCTTTTCTAAGCTTTTGCAAATCTAAAGCCAAAGGAATGAGAGAAGTTCTTCACATGTTAAGTGCTGTCCAGAGTTTAAGCAAGATACCATCCATGAAATCACTTAGAATAGTGTCTAATACATTATTAGAGGCTCAATAGATACTGTCTCTTATATGATAATAAAAAAATTCATTCTAACATAATAAAAGCCTCTAGTTCCTAAACTATGTCAGGGACGATGCAAAAAGATTTTCCTTGTAGTATAAAGAGAAAGGACTCTTTTATATTAACTTATGGGGTAGTTTGTAGGATAGCTGTACCTAGCCAATTCTTCCCTCTTCTCTCTGATTTAGCGTGCCATTATTATGTGGGCAAAAATAGCACTTAAGGTTATGATTAAATTTAGATTCTTCCATTAGAAAAGCAATGTTCAATGTAGAAATTGTACTTTTTCATGGGACATAGAATTTATCCAGAAGCTGTGCTTTTATTCAACTTGAGATTAATTCTGTTAAAATACATATTCTCTTTTGAAGGCAAAGTTTGTTTCTCCCTAATAACAAGATTTATTTTGTTCTGTATACTATATAGAAGTGCCAGTGTTTCAGTAGTGATGACATCATAAAGGCCTAACCTAATGAGTTCGTCTTTTTCATTCCTGAATCACCCCTGTGCCTGTTGGATATGATCCATGGACACAGTAGATAAACAATGGTCCAATTCTCTAAAAAACAGCTCTCAAGCATTGAACATAAAATCCCCAGAACACTTGTATCTCAACTGGTGAAACCTCTCTTACAATGAAATATATTAATAGAAGCATTGCTCTTATTATAGCTTTTCAAATAAAAAAACAATTATGGCAGTTCTGATTTCCCTGTTCCCATTCAACCTAACAGTCATTATCTCACTTGGACTCTTAAACAGTGTTTTCCTAATTAGTCACTAGTTCCAGTTCTTGTCCGTTTCGTTTTCTCAGATGTCTGTATTTCAACAATGTCAAGTGGCTCCCCTCACTCTCTAGCTTTACAATCATTCATCTTTATTGCCCAAAAGAAAGTCCAGGCTCTTTATAACACTAGAGTCTCTATGCATCCACCCCGGGCTGTCTTATCACCCTCAAGTTAGTTACCACTCAGCCTATGTTCTGACCATGTCATTGATTCAGTTTTCCTCATTCTTGAAGTTACCTGATCTGTCATCTTTGCTCATGAAGATGCCCTCTATGAACTCCTCATCATTGGTTGATTAAAAAAAAAAAAAACTCACGTGTTTAGTAAGTAATGAGAGAAAATGTAGAAGAGAGAAAGGTGTAAGGGACTTACTATGCTCCCTTAATCTATCTTAGCTCCCCAAAGCCATCCTCAATAAATGCATAATCTAAGTAAAAAATGTGTGCTAAACAATCCCAAGTTGACTCCTTCCAAGATACTGCTCACTTGGAAACTGTAGAAGCTCCCAGTATGCTACTTCTTCCGTGAAGACTGTGAAATTAATGTCTTTACCACACCAAATGAGAATTACTCATCCTTCTATGATTTTAAAGCATTTTGCCCCTACGGCCATTAGAGCCCTTAACACTTACTTCAGAATGGAATGGTGACTTGTTTTGGTGTGTGTGGCTGATTTCCTTAATAAATTATGGATTCCTCAAGGGCAAGGACCATTTATTATTCACCTTTGCATCACCAGAGCCTTGTGGAGTGCTTAGTGGATAGCAGGAGCATAATTAGTATTTGTTGACTGAATAATAATCATCAATGTGCCATGAAATCTTATAATTATAGGAATGCACCCACAAGCTAAATATAGCATTAAGAAGAAGAGAAATCTGTCATATCATCCAAAGTAGAAATTATGGAATCTATCTCATTGATCTGTTTGTAGATACCCCTTTGAATAAATTTCAAAGGGGTATCTACAAACATAAGCTCCTCTGTCCGTGGGATTTTCCAGGCAAGAGTGCTGGAGTGGATTGCCATTTCCTTCGCCAGGGGACCTTCCTGACCCAGGAATCGAACCCAGGTCTCCCGCATTGCAGGCAGATGCTTTACCATCTGAGCCACCAAGGAAGCCCAAATATAGCATTAAGAAGAAGAGAAATCTGTCATATCATCCAAAGCAGAAATTATGGAATCTATCTCATTGATCTGTTTGTAGATACCCCTTTGAAATTTATTATTAGGACTATTATTTTTTCCTTCTATGATTCTCAAAACTATGTGTTCAGCCTTGACCTCTGACTTGATACTTTAGATTTTATTTGAAGCCTCCTTTAATTTTCCTCCACTTGAGTATTTCCACTTAGCTCAAATTCAAAATGTCAAGAAAAAAAAAAAAATCTGTCTACTCAGGGCCATTTGATAATCTCTTTGAATCTGTTTGCTAAAATTCCATTGCCTTGACCTGAAAAATATTGTCAAGATGGGACTGTAAATTCATGTTTTGCCCATTTTGCTGTTCCAAATGCATCGCAGTTAATGACAAGATATAACAAGAAAAAATTAAGAAGAAGATGAAATGGGGATCAGAAATACAAAGTAGAATATAAGCTGGGCTGCAGCCAAGGGCCTGATGTTTTCTGGGTCCACAAGCCTGTGAATGCAGAAGTGTCTCAACTGCTGTGGTGGTAAGCTGGGATTTAGAGGTCTCACCCAGGGCAGGTAGACTGGAGCAGCAGCGCCTGCAGGAAAGGTGTCTGCGAAAGGCCCGCCGCTGTAGTGTGGGCTTTGGCTTAGGGGTCTGGGAGCCCAAGGAGAAAGCAGAGGAAGAATCTTGTCAGGTTCCTGGGCCAGACTCTCTAGAGTTCACAGTTTTATCTGCCATATTTATATGTCATTTTGGGGGTAGAAGACCCAGGATATCAAATTAGCCTTCTTTGGACAGGAAGGTTAAATGGAGGCCACCATAAAACTATTAGACAGAAAGAGGTAGCCAGAGAGGAAGACAGAGACTAGGGGAGAGAGAGAATGAGCAAAGAAGCACATGCTTTCTACTCGACTGGCTGCAACGTCAAAGATCCAAACACTGGAGGAAAACTGGTGAAGACAGCCCTTCAAATCACCAATCAAAAAGATAAATATGATCCAGAAAAATATATAAAGATAAACTATACATAACTTTGGTAATTATGTTCAACTCTTCAAAAAGATAAAGCAGGAATCAGCAAACTATGACCCTACCAACCACTAACCTGTTTTCTCATTTTATCTATTTCTTTTTTCACAGCTTCATTGAGATATAGTTTACTTGTCATAAAGTTCATCTATTTAAACTGTAGAGTTAATTGGTATTTATTATAGAGTTGTGTAACTATCACCATAATCTAATTTTATAATTTTTTCATCATCCCTTAAAAAAACCCATACGTGTTAGCAGTCACTCCCCATTCTCCACTTCCCTGGGCCCTGCTGCTGCTGCTACTAAGTCGCTTCAGTCATGTCCAACTCTGTGTGACCCCATAGACGGCAGCCCACCAGGCTCCCCCGTCCCTGGGATTCTCCAGGCAAGAACACTGGAGTGGGTTGCCATTTCCTTCTCCAATGCATGAAAGTGAAAAGTGAAAGTGAAGTCGCTCAGTCGTGTCCGACTCTTAGCGACCTCATGGAGTGCAGCCCACCAGGCTCCTCCATCCATGGGATTTGCCAGGCAAGAGTACTGGATTGGGGTGCCATTGCCTTTTCCTCCCTGGGCCCTAGGTAACCATTAATCAGCTTTTTGTCTCTGGAGATTTGTCTGTTGTGCACATGTCTTATAAGGGGATCATAGAATAGGTGGTCGTTCAGATCTGGCTTCTTTCACTTAGCAGAGTGGTTTCCTAGTTTATCTGTGGTATAGCGTGTATCAGTACTTAGTTCTTTTTGTTGCCAAATGATATTGCACTGGATGAACACACTACATTTTTGCTTATCTGTTTCTCAGTTGACGGACATTTGGGTTGTTTTCACCTTTTCGCTATTATGAAGGTTCCTATGGACATTCATGTACAAGATTTTTTATTAATATATGTTTTCATTTCTCTTGGGCATATATACCTCGAATTGGAATCTCTGCATCATATGATAACTATGTTTAACATTTTGAGGAACTACAAAACTGTTTTCCAAAATAGCTCGAGTGATCTGTTTTGTAAATAAAGGGTTTTTTTGACACCCATCCACACCCATTTTTTTACATATATTCTTGACTGCTTTCACAATACAGAGTTGAGTATATGTAGTTAAATAAAAGCCATGTGACCTGAAAAATCTAGCATATTTAATATCTGGCCCTGTATAGAAAATGTTTGACCATTCATCCTTGACATAAAGGCAGATATATCCACTCAAAGCCCTTAAACATAAGAAGCAAAAATAGATATAAACAAAATAAAAATACAGACCAACATGAAAATGAAAAAAGTCTCAAAAATCTTGGCAATGAAAATACTAGTAGTTGAAAATTTTAAATATCTTAATATTTGAGATAAGATACAGATGAGACACAGAAAAGAGGGAATTAATTAGAATCTGAAACTAAGATTGAGAAATTCATCAGTGAAACCTGCAAAAAAAGAGAAAATAGGAAAACAGAGCTAAGAAGTAGGAGAATACATGGCCAGAAGAAAAGAATACAGGGAATGGAGAAAAAGATTTGAAGAGGTAGTTGTTGAAAATTTTCTAGAATTGAAGAAAAAAATAACACAACTACACATAAATATCCATTGTTTACAAAAAAAGCAGAGGGAGGTGGAAGAATGCTAAAAAGTCTAGTATGTTAGTAAAGTTCTCATGTGTATTTTTGAAAACCTGGATAGTAAATACCTTTTCTTTGCCTCGCATATTCCTTACTGTTAGAATAATTGGCACAAACCCCATTCGGGAGCTTGGAGGCCACACTGGATGCAGAGGCTGCCAAGTTCTCCAAAAACTGAAGTTTCAAAGCAGCACAAGCTGGTCCCAAGCCTCTTCTCTTCTTCCCTATGAGATTCATGCACACCCTGTGTACACTTTATACCCAAGAAGGGGGGCAGTTCTGATTGTAGTCATCCCTCTGTATCACTGACTTCTGTATTTGAAGATTCAACCAACTATGGATCAGGAAATATTTGGGAAAATAAAATTTCAGAAAGTCCCAAAACACAAAACTAGTTTGTCACACGCTGGCAACTATTTACGTAGCATTTACATTGTGTTTACAGCGTATTATCAGTAATCTAGAGATTATTTTAAGTATTCCAGAGGATGTGTGTAGGTTATATGCAAATACTACACCATTTTATATAAAGGACTTGAGCATCCTTGAATTTAAATTTTCTACAGAGTTCTAGAACTAATCCCCCATGGATAGAGGGAAGACTGTAGTCTCAAGCAGGTCCAGCCTATTTCTCTACAATTCCAAGCATGCAAAAGTGACCCTTTTTCCTAATGCAGCTGAGATGGTTTATGGTTTAGCTTTATTTTGCCCTGCATTTTTAAATTGGATGAGCATTTTCAGATATTGCAGTTAACCCTTGAAGAGCACGAATTTGAACTGTTCAGATCCACTTACACGCAAATGTTTTTCAGTAGCTATGTACTACAGCAAATTTGGAAAACTCAGCAGTGGCCACAGGACTGGAAGAGGTCAGTTTTCATTCCAATCTCAAAGAAAGGCAATGCCAAAGAATGCTCCAACTCCCACACAATCGCACTCATCTCACACGCTAGTAAAGTAATGCTCAAAATTCTCCAAGCCAGGCTTCAGCAAAATGTGAACCGTGAACTTCCTGATGTTCAAGCTGGTTTTAGAAAAGGCAGAGGAACCAGAGATCAAATTGCCAACATCTGCTGGGCCATCGAAAAAGCAAGAGAGTTCCAGAAAAACATCTATTTCTGCTTTATTGACTATGCCAAAGCCTTTGACTGTGTGGATCACAACAAACTGTGGAAAATTCTGAAAGAGATGGGAATACCAGACCACCTGATCTGCCTCTTGAGAAATTTGTATGCAGGTCAGGAAGCAACAGTTAGAACTGGACATGGAACAACAGACTGGTTCCAAATAGGGAAAGGAGTTCGTCAAGGCTGTATATTGTCACCCTGTTTATTTAACTTATATGTAGAGTACATCATGAGAAACGCTGGACTGGAAGAAACACAAGCTGGAATCAAGATTACCTGGAGAAATATCAATAACCTCAGATATGCAGATGACACCACCCTTATGGCAGAAAGTGAAGAGGAACTAAAAAGCCTCTTGATGAAAGTGAAAGTGGAGAGTGAAAAAGTTGGCTTAAAGCTCAACATTCAGAAAACGAAGATCATGGCATCCGGTCCCACCACTTCATGGGAAATAGATGGGGAAACAGTGGAAACAGTGTCAGACTTTATTTTTCTGGGCTCCAAAATCACTACAGATGGTGACTGCAGCCATGAAATTAAAAGACGCTTACTCCTTGGAAGGAAAGTTATGACCAACCTAGATAGCATATTCAAAAGCAGAAACATTACTTTGCCAACAAAGGTCCGTCTAGTCAAGGCTATGGTTTTTCCTGTGGTCATGTATGGATGTGAGAGTTGGACTGTGAAGAAGGCTGAGTGCCGAAGAATTGATGCTTTTGAAGTGTGGTGTTGGAGAAGACTCTTGAAAGTCCCTTGGACTGCAAGGAGATCCAACCAGTCCATCCTGAAGGAGATCAGCCCTGGGATTTCTTTGGAAGGAATGATACTAAAGCTGAAACTCCAGTACTTTGGCCACCTCATGTGAAGAGTTGACTCATTGGAAAAGACTCTGATGCTGGGAGGGATTGGGGGCAGGAGGAGAAGGGGACGACAGAGGATGAGATGGCTGGATGGCATCACTGACTCAATGGACCTGAGTCTGAGTGAAGTCTGGGAGTTGGTGATGGACAGGGAGGCCTGGTGTGCTGCAATTCATGGGGTCACAAAGAGTCAGACACGACTGAGTGACTGATCTGATCTAATATTTAAATTTATTTAAAGATTAAATATTAAATATATATTATATAAATTTTATGATCTGATCTGATCTGTACTATAGGCTTCCCTGGTGGCTCAGATGGTAAAGAATCTGCCTGCAATGCAGGAGACCCAGGTTCAGTCCCTGAGTCCAGAAGGTCCCCTGGAAAAGGGCATGGCGACCTCTGTCCATAGGATTCTCCAGGCAAGAACACTGGAGTGGGTTGCCATGCCTTTCTCCAGGGGATCCTCCAGACTCAGGGATTGAACCTGGGCTTCGCACATGGCAGACAGAGTCTTTACCGTCTGAGCCACCAGGGAAGCCTAAAGAGTTGGACACAACTGAGTGACTTGCAGTTTTACTTTTGACAGTACTATACCACCTGCTGTTGGTTGAATCCTCAAAAGCAGGAAGTATACATATTATTATGTACACAACTATAAAGTTATATGGGGATTTTTGACTCCGAGGGGTGTGGCATCCTAACCTGCGCATTGTTCAAGTGTCAACCATATGAGATAGTATTATGAGAAATACATTCTCAAATAATAAATCAAGAGTTGAAAGTCGGGACTTCCCTGGCAGTCCAGTGTTTAAGACTCCATGCTTCCGCTACAGGAGAACGTGTTCTCTTCCTGGTTGGGAGATCATGATCACCTATGCTGCATGGTGTGGCCAAAACAACAGTAAAAAAAAGAGTTGAAAGTAAATCTCCTTTTCTTATAGAAGCACAGTTTCCTGATGTTTCAAAAAGCTAGGTTTTAAGCATTTTTGATCAAACCTTGTAAAGAGTTTTTTTTTTTTTTTTGCTTATTTACAAATTACTTTTAGCAGTGAGTGAAATGCATTATGAGAAGGAAAGGTCAGTTTATAGTTTCCTTATAGCTAAGCTGTTTTTCATTTTTTCCTAACTGGGATCATTATGATTACATATATATCTTAGAGATTTAGGTTTGGTAAAGAAATGTGATGAGTTAATACCAGCATCAGGCCTGTTTGAATAACTTAAGAGCTTGCATCAGGTATTTTGTGGGACCTGGCCTCTTCCATATTTCCACAGAACTGTTTTCCCAGCTAAGTACTCTTGTGCAGATTGGATGTGCCTGACAATAGGAGCAATTTTTCAGCAACACTTGTGTGTTGGTTATGTCTGCCCAGTATCAACCCCATTATACTCTCTTTTTTTTTTTTAGTGACTATTTTGCTCCTGACATCCCTTAATTTCAGAGTTCAAATTTCCACTGAAATCCAGAGGAAATGGAGAGCAGAGGAAGAGCTGCTTGTAAATAAAATACAGTCTCTGCTATAGTCTCCAGAGATGGCCTCTGTCAGTCCCTCCCTTTCTGAGTGTGGCTGGAACAGTGATGTCAGTCTGTCTTCCTTCTGTGCCCCGTTGGTTGCTCGACTGCTAAGTAACAGATTTTAAAAAGTCGATGGCTCCTAATGAAATTCACTGGCCGCCCCCTCCTTCAGTGAACTAAGTGCGCAGTGAGAATGAGTCAAGATAAAGGTATGTTCCCTGAACTCAATTTCAATGTCTCAAACAGCCTTTTAAACAAAGCCTGTAATTTTAGGCTTTGGTTTTGATCTCTGGCAATGATAAGCTTGTCTCTCCTTTTAGGCTCAATAGAATTTACTGACTTTTTCTGATTCATCAGCCAGTTCTTATGATTCATGGACCAGGAAGGAAAATTAATTTGAATGAAAAGAGGAAGTAGATGATTACAAATCCCTTTCTTATAAAAATCCCACACATATGTTTCAGTATATGTAAAAATGTAAAGGTGGCTTGATCCAGCTGGCTATGTATAACATGAATCTGAGGCAGTTGGAATCTCCTGGTGCAATAATGGCCACTTCTCTGCTTGGTAATATATTTGAAAATGAATGCTTCCATTTCTTCTCAGGTTCCATTTCTTTATATTTACTAATACTAATGGAAATCAAGATTCCATTGCTATTACAAAAATCACCGAAAGCCAATTATAATATTATGAAGTATCATCCCTTATATCCTGAGAATGAGTGACTTGTCTTCTCCTAGCATCTTAAGATATTTCTAAAAGAGACCAAGGAAACTCATTAAAAGCCAAAGGAAAAAGAAGAGGAAATCAGTTCAGTTCAGCCGATCAGTCGTGTCTGACTCTTTGTGACCCCATGGACCGCAGCATGCCAGGCTTCCCTGTCCATCACCAACTCCCGGAGCTTACCCAAACTCATGTCCATTGAATCGGTGATGCCATCCAACCATCTCATCCTCTGTCATCAGGGTCTTTTCAAATGAGTCAGATCTTTGCATCAGGTGGCTAAAGTATTGGAGATCCAGCTTCAACATCAGTCCCTCCAAGGAACACTCAGGACTGATCTCCTTTAGGATGGACTGGTTGGATCTCCTTGCAGTCCAAGAGACTCTCAAGAGTCTTCTCCAACACCACAGTTCAAAAGCATCAATTTTTCGGCGCTCAGCTTTCTTTATAGTCCAATTCTCACATCCATACATGACTACTTGAAAAACCATAGCCTTGACTAGATGGACCTTTATTGGCAAAGTAATGTCTCTGCTTTTTAATATGCTATCTAGGTTGGTCATAACTTTCCTTCCAAGGAGTAAGCATCTTTTAATTTCGTGGCTTCAATCACCATCTGCAGTGATTTGGGAGCCCCAGAAAATAAAATCAGCCACTGTTTCCCCATCTATTTGCCATGAAGTGATGGGACCGGATGCCATGATCTTAGTTTTCTGAATGTTGAGCTTTAAGCCAACATTTTCACTCTCCTCTTTTCACTTTCATTGAGAGGCTCTTTAGTTCTTCACTTTCTCCCGTAAGGGTGGTGTCATCTGCATATCTGAGGTTATTGATATTTCTCCTGGCAATCTTGATTCCAGCTTGTGCTTCATCCAGCTCAGCATTTCTCATGATGTACTCTGCATATAAGTTAAATAAGCAGGGTGACAATATACAGCCTTGACGTACTCCTTTTCCTATTTGGAACCAAATAGCTCTTAGTAAATGCAATATGCACTGTGCCATGTTCTCCAAAGATGGCCACCATCAGTTACTTCCCTCCCTTGATGTGTGTCCTACTCCCCACATAAAGCGGTGGAGTCTGTTTCCCCTCCCTTTAACTTTTTGGACTTGCTTAGGAAGTGAAAGTGTCAGTTGATAAGTTGTGCCTGACTCTTTGCAACCCCGTGGGCTATAGCCCACCATGCTCTTCTGTCCGTGGAATTCTCCAGGCAAGAATATTGGAGTGGGTTGCCATTTTCTTCTCCGGGGATCTTCTCAAGCCCGGGGATCAAACCTGGGTCTCAGACTTGCTTAGACCAAGATAATCTGATGGAAGTGATACTGCCCCATAATGGGTCAAGCGTTTAGGAGGACAGGCATGACTGTATCAGTTTCCGTTCTTTTGGAAGCCAGCCACAATATAAGAAGTCTGATTACTCTGAGATGACCATGATATTAGCATCTCCAAGCTAATTGTGTGGAGTGACCACATGAATAGGCATATATAACCTGCCTCCAGGCTTCCCAGGTAGCTCAAACCGTAAAGAATCCACTTGCAACGTGGGAGACCTGGGTTCGATCCCTGGGTGGGGAAGACCCCCTGGAGAAGAGCATGGCAACCCACTCCAGTATTCTTGCCTGGAGAATCCCCATGGACAGAGGCACCTGGGAGATACAGTCCATGGGGTCACAAAGAATCTGACATGACTGAGCAACTAACACATCAGCCCGCTGTTGTTTCAAGCATCCCAGCTCTGATTCCAGACATAGGAGTGAAGAAGCCTTCTTGTCGGATCCAGCCCAAGTAGACACCACACAGAACAGAAAACTGCCCAGCCTAGACTGTAAAATATTTTAAGCCACCAAGTTTCTTATGTAGCAATCAATAGCTGAAACACTGTGGTTCTGGCATCCTGATTTTTTGCACATCAGAATTCTAAGTATGTCATTGTCATTTTAAATTTTATTGTCATTTTTATTTTATTGCATTGTTTTATTTTAATTTTTATTGCTTGTCGTTTCAAACACATATTGCAAAATTCTGAGTATATCATTGTCATTTTAAGTTTTACATGGTTTATAAATACAAATGAAAAACACAATATGCTTTTTTTCCTAAACCAAAATTGAGGTTTCCAGTGAAGCAAAGTAAAAGTAATCTTACCTAGTAATAGTACATACTTAAATCAGATCCAGAATGACCAATATTACAGGTTTCACATGTCCTTGGCAGAAAACTGCTTGTTTGCAGTCTACTCCCAGTTCCATTGCTGAAAAGAAAATAAAAAACAATACCTAGGGACCAAAGGAAAACCCCAGAACTCCTCGCTGCACAATTAACAATCTCTTCCACTTGAGCTTTAAAAAAAATCTTTGTGAGCAGTTTAGTCTCCCTACATTTTATCAGTAATGCTGGGGGAAATCCAAAATATTTAAAGAAACATTTTGGATGCTCATCCCCTGCTTAGATTTATATCTGTGACCTCAGTCTTCAAAGATTCAAATCAGAATCTTTGAACCTGAAAGACGATATGTAGTTGTTCAATGTGTATTGGTTTTTTTTTTTTCATTATTGTTATTTACTGGGGACTTGATATTGCTCATTAAAATCTCCAAGAACTTTAACATCAGGAATTAGTTTCCTAAGGCTTAGAACATTGAGATAAAAAGTAAAAAATAAAATCAAAGAGTCGCGAGAAAGCTTACATTTCTGTGTGAACTCCTGATTTCCACATGTAACCAAAGAAGAAAAGGGACTAGTAATTTGTGGCAGAGCTGGGTCTTTCCAAAACTCGAGTTTCCCAAATGTTTATACCTCAGGGACTGCCTTTTACCTAGTCTCTGTTTAAAACTGATGAGGACAAGGGTGGTTCTCTGTTTAGGCTATTTCAGTACTAAAGCTTCAGTTTATTTTCAAGGTGGACAGTGGGAGAGCATGGATGTAGTAGGATTGGGAGAGAATAAAAGGCTGGACTGCATGTAAGTGGCAGCTATGGGTGGACTTTAGCCCTGGTGGTATCATCATGATCATCGTAACAGCTACTAATTGCTGATATACCAGCACCCTGTGCTAAGCATTTTGTGTATATTATCTCAGTTTTCACAAGAATCCTGTGAAGCACGTATATCTAGTCCTATAGTGAGACAAGAAAATGAAACAAATGCGAGGCTTAGAGAGGTGTCCAGATTTGCAAAGCTGTTGAATTGTGCAGTTGGGGTTAAAACCACAAGTGACTCCTAAAGTCTCCAGAGCTCTCTTCCCCAGTGCTTCACCGTTCGCCATTTTGTCGTCAAATCTTTCATGGAGAAAAATGACACGTAAATGTTAAATTAGACGTAGAGAGCTCTGATTCCATAAAAGGAATTGTTAGGCTCCATGCCCCAGAAAGAATTTGAAGTGATTCAGGCTAGCAAATTGTTTCTTCATCTTCTAATTTCCAAGAAAGACTGCCTTGTCTCTTTAAGGTACTGAAATGTGCCTAGTTTTCCTCACTATTCACATATATAGTGCAGGCATAATAATAATATTTAACTTTATAGAGCTGTTTCAAGCATTAGATGTTAATTCATATTAAGTCTTTAGTATACTCTGTAACATAGTAAGCATGCAGTATGCATTGGTATTTTTATCAGCATAACAGCTCTTTCAGTATGTAACTGGTGCATAATATTTTGTCCTGGATCATTCCTATATATCTTTCAAATATGTGCCTCTCTTCCTTTCTTCATCTTTATGCCTGGTGTATATTAATTGACTCGAGTTGTCATAACAAAATGCCATAGACTGGGTGGTTTAAACAGTAGCTATTTATACTTCACAGTTACAGAGGTTGAGAAGTCCCACAGTCTGGGTGCTGGCCAATTTGGTTCCTAACTAGAGCCCTCTTCCTGGCCTGCAGATGACCATTCTCTTGCTATGTTCTTACTTGGGGGAGAGAAGGAAAGAGAAAGGGAAAGAGTTCGCTCACGTCTCTCCTTGTAAGGGCACGAATCCCATTGTGAGGACTCTACTCTCATGACTTAATTAACTCTTTATGTCCCTATTTCCAAATACCATCATATTGAGGGTTGGGGTTTCAACAAATGAATTTTACAGAGACTTAATTCAGTTCATAGCACGTAGCTTATATCATCTCACAGCTCTCTTAAGACTGATATTTCTTGGTTCTTGTCTGTCCCCTTTCCACATGGAACCTTTAAAAGGTTAAATTGATGGCATCATTCATTCATTCAATAGCAGTCCTGAGACTGTAGGATAAAAGGAAAATTCTGCTTTCATGCATAAAGTCTCCATAGGCACAGCCATTTTGAATTAGTGCTATTGTCTAAAAAGGACATAATGTCTGCCAAGTCTGGACTCAAATAGTGGAACTGGATTCAGTCTCACTTGCTGAGTTCATCATTCATGGTGATTGGGCAGGAGAAGGAATGCAATTGAAAATAATTTCTTGATACCCATCATGAATAGGCTTCAGCAGAATGTCAGTGCAAGATATGGTCATGGTCCACATTTAAAGCCGTTGTCTAGGACCATCACAGTGGCATTGCTGCTCATAAGCCTTGCACATTCTTTGCCCTTCATCTGTTATTGACATAGGCATACCATTGCCGTGCCTCAGCTTGACCCAGAGGGTCAGTGAAACTTTCCCAATTGTTTGTAATTTTTATATATAGGCCGAGTTTTTCCATATATTTCCTTGGCAGTTTTTTTCCAAGTTAATTAAAAGTTTGCATTTTAATTTTCCTGGCATACTCCACTCTTTCAAAGGACTTCCCCCCGCCTCAAATCCTTCTTTAGTTATCTTGGGGAAATTACCAGTGAAGCATTACTTTCTACTCTTTTGAAAGCTACATGAAACAGTTATTCATGTTTATTGCTTTGATCTAAGAGCACATTCATTTCTTTAATGGGTGACTGAAATCTTTCATTCAACTTTTGGTTGATGAACATACAATTTCTGATTTTTTTAAATATCTCTCTCAAATTTGTATTCAGACTATTGCCAAAGAATATGTTAAAACTCTACTGAAGAGTAAAAAAAATGAATTTTTTAAGGCTATTTTATCTTAGAAAATCTATGCCATTGAAAACACTATTCCCCTCTAACCTAGTCTGTGAGGCACCTCAGTTGGTATCAACATGGAAATCTTGTGATATTCCATGGTTCTCTCTAATCAGGGAAACTCCAAGTAAGGTGTAAATCACATTTATTAATCTACATCTAACATGTAAATTCCATTCATTATTTGAAACTTTTTTCATTTATTCATTTTTGCCAGTCTTGTTACTTAGAGAGGGCTTCCCTGATAGCTCAGTTGGTAAAGAATCCACCTGCAAGGCAGGAGACCCCAGTTCGATTCCTAGATTGGGAAGATCCTCTGGAGACAGGATAGGCTACCCGCTCCAGTATTCTTGGGCTACTTTCAATTTATGATTCAGTGTCTGTGCAATTCTTTAAAAAATACATAGTCACTAAACAGTTGCTTGATCACACTTTAATCAACTGGTACAGTATTAAAGAGGACATCCAGAAATAAAGGAAAATAGAGTTGTTGGGACTAGGGAAATAGGGAGTGGGGACAAGCAATCTGGGGAATTTACAGTTGTATCATAAATTTCTTTAGAAGTGTATAGCTGGCACAATATCTATGATCACAGCACTATATTTAATAGTTAATGCATTATAAAACTCAAAACGTTGAATGGAGAAAAAGGACATTTTTATAAAAGTTGTTTTCTTCACCATATCAAAGGTGAAGTTTGAATTTCATTGGGCCGGAAGGCAGTAACAAACTTGATCTGAACCTTTTATAAAATTACTTTTTGACTTGTCTGATCATAACCAAAATGGCACTCTCATAAACAAATTACTTTCCTACAGCCAGTTGCAAGAGGCTACTCCTTCCAACTAGTAGGATATCAAAAGTATTTGTGGTCCATCTTGAACTTCAAAGTCATTATGTCCCTGTTTAATGATTTTTCCTATTTTTAATTTTGTGTTCTTTTGCTTGCATCATCCTTAACCTATTCATATTACTGTGATTACCATTTCTCAAGCTGGCCTCCCTTCCTGGGTCCCCTTCTCCCTCTTCACACCTCCCTCTGCCCGCCTCTCCCAGTTTCTCACTCCTACTGGTCTTTATCTTCACTGCGACCTCCCTTTAGGATATTTTCAATAGCTCCCTTGATGTCCTCACCAACATGACTCTCTTCTTAAGCAATTTCAGCATTCACCATTCTAGCCTATGTCACATACTTCTCTTTTTCCCAGCCAATTAGTGCTACTCTGCAATAGATACTGATTTATTCTGAGTAACCTTAACTGAGCCATCTCTGCTTCTCAGTGAGCCTTTGGATTATCTTTACTTGATTCTTAGGTAATCTTTAGGAAACAGATTGCCCATAAGTCTTGTGCTTAACACCTTCTATTCTCACTCTCTATATAAGATAGGAAAACAACCTGATGTTCTCTTACTTACTTTATCTGAACACTGCTTTCTGTTTTTCTCCCTTCTTTGCCACTTTTCCTCCCATTTAGGTAAGGAAGTAAATAATTCATTCTTACCAAAGAATGAATTATTGCCATGCAAAACAATTGCCATGCAATTTTCTTCTTTGGGAACTTGTTTTCATTAAATTTTCCACAGTTGCCTTGCATCTTAAATACCTCCCTATTCTATGTCTTTCCCCTCCATCTAAAAACCTGCATCACTGTTCGTGCTTAAAAGAACATGCTCATTATCCTGCTGCTTTATCAAGTTACCTCCCTGCCTCTCTTCTTCACCAGCTGACTTCTTGAAGAGGAGTCCACGCAAACTCTCTGTACTCATCACCTTCTGTTCTCTGCCTTGCTGTTCTCTTTGATTCATCACCCATAATGTTGAGCACCACGTCTGCTGACCTCTCATGTTCTTGTCCTTAAAAACTCTTCTGCATAAGTTGTACTGGTAACTTCCCTTCCTTGAATAGTCTCCCTCCCTTGGTTTTCATAATACTCTTCTTTTTTATTTTCCTGTAAATCCCAGGCCATGACTCATTTTTCATGTGACTCATAACTCTGGAATAGATGTGTTTTTCAGGGATTGCCTCTGCCTTTTTCACATCACAGTGGTAATTTTCAAATCTATCCACTTGAGCTCAACTTGTTTTCTCACCTTCTTTTCTGTCCTCTTCCCGGGAATAATAGATTGTTCTCAGAAGTACAAAACTTGTCCACGACTTGCCTGCCCCAGTTTCTCTGATCTCTGTTATTGTTTCTCCCTGTTCCTTCTATTCTTCCTCTTAATCCTTTTCTCATTTTCCTAATTTTGAAGCCAGTATAATTTTTGTTTTACTTGATAGCTGTAGACTTTCAGGTCAGTAGTTGTCAAAACTGATCATCAAAATCGCTCTTTCACTAATTATGGTTTGATGAGTCTCTTTACAGCCTCAATGTATTGGAGTCTCCAGGGATGAAGTCCCAATAGCTGTATGATTTTTAAAGTTCCTCCTTGTTTTCTGATTTGGGGGTACTTCACCTTTAGATTCTTTACCATATCTTTGTGTCCATCTCCTTGTTTCTATCGTGGGAGTCACTCCTTCACCATGTTCTTGCCCCAGGTCTTCATCATGTCTCACTTGGACCACTGCCGTGATTTCCTGGCTGGTATCCCTGCCTCCAGCTTTCTGTCTACCAATCTGTTTACTTTCCCGTGAGATTAAGGAAATTTCTCTTCTGATTGGGCACTCGTCTTCTCAGAAATCTTAAATGCCTCTCCATTTCCTGTAAAATCTTTCTGTTGCTTAAGCTGGTCCGAACAATCCCCTCATGACCTCATTCTTCTCACTAGTACCCTTCCCGGACCTGTCATGAAAGTCAGAAGGGATATTTTACACTAATTTCTGCACTTGCCTTTTTGCCTTTCTTTCCTACCTTAAGCTCAAAATCCACATGTTCAGACATAGCTCATCTTTAAATTCCAGGTGAAATTCCTTCTTCCTCACAAAAACCTTTCTGATACCATCTATGGGAAGTAACTGCTGCTTTCCCTGAATTTTTATGTAACTTGATCCCTTTCTTCTAATATTTATCTTCTACCTTTTATTATAGTGTGTGTGTGTGTGTGTGTGTGTGTATTCCCCCCAACCATGGAGTTCTCCAGACAAGAATACTGGAGGGGGTAGCTATTTGCTTCTCCAATATATCTTCCCAACCCAGGGGTTGAACCCGGGTCTCCTGCATTGCAGGTGGATTCCTTACCATCTGAGCCACCAGGGAAGCCTATATATATATATATATACACACATATATATATATATATACACACATATACATACACACATTTGAAAGAAGATCCATATGTAATTCATCCTTTTACCTGTCACATTTTATCTAATACACTTTTGAATCTTAAATATATATGTATATCTATATTTTTTGAATAATAAGCAATCGCCAAAGTTTATATAAAACTGTTCTAAGTATTTTGCATTTCAATCATTAAATCCTCGCTGGATTTAATAAAGCATATTTAGGAAGTACTGATGTTATCTTTCTTGTACAGATGAGGAAATTGTGCATCAGAGCAGTCAAGTAACTCACCAAGGTCACACAGCTAGTAAATGGACCTCAAGTAATCTGGCCCCAGAGTCCATGCTCATAACCTCTCTACTATTCTGCCTCTTTTAGAATAAATCCCATTCAGTCAACTTCAGTACATGCTTTTTAAAAAAATTTATTTGGCTCAGGGCCCTTGTTCAAAACATATCTTTTCTTTTAATTGAATTTGACAGAAGGAAATTATAAAATTTAGTATAAATTACCTTCAGGAAAGCAAAATGATATGATTTATAATTAGAATGCATCAGCTTCAAGAAAGAAGTAGAAATTGGGTCATAGGAAACACTAAAAATGTTGAACAATTTGAAGCTCTATTGTACAGTTTCATAAGACAGTGTAAATCGATGTGGTTGTAAATCAACAAGTAATTGAAATGAGCAATTGTTGATACTTACATTTAATTAGATGATTTCGAAGAAGTAGGGTGATTTTCCTTTCTCCAGCATTCTCCCCGCTAATGCCAGAGTCTTTGCAAGTAAACACAATCTATGGTTATATGCCACCATGAAAAAAGGTTTTTTTTTTCAAATGTGGCTCACAGACTTTGTAACACAATAAACTTCACTTGATTTGAAGAAAAAAGAGAGAAACAAATGAAAAATGTAGAAGGATCTGTCTAACCTATTAAAGATGGAATTGAATAGTAACAGTAATACTACTACTATGAATAATAATAAGTGAGTAGCTCCATGTCGGAGGCTTGGAAAGGAAGGAAGGGAAGGAGAGAGGGAGGAAAGAAGGAAAGAAAAAGGGAAGAAAAAAGTGGAAACATAGTTGTTAGCCTGAGATGAAAATAAGCTCTAATATCTACCTTCTATTTACTACTAATAGCTGACACCTGAAATAGTAATAGCTGAAACCGTCTAACCATTAACAATGTTAATTTCCACATGAAAGAGGAGAAAGAGTTAAAATTAAAATCTTACACATTTTTAGATCTACAATGGCACCCCACTCCAGTATTCTTGCCTGGAAAATCCCAAGGATGGGGGAGCATGGTGGGCTGCCGTCTATGGGGTCGCACAGAGTCGGACACGACAGAAGCAACTTAGCAGCAGTAGCAGCATAACATTGACAAATACAGAAAAAAAATTTTAAAGTTTGTTATTAGATCCAAGTCACATTGGTAAGATTACTTTGGCCACCAACATATAAATACTGTCAATGTAGATGGTTTTGGGGGGACAGCCTCCTTCTCCCTAGATCATACACATGGCCATTCACCCAGCAGATTGCCTTTCTTTCTAAGCACAATGGTTTCTCTTTCTTTTTCCTGTAAGGGCTTGATCCAAGGTTGTTAGTATGAATGAGCAATACAATATTAGTTCATTTTCATCTGCATAGACATTCCTGGCACACCTGTGGGTACTGTGCCATTGTTTAAATAGACAATGATAAGCCTTTATATAGGTATTACACCTATTACACCTATTACACAGGTATTACACCACTTTATGGGCTGTTATCATATATTCTTGAAAACAGCTCTCTTTGTGGGTTTGGTATTAGTTTTCTATATTTACAGGTATAGTTATTTAACAACAGACAGTAAATAATATCCCCAAAGCTTTTGAGAAATACATAGCTATATTTTTAAGATCAGACTATGCCCTGATAATCTGATACCAGAATATCTTTTGGAAGAAGAGATGCTGTGAATCACACTGACAGGAACCAAAAGATTTCATTCAAGTGGACTTTTTAGAATAGTGACGTGGCAAAGGAAATAGAATAAACATTTTACTCAATGTTACAGTTTTGTAGTGTGAGGGCTAGAGACCCAAATTAAAGAAAGGAAATATAAGCATTGAGATCAGCTGGCATTTATTCAGATCAAGGGTCTCTACTAGGAAACAGTTCTGGGAACTGACATATTTAACACACTGTAAAAATATTTTCTTGAACACATAGACTGATTTTTAGTGTTAATTTTTCTGAGACTGTCTCAGAATTGACTCAAGACTTCAGTGTTGAATTAGAGCCTATTAAATTGTAATGATGGCCCTGTGATGTACTATCAAATTATCTTTAAACATAACTGCCTCAGTTCAGATCAGTCGCTCAGTCGTGTCCGACTCTCTGCGACCCCATAAATCGCAGCACCTAGGCCTCCCTGTCCGTCACCAACTCCCAGAGTTCACTCAAACTCATGTCCATCAAGTCGGTGATGCCATCCAACCGTCTCATCCTCTGTCGTCCCCTTCTCCTCCTGCCCCCAATCCCTCCCAGCGTCAGAGTCTTTTCTAATGAGTCAACTCTTCGCATGAGGTGGCCAAAGTATTGGAGTTTCAGCTTTAGCATCAGTCCTTCCAATGAACACTTAGGACTGATTTCCTTTACAATGGACTGGTTGGATCTCCTTATAGTCCAAGGGACTCTCAAGAGTCTTCTCCAACACCGCAACTCAAAAGCATCAATTCTTCGGTGCTCAGCTTTCTTTACAGTCCAACTCTCACATCCATACGTAACCACTGGAAAAACCATAGCCTTGACTAGACAGACCTTTGTTGACAAAGTAATGTCTCTGCTTTTGAATATGCTATCTAGGTTGGTCATAACTTTCCTTCCAGGGAGTAAGCGTCTTTTAATTTCATGGCTGCAATCACCATGTACAGTGATTTTGGAGCCCCCCAAAATACAATCTGACACTGTGTCCACTGTTTACCCATCTATTTCCCATGAAGTGATGGGACCAGATGCCATGATCTTAGTTTTCTGAATGTTGAGCTTTAAGCCAACTTTTTCACTAGTCATGGCCAAATACACAGTAACCTAATTTCCTCAAATTATGAGACCATCTAGTAAGATTTAAAATATAAATGTAGAGGTTGAAAGATGCATTGTACATTTTCATTGTATTATGAAAGCCAAGTGTGTTGGAAATTGCTCTTAGGTGCCTGAGCATGCCTGGAGATGACTGTTTTGAACTCCTTCACGGCTAAGTAACTGGTAATGTAGTTAGAAAAGTAGGTTAAGCCAGTCTTCGATTGTTGGTTGGCTGACATCTTGTTTGTTTTAGAACTCTGATCTTCTAAAAACGTTGGTCATAATGTCATTTTATGAAACATTTATGAAGTGTGTAGAATGTTGCTATGTTGACTGTGAAACCAAATGATATTTCTCCTTCCCATAGTTGCAAGACATTTTTCTCACAAGGAAAAAAAACAGTTCATTTCACCTTTTCCTTAAGAATCACAGACCTATTTGACAACTGCCCCCCACCCCCCGAGTAGAATATTATCTGGCAACTTTGAAGTACATGGTTCAAATGGAATTACTCTAATAACAGTGCATGCAAGGTCCATGTGGGTATGTCTCATCTAACTTGATTATTCTCCTTAGATTCAAAATTATAGCCTGCAAATTGAAAATTATATATAGCTTTTGCAAGGCGAGACCATAATTCTAGGCTTGTACCATTTTTTTTCAATCCCAATAAATCACCTTCAAAGTAGGCCTGACAGTCAACTGTCTTCTCACGTCCAGGAGAGCCCAAAGTCACCCATTTGACAAAGTACCGCTGTTTAGGTTCCCAGCAAACTTGAGACTCCTTTGAGAATTTTCTCACATTTCTCTTATACCTGGGAAATATGCTGTAGGCCAGTATTGACTTTCTGCCTGCAGAGTCAATATATTACCTGTGCAGATCCCTCCAAATTAGGCTTGCCTCCTTCACATCCCAGAAAAGGTCAGGGTAAATGCATATCAGAACATGATAGCAGTAGGCGTCCCATGATAATTATGTCTACTGTGCCTGCTTGATGTCTAAGATAGCCTACTAGCTTCTTGAACTATCTTTTAGAGCAAAGATTTACACGTTGTGGGTCACAATACACTGGTGAGTCTCCTTGCAGTATTTTAGAGTGAAGTGGGATGGGATGGGATGGGATGGATTGGAATGGACTAGAATAGGGTAGGAGAGACTAGGAAATATCAAAGGGGACAGGGGAATAGAAGACATGGAAAGGTTCATTTTCAATAAAGGTTCATCAGAAGCTTTTGAGTGATAGTTTGCATGTGAGTGTGCACAGTAAAAGCAGCCCTCCAATCTGGGTGATCTTCATATTTCACTGGAGATGATGAATTTGGTCAGGATGGCAAAAGTGAAGAACCGGGCACGTCACTGAGTTGACATACACAGAGTCTAGCCTGCTGCAACAAACCTGTGCCACTGTGTCTGGGGACTATGGCCAGGGGGCTTAGAGTGGATTCCCTGTTGTCCAGGTGGGTTCTCAAGAGCTCTTCTGGGAATGTGTTGAAGTACCAAGGAAGTTCTAAAATAGAACCAAGTATAGGACTAAGTGACCAAAGATTAGGAATACAAACTACCCAAATGAAGTAGGGAGCGTTTCTTTGAACAGTTTACAAATCCGATCTGTAAGTCTGTTGTTGTCTGTTCCACCCACAGTATCCTAATGCTGACTTGCCAGCTTTGTGAAGAATGTGCCCTGTTATCTTCTATGACATTAGGTTTATTTGCTAAAAACACTGGTGGGTGACAGTACATTGTGTCTTAACCCTTGTTAAGAAAACTCAAGAGCACATTTAATATTTTCTCACCAGGGAATGGATCAGATCAATGAAATGTCTTGGCCTTCAAGTATCTGTTCATTTCAGAATAAAGGCCCATCTTTTAGAAATAAGACCTTTTGATGCCTTCTTTTCAATTACCTCTTTTTCTAATTTAAAAATGATGCGTGCTTATTGTTAGAAAGAGACCCATAAATATCTTAAATCCACATTATTTCACAGTTGTCTTCCTTGTTTTACATTGATGAGTTTGTTTTAGTAGCACATCCAAATTGTTAGACTCAGAAGGTCAGTGAGGTAAAATTAAAGCAAGTACTTTAGAAGATTGTAAACACAGAATAAATTTTCAGCTTCATGTAAATGAGGTGTGATTTCCATAATAAAGCCATAATTGCCACTGGTGCATAGCAATAAAGCCAAGGCTGCAATTACAGAGAAAAGAGATAATTCAGCACCATACTTTCTTTAAAAATGGCAATGAAATTCATTGAAGTCATATTTTACACTAAAAAATAAAGAGATTTTGTGTATTCTCAGTGGAAGCTACTAACTCCCATAAGTAGACTTTTCTAATGATAGTAATACTAAATGACAAATGCACTGGCTGAATTTTTCTGTTTGTTTTTTTTACTTTCCACCAGTAACTTCTTTCACTAAAATCTTTTCAGATGGCTTTGTTTTTCACATTAGTGATTCTTGCTAATGTAAGTATTTCAAGGATTTGTTTTTTTTTCTCCCTCATTGTGGAACTTTATCTTGACACAAGCTTGTCTTTTTTTATTAATAGTATAGCTTTAAAAAAATAGTAGTAAAATATGCATAACTTAAAATTCACCATTCTAAGTGTACAGTTCAGCAGTAATAAGTGCATTCACAGTGCTGTGCAACCATTACCACCGTCTATTTTCAGAACTTTTCATCATCCCAAACATAAACTCTGTACCCATTAAGCAATAACACCCTCATCCCCTCACCCCCACCCCACCCCAGCTCCCGGTAACCTCTATTCTATGCTTTGTCTCTGAATTTGCCTGTTCTAGGCACTTCGTGTACGTGGAATCTTACAGTATTTGTACTTTTGTGTCTGACTCATTTTACTTAACATGTTTTCATGGCTCATTCACGTTGTAGCATACATCAGAATTTCACCCCTTTTTAAGGCTGAGCAATATTTCATTGCATGTACATACCACGTTTTGTTTTTCTGTTCACCTGTTGAGGGACTTTTGGGTTGTCTCCACCTTTAGGATAGTATGAGTGGTGCTGCCATGAATACTGATGTACAAATCTCTGAGTCCTTGTTTTCAGTTATTTTGAGCATATACCTAGGAGTGAAATTTCTAGGCTATATAGTAATTGTATTTTTAACATTTTGAAGTACCACCAAACCATTTTCCACAGCAGCTGCACCATATTTCATTCTTACCACCAAGGCACCAGGGTTCCAATGGCTCCACATCCTTGCCAACACTTGTAGTGTTCATAATATTGACAAGAGCCATCTTGGTGGGTATTCATAGTACCTTATTGTGGGTTTAATTTGCTTTTCCTTAGTGACTAGTGATGTTGATCATCTTTGCCTGTGCTCAGTGGCCATTTGTTTATCTTTTGGGGAGAAACATCTCTTTAAATCCATTGCCCATTTTGGAATTGGGTTTTTTGGTTTCTGTTGAGTTGTAAGGGTGTTTGTATGTTCTGGGTAGCACTGTCTTTTTACAGAAAAACGTTTGTTTCTTTGTTTATTATTGGCTGTGCCAGGTCTCGGTTGTGCCATGGGGGATCTTCTGTCTTCGCTGCAGCTTGTAGGATCTTTAATTGCAGCATGCAGGATCTTCAGTTGTGGCATGATCTCTTAGTTGCAGCATATGGAAGCTAGATCCCTGACGAGGGATCGAACCTCGCCCCCTGCATTGGAAGCCTCTGGACCACCAGGGGAGTCTAAACAGTCTTAATCCAGATACCATTATTCCATGGGCCCCGAACTGTGTTTTAAGGGTTTCCTTTTATTGAGAACATTGGAATGATTCTGTTTTCTGTTAAGGAATTCACTCCTAAATGTAACTTGTTAACATTGCCTCTTATAAATGGCTACATCAGTAAGCAGGGCTTACACAGCCAACAGAAAAGTTACTAGCCTTTCACCAAATGTGAAGTATCAGCTTAGGAAATATGTAACTAAACGCTGTTCATTAAAAGAGCATTCATTTTCAGTTTGCCCAGTGGATTTCATAGGAGCTTTTGAACAGAAGGAAGCGTGTCCCCCCACTTTCATTACCGTCTCCCACTCTCACACCCCTTCTTTTGATCACTGTTACTCTTGACCCCATGGGTTTCCCAGGTGGTGCGTGTGGTAAAGAACCCTCCTACTAATGCAGGAGACACAGGTTCGATTCCCGGGTCAGGAAGACCCCTGGAGAAGGAAATGGCAATCCACTCCAGTATTCTTGTGTGGAGAATCCCATGGACAGAGGAGCCTGGTGGGCTGTGGTCCATGGGATCACAAAGAGTCAGACACAGCTGAGCAACTAACACAACACACTCCTCTTGACCCCAGAAAGGTGAAAGGTACCTCCTTTAGGTTAACCATAAAGCCGATGAAGCATACATTTTAGGGCCTCTTAACTTTCATTGGCCCCTTCCAAGATCTTCTATCTAACTATGCTTTGGAAATTTTTATTTCTTAAAGAAACTTTTCAGAGTTTTATAACCTTCAGGCCCACAGAATCCAGATTTCCCTCTGGATATGTTTCTTCCATCTGAAATCAGGTCTGAATCATTGTTGCACTGCCGGAAAAGCAGGCAAGGGTCTTCTGTTCAGTATGCTGAGTTATTTACGACTGGCTTTCTTTCCGTGCGGTTTCTGATCCGGAGTGCCAAGCTACCACACTTTTCTGCAGAGTTCCAGAAAAACATGAGCTCTGGGTGTTTCTCGCCAGCCCTGGTATGCTCTTTTGGCTTGTGCAATGAGCTTTATCAGCACACAGCGCTCGTCTGGCTCTCGGCCCTCACACAAACATGCAGGCCAGATTTTGACAATTTGGTTTGTCGCTGTTCATGCAAAATATGCACGTCCTTTTGTACTGCGCACCGAGCCAGAAATAGAATCTTGTAGTTGCACAGTGAGAGCAAAGCAGGCAATTGCCAGACTAATACCTAACCTTTGAAAACTTTTATAAGGACAGCTTAGGCAGTTTCCTAAATATTAGGGTATCTTGTCAGAAGCACAAATGAGTCTTCTGGGCTTTATCAAATTGTATGACTTCATTAAGCAAAAATAAATTTTTTTAAAAAAAGGCTAAATAAACCTTAATATATTCACTCCTGTCCTATGGTAAGGCATTAATGACAAAAGGACTATTCATCTGTAAATTATGTTGCATTATATTATTATTTGCTCTGTGTAGTGGTAATAGACAATTGACATTTTTTCCGTGAAAAGAATATCTCACAAGATGTCATCATGGTCTCCTCAAAAAAAAAAAAAAAAAGAAATGCTCATGTTCCTTCTTCCCTGCTTTTTCTTCTCTCTTCTGGAACTATTCTGTCCTAATGCCATTAGTCTGTACAGAGCAAGGTATGCACCCACTGGAAGGTGCCCAGGGTGGAGGGTCCCAGCCCCATCATCGTGAGGGGGCATCCATGTGAACAGTGGGGTGTACTCACAAGGCTCATGAGACCCTGAGTGGGTTTGGGGGGGCCATCTGTGCCAGGGACGGATGACAGCAGTGGGAGATTGGTTGCAATCAACTCGAGCTGATCAAATAGGTAAATATTTTAGGAATAACGAGAAGTACGTTGCTTACCAACAGAGAAGGAAATTAAAATACAGAGAAAGAGAAAATTACAGTTAACCTTGTGGCACTGGATTGGAATTGAAAGTGTTGGTATAAAAAGATGTTTTTCATTATACAGAGATAGATATAGATATAGGGATGTGTGTGTGTGTACACGCGCGTGCATGCACACGCACAGACATGTATGCTCTAGCTCTGAGAGGACTTAGGAACAGCAGCAATCCAACACCAAAGACTATACGCAGCCCCGGACCTTGGTTTCTAAACACCCTTCTACTAAAAGGAACCAGGACTGTGGCAGGGGAAGTATGAGATGAACTTGAAATGCCTTGTTGGGTCAGAAGCAAGGAAATGCTCCCAGAACGATGACCTGACAGAAGTCACAGAAACCATCTTGAAGGGGCTCCCATGAATCAGACTTAGGACAATTTGAACATCAAAATAAACAGGTAGTAGTATAAGGGCTACAATCCAAGGAGTCTCAAAAGTCGGACATGACTTAGCAATTAAGCAACAAAGTATACCATAACCCATTACATTGAGAATCTATGAATCTATATGATAAAAATAAATGAATAAATCAAATGTTTGATAAGTGAAAGAATATGTACCTAGTTCCTAAGTGATGCCATACAAGATACCTACTAATTACAAAGGAAAAAGGACTAACTCTATAGTGGAGGACTCGTGCTGGCACTACCTTAATCAAGTGGCCAAAACGAACAGCCTAAATAACGGGACAAATTGAATTATTGTGGAAACCAATGGAATGCTGTAAAAAGAACCCAGCATCACTTCTGTGATTTCTGGCTAAGTTTATAATCTAAATCATGAGAAAATATCAAATTCAAATTTAAGGATGCTCTACAAGATAGACTTCCCAGGTAAGGTCAGTGGTAAAGAATCTGCCTGCCAAGCAGGAGGTGTAGTTTCGATTCCTGGGTCGGGAAGATCCCCTGGAGAAGGAAGTAGCAACCCACTCCAGCATTCTTGCCTAGAAAATCCCATGGACAGAGGAGCCTGGTGGGCTGTAGTCCATGGGGTCACAGAGCAGTTGGACGTGACTTAATGACTAAACAAGAAGAAGATCTGATTCACTTTCCATATCTTATATGGCTTGCCATTTACATATTATTATCTCCCCTTTTAAGATTATTATTCTAAATCCCAAATATCAGAGATAAAGTAGAAAGGGTAATGAAGTCCTTTGGCTCGTAAGAAATCTGTTCGGGGAACTGTCAAAACAAATTTCATGATAAAATAATGGTAGAATAAACTTACTCTTGACAGTAGTGAATCAGTCACTTCATCTTTGCTCTGAACCACAGCTATAAAGCTTGGTGTCCACTCAGTCAGAAAAAAAGAGATGAATACATATGTTTCCATTACATACAAACAAGTTCATTAATGTTTCAAAACGTTAGACTAGGCTGCTGTAATTTTGGAAGCACGCTGCTGCCTGCCATTTTCTGATGGAGAGCGCTTGTGAGCAGGTTTATATACCGGGCCTTTCCCGGGATCGAAATGTGAGTGCGTCTCCGGCGCTTCCTGAACAGGCCAGCAGGTGGTAGTCTAGGAGAGGAACAGGTCTCATCCTTCTCCAGCCTTGGAGGGCAGAGAGAGAACAGAAGGAATGTAGACTCAGCAATGTTCCCTCCTCTTCTCTGGAATCCCTAAGAATGGGATTTCCAAGGTTGTTCTTGCAAAACAGGTACTTGGGCACAGAGGGTTATCTCCAGGAAGGAGCTAAAAATAATTTTGTGTATGTGTATGATTATGGAGTATTCTCAAGTTCAAAAATTCTTTTTCTTTTATGGTGTCTAGAAATTCCACTGGTTTTGTATCTCTTTGCCCTGATTTCGATGACATGGCTTTGGGGAGGCCTGCACATGGCTTACAGACTCTTCTGGATGTTGGTTCTGTTCGTCATTTTCAACAGCCTGCAGGTAAGCCTCACGGTTGGGTTACAGCACACACGTGTCCTAGTGAACACAAGGCGTGGAGTTTCAACATCCAGGAATCAAGCATCCACACAGAGGTGAATTCATATGCACAAAACATCATGCAGAGTGTTAGATCAAAGTGGTAAAGATTGTGTTAAACTTTTTTAACACCTTAAATATGGCCGGGCTTCTAACTTGCTGCTGCTGCTAAGTCACTTCAGTTGTATCTGACTCTGTGCGACCCCATAGACAGCAGCCCACCAGGCTCCCCCGTCCCTGGGATTCTCCAGGAAAGAACACTGGAGTGGGTTGCCATTGCCTTCTCCGTCTAACTTGCTGGTTATACAAATAGAAAGACATAAAATCTTTTTACCCTCCTTCATTTTGACAACACCTAAGTAACTACAAAAACATGTTTCTTTTTCAGCGGGATTGATGTTTATAAACTTTACAGATGGCAGCTATCTAGGGCACATGCATATATTTGGACTGGGTTTGTGTCTAAAAATTAGATCAGCTGAGAGTGAAATAACAATGATGGTCAAGCAGTTCCCTATTAAGTCTGATACTTGGTGTTTTGGTTCACTGAAAATGATTGACATCCTCCAAGTCTGGCAATGCCTAGCTTAAGTTAGCTTTGTGAACATGTTTGGATAGCATAACTAGGAATTATATAACTAACAAAAATTAAAACTGACTTTTTTGTGCTTTTGTTAAATGGAAAAAAAGTTGCACCCTGAAATTAGCAAATGGAACAAATGAACTCATTTTTTTTTCTTATTTTCCAAAGTAAAAAGCTTTGCCTGTAGACTAAAGCAGTCTCGAATTTATCAAGGATTTCTCTAAACAGCCCTTGTTTGGATCACCATCTTATAAAAAAACCTCTGTAGAGAAAGTATTAGGATTATAACACACAACTGAAGTATGACTCAAACCATATTTAAGTTTGCCTTTTCTGAGACAGGTTCATTAATGAGATCATATTTAACAAGGCGGTGCCTAATCAGATCAGAATATCAATTTAGGGAGGGGAAAAATACAAAGTAGCTTAACCATTCGGAATCAGGTTGATACAAGTTGACATACAGACAACTCTCAATAGAGTTATAATCGAGTACCCAGTACTGGCACAGTGATGCCAGTGCTGCCATTACGAGGACGAAGATGACAGCCCTGCTCCTCTAGGGTCTGATGATTCAGGGAGTAAGCAAACAATCAGCTGTAAGGGTATACTGTGGCAGGTGCCGTGTAAACACAGTGTTATGAGAGCAGAGTGGAGGACTTGTTTACTCCTGCCTGGGCTAGTGTTTGAGCTGATCCCCAGAGATTAGCCACTCAGGTCAGAGGCCCTGTCTTGGTCACCTTTGAATCCCTGGGCCTAACAGAACTAATACCAAAGTCTACACTGACAGCCTACAGATGTGTTTTGTTTGGTGAACACACAATGGTACACAGGACAGGGTTTAAAAAAAATTTTTTTTAATGTTTTCTCAATTTTAAAATTTCACATCAAAACCTGAATGTCTGGCTTTTCTTTAATGGCAGTATTTGTATGGCAGCAATTTTCAAGTCCTGAGTAGACGTTACCCTCTTTGGATGAGGCCTGTGATCTAATTATACTCGATGTATCTCATTCATTTTACCCGCTCTAGTTAGTGTCACCTTTGTGTGTCAGGCACTTAATCGTGTCTGACTCTTTGCAACCCCTTGGACTGTAGCCCGTGAGGCCCCTCTGTCCATGGGATTCTCCAGGCAAGAATACTGGAGTGGGTTGCCATTTCTTCTCCAGGGGATGTTCCCAACCCAGGGATTGAACCTGGGTCTTCTGCATTGCAGGCGGATTCTTTACCATCTGAGCTATAGGGAAGTCCCATAAGTGACAAGGAGACATAGTTGGGTATTTCAGGCAGAGAGTACAGTATTAGACTAGGCTGCAGAATGGAAACGTGGTTAGTCTTGCCTACATGTGGGGAAGGAAGAAAGTTTATGCAGCTAGAAAAGTTGTGGTGGGAGAGGAGACAGAAGGCTGGGTTGTCTTAATTGCCATGTTTCCATGCTCAGAATGGGATGATAAACTTCAGCCTTTAGGTAAAGGGAAACCGTCAAAGTTGAGTTTTTTGTTTTTTAAATTTGGGGCATTTTTAAAAATTTGGGATAGGAATGACATGCTCATACCTACTCTTTAGAAGGATAGCTGGAAATGTTTAGAAGGGTGTTGGAAAGCAGAGCGCTCCAGGCAGGAAAGCTGTTGTCATATTCCAGCCTATACTGTTCGGGAGTGAGCCTGAGAATAGAGATAGGCGACAGCTTTGAGAACATTATAGAGATAAACATTGATGCAATTTGGTTTCGCCACTTAAATGTAGGAGTTGGGGGCTCCCCAGGTGGTGCCAATGATAAAGAACCCACCTGCCAACAGAGGAGACGTAAGAGACCCAAGTTCGATCCTTGGATCGGGGAGATTCTCTGGAGGAGGGCATGGCAACCCACTCCAGTATTCTTGCCTGGAGAATCCCATGGACAGAGGAGCCTGGCAGGCTGCAGTCCATAGGGTCACACAGAGTCAGACACGACTGAAGTGACTTAGCATGCACCAGGTGTTAGAGAGCCACGTCTCCTAGAGATCTTCACTCAGGTACGTGGCTGGGCACTGACTCCTTTGGTCAACATGGAAATTACATCAGGAGAAAGTCCTGGGGAATATGCAGTAGAGTTGGTGAGATTTGGGAGACTTTGGTAAAACTAACCAATGTTTTAGTAAGCAGGCTAATGAAAGAGAATCAAGATACAGTGGTTTGGAACTTTTGGAAGAAAAGAAAGCTTCAAAAGAAGACCCCTAACTCTGTCCAGTTAGCAGAGAAGTGAAATAGGATAAGAAGAGGGCAGCGTGCTCCAGTGCCCTGGTCCCCGAACTGGAATGTCAGCAGAGGCAAACAAAGGACTTATTAAGACACGGATGGTAGGCCCCACACCCAGCATTTCTGATACCGTAGGTCAGGGTGAGGCCTGAGAATCTGCATTTCTGAAAGTTCTGGGTAATGCGGACGCAGCTGGAAACTACTCTGGAAAGCAGTTTGAGAACCACTGGTTCAAGTAAGTGTGACTGCAACTCCACAGCCTGCTATCTGGTTGACTTCAGCTGAGTCACAGGTATTTACCCAGTTCTACTTTCTTCATCTATGAAAAGAGAATAAAGACCATTCAAGATTACAGTGTGATTGAATTAAATAGCATAATGTGTGTAAAGCACACAGTACCTCATACATAAAGAACAGGGTTTTAGTTGCGGCTCCCTTCTGTCCTCTAAGTGCCTCCTCAACCAAATTTCAGTATAAAGGGCATCAGGTGTCTTTGGAGAAATAGCAGAAACTAGCTAGTTCTCCCGTAGAAGGCAATGGCACCCCACTCCAGTATTCTCGCCTGGAAAATCCCATGGATGGAGGAGCCTGGTGGGCTACAGTCCATGGGGTCACTAAGAGTCAGACATGACTGAGCGACTTCACTTTGACTTTTCACTTTCATGCATTGGAGAAGGAAATGGCAACCCACTCCAGTGTTCTTGCCTGAAGAATCCCAGGGACAGGGGAGCCTGATGGGCTGCCGTCTATGGGGTCCCACAGAGTCGGACACGACTGAAGCAACTTAGCAGCAGCAGCAGTAGCAGCAGGGTTTTTTTGTTTGTTTGTGTTATTCAAGACGTTTAATGGAGAAAGCAATAGCTTAGGAAGGAAGGTTGGCTGGTGCAAAGGACATTTGGGAGTTTGGTTTTCTTGTGAAAAGAACTACTGAAAACCAGAGGAAAGACTCATTGCCTTGGCAAGATGACGGACAGGGCAGGGAGAACAGAAGAGATACATGGTCTGTCTGAGGGAGGCGCAGACGGGTTTCTTTCTCCGAGGCTCAGGAAAGAAGGAAGCACAGGCGTACCCGAGAAACTATTATGGAGCTGAAATTGTGAAAAGCTGGAGTTTGTATCCATCGCTCTCTCTTATCTGTGAAAGGCAAACAGCAAGGACGTTTGTTGAGAGGAATGGCTTAAAAGCTTGAGGTAAAAATAGTAAAAGGTAAGGAGCAGGTTCTAGGCAGGATGTAAATAGCAAACTATGGTGAGTTGGAAGATGGTCAAGGCATGACTGTCTAGAACTTGGTGGGATTCAGGTTGGACACCTGATTGTAATTCAGCAGTTAATTACATAAATTATGCCCTGAGATGAAAATGGTAGCCATTGTAACCTCTCCAGCAACACACACAAGGAAAAGGTTTATTAAGCTGTTATGGAGGGTGGAGGTTTGGTAGTAAAGGAGGATGGTTGAGCATTGAACTGTATTTCATGAGAAGATATAAAAGGAATTGTTATGGTTTCTTTCTTTGAGGAACTGAAAACAAGCTAAGTATAAGCAATAACTAAAAATATTTCAAACGCCTGTTTAATGAGCTTCCTTCCATCTCTGTGGCACCACTGAAGCTATGACTTTGTATCACTGATGCTGGGTATCTGGAGCTTTGGCACATTCCTAGTACCAGTGCTGAGTCAGAGCTAAAATGAGCACCTGTGAAGAAACACCTGGAAAACATGGTTTCTCTAGGGTTTATTAAGGTTCATTTAATGTATTAACTATCTCATGTCTTCACCTTGGGCATTTGCATGGTATATGGCTATATAGTAGTAAATGTATTCCATGAAAACTTAACAATTTTTTTTTTTTTTTTTACTGAACTTCGTATTTTCTTATTGGCTTTTGTCAACACCTGTGACCACAGAAGTATATTATGTATCTTACACTTGGCTTTTATATTTTGCTCAGAGGTTATTACTGCCTCACTTTTTAATCCAGTGTATTATGTCAGCTTAATCCAGTTTATTATGTCAGCTTATCTGGTTTATTATATTCAGGTGCTCTGAAACTGACGGATGGAGGTATATTTCTATAATCTGATTTTTGATGTATGTTATTGGATACAATTTTAAAAAGAAAACCTGATTACTTGAAATATTATCAGAAATTTCCCGATCACTTTCTCAAGATTCAGGGTTGAACTTCCAAACTTCTGTTTGAGCATTTTAAGAAAATGTATATGAAATACTTTCTAAAGAGTGATGGATGTCAATGCAAAAATCATATTAAAAAAGTTATTCTAAATATGTCAACTGTTATTTTTATTGTTTTTCCTTAAACTCTAAGACATTTTTTCCCCAAGAGCTTATCTTTAATTCATTTTTAAATTTTATATGTGTGTGTTATTTACATCTTCTTGATAAAAAAAAAAATTAAACTGTTGAGTATCAAGAGTGAGCAGAGCATAGAGAATGAAGGGGGAAATGTCCTCTAAGTTTATTCCCTAGGATTTTTTTTGTAATTTTGGGGTTTCTTGTTAGCATGTCAGAATGTTTATGGTATCTGGTTTTTTTTTTTCCACTTCCCTATGATGTGCTTGATGTGTGAATGTAAGGTGAACACATCCTGATTTTCAGGGAATAAAGCAGGGAATACACTACGAAAGACTTAAATTACCCTCACCCTAGGTCACTGATTATCTGAAAATCAATCATAGGGTGACAGGTCCTCTGGCCATGCCTGAGTCATGAGCAGATGCTAACGGTGGAAAGATGTGTTGCTCTCACGAAAACCACATGCAATGGAATTCCCACCAGAAGAAAAGAGTCTCTTACCAATAGAATGGTAACAGGGCTAGGAGACCAAAGTAACACATGTCCACTAAGCCTATTTCTATATTTTCTTGTTCAGTGATGTAAGTTCAGACAAGGCCAAGTACAGCTGCTGTCAGACTATTAGAAAACGTAGTCAGCGTGACACTGGTATATTACGAATATCCTTAGGATCCATTGTAAACCAAGTGTGTCTCCATTGTCCACAGAAAGTTATAAAGGACTGTATTTAATATTTTTCTTGGTTCTCTTATCCATTAATTTGGTAATTTTATTTTTAAAAGCTAAAAATTGAGCTTATGATTTCTTTTTATATAATTATATTTATGTTTAGTTGATTGGTGATTGCTTTACAATATTGGTATGCTTTCTGTCATACATCAACTTGAATTAGCCATAGGTAGACATATGTCCCCAGCCTCTTGAACCTCCCTCCCACCTCCCACCCTCCCCCACCTCTAGGTTGTTACAGAAGCCCAGTTTGAGTTCCCTGAGTTGTACAGCAAATTCCCATGGGCTGTTTTACATATGTTAGTGTGTATGCTCCCGTGCCGCTCTCTCCATATATCTCACCCTCTCCTTCCTCTCCCCAGCCCTTGTCCATCAGTCTGTTCTCTACATCTACATCTCCACTGCTGCCCTGCAATAGGTTCATCAGCACCATCTTTCTAGATTCCATATATATGCGTTACTATATGATATTTCTTTTTCTCTTTCTGACTGACTTCACTCTGTATAATATGCTCTAGGTTCATCCACCTCATTAGAACCGACTCAGATGTGTTCCTTTTTATGGATGAGTAGTATTTCATTGTGTATATGTACCATAGCTTCTTTATACATCCGTCTGTCAATGGGCATCTAGGTTGCTTCCATGTCCTAGCTATTGTAAATACTGATGCAATGAACATTGGAGTACATATATCTTTTTCCGTTTTGGTTTCCTTGGGGTATATGCCTAGAAGTGGTATTGCTGGATCGTATGGGAAATAGATGGGGAAACAGTGGAAACAGTGTCAGACTTTATTTTTGGGGGGCTCCAAAATCACTGCAGATGGTGACTGCAGCCATGAAATTAAAAGATGCTTACTCCTTAGAAGGAATGTTATGACCAATCTAGATAGCATATTCAAAAGCAGAGACATTACTTTGCCAACAAAGGTCCATCTAGTCAAGGCTACGGTTTTTCCAGTGATCAGTGGATGATCCAGTGATCCTAAAGGAGGTCAGTCCTGGGTGTTCGTTGGAAGGACTGATGCTGAAGCTGAAACTCCAATACTTTGGCCACCTCATGTGAAGTGTTGACTCATTGGAAAAGACCCTGATGCTGGGAGGGATTGGGGGCAGGAGGAGAAGGGGATGACAGAGGATGAGATGGTTGGATGGCATCACCAACTCAATGGACATGAGTTTGGGTAAACTCTGGGAGTTGGTGATGGACAGGGAGGCCTGGCGTGCTGCAATTCATGGGGTCACAAAGAGTCGGACACGACTGAGTGACTGAACTGAACTGAACTGATGGTAGTTTTATTCCTAGTTTTTTAAGGAATCTTCATACCGTCTTCATAGTGGCTGTATCAAGTTATGTTCCCACTAGCAATGCAAGACGGAGAGGGCAGTGGCACCCCACTCCAGTACTTTTGCCTAGAAAATCCCATGGACGGAGGAGCCTGGTAGGCTGCAGTCCATGGGGTCACTGACACAACTGAGTGACTTCTCTTTCACTTTTCACTTTCATGCATTGGAGAGGGAAATGGCAGCCCATTCCAGTGTTCTTGCCTGGAGAATCCCAGGGACAGGGAGCCTGGTGGGCTGCCGTCTATGGGGTCGCACAGAGTCGGACACGACTAAAGTGGCGCAGTAGCAGCAGCAGTGCAAGAGGGTTCCCTTTCTCCAAACCCTCTCCAGCACTTGTTGTTTGTCGATTGCTTGATGATGGCCATTCAAACCAGTGTGAGGTGATACTTCATTGTAGTTTTGATTTGCATTCAGTTGCTCAGTCATGTCCAGCTCTTTTCGACCCCCTGGACTATGCAGCCCATGGAATTCTCCAGATCAGAATACTGGAGTGGGTAGCCTTTCCCTTCTCCAGCAGATCTTCCCAACCCAGGAATTGAACTGGGGTCCCCTGCACTGTAGGCAGATTCTTAACCAGCTGAGCTATCAGGGAAGCTTTTCTGGTAGAGCTTATCATTTCTAAGTAGAATTGTGCTGAAAGTTATAGGTGACAACTTTCTTAAAATGTTTAGTCCAAGCTATATCCACATTTGTGTAAACCATTAAAGGAAGTAATTACTAAGTTTGATACTCTGCTGTATCACTAGTAGAACCCTATCAATCATTATACTGTTGAAACAGCTACTGTCTAAACCCCCTGCAAGTGTTCCAGGGGACCTGCCAGCTGAAAGGCTCATGCTTGGCTAGACAGAGAGCCTCCAGCAACTGCTCCAGCGCTCGTCCTACAATCTGAGGAGTTGGTACCTATGCCGCACTCTAAACATTGTTTGCATCGCACCTAGAATAACTGTGTCCTAAAATACATTTCTATTTTTAACCTGAACCACTCAGCTTCAAACTTAAACACAGCGTATATTCCAGGCTTCTCTAGGGCTCTCCCATTTACACAGTCAAAATTTCACCGACTGATAATCTTCTTATCAGGGAATCCTGAGTAAGATAATGAGGGTAGCCAGCAGTAAAGAGGCATGAGCTTCTTGGAGATGGTGAAAAATAAGTTTTGGGAGCTGATTCATATACGGAGAAGAACCTTTCCAAAAGCTGAAATGCATTCTTCTTGGAATGCATAAGTTGGCAAGGGAGCAGAACTTTACATAGCATGGGGATATGACACTTCTCAGTATGTGAGTTATGAGACCACATTCTTCAGAGCCTTACTTGACTGTCTCTCTGTAACTGACTTAAACTTGTTCGTTTATGCGAGCATCTGGTCTCGAGATGCTCCCTGGCAGTTTTTGAGTCATTCCCTATTTCAGAGAAGGCAGTTACAACATGGAATTTGTAGCTAAAAATATATAGCCTGTATTCAAATTTAAGGTCAGCTGGTTAAAATCATTTTCATTCCTAGTCCCACATCTTAAACAGCTAAATGGCTAGGGAAATAAGTGCCTAGTTCTCAGAGGTGGGAACCGTTTCTCATACATTTTAGAAAAGATAATTGTTCTTTGGTGGCCACTCGAGTGCCTTGAACACATAAAACATTTTCCTTCTACTGAAAAATAGTGTTTCTTTTCTTTTTCTCCCTTTTCTTTCCCTCCCTCCTCCATTCCTTCCCTTTCTGTCTGCCTTCTTTCCTCTATTCTTTTCTTGTGTGTCTCTGTGTTAGTTGCTCAGTTGTGTCTGACTCTTTGAAACCCCATGGACTGCAGCCTGCCTGGCTCCTCTGTCCATGGGATTCTCCAGGCAAGAATGCTGGAGTGGGTTGCCATTCCCTTCTCCAGGGGATCTTCCTGACCTAGGAATTGAATCCAGGTCTCCTGCATTGCAGGCAAATTCTTCACTGTCTGAGCCACCAGGGAAGCCCCTTCCTTCCTTGCTTTCTATCTACTGCTTGTTGTTTTATGTTGAAGTTCAGCTTTAAAAACTAAAGCCATCTTTCATGAAGAGATTTTCCCAATAAAAGTAGTCCTTGAGGTATCACAAGAAATGGAATATGTTTCCTTTCACACGAAAAGGTACAGAGTTCTTTGCAAATGGAATAGAAAAGAACATTAATAATCCTCTGTTAATTTTCTTCTCACAATTCCCATTTAGCATCCAGAGAGCTTCAGTGCAGGTGTCTGCTTAGATCCAGTACATATTTAGTCTTGGCTGCTTCCTTTTGCGGATAAACAGCTCTTGGGAAATACACATTGTTAAATAATCAGTTACAGAGGACTAATTGTTTCAAGGCACTCCCTTTGCGATTGCTTTCCAACAGTCAGCAGTAATAAGAAATGTCACTTTGTTTCCATTGGAGACTAGCACATGAACTATTCATGAAGAGTGGAAAAGCAGTCCTCCCAGAAAGCCCTGGAATAAACATGTAGAAGCCAGGGGAGGTTGGGACTGTATCACTGATTTGTCCCAGAACCATGTCAAGTTCAGTGGAAAAAAATTAACTACACTTGTTTTGGAGAGTGAAATTCAGAAACTAATGAATGCCTCGTGTGCTCTTCAGAACATCCCAGAACATTTCTATAACTTTACAAATAAATATACAGAAGCTAAGACAAGGAGATACATTTGAATTGTCCTGACTGGGTCATGCCACTCTGTTCAGTAGCATCTGGGCTGGCGAAATATTAATATCCTTGGGCTTTCATGCAATACACTTCTTACTCCATTTGACAGTGAACAACAGCATTACCTTTTCATTAACTTGTTGATTGGCCAAGCAGGGCCCTTAAGACAGACTGCAGGATTTTTACTTTTTTTGTGCTGGGTTCGCTAAATAAAAAGTGTCAGGATCTGATCTGTGAGTGAATGTCTTCTACAAATACAGGTTTAGACATGATGGGATTGAATAGACTACCTTTTGATAACTGGTTCCATCCTTGCAAAGCAGGTACCCCTATTTCTCCTGCCCCAGTCCTATCTGAGTTTTTTACTTGGTGGTTTTTTCATTTCTAAGTTTTTCCTGTGCCCTCTATGACCACATTTTTTGCAGTTTTAACTGTGGCTTCTTGGGCTCTGTGGGTCTTTACTTTACCTGCAAAAAGACCTAGCATGCTCTGATTCCGAAATATCAAACCTATAGGAATTAAAGTAAGCAAGATACATACCACCCCTTGTTAAAAGAGTTTGAGGAGCAAACAATGAACGTTCGGGCCAGTTTTTCCCCAATCATTCAGACTCTTTGCCTTGGTGTTAATTTATCATTTTTCCAGGGTCTAAAATTCTGTTTTTATCTCACATATTACTCAGATATTGGGGTGGGGAGAATACATCTTTTTATAAATACATGCATATTTTATGATAACATTCTTTCATATTAAGCTGTCAGGTGTAGTAGAAAGAAAAAAGTGAAAGTGAAGTCTCTCAGTCGGGTCCAACTCTTTGTGACCCCATGGACTGTAGCCTACCAGACTTCTCTGTCCATGGAATTTTCCAGGCAAGAATACTGGAGTGGGTTTCCATTTCCTTCTCCGGGAGATCTTCCTGACCCAGGGGTTGAACCCGGGTCTCCCTCATTGTAGGCAGACGCTTTACCGTCTGAGCCACCAGAGAAGTCATAGTAGAAAGAAAATACAATTAAGTGTCTGCCAAAAGACTTGGCGTCTCTGAGCTTTAGTTAGCTAATACTTTCCAAAGGGAGATGCTGATTCTCACCCTCAGTTTTGTCCTAAGTATTATATAAATTTATATATATGTGAAATTGGTAAACTACATGATGTTTTACAAAGTCCCGCAAGTGAATAAATGAACAAAAAGAAATGTTTGTCTCAGAAGCTGTATGAAATCAACGAGAGGCCAGAGAGGAAGTTTTGTAAGCGCAGTCTTTTTTGTTAATTGAAGCTTAGTTGATTTACAGAGTTGTGTTAATTTCTGCTGTACAGCAAAGGGGTTCAGTTGTATTCTTTTTAAATCTTCTTTTCCATCGTGGTTTATCACAGGATATTGAATGTAGCTCTCTGTGCTAGACTGTTGTTTATCTTTGTATATACGCTAGTTTGGGTCTGCTAATCCCCAACTCCGTCTCAATTCCTCCCTCACCTCCCACTCCCCCAAGCCTGTTCTCTGTGTCTGCCACAGCTCAGTCTTTAAATCCCCTCTTCAGCCAGTGGCTCACCCCACGAAAGGTCTCATCCCCTCATAGGTATTCCCCTCCTGCAGTCCTTTGTGATCACACTCACAGTGCTTGGCTTACAACATAGATCTGTTGTCATCATTCGTCTGCTTTTAAATATGTAGGACACGCCTCAGGTTTCAAATAAGTCACTTATGTGGGCAGACAGGTTTATTGTGAGACTCCAAGGATTGGTGGGGACTGTAGAAGAATCCAACAGTACAGCCTCCTCCCCAAAGCATGCAGATGAGAAAAGCAAATATTGCGTGGGCCAAACGAAAGTTTTGGCAGGTAAACTCTCATAGGTGGCAGTCATGTGCAACTCCTGTATACAAAATTTAATTTCCTTCTCTAAAGAGGGTTTAATTTTTCTTTTGGAAGCCAAGTGGAATATAGGCCAATCACCTCTTTGGTCCAGGCACTGTGGGTTTCAGGCATTGCGATGGTTAATCCACTTATGGTCTTCGCCCTCTCTTGGGGCACGCTCAAAGTTTGTTCAGGGTACCAAAGTGACTCAGCTGAAAGCCGATCATGTTTCCTGGAACTCCTGCTCAGCAGTCTCGGGACACCATTGTTTCATTCCCTGGGACTATGAAACTGCTAGATTCTCTGCTTGGTTTGTGAGCATCTGAGCAGCTACTTTCTACGTAGTTTCTTAGCCTTTCAGCCAACACGCAGGCAGCTTCAGCTGTGGCAAATGCCTTTCCCATTCCCTTTTTCTCGGGAGTCTTGGCCCCTCAAGTCCTGGGTGCTTTAGTAGATTTGAACTCTATTTTTTGTCTCCGCAACCTAGTCACATGGCAGCAAGTTCCAGGTTACAACTTTCTGTTTGGCCTCTGGGCATCTCATTTTGCATTGGAAAATTCCCTGAAGAAAAAAAAGAAATGCTCCCCACTCAGTCGGTTTTGCTTTTCTCTAGGATCTTGGTCCCTCGAATACTAGCTGTTTGGATGCCCCCCTCCTGCTGTTTTGATACTCTATTTGTTGTTGTTTTGTTATTGTGGTTATGTATCTGAAAGTGCATTCTCCAGCTCGTAGAACTGTGCTCAATGAGAGCTCATCAGATATAAACTCTACTAGAGCCAGGAACAAGTCTCAAATTCATCTCACCAAATTTCTAATAAATGTTTAACATAAACAGAATTCACATTAATAAATGAAGATATTTAAAGTCACTGCAGTTCATCACATATCTAATGGATATCTCTTAAAACATATGCACTGGGCTGCTGCTCCTGAGAACATCAATGAGGAAGCCTGAATAAGCATTAAGGTCAACTGATGAGGTGTGTTTTTTGTCTTGTATATCATCAGTATATGTACACACACAAACACACACATATATGTAGTATTTTTTATAAAATAAGCACTGATTAAGATCTTAGAATTTATAATCCATCTATTGAAAACAGATTCAGAGATGATATTCTGGCTATGGAGTCACCTTACACCTATTTCACAAAATTAAACTGATAGGACAAACAGACAATCAACACGGAAACACTGAGGAGCAGCTAAAGCCTCAAGTTCCAAAAGGTTACTGCTCTCGGAAACAGGTCTGCCTTCTCAGAATGGGGATTTAAAAAAATGCCTGTGAAAATCCTACTGACAAAATGATTTAATGGCATGAATTCAAATATAAACTAAAATTTTAAAAAAATACTTTAGATGGATCCATGAAGTCCTCCTTTCTTCATCCTTCAGAATAGATCAATTCTGTGTTGCTGTTTTCCTCTGCAAATATTTTAAATAACATTCTCTTTAGCTTGAGAAATAGCATGAAATAGTGAGCTGAAAATATTTTGAAATACAGATACGATCCTACAAATCTGTAGCTTAGACAAGTTATTTAATTTTCCAAAACGGGAATACTATGATTTACTTTATAAGGCATCTGTGGACGTCAACCAAAAACAATATACTTTACAATTTTTAGTAATTTTTAGTACACAATAGTTGTTTGGTAACATTAACTGCCTTTCTCCTTTCCCTCATGTGACACCATGATTGCATATGAATTTAAGATTATTTTCATACAAAGGCAAACCATGAGCTTCAGACCCTCATAGTATATCACTGAAATCAGTTAGCAGTGTTTCTGTGATTGCTGATTATTAGTCTGTTCAGAACCCTGATGATGTCACAGGCCACATTCCCTAAGTTATCATCTCAATGATCTTATTGGCTACAAGACCCTAGTGTATAGATACTATATAAGTCTGATATAAACGTACAGTCTATTAGTTATCGGAGAAAGCAATGGCACCCCACTCCAGTACTCTTGCCTGGGAAATCCCATCCTTTGTTCCATAACTAACATTTTTTAAAAATTTCTAATCCGAAGGTAATTGCTTTACAATGTTGTGTTGGTTTCTGCTGTACAACAATGTGAATCAGCTATAAGTATACATATATCCCCTCCCTCTTGAACATAACTGACATTTTAGGACAACACTTCAGACTCTGTCAGTCTTAGGAACTCTCATCATAAAGTGGTGATATGGTGGATTACATGTATGTTACCTTATTGTTTAAGCGAGTATCGTAACACTGAAATTTTTAAATCATCCCTTCAAAAAACAATCTATCTAGAATGTGTTTGTATATGTATGTGTTAGGCCATATGTCTCCATGCCTCTGGGCTCAATATATAATATAATATAAATATATAAATATAAAATAAATATAATGAAAATCACAACAATATGACTGATATTTATTAAGTCATTTATTATTTATTTATAATTTATTTATCATATAAGCTTATTATATGGAATTGTATTTATTTCATTTAGTTCTTACATACCTAGTAGCTTATCAGTTCCCCCATGTGATGGAATACTGTGGAACCTCTTATTATTTACTTATTCCACAGCACCTTAGCAGAAGGCTGTGCTTATAGCAGCTATTCAACAAACGCTTGTTGAATTCAAAATTTTGCTAAATTAAAATGCATAAAGACGCAGCATGAATTAAAATGAATCGGTAAACATAATTAACACATAAATTATTGTTTTGTTATCTTTCACTTATAAAACTTAATGCATTTCCACAAATGTTCATCTATTTTAACATTGGCGTTCACTATAAAGTCACAGTCTCCCAAAGAACAGTCTCTTTTTGGCTTAATTGAAAATCTTCACTGGGGTCTGTAGGGTGGCAGTACCATACAGTAGAGTGAGTCCAGATCAGACAGAAGGTTCCACAGTGAATATGCTGCCCACAAGTTATCTGCCATCCTTCATTGCCCTAGTTGTGTAATTTAACCAGTCTAAATAAAAGTGACCTTGAGCATCAAGTCAGGTTAGCAAGTCAAGTTCCTCTGGCTTGCTTAAGACGTTTGTAAGCACTGAGAAAATTGAAACAGAAATAAAATACATGATTCCAGCCCTCAAATGCAGAAAAAACTCTAAAATCACATGTGAAGTTGGTGGCATGTCTGTGGCTCTCTAGCTTTCTCTTCCTATCTCATTGTCCCCACCACTCTCTAAAGCCCCTGCTCTTAACTACTGCTGCAATTTAACTGCCTTCCACCTGGACCAGTAGCCTGGTCTGTCATTTTTAAATGTCATATAGACCTTGGGTGCATGTGTGCTGTGCTCAGTCACTCAGCTGTGTCTGGCTCTTTGAGACCCCATGAACTGTGGCCCACCAGGCTCCTCCATCCATCCGATTTTCCAGGAAAGAATACTGGAGTGAGTTGCCATTTCCTCCTCCAGGGGATCTTCCCGACCCAGGGGTCAAAGCTGCATCTTCTGCATTGGAAGGCAGATTCTTTACCACTTGAGCCATCTGAGAAGCCCATATAGACCTTACTGGGTAGGAAGAACTTACACATGAGACACAGTTAGAGACTAAGACAGGGCTAGAAGAAATCAAGCATTGGATTGCATTGCCCAGCGTCCAAGCATCTCGGAAGGTGCCCCAAAGGAGACCCAAGAGCTGTATTGAACTAAACAGGACAGATGAAGTGGGCGTCCCAAATCTCTGGTAACATTCTCATCCCTGAACTCCACTGTTTTCTGAAATCCCTAACACACATTACTTTTCAGTGAATATCGATGAAGTTTAAACATGGCAGCAAAAGCACAGTACAGTTACCATTTTTCTAGGAAAACGTGGTAAGTCTCTGGCTTTGTTTTTCTCCCCTTATGTGATATTTGCTGTGAAGACAAAGACAGAAAATTTAGCACTAGCTAGGGACAGACAGCCCATCTGAAGTGATGGAAAGGAAAGGACACTTTGGATTCACTGGCTGTGTTCAGTCTGAGGAGCAGTTGTCCCGGGTGTGCTTTGGGACTTCTTAAAACAAAGTCAGGGATTCAGTGCTTGAGAAATCATTGTCTCTCTTTTGCTTATTTGCTTTCTCTTCTCTTTGAGGGTAAGGGCAGCCTCTTTGTCTGCTGGCGTGGTCATAGCTCTTTGTACTGCAGATTTCTTGTTTCATCACTGAATGCCCACCTTCATCCCCAGCACTAGCAAGAGTTAGAGAATCTTAAATAGAAGAATGCAGGGAAAAAAGATTACTGCATCTGTATAACCTAATTACTAGAGCTGTATTAGTGACCTGATCATTTACTAAAAGGGAGTTTTTCAAAGGAATTTTTTCTTCTTTTTTAATGAGTGATAAGCAAAATAAAATTGAATACATTTACCTGTTTTTTAAATTAGAAAACCCGCAGATATTTTCCCTTTTATAATCTAGCAGAATTAACAGGGTAATCAGAGTTATTACAATGAGTTGGAGGGGGTATAGTCTTATTAAATAAATTTTATCACGGTTGTAAATATTACTGAATTATAGGTTATATGCCTTTAAGGTATCCACTTTTCATAAAGAATCACTATAAAAATAAAAAGGAGGTTTACAGAGATGCCTCCCTTCACACTGCTCATCCCAAGTGTGAAAGTTAGGTGTCTCTGAGTCTGTGAGGAATCTGCTTCTTTTTAATTTTCTTATAATAATATGTATTAGTAAAAAATTTGTTCATAATAATTTTCCTATCGATAATCATTTTCTATTTCCCAGGATCTTTTTAGAAATATTCATGCTTGAAACAAATTTTAGAAAAGGAGTCATCTCTGTAGGTGCTTTTCAATATCACATTCCTGTGAGATATTTTTGAGAAGCTTAACTTTGTCATAGCCTTTTGCTTTACTTTTATTCAGACAACCTCATTCATCGTATTTTAAGGTTTCTTTCTTCCAAAGAAGCTAAGTAAGTAGGCATTGTAGGGAAAAACTCTGCAAAAGTTTTTCACATCTATTTGAATTTTGTCCATTTCCAAATTTGGTTGCTTCCAAACTGAGAGTCACTTGGACTCCAAGGAGATCAAACCAGTCAGTCCTGAAGGAAATCACCCCTGAATATTCATTGGAAGGACTGATACTGAAGCTGAAGCTCCAATACTTTGGCCACCTGATGCAAAGAGCCGACTCATTGGAAAAGAACCTGATGCTGGGAAAGATTGAAGGTAGGAGAAGGGGCCACCAGAGGATGAGATGGTTAGATAGCATCACCAACTCAATGGACATGAGTTTGAGCAAACTCTGGGAGATAGTGAAGGACAAGGAAGCCTGGCGTGTTGCAGTCCATGGGGTCACAAAGTGTCGACTTAGAGACTGAACAACAACAAAACTAGTCTCAGTATTTTAAGGAAATATCCAAGTATATATTTTTTGTTTCTAAATACATACTGGTTTCATATAAAGTGTTTGACGTCTCTCATCAGTGCCGATATGACCTTATATGTGTACATTCTTCAGTATGGAATAATACTCTACAAGCAAAGAGTGCCAGGTTCCTATTGACTACAGGAGCTGACTACAGAGTCTATGCTAGAGACCCTTTTCCATTCTGTTGTATACCCATGAAATCCACTTCAAAATTAAATTATCAGAAAAATTAATAACACAGAATGACATAGATGTGAATTCCCAACGCAAGAGTTGTCTTAAAGCATTCGTACCTTTGAATCATTGCTGCATTTTCTGTACTTGCCGTGTTTATCGCCCCAGTTCTTGTTGCTTTAATAAGATGTACTTGTAAAATTCTTAGTTCATCTTCTTCTTCTGTGCTTCAGTATGTTATTTATGTATAAATGATCAAAGCCACAGTGTTTTGTAACTGGTAGGTTTCTCTTAGTACACTATAATTGAGTACTTTCGTCCTTGGACGGAGTCCACAGTGTTTGTTTTTTTTATGCCTTTAAACCATATAAATCAAACATTTTATTAGGAAAAGTAGAGTCAGAGAAACAGAAAGGTCATCTCTACCAAAACAAAACCACATTTTGCTAGTCCTTGATACGTAATTTCATCATGTGCTCTTCTCTGTCAAGCCTGAAACACACATTTTTAATGCAGAAGTGAATAGAAACCAAATATAAAGTCTGTTTGAAATCTGGCTTTGTTTGAATCACCGAAGGGCTGCTTTAATCGGTGTGAATTAACAAAGTCCTATGCAACCCCGACCTTGATGCTCAGTGGGTTCTTTTCTCCTGCCTCGCTTTACTGACCTGAGGGGAAAGGCTAGTTCTGCCGTGCTGGAGATCTAGCTGTGTCCCCACGCTGCCTGCCCCTGTGAATGTTCCAAGTATTTTCCATGGCTGCCACTGTAACCCCCTCACGTCTGTAGGGTTCATTCTAGCTTGTGCTTCCTTTTACTCATTGCTCTTCTTCTGCAGACCTCTCCCTCTCATTCTATACATCCAGAATTTTGACGGATTCTGCCCTTCACTCTACTGTACCCACACTACTTATAATTCTCTTCTGTTTATGGTGGTCACTTGCCCTTTTGTTTTCTGCTTCTCTGAATTATTATCTCCTATCAATTATGTTGCCTTTTTTTGCTCCTTTCCCTGTGACAGCTTGGGCACCAAAAGTAGATTTCTCATTCTACCAGGATCTCATTGACTTTAGTAAATATTGAGTCAACTACTTCACCTCATGGATGAAGAAGCCAAGGCTGGGGAGGTTGAGTTGCGAAGTCACTAAACTTACTTTCTAAAATTTCTCATTTTCCTCTTTATTTTCACTTGGAGCCAAAATAGTCTTTGAAGAACACCATCATAGAAAGAAATCAATTGCAAATGTATGACTATATAGCCCCAATACAAATAGATATATATGGAATTGCATATCAAATAGGTTGCACTTATGGGTACTGATGACCCACGAGAAGAGCTTTGAACTAAGAATGAGGGAGCACAGATACGTGAGTAACTAATTGTATGACACTGACCAAGTCATGAGGCTGGGATTTCTTCATCTAGAAAACAAAATCAGACAAAATCTTGCCTAGCTCTGAAACTTTATGATTCTTTTCCAAAACTTTATAAACATGAATATTGCTCTGTGTGAGGAGCCAGAAAAGTTGGAGACAACTGGTTTTGCCATATATCCTTTCTATAACTTATGTGAGTACAGGTGTTTTCTGCTATTCTTTGGTTTCAAGGTGGAAAATGGGGACCTCAGAGAAAAAGATGAGCTCTAGAGTAATAGACTAGTGAGGGCGTGGTCTGGGACGTGAACCTGGATTTCCAGCAAACGGCCACTGGTCCCAGATGGCATCCTGGTGCTCTTGTGGGCCGTTACTGTTCTTTCTTCTCTCACAGGTGCCCTCCACACTCCTCCTCACTGAATCACAGATATCTCATACGTCTCCCAGAACCCCGGAGAGCAGTCCCAGGACTAACAGAAGAGTACTTTTTGTATTTGAAACTCTACTTTGGCTACTCACTAAAGCCCCTTCCCCAAACAGTACTTTTAAAATAGTTTGATGACTGTGTAGTAAATAGCAACTCAAGAGACAAAGATATTCATAGTTAGATGCTAAACTGATGATACTGACCAGAATACTCTTTATCACTTCCTATCTGTCATTGGGAAATGTACTTCACTTCTCTAAGTCCCAATCTCTCCTCCTCTCTCTGAAAAATGGGGATGATAATAGTACCCACCTTGGGACTGAGTAATATGAATAATAAATATGAAGCATGACCAAGTCTGTGGAGCAGAAAGCAGCTCAGAAATATTAGTTACTGTTACTTTGATGGTGATGGTTGTGATATAACCCTATTTGTAGTTACTCTTAGCAACAATAGTAATAATTAGAGAAATTCATTGAAAGGTCTAGAGAAGGCAGAGATGACTTTGTGAAAAATGTCGCCTATGGCTGGGCTGCACAAGATTCCAGATTCGAATGAGTTTGGAAGAGGAGAAAGTCTCTTCTAGTTCTTTGGAATGAAGAAAGGGAGGGACAAAGGCATAAAGACAGGAAAGAGCATGGTCATCTTCGTCTGGCTGGCACTTGTGTAGGAGAGGAAAAAGAAAGCATGGAAAAGGCCCTGGGGTGGGGATAGGGAGGTGACATGAGCCAAGTCTTTTCACCACATTGTTATGAGATCCTAGAACAGTTTCAAGAACTTTAAAAAAAAAAAAAACCTTGTAAAAACGTCCAGTATTTGAGGTGTTGTTAAATACCTTAATCACCGTAAATATTTCATTCGGTTCTTTTGCATTCCGTCTAAAAGACAGATTCAAGGACAGTCACCGGGGTGTTTGTTCTGCCGGAATGCAGAACCGTCATCACACGTATTCTTGTTCTTCCCACTGTCACTGACTCGGAGTGCACTCTGAGCAGTGTGAAAGGAATTTACTATAAATAAAGAATGCATCGTAAATGCATCAAATAAAATTGTGACCCAGAGTGTAAGCTTGAGAGCAGAGGCCATGATTTATGAGTCCTCCGTGCGTCTGATGATCACAGCCCCTGCTACGGTGCTGAGAACTTGCTGAATGGAATCCAGAAAGCACTCGCAGTGTCGGACACTGCACGAAGGGGCCCTGCGGTGAAAGAGCTCTGTCACAGCCTTAAGGCAGAGAATGGTCACCTGGAACCTGATGGAGGGGTTCCCTGGAACCTGACACTGTATCCGTCTGAGACCCCTGGCCGTTCTTTTTTTCCCTCTTCCTATCTCTGTCTGTTCCATCAGCTGGAATCTGTTATCGTTTTTCTTTCCCTCTCAACATCTGTTGTCAATTGCACCCTGTTGTTTTTTGCCTGTCTTGATAATTCTCACACCTTCAGGGTTCCGTCAGTAGTCCTCAAGATAACTGTATGTGCTATCGTCTGAGACAGCAAGCCTGCTGCTCGCAAGGACCCCCCTCTGCCTGGCGAAATCCACCTGGTTGTGGCCCGCGGGGTGTTTTTTTGGTTTGTTTTAGGAGACACGGTGAATTTCCCAGTTCAGAAAGGGTAAAATGAAAGACGAAAACCTCCAGATATGTGCGATTTTCAGAAAGCCAGGGCACATTCCTAGGCGCAGTTCATAAAGGCAGGTGCTGTGAGGAATCTGAGGCAGGAACTGGATTCCTGAAGCCAGCCCAGAGTTGATTGCTTATGTTTTTAGAGCTGCGTGAAAGAGAGAAATGTAGCTGCCCCACTGCTGTGCAGGCAGCGGCGTCTCGCAGCTGCGGGCCCCGAAGCACTTTGAAAATCACCCCGAATGGTCTTCTGCCTCTGTGCTACCAACTTTTCACCTAGCCCTGCAGTGGATTGCATGCTGTGCGTCACCAGAAGCCAGCCTCTGCTGTTTTCTAAGGCGGAGAGTTGGCAAGTGTCCTGAATACAGAGTCTCAGTGTAATCTCCATAGTTTCAGGTTGAAGCAAAGAAAATATTTGAGTTGCTCTGAACTTGACTTCAGACATCATGCCTTATATTGGTCAACTTTACATTCTAATTTGGGGCCCGCGTGAAGGCATAAAACCACACACACATACACACCGCTAGGACTCTCTCCCTTGGCATGACGTTACAATGTTTTAGTGACAAATAGTTGGCTCAATTATGAGTTATCTCTCTTCCTCACCAAGTTCTCTCCCTACTCAAGCAGTTGGATTCAGAGACAGAAGGCCATCAGCAAGTGGTGGTATCTGGGCCTTTCTTGAACTTCTGCCCCTTTGGCAAAGGAAGATGATTCTTACCAGTAAGTATTCATTCTATTTCAGGGCAGCTCTGGAGGCAGGAAAAAACAGAGATGGAAATGGTTAGAGGAGGTATCAGGCAAATTGCCAGCCTAGTGCTTCTACCAGGCTCTCTTCTCAATACTTGGGGTGCCCTCACCAGCAGCTGCAGACTCCCCCTGAGTGCCAGGGGCTACGAGCACAGGCTGTTGGTCAGGAGGCCCTTGTCTAAAGGGGCAGCAGCTGCGTGGCTCCAGTTCAGCGTTTGCTAGACGGGAAGTAGAGCCAGTGTCAGCCAGGTCTTCTGATTTTTCTAGAGAAGCCTGAAAGCAGATTTTTATGTGAAAGCTCCTGATGTGTTAATGTTGGCAACCATTAAAAGACAACTTTTAAATAGCGCACAGGCCAATCACAGCCTGTTGGCAGGCAGTGCTCAAGCTGCCAATGTGGGCACCCCCCTGCCCCCTGCTTATCTAGCAGGTGGGCCCTCCCTGAAGGGGGTCTTCTGTCATCGTACATGTGGATTGGGTGCAAGAAAATCTTTTCCAGCTTTGCTGTCACTGACACATTTTTTTTTTAATACCAAACATTAAAAAAAAAATCAGCCGTTTTAAGAGTTCTTGGACCCCTTTTCTGAACATAGTCTGGAACGAACCCCAACTCCCAGGGTGGCCGCCAGGATGAGCCATCCCCTCAAGTGACCTCCAGTCCGTGGCGCGTCCAAGAGGGGAGGAGGAGAGAGGCTGGCCCTTCGGGATGTTCTGGATGACTCCAAAACGGGCTTCAGCCTTGCTCTGATCGACAGCCTGAGAGCAGGCGGAGATCCAGTTAGCTGTGCTCGATGGAGGAAAGCACATGCCTGGCAAGTCAGGTCAGAACCTCCTCGGCTGCGCGTGGCAACCTGCGTGTTCGTGCAGAAGCGAACGAGATGCTCCGGGAGACAGAAGAGAGAAAGCAGTCAGCGGATAGGGAGCGTGGGGAATGGTCCTTATCCCTGTTCCCCAAGTGGAACTAAAAACAAGCTGTGAAAAATCAAAAGAAAAGTTCAGTCCCCGTGGGAAATGCTCTGTGCACCTTCTCTCCGAGTTCCTTGAGTATGCCCATCAATTCTCCAGGCTCTTGGAAATTTTCACCAAAAGTAGACGCAGTGCCAGTTCGTCCTGTGGCTGGGGTGGAGATGAGATGATTTTTGTTCCATGCGGAGGAATAGGGCCTGTGAGCAGATGACATGGAGCAAGGCAAAAGATATGTCAGCACCCCCCCACCCCCCGCCCCAGGGTTCACGGTTGTATTTCTTCTTTATGGTGTGTGAGTTGGGCAAGCAATCTGATTAACCGAGTCAGGACCTGCAGTTTCGGCTTTATGGAATTGCACTGCAAAAAAATGCAGCTCAGCTTTTGAGACCATGTCATCTGTATCTTGTGTTTTTTCTTTCTTTTTTTTCAAATTGATTTCTTTCCCCCCCAGAGAGGCAAGGATGACATCAGCCAAATATGTGAGACAGGCTCATCTAATTAAAATTGTGTTTATTTACTTGTTATTTGAAAAGAATATGAAGCATGCTTGTGAGACATTTGTGTCTGGAAAGAGTTGAGCAACTCTAAAGCTGTAGCGTGCGGCCATTGGTTAGAAATTGCTAAACTATGTTTCTTTATTTTCCACGAAATGTCAAATGTTGTTCTTTTGCTTCTATAAAGGTCAGTATGGCTGAAAGAGCGGGGAAAGAATGAAACTTGGACCATTCACTTGTTATTGAACTTCAGAAGTGTTTTATTTACCAGTAAAATTAAATCAAGAAATGTTTTCCTGGCTCTGAAACAAGAGAGACTAGATTGCAATAAAGTTAATGACTTTGTGTGCCTTTCCTCTTCTTTCTGGGCCTTTCAGTGAAAAGGCAAGGAGAAAACTGGTTTGACAAGGAAAGTTGTTGATGATTACTCCGTGTTGCACACATATGTGGAATATATATTATGTTGCATAGGTCAGGTGTCGTAATTGTTCCCTTATGTTTTTCTACGCTTCGATGGTCCTGAACAGAATAGAGTTGTGGAAATAAAATTCTCTTTACTGAAATATTTCATAGGCATTTTCCAAATGCTAACCAGGGCCTTGCTCCTCAAGCAGAGACGCCGTCTCCTGTTTATAACTGATGATGTACAACCGAGCATATGCACGCAGGGCCAGAAAGGGAGAAAGCACAGTTTGTTCTAGGTTAGTTCCAAATAACTATTGTTATTTATTAGCACTGTTTGATCTGGTCATGGTGCATTACCACCTCATACCTCTTCTTGGGAAAAAAAAGAAAAGTGAAAATAATAAAATAGCATTATTTAACAGTGAGAAACCATGAATCTCCATTGAGTTACCTCTTCTAACAGCTGAAAGTAGTCTGGCAAAATGCAGGTCAGGAAATGATCATTGCTGTCAGTGACAGAACACCTACCAGTAGCATTTTCAAGATTGTCGTTGTTGTTCAGCTGCTAAGTCACGTCCAACTCTTTGCGACCCCAGGGACTACAGCATGCCAGGCTTGCCTGTCCTTCACTATCTCCAGGAGTTTGCACAAACTCATGTCCATTGAGTCAGTGATACCATCCAACCGTCTTGTCCTCTGTCGCCCCCTTCTCTTGCCCTCAATCTTTCTCAGCATCAGGGTCTTTTCCAGTGAGTCAGTTCTTCCCATCAGGTGGCCAAAGTATTGAAGCTTCAGCTTCAGCATCAGTCCTTCCAGCGAATGTTCAGAGTTGATTTCCTTTAGGATGGACTGGTTTGATCTCCTTGCAGTCCAAGGGTCTCTCAAGAGTCTTCTCCAGCACCACAATTCAAAGGCATCAACTCTTCAGCACTCAGCTTTCTTTATGGTCCAACTCTCACATCCATGAAGACATCACATGACTACAGGAAAACTGATAACTTTGAGTATACAGACCTTTGTTGGCAAAGTGATGTCTCCGCTTTTTAATATGCTATCTTGGTTTGTCACAGCTTTCCTTCCAGGGAGCAAGCATCTTTTAATTTTGTGGCTGTAGTCACCAACTGCAGTGATTTTGGAGCCCAAGAAAATAAAATCTGTCACTGCTTCCATTTTTTCTCCTATTTGCCATAAAGTGATGGGACCAGATGCCATGATCTTAGTTTTTTGAATGTTGAGTTTTAAGCCACCTTTTTCAATCTCCTCTTTCACCCTCACTGAGAGGCTCTTAAGTTTCTCTTCACTTTATGCCATTAGAATGGTATCATGTGCGTGTCTGAGGTTATTGATATTTCTCCCGGCAATCTTGGTTCCAGCTTGTATGTAAAAGTGTATCTTTAGTAACTCCCCACTCAGCTTCCTATGTCATTTTCCTTCTCTTGACTCACTTACCCTACCCCTTAATTGTTTTTGAGTGGGGCTCAGTGTCGTCTATGGGGTCGCATAGAGTCGGACACGACTGAAGTGACTTAGCAGCAGCAGTGTCACTTAATCCCCCATGACAGTCTCAAGGTGCTAATCTCAGCTGTGCCTCTTGCCAGGATATTGAAATCTTAAAAAGGGACCATCCAGACCTTCCATTTCTCCTACTTCTGGAGAGAAAGTGAATATAGTAAAACCCATTCACTTCTGTTATCCACCTTCCAGGGTATGCAAATAGCAAGCACAAGCTCTTCACCACACTTCTTGGGTTCTAATCCTGGCTTGCCATTTGCTAGTTCTATGATTTAAGACGAGTTACTTAACATACCAAGCTCCTCAAGTAGCTCAGTGGTAAAGAATCCACCTGCCAATGCAGTAGCCACAGGAGACATGGGTTAGATACCTGGGTTGGGAAAATCCCTGGAAGGAGGAAATGGCAACCTGCTCCAATATTCTTGCCTGGGGAATCCCATGGACAGAGGAGCCTGGCAGACTCCAGTCCATGGGGTCACAGAGTTGGATACAACTGAAGCAACTGAGCACTTAACATACCCATGTGCCTCAGTTTCCTCATCTGTAAGGTGAGCATGGTAATGATACAGATCTCACAGTGCTGTTGTGAGGATTGCATGAGGCAATATATATGTAAAGCATTTCAGAGTGGTAGTACATAGTAAGCATTCAATAAATGCTCATCTTTTGTTACTGTTATTCACTCCCATTTTACAAATTTTATTTCATTTGTGAATTGGTCTGTAATTGCTTCTCTGTTCCTTAGCTGTGAACTTTCTATAGTTAGCACTGGAAGATGCTTAATGTTAATTGATTGATTAATTAATTTCCGCTGTTTCAGAAACTATTATATGTACTTAAGATAAACCAATGAACATAACAGACCAAAATGCCTGCCCTTGAGAAACTTGCGTTTGGGTGGAAATGCAAGAAAAGAAAAGAAATGCGAAAAGAAAATCCTCCTCCTTCAGGGGATTTCCCCAACCCAGGGATCTAACCCTGAGGCTCCTACATTGGGCAATGGGGGGTAGGGGGAGTATGTATTGCAAATAAACATAATAAGGAAATTCTGTAGCCTAATAGAAGGTGATAAGTGCAAGTTCAGGAGAATGAGGGGCAGGTCAGTGGGCTGCAGTTTTAAATAAGTGGTCATGGAAGCCCACTGAGAAGACAAGCGATGACTACCTCTAAAAGGAAACCAAGGAAGGTCAAGCTTCATTTGCTTTTACTTCCTTGTCTATTTTTTAAAATTTAAAAAGTAGAAGATTTTAGCTGTATTTTTTGAGTAGCCATCAGTGAGTTCCATTATATTATTAGCATTGCAAACTGAATGTCTCTTAGACTAGCTCTTTTGATGTATTTTTTTGGCCTTTATCCTAAAATTTCCCATCACATTTATTTTCTGGTGCATTTATTTTGAGTTCATCCATCGAAAAGCACCACAAAATTAATTTTTAAAGATGTGTGTCTTGTTTTTCTCTCCCAGGTAAGTGGGGTTCATATTAGGTTCTCAGTGTAAAGTTTGAATTTCACTTTAGGCCAGTCTAGTCCTTCTGCATCAAAAGAAAGTTTAAACTTATTTGCTTCACATCACTTAACAAGGTAGGTGCTCTGTGAGCCAAACTACGACAAAAATAACTAGATCTGGAGATTGAAGAAGTTTCAGGGGTGACTTTACCGTGGCTGTTTAGAAAACGTTTTCTCCTCTAGTGCAGACGCCTGAAGGAGAAGGCAATGACAACCCACTCCAGTACTCTTGCCTGGAAAATCCCATGGACGGAGGAGCCTGGTGGGCTGCAGTCCATGAGGTCGCACAGAGTCGGACACGACTGAAGCGACTTAGCAGCAGCAGCAGCAGCAGATGCCTGAGGTTAACTTAAGGATAGAAAAGATGACAGAGGAACAAAAGCAAAATGGAGTTTTCCTCCAAAAAAAAAAAAATCTGTTCATTACAAACTTCAGCATTCCTGACAGTCAGTGAGAAAAAACAATTTTAGATGGACTGGTTTTAGTTCAGGGGAAATACATAAAAAAATTTGACTCCAAAGTTTTCCATAATACTCTCTTATATTTGAGTTTGTATGAGTTTGGATAAATGAACATCAAAAGGGATATTTTCATTGTTTTATATTAAAATTAACTTTCTATTCGAATGGGAAGTTTGCAAGTGTCTGCAACCAGGACAGTCCCTCAGAGATGTGGAGTTTCAGCCTCTTTGTTGTGGCAATGCAGACCTCAGAGTGAACAAGACTTTGTAGATAAAACCAACAGAGTCGAGGAAGGAGTGTCACAGCACTGCTTTTCTCTGTACTTCCTGTTCAGGTGTTCACTCTCAAGACACGCCTCCCCTGAATCTATGCGAGGAGAGAGGAGTGACCCTTGATGCTCCCTGAGTGTGTTACTTCCCAGGCATTTTAAACTATGGGCTGCTGACATGATATGTAAACACTGGCCTTTAAAAGCGCCTATCGTTCACTCTGAGTAGGTCCTGTTATGTAACACTGTAGGCCCCCAAAGCGGGCTTTACCATGCTCTCTACATGGATCAGGAGTGTAGTTAGAAGATACCTTGGAAGCTGTAATTTTGGAGCATCACAACACAGCATTAGGAGATGGGGAAACCTGAATGCATTGAAAATCCCCAAGGTCCAGAGAGAGTCAGGCAACACTACTCTTTTTCAAAAAAGTTTTTTAAAAACTTCTTGTTTTGTGTTGGTGTACAGCCGATTTCAGTGTTGTGTTAGTTTCAGGTGAACAGCTAAGGGACTCAGCCGTACATAGATATGTATCCATTCTCCCCCAAACTCACCTCCCATCCAGGCTGCCACGTAACATTGAGCAGAGTTCCACGTCAAGCAACACTAGTCCTGATAAATTACAGCGAAGAGTTGGGGATTTGGAATCAGGCCCAAGTTTGAATTCCAGGTTCAATGCCATCCCAAAGTCCCCATAAATGAAATAGCGCACATAAAGTGCTTAGCCCAGCATTTGGCACATAAGTGAACACTCAATAAAGGGTAGTTTTACTATTTAAAAAAAAAAGAGAGAGAGAGGAAGAGAAGAGTTGCATGGCCTTAAATAAGTCTCCAGATTTATTTTGAGTAAATGCATTTTGTGCTAAAGCTTTTCCTGGTAACCAGGTCACCGAAACATGGAAAGCACTATTGCTAGGGCATATTGGCTAGAATGAACAAATACAGCAGTTATGGCTTTTACAATACAGAGGAGTTTTATTTCACTCCCATCTCCTTGCCTCCCACCACCCTACTATGTTCACATGTAAGCATGTTCCCCTTTAAATTTTCTCCCCAAATCTTACCTTTCTTAAGGATCCAGCACTAAATGTCCCACTTCCCTGAAACCTTCTGTACCTCACGAGTTTACTGTAATCTCCTGATGCCAGCCCCGACATAGTATTCTGTATTCGCACTCTCTTGGCATATCCTCCACCACCTGGGGCTCTTTCCCTTCCAGTTCCCCGAAGACCCACTCTTCTTTTGAACTGCCGGGATGCTTACTTACAAGGCTGGCGGAAGGTCCTCGGTAAATTCTTGTCGAGCTAAATCTCTTATTTGAAATTTCCAATGTCTCCACTTCTCTCCCACAGACCTCCTCAATTTAGGGGAGTCTCTTGAAATGACTCACAACTTTTAGCACCTCATCCCAAGCTGACCTTTTCAAATTATTTACATGCTTCATAGTTTTCCAGCATGTACTACCAAAACGTTTATATTAAAAGAACATATTTAATTATCATGCATTGGCCCAAAGACGTGTGTGATAGCCAGCAGCATTGTTCCACTTAAGAGCTATTTTAATAGCTGAAGGTTACATGGTTTGCTGCAAATCATCGACTTCGTGGCGGGGTCAGGGGAAAAAGGAAGGATAGCTTTCCAGGGCAGTCGGGTGGCCTTAAGGAACCAGGAAGGTGAAGTCGGCGCCTCAGCTAACTCACTCAGTTTACTGGAAGTGCATATTTTCCACGTGCCAAATTCAGTAAGTCATGGAGCAAATGTTTATTTTGCTAGGCTTTAAAAAGTTGCTTCGCTTCTTGTAAGTTTTCTCGGTGGAAGAATTCCAAGATGTGACTTAATCTATGTTTGCAGCATTGAACTGGAAACAGGATTTGTTATGGGACTTGGCTCTGTGTTTATGGGCCACTTTTGTAGGGAAGGTGCGCAGAAGCATCAGGAGAAATGCCTGGTGTTTGAACAGTTGTGTCTCTCATGAGGGCAACAAGAAATATACTAATATTACTATATCTTTTTTTCATGTCACCAAGATTTTGGTTTTCCACCATGTGAAGGGAGTCATCCAACCTTACAGAAGAGTCATGTGTCCATCTTGTAGATTATTTTCACTTATTTCCAGAAATACAGTAACCGAGTAATACATGGGGTCACCTCCTTAGACCTCCCAATAACCTGGACAGAGTACCCTTTTGCACTTTCCTGTAGCTATTATGGTTTGACTGTTTTTCTAAACTCCCTCAGGCCAGAGATGAGCCAGCCATCATCAGTAGGGAAGCCCATCCCCAATCGGGGCTATTATTACCCTTTGAACTTACTCTGTAGGCATCCTATAAAGCATTTGAGACTTTGTTAACTAATAATAATCTTATTAGACATTTGACGTATTACAAAAGGGACTGCTTAACAGTTTATAGCTTAGAAAAGTCCTCAGCTGGATAAATAGTCCGTGTAGTTGCCTAGTAGACAAAGCCAAAGCAAGACTTACTGACAGTTTGAATCCTGGGTAAGAAATTAGGAAGCTAACTTAATAGGTTGACTCCAGCCCTTGCCAGAACCATTTCAAGTTTTTTTTCTGTTTTCGTAATACAAGTCTGGATTGTTTTCAAAATCAGCAGACTGTCTTGCTGTTGATTCACCACCTGAACAACTTTATCAAGCCTTTCTTAAAGTCACTCTTTAAGGGGCTTCCCTTGTGGCTCAGCTGGTAAAGAATCCGCCTGCAATGCAGGAGACCTGGGTTCGATCCTTGGGTTGGGAAGATCCCCTGGAGAAGGGAAAGGCTGCCCACTCCAGCATTCTGGCCTGGCGAATTCCATGGACTGTATAGTCCATGGGGTCGCAAAAAGTCGGACACGACTGAACGACTTTCATTTCACTTCACTAAAGTCACTCTGATTCTTGCACTCACTGGAAGTGTATTAGCTTTAAAGTGTTCGGAGTTCCTCAGCCCCACCCCCTAAAGCAGAACTCTACAATGTTTTGGGTTGGCCAAGAAATTTGTTTGGATTTTCCTGTAACATCTTATGGGAAAACCACGAGCAAACTTTTTGACCAACCCAAGAATGTAAAATCTAATCACACTTCTTGGTACTACAATTTTGAACAATCAACAGGAGTCATTTGGGGGTTTTGGAGGTTCTCATTAGGAACAGTAAGGTCCATTTAGTAACCATCTGTGATTCTCTTTAGTTGTAGAGTAAAAATAATGTGTTGCATGAAGATTCGATTCTGATATCCGAAGCGTCACTGCCCTTCTCCAGCAACCAGTGGGTTGTTAGAGCGTGGACATGTTGTCTGGTCCTCTTGGGTACCTACTTGTGCTGCCCTTTCATACTTTCTCCTGCCTGCCACGTGGCTTCCTGTTTTTAAAAACTCACTTAGAAGTCAGCTCTTACAAGGGATCTTATCTTCTTACCCCCAACCACTTTTTGATGTCTTTCCTTTGAGTTCCTGCAATATGATTATTTTCCTGATTCATCTGCTATAATATCATTTACTTTTGTTTTCCTATCACTCACCTGGTGGCCACTTGAAAATAAGTGTTACGTGTCTTAACTCTTTGTTCCAAACTCTTAACAATGCCTATGCCCAGTAAATATTGAATAAATGATTGGATCCATGAATGAATGAATACTTGAATGAATGCTTAGAATAATGAAAGGTTTACTGTACCTTTCCAACATGTTGACTTATACTGGTGTATCCTAAATTTAAACGACTCTCTACACGACTCCCCCCACAACCCCCACACATACACACTCTGGGGAAAAAAGCTAGTAAAGACAAGGAGATCCACTCTGCTGTTCTTGAAGTGAATTGATAAGGAACCCACCGATGTCAGAATGGTCTATCCTGTGTTCCCAGGACTTAGAAACTGAATAATCAACTTTGGGCAAATCTGAGAGGATTTATTGGGAAATAAAATTTCTGTTCCTAGAGAATTATTATAAAAACAAGGAGGCAAGGATTCTTTAATGTTAAAAAAATAAAATGAGACTTCTGTAATGAAAACCAAAAGTTATAGTATAGATGAAGAAAAACAGTAATCAGCCTAAAATAGAAAAATCCTGAGTTTAAAATATTTAATTTTCTCTGGACTAAGAAATTGATGCAAACTGTTGTGGGTGTTTTAAGATCCCAATTATTTGGACAGATGTATGCATGTATAGAATATTTTGCTATTTAATTTATGAGTTAGAACTAACCCTAAAATTCATCTCCTTTATTTATAAACAAATACAGTTAACATTTACTAGAGATGTTCTGTCTTCTCTGACACGTAAAATTCAGCTCTCTGTAACAAGAAGAACAAAAATCACTATTAGAGATCTATTTCTTAATTTTCCCCTGTTACCACTCTCACTTACGCAGGCCATGAGCCAGGCTAAATGAGAAAGCACTTTAGAAAGAAGGTATAATTCTTCCCTTCCTGTGAATTCTGTCATCACTTGCTGCAGTTGGATTCAGTAGTATCTTTATGATGTGTAGGAGGTGGAACTATTTGCTTTTTCTCAACTATCGAATATATTGTGCTCAAGTCACTTCAGTCATGTCTGACTGTTTGCGACCCTATGGACTATAGCCTGCTAGGCTCCTCTGTCCACGGGATTCTCCAGGTAAGAATACTGGAGTGGATTTCAGGCCCTTCTCCATTGAATGTATTGTAAAAACTGTTTTTATCTTTGGGGGCACTATAGATCAAAGTTTGATACTTAACTTTGCAGGCTCAAAAACTGACACTTAACAAAGCTCCAGAAAGCTCATTCACTATTAAGTATTTATGATGTATTAATTTACAGTGAGATTTGTGTGCGGCTGGGAGATAGACCACTTGTCTACAGAAAGTAAATTTGTAGAGTTAACCTTCTTTGTGATAGGCTTTAAGAGAACACAAAATATCTGTAACTATGTTATGCTCTGCAACTACAGAAAAAAAAATCAAACTTTCATTCTAGGAACATTCATATAAAATCCAGTCTACAGCTCACCTTGATTTTGCACGTGAGAAACGGGGACCCTAGGTTTTCGGCACTACGTAGAGATGCAGCTGAGACTGGAATCCAGGTCTCCTGGGTAGAGATCTGTGTACTTTTCACAGCCCCTGCTGTCCCCCTGATTTTAGAGTGAAATGAATAGTTAGCAGTTGGGCCAAGAGATGGTTCAGATTCTTTAGTGACCATAAATTAAGCTGGAAACAAATACTCAAAAATGATATTTCCATTAAGCTGAAATCATCTGATGAAGCACCTTGTCTCCACTTTGGTTGGAGAGACCAATCAATTTCTAAATTTAAAGATGGAAGAGGACATCAAGAAATAAAGTGCCTGGGTCACTGGTTAACGATGGAGAATCTCTGACAGATTCTTGTCTGTCTCTGACTTCCTAAATGATCCTTTGTCATTGGTTTTCCAAATGTTTTGTCTTCATAGAACACACTGCTAAATTTATTTTAACTACACTGTAGATCAGTGTGTCTTTAATTAAAAGATTCTCTAGAGTTTCTGATAAATTTGAGTCTTCTTGTTACCTTCATAAGTAACACATTTCCAAGTCATATTTTAGGTTATAAGTGAAAAGATTTCAACAGGCACCCTCCCTCATCATTTATTCACTCAGAGACATTTATTATGTAGGTCACTGCGTCAGGTTCTGAGCACGACAAAAATGGTCCCAAGCCAAACGTGAAGAATCACAGAGGCTGCTGCTACTGTGGGAGGCATATTTTAATAAGACAATAACACAGACCTTGTTAAAAATTGGATAAGTTCTACAAGAGAATACTGCAGGGTGCTATTTTAAAAAAAAGGAGGGGCATAAACAGAAGAAAGTTATCTAAATTTGGGGGATTCCTGAGGAAGAGAGGTCAGATGTTGGCGTAAGTGGTACCAGTAAGCCCAGAGGGGATTATGCATTTTGGAAGAGTTTTCTGGAGGGAGCAGCAGTATAAGTAAGTGGCTATTAGAATTGGGCCTGGCCATCATACCTTATGATATACATTCATGATTGATTTAGTCACTAAGTCGTGTCTGACTCTTGTGACCCCATGGACTGTAGCCTGCCAGGCTCCTCTGTCCATGGGATTCTCAAGGCAAGAATACTGGAGTGGGTTGCTATTTCCTTCTCCAGGGGATCTTCCCAACCCAGGAATCGAACCCAGGTCTTCTGCACTGTAGACAGATTCTTTACCAACTGAGCTACAAGAGAAGCCCTTGAAAAGATGACCATGCAAAGGCCTTGAAATCAGACTAATATAGCTGAATTTGAAAAGTGCAAGCTGAGTGGTGACAAGTGAGCTTAGAAAAGTGGATAGTCCATGTCATACTTATAAAACATAGCAGGATTGGGGCCTTTGTCTTAAAAAGAGTGGTAAGCCTTAAAGGGTTGTAAGGAGTGAAGTGACACTTCGTATTATCAGTTCAGTTCAGTCGCTCAGTCGTGTCCGACTCTTTGTGACCCCATGAATCGCAGCACGCCAGGCCTCCCTGTCCATCACCAACTCCCGGAGTTCACTCAGACTCACGTCCATCGTGTCGGTGATGCCATCCAGCCATCTCATCCTCTGTCATCCCCTTCTCCTCCTGCCCCCAATCCCTCCCAGCATCAGAGTCTTTTCCAATGAGTCAACTCTTCGCATGAGGTGGCCAAAGTACTGGAGTTTCAGCTTTAGCATCATTCCTTCCAAAGAGATCCCAGGGCTGATCTCCTTCAGAATGGGCTGGTTGAATCTCCTTGCAGTGCAAGGGACTCTCAAGAGTCTTCTCTAACACCACAGTTCAAAAGCATCAATTCTTCGTCACTCAGCTTTCTTCACAGTCCAACTCTCACATCCATACATGACCACTGAAAAGAATTAATTATTGTAGGACAGGAGGGGAAGACAGTAGGGGCAGGGTGATACGGAGTTTCTTGCCATGATGAAGGTGTGAAGTTGTGGTAACTTTGGCTAGCGTATAAGCAATGGATTTGGAAAGAAGTCCAAGGTTCAAGAAATATTTTGGAGGTCAAATTGACTGGACTTGGTAACGGATTGGTAACGGATTGGACTGGGAATGAGGAGGAGGAGAGAGAAGGTCATCCAAGGTGGTCCCCCTCCTGGGGACCGCAGTGTGTGTAGATGATCCATCCTAGGCAGCTCTTGGTGCTCTGCAGCCCACCTGGTGCCATCTGGACTTTACCATCACCTCCAATTATTCCACCGCTCCAAGGTAAGGGAAGCACAAGCTGTTCTGCTTCTAGCCACTTCACACCTAGGTTCCTGAGCCTAGGTGGAAAACTGTGTACTTGAAGAGATTCCCAAATCCCTCTGAAGGAAGGCTTCATAGAGTTGTTCAAAGATTTTAATGACAGTGTTTGCAAAGCTCCTAATACAGTCCGTGGCACATACAGAAATGCAGTGAGGTAGAAATTGCCTTTCCTCTTTTGCATGCTGATTCTTGTATTTGCACTTCAGGGAATCCCACTAACCTTGTCTGATTTGCTAATATAGTAAATAAGTATATTTTTAATCCAGCACTTATTGTATCAGGTTCTTGGGCAGAGGTCAGCTCCACCATACAGCTTATTAAAGATACATACTTGTTGTCAGTTAGGCAGTAATGGGTCTTCTGAGGCCAGATTCCAATGTGTGTGGCGGGGAAGGGGAGTGTTTTCCACTTAGAACCAACTAGCAATTCTCAGGACACCAGGTGGATATCCTACCGCAATTCTGACACTGTCTATCTGGAGATTACATGAGATTCCTCAGGTTAAATGTTCAATCTTATAAGTCTGCCCATCTCAGCACCTGCCTCCAACTTCAGATGTCAGTTGCAAGCTCAGGTTGTTACCTGTGCTTCTAACTGACTACAAATCTGGGATTCCCAGGACCCCTCCTCAGTTCAATTAATTGCAGAGCAAAACTCAAAGATGCATTTGCTTACAAGATTATTGGTTTATTATAAAAGGATATCAGGGGTAGCCAGATGGAAGAGATGCAAGAGCAAGGTATGGGAAAGGGGGAGAAGATCCACCCCTCCTCCAGGTCCATCACTCTCCTTGAATCTCAGTGTGTTCGCCAACCTAGAAAGTCTGCCAACCAGGTCCTTTTGGGTTTTTATGGAAACTTCACTACATAGGCATGGTTGTTGAAATCACCGGTCATTAGCAATTGATTCAGCCAGCAGCTTCTCTCCCCTCCCCGGAGGTCAGGAGGTGGGACCGAAAGTGGGGCCACTGTATCTCACCCCCATCCTGGTGCTTTCCAAACGTCACCTCATTTACCTAACCACAAGCACCTTTACTATTATTCCTTTCCTCACTAAACACATCTCCAAGAGTTTTAAGAACTCTGTGCCAGAATGGGAGTGAAGACTGAATATGTATTTCTTAATATAAATCACAGTATCATAGGCAGTAACTCTGCTTGCAGCACCAGGAAGGTCCTTGCTCCATTCCTTAAAATGTAGCTACCACTTTTTTAAAAACAAAAGATAAATGCTCAGGAAGCCACTGCTTCAGCCTTCTATATTGAAGGTTTAATAAAGTGGAAAAGACCACCAATAGCTGTTCCCTTCCTGTGAATTCTATCATCACTTGCTATGATTGGATTCACCAGTATTTCACATCTGTGCAAAAATTATGTAGGAACGAGGAAATAATATGTACCCTACAGAGATATGTGTCCAAAATTCCTGAGGGGGAAAAAAAAATAGGCAAGCATAAAGCAATCTGTTTTACCCCATGTAACATGCAATGAATGGTCTGATGTTTCTTGGGGTCCAGATTTTGTTATTATTGACAAATGAAACAAAGGATCTCAGTCATCCTTTTGCCATGTGATAGAATACATAAATTCACTATTTTTCACCAATAACGTGTAAGTAAATATTTCTAGATTATTTTTATTAACTGTGCAAACATTTCTTATACAAACTGAGAGTTTTCTCTAATATTTTTTAGATTATTCTTTTCAGAGAATATGAGGTTTCATTTATTTGTCTTATAAATCACACATTTTCATTTGCTTATAAGATTTTTTTTTTTGGCCATGCCACATGGTTTGTGAGATCTTAGTTCCCCAACCAGGGATTGAACGTGGGCCCGCTGCAGTGGAATCTCTGAGTCCTAACCACTGGACCACCAGGGAATTCCCCACATATTCATCTGTTCTGAAAATTACAGGCTAGCTTAGAGTAACGTAAAATACGCCTTCTCTTATAAGGGTGGTAAAATTTAAAGTCAAGGTACAGACTGGCAGAGTAGGACATGCACTCTGGTGAGAACACCAAAACTGGAAGTAGCTGTTGAACAGCCACCAACAGGAGGATGCTGGAACCCACCAAAGAAAGACACCCCACGTCCGAAGACAAAGGAAAAGCCGCAAACGAGACAGTAGGAGGGACGCAATCGTGATAAATCAAATCCCATAACTGCCGGATAAGCTAAGTCACTTCAGTTGTGTCCGACTCTGTGCAGCCCCATAGACGGCAGCCCACCAGGCTGTGCCGTCCCTGGGATTCTCCAGGCAAGAATACTGGAGTGGGTTGCCATTTCCTTCTCCAATGCATAAAAGAGAAAAGTGAAAGTGAAGTCGCTCAGTCGTGTCTGACTCTTAGCGACCCCATGGACTGCAGCCCACCAGGCTCCTCCATTCATGGATTTTCTAGGCAAGAGTACTGCAGTGGGGTGCCATTGCCTTCTCCAAACTGCCAGATAGGCAGCCCACAAACTGGGAAACAATAATACTAAAGAAGTGCTCCCACTGTTGTGAAGGTTCTGAGTCCCATGTCAGGCTTCCCAGCCTGGGAATCCAGCAAAAGGACTAGGAATCCCCAGGGAATCTGACTTTGAGGACCATGAGATTTGATTACAGAACTTTTGCAGGACTGGGAGAAACAGAGACTCGGAAGGTACAAACAAAATCTTGCACACACCAGGACCCAGGGGCAAGGAGCGAGACTGAACGAGACCTGCTTGCTGGTGCTGGAGGGTCTCCTGAGACAGCCTGGATCGGCAGTGGCTCACTGTAGAGATGGGGACACTGGAGCAGAAGTCCTGGGAGGTGCCCCCTCGGTGTGAACCCTCTTGGAGGTTACCATGAGCCCTACTATAGAGCCTATAGACTCCAGGGCTGGGTTGCCTCAGGCCCAACAATTAACAGGGAAGGAGCACAGCCTCACCCATCAGCCAACAATTGAGTTAAAGTTTTACTGAGCCTGGCCCTGTGCACCAGAGCAAGACCCAATTTTTTCCCACCACCAATCCCTCCCATCAGCAAGCTTACACAAGCCTCTTAGCCTCATCCACCAGAGGGCAGACAGAAAAAGCAAGAACGAAAATCCTATAGGCAGAATGAAAACCGCATCAGAGAAAGTTAATCAAGATGAAAAGGCAGAGGGTTATGTCCCAGATGAAGGGACAAGATAAAACCTCAGAAAAACAACTAAATGAAGTGGAGGTGGGCAACCTTCCAGAAAAAAATAGAATTCAAAATAATGATAGTGAAGATGACCCAGGATCTCAGAAAAAGAATGGAGAAGAGGCAAGAAATGTTTACCAAAGACCTAGAAGAACTAAAGAACAAAGAAACAGACCAACAGTACTCTAGAGGAATGAAGAGCAGAATAACTGAGGCAGAAGAACAGATAAGTGACCTGGAAGACAGAATGGTGGAACTCACTGCTGCAAAACGAAATATAGAAAAAAGATGGGGGGTGGGGAATGAAGACAGCCTAAGAGACCCCTGGGACAACATTAAATGCGCCAACATTCACATTATAGGGGTCCCAGAAGGAGAAGAGAGAAAGGAACCGAGAAAATATTTGAAGAAATAATAGCTAAAAACTTCCCTTACGTGGAAAAGAAAATAGTCAACCAAATCCAGGAAGTGCATAGTCCCAGGCAGGATAAACCCAAGGAGGAACACACCAAGACACAAAGCAATCAAACTGACAAAAATTAATGACAAAGATAAAACATTGAAAGCAACAAGGGAAAAATGACAGATAACATACAAGGTACCTCTCATCAGGCTATCAGCTGATTTTTCAACAGAAACTCTAAGCCAGAAAGGAATGGCATAATATATTTAAAGTGATGAAAGGGAAGAGTCTACAACCAAGAATACTCTACCCAGAAAGACTCTCATTCTGATTTGATGGAGAAATTAAAGTCAAAGTAGAAACTACTTTCTGCATTGAAAGATTTGCATATGTACAAAATTTGGTGTTTGGAGTTTATTCCTTAATTTTAGCAAATTTTCTTCTTAGACATAGTTGTTGCTTCATATACTTAAATTAAAATGTTTTAAACCAATAGAATAGTAAAAATGTAGCATGCTTTCACATATATACCCAAGGGCTTTAAACATGTACACAGAGGGTTCAGTTTTTATTGCCTTTCCCATAACAAGCATTTCATCCCCTCCCACTATAGGTGGTTTTTGTTGCAACTTAATAACCTATAAAAATTTGTGATTACATTCCCTCCTACCCTTACTTACTTGGGATCTGAGTCACAGGAGCAGCTGCCAAAGAGAGCACCCCATTTTGTCTTCTAGAATTTCTGGTGAGGTGTATTTTAAAAAATGGCACAGATGGTACAGCTATACCCATTTCTTAGTTAAGAGTAAGCTCTTAAGACATCAGTGCTGTTCATAGTGGGATCCTGATTCTTCTTGCCCTTACTTTTCAAGGCCCCAGATGATACAGATTTGGGGAAAACTTTATATATTCCTTCATCCACTCAACAAATATTTATGAAGAACTTGGTCTTCACAGGGTGCTGTGCTGGGCTTATGGCAGTGAAAAAATCCAGTTGTCTTGATTTTGAGAAGTTGACCGTCTGCAGTGTGATATAGGACACCAGCTAGAAAACTGGCCGTGAGCATAGAGCATAATAAATGCTATAAAAGGGGGGAGTCTAGGGCTCAGGGACAGGGTGTTGGGTTACCTAACCCAGGATGAAGCGGAAGGGTAGCTGCAGAAACATCTCAGTGCCCTGGAGGAAGCTTATACTTAAAGAGAAGGGCCAGCCAGCCTAGGGGAGAAGGAACAGCAGGTCCACAGGGCAAAGCTGAGAAAAAGCACAGCTCATTTGGAGGAACTGAAAGTGCCTGGTGGTTCATTTTGCCTGGAGCATGGAGTCTGAGGCAGGGAGTGGTGACATTCAGGACCAAACCACAAAAAGCTTTATTATTAGCCAAGTTACAAGTTGTATTCTCTCTTCTGAAGGTACTGGGAACCATTGAAGCAGTGACACCTCCCTTTTGTGAAATGACTCGATGCAGAATAAATCATATCAGCAAAAAAAAAAAAAAAAAAACTGATGCTCAGGTCTTAAGAAAACTGGTTAAGACTTGTGTTTGTAATCACACTAAGGCAGAACAGCACCTTGGTTTGTGTTCTTTACCAATTCTGGGAAAGAAGTGGTTCTTAGCCATGGTAAATATTCAACCACCAAGATCCTGCTTGGCTTAATAGTGTTACATTATTTCTCGGAACATGACTTTGTGGCAGGCTACCTCAACTGGTAGGAATGTGCTGTGCAAAGAAAGAAGCCAACCAGGTTAAGGATGAGACTAGCTTTCTGCAAACCCTTTTAGCATAAAAACAGTGTCTCCTTATATTTATGAAGCACGTTTACAGTTTGCAAAAGCACCTTGCATTTGTTTTATCAGAGCCTTATAATCCATTGAGGTCACAGGTATTGGTTCCCATTTTATAGATGAAGCAACTGGGGTGCATATAAATATAGCTCAATATAACAGTATTTAGCAAGTAGCAAAGCACTTTATCATACTAACTATACTAATTAGTATGTACTTATTATACTAATACTACCAGTTGCATATTCAATTCCAAGATATATGACTGTAAATTTCATTCTCTACAAGAGAATGGTTATAGCCAGTCAAGAAAATTAAGTTTAGGGATAGAATGAAATCCTTATGTAGATTTTTTGTTAAATTATCAATCTTAAGAATTGAGTAGTTCCTAAAAGAACAGAAGATAATAAATAGTGTTCTTCAGCTCAGCCGCTCAGTCATTTCTGACTCTGACCCCATGGACTGCAGCACACCAGGCTTCCCTGTCCATCAACAACTCCTGGAGTTCACTCAAACTCATGTCCATCAAGTCAATGATGCAATCCAACCATCTTATCCTCTGTCATCCCCATCTCCTCCTGCCTTCAATCTTTCCCAGCATCAGGGTATTTTCTAATGAGTCAGTTCTTCGCATCAGGTGGCCAAAGTATTGGAGTTTCAGCATCAGTCCTTTCAATAAATACTCAGGGCTGATTTCCTTTAGGATGGACTGGTTGGATCTCCTTGCAGTCCAAGGGACTCTCTAGAGTCTTCTCCAACACCACAATTCAAAAGCATCAATTCTTCTGCACTCAGCTTTCTTTGTGGTCCAACTCTCACATCCATACATGACTACTGGAAAAGCCATAGCTTTGACTAGATGGACCTTTGTCAGCAAAGTAATATCTCTGCTTTTAAAGTGTTCTTAGGCTCCAAATATAAAACAATATAATACCCATTTTCCTGATTTTTATATTTGTTTTGGTCTAAGGAAAAGAAATGCTCTATTTAAAGTGTTCTTTAAAAAAAAGAAAAGGAAAATAATTAATTGACTTGACGACATGGTTATTCAAAGAGGCACCAACTAGAAAATTTATATGTTACTACCAGTATAATGTGAGATGAGTGCAATTGTGCAGTAGTTTGAGCATTCGTTGGCATTGCCTTTCTTTGGGATTGGAATGAAAACTGACCTTTTCCAGTCCTGTGGCCACTGCTGAGTTTTCCAAATTTGCTGGCATATTGAGTGCCCCACCTTCACAGCATCATCTTTCAGGATTTGAAATAACTTAACTGGAATTCCATCACCTCCACTAGCTTTGTTCGTAGTGATGCTTTCTAAGGCCCACTTGACTTCACATTCCAGGATATCTGGCTCTAGGTCAGTGATCATACCATCGTGATTATCTGGGTCGTGAAGATCTTTTTTGTACAGTTCTTCTGTGTATTCTTGCCACCTCTTCTTAATATCATCTGCTTCTGTTAGGTCCATACCATTTCTGTCCTTTATCGAGCCCATCTTTGCATGAAATGTTCCCTTGGTATCTCTAATTTTCTTGAAGAAATCTCTAGTCTTTCCCATTCTGTTGTTTTCCTCTATTTCTTTGCATTGATTGCTGAGGTCCGTCTAGTCAAGGTCCATCTAGCCAAGGCTATGGTTTTTCCTGTGGTCATGTATGGATGTGAGAGTTGGACTGTGAAGAAAGCTGAGCGCCAAAGAATTGATGCTTTTGAACTGTGGTGTTGGAGAAGACTCTTGAGAGTCCCTTTGACTGCAAGGAGATCCAACCAGCCCATTCTGAAGGAGATCAGCCCTGGGATCTCTTTGGAAGGAATGATGCTAAAGCTGAAATTCCAGTACTTTGGCCACCTCATGCGAAGAGTTGACTCATTGGAAAAGACTCTGATGCTGGGAGGGATTGAGGGCAGGAGGAGAAGGGGACGACAGAGGATGAGATGGCTGGATGGCATCACTTACTCGATGGACGTGAGTCTGAGTGAACTCCGGGAGTTGGTGATAGACAGGGAGGCCTGGCGTGCTGTAATTCACAGGGTCACAAAGAGTCAGACACAACTGAGCGACTGAACTGAACTGAACTGAACCATTATATATAATTGTGTTCTGAAATTTTGACTATGGAATCAACATGTGAAATTTAATCTTCTTTCCTTTGACTTTCATCACAAGAGATAATATATGCCCATATGTGAAACACACCAACTATTGCAGAGTTGAAAATTTCTGTTATGAAAGATTTTGGGAGTGTGGACCTGCATCTTAGGAGGTACTTTAAGCCACAGGACTTAATTTTATTTAGATGCCTCATATTTTTCACTCTAGGGTAAGATCTTTGAAATAGATACCCCAGCTTTATCTTATTTTATGACCCACAGAATTTTCCATGTACTAGATACTCAAAAACTTTTCAAAGAATAGTATACAACCTTATATTGTTGAAGAAAGGTTAAAATATTTGGAAGACTATCCCAATTTAGGTAAAGCCAATCACTGGACCCATCTTTCACTTCACTTATTTCCCCTTCAAGCAATGTTCTGAGATTTAGGAAGCAGAGGAACTCCTGGTGGAGCTCCAAGCATTGAACCACAAGACTGGGCCTGAAATGCTGGAGGAAGCACTCAAGCCTGTCTGTCCACTGCCTGCGTGGAACCTAAGTGCACTTCTTGGTGGGCATTCAGCTATGACATATGAACTTAATGAATGAATCAAAGGTGGTTAGGAGAGAATTTAAACTGCAGAAAACCATCCTTACAGAAAGAGGGCTGGTTAGAATCTGGATTTTTATTAAGATTTAAGATATGCTCAATAGCTCTGCTGATTCAGTCAGGATTTATTTCTCAGTGCTGGGTCCTTGTGTGTGTTAGTCACTCAGTTGTGTCCGACTCTTTGTGACTCCATGGACTGTATGTAGCCCACCAGGCTCCTCTGTCCATGGGATTCTCCAAGCAAGAATACTGGAGTGGGTTGCCGTTCCCTTCTCCAGGGGATCTTCCTGACCCAGGGATCAAACTGGGATCTCTCACACTAGAGGCAGATTCTTTGTCATTGAGCCACCAGGGAAGCCCGGATCCTTCTTGAGCCCTAACGTAAGGGGGGTGATGTTGATAAAAATGCTGAGACAACAGGCAAAACCAGGAATTTTTAACAAACCAGGGCTGTCCCAGGCAAACCAAGATCTAAAGTTTCTTCAACTATTGCCCAACTGTAAATCCAACCTTCAGCTCTTTTTCCCAACAAAATGCTTACATATGGAAACATGTCCTTACATAATTAACGGGTTGGGGAAAAATAAACCCTCTCTAGAAATTGTAGTTTTAAGAAAGTTTATATCCAAGATAGAGTGGTGATTTCTGAGTGTTAAGATTTGGGGATGAGGAGTGGCTTCTCTGTGTTTTATTTCCTTTTCCCCCTTCTGCAATAAATATTAACAATGAATGGGCTGCTTTAAATTATTGCTCTTTAAAACTAAAATATCCATACATTTTAGAAGTTTGTTAGTAAATTAGCTTTTCTATAGAGCATTACTGGAGATATCTTAGTATCCTTGTTTCTAGAAAATCGCAACAAAAAGGTACAAAATGATTTCTCCCTACTAAGTAGCTCAGTAATCATCAGAAAAGAGTATTTGAAAATAGTAACAATATTTTGATAATATGTAATATGGGCTTCCCTGGTGGCTCAGTGGTAGAAAATCCGTCTGCCCATGCAGAGGCCTTGAGTTCAATCCCTGGTCCAGGAAGATCCCCTGGAGAAGGAAATGGCAACCCACTCCAGTATTCTTGCCTAGAAAATCCCATGGACAGAGGAGCCAGGCAGGCTACAGTACATGGGGTCACAAAGAGTCAGACACAACTTAGCAACTGAATAACAAAACAACAACAATATGATAGCTAGTTCTTAATATCTGGAATTATCAATTTCTGTTTACATGTTGTATTAACTCAAATCTGTAAATGTAAAGATTCCCAGAAGTGTAGTAACTTGGAGTTTTTATCTGCTGGTGAGATATCTCAGAATTTGCCAGTCTTGCCAATTGTGATAAATCTCTATCTCCTCAGTGCAAAATTTATACCTGTTTCCAGTACAGTGGATCATAAGATGTTGAGTTCCACATTTCTATAAAAGTCTACATGGACTGTGTCCTTATTTTGGAATTGACTCATGCAAAAATATTTCTAAAACAAGGCCATTTAGATCATCTTTGCTGTTTGACTAACCATGTTATGATGAAATGCATAATTTCTTCAAAGCTTACTAGATTTTTTTTTTTCCTTTCAAAAGCAGCATAAAAGATGTTGAAGCCCAGTAGTTATGAGTCATTGGCTGGCTGGCTGCCTTCAGCAACCTGTGGGACAGGAATAAGTCAAAAGTACAAAAATTGGGCATCTCCCAAAGGGACCTCAGTATCAGAGGTGACCTAAAATTGGCAGGAAGAAACATCCATTGTAGCAAATGTGAAATTGTCAACATTCATTCAGTATCTTCAGATGGAACGCCTGAAGTGCATAGTTTAAAGGTATTAAACTCTGTGCTCTGCAGTCTTTTGCTCTGAATGAGAATAATAATGAATGAAGTGGGTGAAGTGGAGGGAAGAAAACTCCCATCCAGTGTCAGCATGTAGTTAAACTGGCTGATCTCATGTAATGAGTCAGATCATTCCCTAACCTCAGGGTACCCTTTTTCTTGACAACCTTGTGTATTAGGTATTTAAATCTCTTCTTACTGCTCTCTAGATGGGATGACAATAGACTGAAATATATAATACATAGTGCTATCAAGGGACAAGTCCTCTTAGGATAGGGAGTGATCTGCTTGTGTTTTTCCCAGATAATTGTTGCATCTGCAGTGAAAAAATGGCTCTTTTCACGTCTTCTTAACATCCGCTTATAGTGATGTGGACCTCTCGCCCTCCTGGAGCTGAGTCTTGTCTTGGGGTTCCCAGTGTAGTCCGTGTGGCTGTCCTCTCATCTGACCTGCCTGACCAGTTGGTAGTTCCTTAAATGATTCTTCTTGTTCGTGTCCTGCAGCTGTGCTGAGTCCTGAGCACTCAGCATTTTCCTCTACAGTCAGTGTCTTCCTTAAAAAAATCATACACCCATAATGGCTTCAGCTTTCAACAGTGCACAGCTATTTCTGCACTTAAGTCTCTTTCTCTCTAACTTTTTCCTGACCTCCTGTCTAGTACTTACAATGATCATACTTATTTTCACATCAACGTGGATGATATTTCATTTAGTTTCCACAGCAGAATGATCCCTTCTCTTTTTTCTCTTACTTTTATGGGCTCTAAGTCAATTTTCCCTTTTCGTCATCATCAGCCCTGTTCTTTGGTCACCTATCACTGTCCAAACAATTAAAATGAACCCATAGAGTTATTAACAAATACCTGAATGCTAAATTTTGGAGGACTGTTGAAAAGGCGATTTAAAGGATTCTGACCAAAAACTGTGTTGAGAAGTTCTTACCGTGTTTTTTGTTTGTTTTTAATTCTTGGCTGTGCTAGTTGTCCATTGCCGCGTGGGCTTTCTCTCAGTTCAGTTCAGTCGCTCAGTCGTGTCCAACTCTTTTCACCCCATGGACTGCAGCACACCACACCTGCCGGTCCATCACCAACTCCCGGAGTTTACCCAAACTCATCCATTGAGTCGGTGATGCCATCCAACCATCTCAACCTCTGTCGTCCCTTTCTCCTCCCGCCTTCAACCTTTCCCAGCATCAGGGTCTTTTCCAATGAGTCAGTTCTTCATATAAGGTGGCCAAAGTATTGGGTTTCAGCTTCAACATCAGTCCTTCCAATGAATATTCAGGACTGATTTCCTTTAGGATGGACTGCTTGGATCTCCTTGCAGTCCAAGGGACTCTCAAGAGTCTTCTCCAACACCACAGTTCAAAAGCATCAGTTCTTTGGCACTCAGCTTTCTTTATAGTCCAGCTCTCACATCCATACATGACTACTGGAAAAACCATAGCTTTGACTAGACAGATCTTTGTTGGCAAAGTACTGTCTCTGCTTTTTAATATGCTGTCTAGGTTGGTCATGACTGCGGCAAATAGGGATTACTCTTCATTGCAGTGCTCAGGCTTTTCATTGAAGTGGTTCCTCTTGTTGCAGAGCACAGGCTCTAGAACATTCGGGCTTCAGTAGTTCAGCTTCCAGGCTCCAGAGCTGGCTCAGTAGTTTTGGCACACAGACTTAGTTGCTGCATGGCATGTGGAATCTCCCCAAATCAGGGATTGAATTTGTATCCTCTGCATTGGCAGGCAAATTCTTATCCACTGTGCCACCAGGGAAGTCCTCTTATAGTGTTAAGGATGGCTTTTTCATTTATAAATGTTAGGAAAAATAGAAAGGAGAATAATATTTTATGACCTGGGAAAATTGTATGAGACAAATTTCAGTGTAGTTTCGGCAGAGACCATATGCCCTCCTAAGTCGAAAATATTTACTATGTGACTGCCTTCAGGAAAAGTTTGTTGACCCCTTGGTTTTAAAGATAAGCGTTCACTTTATTAAAACAGCAAAATCAAAACCCTATTTTGTTCTTCAGCCTTTAAAAAACCAGGTGGTTACACACTTGTGAAACCACAGTCAAGACAGAGAACATTTCCATCTCCCCCCAAAGATTCCCCAGGCCGCTCTGCAGACCATCCTTCCCTTTGCTCCAATAGCCAGGGAGCCACTGATCTGCTTTCTGTCACTGTATAGTAATTTGTGGTTTCTAGAATTTTGTATAAATAGACTCATACAGTGGGCACTTCTTTATGACTGACGTTTTTATCCAGCGTGCTGATTTTGAGATTCATTCATGTTGTTATACGTATCAGTGATTTGTCCTATTTGTTACTATAGGCTTTTTTCAGCTTTGTTTAGGTATAATTGACAAATAAAATAGTAAGATATTTAAAGTGTTCATCTTGGTGATTTGCCATGTGTGTGATTTGCTCTAAGTGTACAAATGTACTGATTTTGCTGAACTTGCTACAGACTTTACTATTAGACAAGACTATTAATAATAGTAAACTTTTGCATAATCTGTTCTGCATAGAAAAACCACCCCAGAGGCAAGGAAACAACTCACTCACTTTAACTATTTTATTATTGTCATTTTTATTATTATTAATAATAATAGTATTTTAGTCTACAGATTCTGGGTATTTCCAGTTCCCTATGGCAGAGATTTCTCAAAGTAAACCAAAAATAATTTCAAACTATGTTTTAAGGTTCTAGTAAATATAACAGTGTTTAAATAGTCATGGTAAAGTTTGGTAATTTTTGTAATTTCAGTTAAAACTATTTTTCATGTTCAAAGCTTAATCCAACTGGAATCTCTTCTCCACTTTCTATTAAAACCTTTAAAAATTACCCTCAGATTCTAGGCCTCTCCTCCACTCTTTAGTTCCATCTCAGTTCTCCTACAATCACTTTCAGCCTTGTCTGTTCTCAGTCCTGCCACCCAACTCAGTATGTCCTTCTGAACATGTTCTTATCTGGGAACTCTCATAGCAGGGTGTTGGTGGGGTCAGGGGTTTGTGTTATTGTAACTTTACAGAAAAAAACAACTTTAATTTTCAGTCCCTTCTATCTCGTCAGAAATAGTCCTGCTCCTGATAAGTAGTATCACAACTGATTAGCATGCCATGCTTTGAAACTTAACAGAAGCATAAAGAACATTGAGAGTCTCTGCGATAAAGTCATGTAGGACAAGGTTCAAGAGGAAAAACTGAAGGACAGGGACCATGCCATCTGGAGATGAAATTGCTGAGGCATAACTGAATAATTGTCTTCTGATTCATGAGTATCCATCCCAAAAAAGACTGACCAGATGTTTCTCCTGCCCATAAGTGACATACAGAAAAAAGGGTTCTTAAATTGCAGATAGAAACTTTAGTTGTATAAAACAAAAGGTATCTTATCTATAATCTGGATATTTCTGGTTAAAAAAAAAAAACAAGCAGTTATTGCTCCTAGAATTTACAAAATTTAGAATAGACATCGGTCTAAGCCTCAACCTTGAAAGTGAAGCCATGCTACCCAGATAATATAGTTACAAACATCTCTGAAGCCAGCAGACTAAGCTAACTGAACTTCCATTGACTCTCTTTGTTCTGAATGCTGCTGCTGCTGGTAAGTTGCTTCAGTCATGTCCGACTCTGTGCGACCTCATAGACGGCAGCCCACCAGGCTCCCCCGTCCCTGGGATTCTCCAGGCGAGAACACTGGAGTGGGTTACCATTTCCTTCTCCAACGCATGTAAGTGAAAAGTGAAAGTGAAGTCGCTCAGTGGTGTCCGACCCTCAGCGACCCCATGGACTGCAGCCTTCCAGGCTCTTCCGTCCATGGGATTTTCCAGGCAAGAGTACTGGAGTGGGGTGCCATTGCCTTCTCCTTGTTCTGAATAGCAGCCCTTAAATTAGTAAGGAATTTTAGAAGAACTTGATATAACCCATGGTGAACACTAGGTAATTACTGTCCCATCCAAATATTTTTAGGAGCATTTGGGTGATAGTTGTTCCCAAAGCATCTAAATGTTTCAATTGCACTGAGAGCTGGTGGCCATCAAGATAACTCACTTATTTTCCTTTTCTCTGTATATTTAATACACACGTCAGATTGAAGAATCTAATTGTAAATAAGAAAATTAACAAAAGCAAGTTAAATTGCGAAAAAGAGCTGTTAAAAAAATGTGAATCAATGAAAGATGAAATTCCTAGTTTTCTCACACCTGAAGAAAATGTACAGATGCATAAATACAGTATTGGTCTTTTCAATTCTGTCGTTGGTACGAAATCCGTTGTCTCTGCTGCTAAGTCACGTGGTGATACAAAACAGCAGTAGGTCAGCAGCTCTGTGTGACGCCAGAAGCAAGAAACCACGGAGACTTCACAGGGGTGTCTGCCAAGTGGAGAGCAAAAGCAGAAGCTGTGAAGCCCTCTAAGGAGAAGCAGTCACAGGAAAAGGCAGCAGCAATATGCAAACTCAGGCCCCGCAGAGAAGCCAGACACAGCCAGGAAGTCACCTGGAGGTTCACGGCCAAGCAAGCCCACCACCAGAGGGGCACAGACCCAGAAGAGCAGAGACCAGCCATCAGTGGGTGTTCATTCTCCTGCAAGAGTCTTGGCACATGTAATGTGAGAAACACAAAGACTGAGCCAAAGTGAATTTTTATTGAGCAACTCCCAAATTACCTAACTATAGTGAGAAAATGAGAGGACTCGAACCAACACCTGCCTGTCCCCACCCCATCCTACTCTCTGTCACTAATGAAAATTAAAAGCCAGAATCTCTTATTTAACAAATATTTCTTAAGCTCCTTCTGGGTGCCGAGAACCTATGAACTAAAAATTGCATCAGTGAACTAACTGGACATAATGTCTTGCTTTCTAGGAGGTTACCATTGAATCAAAGATACTCTTTTTTTATAATCCCAAATTTGTAATTTTTGAGTTGAAAAAATATAGCCTAATTTTATTGAAGATTTCATTCTTCTAAGTTCTTTATGCTGCATTGTTCTGTGTTCTTTCTTAGGCTATCCAAAAGATAGGTGGTTTTGATTAGACCACTTGTAGGACTGTACTACCTATTTCTTAACTATTTTTCATAACAGAATTAACATATACCTGGAGATTTTGAAATTGTACATTTTCCTTAGGTCTCCAAAACCATTATTCCTATTATTTTAATATTATTGTGCTTCAGAGTTTTAAAAACAGAAAAAAAAAAGCAGTATTAATAAATGGTCCTTGTGTCTATATACTCTTTATCTACATAAAGATAAAAATAAAAGATACTGTTAAAAAAACTTGATCACTACTAATATATTGACAAATTTGCTTAGACTATTTTTTAATCATTATTTTTAGAAAAATTATAAAGATTTATTATATGAATTGAAACAAATAATAAAAATATAAAGATTAAAAACTTTTAAAGTCACTTCAAACTTCATCCATAAGTAATCTTCATAAATATTAAGTGACTATTATGATGTCCAGGAATTTTCCAAGTTTATTAGCACAAACCCAAATCCAAATTGCTTAGAGAACCCCAAGCAAAGAAAAGTATCCTTAGGCATATCATAGTCAAATTCTTGAAAATCTGAATAGCAGATCAGGAGGGCAGCTTGGGGAAGTGCAGGAAACATTGTATTCAAGAAAATCATAATAGAAGTTAATACTATTCTCATCAGAAACTGGAAACCAGAAGACAATGGAATGACCCCTTTAAAGTCCTGTAACAAACAAACAAAACCTGTTAACCTGCAAAGCTATATGCAGTGACAATATCCCTCTAATAGCAAGGTACAATAAAAACACTTTCAGGCAAAAGCTGAAAGAATTTATTTCCAAAAAATCTGAGCATCGGGAAATGCTAAAAAGAAGTTATACAGACTGAAGGGAAAGGGAAATGATGGGAGAGAAATCTAATTCTATGAAAATTAATGGAGAACACTGGAAAGAGCAAGTAAGTCATTACATATAAAGGTTTATTTAACAAATCATTCCTACTTTATGTATTATATGTCATTTTGTCACAGACTGTTGACTATTTTAAAGTAAAAATCACATTTAAAATAAAAAAGTGATGTTCATATGTGAACATCATTTCAGATATCTTTCTAGACATACTAAATATGATTGGATGCCTACTTATAAATGTTTTAAATATGTGACCATATTATAGTTTCTGTAATATACAAAATTTAATTTCAATTTATTTGAATTTGTCTTGAGAAAAGCTAAAATGGAAGAGAAATAACTGTTAAATATCAAAAAATGCTTCTCTTCCACAAAATATATTCTAATAATCACAAGAAATATAAAAGGTGTCTCTTAAGAAATTATAAATACAGTAAAGGATTGGAATCACTGTTTTTTATAACCTAGGTATTTCAATTTTATAGTATCAACTTGACTACATACTATAAAAGATGATGAAATCATCAATACTCAGGTCTCCTCCCATTTCACTCTTCCGAACATTAGGTGTGTGTGTGTGTATATATATACACACACACGTGTATATATATGTATGAGTATATATACACACGTGTGTATATATGCATGTATATGTATATATATATATACACATACACACACATATATATAGGGGTTTATATATATATATACGGGGTTAATATTTTATGTTTTACTTTGTCTAGGCTTAACATTTACGTTTGAATCTATAAATTTAATTCTCATAATTGTAAGATAATTCCAGTATCTAAATGCATAGATGGTAGTACCTTTTACATGATCCTTTTGCCATCATCATTACTGAATTCTGTTTTTTCATTGGTATGGACAGTTCCTCTCTTTATTAGTTATATTTTATTATCATGTAGTTTGGTTTTTAAGTTTTTTACTCAAGAAAATTTATGAATGCTGCATTCCCAGCATTGTCTTTATGTTTGATAATTTCAAATGCTATATTGGCTGAATATAATATTCTTTCTCCCACAGAACTAAATAAATATTGCTCCATTATCTTTTAACACTAAAAGTTGATATAAAGACATCTGAAGGCAGCCTAAAATTTACCATTTATTAACAGACTGGCTTGTTTTCTTTTGGAATCTCTTAAAGTTTAACACCTAATAAGGCTATGATGTGGTATCAAGGAATCTATATCAAAATTTCCCTGGTATATGGTATTATAGTTAATACTTTCAATCTGTGGATTAAAGTTTTTGGTTTTTTTCCAGGAACCTTTTCTTGTGTTAATATTATATATTTTCATTCATCTTCAGTTACGTTCATTGAATTCCCTTTTTCATGGATAGTAATTACCAATTCTTGAGTATTTTTCTTACCGATTAGCTTCTTTTATTCCTTTAATCGGTTTTTTTTTCATCTTAATCCACTGGAATTTTATATTAGCCAAACCTCTTCCTGTATTTTCAAATTCTCTGAGTCATGATATGCCTCATCCATAATCAGTTCCAGCTACTGATAGCTCAGTTGTTCAGCTCTCATGGCATCCATGAGATCTGTGGTGTCTAGAAGTCCAATCTTTCATTGCCTATAGGTGTCCAGCTTTTTATTCCTCAAATATTTAAGTGCTATAATTTAAATTTATATTTTAATATAAAACACATATTCATAAAATTTACATTTTAATATAAAATATGTGTTTTATATTATAAAATTAATATAAACACTAATTTAATATTGCAAGAGGAGTCTTTACCATATGAGCCAACCAGAAAAGCCCTGTTTTTTAATATGAGTCAGTTCTTTGTGTTTTAATGGCTTGCTAGGTACTGTCACAGAGAAGGCAATGGCACCCCACTTCAGTACTCTTGCCTGGAAAATCCTATGGATGGAGGAGCCTGGTAGGCTGCAGTCCATGGGGTCGCTAGAGTCGGACACGACTGAGTGACTTGACTTTCACTTTTCACTTTCATGCATTGGAGAAGGAAATGGCAACCCACTCCAGTGTTCTTGCCTGGAGAATCCCAGGGACGGGGGAGCCTAGTGGGCTGCCGTCTATGGGGTCACACCGAGTCGGACACGACTGAAGCGACTTAGCAGCAGCAGGTACTGTCACTGGTATATTTTTATCATATATAATAGCCTTTTGCCAGAAACTAAAATAAATATTAGAAATAGAGGCCACATGGAATCAATATGTCAGGATGCTGGACACATTTAGCTCAGGACTGCTGAGAGCTCTTGCTGTGCGGGTGTGTCCATTCTCACAGGCGGAGGATATAGCATGGGGTTTGTCGCACTCACTCCAACTGGCTGTGCGTGCAGGCCAGCACTCAGAACGCAGACAAAATAACGAACTTATGTGTCACATTATTTAGAGACAAATAAAGTTAAAGGCATGAGCTTGGGCAGCTGTTAAGTGGGTTGGTTCGTTTACTGTAGTTGATTTTCTTTGCTTTTTTTATTGGAATACAGTTGCTTTACAATGTTGTGTTAGTTTCTGCTGTATCACATCGTGCATCAGTCACATATATACATGTGTACTCTCCCTGTTGATCCTCCCTCCCACCTTCCTATTCCACCCCTCTAGGCCATCACAGAGAACAGAGCTGAGCTCCCTGTGCTATCCACAGCAGCTTCCCGCCATCTATTAATATTTCACTCTTTGCAGTATGTATATCTCAATGCTACTCTCTCAATGCATCCCACCCTCTCCTTCCCCAAAATGCTGTGTCCGAAAGTCTGTTCCCTATGCCTGCATCTCCATTCCTACCCTGCAAATAGGCTCATCAGTACCATTTTTCTAGATTCTGCACATATGTGTGAGTCTACAACATTTGGTTTTCTCTTTCTTACTTACTTCACTCTCTATGACAGGCTCTAGTTTCATCCACATCACTTCAACTGACTTGATTTTGTTCCTTTGTATGGCTGAGTAATATTCCATTGTATGTACGTACCACATCTTCCTTACCATTCATCTGTCAACGGACACCTAGGCTGCTTTCATGTCCTGGCTATTGTAAATAGTGTTACAGTGAAGACTGGGATACATGTGTCTATTTTGAGTTCTGCTGTTCTCAGGGTACACGCCCAGTAGTGGATGCTGGGTCATATGGCAGTTCTATTTTTAGCTTTTTAAGCAACCTCCATACTGGTCTCCACAATTTACATTCTCACCAACAGTGTTAGAGGGTTCCCTTTTCTCCACACCCTCTCCAGCAATTATTGTTTATAGATTTTTTTTGATGATGCCATTGTGGCCGGTGTTAGGTGGTACCTCATTGTAGGTTTGACTTGCATTTCTCCAATAATGAGCAATGTTGAGCATCTTTTCACATGCCTCTTGGCCATCTAACCACTTTTTTTTGTAACCTGAAGAAATTATGGGATGAGAAAGGCAGAGACAAAAAGGACTGCTGACTAAGACAGTGTGCCTTTAGTTATGGCTTGATACCTGGTGTGACCCTCCTGAGATCTTTGTTTTCCCCCATTTATTTGTTTATTTTTGGCTGTGCTGGGTCTTTGTTGCTGTGCGGGCTTTTCTGTAGTTGTGGTACATGGGCTTCCCAGCGCGGTGGCTTCTCTTCTTGTGGAGCACAGGCTCTAGGGCTTCAGTAGTTGTGTCTCCTGGGCTCTGGAGCACAGTCTCAGCAGTTGTGGCACACAGACTTAGATGCTCTGCACCATGGGGGAGCAACATGTGGGATCTTCCTGGATCAGGGATCGAACCTGTGTCTCCTGCCTTTTCTTTACCACTGAGCCACCAGGGCAGAGAAGGTGATGGCACCCCACTCCAGTACTCTTGCCTGGAAAATCCCATGGATGGAGGAGCCTGGTAGGCTGCAGTCCATGGGGTCATGAAGAGTCAGACACAACTGAGCAACTTCACTTTCACTTTTCACTTTTATGCATTGGAGAAGGAAATGGCAACCCACTCCAGTGTTCTTGCCTGGAGAATCCCAGGGACAGAGGAGCCTAGTGGGCTGCTGTCTATGGGGTTGCACAGAGTCGGACACGACTGAAGCAACTTAGCAGCAGCAGCAGCAGAGCCACCAGGGAAACCCTCCTCTGAGATCTTTTTACAAGCTTTTAAAAGCTTAACTGTTCTTAGCTGAGGGCTGCATCTTAGGCCTCAGAGGGGACACTTAGATGAGGTTTTCAAATCAGTATGAAACCCTGAGACTTCACTTCCTTCAGAGACAAGCAGCTTAGTCAACTTCCTGTTTCCCCACTTCTCTGCCACTGCTTCTTGGGTGAATTTGTTAAATGGCAATGTTGATTCTTTCCCATCTTGTGTGGAACTGACATAAATTGCTGAGATAAGCAGCCAAAATCTCCTGTACTTATTTGCTCCCTGATGATGTTAAGAGTGTTTATTAACTCCTTTAGAGCAGGGGTAACCTTCAGGATCTAATGCCTAATGATTGAAGGTGGAGCTGATGTAATAATAATAGGAATGAAAGCACATTAAATGTAATTCACTTGAATCATCCCCCCGGCCCCAGTCTGTGGAAAAATTGTCTTCCACAAAACTGGTCCGTGGTGCCAGAAAGGTTGGGGACTGCTGCTTCAGATCATTATGGTCTCCTTTGTGTCTCACTGAGCACTTGCTAGTAAGTTTAAATTCCTGCATCAAAATAAATTCCGAGCTGGCCAATCCAGATGTAATCCAACTAAAGATTTTTTGAAAGCATTTTTTTCATCATTGTAGTAGGAAATCCAGTAAAATAATCAAAACAGCAATACACAGAAAGAATCTCCTTCTCTGTAAGCTTTCACTAAATAAAGACTAGGAAGGACAGATGAATTATATATATCCTGCTTCAGAAACAGTTAATCTATCATTTAGTAGGATATTGTCTTCGTTAGCAACTTGGAGTAGGAGCCAACTGTTCTATCCTTGCGTCTCATTGCCTGGCAGTGCACATAGGGGTAAGTCAACACATTGGATTGAGTAACTGGGATTCTAGATGCTCTATAAAATTCTTTTACAGAGCGCCATACAGCAGAGGGGTGAGGAATCTGCTGCCAGTGCAGGGAATGCAGGAGACGTGGGTTCAATCCCTGGATTGGGAAGATCCCCTGGAGTAGGAAATGGCACCCCACTCCAGGATTCTTGCCTGGAGAATCCCATGGACAGAGGAGCCTGGGAGGCTGCAGTCCATGGGGTCGCAAAGAGTCAGACATGACTGAGTGGCTGAGCACGCGCGCGCGCGCATACACACACACACACACACACACACATTCAAAGGACAACCTGAGATTTAACATACAGCTTTTGAAATAGGGACTTGTTTTTACTCTGAGGTCAGAAACCTCCACAGCTGAGTACTTTGGATAATGAAAGTCCTTTTTCTATATTTGCCCAGCCTGAACTGGACACAGGCAAATGTCATACAATCTGCATTTAAACATTCTTTTCTTTCCATTTTAACAGTGTTTATATTTCCTGATACACATCTAAAAGGTTCAGAGTATTTACTGTATATGTAAATACGCTTTTAAGAAAAAAAAAAAAAAAACAGCATATGCAGTTTTCACATGCAAGTTATTTTCAGCAGATAGTTCCTCCTCTGAAGCACAAAAGGCTTGATATAAAAACAAACAAGAGAGAATGTGCTGTTTTAACAAATGGGTCCTTGGAGATGAATTTTTAGGACATTTTTTTTTCCAATCTAGCTTTTACCCCATCACTTAGTCACACTTAGAGAAATCCTGAAATAAATCAGTGACATTCTCACAATTCTCAAGGCTGACAGTTTAATTTTTTTCCTGTTTTGTCTATTGCTGTGGCCAATATAGTTAAGTCATACCCATGTGAAAAATTACTTGTACAAGAAAAATGCTGGACGTGTGTGTTTTCAGGAAGATTTGTTTCTGCTAATGTGCATGACATCATTTGCACGTGAAGCTAATTCGCTTACCCTACGTAATTTAGAATATTAATGTTGTTTCCAAAAAACCAAAGCAAGCCCAATTCAAAAGGAAATTAATGTTTCAGTTACTAATTTTGCATTATGGTTAGAGTAATTGCATTTTAAAATATTTTAGCAGATAAACCACTGATTTCAAAACAGAGTTGTTAATTATATAGACTGGATGCCAACTCAGGATGGGGTTATTTCAGTACAAAGAGGAGAAAATCCTAATTTATAACAATATTCCAGAAATGGCAACAGAGATCAAATGTTAGTATTCCTGTCTTTCAGACTGTCCTCTAATTTCATTTTCCATTAAAAGTTAGCTGTGATTCTTGTGCCTTGAGGATTTTCTAATAGACTTTTTACTATTTATTCCAGCAGGTACAAGCCTTAAGTCCACAATATTGTTTGCTTTCCTGCTTCCACACTGTCAGAAATATTAGGGGCCATGGGAGAATGCAGACCTCAAAACTGACCATACTTAACTTGTGTTTTATGAAGTTTTGACATTAATTCCTTTTTTTCTTTAACAGGCTGTGTGTCTTACTTTCATTTTTATGGATTAATATAAGAATTTTAGTAACTAAGGAGATTCTTATTTGCTTCCCAAACTTAAACATCAGTATTAATAGACACAAAAGGCACAATTTAACATATTTTATTGGCTGAGTGTAAAGGTCAAAATTACCAAGCTTTATAGAAGCATGATTAGAAGTATACAGTAGACCCCTTGTAGAAATCATGAAGGAAAGCCAGTGTAGGCAATGTCTGGAACACAATTGCAAAATGTGAGTTTCTCCCTGTGACGGAAGCAGAGCAATTGTCGAGTTTGACTAGATTGCAAAAGAATTTAAAGGGGCAGCAGATGTTTAAGAAGGCATGAAATAGCTTTGTCGTCCTCATGTAATGTTCGCTGAGAAGCATGCTAGGTATTAAGCAATCCATACTGAATCCCTATGCAGTGATTTTATTTCCAACTGAGATAAGTAGGTGAGATAGATCAGCAAAAGCAGAAGGCTTAATTAGTCCTGCCCTTGCCTCAGTCTCTAAGGTGGCTGGAGCATTACTCACCATTTTGCTGAGAAAAAAATTAAAGAAGAGAGTGCAATAGGTGCGGGAAGAAAAAAAACAGTAATTTTTTCAAAGGCAAGAGATTGCCCTGTAAAACAAAAGGTACATAGTGAATCAGACAGACACATTTCTCTGCAGGTCTGTATTCAGGTATTAGTAGAGCTAGATTTCAGAGTTCTGATGTTTTAACTAAGAAAAAAATGACTTATTAGCGAGAAGGCAGTTTTCTCAAATGACATTGAAGAACCTTTGTGCCATTCAAAATTTGCAACGGCCTCCTGCTTCAAACACGTTTTGTCATTCCCAGCTTTGAGGAGAATTTGGAGAATACTTGTAGAAAGGCAGCTGTGCTTCAATCATGTTTATTCTTTAGCTACGGTCGCAGGCTTCCCTTTAACATGCTAGTGTTCTCTTCTTTTGCAGGGACTTTACGTTTTTGTGGTCTATTTCATTCTACACAACCAGACGTGCTGCCCCATGAAGGCCAGCTACACAGTGGAAATGAATGGGCACCCAGGACCTAGCACCGCCTTCTTCACCCCCGGGAGTGGAATGCCTGCTGCTGGGGGCGAGATCAGCAAGTCCACCCAGAATCTTATCAGTGCTATGGAGGAGGTGCCTCTCCTTGCCCTTTCTCCTGCTCCGTCTGTCTGTCTGTCTGTCTCATACGCAGCCTTTCCATTTTATAGAGTACGAGTTAAAAGGTGCCATGTAACTTTCAGATCCTTTTCCTACTGACATTCTCTGATCTCTGATATTTGCTGTGCTTACTGCCGTACCGTGTCTGTTATCTAATTCTTCTTCCTCTGTGCTCTGTGAGCTCTGCTCACCAGTGGTTTGTACTGGGAAGTCAGCATGTAATTTGTCATTTCTTTTTCCAGAAGCTTCCTAATTTGACCTTTGTGTGTAGTCACTCAGTTGTGTCCGACTCTTTGTGACCCCATGGACTGCAGCCCGCCGGGCTCCTCTGTCCTTGCAGTGACTAAATCTGCTTCAGAAATGGTGTTTCAAATACGGTTCCCGCATGAAAATATTTTCACGGCTCTCTTCCTTTGCCCATCCCAATTCACCATTCAATCCCAGCAAACAAACAAACCTCCCACTGGTCCTGACCATGTCGTTTTGGGTTCCTATGTCTAAATCACGTTGCCACCAACCCATCAATAGTGTCAGCCACAGCACTGGCACCACTGCTCGTATTTTAAAACGTACCTGAAGTTATTTGTCCAGGAAGACACGGTCAGGAGGGTTACCCTGACAATTCCTGCAGTGCCTAAGATAAGCCTGCCTACCATTCCTCACAGAGCTTATATCAGTGTCTCTATATTAAAGAGCCAAGGGAAACAGTATTTGTGTTTGTGTCCTGAAAAAAATCAAGAAATCAAAGTGCATATATCTGAAAAGAAAACAGGTAATAGGTGGATAGATAAATAGATAATCTGCCTGTTCAGTGATATGTTTTGTTGTCTTTCATGTTAAATTTTGAAAGCAATTTTATTCATGTTAGGTGAAAATTAAGTGATCACAAATAAAGTATCATATTTAAAGACTGGCATATATGTTTAGTACCCTTAAATGTTTAGCAACCTAGTACCATTTCTATATCCCAGAAGTTCTTAAAACTGAATTATTTTCACATCACAGCTGATAACCATAGAAACAAATATTGCCAGGATCAGCAGTGCAGGAGTAAATCTTTAAAACAAGTTTTTTTGTCTCTTTGATTGGTTACCCAGTTTAGATCTGTCTAGATCTGAACTGTACAATACACTAGCTATTAACCACGTGTGACTGCTTAAATTTAAACTAGCCAAATTTAAGTAACAGTAAAAATTCAATTCATCCACCACCCTGGCCACGTCCAACTGCTCAGTAGCCATCATAATGGAGAGTAAAGGTATAAAATGTTTGTAGCCTCACAGGGCTCCACCAAACCATACTGCACCATCACTGTCCTGAAGAGTGCTAGTCCAGATGTTCTGCTGCTTCAGGAAATGTTTTAAGGTTTCCTCTTCTCTCAGACTGACTTGTCCCTCCCTCAGATCCCTCTCCCCAGTTGCGAGGCATCCTGTAGTCCCTCAGAGCGCCTTGTATTGGGAGGCGGCAGTTGTGGCGGTTCAGTTCCTGGCCTGGGCCGCTACTTGAATGTCCGTGGCGGGTGTAGCACAAAGCCGTGCCCTCAAGTGCGCCCTGCATTCCTCAGAAGCTTGGAATTGGCCCTGCTCCAGCTGTCAGCGAGGGACTGGCGGACACGTTCTGAAAAGCCAGGCAGAGAAGGGAAAGCATTAGGAAAGGAAGGATTAAGGGATTTTTTTTTTTTTTAAGCAGTAACCAAAAAGGAAGCAAATATATTTACTCACTTCAAGATAGAACTCTCTTTTTCATCATTTAAATTTTAAAAAGGAGGACTTTAGAATTCTATCAAAGAGCTTTTCTTTTCAATTCAGTATATCCTCGTAGATAGCTACTATATTTAAAATTCTATGTTTTATCTTAAAGATTAGGAGAGCTCTTTTCTAGGTCTTATACTTTTAACCACTTTTTTTTTTTTTGCACATATTCTATGAAAAACAATTAATGTATGGATTGGGTTAAAAGATACTTCTCCTTCTCCACACATTACAGCATAGAAATCTACAAGTAATTCTCATAGAGAAATTGTTTAGTGTCACCAGGCGAGAGTGTGTCATGAAAAGACACACTTTTCTGAGGAACAGGTAAAATTAAATGTCTTACATCTATAAACAGTTCAGCTTCCCCTGCTCTTGATCTTTGTAATGAGGTATAGAGATAAATAGTTCAGATAGATTTCAGGATAAATATATATGTACTCATATTATGGTTTCCTTTTCTTCCCATCCCAAAGGTGCCACCTGACTGGGAGAGAGCATCCTTCCAGCAAGCCAGTCAGGCCAGCCCTGACTTAAAGCCAAGCCCACAAAATGGCGCCACGTTCCCTTCCTCTGGAGGATATGGCCAGGGGTCACTAATAGCTGATGAGGAGTCCCAGGAGTTTGATGACTTGATATTTGCACTAAAAACTGGTATGTGAACCCACAGACCCATTAGAAGGAAGCACTTTTGCTATGCTATGATTTATATCTTCTTCCCATGAAGTTTCAGAAGTACAATGTCACCCTTAGCGCATTCCAATTCCCATGACCCATTCCTAATCCCAGCCGAATTCTAGGATATTTTGTTCTTGGCACCAAATATGAGACAACCTAAAAATAATTGACAATTTGCTTCTAAGAAAAAGGCATATTTTAACTCGATGTAAATATCTGTGCACTGAAATCTTGCTGGATAGAACACCAATTGAGATAAATTCAGCACTGTAAGAATCTGGTAGCAACCTGCCTGAGAGAGTTCTGCCTCTGACCTGCCAAAGAGAATTTCTTATGGAGTAGCTTTGAGGCAGAAACTTTCAAAGGCAACATAACGTGTCTCTCGTACAGTTCTACAGTTTTTAAAATGCCATCATATATAGTATTTCATTGGATCTTCCTATATATTCAGCTTCACCAGTCTGTGACCCCCATGGAGAGCTGTTTTCCAATCAAATATGCAACTTCTTTCTTTTCTTTTTTTTTTTTCCTCAGAAAAATGTTGATCTGTCACTGCTACCAAAAGTTCAGTGAACTTTCACATTTCCAGATGTACAAACATTCAAGAAGATATGTCTGTGCTCAGATGAATTTATTGAAACAGTTATTCGAAAGTACATTCTATTATATATATTCCTGTGTTCAGATCAGTGCTTGGCAGTTGGTAAACCTTTTGTAGATGTTGTTGGAAAATGAATGAATGAGAGAGAGAAAAAAAGAAAGAGGAGGAGGGAGGGAGGGAGGAAGAAAAGAAAGAAAGGTGAAATTTAAGAGTTTGCTTGGCGGAATAGACATTCACACAAACATGACATTAAGAGTAAGATAAGTAGTGGAAAGAGTTATTATTAATTATTGAGGATTCAAGGAAATTTTTTTAAAAATCTGATCCATTATGTCTTGAAGAATATGTAGAGTTTATGTAAGTAAAGCATAGAGGAAAGGCATTACAGGCTGAGGGAACAGAATTAGCCAAAGCTCAGGGCTGCAGGGGATGGGCAGTGGGGTGAGTGAAGTCAGGCAGCAGGAGAAAAGCCTGGAAAGTAGTTTACCTGCTTTGTTGATAAATCACTGTAGTTCCTCAGCTGGGTTTCAGCTGGCACCCTGTTTGGGATATTCACAGACATGCTCAGTGAAAAGGTCCCCTGACCAGATATACTTGGGAAACTGCAGAGATTCAGTATTCAGTTGAGCATTTTAGCAGGTCTAAAAAGTCCTAAAGAAACCCACTTCATTCACCTGTGGCTTCCGGAACACGGTTAGCGACAGATTCATCTGGGGAAGCGAACACTTACTGACACTCTGCATGATAGAAAATTCTCTTCAGATGCCACGCTAAGGGGTGGGGTTTTTATAGAACTCAGTAAGCCACGGAGGTTTTTGAGGAGGAGAACGACATGTTCCCACTGGTTTTGAGGCAAAGTAACTCTTAGGGAAGTCTGAAGAATAAATTTAGAAGCAAAATCAGAAAAATTGAGAGGTAATTCCCATGGCCCCAAGAAACATGATTTAAACCTCAAATCTGGGAGGTGGCAAGAAAAAGGACAAGGGGAATGCTGAGGCAACACGGAGATGACAGTCATCAAAGACTCATGATTCTCACCTAGGAGACTGGGGAATCTTACATAGAGAATTCGCTCGTTTATTTGCTCTCAAGGGGACCCTGGTGAGTTCAGACTTGGATCATTTGATCATTCAGCCTGGTGGCTCTTATATATTCAAGTTGGGATCTTTGGTGAGAGATCAAGGTTGGAGGTGATGATCTTGAATGGCATCATGCGGAGTTACATGTGAAACTATGGGGAGAAATGAGTTTACTCTGGAAGAGTGGAAGCTAAGAGATGAGATGGAAAGAGGTTAGGAAGGAAACAGAGAGGGAAGAATGCAAGACATGAGGAGAAAGGAAAGGAAACAAGAACATCCAAGATAATACTTATGCTTAAGAGTGAATAGAAGAGGGACCTACAGAGGACACTGTAGCAAGGTCAGCACGAGAACTAGAGAGAAGAGAGTTCCATGAAGGAGGAAGGGGCAAGTGTGTAAAATGCTCATCCGAGTTAGGACTGAAAGGGGGCGTTCAGGTTACAAATAATTCTCAGGGTAGATTATGTCCCCGGCATTGCAATGCAGACAGCTGCTGTTATGACACTGGAAGCATGAAATGAATTCCTACAACATAATTAAATTAGATCTGGGTCCTATATATATAACAAGTATTAAATGCATTCCATTGAGGAATGCATGGAATGACTTGCTTACTTATAGACTGAGTTTAGCATTCCTTAGAGTTCACAAAACTCTTTTAGGAAGTAAATGCTTAAAAAGACCAAAATAGCAGTCTCTCACACTGGCTCCCTCTGTTTTTAGACGAGGTACTATAATAACCAGGTCCTACCCCATAGATACTTTCCATCGTAGAATGTGGTCAAATCAAAGGGGCAGTCCACAGTGGAATTCACAGTTGACACACAGGCCAGGTTTGGCTTAACCGGGAGTTTTATTTGAACCTCATTGCACTTTTAACATTTTTAGGAGCCAAAATTTTAAAATGTAGAGATATCCCATAAAAATCCAGAATTTCTTCATTAAAAAAAAAAAAATCTACCGATAAAGTGCTTAAAATCATCGCTTGATTGGAGCTGAGTAATGGCTGCTCTTTCAGTAGGACATGAGCTCTTCAGTTTGTCCAGTGCCCACCAGCCCTGTGTCACTGATTCATGCGAGCCTCCCTTGCAACTGTGATGTTTGAGTTTGTAAACCTTGACCTTAACTGTGGGCCACTCAAAGTCAAACTGGAAACAGTGGATCTTCCAAGTCTTTCTCATTAGAACCCCTAAACAACTTTGAAAAACTGTGTTACTGTTTGCATATATCTAAATAAGCATCTAAAGGTGTCATCATGAGTTTAAATAGTATCAAACAATATTATTTCTATTGTTATAAATTTTAGGGTTTAAGGGTTTAAGTACCAGAGCAATTTGATGCCCACTGTTATTCATTTTATTTCAAATATATACAAGCAATCTTTTCCTTTACAGCTGGAGATTTCACACCATTCTCTTTTCTCTTTTAACTTGTATAGCCATTCTACTCACAACACAGAATTTTATCCTAATTTAATATATTTTATGTTTGAAATTCATTTGGTATAAAATACAAGCCCTGGCCCCCAAAGCAGTCATGGATTTGTTTTTCCATTTGAATTTTAACCATATTGAATTTATTTTTTAAAAAAGAACACAAAGAAAAAGAAAACACAATTGACCATTTTCATTTTTTAAATAAATTATTTGTCCCTGTATGAGAAATTCACATTTCACTCTAGAAAGAGGACATAGCATCTTTCAATTAGTTGTTCTCTAAATACATCGGCCTCGGGCCTGGCAGGCTAGTGGATAAGACGCCAAGTTTCCACTGTAGTGGGTACACGTTTGATCCCTTCTTGGGGAACTAAGGTCCCAGCATGCCACACTGCACAACCAAAATAAAGAAGAAGGAAAAAGAAATCCATCAGGCTCTTCACAGGCAAATGAGACACGAGTGTGTTCGGCTTTGAAACAGGGTGTTTTTTCACTGGGGTTTCTCCCAGAGGGACTAATCTGACTCCCCATCTTCCTTAGTCCATTAACTTCCTTCTTTTACCTCAGACCAGTGACACTAATGTCAGGTAGACGTTTCCTTACTGGAAACCTTTAAATGATTTCTTTTTCAGTCAGAAGAAAATAAATACCAAGTCCTTGAACACAAATGAAAACATTCAGAATCAAGGTCCAAATTCATGAACTCCTCAAAGAACCCATTAATAAATTTCTCTTTCAGAGGCATCACATAAAACTACAATGACTTATTTAACTCCAAGAACTTAGGCACTCCAGTGTACTGAGCAAAGTTAGATGGAGATCAAAGTGGAAAAGTAGAATTTGAAAAGATTTTGATTTCTTTGCTTCAGAAGCCAATCGAAGGAGTGCAACCTTTGTATCACTGCCACATTTCAAAAGGTCATAGAAAATAAGAATGGGCTTTGAGTTCAGAGACGTTTGTGTTGAGATCCTAGCTCTTCAGTCTTCTGTCTGTATGGCTTTCAGTAGGGAGCTCAACCTTTCAGTTTCCTTGTTTATTATTTTTTTTAATTATTTTAAATTTTATTTTATTTTTAAACTTTACAAATTGTTACTAGTTTTGCCAAATATCCTCGTTTATCACATAAGGGTTCTCATTGTTAGTTTTCATGAAGTTTAGAAATTGTCTATGAGAAGAGTCTACTGTAGTGTCTGGCAGAATTGAAATTCAGTATGTGGTATAAATTATTTGTTATTATGCTTAAAAACAGTTTTAAATGTTTATAATGTGTTCTGTAACACCTGAGTGTTTGCTGACTCATAACTCTTGAAAACAGTGAGGTAGGTTGGTGCCTGAATATCTGCCAAGTAGTTTGAAATGTATTCTATAAACAGATGTGTGAACACGTGAAACCTGGGGGACAAAGAAGTCACACAGTTAGAGCTGACCCCATAAGAGACCATTAGTTCAGTTCAGCCCCTCAGTCATGTCTGACTCTTTGAGACCCCATGAACCACAGCACACCAGGCCTCCTTGTCCATCACCAACTCCTGGAGTTCACCCAAACTCATGTCCATCAAGTCGGTGATGCCATCCAGCCATCTCATCCTCTGTCGTCCCCTTCTCCTCCTGCCCCCAATCCCTCCCAGCATCAGAGTCTTTTCCAATGAGTCAGCTCTTCGCATGAGGTGGCCAGAGTATTGGAATTTCAGTTTCAACATCAGTCCTTCCAATGAACACCCAGGACTGATCTCCTTTAGGATGGACTGGTTGGATCTCCTTGTAGTCCAAGGGACTCCCAAGAGTCTCCACCACCACAGTTCAAAAGCATCAATTCTTCGGTGCTCAGCTTTCTTTATAGTCCAACTCTCACATCCACACATGACCACTGGAAAAACCATAGCCTTGACTAGACGGACCTTTGCTGACAAAGTAATGTCTCTGCTTTTCAATATGAGAGACCATAGGATGTATTAAAAGACAACACCCTACGTTTGGTGTCAGAAGTCCAGGTGGAGGGACTTCCCTGCTGGCCCACTGACTTAAGACTCTGTACTTCTCATGCAGGGAGCCCACCTTCAATCCCTGGTCAGGGGACTAGATCCCACATACTGCAACAAAGATTGAAAATCTCACATGACACAACTCAGATCCAGCATAGCCAAATAAATGGATAATTTTTTTTTTTAAATAGAGAATTCCCTGGCAGTCCAGTGGTCAGGGGTTTTCACTGCCATGGACCTGGATTCAGTCCCTTGTCAGAGAACTAAGATCCCACAAGCAGCATGACATGGCCAAAAACAAAGTAAAATTTTAAAAAATAAGTCCAGTTGTATATCTTCATTCTAGAATTTCCCTGCTATGTAACGTGGGCCACTCAGTGAACACCTCTGATCCCCACTCAATCTCTGTGTCTATAAAACAGGACTACTGTCATGCTTTCTAAAGTATGTTGAAATGTCGAGCAGGGACTCTGGATAAATTTGACTTGTTCCTTGTAGTTCCTTTGACATCGCCTGTTCAGTCTACCAAGAGGGAGAGTTAACTATCATCACACTTACTGGATTTTTCATAAATTTTTAGCTTAAAATTTAAGCATGAAAATGCTTTTCAGAATATCAGGATGCCTATTGCCAAATACCTTCCTAGACCACTGAATGAATTACAAAGAGACAAGAAACCTGGGCTGTGTTCCCAGTTCTGCCATGTTATACTCGTGTGGAGAATGTGTTCTGTCTTGAGTCTCGGCGAGGGATCAGGATTTGGGTATTGTGCATTTACGTCAGCTGAGAGGAACCTGAAAGAGGAGGATGAGGTGGCTCACACAGATGTGGTGACTCAGGGAAGGCTGCATCGAGAACTTGCTGACATGGTTCAGGGCTCCACGCTACTGGACAAGGAGGCAACAGCCAGTCACTTGTATAGCTCCAGCCACGTTCAGCCTCTCAGCCCTGTGTACCCCCACCCTCACAGTCTGCTCAGCAGGGTCTTAGTTCACAAACTTCTTTCTAGCATGCTTTGTCGCCATGCTGGGCAGATGCTTATACATTCCTAGTGTCATTTAGAGGGGCTTCCTAGGTGACTCGGCGGTGAAGAATCCACCTGCAGTGGGGAGACGCAGGTTCGATCCCTGGGTCGGGAAGATCCCCTGGGCAGAAAATGGCAACCCACTCCAGTGTTCTTGCTGGAAAAATCCAACGGACAGAGGAGCCTGGTGAACTGCAGTCCATGGGGTCGCAAAGAGCTGGATTCGAGCCTGGTGAACTGCAGTCCATGGAGTCACAAAGAGCTGAATGTGACTGAGCAGACACAATGACATTTAGAGCAGGCCACCTTTGAAATCAGAGGGAGCTGGTGCTCGATTGTTACATTAAGCCCCACTTTCCCCTGGTACTAATGCTGAGGTCCTTTCTGTTTCTCTGGAGTTAATCCCATATTGGGCAACTGAACCCTTGAGTTACTCAGATCAAGCTGCTGTAGGCTTCAGGGCCTCAGTCACCACTTTATAAAGTGCCAGTGTGTCACTGATCCAGTGGGAGGTTCTTCTGTTATAAGTTGGGCAGTTCCTCTGCTTCCCTGGCAGAGAAACATGGGCCCTTTGTCCTTCAAAGACAGTGTGGCAAATTCAAGTATTACTTAAAACGTAGGGCCAAACACCATAAGGGATTCAAGAAGGCTGATAACAACAGCAGCAAAAGACTAGAATATGTCTATTTGGTAAAGTCCAGCCGGGTTAGTATCTTGAAAGACAATGCAGCAAGTTCCAGGCTTGCAGTTTACAATAGGAACTAATGTTTGTTCTTGAGAAGGCAGTGGAATGCAGAATGGATCAGCAGGACATTCTGATGAACTGGTGATAAAAATTAAAGAGGCATTTTCAAGAACTAAGATGCAGAGCACAATTTATTACTATACTCAACAAACATTTACTGATTACGCGCAGTGGCTGGGCGCTGTCCTGTGACCTGGGGGACATATTCCAATGGAAGAGCTAGGAATTTTTAAAGAGAATCAACATGCTGTCACGGGTAGCACAGGAGATGCCCCCTGAGTTGACACTTATAGGAAGAGTGAAAGCACCCAAGCAGAAGGGTTGAGGGGCGGGGAAAGAGCCTTCTAGGCGGAAGTGCTGATTAATGACATGGTGCGGAAAGGAAGTGACCAGTGGCTCTGGTGAGACATTTAGGCCAGAGTCAGATGGATCAGCCTTGAAGCTGGGCTGAAGACAAGCCCTCCAGAGGTCAGACAGCAGGAGGAGATGCGAAAGAAAGCAGAAGAGCTTTGAAAAGGGTCCACAGGATAAGATGGGCCAGTGTGGTGTCACAGAACCAAAGCCAGGCAGTGGGGTTTCAACAGCAGCCTTTAAGAGAGAGAGGGTGGGAAGGACAGAGACCCAAAAAGGGAGGGTTTGGCTAGAAGGAGAACCTTAGCAGGCTCCTGCTTCCATCTCCAAATAGGTTGAGAAGAAGCTAATCCACTGTCTTCCCATAGCTACCAGCCCTGCAAAACTGCCTTTCCTACCCCCCAGGTAGAAAGGGAAGTATGAGCTGCCCGGGCAGCTGGCTTTTCACTTTCTTTCTTGTTGGCAGTCTTGTGCCCAGCAGAGGGGGTGGGGCTGGGAGCTGTAATCTCTGATGATTCAGCCAACAGCACACCCTGTGACCATATCCCTATTGTGTCTGTGTGTGTGTGTGTGTGTGTGTGTGTGTAAGAGAGAGAGAGAGTTTGTGTGTTTACACATTTCAGAAGAAAACAGCAAGGTGTTAGTCTAGGCTTGTGTCAGGTTTTCTGAATCATTCCGAGTTGGGAAAAAAGTAGTAAATAGTGGCACTTCCTCAATACAAAGATTCTGGGTGCTATCTGCAATCAACAGCTAGCTTTGTGGGATTCCTGTGCAGATCTGATTTTGGCACTGTGTTACATAATTATTCTTATCTTGGGATCAGATCTGAGTCATTCAGAGCCAGTGTCTTCTGGGCGCTGATACTATACCATGTGTTAATGCACGGTTTTCTCAGGTCCCTGCCCTCACCGAGGGTCGGCTGAGGGACCTACCAGGTTCAGTAGATGTAGGGTTGGAGGATATATGTTTTCTAACAGCAAATCCTACCCCCCCCCACCCCCCACACTGAAAAGTTCTAATTAACTTGCCTGATTTCTTTTGTACTTTAATAAACCCCCAATTAAGAAATGGTGTTCTTCGGAGTAAGTTATGCCTGTCAACCATGTAGAAACAGGAAAAAAAGATTGAGAACACAAATCCATGTCTTTAGAAATTAATCTATACTTAACAGAAACTACCAAAAGGAATTTAAAATACAGTTTAATAGTTGTTAGGTGTCAATAATATGTATTCTAAGTGTATAGCTCTTTACTAAGAGAGTGGAAATAGACGTGTGATGACTTAATGGAACTTGACTGTTAATTTGCTGGACTAATAGGTAGGAGTTTCGTGTTTATTCTTTTTCTGCTGCAGGTGCTGGTCTCAGTGTCAGTGATAATGAATCCGGACAAGGCAGCCAGGAGGGAGGCACCTTGACTGACTCCCAGATCGTGGAACTCAGAAGGATCCCCATCGCCGACACCCACCTCTAGCACCTCAGTAATCATTAGAACGAGGGTACTTTCATATTTGTATTGGCTCTGTGCTAAAATGTTCTATAATAGGATTCTGTGAATTGTACTGGATGATGAAGCCAGAAGTGATTGTTGTGTTCGGAATATAAATTACTTACCTTTGTGCACCCTGAAAATTAACTGCTTACAGTGAAAGCCTGGATCGATTTCTATCAGTTAATAGGATTGATTTATATCCGTTAATAGAATGTACATATTCCAAGAGTATTTGTTGTTTTTTAATAATGCTAACATTGTTTAATAAAAGTAATAACAATCAATAAAAACCATAGAATCCATTTGGCATCACCCAAGCTTGTTGTTTATGAGAAAATATTGTGCCCAAGCAGAGAAGCATATTCTGTCTAGCAGTGTCCACCACCCTGTTTCTTCCCACACTGATACAAGTGATCCAGATTTAAGGCTTCACCTTCATTCCTAAAAACCGTAAAATGCATTGTCTGCTGATTTTGCACCCGAGTATTGATGGACTACTGTAGTTTACATAGTCTTTCATCAAAAGTATTTATTTCTGCTCATTATAAAATTAGGGAACTGAACATCTTCCAGAATGAATGTTCTGTTCCCAGTTAAAAATAACTTCCCCAAGCATTTTAACACAGCTAAGAAGAGGATCATCCAAACAGTGCAGAGTTGTTTGGGAGAAGTTATTTCTCGGTTTGGATTTTTCAGTCTTTGTCTTGGAATGAGAAATCAGAAAGTCTGTCCTAGAACAAACACTATTGTGTTCAAGATGATTTCATTGACTATAGTTCCAGAAGAATCCTTTAAGGACAGAACAAGTTTGTTCTAAGAAAGACTTTTTGGCCTTTTATTTTTGAATTCTCAAGTATTTGGGGAAAAATCAGTAGTCATTTTAAGAAAAAATTGAGAAAAAAAAAACCCACCTAAGGGAAATTTTGTTGTTAATAATTTCCCTTAAAACCATAATTAAATCACTCAACTGTTCTATTATCACCGTGAAAAAATGGCTTTATTTTTTATAAAGCCTGAGGTGGCGGTATTGATCTTGATGAATTATAAAATGACTCTCCTTTCTTCTCCCTGTTGGTACTCCCCTACTTCCATCTCATATTATATTGTTTTGAACAAAATCAAACAGCGTAAAGAACAAAAACATTATTGGCAGAGTCACAATCCTTTTTAGGAAGTTTAGAAATGGTGGTAATACAATTGAAATATACATTAAAAGACAAATGAATTTGTTGTCTCTCTCAATCTACAGCATTGCACTGTAGTGTCTTCCAAAATAGGGTAGAAGCAGTTGATGAAATTGGTTATAAAGTAAAAATTTAGCATGAAAATTTTGAAATGGGTAATAACCATTTTAAAAATGTTAAGGCTTTAATGAATTTAACGCTTAGATGATGATTGTAGAAATGTGAGATTTCATGGTGTAGAATCCATGAGTCATAATTACTGTAACATTTTTTGGCAGATAATTCGATTCTTATTTGTCACTTAAGGTGAAGTTAGCTTATTGTCAGCATTTTTAAAGCTCCTAAAAGGATTATAACTCCACCATGATGAATAACAAAGGCAACTGTCAATATCTGTTTTCATTTCTACTTGTCAGAATTTGGAAAAATCTGGCCAAAACCACTATCAATCAGGGACAGCTTTCTTACTTCAGCTCGCTGAGTTTCTATTGTTATCCAAAATGCCATCTCACTAAAGAATCAGCAGAACCTCCTGCCACTGATCAGCATGATTCTTTAAATATTAAAAGGAAAGGCATGATTTTGAGAAGCTACAGTGCTAAAACAAATAAGCTTCGTATTCCAACAACGGCAATGTTTTGCCATTCAGTTTCCTCTCAATGTAGAATAAAATGGGACATCAGCCAGGGAAGGACATAGGAGGAAGCAAATCAAATCATAATCTTGAAAATTCAAAAACTAGAAGTGTAACACTTTGTGATCTTTCTTTTCCAGGTTTGTTACTCCTCCATGACATTTTAAAAACATAATTATTAAGATAGATTATTATAATTATTAAGATATTCACATTCAGTACAACTCACCCATTTAAAATGTACAATTCAGTGGTATTTGACTATATGATATTGTTGGGGTTTTTCATTTTTGTTGGAGTATAGTTCCTTTACCATGTTAATTTCTGCTGTACAACAGAGAGAATCAGTTATATGTATACATGTATTCCCCCTTCTTTAGATTTCTTTCCCATTTAGGTCATGACAGAGCATTGAATAGAGTTCCCAGTGTTACACAGTTCTCATTGGTGTTTTTCTTTTAATTGTTGTAAAATATGTGTAACACCAAAATTTGCCATTTTAGCCATTTTTAAATTCAGTGATATTAATTATCCTCACAATGTTGAATATTCATTACCTTTACTTACAAAACATTTTTATCACCCTCAGAAACTCTGTATTCACCCCATCGCCTTGATATTTCTTCCCTCTGTCAGTAGACATCCAATTTAATTTCTTTGGGAAATGTCTCTGCTTCTGCATTTTTGTGATTATTTAAAATTTGTGTTTCTTGTTGCTTTAGTTCTTTCTCAAGTTTTTTTAGAATTTTTTTTTTAAATAGGATTTTCCTAATTTGGATGCAAGTGCAAACAGGTATGGGGCTTCCCAGGGGGCTTAGTGGGTAAGGAATCCACCCGCCAAGCAGAAGACACAGGCTCAGTCCCTGGGTCAGGAAGATCCCCTGGAGAAAGAAATGACAACCCACTCCAGTGTTCTTGCCTGGGAAATCCCATGGATGGAGAAGCCTGGCAGGCTACAGTTCATGGGGTTACACAGAGTTGGACACAACTTAATGACCAAACAGCCGCAGCAGCAGCCAACAGGTATGCACTTGAGATATGGAGTAGCAATAGAGCCAGCAGAATTCAACTGAGAGGGGAGAACAGGCAAATGAGAATCTTAGTAAGCAAAACACAGAAAGCATTTCACCCTGGAACTGGATCTTCGAGTTGGTTTTTGGTCTCTTGAGGTGTTTTAGGGTTTAATTAGTACTTTCCATGGTTCCTAAATCTGACCAGAGAAGTTTAAACATGTAATGGGGCTGTGACTGGAAAAAAAAATGCCATTCAGGAACCTAGCTCCCAAACACTTGGTCTTGTGTTTACCAGCACTTAAAATCCACTCTGAATTTAGCCTTAAATGCCCCGGGTAGATCTGTTTGAGGGTAGATCTCAATCAGAGAAGAGAATGTTGAATTTTCAAAGCAGCTGGGTGGCAGAATGGATCACCTCTAGGCAGCCTGACCTTAATTGGGAACAGAGAAAGCAACGAGGGAAATCCTGTGCTTCATGTGTTTTTTGTTAATGGCAAGACCCAGCTCTCCAGGACTGCTCTGCTGCTGCTGCTAAGTCGCTTCAGTCGTGTCCGACTTGTGCGACCCCATAGACGGCAGCCCAACAGGCTCTGCTGTCCCTGGGATTCTCCAGGCAAGAACGCTGGAGTGGGTTGCCATTTCCTTCTCCACCAGGACTTCTCTAGGAGGATGTAAGTCAGAGGACCACATTGCCTGTAACCTTTAAAGAATGGACCAAGCGACAGAGGCTCAGAACTCTTCCATAACCTTGAATCACTTCTAGTTTCATTGCCCAATTAGTAAAATAAAGGTGAGTGATTTTTATAAGACTTAGTTGGTACTTTGATGTTATTATTCAATACATCTCACCTACCCAAACTTTTCTCTTATTAAAATAATTTCAACACTATAATAGAAAACCAAACTCAACTTTGCAAAAATTTAGAATACCCCAGATGCTTAATTAAACTGTAATCCATACTGCCTAGCTCATATGATGAATACATGTGCAGTATGTTTAAGAAATAATAGTCCTGAGCTGGGGGAAACATTATTTCTATTGTGGTCTGTGTTCACATCAACCTGAAAAGTTTAGCAACTGCCTAAATTTAAATCTTTTACTTAAGAAACTTACATGGTTTCAGGAAAAGAAGCAAATAGAGATTAACCTTGTTTCCCATCATCTATAACAGTGGGATGCAGTTATCAAACACTGTTGTCATGGTCCTTGGGAGTGTCAGCTACAAATTGGCACTTTCCATGGGCACTTGCCATCTCCCTCTACAAGGATTAAATCATATGCTGCTGTAGCTGCTGATTTTCACACCCCTTGAAAGGAGTTCAGGGTGGAGAGCAGAAATGAGGCACTCTGTGCTCCAGGAAAAACTGGCAAAGCAGGTCCTCAGATAAGATATTTTCAGGAGCTGATTTTATGAGCCCAATTCTTATATCTCCTCATATCTAGAAAAGTACTAAAATCCTTCCTGGTGACAGCTGCTCCAAGTGACTAGCAGAAACTTTCTGCAGAAAATATGTACTTGATTGCATGTGTTCTCCCTTCACCAAAATCACATTATGCTCCCTCCCTGCATCTTTGGAGCAGTTTCTCAGAGCTATCTGAAATGCTGTCTCCTGGGCTACAGTCCTCCCTTTGCCCCAGGTAAGATACTCAGAAGGCTCATGTTGTGCTTTTTGCTTTTTTAAGTAAGTCAGCAGGAGTACTATGGGATGCTTCATTTCAGTTCCCAGCCTACCCCTCCAGAGTCTCAGCATTGGGACCCAACAACTTAGGCTGTGCCATGAGCCCCGAGGTTAGAGCTCAACCCCTAGAAGAGACTCAGCTCAAGGAAATCGCTAGCAGTTTCAGAGCATGAAATGAGAAAGATAAGTACTCATTGTTTTCTAACAGATAAAACGATTCCAACAAGGTGAGTGAAGTGAAAGTCATTCAGTCATGTCCGACTCTGAGACCCCATGGACTATATAGTCCCTGGAATTCTCCAAGCCAGAATACTGGAATGGGTAGCTTTTCCCTCCTCCAGGGGATCTTCCCAACCCAGGGATCCAACAAAGTAAGCTATGCTTTTTACTGTGATGAGTTTTAGAAGTCTTATGAACAAAGTCATAAACTTAATATGTTTTTTAAATTCAGGAATGTTTTATAACAAGAATGAAGGGGAAAGACAATGCAAATAATTTCAACATTACCTTATTTGATTATATTTATTTCAAAGGTAAGTCTTCCCTGGTGACTCAGTGGTAAAGAATCTGCCTGAAATGCAGGAGAAGTGGTTCTAATCCCTGGGTCAAGAAGATCCCCTGGAGAAGGAAATGGCAATCCACTCCAGTATTCTTGCCTGGGAAATCCCATGGACAGAGGAGCCTAGTGGGCTACAGTCCATGAGGTCACAAAAGAGACACGACTTAGTGACAAAAACAATAATTTCAAAGGTAAGGGTGTATACATACTCACAAGAAAGAAAAACAGAGAAAGGAAGGAAGTGAAAGAGAGATTGAAAAAAAGAGTAAAAGAGTTCTGAGAAGTCAAAGCTTCTGAGCATGAAGAATTGCTGCTTTTGAACCGGAGTGTTGGAAAAGACTCTTGAAAGTCTCTTGGCGATCCAACCAGTCCATCCTAAAGGAAATCAGTCCTGAATATTCATTGGAAGGACTGATGCTGAAGCTGAAACTCCAATACTTTGGCCACCTGATTTGAAGAACTGACTCATTGGAAAAGACCCTGATGCTGGGAGAGATTGAAGGTGGGAGAAGGGGACGACAGAGGATGAGATGGCTGGATGGCATCACCAAGTCGATAGACATGAGTTTGGGTAAACTCTGGGTGTTGGTGATGGACAGGGAGGCCTGGTGTGCTACAGGCCATGGGGTTGCAAAGAGTCGAACACAACTGAGCAACTGAACTGAACTGAGAAAAAAGCAAGGAAAATCTTGATAATAACAGTTTTTATTACACTTTACAATACACGATAAAGAGATACTTTTAAAAGCTGATTCATGAAGCATGTGACAATGTTGATCATCCTGCCCCAGAGTATATACCCATAGTCTGTTCACTCAGCAAAGTCATTTTGAAAACTTTTGCCACGTTACAGGAGGGAAGTAGTAATCATGTAATAAAAAACATGCATGAGGTTAGAACACAAAAACAAAGTAGAAAGGTACTCAAGAACCACCAGGGACTTTACGTTTCCCTAAAGTTCTATCCTATCTAATAGCACACTGGTTCAGTTCAGTTCAGTTCAGTCGCTCAGTCGTGTCCGACTCTTTGCGACCCCATGAATCGCAGCACGCCAGGCCTCCCTGTCCATCACCAACTCCCAGAGTTCACTCAAACTCACGTCCATCGAGTCGGTGATGCCATCCAGCCATCTCATCCTCTGTCGTCCCCTTTTCTTCCTGCCCCCAATCCCTCCCAGCATCAGAGTCTTTTCCAGTGAGTCAACTCTTCGCATGAGGTGGCCAAAGTACTGGAGCTTCAGCTTTAGCATCATTCCCTCCAAAGAACACCCAGGACTGATCTCCTTCAGAATGGACTGGTTGGATTTCCTTGCAGTCCAAGGGACTCTCAAGAGTCTTTTCCAACACCACAGTTCAAAAGCATCAATTCTTCGTCGCTCAGCTTTCTTCACAGTCCAATTCTCACATCCATACGTGACCACTGGAAAAACCATAGCCTTACAAATAGCTGTGAAAAGAAGAGAAGTGAAAAGCAAAGGAGAAAAGGAAAGATATAAGCATCTGAATGCAGAATTCCAAAGAATAGCAAGAAGAGATAAGAAAGCCTTCCTCAGTGATCAATGCAAAGAAATAGAGGAAAACAACAGAATGGGAAAGACTAGAGATCTCTTCAAGAAAATGAGAGATACCAAGGGAACATTTCATGCAAAGATGGACTCGATAAAGGACAGAAATGGTATGGACCTAACAGAAGCAGAAGATATTAAGAAGAGGTGACAAGAATACACAGAAGAACTGTACAAAATAAGATCTTCACGACCAAGATATTCACGATGGTGTGATCACTCACCTAGAGCCAGACATCCTGGAATGTGAAGTCAAGTGGGCCTTAGGAAGCATCACTACGAACAAAGCACACTGGTAGTATGTAGTAAATGAGTGGTTTCTTCTTTTAAACGATCATCTGTATCCTAAGGGTTCATCCATGTGGTCATGTATTGCAGAATTTCCTTCTTCTTTTAAGGCTGAATGGTATGTCATTGTTTGTGTACACCACATGTTCTTTATCTGTTCATCTCTTGATGGACATTTGGGTTGTTTCCATGTCTTGGCTATTATGGATAATGCTGCAATGAACATGAGAGGGTGGTATCTTCAAGACACTGATTTCAGTCCTTTTTCATAAATACCCAGCAGTGAGATTGCTGGATTATTTTTAAGTTTTTTGAGGAGCCTCCATACTTTTTTCCACAGCAGCTGTGCTACTCTGCATTCCCACCAACAGTCACCAGCATTGTTGTTTTTTGTGTTTTTCATGTTAGCCATCCTTACAGGTAATATTTCATTGTGGTCTTGATTTGCATTTTCCTGACGACTAGTGACATTGAGCGTTTTGCATATACCTGTTGGCCGTTTGTGTATCTTCTTTAGAGAAATGTATTTTTAAGTCCTTGGCCCATTTTTAAATTAGGTAATTAGTTATTTTCCTGTTGAGTTATAGAAGTTTCATATAAAGATTAATTTCTTACCAGATTTGTGGTTTATAGATATTTTCTCCCATTCCACTGGTTGCCTTTTCACTTTCTTGATAGGTGAAAATAATCCAGTGACAGAAAAACAAATTCTGCATGATTCCACTTATAAGGTATCTAAAATAGTCATATTCATAGAATCAAAATGTGGAATGGTGGTTGCCTGGGGCTGAAGGCAGGGAGAAGTGGGGAGTTTCTCGTCCGTGGACATAAAGCTTCAGTTAACAAGATGAGTAAGTTCTAGAGATCTACTCTTCAGTATTGTATTTACAGGCAACAACACTGTCATATACATTTAAAATTTTGTCAGAAGGGTAGAACACATGTTCAGTGTCCTTACCCCAATAAAATAAAACAATATTTTAAATTGTTAACAAGATTGTTTGGTCCCTGTTCTCCACTACAAATGTTAGCATTGCATGGAGAAGGAAGTTCAAACAATTTTCTTAATGTTTTCCAGTCTCTTCTGGAACTCCTAGTTCACCTCTCACAGAGCCCCTAATGACATCTGCAGAACCCCCAAAAAGAAACCCACATGTGACCATAAGCTCCTGAAGAGTAAGAACTATGTCTTTTGTTTTGGTTTCCTGAGCACCTAGCACAATGTCTGGAACAAAATTGATGACCAATAAGTATTTGTCCACCCCCCAAAAAAATATCTCTATCCTACTAGGATAGCTAATTAGAGCATAATCTTTGTTGATCTTTTATGATTTTAGTTACAGATGTTTTGCCTTTAAGAATCCAAATCAATGGCAATTATTGCACAAACCAGATGCCGTATCATCTCCACATTAGCAGCAGCTTTCATTTCCAAAGCTATAATTCGTTGAATTATATATATGTAATTCATTCTGCTTCCTAGTCATCTATGGAGTCTTGAAAACCACCGAAGACCTGTGAAAAACTTGTTATTTTCATTTTGGCAGTAGTCTATATAAGTTTCAAACTAGATAGTTGTGTTTTTTTTAAGGATTACTGGGCAAGAAGGAGGCCAAGCCAAAGGTAAATAGACAACAAGAGGTGATATTTACTCCTCACATCTCATTATTATTCCATGACCTGCTCGTCATAAGGGCTTTGTGTGGGAAATTGCATATGCATGAATATTTTGTAACCAAAGGGTTATAATCTGCAGTCTTTCTCATGCTTATCTGGTTCCACAGTAGGAAGTCAAAGAAGTATGTATGTGTCATTTCATGGCTGATTCATTATGCCGATACTAAATATATTTGAAATAACAGTCTTCATTGTAACACTCAAACCTAGATAACGTATAATTTCTAATCTTAGTGAGCCAAGGGAATAAGACTAATTGTACTCTGAAGCTAAGAAGTCATTGTCTATTAGATTAATTGTTAGTGTTCAAGCTCCGAACACACTATCATCTTCATACCTGAGTGATGTCTCTACTCCGTGCTGTTAGGAACTAATTACGGACAAGAGTCAAGACCTCCCATATCCAACCGTTTTGTGATTTCTCAAGACAACCCAAAAGATTATGGATCAAAAGTCATTGTTTCCTGTTATTCTCCAAGATAAAGACTGAACTGTGGAGAAGAGACTTTCTTTCTGGCAAAGGACCAAAAATATGTTTGAAAAAGCAACAAATTTTTTAAATAAACATTTTAGAGTCAGCCAAAAATAATTGATAAATTGCTCAAAAATCACAGTTTGCCTGTGTAGATGCTATAGAATATACAGCAGGATTGCCAGATTGGAAGGATGAACAGAAAGAGGAACAGATCAGTCCAAGTATTTTAAAACTCTATCAACTAGAACAGTATAAAACTATTTCTTAAATTAGTTTATTTTTTATTGAAGGATAATTGCTTTACAGAATTTTGCTGCTTTCAGTCAAACCTCAACATGAATCAGCCATAGGTATACATATATTCCCTCCTGTTTGAAACTCCCTCCCATCTCCCTAAACCATTTTGAAAGAGAGAAAACACATTTGTTTAATTCTACAAAATCTCCCTTTCTGTCTTACCATGTAAGACTGCTCACATAGTAGGGAAGGTTTTGGATCTTTACCCTTTGTCTTCCTATTGACCATTTCCCCTTTTCCTCATACAGGCATGCTTATTTTATATGAGAAAGAATCTCTAAAAATTTATATTAAAATAAGGTACATAAAGTATATCACATTTTTCACACTGTGAGAAAGTTTGATTATAAATAAGGATTCTGAAGGATTAAGTCCCAATGTATAGCGCAGGGAACTATATTCAGTGGAAAATAATATAAAAAAGAATGTGTAAATGTATATAACTGAGTCACTTTGCTGCACAGCAGAGGTTGGCACAACATTGTAAATCAACTATACTTCAATTTAAAAAAGCAAAATAGAAATAAGGATTCTGATCAAAGTTTGGCTTGTATTAAGATGAAGCGCATCTACCTGCTCATTCATTACAAGAGAAACAGGCAAAAAGTGGAGATGTGTGATGTTCAGTCAGTTCTCCTAGGGCCTCAGTCCCCAGATGATAATAATTCAGCTGCTGGAGGTGGTCTAAAGGGCTCAGGTGACAAGGCATGGATCAGAGACTAGACAGGGCCAGACAGGGAGGACGGAGCAGTAAACAGTAGGTTTCTCTTGGTGTTTTTATCTTATCATCAGGGTTTGTTTAAGGCTGATAGCAGCTCTAAACTGTTGCAGTTGCTGCCTAACACAGAGATGTTGACCCTGAGATTGGAATAGCCGCTGAATTAGAAGCCCTGTTAGAATATTCAGTCGTAGTAACCCTCACTTCACGGCAAGTCCTCTGTCCACAGAGAACAGATTGAGGTTGGAGCTCCGCAGTCCACAGTGAGAATCTCTCACCTCCACCGCCCCCAGGCCAGCACCTGCATTTGGGCCTCCTGCGGTTGGGGATGTTCAGAGCCAGAAAGGTTTCTGAATGCTGATCCCCAACAAGTAACAGACCCACATGGTCAGCATATTCTTCTCACTCACGTCACTTCCGCTTTGTAGCTGGAAATACCAGATAATTTTTTTTCCTCACACAATTCCCATCTATCTCCTCCCCAATGAGTGTTGAAACACAGGTTATATAATCAACACTGGATTTTTAAAAACTTCTATTTAACAAATACCTGCTCCGCTACTGTCTTCAGGGAAACGGGAAGCAGTTGATATTTTCTCCCTTCTGGTATTATCATCAACCAAGTAAGCGTGGTTTCAACGTAGATAAGGTAGAAAGACACTCAACTGCAAGTGTTCTCCTTGCAATTTGTGGTTTTGGCAAAGACAGGAAAGTTGTTTGTTTTTTTTTTTTCCTCTCTGTTTGTGGGTGAATTATTTTGGTATAAGATGTAGACAGGGGCTTTCCTGGTGGCTCAGTGGTAAAGAATCTGCTTGAAATGCAGACATGTGGGTTTGATCCCTGGGTTGAAAGATGCCCTGGAGAAGGAAATGGCAACCCACCCCTGTAACCTTGCCTAGAAAATCCCATGGACAGAGGAGCCTGGTGGGCTGCAGTCCATGGGATCAGAAGAGCCAGACAAAACTGAGCAACTAAACACCAATAACTACAAACACAGGTATAGATAAGAGGGAAGATGGGATGAACCTTTTGGCTCTCTCCTCAGCAAAGGAGGAGGTTTTGTGACACTGCCCTCCCCTCCCTTTCTCCTCCTTCCTCTTCTTCATCTTTGGCTTCTCCTTTCTCTCTCTCACACACGCACACATATATGTACAAAACGTAAAAAACTTAGTAAGATGTAGTTGTTAAGGGTTGAGTTACCAAATATAAAAAATTGCTAATGGTTTAAGAATAGTTTAAGAGTTTAATAGTTTAAAGTTTAAGAATACTTTATTTACACAATGATCAGTTCCCTTATGACATTCACACTAGAAGACTCTCTGCTTGTCAAGGACTAGGAAATCCTTTAAGAAAATTACTTCCCTGGATATGAAAGGAACTTATACAAATCAGATCAGATCAGTCACTCAGTCATGTCCAACTCTTTGCGACCCCATGAATCGCAGCACGCCAGGCCTCCCTGTCCATCACCAACTCCCGGAGTTCACTCAGACTCACATCCATCAAGTCAGTGATGCCATCCAGCCATCTCATCCTCTGTCGTCCCCTTCTCCTCTTGCCCCCAATCCCTCCCAGCATCAGAGTCTTTTCCAATGAGTCAACTCTTCGCATGAGATGGCCAAAGTACTGGAGCTTCAGCTTTAGCATCATTCCTTCCAAAGAAATCCCAGGGCTGATCTCTTTCAGAATGGACTGGTTGGATCTCCTTGCAGTCCAAGGGACTCTCAAGAGTCTTCTCCAACACCACAGTTCAAAAGCATCAATTCTTTGGCACTCAGCCTTCTTCACAGTCCAACTCTCAAATCCATACTTGACCACAGGAAAAACCATAGCCTTGACTAGACGGACCTTTGTTGGCAAAGTAATGTCTCTGCTTTTCAATATGCCATCTAGGTTGGTCATAACTTTCCTTCCAAGGAGTAAGCGTCTTTTAATTTCATGGCTGCAGTCACCATCTGCAGTGATTTTGGAGCCCAGAAAAATAAAGTCTGACACTGTTTCCACTGTTTCCCCATCTATTTCCCATGAAGTGATGGGACCGGATGCCATGATCTTCGTTTTCTGAATGTTGAGCTTTAAGCCAACTTTTTCACTCTCCACTTTCACTTTCATCAAGACGCTTTTTAGTTCCTCTTCACTTTCTGCCATAAGGGTAGTGTCATCTGCATATCTGAGGTTATTGATATTTCTCCCACAATCTTGATTCCAGCTTGTGTTTCTTCCAGTCCAATGTTTCTCATGATGTACTCTGCATATAAGTTAAATAAACAGAGTGACAATATACAGCCTTGACGTACTCCTTTTCCTATTTGGAACCAGTCTGTTGTTCCATGTCCAGTTCTAACTATTGCTTCCTGACCTGCATACAAATTTCTCAAGAGGCAGGTCAGGTGGTCTGGTATTCCCATCTCTTTCAGAATTTTCCACAGTTTATTGTGATCCACACAGTCAAAGGCTTTGGCATAGTCAATAAAGCAGAAATAGATGTTTTTCTGGAACTCTCTTGCTTTTTCCATGATCCAGCGGATGTTGGCAATTTGATGTCTAATACAACCAATTCTATACAACTAAAGAAAAATGTATATAACAATATACTGGAATTTCATAATGAAGCAAACCGTAAAAGGAATGGATGAAAACTTTAAGACCAAACAACAAAAGGAATGAAACTCAGTCAGGTGGAGGACTGTGTTTTTTCACGTGTCACAAGTGGATGCAGTTATTAGAAATAAATCAAGAACTGAACATGCTTTAAAGGTGAGATAGATTTTATTTCTTTTGCAATACAAATTCAAGCATTGTAAAATACTGGACAAACTTGGAGCACAAAAGATTTACTAAAAAGTTGGAAAATGGTACAACTCTAAACTAATGTTTGCCTATTTTACTTAAAGGTGGTCTTACTAAGAAACAGAATTATTCACTAAATGATTATTCTGAAAAGTTTTCTTTGCAAACACCCAACAAAATCACTGCAGATGGTGACTGCAGCCATGAAATTAAAAGATGCTTACTCCTTGGAAGGAAAGTTATGACCAACCTAGATAGCATATTCAAAAGCAGAGACATTACTTTGCCAACAAAGGTCCATCTGGTCAAGGCTATGGTTTTTCCAGTGGTCATGTATGGATGTGAGAGTTGGACTATGAAGAAAGCTGAGCGCCAAAGAATTGATGCTTTTGAACTGTGGTGTTGGAGAAGACTCTTGAGAGTCCTTAGGACTGCAAGGAGATCCAACCAGTCCATTCTGAAGGAGATCAGCCCTGGGATTTCTTTGGAAGGAATGATGCTAAAGCTAAAACTCTAGTACTTTGGCCACCTCATGTGAAGAGTTGACTCATTGGAAAAGACCCTGATGCTGGGAGGGATTGGGGGCAGGAGGAGAAGGGGACTACAGAGGATGAGATGGCTGGATGGCATCACCAACTCGATGGACGTGAGTCTGAGTGAACTCTGGGAGTTGGTGATAGACAGGGAGGCCCGGTGTGCTGCGATTCATGGGGTGGCAAAGAGTCAGACACGACTGAGTGACTGAACTGAACTGAACTGAACATTTTCTGAAAATACTGAATTTAGCATGCCGTGATCCATGTAAGTAAACTCAGATGCTGCTTTATTTCAACAGAGAGTAGTTTATATTCTCTATTAAAACATAACAACTGCATACTTTTCTTGCTTTCATGGTTCCATACCTGAGATTATATACTCCTATCTCATCCAACCAATAGAGGTTTACAGGCAAAATTCAGAGGATTTTGTATTTTGCTCAAATACTATTCAATACAAGGTTGTCCATTTGGAATGAAAAGATTCCTTCACTTTCAGGCATTTAAACTATTTGATATTTGCTCTCCTTGGAGGACAACCAGTCTTTGCAGGATTTAGATCACAATAAATAACTGAGACCACAAACTAGAAACTCTCTAAAGATGACAAGCCTTTTAACTTCAGTGATTTGTACTGCTCTCTGCGTCCACACCTTCTCTGGAGCAAAGTTTCTGAAGACCAAGACCTGTGACTGGAAAAATGCCCGTCAGACATATAATAAATTTCATACATTTCATCAGCTCAATTCCAGTTGTCATGTGGTACAATCTGTAGAAACCAAGGCCCTATATGGCTCTTGGAATCCACAACAGTTGCTTTCTCTTTTAGGACTAAGCTGTCATGAGAAGCATCGTGGGGAATTGCTCACACTCTGCCTGCTTCAAGGCAAAGTAAAAATTAAGCTCAGCGTGTCATCACATACTTACAAGTGACTTATGTGAGCATTCTTTATAAATAGATTTTGACACTGCCAAGGTTTCCAGTGAAATAAGAAGCCACTAAAATGGTTTATCGTTTATCACTTTCATTACGGGAAAAACAGAGACCCCTGACTCCCCTCAGGCAATAACTGACCCTTCAAGGACTGTAAAAGAATCATAGACAATGGCACAAACTATTCATTTCCCAATAGGTCAACTTTCAAAAATCCGGCCTCTGCAGTGACCACCATGGCAGTACGTATGCTCACAGCATGTGAAGAAGTCCACGTAAAGAAAGGTTTATAAGCTTCCTTTTGGTGATGTTGGTGACTTGTAGTTCACAGTCTTCCCTAATAACTCTAAAACTTCGTTTCATAGCAGGGACTATCATTTGTTTTAAAGAAAAGTGTTAACAGTGGTAAGATTAGAAATTTACAGGAGGGTTCAGGATGGGGAACACATGTACACCCGTGGCAGAAGCATGTTGATGTATGGGAAAACCAATACAATATTGTAAAGTAAAAAATAATAATAATAAAATTTTTTTAATAAATAAAAAATAAAAGAAATTTACACAGTATACATGCCCTTCTATGGTACAAATTTTGGGGAGAATGACATAAGTATTGCAAGAAAACTCTTGTGAAGTCACTTAAGAGATTATTTTTAGAGTGTCTTAAAAACATTCATTAATGTTTTTAAGAAAACTGTTCTAAAGTGTATAGCTGACAAAGTTATATACAATAAAATTCCTCAATAGGAAAATATATAAATATGAAATTATATTTATATATTATATGTATGTAAATATATAACATATACATTGACATATTACATTTACAATAGTAGTATATTTTTACACACCTCTTCACAGACACATAAATGCACACATATATGTATATAACAAGTTAATAGTATTCAGAGATATTCTTTGGTTTTTGTGAATTTTTCAAGTTTTCTACAAAGAACATCTTTGAAATCAAAAAAAAAATATATAGCTTTTTGGAAATTATTTCAGCCCTGAATTTAGCACAGGTGGTGTTTAAAAAGATGCCACATTTTTTTAATTTTTTTTTTTTGCTCAATTTCTAGTGAAACAATTATAGCTAGTGAGATCTTTTTAAAGACAACTTTAAGAGCAGTTTTAGGTTCACAGTAAAATTGAGAGGCAAGAACAGAGATTTCCCATATACCATCTGCCCTGACGCTTGCATCGCCTCCACCATTATCAACATCCCCCAAAATGGTACATTTGTTAAGACTGATGAACCTACACTGACACATCATAATCATCCAATATCCAGAATTTACCTTAGGGTTCACTCTTGATGTTGTAATTCTCTGGGTTTGGATAAATAGGTAATGATGTAATACATCACTATTAAATCATACACAGTATTTTCACTGCCCTAAAACTCTCCCGTGCTGTACCTCCTTCTCTCTTCCACACCCACCGCTACCTCTGGGTGGTGAGATTTTTAGAGTTTAAGGGCCCCAAACACCCTGTTCCTTGGGGGAAATGACATGCTTTTATAATCTGCCTCATAGATTCTTCTCTCATAGCTCAGTTGGTAAAGAATCTGCTTGCAATGCAGAAGACCTGGGTTCAATTCCTGGGTCAAGAAGATCCCCTGGAGAAGGAAATGGTATTCCATTCTCTATTCTTGCCTGGAAAATCCCATGGATAGAGAAGCCTGGCAGGCTACAGTCTATGGGGTTGCAAAGGGTTGGACACGACTTAGCGACTAAACCACCATAGATGTTATTAGATGATCACAGTAATTGACTCACAGAGACCTCCATGAGCCGCAGACCACTGGAGCCATGGGCACTAGAGCCTTGGGGATCTCTAATCAGAAACTCTCAGACTTCCTAAGTCAGACAGAGAAAGAGAAATATCATATGACATCCCTTATATGTGGAATCTTGAAATGATACAAATGAACTTACTAACAAAACAGAAAGAGACTCAGGAAGGAAGGGATAGTTAGGGAGTTTGGGATGGACATGTACAGACTGCTTTATTCAAAGCGAATAACCAACAAGATCCCACTATATAGCACAGGAACTCTGCTCAATGTTATGTGGCAGCCTGGATGGGAGGGGAGTTTGGGGAGAATGAATACAAGTGTATGCATGGCTGAGTCCCTTCTCTGTTCACCTCAAACTATCACAACATTATTTGTTAATTGGTTATACTCCAAAACAAAATTTTAAAGTTTTTAAAAAAGGACAACAACAACAAAAAGAAACTCTTAGACTGCCCACTCAGGCTAAGGAAATCTCGAATTCTGGTGTGGAAAAGAAGGGGGAAAAGAAAAGGAAAGCCCCAAGCTGCAGGAGAGGTCTGTGACAGAACAAAGGAGTGCTTTTATCACAATCAGTGGGTGCCACAATGTCAGCATACTTTAAAGGTAATGACATATATTTGGTAGTTAATCACCAAAGAGTGAACATTTGGGGTGTTATTTCAGATGTTTGGATTTCTTCTCTGTTTCAGAAAAAGAAAAAAAAAAAACTGCTATATTTCAAAGGAAATGTTAGTTCTAATTTTTTACACTTCAGACGTTTGGAAACTTCAAATAACTGTTCCAAATCTGATCACTAAATATTTCTTTTGTTGCATAGAAACTGACTTTTAAGTCACTGTATTTACTAAAAAGCAAAAGGAAAAGCTGGTCCTCTCCAGCCACATTCTCTGGGCTCCCAGGCTCAGCATGCTTCATATTTAATTGCACACAATCCAAACATTCTCTACATACAGTTCTCATCCTCCAGCACCTTCCACCCAGCAAGCTCAGAGCTTCTGGCCTCTCCTATTTTGAAATTCATGTAGCAAACCTCAGCATTTTTGAAAAATTTTTGTATTTAAGAACTTTATAGCACTTTGATTTTTTTTCCTGTCTTGTATTTTTAAACACACTTAATGTATTGTGCTTCATTTACAGTTGTATGAAATAGATATTCCTTTAATTACAGTTATTAAAAATATATCAGTCTACTTTGACACAAATTAAGGTCCATTGAGAGGTGTCCTGCTCAGTTCTGAAGTTAGATCAATACATCCACAGAATGTTTTCTATCTCTAGAGGCCCTCCATGCCCAAATGCCATCTGTTTTCTGCCCTTCATCCCACCCACCTCCTTGAGTTGGGTATTCTCTCAGAGGAGTCTCTCCGTACTCTCTGCAGAGAATACTCTGAGTCTTCTCTCTCTGGGTAATATTTTTCCTGCTTCTTTATTCCTTCTTTTATTCTCTTACTGTACCAATATCAAAGACAATATCATAACCAAAGAGATACTATGTTAGTCGGGATAACTGATGCTAGCTGCTGTAAAAAACAAATAGCAACTTCCAGTGACGTACTTTATTTCTTGTTTTGCAAAATCTAATATACCTCCCCTCCAAACAATGACTCAGGAGTTCCAGTTCCTTCTCTCCTGTGGTTGCATATTTCAGACCCTTGGAATCCTTCATTTTTAGCAGAGTGGCCTGGGAAAAAAGAGAGTGGAAATCTACTTGAAATATACCATGGTCAGCACTAGAAGTTCATTGGCCAGAGCTCAGTCACATGACTGATACAAGAGGGGCCAGGAAATACTTGAACTGGAGCACTGTGAAGGAGCACATGTAGGTAAGTACCAAGAGCCTGTACCACACAGAGAGCCTCTCCATTTTTTCCATGTACAGATTGGTCCTGGGTGTTCATTGGAAGGACTGATGTTGAAGCTGAAACTCCAATACTTTGGCCACTGGATGCGAAGAGCTGACTCATTTGAAAAGACCCTGATGCTGGGAAAGATTGGGGGCAGGAGGAGAAGGGGACGACAGAGGATGAGATGGTTGGATGGCATCACCGACTCGATGGACATGGGTTTGGGGAAACTCCAGGAGTTGGTGATGGACAAGGAGACCTGGCATGCTGCGGTTCATGGGGTCGCAAAGAATTGGACACGACTGAGCGACTGAACTGAACTGAACATCTTAGGTGACCAACCCTTATTTCAGGCATGTGTTTTATGTACACCCTCCTCTTACCATCCCAGCCACCATGTTGCCCTCTCTGTCTTCACTCTCCGGCAGTATAATTTTGACTCACCCAGAGCTTTTCTTTGCACAGTTCCAGTAAGTTACTCCCTGCCAACCCTTCCCACTGTATTTCAAGTTCCAGGGAAGAAGCAAACATTTTCAAAGCTGATATCCTTGCCTCAGTTGTGTTGATCCCTTCAATGTTTGCAAGCAATGAAAAAATAAAGGAGAAATAAGTCAATAGAATCACCAGCCACCATAGGAAACTATTAATAAGAGTAAGAAGCAATAAAAATGGCTATGATGAAAATTCTAGAAAAGAAAGGAGCTGAAATAAGAACTTGGAGGTTTTCATAAAAGACGCACACAATAATGCTTGATACTGTGATACAAGTTTACACGCTTTCAAAATCCCCTGAGATGAAAAGGTAAATCCTTAGTGCCAGAATAGAATGCCTGGGGGTAGAAACTAGAGTTATGAAAGACAAGTGCTCCAAAGAACAAGCTGCATGAGGAAATATCTTGCAGTTTTCAGACCTGAGGTCAGTGACCCAAAGATGAGTCGAAATATTCTGAAAAACAATCTCTTACAGCAGACGTCACTACAAAACCAGATATTTTTCTTCGCCGGAAACAAAAGAAAAAAAAAATAATAATGAAAAGACCTCACAGCAATTCTGGAATTCAAAACCATCCAAACACTGCCAGGAAAATAAATAGAGGGCAATACTGTGAGATTTCTTAGCCTTTTGCCTGTAGCCGTCAAATTAATCATATACAGTAAAATTTAAAAGTTCCTATTTGACTTAATTATAATAATGTTACATTTTCTTTCTAGAGCATGTTACAGTTTTTCAAACTTTGTTCAGGTTTATCTTATTAATTTCTTCATCTGTATGTCTTCAGTGACTTACGGGAGTATAACAATTCTTCTGATTTAAATTGACTTTCTGTTGGTGCTGGAGAAGACTCTTGAGAGTCCCTTGGACAGCAAGGGCATCAACCCAGTCAATCCTAAAGGAAATCAACCTGGAATAGTCATTGGTAGGACTGATGCTGAAGCTGAAGCTCCAATAATTTGGCCACCTGATGTGAACAGCTGACTCATTGGAAAAGACCCTGATGCTGGGAAAGATTGAGGGCAGTAGGAGAAGAGGGTGAAAGAGGATAAGATGGTTGGATGGCATCACCTACTCAATGAACATGAGTTTGAGCAAACTCCAGGAGATAGTGAAGGGCAAGGAAGCCTGGTAAGCTGCAGTCCCTGGATTCACAGAGAGAGACACAATTTAGCAACTAAACAACAACAAATTGTTGCTGTTGAAACTTTTTTTTAATCTAAATTATTCTAAATCTTTACAAAGTCAGGCTTTTCTTGACTGAATGAGATAATAGTAGCTATAATTAAAAGTGAAGAAACAACTTAGATCAAAATAAAAAAATTTCCCTGGCTCTTTTACTTACAGGAAATCATAGATTATTCTTTTCTAAAGGGTAAAAAAATAATCTTGTGTGAGTAATAAGACAAATTTTTACACAAATAACCAATAACATGAGCTAGACAGATGTTGTTTATAAATTCTTTCACTTGTGCCATTTCTCTGGGAAGTTATTCAATTTAGGAAAAAGAAAATCATTTAAAGTGCAAGAGAATAGATGCTTTGCTATGAAAACCTTATTATAATAGCAATAGACAAAGTTTGCATCATTTTTAATGTTTATCTAAATTATAAAATTGTGACATGAATAGTGTGACAGGTCCTTTTGGTTGCAGAAAGATCCACGTGTAACCAGCTTCCATGATATGAGGAAATTGACAATTTATTACAAAATTACAGGTCATGGTATGAAGCTGTCTTCTCTACTTCTCTCCCTCCCTTTAGGTGAGATTTCTGTGCTTGGCAGGTAGATATGGAAGAAAATGTGGCTGACATCATGTACCAACCTATCCTCCATTTAAGAGAATACTTCAATCCGGTCCCAATTCTTAATTCTTACAAATGAATCTCAGGTTATTCTAGTTTGAATCAAGGTTGGACCTCTGATTCAGTCAGCTTTGGTAGGGGCTGGGTCATTTCATACAAATGGGGATTTAAAGTCCACTGCTGGTACAGTTCAAGGAAAACACGATATACGGTAATAAACAACAGCAAGAACACTGTAAGTGTTAAAGCCTGGAAAAGTAAGCTTGAAAGTGAAACTCGCTCAGCCATGGACTCGCTCGACCCCATGGACTGTAGCCCACCAGGCTCTTCTGTCCATGGGATTTCCCAGGAAAGAACACTGGAATCTTCCCAACCCAGGGATCAAACCCACATCTCCTGCATTTCTGGCAGATTCAGGTTAAGTTTCCTGAATCTGTATTTGAAGCCCCTTCAGTTATTTTATCAACTGAAGCATGACAAATTACACACACAAAAAAACTTAGCATCTTGAAACAAAACGTATTTATTATCTCACACAATTTCTGTCAGCAATCCGGGAACAGCTTAGCTAGGAGCTTCTGGCTCAAGAGATCTCAAGGGGTTTCAGTCAAGCTGTCAGCCAGGGCTGCACCTTCATGAGGAGTCAGCTGATAGGCTGACCACCATTAGAGGCTCCACTTCCAAAATGGCTTCCTCAGATGACTGCGGGCAGAGGCCTCAGTTCATCAACATGTGGGCTTCTCAGGGGTGCCGAGTGTCCTGACCCATTTCAACTGTTCTCCCTACAGTGAAAGATGTGCTCTCACGAGAGGGAGAGAGCACCACGGGGCCTTTTTATGACTTTCATCTCCAAAGTCACACACCACAACTTCTGCTTTATACTTTTGGTTAGAAGCAATTTATTAAATCCATCCTCAAGGAGAGGGAAATTAGGCTCCACCTCACAAAGGAAATGAAACCCTGTAACTCAGATCAGGCTATGAACCCAACGCAGCCTTTTAACTGAGATTACACCTGGTCTCAGGACCTAATGAGGTTCAGGTTCATGAAGTCTCATCATAGAAAGAATTCAGTGAGAAAGTGGTAGGTAAGAAGTGGATTTATTTAGAGAGAAACACACTCCACAGACTGAGTGTGGGCCAGCGCAGAAGGAAAGAAGCCCCAGGGTATGGTGGTGTCAGTTCTTATAGGGATTGGTAGTATCATAAGCTAGTGAGTGGGAGGATTCCAGCTATTTGGGGGAAGGGGAAGTGATTTCCTTCCAGGAGTTGGGCCACTGCCTCCTTTTTCACCTTTATGTTGGCCCTGGAACTGTCATGGAGCTTGTGGATGTGTCATTTAGCTTACTGATGTGTTACAATGGTGCCCATCTGGCTCAGACGGTAAAGAATCTGTCTGCAACGCAGGAGACCAAGGTTCAATACCTGCCAGGAAAATTTCCTGGAGGAAGGAACGCTACCCACTCCAGTTTTCTTGCCTGGAGAGTTCCATGGCCAGTTACAACTCATGGGGTCACAAAGAGTCAGACACAACTGAGCAGTTAACATAGATGTGCTACAATGAGGGTCAAGTGGAAGTCAACTCGTCTGCCATCTTGGACCCATTTGGTTCTAATCCGCTTATGTTGTGTCCAGTGACTATGTCATTCTTTTAAAAGTCGTGCCCTACCCGCTTCCCTCCTGTTTCAGAAGGACTATCATAGAGCTTGTGAACGTGTTTTTAAAGCTGCCATTGATTTTTCAGTGACATCTTCTGAGTTAACCTTTGAGCCAGTGCTGCTGCTGCTGCTGCGAAGTCGCTTCAGTCGTGTCCAACTCTGTGCGACCCCATAGACGGCAGCCCACCAGGCTCCCCCGTCCCTGGGATTCTCCAGGCAAGAACACTGGAGTGGGTTGCCATTTCCTTCTCCAATACATGAAAGTGAAGAGTAAGAGTGAAGTTGCTCAGTCGTGTCCGACTCTTCACAACCCCATGGACAGCAGCCTATCAGGCTCCTCTGCCCCTGGGATTTCCCAGGCAAGAGTACTGAGGTGGGGTGCCATTGCCTTTGTTTGAGCCAGTACTCAATTTTTATTTTTTGATTGATTGCATTGTACAATTCACCAAAGTGAGGTGGAGGAGGTATTATGATTTACAATAAGAAATATGTTTTGGGTCTTCCTCCCGTTTCTGGCATAGAGTTCCTTTAGTGGCGAGAGTAACAAAGGTGGTTTCTGTTAAGTTAATTGGGTGACGAGCCCCCTGCCCATCCCCCTCCCCTACCTAAGACAGGGAAGGGAGGGAGCCTATAGGTTGAGTCATTCGCTAATGGCCAATGACTTAGTCAATCTTGCCTTGTAATTAAGCTTCCTTAAAAAACCCAAAAGGAGAAGATTCGCAGAGCTCCCGGTTGCTGGACACAGGGAGTAGTCAGGGAGAGAGTGCAGAGCTCTGCTCCCTCTCCCAGGCCAGCACTGGGAGTCTCCCCATTTGGCTGTTCCTGTGTTATATCCTTTAACAGTAAACCTGTGATCCAGTAAGTAAAATGTTTCTCTGCATTCTGTGAGCCACTCTATCAAGTTTTTTTACCCAAGGAAAGAGGGGATCACTGGAACCTCCAGTGGGTAGCCAGCTGGTCTGAACCATAGGCGACAGCCTGGCGTTGCTGTAGTGTCTGAATGGAGCCTAGGGTTGGGTCGGGTGGGACACAGTCTTGTGGGACTGACTGTGTGGAATTTGGTACTATCTCTGGGTAGATAAAATGTCAAAATTGAGTTGATTTGTAGGACACTGCTCACATCCCCAGAGAATTGGTGGTGGCGAGGAGCAACCCTCCCCCCACGCCCATTATAAATTGAGTTCTCAGAAGACCAAAAGGAGTAAACCAAAATCATAGCTCAAAATACTTGCTTCTGTTTCAACTTTCTAGAAAAGTTGTTTAGTTTCTATGTATGCTATTTAATCAAATGTATTGATTACTTATACACTTGGTAATATATTTATCCTTTCCTTTTAAATTCATTATTGAGCTCAGACTCTAACCCAGAACAATTAAATCAGAGTCTCTTGGAGAAGGGCTTGGTATTGGCAGTTTTGTATAATTCCTCTGATGATTCTAATACACAGGTGGCAATGAGAACCACTCAACCCGGTAGTAATTTTGGAAGTCTTTTTCAGCTCCAATTTTCCATGATTTATTCCCTTCCATAATGATCCTCTGACTTGATAGCAGGTCCCTCCCAAACGACCTATACAAGGGTATGCATGTAGTAACGAAGGAGGTTCAAGAGACAGTACAGGGCAAGAGAATAGGTATTTCACCACTTCCTGCCACATGGTGTGTCTTTAGCTATTTAGACATATGAAAAACATATTCCCATTTGGTAACTCTTTCTTTAATTAAGAGGATGCCTGGGATACCACTTGCATCTGCTTCTGTTGCTAGATTGTAACTAAGATTATAACTAAATACACAGCATTTCCCTCCACTGGAGTAGGAACAGGATTCAAGAGACCAGAGAGGACCCCCTCAGAGATCCATCCTAAGGGAGGACCTAGTATGCCTAGGATACATTTCTTGGGGTTTGCTGGCTCAACATATAATTGCCTGCTTCATATGAAGACTGCACCTGAGGGTAAAGATAGAGGCATCAGCTTCCTTCTTCCGTGTTTCTATATGCAGAGCTTTTACAAAGTCATTTCTCTTTGACTGGCTACAGACCTCCCTCCTCTGGGTGGAGCTGAGCTCACTGAAAGCAGAGTTATTTTGAAAACACCACACCTATAATTGAAAAGGATTTGTTAAGGCCTTTTATGATCTATCTTTTTTCTGTGGCCTCTTACACCATCCAAAATCAAACCAGCTGAATCCAGAACCCAGGTGGCAGCTGTTCAGGCTTGGCACCCCAAAGCCCTTGGGACTCAGGGCGTGACTCTTCAGTGAGATCAGATGTAACCCATGAGGCATCTCTGGCTACTTTCTAATTATTTCCATTGCAAAAGGCCCTGAGTTATTCGATGAATCATGTCATTTTTATTGAAACGTAAACCAAGGGTGGTAAAAGACCTATGGCCACACACACAAGAACCATAGGTTCATAACTGGGATCCAGAGGAAGAAAATCTGTACATACTCACTTTATATTTGGGTTCTGGGCACCAGGAATTGTGGCCAGAAGGCACATCTTCTCTACCACACATTTCAGCAAGAGTAGGGATTATGATTTGCTTTTTTTTAGGGAGCTATTTTTAGCTAAAGATAGATTGGTACATAGGCGATTTTTAAAAATTATTCCTTATGTTCCAATTCCCTTCTTATAACCATTTAATATAATAATTATTGATTGCTAGGAATGTTCTGGACACTACTTCATGGGCTTCCTATACTTAATCTTGCTGAATCCTCCCAACTTTTCTAAAAGCCCATTGCTTGATTATTCCTGTGTTACAGAAGAGGAAACAAACCCAGAATAATTGAAATCTTTAATCAAGAATGATTTCCACCTCAGCCTTCTTCCCAGCCTCTTCTAGCTTTCTTTCTGTTCCACCTTAATTTTTCTGCCTTTTCTTTTTTTTTTGCGGGGGTGGGGAGTAGTGGGCATGGGTGTTTTTTTGTTTTTTTTTTTTCTTCTTTCTTTTCTCTGTCACTTGCTTCTCTGGGCTTCAGGAGCAAGAGTTCAATTTTAGAAGCATAAATGTTGAACTCACATAAGAGAAAACAAATACAAGCCAAGTTGAGGTGAAGCCAGGTCAACAGAGCAAGGATTTACTCATGCCCTCCCCCATCCCTGTCCTCAGAAGTGGTCTGCTCACTCACCTAACTGATGAAACAAGCTTGCCGAGGAGGTCGAAGTGAAGACAAGAGCCTGCAGCAAAATCTGCCCCACCTCCCACCCACTTACTCAGAGAGCAGGAGGCTAAACATCACCTCCCCGGGTGTGGCTGCAGTTTAGCTCTCAACGCTGGGGGCCAAGCATCCCAAGGCACTGGGGAGCCTCAGACCTGTGATATCTGAGCCATAACGTCTTCCACTTGTGTAACCTCTTTACAAGGAGTATTCTCACATGTCATCTCATGTAATCACTTACACATTTTATTCGTTGAAGTGTATGAAGCTTGAGATTAAAGCAAGGATGCTATTCCCTCAAAATAGCTTGAGACTTTGATTTTAAACAAATCCTACCTTTATGGTCCACGTTAATAGTTTTCTGATGCAGGTTCATGAAACACAGACAGGACTTGGTGGCACAAACTAGAACTCTCTCTGAAGACATTTGTGTAAAGAGCTATGGGTAGTTCCTGCATATATGCAAGTCAGCAGTATTCCACTGAAATATTGGACTCCACTGGCTGGGTGTGAGGCCTCTCCCTGTAGCCTTGCAGAAGTCTCTACTGATTTTCTAGATAGCTCATGAATGGGAGAGGTCCTCGGGTGACAAGGACTCGGAAAGACTTTTTATGGAAAACTGGGAAACTGGATTTAGAGAATTAACCAAGGGTTTAATTAATCTTCACAGTGAGCTTGTGACCTTTCAATATACTGATGTCTCAAGGATCTGTGAAGGGCATTGGTATGAGATTATTGCACTCCCCTTAATCCTTCCTGCTACTTAGCTTTCTGTTCCCAGCAGCCCTACACTTCTGCCAGCAATCCTAGCCCTTCCCAGAGGTCATTTAGAAGTGTTTTATCAATGAAAGAACAAAATGTGAATTCCTACTGGGTCTCTGCAATTTCCAGATCCACACAGAAATATCATTATATTTAAACAAGGTTGGGAAGCTCCCACAACTCCTAGAAGCAACACCCATTTTGAAAGGTAAACTGGTTTGTTTCCAGCCCATGGAGATACTTCAATCTGAACTCTGCTAATCAGGCAAATAAGTAAACATATAAAATGTATAATAATATAAGTAATATAAAACATTTACTTTTATGGAGTGAATGTAAAATTTATCATTTGAAGCAAGACACTTCAGGGACTTCCCTGTGGTCCAGTGGCTAAGACTCCGTGCTCCCAATGCAGGGGGCCTGGGTTCGATCCCTGGTCAGAGAACTGAGTTCACAGGCCACAGGGAAGGCCTGGCACAGCCAAATAGATTTTAAAAGTAAATAAATAAAAATAAATATTAAATAAAGGATGACACTTAAGATCAAGAGGGACTGCTACTAACAGTCACAGCAGGACACCACATATAAACCTGGAATGTCCTGGGCTTTAAAATAGGACATGTGGTCAACCCAACCATCAGTGAATATTTAAAACAGCTTTTCTCTGTTTCTCATAATGTTTTTATTACATTAGAGCGTGGCAAGGATCTTCACTTTCTTATTTATACTGAGAAGTGGATTTGTTCTACTTTCCTGAAAACTAATCTTATAGGCTAAATCTCAGCTAATCTGTTCTGAACTTCATTGTATAATCTGCTTCTCTGAAACCGAGCTGTAGATTTCCCACATATCTAAGTTTCTGTGAACCCTTCAGAAGATTATTTTAAAATACCTACAGTCTTTCCCACGATTTCAACATTTCTTCAAAGACTTTTAGTTTTGAACAACTTCAAAGTTTATTTTGGAAGGAAAGTGTCAGTTTTCCCCTAAAATTCTCCAGGTTTTAGTAGAGCAATGGACTCACCTTTGGGAAGAACTTTGAGTACCTGACTATATCAGCAATTTACTGGCCAATATCAAATGATATGGACTAATTGTCCAGCCTGTACCCCAGCAGTCACTTGCCTGCCTAATTTATATATTGACATAGATATAGAAATACAGAGACAAAAATGAAGGTTAATTGGTAGACAGATAGATACATGTGTTCTTTTAGGCCTAGGTCGGACAAACACACGGGGAATATCAGTTCGAATATTCTAGATTTTAAGAGGGCTCCTTTGGCTACATTTTCAAATTTTAATTTTATTTAACAGGGTGCTATGTATTTTTCTCCTGCTGTACACATTTGTGTAAGCTTTCTCAAATTCTTTGGAATCAAAAAAAGCACCAAAGAACAATCACAAGGTTGTGGTGAAGGATGTGAAAGCTAGGGTGGGCTGGGGGGTTAACCAACGGCTAGTTAGGGACAAAAATCAAATGGCATCTGCAAGGAATGAAGAGGATTCCTGCGCTTGGATCCTCCAGTTTGGATTATGAGGGGTTTTTTTAATCTATTTATTTAACATGACTGATCCAGATCTTAGTTGCAGCATTGAGAGTCCTTTGTTGTAGCATGTGGGATCTAGTTCTCTGACCAGGGATCAAACCAGGCCCCCCTTCATTGGCAGCAGAGAGTCATAGCCACTGGGCCACCAGGAAAGTCCCAAGGCATTTTTAATTTACCCATTTTCTCCCCTGTATTAGCATCCAAATATTAGTTGCCACTTTTGCAGTAGCTGATATAGTCACTCAAGGTAAGGACACTATTCTAAGGGATTTCCAAAATACCTGTTTCCAATAAAATGATCAGGTATTTATGAACATTCTAAAATTTAATGTGTTGGCATTGGGAAGCTATTCTGGATTATTTGAGTGATAAAATATGCTTTAGAAAGATTGGGCGATGAGTAAGATAACATTTACACAGTGCTTGCTTTGAACTGAGCGCCAAGTAGTTCATGTTGATTATATCACTGAATTTTCCAAGCAATTTATGTAAAGTAGATACTTTTATAATGCCCACTTTCCAGGTGAAAAAAACAAGATCTATTTGTATTGAAATAACTTGTGCAAGTTCATCTAACTATAAAAAGGTGGAGATGAGCCAAATGTCTGCTGCTGCTGCTGCTACTAAGTCGCTTCAGTCGTGCCCAACTCTGTATGACCCCATAGAAGGCAGCCCACCAGGCTCCCCTGTCCCTGGGATCCTCCAGGCAGGAACACTGGAGTGGGTTGCCATTTCCTTCTCCAATGCATGAAAGTGAAAAAGTGAAGTCGCTCAGTCATGTCCGACTCTTAGTGACCAAATGGACTGCAGCCCACCAGGCTCCTCTGTCCATGGGATTTTCCAGGCAAAGGTACTGGAGTGGGGTGCCATTGCCTTCTCCAATACAGACTAGATTGACTAGAATAAAACACTGAAAGCAGGAAAAGGATGTAACTAACTCCTGCAGTAGTCCAGACACAAGAGGATGAAGCAAAGGGAAGGGGTTGGGAGGTCAGGAAGATGTTACAAAGGGAGAAACAATAGGATTGTGATGCTTTTGTGGGTTTGCCAGGTTGTAAAGAAGGCACTAGATATGACTCTCTTGATTAATAGTGATTCATCAACACTGATAAACTGGTCAACACTGGCAAAAGAATAGAGGTTTTGTTGGGTGAGGGAATAGCTCCTCTTTGAACATTTTTGAATTAAAGGATATCTAGAATCAACAAATGTGATACATTGATATGGTTTGCAAAGGCAAACAAAATACCCAAATGAATGTTTGCTGGATTTCTCTACAGTGTTCCACCTCACTAAGAAAAGAAATATTTTGGTAGGACATACAGGATGTCTAACAAGAGTCATAGAAGGGAAGCTCAAGAGAGAAGGAGATATATACCTAGTTATGACTGGTTCGTGTTATTGTATGATAGAAACCAACAATTATCCTCCAATAAAAAGAAAAGGGACCATATAAAGGACATATTATAACTTTGTTGCTGAAATATCAGGCTCTTAAGAACTTAAATAACTTGTAAAATCAACCAAACCTTTTGTGTTTCTTTGATGATCAATAATAAGTTAGAATACTTACCACTGGTGACGATTTTTCAGTCCCAGGAGAGCTCAAAGTGTGAAGAGGGTGCAAGAAGGAATGAACAAATGACAGACTGGTGAATGAATGCTTGGTATGCAAATTTAAGAAGAAATAAATGCTCTCCACTTGGAATTTACTTTTCCTGCTTTTCCACTAACCCCTGCAGTTTGTTTTCTTTAAAATATTACTCAAAATTTAGCCTTCATTTCTTAAAGCTTTCTAAATGGGAAATCATTTGCCTCTAATCCCTTTGCTGTTGTTCAGCAGCCCTTTGTACACCTAAGTGTAATCTCAAGATATTTCTGCTTAGAGCCTATATCGATGTTGGGCTTACTGTCCTTTAGGAAATACTGCTGTCCCAAAGGACTGGGCAGCAACTTTCAGTCTTTCCTTTTTCAGAAGTTCGTGCTAGGCCATATTTTGTGGTTCACTGGGCAAACATAACTTGGGCACTGACTGTATCTCTGCATGTGTTTGCAGGCTCGCTTCTTGCCTTTTGACTTTTAAAGCACTATTTGGGGGAACAGGTTTCTTTCTGCTAACTGAATCTTGACAGATGAACTCCTCCTTGTTTGGAAGTATTTTAATCCTTGCCAAATTAATTTACCTAGTTGATTGACTGGAGTTAAAATTCAACTGCAAAATGAGAGCAGATTGTTCTCTTCCTTGCGACAGATTCATGTCCGTTGGAGTACATCATCTTCAACAAATATGACCGACGCAGGAGGTGACTCTGAGGATTAACAAGGTTTGGCCATGTTTATATAACTTTTTAAGCTCTTATTGGAAAAGTGCTTTGGGGACCATAAAATGTTGATCTTAATCTGTGTACGCTTAGAATCAGAATTGCCTTCCATAAGTTCAACTTTTTCTCCAAAGGCAGTGGGGATTAGTAAATCGTGTTTCCAGAAAGTTCAACCTATATTTGAGACCAGTTTAAATGATAGCTGATGTGAATTCAGTTGTTCCTTAGAACAGAGATCCCCCAACTTTAGGATGTCTCGAATCGCCTGGAGGGCTGGCCCGGGGCCCCAGAACTTTGGAGGCAGCAGGTCTGGGATGAAGACCAAGACCGGATATTTCTGTGAAGTTCTGAGGCGAAGTGGGTTCTCCTGGCACTTTGAGAACCACTGCCCTGGGAATTGTACACTCTGACCAGTGGGACTGAGAGCGAAAACATCCGAGGGAAGTTGTGTAAACTTCTCCAGAGAGGTTCAGATGTGGTCATTTTAAATTAGATCTGGTTTTTATTTGTTTTCTTATCTTTTGTATATTGTTTTGGAAGGGAGTTATTAAGGGGGAAAAAGATGGCTTCTAATACTCATGTCTAGATCTAGTATTATTTGACTGAGTGTCTATCAATGCCTGCTTCTAAATCCAACAGCTCCCCTCACACCTTCTCCGTCCATCCAGAACAACAACAACAAAAAAAAACAAAGCAAAAATCCAAACTGAATGTTGTCTCCTATCAGCACTTAAAAAGTTAACAACAGCACCAAGCAGAATCGCTCAGGTCAGTGGAGGGTAAAACCAGCATTTGGAAATGCTGTGAGAACACAAATAGTTTAAACTGTAGAAGAGGCCCAAGGAAATTACAGAGGGAAAACTTTCCGTCCAAGGTTCCAGTTGCCAAGGAGTTTGTGTAGGTTGCTGGAGACCTCACCCCTCCGTGGCTCCTCTGTGACTCACTGTGTCCCTGGGAAGCCTCAGATTCAGCAACCGGAGAGAATTCAAACTGGGCCTTTGATCTCACTGGGATGAAATGCACCAGGGAACTTGGCTTCTAAAACATGGATGTTTCTGATCAAATAGCTGATACTCTGGTTCCTAGAAATCAGTCTGGTTCTGGCCCAGGTGCAGAGGTTGAGATCAGAGAAAGCTGTGTCATGGGCCCCCTTGCAGCTGCAGGAGAGAGCAGGGCAGGTTAGACACACTTGGGCCCCGTTGAGATGTCTGGTCGGTTTGATACATCAGAGTTACTCCTGTTATGTTCTTGGAATCCAGCTCCCAGTTCCCCTGTTTTGAAGTTGGATGGCTGCCTACAGGTAGAAGCTCCCAGCCATGAAGTAACTTTTCTTTCTGGATACCATCTTACTCTTTGCCGTTGTACATTTTGCCCTTGCTCGTCCAAATCCAATACTAGCCGGAAACAGATATGTTCATTTTCCTTTCCATAACAATGAGGAGAATACAACCTAATGCTGCAGCACTTAATCAGACTTTCCCTGGGTTTGGATCAGTGCCTCTGACACTTTAGTGTGCATGTAAATTATCTGAGCATCTTGTAAAAAAAAAGTAGAATCTGATTCAGTAGGTCCAGGTCGGGGCCTGAGCGTCTGCCTTTCCGACAAACTCCCAAGAGCTGAGCCTGCTGTTCTGAAGAGCAAGCTTGTAGTAGCAAGGGGATTCTTTCTCAACTTGGGCTTCTTAATTCTATCACCCTGAGAGGGCTGGGTGTCTGCTCTTGTTTTTGAGACCAATAGCCGGATGCCCAGAGATTTTGATTTGATTAGTCTGGAGGTGGGGAGCAAGTAGTTGTAAAGAACTTCCTAGGTGCTTTATTATGCAACCAGGATAGCGAAAACAAATTCAAACAAATATTTCTCAAACTATGGGTAGCAATCCTAAGTGGGTCACAATCAGAAATAATGTTAGAAATACTGTCTAATTATAACGTGATCTACTATGTTCTGCTCAGTTCTAAAAATTTATGTTGCAACTATTTAACCTTGCTTTTATAGTGTGAAAGACATTGATAACATGCAAATGAATGGACATCATTGTGTGAAATTTGTATTTCATACTAATTTTACATATCACAAATTATTTTCTAGTGTGTTTTTTAATCATTTAAGTATATAAAATCATTATTAGCCCATGATCCCTGTGTACATTGTCTACCCAGATTGAGATATCCTCTTGGTTCTGACTCTCAACTTGATGCAATCTGTCCTAACCAATCGCTTGAAACTTGGTCCCAGAATATCTCCTATTATGGTTGGCTACTTCATATTGTTTTGATTAAAAACACCTGCATTTAGACGTGCGGGCTTTTGTGGTTGTAGTAATAATAATTGTTGTTGTTAAAACAAAATAGTATTTTGGACTTTAAAAGTCTATGTCAAAGCCCTGTTACATATGGCAAAGTAGTGCTGGCGAAGAACTGAATCACTGGGTAGAAGACACATGTGTTCATACTTTTGTAGCATCATTTCACTCCGATAGTGAAATCCCAATGCCTCCCTTAATAAATTGGCAGTTTATCACTATAAGGAATAGATCTGAAAGGTGTGCTTTGCAAATTAACAATTGATGACAAATAATTACTCAATGCAAGTAAGTTCCTTAACAGAAAACATGATTCTTTCATACTGTTTACAGGAAACTTTTGTTCTTGAATAGAAAAGGAAGCAATTTCAATATAAGTCATGATTGAAACACCCCTCCCTTCTCTGTTACTTGGTATATTGTATATTTGTAGTAATCTGTTATTGAACTTTATTTTAAGCCATCCAAGAGACCAGAGGTAAAAGTCCATTGGGTACTTTTTGGGGTTGGGGAGAGTGTTTCACTTATTTTGGCTATAACAATAAATAATGAATGCCCACTGTATACCTAATATTCAGCTCAACCCTTGAGGATACAGCAGATGAGGTCTGTTATTTTTAACATGTTTCCATGACTTCTGAATTCATAGAGCTTACCATCTATCTCATGGCAGAAGCAGCTCTTGGGCAGCTACAAATAAATCTGTATTATCAACCATGATAAAGCTAAATGTAAGTGCTGCGAAGAGAGTACATTAGGGAGAATCAGTTGTGATGAGCTGTTTCATGGGAGGCATCTTTGAAGAGTGCCATTTAGTCAAGGCCTAAAAGAAGCAGTGGTTCCTCGAAGATGAGAGTGAATTTTTCCTAGGCAGAGAAGATCCTATGTGAAAACTCTGAAGGGAGAGGCCAGTGGCAGTTTCAAAGGGCTGTGAGACTGTTGCAACCAGAACCCAGAGAGGCTGGAGGAGAGTTATACAAGCTGAAACTGTCAAAGTAGCAGAGCCAGACCACAGAGGGCCTGGTGGCTGGGTAAGGATATTGCCCTTTATTCAAAGGGCAAATGGGAACAAATCTTTAAACACTTTTATAAGGTGGTTACATGAACAGATTTTCATTTTTAATCTCCAAGGGAGACAAAACTCATGTTGAGTTTATTCATCTTCAAGGCCAACAGAGTAGCACGTAATTGAACCAAATACCCATTCACTGCTGCTATGAAATACCCAGCATCACTCAGGCTACTGCTTAGAATATAATTGGAAAGATGTGCCGAGAATGAAAGTGGAAGATCTGTTGTCAGATGCTGTGTTCCAGGCCAGAGGTGATGGCATTTTTGGACAAGGATATGTGCTGTGCTTAGTCACTCAGTCATGTCTGACTCTGTGACCCCACAGACTATAGCCTGCCAGGCTCCTCTGTCCATGGAATTCTCCAGGCAAGAGTACTGGAGTGGGTAGCTGTTCCCTTCTCCAGGGCATCTTCCCAACCCAGGGATAGAACCCAGGTCTCCCGCATTGCAGGTGGATTCTTTACCATCTGAGCCACTAGGGAAAACCTTGGACAAGAATAACAGTGGTAGAAATGGAGCAAAGAGGATACATTCATGATACATTTTAGAGCTCAAATAAGATGATTGCTTATCGACTGGATGTAAGGAGCAGAGGGAGAAGGGAAATGAAAGGTGACTTCCAGATGTTGCTTGAGCCTTTCTATTCAGGGAACATGGGTGAAGACTTAGGTTTCACGGGATAGATTAATCAATTTGGAAACTTGTAATCTGAGATGTCTATGAAATAGTCAAGTGGGACAGTGTATGTGCAAGCTATTGGCATGTACATCGTATTTAACTTAGGTTTTGTCGTAAATGCTTAGTACCTACCACATGCCAGGCACTATTCTAGTCACTGAGACTATAAAGAGAAACAAAACAAAAACAAAGTTTCATATACGAAGTCCTCTCAAGGCACAGTGCTTACATTAACCAGAATATACAGTCAGAGAGAATTAGAGCAAGAGGAGTGCCTCAAGGTGACAATTAAGAAGGGAAAGATGAAGATAGGAAACAAGCCATGCAAAGAGCTAGAAAAGTGGGCTCCAGACCAGGTAGTCAGCAATTGTGGATCCCTGAAGGAGAAGCGAGTCAATGTGCATCGGTTCAGTTCAGTTCAGTCGCTCAGTTGTGTCTGACGCTTTGCGACCCCATGAACTGCAGCACGCCAGGCCTCCCTGTCCATTAGAAACTCCTGGAGTTCACTCAGACTCATGTCCATTGAGTCAGTGATGCCATCCAACCATCTCATCCTCTGTCATCCCCTTCTCCTCCTGCCTTCAATCTTTCCCAGCATCAGGGTCTTTACCAATGAGTCAGCTCTTTGCATGGGTATGAGGAGTGATATGGAGAAGGCAATGGCACCCCACTCCAGTACTCTTGCCTGGAAAATCCCATGGACAGAGGAGCCTGGTGGGCTCCAGTCCATGGGGTCGCTAAGAGTCGGGCACGACTGAGCGACTTCACTTTCACTTTTCCCTTTCATGCATTGGAGAAGGAAATGGCAACCCACTCCAGAACTCTTGCCTGGAGAATCCCAGGGACGGGGGAGCCTGGTGGGCTGCCGTCTATGGGGTTGCACAGAGTCGGACACGACTGAAGCGACTTAGCAGCAGCAGAGGAGTGATAAAAGACTTGGTGTGGCCTGTGAGCTGAACAACAAGGAAATGCAAGAAGGAAGAGGGTCTGAATCTACGGAAATTTGTAGTCCATGGAACATTGGTTTCTAAACATGGTTGGATGTCACTGGAGGATTTTTGAACGGTGGAGTGATGTTATCCAATTTGTATTTTTCAAAAATAGATCTCTGAGGATAGATTATAGGGTCTGGTAAGGAACTGGGAGATTCATTAGAAAACAGGTAGAGCCCTCCTACTCGTGTATTATATTAGTGATTTGAGTTGAGTTGTGTCTTGCCCAGAATCAGTATGTTGAAGCCCTAACCCCGAGTCTGATGGTATTTGGTGATGGACCTTTGGGTGGTAATTAGGTATGGACCTAACAGAAGCAGAAGATATTAAGGAGAGGTGGCAAGGATACACAGAAGAACTGTACAAAAAAGATCTTTACAACCAAGATAATCATGATGGTGTGATCACTCACCTAGAGCCAGACATCCTGGAATGTGAAGTCAAGTGGGCCTTAGAAAGCATCATGACAAACAAAGCTAGTGGAGGTGATGGAATTCCAGTGGATCTATTTCAAATCTTGGAAGATGATGCTGTGAAAGTGTTGCACTCAATATGCCAGCAAATTTGGAAAACTCAGCAGTGACCACAGGACTGGAAAAGGTCAATTTTCATTCCAATCCCAAGAAAGGCAACGCCAAAGAAGGCCCAAACTACCACACAATTGCACTCATCTCACACGCTAGTAAAGTAATGCTCAAAATTCTCCAAGCCAGGCTTCAGCAATATGTGAACCGTGAACTTCCAGATGTTCAAGCTGGTTTTAGAAAAGGCAGAGGAACCAGAGATCAAATTGCCAACATCCGCTGGATCATGGAAAAAGCAAGAGAGTTCCAGAAAAACATCTATTTCTGCTTTATTGACTATGCCAAAGCCTTTGACTGTGTGGATCACAATAGACTGTGGAAAATTCTGAAAGAGATGGGAATACCAGACCATCTGACCTGCCTCTTGAGAAACCTATATGCAGATCAGGAAGCAACAGTTAGAACTGGACAAGGAACAACAGACTGGTTCCAAATAGGAAAAGGAGTACGTCAAGACTATATATTGTCACCCTGCTTATTTAACTTCTATGCAGAGTACATCATGAGAAACGCTGGGCTGGAAGAAGCACAGGCTGGAATCAAGATTGCCAGGAGAAATATCAATAACCTCAGATATGCAGATGACACCATCCTTATGGCAGAAAGTGAAGAGGAACTAAAAAGCCTCTTGATGAAAGTGAAAGAGGAGAGTGAAAAAGTTGGGTTAAAGCTCAACATTCAGAAAACTAAGATCATGGCATCTGGTCCCATCACTTCATGGCAAATAGATGGGGAAACAGTGGAAACAGTGTCAGATTTTATTTTTGGGGGGCTCCAAAATCACTGCAGATGGTGATTGCAGCCATGAAATTAAAAGACGCTTACTCCTTGGAAGGAAAGTTATGACCAACCTAGATAGCATATTGAAAAGCAGAGACATTACTTTGCCAACAAAGGTCCGTCTAGTCAAGGCTATGGTTTTTCCTGTGGTCATGTATGGATGTGAGAGTTGGTCTATAAAGAAAGCTGAGCACTGAAGAATTGATGCTTTTGACCTGTGGTGTTGGAGAAGACTCTTGAGAGTACCTTGGACTGCAAGAAGATCCAACCAGTCCATTCTAAAGGACATCAGTCCTGGGTATTCATTGGAAGGACTGATGCTGAAGCTAAAACTCCAGTACTTTGGCCATCTCATGCTAAGAGTTGACTCATTGGAAAAGACCCTGATGCTGGGAAAGATTGGGGGCAGGAAGAGAAGGGGACGACAGAGGATGAGATGGCTGGATGGCATCACCGACTCGATGGATGTGAGTTTGAGTGAACTCCGGGAGTTGGTGATGGACAAGGAGGCCTGGCGTGCTGTGATTCATGGGGTCGCAAAGAGTCGGACACAACTGGGCAACTGAACTGAACTAGGTTTGGATGAGATCATGAGGGTGGGGCTCTTAAGAGAATTAGGAATTAGATGCCTCAGAAGAATAGACACCAGAGAGCTTGCTTTGTGTCTCTCCCTCTGTCCTGTGAAGACACAGCCAGAAGGCAACCATTCACAAGGCAGGGCGAGGGCCCTCGCGTGCAACCCTGGTCATGCTGGTACTCTGACCTCAGACTTCAGCCTCTAGAGCTGTGAGAAAAGAAACTCCTGTTGTTTAAGCCAACCAGTCTATGGTATTTGTTATGGCAGCCTGGGTAGTCTGATAGGACTAACCAGAAAGGGAGAAATGATCTGATGAGGGTAATTAAGTTTGGATGAGAGGGAGGGTCCAGGAATGTCCACTTACTGACGTTAGCTCATCAGTGTACTGTGCAGAGTTCTCATTTCCAGTGTAAACAAAAGCAGTGGGTGTGCCTAGCATGGGAAAGAAATTACTATGGTTTGGAATAAGATCCATCTCCCGAAGAGTATGGACAAAAGAGGAGCGTCTCAGCTCTGGCAACTGTTCGCCTTCTATCCATCTCCTTGTCACATTCATTTTCTGTCTCTGAAAAAGGCCAAACCTTTAAATGTAAAGAGAACAGTTCTACAGGTTGTAGGATTAATCAGCTCTCCAGAGGAGACTCAGAACTCCATCTGCCACAATTTATTAGATCCCTGTGAACCGCACAAGTCTATTGATGAGTGGTAGCCAATGAAACGCCATTGCAACAATGGAGATAATGTAATAGCCATGTCATAAAACGATTACTATCATCATGGTTACATTTGAATTGTTTCTCAATGCACTGAGTGCATGAAAGGGTTGTGTTTCTACCTGCTAAATGGAATTCAGTGCTGGAACTCCTCAGAGACACCTGCTGTGAGTGAGAGGTAATATCGTGAAGATTATTTCTGCCTGGAGAGTGATTGGACAGATATGTGCCAGCTGCCTGTCCCAGTGCCGGACTGTGTAACAGAGTGATTTAAATCCAACTGAAAATCAAATCAAAGTATTTAAATCTCCCAATAAAGCAAAATTGCAGGTAGGCTGATTTCTCCTGTCTAATTTTGTGGCCCTACTTTGGCAACAGGCTGTAGTGAGGCTTCCATGAAGCATCAGTTCAGTCGCTCAGTCATGTCTGACTCTTTGTGACCCCATGGACTGTAGCACGCGAGGCCTCCCTGTCCATCACCAACTCCTGGAGTTTACCCAAATTCATGTCCATTGAGTCGGTGATGCCATCCAACCATCTCATCCTCTGTCATCCCCTTCTCTTCCCGCCTTCAATCTTTCTCAGCTTCAGGGTCTTTTCAAATGAGTCAGTTCTTGCCATCAGGTGGCCAAAATATTGGAGTTTTAGCTTCAGTATCAGTCCTTCCAATAAATATTCAGGACTGATTTCCTTTAGGATGGACTGCTTGGATCTCCTTGTAGTCCAAGGGACTCTCAAGAGTCTTCTCCAACACCAGAGTTCAAAAGCAACAATTATTCAGTGCTCAGCTTTCTTTACAGTCCAGCTCTCACATCCATTCATCACTACAGGAAAAACCATAGCTTTAACTAGACAAACTTTTGTTGGCAAAGTAATGTCTCTGCTTTTTAATATGCTGTCTAGGTTTGTCATAGCTTTTCTTCCAAGGAGCAAGCATCTTTTAATTTCATGGCTGCAGTCACCACCTGCAGTGATTTTGGAGTGAGGCCTAGATATGTTATTATTCTAGACTCTTCCTCGGATACCTGTTTCACAGTAGGTCATTCCATATCTGTTTTTCCTTCTGAGGAGCAGAGAGGCCTGAAAAAAGGATCTCATTTTTGGTCAAATATTTGAATCTGTCCAGTTCTTTCTCAGTTCAGAGAAAGAATTATCTGAGAAAAAATTCTTTCTCAATTCAGATTAATGAAGAAAATTGTCCTACCCCTACAATTATGAAATGAATGACAACTGATATCTAGTCACTTTCCCAGGGCTTCATCAAACAATCCTTTGACCTTCAGAATGAGGGACTGTCAAACCTGCAGCTTAGATTCATGGGCTAATTGATCATGGGTTCAGGAGAGCTGAGAAGCCAATCCTGGCACCAAATCTAGGGTTCTACCCCAGCCTTTGCTCTCTTAGTGCCATCTCCACAGAACCCCAAGGAACCCTAAAATGCAGAGCTCCAGATGTGATTCACACAGTCATCACCCATGACTGTACCCCACCCTACTGTGTCTATTATTTCCTGTAGCTTTTATTTTTGAGTGGTGGTTTTTAAACTGAAGTATGTTAATTTCGGAGAAGGCAATGGCAACCCACTCCAGTGTTTTTGCCTGGAGAATCCCAGGGACGGGGGAGCCTGGTGGGCTGCCGTCTATGGGGTCGCAAAGAGTCGGACACGACTGAAGCGACTTAGGAGCAGCAGCATGGTTAATTTACAAAGGTGTATTAGCTTCAGGTGCGTAGCACAGTGATCCAGCTAAATACAGGTATTCTTTTTCAGATGCTTTCCCTTCTAGGTTATTACAAAGCACTAAGTATAGTCCTCTGTGCTATGTAGTAGGTCCTGTTGGTTATTTTGCATATAGTAGTATATAAATATTAATCCCAAACTTCTGATTTATCCCTCCTCCACCCTTTCCCCTTTGGTAAGCATAAATTTGCTTTCTATGTGTGTGGGTCTGTTTCTGTTTTGTTTAAATTCCACATATAAGTGATATCATATGATATTTGTCTTTGGCTTATTTCACTTAGTATGATAATCTCTAGGTCCATCCCTGTTACTACAAATGGCATTATTTCATTCTTTTTTATGGCTCAGTGATATTCTGTTGTGTACATATGGTGTACCACATCTTCTTCATGCAGTCATCTATCAGTGGACATCTAGGTTTCCTACACTGCTGGTGGGAATATAAATTGGAATAGCCACTATAAGGAATGGTATGGAGAGTCCTTATAAACTAAAGAGCTAATATATGACCCAGCAATCCCATGCCTAGGTATATATCTGGAGAAAACTATAATTTAAAAAGATACACTCACCTCAGTGTTCATTGCAGTCAAATAGTCCATTTGACTATTTACAGTACTCAAAGCAAGGAAGCAATCTCCACAGCTTTTGCTCAAGAAACCTATGAAGATGAAACTGCTACACTGAGAAAATTGCTAAGATTTTTCTCAGCTTAGATTTAAAAAAAAATCGATGTTTGGGCTAGAGATTATAGGGCTCATAAATATCCACATGCTTTCTGCATTCCCCAGGGTCCCTGATGGTATCTGGATCATGTGACTAGCTCACTGGTATCAACATTTCACTCCGAAAGATAGAGACTGTTCAAATCTCACTTTCCTTTTATTTGCCCAGATAGCAACAATCCCTGTGATGAACTTCAAAGGAAGTTTTCTTAAAGCTCACTTCACTTTGCTGGGTGATTTTTGCTGTTTACCTAATGAAATAGACATTATCTGTAGAAATGAGGTTATTTCATGTTGGTTAAGGGCATTATCCCACTGGTCTCTTAGAAGTCCAAGTTAGCTTGTATTTGTATGGACCCTTTTCACAGATATCTCACAATTGTCCAGTAAGGACATTTATTCTTCCTATGGTACAGACAGGGAAGCTCTGCACATTTAGTGTAAGATAGAGCTAGGTCTCCAACTTGACTTTTCTGACTCTTGATCCCTTGTCAGTTCTTGTTCTATGAAGCACTCAAAACTAGAATGAAACTATCTTATTGTCTACGTTAGTAAAGCAGATAAAAAGCAGTAACTTATTAGAAGCATAGAGAAGTAGAAACAAAAAGGAAAAATTTTTTATTGATTTGACTGAAATGACACAAAATTAGTGGCATTGAAATATAAAATATTTTATTTTCTTTAAATGATGGACTAGAGTAAAAAATTCTTTGAAAAACAGTTGAAAAGTAGGAACGAGGCAATATGTATCCATAGATTATCTAAAATCTAATTGTTTTTCCCATGAGAAATGGCTTCTTTTCTCCACCATTAATTCACAAGATAAAAAGGCAAATCCAGGGCACTTGGTTTGTACCTCATATACCCATCCTTTGGGATTTGAGAGAATTAAAGAAAACTGAAACAATAAAACATCAACAGAAAAAACATCACTGTGCTATTTGGCCTCTAAAACTATCCTTTCAAAATTAATTTCTCTTCACTAAACTCCCTTAGCTTCAAACTTCTGATATAGTGTTTCTTTTCAGATGAGACAGGTATATCCAGTAAATCAATGTTTAATGTGTACATTGACTTTACGGCTCTCTCTTTGGTGATGTCTCCTCTCAGTTTTATGCCGGTGGTCCCACTGGCTCTGAAGATTACAGAATGGTTAGTGCAGAAGGGACTGTCTCTATGGAATCCTCCATGAGAAATGGTTTCGTCTCAGAGCCAAAGTGCTAGGAGCTACCAAAATGATTCTGAGCAATGGAAAGAGAGGCCTCACATTATCTCCCGGCTCATTTAAGAGTTTGCCCCTTATCCCCAGACTTTTTCATCTTCAGTGTTGTTGCCTTTGTGGCAACCACCCCTCATTCATACAGATGTTTTCAAATGTTTCTTCTTCCTAAGAGAATCTTTCCTCGGTTATACATTTCTTTCAGTCTGCAGGCATTTTGCAAAATTTCCAGACAGAACACTAACATTTCATGCTTCCACATCTTTATTTCCCTCTCAGTCACTGTAATCTGACTTTCTTCCATTCTACTACACTTTCCCCCTAAAGGTCTCCAAGGGCTTTTGTCTTAGGTATGGAAGCCTCTGGTCCTTCTTGTAGCATTTCAAGTGTTTGCCATGAGCACTACGTGGCACGTAGAGGCTTGCATCAGAGTTGCCTTCCTCTTCCTCCCTTAGTTTCTCCTTTGATTTAGTTGGGAATTGAAATGTAAGTGGCTCCTAAACCTCTACACTTGGCCCTCCTTTCTTTCAGCTCATGCTGGACAATCTCCCTTGCTTTATTTCATGCTTAAGTGAGAAAAAATAATCTGCATCTAAACAACTGGAGATGACACTGCAGGAGGTCTGTTCTAGACCTTATCTTTTGACAGTCGATGCCAGTATCAACCCTCACACATATCAAGCAAATTATTTGATCTATCCTCATGTATTACTGTTGTCATAAATATGGTGGTTTTTAAATCTACCATCCTGTTTGGTTTGGGATGCCATGTATTAATTAGGGAACTGCTAGCTATTGTAGAAATATTGTAGCAAGGAAATCAAACCAGTCAATCCTAAGGAAAACAATCCTAAATGTTCATCGGAAGGACTGATGCTGAAGCTGAAGCTCCAGTACTTTGGCCACCTGATGCAAAGACCTGACTCAGTGGAAAAGCCCCTGATGCTGGGAATGATTGAGGGCAGGAGGAGAAGGGGACGACAGAGGATGAGATGGTTAGTTGGCATCACCAACTCAATGGACATGAGTTTAAACAAACTCCAGGAGACAGAGAAGGACAGAAAAGCCTGGTGTACTGCAATCCATGGGGTCGCAAAGAGCTGTACACAACTTAGTGACTGAACAACAGAAAGCTGTTGTAGGAGATAAACACCTACATCTAAGTAGTTTAATGCAATAGACATTTATTTCTTGCCCATAAGAAGTCCAAAACAGATGTTGCTAATTGTCAAGGGTGGCTCTACTCCAAGCAGAAGTCGGGGTCTCAAGTTCTATCTTGTGGCTCAGCCAGTTTCAATACCTGTTTACTTTGAGAAAGGGGAAGGAAGTGTTATGGGTCAGGCCCGCTAGTGTCACACATGACTAGCACCCACAGGCCACGGGGCTCCCGCACACAGCCACACCTAATTAGAAGGACTGGGTGACTTGGGTAACAGTCATCCAGGCTCTGCTTGAGTTAGACACCGCTTTCCATGTCTCTTGTCAGTGCCTAGCATAAGCCTGACAATAGGAGTCGGATGAGTGAATGGAAGGTAATAGAGCTTCCAGTTCTCAGCCCTGAGCTCACTAGTACAGTAATCCATAAGTAGAAGCTCATGGAGAGTCTGGAAAGATTCAGAGAAGAACCAGGAGAGATTACTAAAGTAATCAGAAAATAGATATCTGTGAAAAAAAGGAAGAGTTCTGGACTGTTCCTCATGGAATAAAATAGCCCAAGAAAAAAATTCATCATGTTCCTAAAAGTTATCAAAGTCTAATAACAGTAGTTCAAATATTATAATTAATCATTCTATACCACCAAGCTTTGTTTGTTGGTTGTTGAAGGCTTTCGGGAGGTATAATTAGGATTTCTAATAAGAAGTAATATCATTGGTAATTTTTTTAAAATGTTCATGTGATGTAAGATTTGCTAAAAGGAAAATCATAAATCTCAGGTATACATCATGACCTTCATGACCTATGGATCTTTGGAAATGCCAGGCAGGGACATACTCATCTTTTTTTTTTTTTTAATTGTAGGAAAAAAATAACTCTTCAGATGAATGAAATCTGCAATAGGAATTCACTCTTTTGTTGCTATATAATAATTTTTTCTCCTTGCTTCTACTGTGTGCAGTAAATAGCAAAAAAGTTAGGCGTAATGAACTAGGGTAGAATTTTTGTGTGATTTTCTTCTCACTAGCAGTTCTCTCTCTGGCATGAGAGATGGGAGCACGGGGAATGAAGAGAGTGCTGATATTTTAGTTGATTTAAAGTTTGAAGGATTAGATCTTAGTCCAAGAAGATGTCTTTTTTAAGATCATGGTCAGGGTGTTAACCATGTGAATGACAGTTAAACATATAAGACAAAGATGTCCAACTAATTAAGGATTTTTTTTTTTTTTAATTTCTGTTGTATGTAACCTCTTTGGAGCTTCCCTGGTGGCTCAATGGTAAAGAATCCACCTGCCAATGCAAGAGACCTGGCTTAGATCCCTGGGTTGGGAAGATCCCCTGGAGAAGGAAATGGCAACTTACTCTAGTTTTCTTGCCTGGGAAATCCAATGGACAGAGGAGCCTGGCGGGTTACAGTTCATGGGGCTGCAAGAGTTGGGCACAACTTAGTGACTAAACAACAACCTCTTTAATCATAGAGCCCGTAATATTGCTTTAGTCTATGTCACAACTAAAATGTATGTGAATAAGCTCTATAACTGGAAGTATCATAATATAACTGGGGAATAATTGGGATGGAAATCAGGACATCTGAGTTCTTCTCCCAGATCTGGAACAAACAGCGTAATCCTGAGACAGATCAGTGGGCCCCAGGCTGAACGGTTTCTCCCCTGTGGACAGAAACTCCATAAAAGCAGGATGATAGAGGAGGCTGGGCCCTGCCCAGATAAGAGATAAAAGACCACATATTCCTCATTCTCGAGATCAAGGAGAACTTCCTGACTACGCATGCACAGAAAGGTTCCTTGGAGGTCCAAAGAGAGGGGCTGTCACCTCATGGTAAATGATGTCAGCCTACTCAGAGACAGACCTCTTTGCTAGAATCCATCTTGGCTAAGAGATGAGCATGCACACATCGGGGGGTACCCTGAGAAATATCAGATATGGACTCAGAACTGGGCAAAGCAAGATGATTGGCTGCAGGAAACCCGGAAGAAATGCCGCATAAAAATGATTCAAACTACCACAAGGACACGACCCTCTGGGCCCACCTGTGTGTCTAGCCACAGGTACTGTTTTCCTCCTAATAAACACTACACTTGCTTCACTGCTTTCCATCTCTATGTGGAAATGCCTTTCCACACAGCTGACCGTCCAGGGCCTTGTCACTGGCCACTGGTCCCAGGTAGTTTCGTGGCCAGGATTCAGTGCCCTCAATGCCGCAGCCGGATCTCAGTCTCTGGCAGGAAACCAAAACCCTGCTTTAAGCTGCTGCAGGCCAAGGGCACCTGAGATGAACCTGAATAAGTGTAAAATTGAATTCATCAGTATAATGGATATAAGTCCTATGTATTTGAACACTAGGTGATATAGGGCTTTTTAAAATATAAGCACTAGAACATAATGGTTAAAAATTGGGGCTTTGGAATCAAATATAATAAACTGAGTTTGCTTCCTGACTCTAACATAAATGTGTGACACTGGGAAAGTTGCTTAATCTCTCCAAGCTTCAGGAAATGGGAATAATGAGTGTATAATAAAATAACCCTGGCTTCCCTGATGGCTCAGTGGTAAAAGAATCCACCTGCCAATGCAGGAGATGTGGGTTCAATCCCTGGGTCAGGAAGATCCCCTGGAGAAGGACGTGGCAACCCACTCCAGTATTCTTGCCTGGGAAATCCCATGGACAGAGGAGCCTGGTGGGCTACAGTCCATGGAGTCGCTAAGAGTCGGACACGACTAAGCGACTTCACTTTCACTTTTCACTTCCATGCATTGGAGAAGGAAATGGCAACCCACTGCAGTGTTTTTGCCTGGAGAATCCCAGGAATGGGGGAGCCTGGTGGGCTGCCGTCTATGGGGTCGCACAGAGTCAGACAGGACTGAAGCGACTTAGCAGCAGCAAGCGACTCAACAACAATGAAATAACCTACTGCGTTGCTAACAGTTGGTTTGAGATTAAAGTTAGATGATGGATATAAAGTTTTAAATTCAGGGCCTGGATCTTTGTTGACCATCTTATTCACTGACGATCATGTGTATTAAAAAATGCTGTACTAATCTGACTGCTGATGCTGATTTGTGGGCCAATGATTTAGCATGAAACAATCCCCAAGAATGCTGAATAGCAAATAGTCTCACATGACAGAGGTTACTTGATTTTGCTTTCACAAGGAAAAAGCAATTACAATGAGAAAATGGGTTATTTATATGCTGAAGAATGTCTTCTGCATTGTTATTGTTAAACACTGAGAATGATTTATTTAAATCCAAAGCTAACTTTTCAGTCATTTAGCTTTTGCTCCTATAGAAGTCTTGCTTCCATTGTCTATAGTTTTAAAGACTTCAAACCTTATGTCTGAATTGATAAAATAAGGACTATATAGGCAAGGGAACTCCTTAGTAAATTAGCTGTGCTAGATTGCGAAGCTAGTCACACACACACCTAATTTGCTTATAGTGCAAAAATTAATATTTCTGTTACAGCCAGAAATTAAATTTCTGTTGCTACACTTGCTTCAGATAAAAGTAAAATCAGTTGTATCAACCACTAGCCAGAGAGAAACCTAAATAATTAACTTTACTCGTGTATTTCAACTGATATTCGCTCATAATTTTAAACAAGAGTTTAAAATAGTAGGTCCCTGATGTGTGAAATAGCTAGCTAGTGGCAAGCTGCTGTATAGCACGGGGGCTCAGCTCAGTGCTCTGTGATGCCCTAGAGGGATGGGGAAGGCTGAGAGAGAGGCTCAAGGAGGAGGAGATATATGTGTACATTCGGCTAATTCACTTAGCTGTACAGAAGAAACTTAGACAACACCGTAAAGTAATTATACCCCAATAATCAAATAGGTCCCTCCAACAATTAGAAGTATGTGGAGTATATTGCTCTAAATATTTCTTTCAAATTACAGAAGTGATAACATTTTTTTCAGCAAATGTGGACTCAACCTTCTTTATATAGGCATTAGGTTGGTTTTGTTGTTCAGTCACTAAGTCGTGTGCTCCTCTTTGCAACCCCATGGATTGAAACATGCCAGGATTTTGTATAGTCATTATGCTGCTGCTGCTGCTAGGTCGCTTCAGTCGTGTCCGACGCTGTGCGACCCATAGATGGCAGCCCACCAGGCTTCCCGTCCCTGGGATTCGTAAGAAAGGCTAAAAGGAAACTTGTAACAGGCTGATATTACTCTTAAAATGTTTAGGGGGTGGAATGTAAGGAATGAAGTGGAGAGAAATTAGTATGAACTCTACTGTCACGAAAATCTAGATCATTCATGTAACCTAGTTTTAATCACCTATGGAAGACACCATGCTTGGTTTAGGTCATATTATAGAGAACAACATAGAAGCAGGCCCTCCTGTCGTGGAGTTTAAGTTAAAGCAGGAGAGACATATGAAACAATGAAATCCTTAATCATTTGTTTAATTGAAATCGTGACATGCTGGCAAAGAGTACAGAAAATTGATAGAATAAAATCACAGAGACTGTCTTGGTTTGGGAGGATCAGAGAAAGGCTTTAAATGAAGTGAAGGTTCACTGAGCAAAACTCTGAGGCATGACCTGGAATTAACCAATAAAGGTGAGGCAGGAGAGTGCAGAGTAGGGTATACTTCAAGCAAAAAAATCTCTTTGCTCGGAGACCCAGAGAAAACCAGAACTGGAATCTGCTATGCTAGAGGGGGTAGGCAGCATCTATGAGAAGAGTTTGGTCTTTATTCTAATAAAGAGCACAAAGCTTTATTCAATAACCAAGAATCGGGATCCCAGCTCACTGCAAATCAACTTCTCAATCCAGTTCAGGTGGAGATACCAAATACATAGGAGGGTCGAAGTAAAAGAATTGGAAAGAGTGGGAGGAATAAGTAAAAGAATTGGAAAGAGTGGGAGGAATATTCATGACATCAGTGATGTGGTGTGGACCTGGAACTGATGCAGCTCTCCTTTTCAGTCCTTGTCTGAGCTTTTCTAGTTGTTGTCTTGGCAACCATTAGCTGGCACGGCATTGGTGGGTGTGTCATTCAGTGTGCTAATATAATACAATGAGCGTCTAATGAGGCTCAAGTTCTTCTGGAAGTCAAATCTTCCTCCATCTTGGGCCTAGTTAGTTCTAACCAAGTCTTGTTCTTCTCTTTGCAGCTTCCTCTTGAAACTAAGATAAGAGTAATTGGTCTTTATTCAGGAGGGCCAGGAGTCTGATTCTGGGGCAATAGTCTGGTTACAGTTCTTTCTGAAGGCTGGGAGAGAATCTCTTCCGTGCCTCTTCTCCGGTTCTGGAGATCTGCTGGCATTCTTGGGCATTCTTTGGCCTCCGCTACAGCTCCCTGATCTCTGCCTGCATCTTAGCACACATTCTCCCTGCGTGCTTTTGTCCACATTTCCCCTTTTAATAGGGACACCGGTCATATTGGATTAGGACCCACCCTACTGCCGTATCACCTCATCTTAACTAACTACATCTGCAAACAAAGACCTATTTCCCAATAAAGTCACACTCTGAGATACTAGGGGTTAGGACTTCAGCCTATGAATTTTTGAAGGACATAGTCCAACCAATACCAGTAGTATTTCTGAAGTTCAGATGGGTTAGCCTCCCAGTTTATCTTTACCTTGACATAACACTTAAGAAGAATCTCCTAACCTGGATTAGACTCTTTTCTGTTAAAGAGCAAATTCAGATTCCCAAAGACCTTACTAGCTGAAGAGGGATGATGAGATAGGAAGCAAATCTGACACCACGTGCACCACAGCGATATTAAAAAATTAGCAACAATATTAAGAATTACAGCAACAACATTAAGAATTAACCTTCCCAAATCACATTCTTCCTTTGAAACAGAACTAATCACACCTCTAAATGTCCATTGCAAGCCTGATACAAATTTCAAACTGGTCAAAGAGGTGTAAAACAGACTGAAGAACTGATATAAAACACTCCTTTTTTCATGTAGTACCACGAATTATTTCTGATAATGGATGAGTAGCTTGTATTTAATTCACATATATCAGAAGAAAAGTTCTAGTCAGTGTAGGAAAATATGAGTTTAGCCCTTATTCAAATTTTATAATTTTGAATTATCACAGAAAATTTTTACAAATAAAGTACAAATAAAATAATTCTATGGCCAAAAATAAGTTTTTTTTTTACCTTCCCAACAACTGATACTGAGTTCTTAGAAGAGACATATTGTAAACCAAGGTAGGGTACTTTGACTGGAAAGTCAATGTCAATTGTTTTTTTATGAATACATTCTATTCCCCTAAAGTTCCATCTAAATGAAAGTACATGAGGGATCTTTTCAACAAACACATATATGAAGTGATGTCTACCAATTAAAATGGCAGCTTCAATAAAAATCTGATTTCCTACATTCTCTGGGCAAGCACAAAGTGGAGCAAAAGATATATTTTTCTCTTCTTCAGTAGAGTGTTTCTTAAAGACTTTATAGAATTGTAGAATTAATGAACTTGAAGCAATTGTGAGATTATCAGGTCTGAGGAATTTCCAGGGTTTCTCAGCAAAACCCTCAAAGTTCATGGGCATTCCAAGGTGTGGAGGCAGCTGGGGGGTGGGGCTTGAGGGTGGCATAGACTGGGGGGGGCTTGGGTAGAGTGGTGGGGCGTTAGGTAGGGAGTCAGGAGGAAGTGATTCTAGCCTTGTCAACCCAACCCCATCCCAACTGGACCTGGGGCAGTCTACTTTCATCATCTTCATAAAGCACCTATTGTAGCTTTGTTTGCAGAAAGGATTTCACACTTTATAAAATGAGAAAACTAAGACCCGGAGAAGCTGTGACTTATTCTCACTCCTCTAACCAGTGAGCCGCAGAACTGAGATAGAATTGAAGTTGTCTTTTTGTCAGCTCACATTAAGCTACGTTTCTCCCCTTCTCACACAAAAGCAGGGAGGGAGACCCGCCAAAGGCCCTTTTAAGGCAAATATGTTGTCTGCCTTGATCAGGTGAGTTTACAACTCAGCCTAAAGGTTCATAAAAATAACCCAAGCCAAAATCGGAGCATTTTTAACTCAGCCCTCCCTCGCAGCATAGTGAGGATTTTTTAGGATGTAAAATCATAAATCTTATGTATGACCTATTATATTTCAAGTTAATAACAAATCTAGACCTTTATTCCTCATCTGCAATTCTTTTTCTCTCAGTTCAATGAAGATTGTCTAATTTTTAAAGGCCACTTAGTGTGGCTGAAGCTGACTGAGCCATAGAAGTATTTCATCAAGTAAAACATCACAAAAGTTTAAATTTCAAAGACAGTAATAAGCATTTTTACTTGCTGCATGTAAATACTATAAAGCCAGCCTGAAGCTGCTTCTTAAGTTCAGTGTACTTAACAAAGGGGTTATTTTAAATAAATATACTCCACATATTTTATTTTAGTATAAGTAGTCACATTCTTTTCTGTGCCCAAGTGGTCCTAGGAATGGCCCTCTGTTCTTTTCCTTTGCATCCCGGCTGTTTCTACTCAGGGCAGAAACGGTCAAGACTTGGAGAACAGAAGTGGTCAAAGGAAAGAAGGCCCTCTTCCTCTTTAAATGGGAGAAGAGAAGGATATTAATAGTAGAAAAGAAAGAGCCTCAGAAGCATCAAGGAGTTGGAGAAAGAGGAAAGGAGAAAAGAAGATGGGACAGAGGAGGCAGCAGAGAGAAAAAGATACATCTCATCGTAGCTTCTCTCCTCTCAAATGCTTCGTTGTCCTGTCATCAGGAGTACATTTAAATTAGCTTAAGGGAAAAAGAGGAATTGATTGGAAGGACAAAAAAGACATTTCACAGAAAACATAGACCACTGGGAGGGACTGGCATCTAATTGACAGAACAAATTGACAGGCTCCAGGGAAAACCTTCCCTCTGTTTTTATTTTTGCTCTTTCTCTCTATCTCATCTACTTTTTCTCCTCTCCTTCCCCACTATAATGTATGGTTCCTCGTCTCTTCTTCCCTTTCTCTGTGGGTGTTTCTCATTCTGTGTATGCTGGCTCACTGCTGGTCCATTCCCTTGATATGACTGACTCCCTGTAGCCCCTGGAAATCTCTCCATTTCAAGTAACCAACAGGCATTAACTTGTACAACTGTCCCCATATGCAAACTCTCAAGTATCTGGTTTACCTACCTTAGATCAAGTATCTACCCATGGTCCCATCAGTTTTCCCTTAATTGCAAAAGTAACTACTCATGTTGGATGTGACAGCAGAGAAAGCAGTCCTTTTATTTCTACACTCCTTTTCAATCTTGTCCTGGGCTCTTTCAGGACAAGATTGTCCTAAATCTCCTGCCCTTATCACAGGGGTCTTCAACCTCTTATAATAGTGTTTCTCATACTTGTATCAGTTTGTTCAGATCACTTGCATCAAAGTGTGTTTAAAAAAAATAATGCAGACAGTCAGGTCCTTACCTATTCCAGATACCCTATTGCTAAATACACTTCGGGAACTGGCATGAAAAGCTCACTGTTGATAAGATTATTTGTATTGGAAATCATGCTGAGTTTCAAATAACCTATAGACAAAATTTCTGTTGAATTGTTCAGTCTCTAAGTCGTGTCCAACTCTCTGTGACCCCACGGACTGCGGCCCTCCAAGCTTCCCTGTCCTTCACTATCTCCCAGCATTTGCTCAAAATCATGGACACTGAGTTGGTGATGCCTTCCAACCATCTAATCCTCTGTGGTTCCCTTCTCCTCCTGCCTTCAGTCTTTCCCAGCATCAGGGTCTTTCCAGTGAATCAACTCTTCACATCAGGTGGCCAAAGTATTGGAGCTTCAGCTTCAGCATCAGTTCTTCCAGTGAATATTCAGGGAAATTAGCTTCTAGAATAAATATATTACACATAATAAATGGAAAAGACTAGTGATATGTGTTTTAAATATTAAAAATATGTGTTTAATATTTAAATATTAAAAATATGTGTTTTAAATATATCAGTGCCATATACCAAAGCATATGGTATTTTAAAAGTAAAATCCTTTAATACTTTAAATATGAAAACTTAATACTGTAATATTTCAGATGCTATCATGCAAAAATTAATATGGAGAATTTTCATCTTTACCATTTTGTTCACTTCATGCATCTGCAATCAGTATAAATCTATAAGGAACCTAGGAAATGCACACTGGTTTAATCACTTTCCTGCCTCTTCCCCATCCATCTTTATGACTCTCTATTTTGAGTTTATGGTCTCTTCTAGATACTAGATAATCTAGATACTTTTAACATCCCTGTCTCATTACAACTGTGCACCATATCTTATCATCAAAAGCCACTGTTCCCCTGTGAATGTCATCCACAGCAGAACTCAGGCTAACCCTCCTTACCAGCAGATTGGTCATTAATACCCATTCTTCCCTGATAAGATCCTCTCCCTCAAGATTCTTCTGAGTTTATGCTTCTCAGATTTGAATACATATAACCCTGGGGATACACAGTTTCAGATCAGAAGCCACAAGTTAAGGATGATGCTTCTTACTGGAATATTTAGCTAAAGATTTAATAACTTATCTAGAACGCAACCTTCATGTTATTTTTGTCTTAAACATGGATAGATTACTCTTTGCAAACCCATGGACTACAGAGTCCATGGAATTCTCTAGGCCATAATACTGGAGTGGGTGGACTTTCCCTTCTCTAGGGGATCTTCCCAATCCAGGGATCGAACCCAAGTTAAAGACAAGGATACACATTTCACATTAAACTTTAAGAAAAAAGGTGAGCCTTCAAAAAATGTGAGCTATGTTTTCCAAGTTCCCAACCTCAGGCACATTATTAACTTGATAGTATTTTATGGATTTAGCTGATCTTCATGAAACATGCATTCAACAGCTATGAAAATAACAGCTTAAGTAGTGAGAAAGTTTTAAAAAGCAGATCAGGTCTAGCTGTCATCTCCCTTCTCTAATGCTATCTGAGCCCCAAGGGTCTCTGATTTTCAAGGGGCTAGGAGGGACCCAGGAGAAAGCAATTTCATTTTCAAGCAAGTGTATCTTTCAGCTGATCTTCAACAGAGTAAATATCCTCTGGAGCTGGTTTCATAATAGGTTCCTCTTATGAAGACTGGCTCTAACCAGTTCTTGGGAAATGTGCTTACAGACAAGGATTGCCCAACTGATCTCAGTAGACAAGAAAGAACACAGGCCAGCAGAGGTCATGCCAATGAACACACGCCCTACACACATCTTTATGGACAAACTGATCCACCCCACAATGCCATGCACTTACCTATCATTAGGATTTAGATAATACCCTCTAAAAGAGTTCAAGGTACTCTTCGTAAAAATATAGAGGTAAACGATGTTGTTCATTCTTTTCCAGCTAGCAAAGTGAAAATTACCCCCGTGGGGTAATCTGTACCACCATACAGATAGCTAGAGTACACAGCTGCCCACACAGTCTTTGAGAGGAGCCATAAGGTCTGACCTGTTGGAAAATAGTTTCCCCTTTGATTTCTCAGAATATAGCCTTCTTCATATTCCTGGCCTCCATTCCCACCATTAATCACCAATGAATTAGACTCTAAGTAGAAGTGTTATCTCCACGAGGTCACTGTGAAAATGTCTAATTAAATAAGCTGGGAGAGGTGTTGGGGTTTTTTCCCATTTATACATTAAAATACATTACTCACTGACATGGGTTGATTTACCTGCATTAATTGTCAGCTTGGAAAACAAATATTAGGATTCTGATGACATATGATATAAAATGGCAAGTTTCTAGTGAAGGTTGAGGCATGAGTTTCATGGGCTATTGCCATGCATTAGAACTCTGGTTGGAGCCCAGCAGAGGGCACCCCAGGAAACCAGCAGGACGAGCCTAGACACAGTAGTGGAGACAGATTCACTGAACCTAACCATTTCCTCCGTTTTAATTTTTGCTAAACCAGCCCTGATCACTACAAAATAAACTGGTTGAGTGGTAGTGAGTAGAGTGATCTGGGGGCAGCCAATAACTTCTGAATTCTCTAAAATGCTAAAGTGAAAGTGTTAGTCCTTCAGTTGTGTCCGACTCTTTGGGACCCCAAGGACTGTAGCCTACCAGGCTCCTCTGTCCATAGAATTCTCCAGGCAATAATACTGGAGGGGTTTGCTGTTTCCTTCTGCAGGGGATCTTCCCAATCCAGGGATTGAACCCAGGTCTCCTGCATTGCAAGCAGTTTCTTTACTGTCTGAGCCACAGGGAAGGCCTGGTGAAATGCTTTAAGATAAAAACAGCAGTCATCATCATGGTTTTCACCATCACTCCTGTGAGCCATGTATCACTTCTCCGTTGCTTCTGGTAGAATCAGTCAGTTTCATTCCTCTGGTAGATGATATAAAGTTGCAGACAGCCACAGGAAACACAAAGAAATACAGTTAGGAAGACACAGAGGGGAGTTAGGACTGATAAGCATAGTCAAGGGAAGAGTCAAAGGGTAGCCTGGGTAACATTCTCACTGATTGCTCCACAATGTAGATTGCTGGAAAGGCCATCAAATTCCTTTTCTCTTCGAAACCTGTTTGCACGCACACACCTGTACAGTCTTTATAGAAATTGACAGACTAAGCCAGATTGGTTTTTACAGAGACAAAGGATACCTCATCCACACAGCACACTAAATGGTTTCTAAGGAAAAGTATGGAGTTCACTTTAGATTCACAAAGATGATCCTGAAATAGAACTGAGCGTGTGCTTGAACATGCCAAGGAGTGGGAAATGAACTTTGAAAAATTATCAAAACTTGTCAAAGTTAATTTAAATCATCCCAATTGTATAGTGCAAAGCACGAGAAACCAACATAACACAGCCAGTAACCATTTTCCTTGCCATTCTCCTTCCCCCAAAATTAAAATAATTTTTAAACAATGATCTTATTTTGTGATATAGGCAAATGTAAACGTGTTAAGCTTTGATGAGAAAAGAGGATATAGGGTGATGAAGGCCGACACGTGTCCCTGCCGCTGTACTACACCTTCTGTGGTCCATCTTCCGCCACTATTCTGTAAGTTATGAGCACAGAGCCAAAGTGATTTGATTTGATAAATGCTCTGCAAATATAGGGGTGACAGCCTAATTAGAGGTACTAAGAAGTCTAGTCAGACTGGTAGATCTTGATGCCCGACACGTGTGTACTTGGAGGTAACAAATGTCAGTGATATCCAGAAAGAAGTTCTGGAATATGCCAGTGGTTGAGTGACAGGAGCCCAGAAACAATAAATCTAGAAAGGGCAGCACACAAATGTACAGATGCAAGAAAAAATAAGATCAGGATGATCTGTCAGCAGTAAGCAAACTCCCAACATCAAGCTGATATCCAGGAGAGATAGCCATTGAGAAGGCATCCAGACAAAGAAGGCAGAGGCTAAGTCCTAGAATATCAGATGATCAAGACAGGACTCTAGATATTTTAGGAATAGAAGCTTCCAAAGCTAGGGTAAACAAGAGAGGAAGTTTGGTTTCATTAGCAAGGCAAGTGATCACAGCAGGTCAGCAATAGGTGTTATTGGTCCATTTTACAGATGAGGAAACTGAGGCTCAGTGAGACTAACATGTCCAAAGCCTTACAGCTGATTTAAGTATCTAATCCCAGGTTTAAAAATAAAGCCCACCAAAGTCTAACGCTAGTTATCCCTCTTTTTCTTACTTCCACCTGCAGCTCTAGGAGATCAGTTACTATAACAAGTCCTAGCTTTTTAACCTGAGTTGACTTCTCCAGACTCCTCAGAGCACTGGACCAGCACTTTTCTAACAATCCCTGAGATGATTCCAGAGCTGAAGATGGAGCTGGGTGTGCAGTAGTGTTTCTCAACTTTGCCTGCACACTGGAATTATCTAGGGTTTTAAAAATACTGATATCTGGGTTCTGTTACCAGAGTTGATCATTTAATTGGTCTGAGGTGTGGCCTTTGTCTCAGGATTTCTAAAAAGCCTTCCAAATGATTCTAATGTTTAGCCAAGCTGGAAACTACTGGCTACAAGCAAAAGTCAAGAGCCCTCAGCTGTTTGTAGAGGAGAGATATGCAGGCCAAGCTTGTACATTTCAACGAGCTAGGAAAAATACTAGAAGACTCATAGGCTTTTTTTTTTTTTTTGGACAAGTCAACCATTTGCTTTTACAGTTTAACCTCTTAGAAAATATGCCAGAAGTAAACAGGTGTACGATTAACCTTGCAAATCAAAAGGTTCCGTGATTTTAGATTCTAAGCGCTAGCTGTGTGTGACCAAAGGCAAGGTTTTAGAACTGGATCTCCCAAATTGCTCATTACTATTCCATGCTTGGTTAAAACTTACATCATCCTGCAATGGAATGTGACCCAAGTCAAAGACAAAATAAAAACAGTTGCATTGCTTTCATGATTAGTAATGATATTAGAGAGAGGTTAAGGTGTCTCAAAACAGCTTGTACTTTTCCCAACCTATTCAAGACCTGATTCATCTACAGTTTAGTAACCTTGATACTTCCAGATGATATTGCAAATGTGTAATTTCTGGATGTGTAACTCTAGATGTGTAATGTGCTTGGACTAAATCCAAATCTGGAAACTCATTTTTTATTTAACGTATATTCTTAATAAAAAGCAAATACAGGCCCCTACTCCCAACTTCCATTATCCGAATTCTTGTCCACAGCTCCCTAATAGAAAGCAATGAACTATGAAACAAGTACACATTTGTCTGTGGTGACAATACATCCTGGTTTACCCTGACAGTCTGGGTTTATGCCTATTGTTTAAGCATAGTTATTAATAGCACCCTCTCTTCGAAATGTTTCCATCTGGGTGATAAATTATCTGGGCGCCTTACATATAGCTCACTCAATCAGCATTCCCTCTGCAAGTACTATAGGGAAACCTCACGATTGGAGTGTGGTCACTTTATATTTAGAATGCTCCCACAGCTACACACGAAAGTAAGTGTATTGAAATATCAACCAGCTGATCAACATCCCTTCCTTAAAAACAAAATAATAGAGATTTCTAAAGTATTTCTGTTTAACTCCATCAACACAGAGGCCCCATTAAACAAAAGTAAAAACCCTGTACTTTTCCAGCTTAAAACCTGCATTCTTTATCTGTTTCTGCTAGAAACTAACAATGTGGCCTTGAACAAGACATTTGGTTTTTTGTGATCAGGTTTTTCTCCTTTGCAAAAGAGTAGATTAGAGTAAGTGGTCTCTCTCATCTTTTTGAATAACAATTCTGAAAGTCTATATTGCTACTTTCTCTAGGCATTTTACTTAACCAGTGCTTTGCCACTTCTATCCTTCTGCACTGTCTGTTTGAAACTAAGCTCATAGATATCTAAGACCAAATCTACCGAATTCACTTTTGCAATTTTTACTTAACCATCATAATCTATACGTGTGATAATTAAGTATCCTTTAAGTTAGTCTTGATTCCAGCAATATTTATGTAATATTTACTATCTGTGAAACTCTGTCCTGGGCACATGGATCATCTACTAGTTAAGTTTTTACTAATTAAATTTCATTTATTTGGCCATTGTTCACTGTCTGTAGCCCACCAGGCTTCTCTGTCCATAGAATTCTCCAGGCAAGAATATTGGAGGGGGTGGCCATTTCCTTCTCCAGGGGATCTTCCCAACCCAGGGATCGAACCCAGGTCTCCTGCATTGCAAGCAGTTTCTTTACTGTCTGAGGCACCAGGGAGGCCCTTGTCTATGAGATATTTGGGCTATTTTGAAAAATACATAAAGGATTATTTTTAAGACTTAAACAGATCACTTGTTTTAAAGCATGCATCTGCCAGTTATATGTGTATTTTTAAGGACAAATGCAAAGTTTTGTGTTTAAGCTAAAAACAATATGATTAGAATTACCCATCCCTTTGTTCAATAAGCGTGTATTTAAATATCCACTATATCCTGGAATGGAGATAAGCTCTGAGAATACAAGGGCAGATAAATCCTAGTCCCTCAGGTAGTTCACAGCCTAGTGCACCTGTGGAATAACCAGTCACATCACTAACAGATGGGCTTCCCTGGTGGCTCAGAGGGTAAAGAGTCTGCCTGCAATGCGGGAGACCTGGGTTCGATCCCTGGGTTGGGAAGATCCCCTGGAGAAGGAAATGGCAACCCACTCTGGTACTCTTGCCTGGGAAATCCCATGGATGGAGGAGCCTGGCAGGCTACAGTCCATGAGGTCTCAAAGAGTCGGACGCGACTGAGCGACTTCACTTTCACTTTCAGTAATAGGTAGTGGTTCAGAATTACACTAGTGCAGGGGGCATAGGGAGTGTAGACTGTGGTCACCCGATTCAGGATGAAGCATAAAGTGGCCTCTTGCCTCCACTTTACGTCTAAATGCAAGGATTGGTATCTTCACCCTTTTGGACTGTTTGCAGATAGATGGGCCACAGTGAACAAAAAATCTGTATTTCATGGTGTACACTTGTGCTCTTGTTTTATTTATCCACCCCCATGTATTCTTTTATAGAAGCACATTTTTATGATACCCTAGTGAAAGAAACATTGACAAATGAGGAAACGTCTTGAGGAAAAGTGTCCAAGGCAATGAAGGTTGTAGAAAATGTGTCATGTGAGGAATGGCTGAGGAAACAACGCTGGGTGGCAAGCATGGTTTGCATCATATCTGACATCTTTCAATTGCAAGGACATCATTTTAAAGTAGGAAGGGGCAAATGCTATACTCCAAAGAGCAGAGCGTAGAGAGATTGGTGTTTTTAAAATCCAAGGAAGCAAACCTTAATTCAATATAAGGAAGAACTTTATCACTTACTGGCAGCAAAATAGATTGCCAAGTGAGAGAAAAAATGTGTCAACAGAAGGCGTGTACAAGTGGAAGGTGAGTCACAATCAGTGACGTTAGAGAGGAGCCTGATGCTCCTGGTGATGCTTAGAATCCAAGGTCCCCTAGTGAAACAGTTGTGAAATGGTCCTCCGCCTGGCCAGCATCCCACTCTTCTTCTGGTAGTAGCATTCTGTGTTGAACCACTTGTTCACTTCTGCGAGGTTTTAGATTTGACAGAGCCACAGTCATTTTCGGGTTCTAGCGATGGGAATGTCCTCCTGATACAGGCATTCAGCGTCCTTCAGACTCTTGGCCAAGAATGGCACATGGATCATATGCTGGGTAAGTCTGTGATAGTCCTAGGACTTTTTAAGAAACTGTTGGGTAAAAAGAATTATTTTTTGCCGAGAGAAAAAGATGTAGGCCCAGAACTTCTGACAGCCGTCTTTCAAGCAGTAGGAGAGGGCTTGCCCAGGAATGAAACGAATACAAAGGAAAGTGTTGCCCACTCAGTTGTTGCCCAACTGAGTGCAGACTGCACTCAGTCTGCATCAGACTGAGTCCTGATGATTTTTAGCCCCTGTAGCCAGCAATTCCTGAAGCCAGACTAACTGGATCTTTCAGTTCTGTTTGCCAAACACATTCCTTTTTTAAATTTTAGCCAGTTGAATTGCATTTTTATTATTTGAATCAGAAAGAATCCTGAAAAATACAGGTACCACTCAACAAAACTTGATTGTATGATTATGTATTCTATAAATCTAGCTTGGCAGATTTTTCATAATTTCTTGTAGCTTTCTAACATCTCTAGTAATGCTTTGTTGGTATTTAGATGTCATTACTTACTGTAAGTACTTAGAAATTATAAAACTTCATTGCTTTTAAAAATTGGTATTTTTACATTGACCTAGAAAGTCCTTCCTCCTGTGTAATTTGAATTAATGAGGTTTTATTGCAGTGTGCACATTATCTCAACCTAGTGATCCTCAATCTAAAAGTAGTGCTGAAGCATATATCTTATTTTTAGAATTCTTAAATTGATGAATGGTATAATTTTATCTGAGCTAAAGTTGCACAGACTTAACAAATACATTTTGCTTAATATTAAAATACTTCAAAATAAGAGGTCTGTTTCTTTTAAAAACAGATTTTTTTAAAGGGATCATTTTGAAGGTATTTTTAAAAAGTGATTCATAAGGTTGACAAAATTGTTGGAAACCACCTCAACAGATGCTGTATTAGTTGGGATTCTTGATTTCTAACAATTCCAGCTAGAGTTAAGTAGAAAAGGAATTTATTGAAATGACTAGTTTACAGGCACGCTGGGAGGGTGAGGGAGCCCAATTTCAGGTTAAGAAGCCAAAGGAAAGCTCTAAACTAAGTCTCTGTCTTGTTTTTATAAGGAAATAATTGCTGTCATTGTCATGATCACAAATACACAGAAAAAAAGTTTCTTGCATCACTAAGTACTTGGTCAAAGTCCAGCTATGACTTTAAGTCTCAAGAAACTGTTCCATCTTTAAGGGAAAGTGTTAAGTGTCTGAGCTTCGCAGGTGGCTCAATAGTAAAGAACAGACTTAATGGACGTGGTGGGGGAGGCGGAAGGGAAAGGAGAGGGTGAGATGTATAGAGAGAGTAACATGGAAAAACTTACATTACCATATGTAGAATAGCTAGCCAATGGGAATTTGCTGTATGGCTCAGGGAACTCAAACAGGGGCTCTGTAACCATCTAGATTGATGGGGTGGGGAAGGGAGATGGGAGGGAGGTTCAAGAGGGAGGGGACATATGTATACCTGTGGCTGATTTATGGTGATGTTCGGCAGAAAACAACAAAATTCTGTAAAGCAATTATTCTTCAATTAAAAAAAAAAAAAGTCTGCCAGCCAATGCCAGAGACACAGGAGACATGGTTTTGATCCCTGGGTTGGAAAGATCCCCTAGAGAAAGAAGTGGCCACCCAATCCAGTATTTTTGCCTGGAGAACCCCATGGACAGAGGAACCTGGCGGGCTACAGTCCATAGGGTCACAAAAAGTCTGACACGACTTAGCAACTGAGCACACAGGCACACTAAGCACCTAGCATTATCAGCTTCTAAAACAATAGAATCTCTTTGCCCACTCTACTACACCAAAGCAGAGAATTCCCCAAATATAGAAAGGGGCTTGGTTGCTATGTAGCCAAAATGAATCATAAATTTCCTGTATAAGTCAAACCTTTGACAGCCCAGCATCAATTTACACACTTCTCTTGCATTTATCCTAAAGTAACTATTTTTCCCCATATAAAGGGAATGAGCTGAAGTCTTATCCAGATTGAAATCCAGGCTTTCTGGAAGATGTCCAGTTCTTCTGGAGTTGTGCCATGGTCTTGTCTCAATATTCTATAAATTATCTACTAATATTTAAGTTAACCACCAGAAAAATACACTACATAAATCACTGGAGAAATGGAGGAAAATGTAGGAAAACTTGATAAAATATATAAACACACCCGAAAGACTATATGAGTAGATACAATCCTTATTTCTGCAACTTACTTTTGGTGCTATATTTGAATTGTTGTTGTTTTAAATAACAGTCTTTTTTTTTCAAAAAGTAATTTTGTTCCTTTTGGCTGTGCTGGGTCTTTGTTGCTGCATGGGCTTTTCTCTAGTTGCAGTAAGTGGAGGCCACTCTCCAGTTGTGGGCTTCTCATTGGGGAGGCTGCTCCTTTGGGGAGCGCTGGCTCTGGGGCATGTGGGCTTCAGTAGTTGTGGCTCCCAGGCTCTAAAGCACAGGCTCTAGGGTTGTGATGCGTGGGCTTGTTGCTGCACAGTACGTGGGATCTTCCCAGACCAGGGATTTGAACCTGTGTCCCCTGCAGTGGCAGGCAGACTCTTTACCAGTGAGCCACCTGGGAAGCCTGTATTTGTGTTATTGACTTGCCTCCTCTGTTAACAATTTCATGGTTCTTTTGCCCTTAGCCAAAAATTTACCTATGAGTTCATCCCTGAGAAAAGGGACCCCTTGACTATCTTTCCTATATTGGGTTGTCGTGGATTGCCTTTAACTTTTACTCTGCAAACGGCAGTCTTGAAAAGCACCTCGGAAGATCACTGGGTTTCCATCAACCCCTTGTTGACCCCATTGTGGGAGAGCAGCACTCTTTCCCCATTACAGCTGCAATCAATCATTTCTGTCACTCCATAATCCTCTTTGTAACTACTCATCCTGTGGTTTCAGAATCAGAATCAGAAAAGTGGCACTCTCAGCCTCCAATTCCATTAATCTAGTCAATCTTTACTTGATTCCAAGGCAGCAACATCACCCACCCCCAGCATACTAAGACTCCTAAACCCAGGGAGCCTAAAGGGCTTGGAATAGGATATAAAACTTTGGTGAGGGAGCCGTTAGGTGAATATGTGGGAGGGTGCCCCTTACTTACCAGAGTCCCTGTATTCTGGCTGTGGAAGCATCAGTACCATAAATGTTTACTGGTTCAGAGCACATACCAAATGTAACATACTAGCACCCCAACTTCCAAGCTAGTGTAAGAACTATTTCAGGTATTGTTCCAAAATTCTGTAAGATCAGCTGCTGCATTATAATGGGAATACACGATAAAATAATTCCATAAGCTCTAGTCCACTTTCTCCTTTCACCATAAATTTCTTGATTGGGAGTTCTGTCGTATGGTGTTTCATGGTGGAGAATACACATAATAAATCTGTGAATGGGGATTCTGGCAGAAAGGACAGGAAAAACAAATACAAGCATAAAATAATCATCTAATCATTTATTCCCAGATGTGTACTTCATTTTGGAAGGAGTTCAATAAAAACAGGCCACCAGGAGGCTGGTTAGTCTCCAGAGAGTAGCTCAAGCCCAGCTGGGGGCATTATCATCCTGAAATATATTTAGCAGTTTTCTTCCCAGGGCCAGTTCTGGTTTGGGGTTTTGGGGGGAGATTTCCTTGAGTAATTATGCCAAATTCTGGTTCTTCAGCTCTCCCAATAATCCTATGAGGTACTCAATATGTTATTACTGCTAACTGCTACTGCTAAGTCATTTCAGTTGTGTCCGACTCTGTGCAACCCCATAGACGGCAGCCCACCAGGCTCCCCCATCCCTGGGATTCTCCAGGCAAGAACACTGGAGTGGGCTGCCATTTCTGTCTCCAATGCATGAAAGTGAAAAGTGAAAGTGAAGTCGCTCAGTCATGTTCGACTCTTCGAGACCCCATGGACTGCAGCCTACCAGGCTCCTCCATCCATGGGATCTTCCAGGCAAGAGGACTGGAGTGGGGTGCCATTGCCTTCTCTGCAATATGTTATTATAACTGCTTAATTCAACAACAGTTAATGTCAAGAGCTTATAACTAAGTAATAAGTAACCTTCCTAAAATAGATACGTTTATGCAAGTTGGTTATGAGTCAACATGACACAAATTGAGTCTTCATCTGTTTATTCCAAGTCACCAAATGACTGTCCAATAGGCACCTTAATCTTAATGTGTTTAAAATATAACTCGTTTTTTCTGCCTTTCCTCTCCTAGTCCTCTTTATCTTAGAGTACGATGCCACCATGCTCCCTCATGCTCAGGCCCCAACCATAGTCTTTTTTCCCCTTGTTTCTTGTCATTCTTTTATCCACCCACATCCAACAAGTTTCCATAGTTTTGCTTTCAAAGTATAATCTGAATCTACATATTGTCTCAGTTTCTACCACTGTCATTCTATTCAAAGCCTTTACCATTTCTTACCTGAACCACTGTATTAGATTTACAACTAGGCCCTCTGTTTTCACTCTTTTCCCCAAGTGGTCATTCAGCACACAGCAGCCAATATATTTTAAAAAGTTAAGTCGGATCATATCATTCCTGTTATGGACTGAATATTTGTATCCCCGCCTCCATGTTCATATGCTAAAACCTTACACGGTCAATAAGGTGAAGTCGCTCAGTCGTGTCCGACTCTTTGCTACCCCATGGACTGTAGCCTACCAGGCTCCTCCCTCCATGGAATTTTCCAGGCAAGAGTACTGGAGTGGGTTGCCATTTCCTTCTCCAGGGGATCTTCCTGACCCAGGGATTGAACCTGGGTCTCCTGCATTGCAGACAGACGCTCAGAACCTCTAAAAAATAATTAAATTTAAATGAAGTCAGAAGGATGGAGGCCCTATTCTAATGTGCTTAGTGTCTTTATAAAAAGACATATCACTAACAATTAAGTATCCAAAAATGAAATCAAACAATCCCATTTATGATAGCATTTACCAAAAAATAAACAAATAAATAATTATGAATAAGTTTAACCAAGGAGGGAAAAAAATCTGTACACTAAAAACTATAAGATTCTGATGGTCGCTCAGTCGTGTCCGACTCTTAGCGACCCCATGGACTGCAGCCTACCAGGCTCTTCCGTCCATGGGGTTTTCCAGGCAAGAGTACTGGAGTGGGGTGCCATTGCCTTCTCCAAAGAAATTGAAGAAGACACAAATGGAAGGATACCCCATGTTAGTGGATTAGAAGAATTAATATTGCCCTATCACTTTATCCTCTCACTCTTCTATTCTTCTTAATAATGCTAATCTCCACCTAAAATTGTATGTTCATCATTTTACTTGTTTTTCTAAAGTATCTTTCCCACTGGAAGATAAACTCCATCAGGGCAAGAGTCTAGCCTGTCTTGTATACTATTATATTATAGGAATGTGCATATTCCTGTTGAAAATTCTAGCCTTCCAGATATTGGTTTTAAAAAGCCATGCATGATTCAAAAACAACTTTTGCACAAAGTTTTAAAACAAAGAACAGACAAAGTTTCTTTGTCTGAAACAGCAGACAAAGTTTTTAAAACTACATATTAAACTGAGTAGTAAAAGCTTTCTAGGAAAAATCAATAACATTTTAAGTCAAGAATTGTGCTAAAAATATAACACTGCAGAGTAATGCACAGCATGACTTCACCAGAAATACATAGGAAGGAAAAGCCCTCAGCGTACGACTTATGATAGAAACACCTTAGAAATGCTTCTTAAGGGACAATTAAAATCGCTGTTCAGTGAATTAACTTAGTTATGAAACGGAAACAGACTCACAGACGTAGAGAACAGACTCATGGTTGCCAGTGAAGGGGAGGTCAGGACGGGGTGGATTGGGAGCTTTGGATTAGCCGATGCAAACTCTCATATATAGAATGGATAAGCGACAGGGTCCTACTATATAGCACAGGGAACTATATTCAATAGCCTATGGTAAGCCATAATAGAAAAGAATATAAAAAAGAATGTATATATATTTCAGAAATGTGGTCTGTAACTCTTAATACATATTACATCCCATATTTTAGAATACAAGTTCTCCAGCTGACATTAATTTTGTTGCTCCCACACTTTAGAAATCAAACATTGCTACAATGAATATCCTTTTGTTGTTCTTGTTGTTCAGTCATGTCCAACTCTTTGCGACCCCATAGACTGTAGTATGCGCGGCTTCCCATCTCCCGGAGCTTGCTCAAACTCGTGTCCATTGAATTAGTGATGCTGTCCAACCATTTTGTCCTCTGTCGTCCCCTTCCCCTCCTGCCTTCAATCATTCAATCAAGGTCTTTTCTAATGAGTCAGCTCTTCACATTAGGTGATCAAAGTACTGGAGTTTCATCTTCAGCATCAGTCCTTCCAGTGAATATTCAGGATTGATTTCCTTTAGGATGGACTGGTTGGATCTCCTTGAAGTTCAAGGACCTCTCAAGAGTCTTTTCCAACAACACAGCTCAAAAGCATCAATTCTTCAGCGTTCAGCCTTCTTTATGGTCCAACTCTCACATCCATACATGACTACTGGAAAAACCATAGCTTTGACTATACGTACTTTGTGAGCAAAGTAATGTCTCTGCTTTTAATATGCTGTCTAGGTTGCGTCTTTTAATTTTATGGCTGCAGTCACCATCTGCAGTGATTTTGGAGCCCAAGAAAATAAAGTCTCTTACTGTTTCCATTATTTTCCCATCTATTTGCATGAAGTGATGGGACAGAGTGACAATATATAGCCTTGACACACTCCTTTCTCAATTTTGAGCCAGTCCCTTTTCCCATGTCTGTTTCTAACTTTTGCTTCTTGACCTGCATACAGATATCTCAGGAGGCAGGTCAGGTGGTCTGGTATTCCCATCTCTTGAAGAATTTTCCAAAGTTTTTTGTGACCCACAGAGTCACAACAAAGCCTGTATATTGTCACCCTGCTTATTTAACTTCTATGCAGAGTACATCATGTGAAATGCCAGGCTGGATGAAGCACAAGCTGGTATCAAGATTGCCGGAAGAAATATCAATAACCTCAGATATGCAGATGACACCACCCTTATGGCAGAAAGTGAAGAAGAAGTAAAGAGCTTCTTGATGAAGGTGAAAGAGAGTGAAAGAGTTGGCTTAAAACTCAACATTCAGAAAACTAAGATCATGGCATCCAGTCCCATCACTTAATGGCAAATAGATGGGGAAACAATGGAAACAGTGAGAGACTTTATTGGGGCAGGGGAGTCCAAAATCATGGCAGATGGTGACTGCAGCCATGAAATTAAAAGACGCTTACTCCTTGGAAGAAAAGCTATGGCCAACCTAGACAGTATATTAAAAATCAGAGACATTACTTTGCCAATAAAAGTCCATCTAGTTAAAGCTTTGGTTTTCTAGTAGTCATGTATGGATGTGAGAGTTAGGCTATAAAGACAGCTGAGTGCTGAAGAATTGATGCTTTTGGACTGTGGTGTTGGAGAAGACTCTTGAGAGTCCCTTGGACTTCAAGGAGATCCAACCAGTCTATCCTAAAGGAAATCAGTCCTGAATATTCATTGGGAGGACTGATGTTGATGCTGAAACTCCAATACTTAGGCCACCTGATGTGAAGAACTGACTCACTTGAAAAACACCCTGATGCTGGGAAAGATTGAGGGCAGGAGGAGAAGGGGACGACAGAGGATGAGGTGGTTGGATGGAATCACTGACTCGATGGACATGGGTTTGAGTAAGCTCCGAGCTTGGTGATGGACAGGGAGGCCTGGTGTGCTGCAGTCCATGGGGTCACAGAGTTGGACATGACTGAGTGACTGAACTGAACTGAACACAGTCAAAAACTTTAGTTTAGTCAATGAAGCAGAAGTATATGTTTTTCTGGAGCTCTCTTGCTTTTCCTATGATCCAACAGATGTTGGCAATTTTATCTCTGGTTCCTCTGCCTTTTCTGAAACCAGCTTGAACATCTGGAAGTTCATGGTTCACATACTGTTAAAGCCTGACTTGGAGAATTTTGAACATTACCTTTCTAGCATCTGAAATGACTGCAGTTGTGTGGTAGTTTGAACATTCTTTGGTATTGCCCTTTTTTGAGATTGGAATGAAATCTGACCTTTTCCAGTCCTGTGGCCACTGCTAAGTTTTCCAAATTTGCTAGCATATTGCGTGCAGCACTTTCAAAGCATCATCTTTTAGGATTTGAAATAGCTCAGCTGGAATTCCATCACTTCCACTAGCTTTGTTCATAGTGATGCTTTCAAAGGCCCACTTGACTTCACACTCCAGGATGCCTGGCTCTAGGCGAATAATCACCTAGAGCCATAATCATCATGGTGACCTGGGTCATGAAGATGTTTTTTGTACAGTTCTTCTGTGCATTTTTGCCACCTCCTCTTAATATCTTCTACTTCTGTTAAGTCCATATCGTTTCTGTCCTTTATTGTGTCCATCTTTGCATGAAATGCTTTAACCCACTCATCTCATCCTAAGAATTCTTTTTTTTTTTTTTTTTGAGGATGAAGCTATAGTAAAAAAGAGAAAAAAAAGAAGAAGAAAGAAAAAGGGAAAAACCCAAATGGCATGTATCTGTGATACCTTTAGGTTGACAATGTAATAAAGATTAGCCACTGGAGACAAAGAAAATCCCAGTTAGACATTTCTGTACTTTTGTAAATTCTCCTGCCTCTGCTCCCTGCGGCAGCAGCGCTGACTCTATGAGCAGGCGGCAGGGCAGTTTGCTCACATTCCCTGCTTAGGCAAGAAGGGTGGCTTGAAGCAACCAGGAAGACAGGTTTAAGTTGGCAACATCAGTTTCCTGATTTGACCCTGTGAATGAAGCATCTTCACAGGATGTGGGTCAGTGAATCAGTAGGTCTTTATTCAGTGCTTACTTGGTGTCCAGATGCTGTTACCTCAGCTGCGTAACGCTGGCAAATGTAAAAGTTAGAGGCAAGAAAACCAAAAGGCAAAAGCACAAACCCTGAGCATAGAAAATCATATTACACTGGAGAAAACTTTAGTACCAGTAAAAACTAGATCACTGTGTTCACAATTACATGAAGGAAAGAATCATTCACAGCTGTAATCTATTGATTTAAACCAAATGTAACTGTCCGACATATGCTGAAAACACTGGATTTGTTGTTGTTCAGTCGCTAAATCGTGTTCAACTCTTTGTGACCCCATGGACTGCAGGGGGTCATGCCAGGCTTCCCTGTCCTTCACTATCTCCCAGAGTTGGCTCAAACTGATGTTCATTAAGTTGGTGATGCCACTGGATAAATATATATATTAAAGTGTTTTGCTTTTTATTTCCTAATGAGAATGCATATTTATTTTGATGAAAGAAAATTCCATACATCACCCCTCAACTTCTCATTTTTCTCAAAATTAAGCAATTGTTGAAAACATTTAAAAGCTCAAATTTGAGTACAATCAAGCACTGTGAGACAAAGCCTGGAATTGTAGTGATTCCTAAATGCACTCTAATGGCAAGAAGAAGGTGGTGTCAAGCCCGCACCAAAGAAGAATCCATTGCTGTTAACAGTCTGATGTTCACATTCAGAGAGGATCTCTCCTACTGTCTCAGCTATTTTCACATCCTTGGTCTTGGAACCTCCTCCTCTGGTCTTGCATCCCTGTCTCTGGTTCAAGAGAGACTAGACGAGGCCATATGCACAAATTTGCAGCAATGTCTCAGCCTTGAATATGTTATTTTATGTGTGGGTCAAGTCCTTAGAGCCATGAGCATAGAAAACCATTATGGTTTAGCACCATCAGATATATCCACAAAGTTAATGAGATCAAGTTGCTACTTTCACATCCCCTTAGCAGAGGCCACATCTCTTACCCCACTGAGAACAGCAACAAACAGATGTGTAAGGGGCCCATGACACATTTTTTTCCCCATCTCAAGAGTTTGCTCCTGCACTAAAAGGTAATTCTTCTTAATTCAAAAGTAGATCCCCTACTCTCTCTTGCAATATTTTGTTTCATAAATTATTTCCTCAAAAGTGAAAGTTGCTCAACCGTGTCTGACTCTTTGTGACAGTCCATGGAATTCTCCAGGCCAGAATATTGGAGTGGGTAGTCTTTCCCTTCTCCAGAGGATCTTCCTAACCCAGGGATTGAACCCAGGTCTCCCACACTGCAGGTGGATTCTTTACCACCTGAGCCACCAGGGAAGCCCAAGAACAGTGGAGTGGGTAGCCTATCCCTTCTCCAGGGGATCTTCCCAACCCAGAAATTGAACTGGGGTCTCTTGCATTGCAGGCAGCTGAGCTACCAGGGAAGCCCTTATATCCTCAAAAACTTATTTTAATATTATCCTCCTTTCCCCTGTTAAACAAACTTAATCCTACTATTATAAAATGTATAATTGAAACACTTTCCTCAACTTTACATCTACTCACAGTTGGCCACCCTGTTCCTCTACCCTTCACAGCCTAGCTCTGCAAAAGAATGGTCTTCAGTCTCTGCCTACATTTCTCTCTTTTTCTAAGTTGAAGTACAGTTGGCTTCCCTAGTGGTTGAGATGGTAAAGAATCTGCCTGCAAGACAGGAGACCCAGATTTGATCCCTGGGTCAGGAAGATCCCCTGGAGAAGGGAATGGCAACCTGCTCCAGTGTTCTTGCCTGGAGAATTTCATGGACAGAGGAGCCTGGTGGGCTACAGTCCATTGGGTTGCAAAGAGTCAGACACGACTGAGCAATTAACACTTTCACTTTTCATAGTTGATTTACAATGTTGTGTTAGTTTCATGTGTTCAGTAAAGTGATTCAGTTATATATATATATATAAATACACAACTGAATTATATTTATATATAACTGAATTATATACATTATATAATTTTAATTGAATTATATATATTACATACATAATTACATTATATAATTCAGTTATATATAATATATATAATTCAGTTATCTATATATACATATAAACATATATTCTTTTTCAGATTCTTCTCCATTATAGGGTTTTACAAGATACTGAATATAGTAGTTTCCTGTGGTATACAGTAGGCCCTTGTTTATTTCTTTTATATTTAGTAGTGTATCTGTTAACCCCAAACTCCTAATTTACCCCTGCACTCACCCATTTCCTTTCTGATAACCGTTAAGTTGTTTTCTATGTCTGTGAGTCTGTCTCTGCTTTGTCTCCACCTCAGTATATCCCAGTTCTTCCTTCAGTTCAGTTCAGTCGCTCAGTCGTGTCCGACTCTTTGCGACCCCATGAATCGCAGCATGCCAGGCCTCCCTGTCCATTACCAACTCCCGGAGTTCACTCAAACTCACGTCCATCGAGTCAGTGATGCCATCCAGCCATCTCATCCTCTGTCATCCCCTTCTCCTCCTGCCCCCAATCCCTCCCAGCATCAGAGTCTTTTCCAATGAGTCAACTCTTCGCATGAGGTGGCCAAAGTACTGGAGTTTCAGCTTTAGCATCATTCCTTTCAAAGAAATCCCAGGGCTGATCTCCTTCAGAATGGACTGGTTGGATCTCCTTGCAGTCCAAGGGACTCTCAAGAGTCTTCTCCAACACCACAGTTCAAAAGCATCAATTCTTCAGTGCTCAGCCTTCTTCACAGTCCAACTGTCACATCCATACATGACCACTGAAAAAACCATAGCCTTAACTAGATGGACCTTTGTTGGCAAAGTAATGTCTCTGCTTTTCAATATGCTATCTGGGTTGGTCATAACTTTTCTTCCAAGGAGTAAGTGTCTTTTAATTTCATGGCTTCAGTCACCATCTCTGGCTATTTTCCTTGTGGCTCAGTTTCTAACACCGCCTTGGTGAAACTCATCAAAGACTTACCTATTTTGAAACCCCTGGGTCCTTTCAGTCCTCATCTTAATAAAATTATCTTCTATGTTTCTGTGGTAGAAGTTGGACCACTTCCTTCTGGAAACCCTCACATCTCTTGTGTCCAGAGACAATTTCTCTGACCACTTCTTCTTTATCTTCCTTACTGGTATCTACTATTTAAATGTTGGCATTTCTTTTCTATATTTCTCCACAAATTCTCCTAGGAAATTGTATGTGCTGATACCTCATAGATCTACATACCCCCTCCCTGCCTTTTATGTATCCATTCTATATTCTCCCCCATATATCCAGTTGCCTTTGAGCATGCTAAGTCAGTGATGTCAGTGGTATCTGACTCTTTGAGACACTATAAACTGTAGCCCTCCAGTCTCCTCTGTCCATGGTATTCTCCAAGCAAGAATGCTGGAGTGGGTTGCCATGCCCTCCTCCAAGGGGTCTTCCTGACCCAGGGATCAAACCCATGTCTCTCATTCTGCATCGGCAGGCAGGTTCTTTACCACTAGCGCCACCTGGGCAGCCCATCCAGTTGCTTAGTCTCTTATCTATCCTGTAGTCCCAGACAAATCAGGCTCAACACATCCAAAGTAGAGATCCCCTAGCTAACAAAATTTCATCCTGTGTCCGTTTTCCTTATTTTAACAAATGCCAGTGCTAGTTCTATGTCAAATGGTTCCTTGCCATCTCTATTTGTATTTATTCTGTTACCTCTGCTGAAATTACACTTTTGTCCCACATGTCTGACTAGGAGAGCTTACTCATCTTCAAGTTTGAACATCACCCCTGTCATGAAGCATTACCAACCTGGTGCAGTAAAAGTAACTACTGCCTCCTAATCCTTAAAGAGATGTCGAGAATAGTACCTGCAGCACTTAACTGTGAATGAGAAGCAGATTCCAGCACAGGGGAAAGCCTTAAGACAAGGAAGAACCACAAGAATTCTGTGTGGCTGGAGTTAAAGGGATCGTGGCAGGAGAAACAACTGAAGAACTTAGGGTCCTAATCAAGCAGGGTCTCATAGGTTATGGTAAAGACCTGCATTCTATCCTGACTACAATGGGAAGCAAAACATTTTCTAAGGCTAGAAGTGACAGGATCCAAAAATTAGGTTTTAAAATGATCTCCACAGCTAGGGTGTGAATAGATTTCAAGGAAGCAAGATTATTAAAGAGGTAATCAGTAAGTCATTACAGTAATCCAGAGGAAAAACAATGGTCACTTAGGCAGGGGTGGTGGTGGGAATGATGGAGAAGAGAGTCAACGTTTCTGACAGATTCTCTTTTACAAGCAAACAAATGAGACTATGTTGCTTGATTAAACTAATAATGTTTCAGGATGTTTTATGGTCATTACTGGCTGCATCCTGTGACCATCTGGAGATCAGAATGACCAGCCAAGCCCTGTGTCTTCGCACACACACACAAACAACTTTTACAAAATTCATTGGCATGTTCCTCAAAGTTTGCTGTGTTCTTTGAACTCTCGTGACCTTGGGAAAATGCTTTGCCCACAGAAAACTTTTCAGCCAATGGAGCTTGGACTCTTCTTAAAGGTCACACGGACTCTTGTATGAAAAATGCTATTTTGTACATTTCTGTTCCCTTTGTTGGCTCCAGATTCTACACTTCTGTCATAGGGCAAGCAAAGAATAAAGGGAGATGAGTGCATAAAATGGGTTTCAAGGACAAAAGTATCTGGGCTAGCTCTGAATTCAAAGCTATAGACCCAGTTGCAAAGATACTTCATTATTAAATCAGTTATACAATGTTCATTCCATAAATATTTATTGAGAACTGATTATGGTCTCAGACCCATGCTAGATGTTAGGGATGACAAAGTAATTGCCCAGAAAGGAACCCATTATCAGCCAACAGATGGACACTTTTTGTCAACAATACATCAATTTCCATCCTACAAACACAGATAATTTTTTAAATATCACATAAAAAATAGAAGTATGGCTTTTTTGACTACCAGCTTTATATAATCAAAGGGAAATGAAAAAATAGGCTATTTTCTAATGGATTTACATATCTTGCAAATTTGAATAGTCTAAATTCATCTGGATTGGCTATCTTCCCACTATCCCTATGTCTGCTAATTAGTTATCAGTTTTTTCTTAATCTGTTTCTACAATGGATCTAAAAAGATTTTTCACATTTCTTTTAAAATACAATAGTTGTTGTTGTTCAGTCTCAGTCATATCCGACTGTTCGTGACCCCATGGACTGTAGCACTCCAGGCTTCCCTGTTCACATCTCCTGGATTTTGCTCAAATTTATGTCCATTGAGTTGGTGATGCTATTTAACCATCTCAACCTCTGTCGCCTCCTTCTCCTCCTGCTGTCAAACTTTCCCCTCATCAAGGTGTTTTCTAATGATTCAGTTCTCACATCAGTAGCCAAAGTATTGGAGTTCCAGCTTCAGCATCAGTCCTTCCAATGAATATTCAGGGTTTATTTCCTTTAACATTGACTGGTTTGATCTCCTTGCAGTCGAAGTTACTCTCAAGAGTCTTCTCCAACACCCTAATACCATAATAGGAAACGTTGTTGAAGATGACAGCATGACAGCATATCTATGTGGGAATAAATTTCCCTGAGAACACCTTGAAATATTATTTTTAAAAAAGCTCTCAATGAGAATATAGCTCTCCATCATAAGGAAGGAAAATCACCCTATTTTATTTCATTGTTGAAAAGTATCTGATCTCTGGGGTTTTAAGGATGACTTGAGTTTGTTCTCTCTGGAAAATGGTCTTATCAGCTAAAATGCTTGCAAGATATTTTCTTAGCTATTTATACTAAGCTAAGACATGATAGCTGAAACATACTTTCAGTGTTTAGTAGCCTAGGTACAAGTGAGCAACATTTTTATGCTGGGTTTGTCTGTGTATCTTCTCTGTTTCTGATTTTTATGGTTACTGTGAAATCTCAAATAGAATAGAATCCTGAAAGTTTTTAGTCATTGGAACTTCCTCACTAATCTTTGTGTTAATTCATCTACTTATTCAGCATATATTCATTCTTTATCATGTGCCAGGTGGTGAAAGAACATAGTGGTGGCAATAAAGTAATAAGCAAGCTGAAAAAATCCTTACCTACATAGGCTTGCACATTGTAGTGGCTGGAAATAGATAGGATAAGAACAGTCAAAAAAATATGTAGTGTGATAAGTGCATGGAGAAAAAATAATCCAAGAAAGGAGATAATGGCATGTTGATTAATAATAGAATGGCAATTATTACAAGAATAATAGAAAGGTGATTATTATAAGAATAAGCCTACCTATCTCGTTATCACAGTGGTTTCACAGACTTGAATATATACTTGTTTATTACTTATAAATGTCTATAATAGCTAGGATATCCTATGGGTTCATATTATATTCAAAACAACTGGTTCTATCTTTTACATATAATCAATCAAATTACATACTGAAATTGTGCTATGATAACAGTAAGAATGAGGTTTTCTTTGTAAATTTCCACTGTGACACTCGACTGTGGTCAAATTATAACATCTTAGAACTTTGTTTTCATTGCTCTGAAGTGAAAGCTGACTTTTGTTGGCTCTACCAAGTGAAGAATATAATTACCTGGCCCCTGCCAATGTGTATTCATTTGCTTTCCAGTATACACCAACCTGAACCCTACATTTGAGGAACTTTGGTCTTCTATATCAGGTTTGGCTGAGGTTCTAGGGAAGGCAATTCTTGCTTGACATCAGGATAACCTGGAGCAGACCAGAGCCAAGGTGCTTGATAAGATATTCATTTAATTACATTACACATCTCTTTTACAAACATACTAGATTGCTCAGAACTTCCCATAATTTAAAATTCCCAGTAGCTGTTTCCTAATTTTCCAAACTCATTGATCTCACAAACACTGAAAATACTCTTCAAGGACACGACATTTTGAATAATATTTTCCAATTCTAAATCTGACTAGTCATTCTAAACCCAACTTACAAATTTCATTGCCTTCCTACAACTGAAACCACATCCATGTTTCCTTCTCTTGTTTTCCTCCTAAATAGTGATATGCTGATCAGTGTTTAACAGCTGACTTTCCAAGGTAAGAAGAACAAATTTACAGTGTTTTCCATTTCTGTGGTATAACTCTTCCAGTTGGTGGTGGTGTTTAGTTGCTCAGCTATGTCCGATTCTTTGTGGCCCTCACAACCCCATGGACTGTAGCCCACCAGGCTCCTCTGTCCATGGGATTCTCCAGGCAAGAATACTGGAGTGGGTGGCCACTTGCTTCTCTAGGGAATCTTCTCAATCCAGGGGTCAAACCCATGTCTCCTGCATTGGCAGGTGGGTTCTTTACCACTGAGTCACCTGGGAAGCCCATAATTCTTCTACCAGGGCTGATCTTGAACTATCAGTATGATGTCGCTGAATGTGGGGTTGGAAAACACACATTGGTTCTCAAGAGTCAGTTTGCACCAGTTCTGGCGCACCATTGACATGACTTACCTCTTTACATTCCACTGAAAGGTACACAGAATTTGACCTGTGAAAACTTTAACTGTTTCAGGCAGTTTTGGGGATTGTAGTTGAGAAGACTGGGCATAAGATATTTGGATCTGGAATCTAGTTTATAGACAACTGCCCCAGGTACAGTCTTGTTTCATATCAATAATAATTATTATTAATGAAAATTTTATACCTCCAAAGAAAGAACTATAGATTTATTTAAATTACAAATTCCTATCCTATAACACATTCTTAATTGGTTAAAAATAATATTCTATCCCCCTATACATTCTTAATTGATTAAAAGAACTATTATTTTTCACTGAGAGGTAAAGACTTTATGAAATTTTGTCCTTGGCATCCTCACATAGAAATACTAGCCAGTTCACCATCAGCTGGCCAGTGCATGATTAACATCAGAAGTATTATAAACATAGGAATATTTAATTATAATGATGGTTGGTTACTTTCATTGTTGAAGGAGAAGAGTGTGTTTTTCTTGAAGATAACTCAAAATGAGCTGTTTTGAAATATTATACGAAGTCCCCAATTAAAAGTATTTTAAAATTTTGAAAGCTGAGTTGAGAAATAGCAATATTTTAAACTTACAAAATATTACACAGTACATTAAGTTCCACTTCATGCTTGAAATTACACATGATATCATACAAACAAACAAATGTTTTGTCACTGCACAGATATGCATGATCTTCCACTTGCAGTTTCTTTCTAGCACCCACTCCAGTCCTCTTGCCTGGAAAATCCCATGCACGGAGGAGCCTGGTGGGCTGCAGTCCATGGGGTCGCTAAGAGTTGGACACGACTGAGCGACTGAGCGACTTCACTTTCACTTTCTTTCTACATGCCTGAGAGAGAGTAGATAGTTGACAATGACCTTTGAACAAGCATCATTGATAGGTAGCATGAAAACACAAGCAAAATATGTATCTAGAATGTTTCAAGTAGTGAGCTGGCACTGAAGAAACTGTTCAGAAAATATTTGTTAGGCAATATCACACTTATTAGAAATATATGCGATATTTTTATTTCAACTGTTAATTACTTGAACTATGAATTGGAAATGGACCAAAACATAGTATTTTTGCTTTACATTATATTTTTAGACCCATTAATTCATTTGATAATTTCCATCTACACATGTAAAAATATTCTGAAAATGGAAACATTTTAAAATTTAATTTTATTGGCCTATCACCCCTCCAAAATTTAAATGTTTCCCTAAAATTTTTGCATCAAAATCACCAGTTTAAAACTCTTATTGATCTTATCTCAAAGGAAACTGAACTTAATAATAATACTTTTCATTTAAAAAATGTCTGCTCCTGTGATTCTAGAATTTGTATCCCCATTTTACACATGTACACACTGGTGATGTGTGATGAGTTAGAACTCAAGTGTAGATTGTTTTTAACTAAAAATTCAAAGCATTTTATGACACTTGTTGGAAACAACATTTATTTTTGAACCTATTACTGGAGTCTTCCCCCAAATTTTATGGAGACATGAAATTTCCTTTGAATGCTTTTTTCCTTTTACTTTCTTAATTGTTGATGATTCAAAGTTTCCCTTCTTACACTGCATTTTTGTGTGTGTGATGTCTAGTAGAATTCTTCCTACCTTGTTCTCCATATATGTCTTAGTTACACTTGGATTTTTTGCATTTTCATGAAAATTATGGACCCCGCTTATCACGTTATATACACACACTAGAATTGGAATGAGAGGTGGAAAAGTGTGCTGGAAAGAAGAATAAGGAGAGATATTGAGTGGTTTTACGGGGCATGTCGAGTACAGTGGTCGAGAGATCCACCCCTACAAACTTGGTCTACTCTACTAAGTTGTATCAGACAAAAGAAGGAAAAACAAACAAACAAAAAAAATAGATGCCTTCTTTCCTCTAATAATTCAGCTCTTAATAGACAAAACTGTTTCACTACAAGTAGCTAACTCCAGCACGAGGCCTCCAAAGATGGGGATGATGTTCCTCACCATTTGAGGTCACTGAAAAAGAAATCAACGTTAGAGTTAACAGCAAAGTCCGTGCTTAGCACCATAAAATCTCAAGGCTCTGTGGTGGAAGAATGCAGTTAAATAACACTGGCTGGAAAGAAGGACCAATATATGCTTTGCTTTTCAATTCTTTCTGATGAGACATTAGACTCATAAATGACCAGACTTCCAGAGACTGCCATTTTAGGGACTGTCAATCAGAAGCAGAATTGAGGATCTAAATGTGTGCATGTCTGGACTCCAAGACTGCTAAAATTGTTCCAGCTGCCAAACAGAGGAAGTTGAATGTTTTGTCAGCATGCAACAGAGGGGTAAATGAGGACAGCCCGGCTGCGTGCACAGCCACAGTTGCCTCTGTATGTTCAGTTCACGTCACAGGTTTCCTTCCCTGCAAGTCAGCTCTATCTTTCCCTCCTTTATGCTTAATAACACTCATATATTTAAATTTAAATGTAAGTTCTTTGTATATTTGTGAATGCATTTAGATGTGTGGGTTTTTTTTTTAATCTTTTTTTGAGATAAAGCTTGTTAAGTTTAGAGATCATCTCTTCTTCCCTTATAACTCATGTGATCCGATTTGAAATAATATGAACCATGGAACAGGGCTATGACACAGAACAAAAAGCTTGCTGATTTCCTCAGCTCTCGGCAGGAGTGGTGGGGGTTGGGGCGGGGAGGGCAGTGCATTACTGATTCTAAGGAGCCTAGAGCTTCAGATTTAATGACTTATTACAAGTGATAGGAAACATTCATACAGAAATTCTTATCTGAGACCCTCGCCCAGGGCCAACAAAGTTCATTTTTTTCCCCTCAGTAGGACAATTAAGAAAAAGGGAAATAGTAAAGAAACTTGCTTCTCTTGATCTTAACTCTGGATGAGGGTGGGAATTCTTTCTTGACAGTATTTAACCTCAAGCTAGCCCCCAATCTGAATTCGGGTCAGAATTGCTACTCAGTGTTGCTCAAAGTGCCCAGCTTAAAATTTTACATCAGGGACTTCCCCGGTGGTCCAGTGGTTAAGACTCCACATTCCAATGCAGGGGGTGAGGGTTTGATTCCTGATCAGGGAGCTAAGATCCCACATGCCTCATGGCCAAAAAAACAAAGCATAAAACAGAAGAAATATTGTAAAAAATTCAATAAAGACTTTAAAAATGGTCCACATTAAAAATTTAAAATACCATGATACTTAAAAAAAAAATTACATCAAAGCAATCCTAGGTCGGCAATGTTCCCAGGAAGCAGTGATAGAACAAAGTGTATGGTTCTTAAATCCAGGTTTCAAAGAGTTCTCACAGATACATTTCCAAGGAACAGGAACACAACATGAAAAATCTCAAAACATATAACACAAAAGGCCACTCTGAACAGAAGAAACAAGAAGAAAACAAAATGATATCACCACAGGAGATATCACCACACCAAAATTGCAAAGATGCTAAAATTATAGCTACAGAATATAAGATAATAAGCTTGTTTAATGCATTTAAGATAATTATTTTTAAAAGAACTAATAGATTCTAAAAATAAAATATATAATAATTAAAGTTTGAAATTCTGCATTCAGTTGAAAGAGTTTATACACATAGCTGAAAGGTGAATTAGTGTGCAAGACTTAAGAAATTGTCCAAAAGGAAAAAAAATGTCCAGAATTGTGCACAGCTGTGTGTACAATTGCTAGTAGAAAATAAGTTTTTAAAATGTAAAGGAGAATACTCTAGGATTGAGAAAAGATACAAATCTTTACATTCAGGAACATAAGGAACCCCAAGCAAGATGAATGAAATCCACACCTAAGATCAAATCAGATCAGATCAGTCGCTCAGTCGTGTCCTACTCTTTGCGACCCTGTGAATCGCAGCACACCAGGCCTCCCTGTCCATCACCAACTCCCAGAGTTCACTCAGACTCATGTCCATCGAGTCAGTGATGCCATCCAGCCATCTCATCCTCTGTCGTCCCCTTCTCCTCCTGCCCCCAATCTTTCCCAGCATCAGAGTCTTTTCCAGTGAGTTAACTCTTCGCATGAGGTGGCCAAAGTACCGGAGTTTCAGCTTTAGCATCATTCCTTCCAAAGAAATCCCAGGGCTGATCTCCTTTAGAATGGACTCGTTGGATCTCCTTGCAGTCCAAGGGACTCTCAAGAGTCTTCTCCAACACCACAGTTCAAAAGCATCAATTCTTAGGCGCTCAGCCTTCTTCACAGTCCAACTCTCACATCCATACATGACCACAGGAAAAACCATAGCCTTGACTAGACGAACCTTTGTTGGCAAAGTAATGTCTCTGCTTTTGAATATGCTCTCTAGGTTGGTCATAACTTTGCTTCCAAGGAGTAAGCGTCTTTTAATTTCATGGCTTCAGTCACCATCTGTAGTGATTTTGGAGCCCAGAAAAATAAAGTCTGACACTGTTTCCACTGTTTCCCCATCTATTTCCCATGAAGTGATGGGACCGGATGCCATGATCTAAACTCATAGTTAAACTGCAGAAAAGAACAATTGCACCAAGAACAAAAGAGAATGGGAAGTCTAAATAGGACTCTGAAAACCAGATGCATTTAGCAGAACTCAAGAAGCTTCCTACTCTAAAATGACAGCCATTGTCATCTATACATGCTCAGTTGTGTCCAGCTCTTGCAACCCCATGGACTGTAGCCTGCCAGGGTCTGCTGCCCATGGAATTTTCCAGGCAAGAATACTGGAGTGTGTTGCCATTCCCTTCTCCAGGGAATCTTTCCGACTCAGGGATAGAACCAGGGTCTCTTGCATTGGCAGGTGATTTCTTTACTGTCTGAGCTACAAGGGAATCCCCCAAAACGACAGTAGAGAAAGCAAAAAGAGCAACCGAGTATATATCCCTCAAAGTTACTAGTATTCTCAACATTGCTAAGATCTCATCATTTTGGAAGTGGGAGTCAAGTTGGGCCTAAAAAAGAAGGACCTAGTCACCCAGAGCCTTACAGCCAGAGGACTGCTCTTCTTGCTCTAGCAGAACTCTGGAGGTTTATTCCCTAGAGAGACTAGAACAGTGTTTTTCTTGACTGGAGGGCTCAGGGCACAGCTGAGGGCAGAACTGGCTACCACCCTGAAAACAGAAGGATTAAATGAAATGTTTACAAACTGGCTGCTGAGATACCATCAACCCCCACCAGCCTCCTGACTCTGAAACATTAGCAGTCAGGTTTCAAAGGCAAGGAAGGAGAAAGGAAGAATCTCTTCTGGGGAATCTTCCAGGTCTCATTAAAAAAAAAAAAAAAACACACAATAGGCAAGATGACAGGGATTCCCTAATAAAATGGTTTAGACAAAACATTTTAAAATAAGCTCGCAGTCAATAAGCCCCAGACATGAAAACGGAACTCAGAACATATTGTTAATGCCCCATCCTTAAATGAGAGTGAGAGGCCAAGGATCACTATGAGATACTGAAGAATATGAGAGTCACCCAAGCCAACAAAACAGAAAAGAGCATTTCCAAGAAAACAGAGATCACACAAAGAGGAGGAAAATATTTTACAGTTGTTAAAAAGATAGATAAATAAGATGGTGTAGCCATAAAAGAATCTGAGTCTTTAGTAAAAGAACAGATGAGGAAAAGGAACTGTATAAGAAAAACCACCCTGTTTTTTTCTCTCCTGTGTCTCTCCTTTACTACTCACAGAGAATACTCACTTTTGATATTCTGATCACCAAACATGTGGAGGTTTTCCTCTACATCAGGCAACTCTCCATGACTTCAACTGGGTGTCCTATAGTTTAACTTCATACTGCCTGGAGATAGTGTCAGATGCCACAGGTTAAAAACTCAGTTCCACAAGATTGCCCCACCCCTCTTCATCTGTCAATCACAAGTAGTAGGTCCCTAGGTTACTTCTGTCCAGTTTGGCTACAAAATAGAAGTTCCCGTGATCCCCTTTTCAGGCTTGATTATTTCACTAGAGCAGCTCACAGAACTCAGGGGAACACTTACTTCTGTTTACCATATATGAAAGGATATGATAAAGGATGCAGATGAACAGCCATATGAAGACGTACACAGCGGGAGGGCTTGGAGTGTCTGAGAGTGGAACCATCTGTCCCCATAGGAGTCGGGGTACACTACCCTCCCGGTGTGGATTTGTTCACCAACTTGGAAGTTCTCTGAACCCATACTACTGGGATTTCTATGGAGGCTTCTTTACATGAAAGTGTAAGTGAAGTCACTCAGTCGTATCCGACTCTTTGTGACCCCACGGACTGTACCTTCCAGGCTCTTCCGTCCATGGGATTTTCCAGGCAAGAATACTGGAGTGGATTGCCATTTCCTTCTCCAGGGGATATTCCCAACCCAGGGATCGAACCCAGGTCTCCTGCATTGCAGGCAGACTCTTCACCATCTGAGCCACAAGGGAAGCTCTTCTTTACATAGGCATGATCAATTAACTCCATTTTCAGCCTCTTTGCCCTCTCTAGAGAAGTAAGGGGACAGGGCTGAAAGCTCTAAGCTTCCAACCGTGGCTTTGTCTTTCCCAGTGTCACCACATAGAACAAAACATGCTTTAATCATTTAGAAAATTACAAGGGTTCTAGGAGTTCTGTGCCAGGAACAAGGGGCAAAGACTAATATATATACATTTCTTTTATCTCATAGAAGCCACTGGAAATTATAGACATGATAGAAATTAGAAGGACTTAAAGACAGAATTAAGACAATGAATGTCCCAGAAAGTACAGCAAAAAGGCAAAGTGATTTATTTAAAAATGAGAGAAAATTGTTAAAAAGTTCGAACACCAGCCCATCACATTCAAAGTTCAAATTAAGAATAGATAATCATCAAAAAATTAATCCAATAACATTTTATAGAGCAGGAGCTCATGAATTTTCAGAATGAAAGGGCTCACTGAGTGCTCAGCACATGGATAAAAATAAACCCACACCGAGACACGGTTGTGAAATTTCTGCAGACAAAGAGCTTCCACAGAGGGTGAAAAGCAGGTTACAAAGGATAAAGAATCAGAGTGGCATCAGGTGTCTGAAAAGCAACACTGGAAGCCAGACGGTAGTGAAATAGTGCCTTCAAAATCCTGAGGTAAAATTTTTTCCAACCTAGAATTCTATACTCTGTCAAACTAGCAACATTGGGAAGGGAAACACAGGAGTTTCTAAGACAGGAGTAATGTTTTTCTTTTAGGCTTGCTGGAGAGTACACATTACACTTTAAGGCATACAGGTGAGTTCTATATACTATTTAAACTAATCTAGCACATTGTCAAAAGGAATAATTTTTAAAAATTAGCAACTAATGTTAATATTAGAACAAAATGTTAGAATTCGATGGAGTCAAATGCTGGGTACATGGATGTTGGTTATGTTATTCTCTGTACTTTCTTGTATATTTAATATATATTATGATAAAATAGATTTTTTAATTTATTTAAAGAATAAAGGTTTGGAATGGAGATAATATGGAAAAAGAGAGAATGAGTAATAGCTCACTAAAAGAACATTCTCTCTGTCCAAGATTACAAAAAGACTTCCTCATGGTAGGCTCTGATCTTTATTACCTTATCTTTGTCATTTTTATTTTATCTGCTGAGGACCTTATGAATCCCAAGCAAATGGACTCAGTGAATAGTCTATTCCACGTACAAACCACAACATAATCCTATCTGTCAACTTAAAGATCTCTTGGCTTTTTACATATGCTAATTCAAACTGCATGTTGATGCCTTTCTTCTTCTGATATTCTACACTAGAAACAGGAAGGCTGTCATGATCCATCCAGTGCTGTCATTATGTTCTTAGAGTTGACTACCTTGTATGGATGAGCTGGGCTCTAACCACTTGGTAGTAAGTTTCTTAGTAAGTTTCTATCTTCTTTTCCAGTATCCTCATTAGTATATTGATAATAGCGTCTGGTTTATAGAGGTTTTCTGAGGATTCATGTTAGCTATTATTTATTATCATTATTTACAAATGGCAGAGTTGTATTGTCATTTAAAAAAAGTGGTCATCATAGTTCTCTAATACTGTTACATAAATGCATAATGAACATTTTTACTTCAAGGCTAGATGTAAACATAGTCACATTGCAGAGAGACAATAAAGTTATCCTAAAATGAATATAAATATGACAACACTAAAGATCAGTGTACAACAGTACTAAAAGGGTGTCAGAAATACAGAGCTGTTCATTAGTTTTGAAAGAATTTTGTTGGCATGGAGTTTTGAGTTTTTTCCCCCCAATGAATACTCTCAACCCTTCTTACAGTGCAAGGTAGTTGAAGGACAGCTAAGAACTTTTGGTTTGCTAAAAAATATATTACCAAAAAGGACAAAATGAATGAAGATGGCCTTGTCTCCTTGGAAACCAGTTCAGTTCAGTTCAGTTGCTCAGTTGTGTCCGACTCTTTGCGATCCCATGGACTGCAGCACACCAGGCTTTCCTGTCCATCACCAGCTCCTGGAGTTTGCTCAAACTCATGTCCATTGAGTTGGTGATTCCATCCTACCATCTCATCCACTGTCATCCCCTTCTCCTCCCGCCTTTAATCTTTCCCAGGATCAGGGTCTTTTTCAATGAGTTTGTTCTTTTTCAGTGAATCAGGTCTTTTTCTGACAATGAGTCAGGTCTTTTTCAATGAGTCAATTCTTCATCAGATGGCCAAAGTATTGTAGCTTCAGCTTCAGCATCAGTCCTTCCAATGAATATTCAGGATTGATTTACTTTAGGATTGACTGGTTTGATTTCCTTGCAGTCCAAACCAAAATCATAATTATTTCTACCAAACAAGTATGGTTTGGCTGAAGTCTTAAAAAAGTAGGGTAGCTTAAATACTAAATTTCCTAGCCAGTGGTTGCTCATAACAGGTTGAAAAGATCACAAGACTGATCAAAAATAATATTAAATGCAGCATTTAAAAGATCAAGTAAACTTCATATAAACACATTGGTAGTATTAAAATTTGTCATGAGTTCATGTTGTCTTAATTTTAACTTATAATTTCTGCCCTTTGACTGTCAGTAAAGCATTCCCGAATTAACTCTAAAATTATAATGTTGTTTAAACTTGAAAACGTATATAGTATATCAACCTGAAGGCATCAATTATAGAGTTCAACATTAGTGAATTTTGGTGCTAAATCTGGAATAATTTGGTTATGATCCTGATTACATCAGAGGACAAGATTAAATGAACTCTTGTCCTTTCTAACCTGTGCAATCATAGGACTTATTTGAGTTTGAGCTATACTGTAGTTAAAGATGCAAACACAAAATGCATTAAAAATTTTTCGAAGCCTATTATCATTTTTTTGTCTGCCCAGACTTCACTCATTCTCAATCTATAAGACTCAGATAAAACTGACACCACCCAGGCCTAAGTCATGACTCAAGAGAACAAAAAGAATAGCCCATCCTCTTGGGCAAGAGATTGGTTCCCTCGCTGGAGCTATTGAGAAAAAGATTCTCTTTATCTGCTGAAGTTTCTAAACCATGAGGATGTAAGTTCAGAGCTGCTTGTGTGTGTGTGTGTGTGTGTGTGTGCGCGCACGTGCACTCAGCCGAGTCTGACTCTTTGCACCTCCATGGACTGTATGGCCTGCCAGGCTCCTCTCTCCAAGGAATTTTCCAGGCAAGAATACTGGAGAGGGTTACCCTTTCCTACTCCAGGTAATCTTCCTGACCTAGGGATCAAACCTGCGTCTCTCTCATCTCCTACTTTGGCAGGAGGATTCTTTACCACTGTACCACCTGGGAAAACCTCAGAGCTGCCTCCTGGGATTGCCTGCCTTAGAATGAAAGTAACTCTGAATAAAACAGAGCAGATCAAAGGAGTAATGTAATTTTTTTTATTGGAATATAGTTGCTTTACATTAGTTTCTACTGTACAGCAAAGTGTACATATATGTATAGATACAACTCCTGTTTTTTGGATTTCCTTTCCATTTAGGTCACCACAAAGCACTGCATAGACTTTCCCATCCTATACAGTAAGTTCTCATTAGTTATCAATAGTGTATACCTGTCGATAGTGTATCAATAGTGTATAAGTGTCAATTCCAATCTCCCAACATTTGAATCTCTGTATCTGAAACAGATCAAATCACAAACTTCTAATTTCACAAATGAAGAAACAAGACAAAGACCAACTCTAAGGGAAACAAAAGATTATGAAGGAAAGAAGAAAAAAATTATAAAATGCTACAGGGATCTGCTGTGAATGACTTTAACATACTCATGATAATGTAAATAATGAATATTGCAATATAATTATATTAGTTGGATGCGAGGATGAGAAGAAAGAGAGACGAACCAGATAATGGTGAAACAATACTAAACCTACCACATAAGGAAGTCAATTGATAATACTTAAAGCTGCCAAATTAAAAAGCAGCAATATAAACACATGATTCTGAAATATGGCAAAAAAAACAGAGAGAGTGGAAGATTTAGAAATCCTTCTTGTGTGTACTTGGTAGTCTTTTTTTTTTTTTTTTAAGTATTTATTTATTTGGCTGCATTGGGTCTTAGTTGCCGCTCCCAGAATCTTCACTGTGTCATGCGGGATCTTTGATTGAGGCACACCGATTCTCTAGTTGTGGTGTGCAGACTGAACAGTTGCCGAGTATAGGCTCTAAATCAAGCAGGCTTCAGTAGTTACAGCAAGGAGGGTTATCTGTCCATGGCATGTGGGATCTTACTTCACTGACCAGGGATCAACCCGTGTCTCCTGCATTGCAGGGTGGATTCTTAAACACTGGACCCCCAGGGCAGTCTCAGTAGTCCATTTTAATGGGAGTATTCACATCTTTCAGTTCTGCAAAATGTTCATGATTTCCCTATTTGATTATTTTCTTCCATTCATTTTCTGTTATCTCTATTTCTTAAATTCCTGTTATTCTGATGATGGACTTCCTAGATGGTCCACAGTCCTCTGATTCCAAAACCTTTCCTTCCTTCTTACCCTCTCATTGTCTTTTTGCTCTGCTTTCAGAAAGATGTTCTCAACTTATCTCTTTATCTTTTGATCCTTTACTTTTTTTAAAATTATACTCTTATAATTTGAATTTTTATGAGCTCTTTTTTGTTCTCCTTATAGATGATAGACAGACAGTCACCCTGTTCTAACTTTATGGCTACTGCACTCTGTCTTGTCGATCTGGGATACCAAAGACAGTGTTTTTATTTCCTTCCCTTGCCTGCGTTCATCTCTTCAATGCTGCTTTTGTCTGATTGTTTCCATCTTTGTCTTTCACACAGAGGCTCCCCTTAGATACTGAATGAATTTTGGTTTTCTAAGAGTGCAGGGACTAGAAGGCTGAGGGCAGGCTCTGAGCACCTCTGGGTGGGTGGTTTGGGTAGCCCATGTCATTGAAGGAACCCTGCTTGTCAGGATCTCGAAGCTGGTCAGATTCCCCAAAGATGATTTTTCCATTCCTAGGCCTGGGAGGTAGAGGTTTGGAAGCTAGTGTTCTAGGAACCAAGGGTGAGAAGATAAGATGGTTGTTCTTAGAATTTCATATCTTAACATTCACTTAATTCTACTGTTTTAAGCAAGGTACCAGTAGCTTCGATTTTGCCTGGTGTTCTCCTTTTCAAAAATCCTCTGTAGAATAAACTTGCGATCTTCTGTACTGGTTGGGGAGGCACAGGTTGCCCATTCTAGAGAGTAGGGAGGAAGCTCTGTGACAGAGAAGTGTCCAAATGCATCCCATAGACACTCAACTCATTCTCTTGTTTATAGCCTCGCAATTAACACATTTCAAAAGCACCTAATGTCAACAATTTTGAGCCCTGGGGAATTCTGAAATGTAAATTAATTGCTTCTTGACTTTGCCTAAAGTTCCTTTCTAAAGTCTTAATAGGCAGTTACCACTTTCAGTCTGCTTCTCAGTTTCTAGAATTTTTTTGTGTTAACTCCTCTTCTATCCTCTTTGTCGTTATGGATTAGTTCTTCTTTTTAAATCACTGTCATTTTGATGATATTATAAAAGGAAGCAAACACAAGTACATATATTTGATCCTTTATCTAGAGGTCTAAACTCAATTTTTCATTATTTTAACTATTACAGCAAGCACCCTAAAGCTATAGGTATTAGGTTTATATAAAATATCCAAAGGTAGATAGCATTTAAGTGGTTTAGATTTAAGCAAATCATGGACACTCTTATTTGGTCTCACAAATTTTTTGGCTTTTACAACAGTTCATGCATTTCTTAAATTGACTCAGAAAAAGTTCCCCTCTAATTTTCTAGATCCTAAAACTGATTTATTCTGTACATAATTTCCTCTATATTTTGAATTCGATAGGAGATTGTTTCACTAACAGAAGATAATATTTTCAAATCTATTTTCATCAAAATACTTGTATGTATATATATTTACATATACATCTATATTTCTTATGGCATATAAACAATAAGCAAGCTCTTAAAACTGTATTTTCCCTTCATTCCCCATTCTATTTTTAATGATAAAAACAAAAATAACATTAATCATTTATTTTGACAGTAGCATATTGTAAAGCACAGCTACCAGGTACATCTTAGTATACATTCAACTTCACAGAACTTATGGGATTATCTCTGGTGGATGTTAAGCATCTGGATATCAAATACAGATGAATGTTTTTGTGTTTCTTTCCATGTCTAGCACAGTGAATTGTACCTCAAACTTGCACAATAAATGATCATTGAAGTGCAACTGATATTCAGTATAGTGACCATGAGTCAGGATTACATATGAAAAATCAAAACCTCAGCAGTCTCTAGGTAATTTTTACCAAAAATTTAGTACCAAAAATGATGATGATTATTTTTTTCTTTCTAAAGAACACCAAGAGGAAACAGTTTGGACTATGTAGTGATTAGGTGAGATGACTGAGCAGAATGTCCAACAAGATTGTATAATTAGTCAAATTTTATTTTTAAGCTGTTTTTCTAAAATTTAATTGCTTAGTTTAAATGCTTGCCTCTTTGATGCTTTCAGAATCTGTTTATAAAGGACACTGGAGTGCTTGGTGTACATTGCACATTATCTCATGTGTTCCTTGTCCGCACCAGGAAGCAGAACCAGTATTATTTTTTCCTTTCTGAGAGTGAAGAAGCCCAGAGGTCACCTGGCTGGTCAGGACTTCTTCGTAAAATAAGGACCTCATTTAAAGGAAACATTTTCAAAACTGTTTATTTACTCCATGGTATTGTCCAAAAGAGTCCTGTGATTCTGACAAAATTTGGTTCTCTAAAGAAGGGTATCAGTCAGTTCACTTACTCAGTCATGTCCCACTCTGCGACCCCATGGACTCCAAGAAGGATATCAAGAAATACATAAAGTTTTTATCTAATCTGAAGCAAAATTTGTCACTAAGAACTAGATTATAAATCCTTACAAGGTAAAGACTATTCATTTTATCTCTCATATTTCTTCATCACCCTAAACCACTGATGGACATAAAATAGATGTTCAATGCCCTTGTTGGCTGACTAATTAACAGCAGTTTCCGAATGGGCTTATCTTTTCCAATTTTAAATGAACTCTATTGAAATTTACTGCCTGGGCAATGTCAATTTGTTACTTCATTGAGGAAGAGCTATAATTCACATTTCTACTGGTTGGCTAAGTCTTCCAAAGTTGTTTAGCAAAATGAACTTGGAGTTCAATCAGCTCAAAAGTTAGAAAAGTCAGTAAGAGTCTTTGTTTATTATTTCATTTATTATTTTACTTATTCTGCCTATTCTGATGTTCCAGAATTAAATGAACCCCAATTTTGCTTGTATTTAGAGGCCTGCATTTTATTTGGAAAAGAAGATCCTTTCCATTAACAACTTACTACACTTTCAATATATACCGGTATAAAATGTGCATTTGTACTCTCTCCATCAGCAAACAGCAAACTTCTTTGCCAAAAGAACAGCTCAGAATCAGGGATATCTGATTCAGGGCCTCACTGATCTTCAAATCTAAAATTAATTAATCATGTTCTGGTACTCATTCTACTGTTCATGTAACTTTTAGATGATTGCACCACATTTAAATAATTATACCTCTGTCTGTGAAATAGAAATACCACCTCATGAATAGTTTCAAGGAATAATAAAGAAAATGCATTTTAATACTAAAGTACATCTGTGTGTATAGATGTAAGGAGTCATGGTTGATTAAAGAAAAAAAAATGATCAGGTATCAAACTTATGTGGCAAATTATTAGATATTATAAAGAAGGTTGAAATTCAGCCTTAGAAAGAAATATGCTCCTTTAATTTTTCCCAAAATTAGGTAAAAAGCTTTCTTTATAAAATTTTAAGCTATTTAGTCTTAACTATTTAATAAAATATGTTTACATCATATTAAGTCAACAGTAAGAATCTTGTCAGCCATCTTTGCTTTGGTAAACAAGGCTTCCAGAATTACTGAACAATCTACTTATACTTAATCTTTCCAAATACACACAGCTGTTGTGTTTAAGAGTGACAAGTTACCATTATGGCCTAATTACTGGTGCCAGCTCTAGACATATGCAAATTATTTATAACAGAATAAAATTGCCTTGGTACAGATAAATTCTACAGCCCTCTCTTTTTAAATCTTTATTTTTTATTTTAGGAGAAATGTATGCTCAGCATCAGAGAAGTAAAAATTACAGTTTCTAACTCTGCTTTGTTTAAATGTGTTTGCAAATATTCCTTCTGTGTGGATTTCTAAACATCCCCTTCATTCCCCTGCAACACACACACATTTGGACAGATTTTGCCATTGCAAAATAAATCTACACAATTATAGTAGCACTAGATGTTTCAAAATACTTAGGGGAACTGATACAGATCATAGTTTTCTTAGAAATTGGTTTGTACAAAGTTTTTATACTTTACTGATCTATCATTTGGTTTGTTGTTGTTCAGTCGCTCAGTCGTGTCTGATTCTTTGTGACCTCATGGACTGCAGCACACCAGGCTTCCCTGTCCATCACCAACTCCCAGAGCTTGCTCAAACTCATGTCCATTGAGTCAGTGATGCCATCCAACCATCTCATCCTCTGTCACCCACTTCTCCTCCTGCCCTCAAACTTTCCAACCATCAAGGTCTTTTCTAATGAGTCAGTTCTTCGCATCAGGTGGCCAAAATATTGGAGCTTCAGCAGCAGTCCTTCCAATGACTATCCAGGGTTGATTTTCTTTAGAATTGACTGGTTTGATCTCCATGCTGTCCAAGGGACTCTTAAGAGTGTTCTCCAGCACCAGAGTTCAAAAGCATCAATTCTTCGGTGCTCAGCCTTTTTTATGGTTCAAATCTCACATGACTACTGGAAAAGCCATAGTTTTGACTATAGGAACCTTTGTCGGCAAGCTGATGTCTCTGGCTGTCTAAGTTTGTCATAGCTTTTATTCCAAGAAGCATCTTCTAATTTCATGGCTGTAGTCATCGTCCACAGTGATTTTGGAGACCAAGAAGAGAAATCTGTCACTGTTTCCATTTTTTCCCCCATCTATTTGCCATGAAGTGATGGGACTATATGCTATTATCTTTGTTTTTTGAATGTTAAGTTTTAAGCCAATTTTTTCACTCTCCTCTTTCACCTTCATCAAGAGGCTCTTTAGTTCCTCTTCACTTTCTGCCATTAGGGTGGTGTCATCTGCATATCTGAGGTTATTGACATTTCTCCCAGCAATCTTGATTCCAGCTTGTGCTTAAACCAGCCCAGCATTTTGCATGATGTACTCTGCATATAAGTTAAATAAGCAGGGTGACGATATGCAGCCTTGACATATTCCTTTCCCAATTTTGAACAACCAGTCCACTGTTGGATCTTACTAAATATGGTAACATCATATAGGATCTTCTTATAATTATCTATTGAGGTTTCTGGATATATGTCATAGGTATTAAAGGTATTGATATTTAATATCCATCATTAAAGCAGACAGAAAAAATAGCCCTGAGGAGGAGTCAGCAATGATCAAAAGTATTATCTGCACTACAATTTGAATCAGTAGACTGATCCTAGTCTCTGATTCATTAGATTTGATCCAAAGGGTCATATATTTATCTTGACTTTTAACTTATAACCTATAGAGTAGTAAGACTAATTGTTGCTCATTTTATAGGATTGCTATGATTTTCATTTTACTCTCTCATTAGTTATTTTCCAAACTTTGAGTGAAGTATTTTTATATACTCAGGATTCTAAAGCATTGACAAATCAACATGTAATCTATATATTACATTTTTTCATAACACTGAATTTTACTGTAGGTAGACACCATGAGCTATTTAGATTGAAAATATTTGGGGTGATTAACATAGTCTGGATTTGCCAGTGACAATGACTTTCAACTTAGTTTCTGAGTTTTTAAGGATAAAAACTGTGTGATTGTTTTCTCCCTTTTTCTTCTTGAAACGGATTTCCCCCTATACTTAGAGGAAGTGTAAGCTTGGAATTAAATCAATAAGTTTGACTCCTCTTTACAGAATACTTTCAATCCATTGGTTACACTGTCAGCTCTGCCTTCAGAACACGTCCAGAATCCCACCACTTCTCTTCAGCTTCACTGTTAACATTCTGGTCCAGTCTCCCATCTGGGCAATTGTAGTAACCTCCTAACCAATGTGGGCTTCCCTCATAGTCCAATCAGTAAAGAGTCTGCCTGCAATGCAGGAGACCCAGGTTCACTTCCTGGGTCGGGAAGATCCCCTGGAGAAGGAAATGGCAACCCACTGCAGTATTCTTGCCTGGAGAATCCATTGGGTGGAGGAGCCTAGCAGTGCTACAGTCTATGGGGTCACAAGAGTCGGACACGACTGAGCGACTAAGCACACCTAACTGATATACCTACATCAAGGCTTGCCTCCTATAATTTATGTCCAATATTAGAGTGATTTCTTCTAAAATATGACACACTGTCTCCTTTTAATGTTCAAAATCCTCTAATAATTTCCAATTTCATTCTTTCCAAAGTTCATTAGCCTAAAAACTCTACGTGAGCTGGACTTTATACTTTTCTGACCTCATTTCCTATTTTCCTCTCTCATCGCATTGCAGCCCCCTTGGTTTCCTTAATATTCCTCAAACACATCAAGTTCTTTTGCACATGATGTTCTCTTTGCCTTCTGAATACTGTTCCCTGAGATATTTTCATGGTATTCTCCTTCACTTCCTTCAGGTCTTTGCTCAAATGCCTAGCAAGCATTTTCTGACCATCTTCTACAAATAACCATGTATTTCTTTATACACAAATGTCTATAGCGGCTTTACTCACGACATCTCTCAAATGGATACAACCCAAATGTCCCTCAGCAGGCGAGTGCATAAACAAATGGTGGTATATCCATAAAATGGAATACTACTCCGAGGGGAAACGAAAGAACACGTTGCAGACACATGCAACAACATTGACGGATCCCCACTAAGTTTATGCTAAGTGAAAAACCAGACCCAAATGAATACATGCTGTTTGTAGGAAATTATGCCAAAAGTAAGACTAATCCATCATGTTAGAATGCAGAACAATTGCCTGAGATTGGGCGTAGACATAGGACTGACTGAAAAGTGTGTTAGCAAGACTTTGAGTGGGGAGATGCTTTTATCTTGTAGCTATGGTTTGAGTGCCTATGTGCTCAGTACTGTCCAGCTCTTTGCGACCCCATGGACTGTAGCCCATTAGGCTCCTCTGTCCATGGAATTCTCCAGGCAAGAATACTGGAGTCCATTTCCTCCTCCAGGGGATCTTTCTGACCCAGGGATCAAACCCATGACTCCTGTGTCTCCAGCACTGCAGGCAGATTCTTGATCACTGAATCATCCGGGAAGCCCAGTGATGGCTTACTCAAGTATATATATATATTTGTCAAGATTGTACAGTTAGAATGGGTGCATTTTATTGTATGTAAACTCTAACTCAATACAGGATTTATTTTTTAAAGGAGGCTTTATAAGAAAAAGAATTGTATCTATGGCTGAAAACAGTGTTTTTAATTATATAGCTTAGAAGAGAGGAGAATCTGAGGGTACATCATTGAAAGTTTTGATTCATTTTTTCAAATACAGTTCCACTATGTGTTACAACTTAAAATGGCTGGTAAAAGCATCTGGTTAGCATGATAAGAAAGGTGAAGAAGTCACCACGAAATCAAAGCTATGATTCCTGTTAAGCTTCTGAGCTAGTACTGAAGCTCTGGTCCTTAAGAACATGAAAAGCAGTGTCCTGGAGATGCAATGTCACAAAGAATAAAATCCAAAAGGTTGGGCAGGTGGTGAAAGGGGGATAGTGCTAATACCAACCTAGCTCCTTTGCTGAGAACTCTTGTTATCTTGTTCTGTATTTATCTAGTGCCTGCCATATTTAGAAAAGATTAAATCAAAACTGTGAAATTAAAACATGATGAGTGACAGCTGTGAGAGACGACAGCTGTGGCATTAGACTTTCATCATGTCAGGCCTGAGATCTGTATTTCAGGTCACTGCTTTCCACTGGCACCAATCCTGAAGGACAAGAATTGTCTTTCTATTGGCTATTTACTAACCCACCTGTTGCTTCCACGTGGTAAAAGATTAACAGGGTTTCAATGGGAAGGGAGCCATTTCAGAGGTCTGGGTTGAATAGGGTCTTCATAGAGCACTTACCCTCAGAAGGTTAAGCAAAATGTTATCTAATGTTATCAGCAATAATAATCAGATGTGATCTATTCCCATTCTAGGTAGAGAAAACCTTTCAAATCATAGCACACGCTTCAAATGTACATCCACAGGGTTGAACAAATATGTATACTTTTTTCAGTTACGTGAAAAATGTATTTTTTAAAATAGATACACCTAGTATATAGTCAAATAAATCTAAAGTAATTACACAATTCAAGGCACAAATGGAATATACCTTATTTTTTCCTCTTCTTGATAAATGCATAATTTCATAGTCATGAAGCCATCCTCTTTTACAAAATAATTAATGATCAGTTAAATATTAATAATTGGATAAACCAACTATGGTACATCCATACAATGGAATATTATTGCAATAAAAAGGAACAAACTAATGATACATGCAAGAAAATGGTAAATCTTAAATACATTATACTAAATGAAAGAGGCCAAGTTCAAAAGGCTACATACTGTTTGATGATATTTATATGGCATTCGGGAAGAGGAAAAACTGTGTGTAGAGAAAACAGATCAGTGATTACCAGAGGCTAGGGGGAAGGTAGGACTTGACTTTATAAATGAGCTTGAAGGGACTTTGAGGAATAATGGAATTGTTCTGTTTTGATTGTGATGGTGGCTGTGTGTCTGTATGCATTCATCAAATCTCACAGAAAAATGCACTAAAAAGGCTAAAAATTACTGCATGTAAATTATACCTTAATATTTAAAAAGAGAAAAAAATTAATATTTTCATAGAACTATTTTCCCCCAAAATGTGTTTTAATATGAAGGAGCTACTAATGGTCATCACAGGGTGTTACAAATCTAAAAATCCTCATTAGATTTTCAGTGTACAAAATGAGTCATCAGGCTGTCCTATTAATAGAAATTGAACTGTGTGAATAGCAATATTTTAGTAAGGATATACGACTTATAAAGAGCTGTGGATACTGTTGCGGGTTGTAGTTGCTTTTTTTTTTTTCCCTCCCCCTTTACATCTGTGTTCAGATGTAGTAAGTATAAGAAGTACTATATGTTTGAATTTTGCTCTTTTGTATTTTGTGAAATCGGGACACTTGATTAAAAGGGAACCGGGAACTTTCTACCAGATCACTCACATTTAGTTTTAGAATGCTGTATATATGTTTTAAATTTACCTTTGTTGAATTGTTTAAAGTGAGTAGATTGTGCTTTTTGTGCATATAAATACTAGTTCTGCAGCCTCCATATCCACTATGCAACAACTAATACAAGCATGTGATGGAGAGAGACGGTTGAGAGTAGAAAATAAGGATTCTGAGAAGCTGTGTACCTCATTTAAATTAAATTTTATCAGTAGAACTCAAAAAGACACACACTTAGTGTTGACCAATATGAAGGCTTTAGGCTAATCTTTGCTTGCAAAGAAAAGATCACATTTAATCTGGCATAACAGAGACACTGTTTCTATTTTGTTGATCAGCCCGCTGGTAAACAGCTCTAATTAGAAACTTTGGAGTACTCTTCTTTAATCCCTTTAATACTGCAAGTATCATGAAAACCACAATGAGCCATTGGAGGCAACATAAAGAAGATTATTGGTGTCTAGGAGTATGACAAGAGTGATTCTCTCTTTTGTACCCCTTGGCAATTTGGATGGTTCCGAAGGGAAGAATGACTCAGCTTGAAACACAGGGCAATAATGATAGCTGAAAAAAATCAATTGAAGAAAGCTGAAAAGAACTTCACTACATTTCAAGAGTACATACTTTTTTAAGCTCGTCTTTTATCTTTAGTCACATAGTTGCTATTACCCATACTTCTTTTTTTTTTTTTTTTTTTTTAAGAGTTTTACTCTTTATTTTACTTATTTATTTTTGGCTGTGCTGGGATTTTGTTACTGTGTGTGGACTTTGTCTAGTTGCGGTGAGCAGGGGGCTCCTTTTCATTGCTGCGTAAGGGCTTCTTCTGTTGCGGAGCACAGGTTCTAGAGTGTGGGCTCAGGAGTTGTGGTGCGTGGGCTTAGTTGCTCTGTGGCATGTGGAATCTTCCCAGACCAGGGATTAAACACATATCCCCCTGCTCTGGCAGGTGGATTCCTGTCCACTGTACACCGGGGAAGTCCTCAAGAGTACGTATTTTGTTCACTGTGAATGCAAACTACTATTTCAGGTTGTCCTTGTAGGGTGGCTGTAGGCAATATGCGTCCTCCCCATCAATATTTTCCTAGTAGTTTCGTTCCTTTGGCTGGAAGCAATAGAAACCAACTGGGCCTAACTCATGGCCCCATAAAAAATAATTAACAATAAATTATAAGAAGATAGTAGAAAATAATGATCTAAAAAGAATAAGTTAAAAAGAAACATTGAACTCTTACATTTTTAAATAAATTAAAATTTGGAAGGATACTGGGTAGCTCTTAGGAAAAAAAGAAGAGTTAAATAATTGGGACTTGAGAAGACTGTAACTGGGGTTACTCTGGAATTCTCAACGGTGAAACGAACAAACAGAAACACCTGGTTGGTGTCTGAAATGACCACTGACATGACTCACCTTCAACCGCTTTCTGCATTTTTGAGACTCACCCAGATTTACATGTGAGGACAAAAAGTAAACAGTCACGTGTTTTAGCCTTGGGAGGAGGGGGGAAGGGAAACCCTGTGGTTGGCAGTCCTGCACAGAAGTGCTGGAGAGAATGAGAACTTGCTCAGAGGAATGGGGGAAAATGCATGCTGAGCAAACAAAATCAGCCGCCCACTACAAACTGTCAAAGGTTTTTAAAAAGACATTACTGTGTTGGAGCTGGCTCTCTGATCCTATTCTTATCCTTTCTTGAGGTTATAAGGATTCCCTTCACTTTCTTGCCCTGGTCCTAAGATGGTTTCAGTTGTAAGTACTTTTTTCCTTTATTTTAGGGCTTAATTTTTATGGTCAAGCTCATCTTTGTGGTAGAATTTTCTCTGACCCTGTACCACCAGTTGATTAAAACATGTGAGATTTTCTACATTTGTCTAATAGTATATTATAACTTAATTGTCATACTTAATAACTACTAAGCTCTTACTATGAACTCAGCATCGTGTAAAAAAGGGTTGCAAAGAAATCTGGTTTTGGAAAGAGTTCATTATCCAGCTAAGAGAATACAAGACAAAAGGGTGAAATAATAGCCAATAGGAGAGAATAGTTTATAATTATTTTATAAAATATGATCAGATTATTTTATAATACTTATGTTTAATGTTATTTTTCACATAATACATTTCTATATATTGAAACCACTCCCTTCTCCAGGGGATCTTCCCAACCTAGGGATCAAACCCATGTCTCTAGCATTAAAGACATATTGAAAATAGGATTTCCATATCTACCTATTATGGATTGAATTGTGCCCCCCAAAGAGATATGATGAAGCTATAACCCCTGGTATCTGTCTATATGATCTTGTTTGGAAAATCCTGTAGATGTAATCAATTTAGCCTGAGTTCATTAGGATGGGCCATCATCCAATAATCACTGATGTCCTTATAAGAAGAAATGTAGTGCTCGCTTCGGCAGCACATATACTAAAAAAGAAGAAATGCAGAGACAAGACCACAGGGACTATACAGTCCATGGAATTCTCCAGGCCATAATATTGGAGTGAGTAGCCTTTCCCTTCTTCAGGGGATCTTCCCAACCCAGGGATCGAACCCGGGTCTCCTGTACTGCAGGCAGATTCATTACCAGCTGAGCCACCAGGGAAGCCCAAGAATACCGGAGTGGGTAGCCTATCCCTTCTCCAGTGGATCTTCCCAACTCAGGAATTGAACTGGGGTCTCCTGCATTGCAGGCGGATTCTTTACCAGCTGAGCTACCAGGGAAGCCCTTATAAGAAGACCTGTAAAAACAAGAGACACACAGGAAGAAGACCATGTGATGATAGGGGCAAAGATAGGAATGATGCAGCTATAACTAACAAACACCAAAGATCCATGTCTATCACAAGAAGCTGAAAAGAGTTCTACTTAGTCTCAGGGAAAACATGGCCTTGCTGACACCTTGATTTTGACTTCTTGCCTCCAGAACTGTGGAAGAATAAATTTGTTATAAACCACTTAGTTTGTGGTACTTTGTTACAGCAGCCCAAAGAAACAAATTTACCCTACTGAATTTCTTCTCTTTTCCTCCAGCAACCCCAGAGTATAACTCTTCCCATTAATATAAGATAGCACTGCCCAAATTTTAATATACAAACAAATCACTTGGGGATCTTACTAAAGTATTGATTTTGATTCAGAGTTCTGGATGGGACCTGAGAATCTGCATTTCTTACAAGTTTCCAGGTGATATGCATGCTGCTAGTCCAGAGACCACGCTTGAAGAAGTAAGGCTATATGTGTACAGTCACCAAGGAGATGTTTCTTTCGGGTGTGGGTCAGATCTAGGCTTTTGGACACAATACTAACAGGGATGAAATGAAAAAAACTTATTCAGTGAGACAAAAATAAAATGAGTAAATAAAATATTCAAAGAAAGAGAGTAAGAAAAATTTCAAAATAAACTTCCAGATTATTCTTCAATCATCTGCCATCCTCCCCATCCACTCCCCTCAAAAGATCTGGAATACAAAGATTTCAAACTTGCTTTCTGAATAAGTGAATTTATCAATACAATAAGAAGCTGATATTTTATGTGGTCCCTTTTAACTTTATTTTTTTAATGGTGATTTCAAAAGCAAACAGTACAGCCTGAGAGATGAGTAAGCACCACAGTGAACACAGGCCAACCACCCTGCAGTTAATGACATTTTTATTGTATTTGGGGGCTGCTCTGGTGGCTTAGTGGAGAAGGAAATGGCAACCTACTCCAGTACCCTCGCCTGGAAAATCTCATGGATGGAGGAGACTGATTGGCTACAGTCCATGGGGTCTGAATGAGTCAGACACGACTGATGGACTTCATTTCACTTCACTTCTGGTGGCTCAGAAGGTAGAATCGGCCTGCAATGTGGGAGACATGGGTTCGATCCCTGGGTTGGGAAGATCCCCTGGAGAAGGGAATGGCAACCCATTCCAGTATTCTTGCCTGGAGAATTCCATGGACAGACAAGCCTGGCAGGCTACAGTCTTCAGGTTACAGAGTTGGACATGACTGAGAGACTAACACTTAACTACTTATTGTATTGGGGAAGAGTGCCCTTTTGCAAAGGTACAGAGACTAACTTGCAGAGCTTTGCCAATTGCCTGTTCTTGAAACTGCACTGTCCTTCCGATAATGGTTCTTTAGGCCTAGGGTCTGGCCCAGGGATTAGAATCTTCTAATGCCTTATGGGTAATTCTGATGCAAAGTCAGGTTTGGGAAATACTGGTCTGAAATAACAAAATGTACTCAATAGGTCGGAGAAGGCGATGGCACCCCACTCCAGTACTCTTGCCTGGAAAATCCCATGGGTGGAGGAGCCTGGTAGGCTGCAGTCCATGGGGTCGCTAAGAGTCAGACACGACTGAGCGACTTCACTTTGACTTTTCACTTTCATGCATTGGAGAAGGAAATGGCAACCCACTCCAGTGTTCTTGCCTGGAGAATCCCAGGGACTGGGGAGCCTGGTGGGCAGCCGTCTCTGGGGTCACACAGAGTCGGACACGACTGAAGCGACTTAGCAGCAGCAGCAGCACTCAATAGGTACTTCGTTTTATTCTAAACCCGAATTTCCAATTAAAAAGAAAAAAAAATCTGTTAAAACAAACATAACACTATATATAAAACTAATTTTAGATATAGGATTGCCTGGCATTAGAACTTCAATATTGACTTTAGAGCAGTGTGTTCTTGAGTAGAAAGATTTCTCCTGGTCTTGACAGAATAATATCTCATAGCCTCATCCTCTACCTGCTGCTGCTAAGTCGCTTCAGTCGTGTCCGACTCTGTGCGACTCCATAGCAGTTTACAAATCTAAGAGTACATCAGAATCCTTTACGGGCTGATTTCCAGACCCTAACCCAGGACACTCTGAGTTTGCAGTCTAGAGTGAGGTCTAAGAATCTGCCTTTTGACCAAATATCGCCAGGCACCCTCCATGCAGATGGCCTGTGGGCTACACCTGAAGAAATACTGTGTCGGTATTCCTCTCTGCGCTGAACCTCAGAGAGGAGGAAACCAGCATGACCGCTCAAGAATCCGGCTATTAGCAACGTAAATGGATCCCAGGACCTCCCAAAGGGTACTGACAGACTGAAAATGAACGTGGCATCTAATCAGGAAGCGAGATGGCAGATACGGACGTCTTTATGAAGCGTTCTCTGGCTTTTACAGTAAAGCCACTCAAGGTCCAAACTGCCAAGTCCCAACCTGATCTGCGTCACCCCAGTTATGGGTGTGTGCCAAGGTCTCACACACTGAAATGATAACCTGCCCACACATGGGCCAAAAGAAGATGCGAGCTCGGTACGACCGAAGCAAAAATCTGAGTGGAGGTCATCTCTAAGTCACCGTGGACGGACGCCGTTCGGGATTTGTTCCAACAAGCTTTTGGAAGAATTTCACCAGTGGACTTATGGAGCCCTTCAAAGTCAAAGAAAACAAAGCCAGTTAATTCCCTGCTTGTTCGGGATTCAAAAGCTATAAAATCCGCCCTGCTCTGTTGCAAGCGCCGAGCCTGATCTGCGCAGGAAGGGACTGGGGAGCAGGCGTCGGGGGGCGGGGGGGCGGGGAGGGGAACCGTGCGGGCGGAGCGCGCGGACCGGGAAAGCCACCCGGCAGCGGCCGCGGTGAGTCAGCGCTGAGTCACGCCAGGCGCTACGTGCGGGCCGGGCGCCCCGGCCGAATGCGCAGGCGTGGGCCCCGGTGCGCTCGAGTCTTCCTGGAAGACCCTCCCCGCGCCGCTGGCCCCCCCCGCCCCACCCCGTTCCCGCCCTGGACCCCCGCGGTCACATACTCACCAGCTTGCACGCACAGCCTCCTCGCTCCGGCCTGGAGGCTTCAGCGCTGGAGTCACAGATGACAGTCGGTGACAGAGCTCCGGCGGATGCTTCAATCCCATGTGTTTCCTCAAGACCGAGATTCCAGTTGCTCTGGGTTTTTTTTTTTTTTTTTCGTATTTTCTGGTTAGTTTTTTTTTTCTTTTTCCTGGCAGGGGAGTAACACGCTTATCTTTTTATAGTTTCCAGTATTTTAAATGAAGCACAGGAAGAATGGATTAATAAAACATGTGTTGAAAATTATGCATCCGATGCTCACACTGCTTTGGAGTCTAAAATTATGATGGGACTGCAGTTAGAGCTCTGAAGGCTGGGTAAACTGGAGAAAAAGACTAACTCTGTTCTGATTTGCTTTTTTGTTGGTGGGGAAAAAAAAATCTTTACCGGTTTGTCCAATCACCTTTCTAATAACTAAATTATTTTGAAGACTGGAGACGTGTTTGTTAGTGATTTGATACGGTGTTACCAGAGAATGGGGGAAGCATGTCTGTGTGTGACGTAGGATATTCCCCTGTCCGTATGGATGATATTTTGTTGGTCTTAGAAAATATGGCCATGATGGCATCAGTGCTGAAAGTAGATAGCAGGTATTACGTCATTAAGTGTAGCTAGTCAAGGAGATGGTCCTGGTGCAGATGGGGTAATTATTATTTAGGGGCTGTTTGAGGCTGATGATTTCCAAACAGGGTCAGACTGGGTCTTTAGAAGTTGTTGTGCCAGCTGTTGCCAGTTGTTTTGCTTCTTCAGGAGAATTATATCCCTCCTTATCCCCTATGTGCGTGTGAGATGATGCAAAACATTCGAGTGTTCTTGTATTTTGACAGCCTTTCCTGCAAGGAAGGAGACTGAAGTAATTAGAGGTTGAACTGACTCACCAAGTTTACAGAGAAGCATGACTGTTCAGTTTTTTAAAAGTAGGAAAAAGCTACCAAACTGAAAAAAAAATAAGGAAATATGAAAATATGAGAAATGATAAGAGCCCAGAAAAGCAAAATGGGTCGTATGGACCAGAAATGGAATCTAATAAACTATTCAGAGCCAGAGATATATGCTAGACGTAAAAAAAAAAAAGTTAAATTATTCTCATATAAAATATCTAAAAACTTAACTAAGTTTATATAGGTCTCCTTCAACTTATAATGAGTTTGTGTCCCAAAACACCTATTGTAAGTATAATATATAAATCAAAAATGCATTTACTCTTTCTAACCTACTGAACATCATAGCTCAGCCTAACCTACCTTACAGATTTCCCAAGTGGTGCTGGTGGTAAAGAACCCACCTGCCAATGCTGGAAATGTAAAGAGATGTGGGTTCAATCCCTGGATCGGGGAGATCCCCTGGAGGTCATGGCAACCCACTCTAGTATTCTTGCCTGGAGCATCCCACTGACAGAGGAGCCCTGGCAGGCTACAGTCCACAGAGTCACGACTGAAGAGTCAAGAGTTGGACACGACTGAAGTGACTGAGCAACCTGTCTTAAACATGCTCAGAACACTTAGATTAGCCTATAGTTGGGCAAAATCATCTAACACAAAGTCTACTGTATAATAAAATATTGACTCTCTCATGTAATGTATTGAATATGGATGGCAAAGAACAAGAGAGTGTAAATACACTGTGTAAGTTGTGTAAGTTGTATCACCCTTGTGCTCATGTGGCTAATGGGGGGGCTGCTGCTCACTGCCTCTGGAGTGTACACCTCATAGCTCATGTGCTTGGAAAAAGATCAAAATTCAGAGTACCATTTCTACTGAATGTGTATCACTTTCCCATCACTGTAAAGTCAAAAAATGATCAATTCAAACCATTGTAGGTTAAGGGATCATCTGTATATCATTTGATGTTTAAAAACATGTATATTATTCTGATTCTTTCTTATTATCTTGTCAACATTGATACTGCCTTGGCATTTATGGAATTGTTTGAAACCCAAGTTCACTTTTTAACAGCGTGAACTTGGGCTACATACTTAGCTTCACTATATCTTAGTTCCGTCCTCTGTGAAATGGAAGTTAAAATTACTATTTCATAGGCTTGTTAGACAAGATTGAAAGAGATGATGCTTAAAAATGGTTTTGCACATTGCTAGCCACATTTAAAAGACACATTAAAAAAAAAAAAAAAACTCCTGTAGATGAATGTTTGTATCCTATTGTCATTATTATTGAACTTGATTAACCTGTGGATTAGATCACAAAGAGGCAGTATTTTGTCCAGCTCATTGGACTAATAAATCTTTGAAATATACATCACAAACGCATTGACTCAGTGATCTTTCGCAAGATATTTGGGTAAGATTGTAAAACAGCTGGGTGAGTGTTTAGTGTTCTTTGGTTATGAGAGGAAAGCTAAAAGAGAATGACTACAATCATCAGTTGGCCGCAAAGGTGATGCAAAATAGCCAAGCAAGAGCCCTTTTCTTCTGTCCTCAGAGAGAACAGCTTGGCAGAATAGTATGGCAGTCACTAGGCAAAGAGAATATAAAATTTTCCCTTTAAACTATAGTTCAACCCCCATGATATAAGATAATTCATTATTTTACAGAGACAGAAACTTGGTTCTTTCCAAGTGTAAAGTAATGAGCTTAGCTATTAATGAAGGTTAACAGCCAGTCTCCCATCAACCACTCCAAACAGTTCTGAGCCCCCTACTCATAAGATGTAACAGTCATTCTCTTGAAATAATAAAATAAATATTTCTTTTAGAATTACCCTCAAATAAAGCAACTGCTTTGTACATGATTGCAGTCCTACATTTACCAAATCAGGAGGTGAACATGGGCATGAAAGCAATTACATTTAATGATAGTTACTTGTTATAATGGCTTTCCATTTACTTCCTTTTGCTTATCTATTCAATATTCTCTGCAGTCTTCAGCATTAGATCCTGGAGACTGAAAAATGAACCTGACAGACAAGACCTAATTGTAGAAGTTATATTCTGGTAAGAAGAACAAACATTTTAAAAGCTAAGAAACTAACTAATTGAGAAAGTATCAAAAGTTGTCAAAAAAAAAAAAAAAATAAGGACAATTCATAGGCTGCCATTTAGAATCCCAGAAAGAAATTGTTTATATAGTTAAATTAAAAAGACCTCTCAGAGGAGGTGATATTTAAGCTGGAGCCCCTAAAGTAAGGGCTTCCATGATAGCTCAGTTGGTAAAGAATCCACCTGCAATGCAGGAGACCCCAGTTTGATTCCTGGGTCAGGAAGATCTGCTAGAGAAGGGATAGGCTGCCCACTCCAGTATTCTTGGGCTTCCCTGGTGGCTTAGCTGGTAAAGAATCCATGTGCAATGTGGGAGACTTGGGTTTGATCCCTGGGTTGGGAAGATCCCCTGGAGAAGGGGGAGGCTACCCATTCCAGTATTCTGGCCTGGAGAATTCTATAGTCCACGGGGTCTCAAAGAGTCAGACACAACTGAGCGATTTTCACTTTCACTTCACTTGAAGGGTAAGAAGTTTACGTAAAACAGGAGGAGTAAAGCTCAGGCAGAGAGCACGGGGAACATGAAGACCTTGAGTCTGGAAGCACTTTGTTCAAAGAACAGCAATTGAGGGGATGAGTAACACAACATTAGTTTTGAGACGCCAGATTCTGCATAGACTTGAAGGCCAGAGTAAACCATCTGGATTATATGCTCAGTATGATTGACAACTGTTGAAAGGTTTTCAGCAGAGGGTTCCATGGTGTGATTTACATGGTCAGAAGACTACCCTGTGGCAAATGCATTGTAGGGTCAGGAATGAAAGAGGGTGCCTTTAGCATCTGTGCAACAGTGGATAATGAACGCTAATATTGGGGCAGTGGAAATAAAAGGGGAGGAAACTGAGATATATGCTAGAGGAAGAAGAGCCAGAAGGAGCTGATGGACTGGAGCGAATCAAGAGTAAGAGGAATCATAGATGAGCTCTTTTCTGGGTGCAGAGCCTTTGGGGATTCACCAGGTCTTGGTGTTGTTTTCCTGCTAAAATTTAAAGTCAAGAGTTCTGACATGTGTGCTCACATGTACACACATACACACTTGTGAACACCCCTACTGCCACTTATGAAAATAAGAGTTCACACTGAGAGAAGTCAGTTCTGCTTAAGGGATGACTAAAAAGTGCTTAAACGAATGCCGCATGCTTAATGGCATTTATCTCTTCCTCTGTACTTTTATCCAGGCACAGAAGTGCAAGGTGCATACTACCCTCCCCTCTCCTCTCCTCTCCTCTTTGAATTTGTGTACTCAAATCCAGCTCAGTATTTATGCACAGGTAAAGGTCTATTTTCTCTATGACACCCAAATCAAAGGGATCTCACTGTCTGTGTCCAATCTGCTTGACCCTTGAAATTTGGCCTTGTCAAGTGGCTGTACCAGTGTCTCATAAATGCTATATAAATGTCTCTCCAACTAAACTTTAACCCTCTTAAGATCAGAGACAGATTCTCATATGCCTGTTATAGCACCCACAATATCAGCAATGTGTTCCGAACATAGGCGGGGCTCAATAGCAATGAATCACTGGCATTTTTATGTGGATGAAAACTTGGTGACCACCAAGTCTAATAGTCCACTTATTTAGTAAATAGATTAGTTCACAAAGTGATAGTACTCTTCCAGATCATAGAGCTCATAGAACATTTGGGAATTTATTTCACAAACGTGATCTCAGTCACCTTAAGTGGGATCTTTTACTTCTGGACCTCTAATTCTCATTTAAAAACTGTAGGAGTTTACACCTTGAGATCTCAAAAGTTCTTTCAGGATTTTTTTTTTTTTTAACCACAGTTTACTATCTATTTTTATGAGCCAGATACTGAAGTAGGCACTCTAAGAGTTGCTTAGTCAGGTCCAACTCTTTGCGACCCCACAGACTGTAGCCCACCAGGCTCCCCTGTCCATGGAATTCTCCAGGCAAGAATACTGGAGTGAATAGCCATTGTATTCTCCAGGGGATCTTCCCAACCCAGGGATTGAACTTGAGTCTCCTGCATTACAGGCAGATTCTTTACCATCTGTGTCACCAGAAAAGCCCAAGTAATCACTATAGACTTGCTTTTATTTAATTCTTGTAAAAGCAATTTTGTGAGGTGAGGTGGCACTATTTGCATTTTCACCGATCAGAAAGCAAAGAAATAGAAAGTTTAGGTAACTTGCCCAAGAGTACTTAGCTAATAAGCGGTAGAATAGAATTGAATTGGAATCCAGGCCTGTCCAGCTGCAAAGGCTGAGGTCATCATCCTAATGCTATTCTGCCTCTTTTCTACACTCTACATTTTTACAGGGTCTGAGAAAAGTTAGATATTTCACTCAGAACTTCTTCACATCTAGAGATTGGTAGAAGCAGCCCTGAATTCCAGCACCAGCTCTCTTTCCTTTATAACATACTTAAAGTATCAATTTTATCAACAAATATTCAGAATGGGGGTTGTTTTAGCCTATTACTGGTATTATAGTCAATGCCATTGAATATAATTCAACAATGAACTTAGTTGATTGTATTTGTGGAATAAATGAGTTTCTCCTCTAGTTTACAAAATACCTCTATGTTCACAAGTTCTAAGTCAAAATCGATGAAAAAGCAGGTACCTGGTAGATTCTAGTAAGTAACTGTGGGAACCTGGAGTGTGAGAGGTAGCAGCTGTCACTAAAGTGTAGGAACCAGCCTCTGTGTGCAGTTTATTGAGAAAAGTAAAGTGTGTTCTTTCTTAATCACATTGTCTAGGAATGACATAGAGCATGTCATCTCTATCTTCAAGGAATAATAAATGTGGTTTTTTGCCCTGAGATCAAATTTTGATGTGACTCACCCCAGAACCCACTTTTTCTCAGGAGGGTCTCTCAGGGTGTAGCTCATGAAATATACAAAAGAATAGCATGGACCCCCAACTGCAGGAGTTTGTAATCTACTTTAGGAAACAAAGTCAAGAGAGGAAGTCTAGGGCCTAGCAGATCTATCCTTGACCACTTCTGTCCCTTGAGTAAGGCCCCTGAAATGACCTTGCTGGGTGTTCTGTGAAGACAGGCAGGCCTGGAAACCACTCAGCATCTTAGACCTTCTGGTCTCTCAGATCTGAATTCAGTTAGAACAGCAATGAAATGGTGATGAAGGCCTTTCGGAGAGCCCAGTGTGAGAAAGAAACAATTTTGAAGGGACGGACCTACACTAGAAAGATGATGATGGTGGTGATCTAATCACATGTCCCAACCCAAATATTCCTAGAGAAAACCCTGGGATTTTCCACAGCCAGACCAAAGCATAAAGCTGGCGTTTGTCCCAGTAGATCAGGGCTTGTTTTGAGTCTCCTCAGCAATTTGACAGACCCTGAGGAAACTTGAGTAATAGTGAAAAAAACAGGCTCTTTTGTGTCTTCAAACATCAGAGAGTTGCCCTTAGGGTTAATAATGATCATTTGCAACTTCGTGTGTGTTTTTCCCACAATTGTACACAACATATGTATTTGTATGACTAAAGAATGATTCACCAGTATTTCTAGATGAGGTCTAAAGAAGGCAGGGACTTCAGGGTAGCTTGAATAACATATGTAGATGCCAAGGAACATTTATTCTTATTAATGATTGTAAGAAAGCATAGCTTTGCTTTTTAAAGGGCTGGCCAAATGTTGATCTGTATAATTTTTCTTTTCAACAGTATAATCAGATGAAAAAAGATCTGTGAGTGGAGGGCAGGCCTAATTCAACTGACATTTGGCCACCTGCATTTCATATGGCCTGCTTTCATATGGCCAAGTCTTTGCCTCTAAACTTCACACTTTGTAGGACAGAACCTTCCATCTAATGGAATAAGTCAGTTTTGCTTTGTTTCAGAAGCTAGGAGAGATACTCAGAGGCTCAATTGAGTTCTCTATCTTGAATGAAATCTAGAGGCCCACAGTGAAAATGCCACACTTTACATTAATTCAGGGAATGGCTGTAGTAAACAAATTGACTCACCATTAACCAATGCTGGTTAATGATAATCACAGCATTTGCATAGTGCTTTGTCCTTCAAAAGTACAATCTTTTGTTTTACATAATACCCCTTTGAGGCAAACTGCCACAGAATCATTATCCCCCTTTTGTAAATAAACTAACTGAGTCAAGAGATTGAAAGCCTTGAGGCCACCCAGAGATCAAGCAAAGACTTTATGGTGCCTTTTCTGCCAGATACTGACTATTAGCCCCTGTGGCTATTGTTTTATTACCTGTGTGCGTGGGTGTGTGTGTGTGTGTGTGTGTGTGTGTGTGTGTTAGTGGCTCAGTCGTGTCTGACTCTTTGTGACCCCATGGACTGTAGCCTGCCAGCTCCTCTGTCCATGGAATTCTCCAGACAAGAATACTGGAGTGGGTTGCCCTGCCCTTCTCCAGGGGATCTTCCGGACCCAGGAATCAAATCTGGGGACACAGCAGTTTCCACAGCCTTTGTATTTTGATAGCCTTAGGGGGTTGGAACTGGGATTGCCCACCCACTCTTGAAAAAGAGACATCTTGAATGCTTTGTCTGGTGAAATTTCTCAAATCACAAGGAGGCCCCTAGAGACATGGATATGGCTGCCATATCAAAAATGTTGTAAATACTGGTTACTATATGAGGGCAATACATTAATAAAACCAGTCCATGACTGAATCTCCTAAAGGAGTTTTCAGGATGCCAAGCATAAAGCGGTGTTCTAGAGTGTGTGCCAGGATTAGCTCAAGGACACTGTGCCTCTGATGAGTTAGGCAGAGAGGAAACCAAATGTGGAAACTTTGGGCCACCCGCCATACTTCCACCTAAGAGATAGGGGGTGGGGGTGGGGTGGGAAACTGGAAACAAACTTTCCTCATTTAAAATTTAGATTTCTGTCTTACTTTTATTCCTTTATCCAAAGGAATCTTACCTCAAATTTTGCCAAATCTAGAGGTACGTATCTCTCCCTCAGAACAAGCTCTCAGAATTAAAAATAAACATAAACAAACATGTAAGAGGGGGTACACCTTAAATACCGTCTCTAAGGACCTGTGCATGAATGTCCCCTTCAGCTCTTAGTAAAACCAGGTAACCCAGATTGGGACTTCACCCCCCAGTCTTTTAATTGAGATCGTGTCTAGCCTCAGGACTTCATGCAGCTCAGGGTCTTGATGTCTCGTTGCAGAGAGAATTCAGTGTGAGACAAAGTGATAGGTAAGAAATGGATTTATTTCGAGAGATACACACTCCACAGAGTATGGGCCATCTCAGAAGGTGAGAGGCACTGGGGGAAACATGCTCCACGCCATTGTGGGCCATCTCAAAAGGAGAAAGTGGCCCCACCGTAGAGATTTGTCAGTTTTTGTAAGGATGGGTAATTTCATGAGCTCATGAGTGAGAGGAGAATTCCAGCCGTTTGGGGGATGGGGTGGGGATTTCTAGGAATTGGGCCACTGCCCACTTTTTGACCTTTATGGTTGACCTTGGAACTGTCTTAGTGCCTGTGGGGATGTCATTTAGCTTGCTGATGTGTTGCAATAAGCAGATACTGAGGCTCAGAGTCAAGTGGAAGTTGACTGTCTGCTGTCTTTGACCTATCTGGTTCTGATCCGATCATGTCATGTCCTTGGGCTATGTCATTCTTTTAAAGATTGTGTTCTTTCCCCTTCCCTTCTGTTTCATTAGCATTTACAATCTTGGTAGCTGGATGTGCAATGCTATGTGTACAATAGGTAATTAAATCCTACCAATTAAAAGTTCTGCAGTCCATGGGGTGGCAAAGAGTCAGACACAACTGAGCTTCTGAACTGAACTGAATTAAAAGTTCAGACTCAGAATGAACAAATGCACAATGATAATTATTGTCACAATCATGATAAGTAACGTTTACTAAAGGCGTGTGTGTGTGTGTGCACGTGCACTCAGTCACGTTCAACTCTTTGTGACCCCCTGGACTGTAGCCTGCCACCTCTATCCGTGGGATTTTTCAGGCAAGAGTACTGGTGTGGGTTAGTTAGTAAGGGCTTACCATATGCCAGGTCTTAGGGTAACACCTGTATCTCATTTAATCCTCACAATAAGGCTACAAGATACTTTTATTCTTAGTTTAACTGAAGCAGAATCTTGTATAAAAAAAATTTGCCCAAGGTTATCCAGCTATTTTTTGCCACTAGAATCTATGATATTATGACTGAGCTTATGTATTCCATTGGGCATGTAATTCCAGACAAAGACTCCGGTATAGCATTGTTACAAAATTGGTTATATAGACCCCCACTTGGGCCCTAGCCCAACAAGAGCCTCATGTCTTGGCAAGGACGATTCTTTTTCTGTTTGGATACATACAGCCAATAAGGAAACTGTTGCTGAGACTGAAACAGTACAAGCTTTATTCAATGGCCAGAGAATGGAGAAAGAAGAACTTAGTTTGCAAGTCAACTTTCAAACCCACTCGGGCCAAGACACCATATATACAAGAAGGTCAAGGTAAAAGGGAGGGAATTGAGTAAAGAGAGAGAGAAATATTCACGACTCCATCAGTCCTTGCAGGGTTCTTTCGTCTGTTGCCAAGACAATTGTTAACTGTCATGGCACTACTGGGTGTGTTTTGTGGCATGCTAACGCATTACAATGAGTCTATTATAAAGCCAAGGTCCACTGGAGGTCAAAGCTTCTGCCATCTTGAGCCTTCTTGATTCAACCGCTTCTGGTGGATTCTTGTTTTTCGTTTCTGGTGGTTTCCTGTAAGACAAAGATAATGCTTCTGTACAGCCTACCTGGTTCCCTTGAAGAAGAGGGAGGCTTAGAGCTGGAGGCTAACAGTCATGATGACAGCATGCAGTTTTGTTTCTCTATTACTAATCTTAGCCTAGCCCTACTTCCACTGCCAGTGAAAAACTGCATTTTGGTAGTTCAAAACTCATTTTCTTTTGAGTAATTCTCACTTAACTCAGGATTACTCTTTCTCTCTTTCCCCTCTCCTTTTCTGGAGGTGAGATATTGAAAAGAGGAGAGTAAAGCATGTATATCACCTTGACATCTGGTAAGAATGTGGTCCTTGGTCTTCCATCGTCCTCCGTCCCTGCAGCCTTGGTGGGCATAGAACCCAATCTGCTCTGTCCCTCCAGTCTCCACTGCTGATGCTCACAATCCATGTACTGCAGGTGTCATGACCAGAATTCTATATCCTCTTCATCAGAACCCAGGCTCCTTTGGGCCCCCTGGCTATTGTCAGCCACCCCTGTACTCTTGAGAACTGGGGAGTCTGGTGGGTCCCCTCGTGCCCTGTGTGGGATGAGACTCCCCTCCGTTCTGACTGCTCAGATCCTCTCTCATCCACTATGCTCTGTTGTCCTGCTGGACATGACATTTCTCTGAAATGTCTGGAGCTTCCTCTGGGCATACTCAACAAACAGGCAAGATTTCCCACATTTTCCATCTCTAGTCTTCCTAAGTCTTTATGGGGCTTCTACTGCGCCCTCTCAGGGACTCAGGTGCTAACCAGGTCTCCCTTTGAATTTCTCACCACTTCAAGCTGGAGAAGCGTGTATCTCCTATCTTAATGATAAGGACACTAGCCATTTTATCCACTTCCTGCCTTACACTGAAGCTCCCTGGGGCTCTGGCTCCCTCGGGCTCCAAGTCTTATGGAACTTAAAACATCCTTTATTCTTTTGTAAATATGGGCTTTCAAGATAATTCTTTCTATCTGAGCATTCAGCAAAGCTACTGAGTAATTTACTTTGGTACTCTTCTCTTTTTTTTTCTATCTTTGATCTTTCTGAGGCAATATTTTCCCCCTAACCTACAGGTTGATGTGGGAAAGCAAGAGAAATGCAAAAAATAAGAACCTTAAACATTATCTCTAATAGTAACTCATAAAATTTCTGTACAGAAATATGTATATTGTGTGTGTGAACAGTCATACTTTATAATTGTCTTCTAGGTTAAGTGTCTTAACATCAGCAGTGTCTTAACCTCAACTTGCCCTGTAAATGTGTATCTTTTTGTCATTTTTCAATAGTCTTCAGGATATATTACCTGCTAATAAAATGAAGGATGCCACAGTTTCATGATTTGCAGTTTCTCTTTCCTTAGCAGAAAAGCAATTAAGATGTGTGAAAAGCACTATATTTGTGTGTGTGTGTCTGTGCCTGTGAACTAATCAGGCTGCCACTTTGCACATATATTCTAATTGCCTTTTGTGCTAAGAGCTGTGCAAAAGTGAGCCATAAAATTTTAGCCACTGGGAAGGTTCATTCCAATTTCATTGCATTCATATCGTTGATATTTTCAGCTGAATCACATATCATGAATTCATTAGCATGGCCCCTCCTGGCTGGTTAAAGTCAGTCTGGTGCTGGCCTAAGCTGGGCCCTGAAACCCAAGTACCCGACTCTTGGCTTCATGACTCGTCTTTGAAAACCAGATGCTCTTTGTGCCAGAGGCCACGCCTCCGCTGCATGATGCATCCTGGATGCCACACCAGAGGGCTCTCCTCTGTCATGAGGTCACAGAATCATGCAGGGGCGAGCCGAGAAGGAGAGGAGGGAGGCACACTGCCCCAGCATCTCCTCCACCTGCTGCCCCAGAACCTGGGGCAGATGAAGAGAACACTGAGAGCCCCTTTTTGTAAAAATAAACCCCCCAAAAGCACAAACTCATAGAGACGTGTAAATGTGTGTGTGTATATATATTTGGGCTTCCTAGGTGGTGCTAGTGGTAAGGAACTCACCTGCCAATGCAAGAGACACGAGAGAGGTGGATTTGATCCCTGGTTCAGGAAGACCCCTGGAGGAGGGCATGGCAACCCACTCTAATATTCTTCCCTGGAGAATCCCATGGACAAAGGAGCCTGGCTGGATATGGTCCATAGGGTCGCAAAGAGTTGGACCCGACTGAAGCGACTTAGCACATGCATGCACACACACACACACACACACACACACACACACACACATTTTCTCCAGAAAAGCACCAAGGCGGGGGTGGGGTGGGTACAGAGGGTAATAATATGGACTTCTACCTTCGATTTATACAACTCTATGCTATTCTGATTTTTTTCCTGGAGAAGGCAATGGCACCCCACTCCAGTACTCTTGCCTGGAAAATCCCATGGACAGAGGAGCCTGGTAGACTGCAGTCCATGGGGTCGCTGAGGGTTGGACATGACTGAGCAACTTCACTTTCACTTTTCACTGTCATGCATTGGAGAAGGAAATGGCAACCCACTCCAGTGTTCTTGCCTGGAGAATCCCAGGGATGGGGGAGCCTGATGGGCTGCCGTCTATGGGGTCACACAGAGTCGGACACGACTGAAGCGACTTAGCATAGCAAGTACAGTCTACATTGTAGTTTTAAAATATATATATATATATATATTTACATTTTATGAACAAGAACATCAATGCCAGCATTGAAAGGGAACAAGTCATGCCAGAAGGAGTGGTGGAGAGGTGTTTCCTTCCTTCAGCTGCAGAGTCAGCTCCAGGAACCACTGTTGTAGAAGCCTTTGGTTTTACAAAAGGAGCAAGGCGGGGAACATGAGTGCTTTACTCTGAAGAATGAGAAAACAAAAGGGTCCAGGAGCAGCTTTCAGGTACATGATGGAGAGGTGGGCTGAAATCTACAGGCTACAGCCTGACTCTTCTCTCATACATGCCTCCCAAGGGTGAGACATAGACTCAGCGTGCATCTTGACTCTGAATCAACAGCATCTCTGCCCAGTTGCCCAGAAATTCAGTATTTTAACCAAGTGAAGGATGTGTGGCAAGCCCAGCTCTGCAGTTGGGACACAGCCCTGGCACACCTCCGGCTGACATGTGCCACTCCTGGAATGCTGGGCCACTCCACCCTTAAACTAACTTCTGGCTGAACTGGGGGTATCCTGGCTCTAGCTGAGAAGAGGCTTCAGTCCTGCTTTTCATACTTGAACTTTTGGTTCAAGAGCAAAAGCCAAAAAATGCAACCTACTCTGAGCAATAGCCAGGATGTTGATGCTGCCAGGCAATTCCTGGCTCACTGGACCACTGCCTCCCACTTTCTTGACCAAGAGGATATACCAGAGACCAACCTCCCATGATTCAGGCCTTGCTGACCAATCACTCATCCAGCCAGAGTGCTTCCTTTGCTTGACTTACTACCTGCTAATGAGTTACACATTTTGCGAGGTGTATTAATACTCTTTACACTAGCAAGATGTGGAAGGAATTCATGCAGCATTTATTTTAAAGTCATGGCCTTGGGGACTAGAAGAGTTTTAGGGGAGGTGAAATTTTATTTTTACTACCATATCTGCTCTAACAAGTTTAAAACTTCATGTAACTTGCTACTGATGTGATTCATTGTATCATCATCGCAATTCTAGTATGGTGGTGTTTCTTTTTATGCAGAAGTGTTAAATGCACGGGACTTAAACTGCTGTGATCAGGTCACAACCGTATGGGAGGATAATTCTTAATCTCCTTGGGAAAGTGGACCGTGATGTGAATAAACTAAACCAACAGGTTGTGGTACCCATTAGCACAATGTGGTGTAGTAAAGATGAGAACATCTAAAAATATTGAAAGAATATGCAGTGAAGAATTCTGCAATTATAATAATGACAGTTTCTCAAAGCCTTGCTTCTGAATCTGGCAATAAAACACTTAATTTGCATTTCATTTCCATATAATCTTTTTGTGCCACTTTATATTTAATTGACAATTTTACTTTTAAAAATTAATTCACATCTTCACGTTCTTTTCGCTTTATTTTGAATATTGAGTCATGAAACTTTGGCTAAATTTTGCCAAATAAATGTTCAATAGAGACAAATTCCAATCATCTCTTGACTCCAAACCAAATATGACGCATTTTATTTAACCAACCTGCCTCCAAGGCTGTGATTTCCAAGCAATTATGTTTTATTGCTGCTATTCTTAATGCCATTGCAAAACTTTAATTTTTTTTCTTTCTTCCTCATTTCTCTATTATCACTGGGCCATCTATGAGAGAGAGTCACTCAGTCACGTCTAACTCTTTGCCACCCCGTGGACTGGAGCGTGCCAGGCTCCTCTGAGCCATCTATATCATACCAGAAATGCTCAACAAATATTGAAAAAAACACACAGAAACTTTGAAAGCATAAGTAGGTTAATGGCTTAAGTACCAGAAAAAATTCTCATAGGTGCTTAGAGTAGTAGAATATGAGGCAACAAGAATATGTTTTCTTGTTTACAGTTACATTGACTTTGTCTTAACAATGAGAGCACAAAGTTCACACTTTATATCTGGGAATGGAAGATGTTAATAACCATCTTTTTATACATTTCCAATTTCATCAGTTTACATTTTAGCTCTGGAAATTTACTGCATTTTTGTGCTAACAGTAAGAGGTTTGAAATCTTTATGAGAATACTGACTACAAGAATAATGAATAATGTCAAATAAGGCCGAAGAATTGATGCTTTTGAACTGTGGTGTTGGAGAAGACTCTTGAGAGTCCCTTGGACTGCAAGGAGATCCAACCAGTCCATTCTAAAGGAGATCTGTCCTAGGTGTTCTGTGGAAGGAATGATGCTAAAGCTGAAACTCAAATACTTCTGCCACCTCATGCAAAGAGTTGACTCATTGGAAAAGATTCTGATGCTGGGAGGGATTGGGGGCAGGAGGAGAAGGGGACGACAGAGGATGAGATGGCTGGATGGCATCACCGACACGATAGACACGAGTTTGAGTGAACTCCGGGAGTTGGTGATGAACAGGGAGGCCTGGTGTGCTGCGATACATGGGGTCGCAAAGAATCAGACACGACTGAGTGACTGAACTGAACTGAAGAAAAACAATTCTCTCTACTTGCTTCAACTTTGACCTTGGAGAAAACAGAAAGTTTTCTTATTAGGCATTGTTTACAGTTCATGTGTTCAGATGAAGCAAGCTAGCAAATTTGTCAGAGAAAAATTAATGTTTCTTAGGAGATCAAACATTAATGCCAGCCAGCATCCCATCAAAGAACATGATTACCTATATTCATATATTGGAAACTCTACGGTTTTGTTTCTGTCATTGTAAGCTTCAGTTCATGAGCTTGTTGACATGTTCCTTTTTGGAAATCCAAACACACGGAAAAAGGAATTGTGAAATCACATGACACTCAGAAATATTGCATCACTTTATTCCTACTTTCTATCTCAAAAGATTTGCTAACCTCTGAGAGCATCATCAGTGTGAGTAAATTGACATTTGAAAAGATGAAGAGATGTTTTTTAAAGCCCCCAAAGCATTTACTCTTAAAAAACATATATAGAATGAATTTGCCATTGAAAGTTAATGTCAGATGTGCTTGTGTTTTATTCCATCTCAAGCACAGTTGAAAGAACACTGTTGTTTTGTGTTTAAACAATATCCAGGCAGCTTTTCTTTTGTTTTACACATCTCTTCCAGTATTTGAGTAGGAAATAAAGAAGTACAGTTAGAAGAGTTGGGTGAGTGTGTATGTGTTCAGCCACTCAGTCATCTCCAGTTCCTTGTGACCCCATGAACTGTAGTGTGCCAGGCTCCTTTGTCCATGAAATTTTCCAGACAAGAATACTGGAGTGGGTTGCCATTTCCTCCCCTAGGGCACCTGTGCAATTCAGGGATTGAACCCACGTCTCTTGCATTGGCAGGCAGATTCTTTACCATTGTGCCCACCTGGGAAGCCCCCAGAGAGAATGTTAGTTCATACTGGGTTGCAACATTTTATTCAGCAAGCTATTACTATTCATTAATATAGTATTAGTACGTACTGCATTATACATTATTAGTATCTGCTTTTGGTCATTGTTGCATTTCTAATACAGAGATGAGTACTTGGTACATAAAAGGCAATCAACAGGTATTTACTGAATGGATGAGTGACTCAATCAAGAGATAAGAATTACTACTTAAAGAAGAGTAATTTTGCCCTTGTTTTACTGAGTAAAAACAGCACTTGATAATCAGCTATATTTATTTTCTTTCAAACCTTTCTTTGCTAAAACTTTGCCCTTCTTCTGTCTTTCCTGCTGAGAGTCAGTGAGCTTAGACACTCAGCTTTAATTTCATTTTTCTCCTATTTGGGGATATCATCCATATATATGACTTTCCAGCCAGTGTAATCTTTCCAGAAGTTCTTGTTGACTGCAAAAGCTTAAAAGCTCTTTATTGTTGAAGGGACGAGAAGACTGACATCCATTGTGTTTCATTTGGTGACTGAAATGTGTGACACATAACAAGGCTTTTATCCTCTGTTTATCCATCTGGAAAATGAAAACAACAATTCTCACTAGTCTGGTATGGAAGTGGTTGCCAAGGACTTTGTGATCCATGCAGGGAAGGAGACTCTTTAGTTGTACATAATACAGATGTATCCCTTTGATCGATTGAGTGTTTAGGTCCTAAGGACTTACAGAGATGTTAAGGAACAACAACCACAAAAAGAAGAATCTGGCTTATAGATTTTTAATGATATTTACATGCTTCTTTCTTAATATATTTAGTTTTTCTTTAAGAATTCTTTACATGGTCACCAATTAGAGACCACTGAGTCTGGGGCTTCTTAACCAGAGTGTGTCTACACTTCCTTGTGGAATCTTTAAATCTACACATGCCCTATCTCTACTTTAACTTCCCGGTTAAGAACGGGATAGGGGTGGGGGTCCAACCTCTTTTCTATTTTATGAAACAGCACATTGACAGCCAGGCTTCCCTGGTGGCTCAGTGATAAAGAATCTGCCTGCTAATGCAGGAGATGTGGGTTCAATGACTGAGTTGGGAAGATCCCCTGGAGAAGGGAATGGCAACCCACTCCAGTATTCTTGCCTGGGAAATCCCATGGATGGAGGAACTTGGATGGGTATATAGCCCATGGGGCCACAAAGAGTCAGACATGACTTAGCAACTAAGTAACAATGTTAAGGGCCAGCTGGTAAGTGTAATAACCTCAGGACTAAAATCCTCATCTTCTGACTTCCGATAGGTTTTTATTTCTATATATGTGAAGCCTCTAATATATTAGTTCGTATTGTTACACAGTCGACCCTTGAACAGCACAGGTTTGAAATGTGAGGAATCACTTATATGTAAATTTTTCCAATAGTAAATACTATACTACTAGACAGTTCTGGGCTGGTTGAATCTGAGGACGTGGGGCCTAGTTTCTAGGGGCATAGGTGTAAGTTATACTCGAATTTTTGTGCAGAGGGCCAGCATTGCCAACCGTCACATCGTTCAAGGGTCAACTGTATTTTAACTTTTTAGATATAACTTTGTTGTAACCACTGAAAATTTAAATATCCCTGCTGCTTTTAGTTCCTAGCTATGCTCCCCTATCTGTTTTTTGCCTGTTCTATAAAGCCTTTTGCGATTCATCTTGTTAGAAATAGATTCAACCCTTTATAAGCTTTCAAAGCAAATTACACCTGTATTGGAGCATTTATCAAACAGTACAGTCCTATATTAAAGAACCTGATAAAGAACTCTGTCTTTCCCTAAATTGTAAACTCTTAGAGATAGAAGTCAATATACTCAATGTCTTTAGAACAGTTAACAACAAATAAAACTTAGGCACCAAGCAAGGTGTGTGACCAGCAGTTCTCAAATTTTAGCAACCATCAAAATCACCTGGAGGGCTTGTTATTAATGAAGTATTTATCGCTGGACTCCAGCCTCAGAACTTCTGATTAAGTGGTTCTGGGGTAGGGCAGAGGATTTGTGCTTCAAACAAGTTCCCAAGTAATGCCACTCTTCTGAAAGGTTTCTATTTGAATATTTGCTCCTACTTCAGTAAGGAGGTTTTATAATTCTCATTTTCACAGAAGTTATACAGCAAGTAATTGGGCAGGGGAAATACTGTAATCTCATCTTTTGACGCCTAGTGCTTTGGGCTTTCCCTTGCATGTGTGCTAAGTGGCTTCAGTCGTGTCCGACTCTGTCAACACTATGGACTGTAGCCCACCAGGCTCCTTTGTCCATGGGATTCTCCAGGCAAGACTACTGGAGTGGGTTGCCATGCCCTCCTCCAGAGGAATCTTCCCAACCCAGGGGTCAAACTTACGTCTCTTACATCTCATGCATTAGCACGCAGGTTCTTTAACACTAGTGCCACCTGGGAAGCCCTGTTTTTCCCTTAATTCTTCCTATATATCATAATCTTCCAAGAAATATACATGAAAGATAATTTGTTACGGTAGAGATAGACTTTTAAGATTCAATTATGATCTTGGGCATTGCTTCTCTTTCCTCTTCTATGCCTGTTTTCTCATCTGTAAATTAGGAAACAGCAGTATTTTACCTGTAATGCACGTTGTAGTTGCCCTGCCCCCCACCCCAGATTTGCTCCATTCCTCTTTCACTGTGTAATAGGCAGCGTGGTTCAGAAAACTGCCCCAGCTCCAGGAATATATTCTAATTCATCCAGGTTGACCAGGATAGATTCAGGAAGCTGAGTCAATTATGCCATAATATTCCTCCTTCCCCTGACTGTTATTCCCAACACTTTCTGTTTCAGAGCTAAGCAGCTGACAAGTTGGGCAGATCGTGAAGAGGAGAGGGCAGTTTTTTCATTTTTTTCATTGCATGTGGGGACACTCACTCCCCTCCGCTAGATATAAATATGGAAGCAGATTTCCTGTTGATGGCCATCCTACAGAGGGGAATTGGTGTTTGGAGGGATCCACCCCTGGATGTCAGGACAGAGACAGAACCTCGGATCTGGTGACGACGTAAAGCCACTGGATCCATAAACCAAACCTGAAGCTACCCTCTCTCTAGACTACCAGCCACGTGAGCCAACAAATGCCCTTATTGTTTGTCAGTCAAAGTTCATTTTTTGTTTTTTCCCTATCACTTATAGTCAAACACCCTGATTGTTGTTATTTAGTTGCTAAGTCAGGCCCAACTCTTTTGTGATGCCATGGACTGTAGCCCTCCAAGCTCCTCTTTCCATGGGATTTCCCAGGCAAGAATACTGGAGTGGGTTGCTGTTTCATTCTCCAGGGGATTTCCAACCCAGGGATTGAACCTGGGTCTCCCTTATTGGCAGCTGGATTCTTTGTCAGTGAGCCACCAGGGAAGCCCCAAACACCCTGATACCTGATTTCAATGGATTACTATAAGAATTAAATGAGGTGATGCATTAAAAAAAGAAAAAAGCTTGCAGTATTAAGGATATACCAAATATGAATTAAATATCATTATCAGGGAAGTAACTAGGTCCAAATTTTTTTAAATATATATTATAGGTGGTTTGATGTTGGTTTCCTTTCAAATTCTCCCTCTCTACCAAGAGCACGTGACCTTAAATGCCATAGTCAGCTCCTGACCGAAAGCTCCCTTGGAGGTGTTCTCAACAGCAGGATTAGAGAAACCAAAATAACCAGGTGAATATCTCTTTCAATGATAGAAAATGTGGCTATAATAGGAAAAGATTATTCTGAGTATTGAAGACTCATGGAAAAACAGACACAGTTAACTTTACTAAGTAGAGTTACAAAATAAGCGCATAAGTATAGCAATACTTGAGTCATAACAGAAGTGAAGGTTCATATTAAGTGAATTGTCCCCGGTCTTATAGCAGAGATGGGTCTCATCCAAGCCTGGTGCTTATATTACTGTGGTGGATGTCTGTCCCTTTGGTTGTCGGGCATGCCACCGTTCCTTTGGGGCACTGCTTTTCTTCAACATCACATATGTAATAACATGGGATTCTTCGGGGGTTGCCAAAAATACTTAGCTCCTTTTTTTACTGGGCTAAAACAAAAGTATTATTTCTTTGATAATTACACTTATAGTCACTGATTCACTTACAAGCATATTAAAATCCAAGTTTTCAAAGGAAGCAAGAAAGGATCCATAGAGGACACATGGTCTATCTCTTTTTTAAATATTTTTATGGTTTTGGCCATTCCAGGCAGCACGTGGGGTCTTAGTTCCCCAACCCAGGGACTGAACCTCCACCCCTTGCATCTGAAGCACAAAGTCTTAACCACTGGCCCACCAGGGAAGTCCCCCATTATGATATCTTTTAGGGTCTGGAACACCCTGACCAGTGCATTAGACAAAACATTTCACAAGAATTGGCTACAGAGAGGGAGAATAGATCCATTTGAAACTAAAAAGTGTGATTTGGGGAGTAAACTTGAGTAGGGAGAAGCTTACAAGTCACTGGAACATGCCTTGGACTCGGGGTCTATGTGTCTGTCTTGGTAGTAATGTTGTGTCATTGCCTCATTCTTGGCACATGGTCTGTACTCAAGAAAACCAGATTGAAAATTTGGAATCTGTGCTTTAGTGGATTGAAACTGACCTCCAGTCACTAAGGAAAAATCAAAACAAAACACATAAGAATTTAGAGAGGACATTTTTCTGCCAAAAAATAATTTTTCCTTGATGTTATTTCTTAGTTGGGCCAATATTCCAATGGGAAAAAGTAGATAGGTTGGTCAAAAGTTCAATATAATCTTTTGTAATATTTGACCTAAAGTGACATAATAAAATATTAGTGACAGAAACTTGTATTCTTTCCTATGGATACATGTGTGACAACTTGTCTCACACACACTATTAAAGAGAAAAAAATAGAAAAGATAATCTAATGGTATTTTGTTTCACTTGAAATGTTAGGTCTCAAACTAATTTATTCAATACATATTTATGCCAGTTATTCTTATAGGCACTTGGGATACATCAGTGAGTGAACAAAACCAGTATCAAAACTGTACATGCAAAAGAGGGCTTAAATTGTTGCTGGGCTTCTGAGACTCTTTTGTGAAGTAATTTATTTGCTTGCTGTAATTGCTTTAATATTGTTGGCGACTATAATGTCTCATTTGGGGAAAGCTTGCTGCAGTTCATGGGGCCGCAAAGAGTCGGACATGACTGAGCGACTGAACAACGAACCAGGATCTAATTTCCTGACCTTTGTTGACCCAGATGACGTGATAGGGGGGCAGAGAGGTTAAATTGATCTTTGTGAAAGCGGGGGGGGGGGGGGGGGCACTCTCTGAGGTGCTGTGGAGGAAACAGGGGAGGAAAAGTGTCACCTAGGTAAGGAAGAATCTGCATGAAGGGAGATGTTGGGATTTCTACAGAAAGAGAAACCCTGAGTGAAAATGGTCAAGGTTTCAACAAGACGTTTGTTATCTTTGTGGTGTGAGGTACAGTACAAATGCCTCAGCAGTCCTTAAGAAAACTCTGATAAAACTTTCATTGCTCTTCAGTATTTTTGGTGGGGGTCTTTTATCCCCACTTGTATCTTTCCTTCTCCTCTTTTGCTTCTTAAAAAAAAAATGTCCTTTTCTTTTTTTTTTTAATTAGTTGATCAGTTGTGTCCAACTCTTTGCAACCACATGGATGGTAGTCTGCCAGGCTCCTCTGTCCATGAGATTCTCCAGGCAAGAATAATGAAGTGGGTAGTCATGCCCCTCTCCAAGGGATCTTCCCGACCCAGAGATCGAACCCAGGTCACCTGCATTGCAACCAGATTCTTCACCATCTGAGCTAACTGTGTAGGAAGTAGACCTTGGGGCAGGGGCAAAACAACTTGCTTAATTAAATCAGGAGGCCATTAATCTGAGGTGGTTCTAATGCCTTAGCATCTTAGTAAGTAAACAAAAACATAAGCCTGTAAATGCCTCAAGGTTAAGAAATCAAAACCTAAGGACACCCAGTCACAAACAGCCAACCAGGCTTTTTCAAATAATGCAAAAACTTAATCTATAGCCAATAATTTCCTTGCTGTCTTGCACCTCTTTTCTGTAGAAGTCTTTCCCTGCCTCCTTATTGGCGGAGTACTCCTAACCACTTCTGGTTTGATGCTGCTCCATTTAGTCTCATCTTTAGGGCTTCCCTGGTAGCTCAGTTGGTGAAGAATCCACCTGCAATGCAGGAGACCCTGGCTTGATTCCTGGGTTGGGAAGATCCCCTGGAGAAGGCAAAGGCTACCCACTCCGTTATTCTGGCCTGGAGAATTTCATGGACTGTGCAGTACATGGGGTCAACAAAGAGTCGGACATGACTGAGTGAATGTCACTTGTTCAAATAAATTCTTAAAATTTTTAATATGCCTGTTTATCTCTGAACACTACTTATATTTGAGTTACATATCATTTAAAAAAACATTCAGTGATATAACTTTATGTTTGGGAAAAAATATTGCTCTCATAAATTAAGCATTCTAAGTAACCTAGACAACATCTTCTTGACTAGGATTTTCAACTGGGAGGTCAATATTGGGTTTTTAGATTTTTCAGAAAAGAATATGGGTCTAGAAAAGATGAGACACTCTGAACCATAGACTTCTATGATTAAACAGAACACTACTGGTCATACTTGGAAAAATTGTTGGCTTTATACAGGCAACCTAAGTAATAGTAGTGGGCTTCCCAGGTGGCTTAGTGGTAAAGAATCCACCTGCCAATGCAGGAAAGGCAAGAGACACTGATTTGATCCCTAGGTCAGTAAGAGCCCCTGGAGGAGAAATGGTAACCCACTCCAATATTCTGGCCTGGGAAATCCCATGGACAGAGGAGCCTGGCAGGCTACAGTCCATGGGGGTGCAAAAGAGTCAGACACGACTGAGCGTTAGAGCACACAGCACAAGTAATAGTCGTGGGAAAATTGATGGCAATGATAGTAAGAAAAGTTGCAGTTGTGATGCCTTCTATTTACGAGGAGCCTTCTGTGGGTCAGGCACCATTCTAGACATAATTGCACTGAATTCTCACAACTCTTTTATGAAGTGGGTAAATTGTTTGCTTAATGTAACACAGATTTGCAACCGTTCTTTGATACACCTGTTGGGCATGGACCATCACAGGAATAATAGATTCTCTGTCTTTAGGGATTATGGCCCATTCCAAGGAGGAGAACAAAGAGCCTTTCAGTCTCGGAGGGGGTTCTCAGGGCTTACAGTGTTGACCTGATCTCAGAATGGGCCTTCTTGATTCCAGAACTTTCCTGGTTAAGAGCCCACAAGTGTCTTCAGTCACAGGAGACTTTCCAGATCCACCTATAGTGGATCAGGAATCTGTAGTCTATTTGAAATTCTCATTATAGAAGAAAAAAAAATTAATGCTTTCATCTTTACTTCCAAATACAACAAAAAGTAATAGATTTTCCCCCTCCTCCCCTCCTTCTTTCTTTTATTCATTCTTCCTTCTTTCAAATATGTTCTCAACAAACAAGTATTGAGGGCCCTGCTTCATGCAAGGCCCAATGCTAGATGTTGTGATATAATAAGAAATATAGGAACTTCCCTATAGTCCAATGGTTAAGATTTCTTGTTTCTACAGCAGGGGTTAGGGGTTCCATCCCTGGTTGAGGAACTAAGTTTCTGAGTGCCACGTGGTACAGTCCCCCTGACCCCCCCAAAAAAGAAGAAGAAATATTTATTTTGGTTTTCCTGCCTAGTTTCTGGCCCAGAGCACTTAAAACTCTTGGAGTTTCCTAAGTGATAGTGGTGCTAGGAACATCTTTTGCGATTCACAGTAAGCTCCTTTCAACCATACTTGAGTTGAGACACAGGTAACTCTTGCAGGGTGGGGGCTGATTACCAGTGGATACAACCATATGATTAGAGGGTTGGAACTTTTAACCCCATTCCCTGACGTCTAGAGAGGGTCAAGGGACTGGAAATGGACTCAGTCACCATACATCAATGATTTAGTCAATCATAACTACATAATGGAATCTCCATAAATATCCTAAACTGTGGAAAGCTACTAGGTTGTGAACAAATCAGGGTACTAAGGAAGGGATGTGTCCAGAGAGGATATGGAAGCTCCATTGCTCACCCCTCCATCCCCAAACCTTGCCCCATGTCACTCTCCCATCTGGCTATTCCTGAGTGGTACCCTTTATAATAAACCAGTAAGCGTAAGTGTTCTTTCTGAGTTCTGTAAGCCATTCTGGCAAATTATCAAACCTGAGGAGGGGATCATGGAAATGCTCCGTACAGCCAGTTAGTCAGACATACAGGTGACAACTAGTACTTGGTGTCTGAAGTTGGGGCTCCTCTTATGGGACTGAGCCCTTAATCTGAGGGTTCTGGACTGTAACTCCAGACAGAATTGAGTTGAACTGTAGGATACTCAGTGTTTGCCAAGAACTGGAGAATTTCTTGGTGTGGAAAAACCCACACATCTTGGTGTCAGAAACGTTCTGTGGGTAGAGAGGAATACAGTTTTCCTTTAGTTGATGTTCCTTTTCATGGTTTACAAAGCACAGCCCCTGCCTCTAGAGGGAGAGTATAATTTCCATAAAGCATAAAATGTCAGTGTCATAAGGTCAGGAGCTGGAAGGTCTTGTTTGCCCCTGTATCCTCTACTCCTACCCCAGCACGGTCTGTAGCCCTGAACACGTGCTCCAGAACACATTGAATGAATGAGTACAAATCTAGTGTTGCTGCACTGATGGAAGGGTACTCTTGCCACTTCATCTGGGGAAATGCCACGCTACAGGCTGCCCAAGTTGCCCTTAGGAAACACAGAACCAGTCTGCATTCAGATCCTGAGAGTGGTCATCCAGAGCACTTAACTTGTGAAACAGTAAGGATATGGAGGTTGAGTAATGATACACTTGGTTTGCAAATAGCCCATGCTCGTTTTCATGTTGCTGAAGACTCCTTGCTAGGATACGAAACACTTGTCATTTAATATGTTCTCAGAGTCTGAGGCCAAACCACCTCAAGCTGTGAACGCCTTGGCTCCGGAGAGTCAGTCAGGGTCAGGGCAGGGTAGTTCTTGGCCTGCTGCCCTTCCAGAATAAACCAAACAGCTACAGGAAGTGGTTTCCGTGATTCAGTAGGTGGCACACTTCCTTTTGAGTCAGAACTGAATCATGGCTCTGACAGGAGAAAAAGACCTATTTCTTTATCCCATACTTTCCCCTATTCCCCATAGTCCATTTATTCTTGTCTGTCGTCTGATATATCCTGTTGAGTTTAATGGGTTTAACTGAAATGAAAAAGATAAAAAGCAAGTCAACTAAGAAAAAGCAAGAAGGGAGTGGGAAACCCGGTAGATTATAATGAGTCCAAGCATCTCGATTTCATCAGAGGGCTGTATTCTCTGAGGAGATGGAAAGAAAAGCCATAATGTGATTTCACTGGGGTCATTAAGGCCTATGGTCCTCTTGACTCAAATCTGACCCATTTCCAGTGGAAGCAATTAGATCACACTTACATAAACTGTGTTGCTTTAAATGGCCCTACTCTTCTCTTCGCTCACTGACCCTGGCTTACTCCCTGGCATGTCTGCTGGAAGGCTCGTCTCAGAGCTGTCCCAAGCATGGCCCTCGTTCAGCTGCGGGTGAAGTGATCCTGTTCTGAATGTACTGAATGCTGCTGGCAATGCTGTAAATTGTTCTGGGGCTTAAGGAAAAACGCAGTAGATATCAACAAGTCGTAAAAACAGATTTCCCCCCTCATCTTTTTCCCCGTGGGTCTTTCGTTCTTCAATAGTTCTGTAAACGGAATTTATTGATCCATATTTTCACCTGATGAATTAGAGTTTACTATGTGTTCCTTGCTTCCTTCTACTCCGAGTTGTTCTGACAGGTTTCATGTTGCAAAGATTCAGATACTTGTACTATACATCATGTACCTATATCACTCGGAGAAGACTGATCATCAGACTGGAATCAGAAATCTTATTACCGTATTAATATTCCACGGATCTTTCTGTGAATTATTCCAGGAGGTTAAAGAATATAAGAGTCAAAGTCACATAGACTTGTGTTCAGATTCATGCTCAACAAAAAAATTGTAGAGCTGTGTAACCTTGGATACATCCCTTAACCTCTCTGGGCCATAGCTTCCTCAAACTGTAAAATAGGGTTCTAATATACAGACACTATTACTGTGAGAACTAAAAAAAGCTTTTGCATAGCGTCTCGGATAGCTCCTAGCTCATATCTAATGTTTCAAATAAGGTCCTGCCCTTTCCCTTTATTTACTGTACCTTTCCGTTGGAAGGTAAGTACGGCATTTGGACACAACAACCAGATGGGCACATTGTCTCATCCTTCCCAAAGACGTCACTCAGGTCCAGCAACTTTAGTACTCTCATCAACAGCGCTCGCAGCACATGTGATATCAAATGGTATCCTTAATGGAGTGGTGGAGATAGACAAGCCAGGAAGCGGGCTTGAAAGCCAAATCCAGCGCTTCTGGCCAGGACAGCCGTGGCTGATAGATGACAGCCAAATGTGAAGAGAGTCCTCATCTGACACGCTGGAGGGAGCACCTAGAGAGTGGGCAGGGAGAAGAACCATCAACAGAACTCACAGCCAGACAGAGCAGCCGGCGGGGCCAGGTCAAACCGGGCGACGGCTGGCAGACAGGTGGAAATGCAAGCGTACTGTCTGATTTGCAAAGCCCTTCTGAAACGCCCATCCTCCCAAATCCCTTTGATGCCTCCCACATCCCTTCAGTTCCTCCCAGACGGCCACACACTGAGGGTGACAGCTTTTAGAGAAGAGTAGTTACCACTTCCCATGGACGGGGGAGCCTGGCAGGCTGCCGTCCATGGGGTCCCAAAGAGTCAGAACACGACTTAGTGACTGAGCAGGCACACACATCCTCCCCACCCCAAATTAAGGTTCAAAACATCACCTTGTACTTACCTGTCTTGGAGCCGTCACTTTGTAAATTGTAGTTGCCTGGAAGAGTCTCTCCCACTAGACTCTTAGCCTCTAAAGGCAAGGAACGTGTCTCATTTATCCTTTAACCAACAACATTACCTGGAGGTCAGTGCCTCACCCATCACCAGCGCTCAACCCATGTTTGCTGATTTGACAGAAATACTGTACTAGAAAGGCCGTGAGGAAACTTTGAAACAGGAATTGGTGGCCTCTGGGGCCAAGGGGCCCCTGGATTATTGGCTGAAGAGACCCATTTGGAGGAAAGGAGGCAGAAGTCTTAACCCCCTAGAGTGCTAAAATTGGGAAGAGGATGGAAACCGTTTTTGCACGTGTCGTGGGCAGTCCAAGCTGGACATGGTTTCCGCAGGTCTGGGCATTGTCTGAGTGCAGTGTTGACTGTGTGTCTCCTGGAGACTTCTGTTTAAATAGCTCCCAGAGTAGGATGACTCAGCAGCCGGCGGATGGAACAGTCTCGGGCTGTGTCCTCCTGTAAGTGACAAGTCACGTGGCCCCGGGTGCCTGTGGCGGTCCCTGATATGACACACGAGAGCTCCTTTCTTGCCAGCCCAGCAGCCCCGGTGCCAAGGCACCCGTCACTAATCTGGAAACTGACAGAAATTGCTTGACAGGCCAGACCTCGTGCTCCAAGTGTGGAGATTCTTATTTGAAATCAACTCTCAAGAACGGATTCCATTTCTGAAATTTAGAGGCTGCTTTCAAATTTTTATTCTATCTCCTTATCAAAAACCACTGATTATCTTCAGGATAAAGACAAAATTCCATCTCCTGGCAATTAGGGTCCTGCAGAACCTGGTCTCCTCCTGATTCCCAACCCCCTAGACCCACCTCCTTTTACACTGGCTTGCTACTTTTTTAGCTTTGTTTTTGTCCCTGGCCGGTAAACAGGAGCAGGACAAAGCTTTAAGAAAGAGGCCTGGGAGGAAATCCTAGTGTTAGTCGCTTAGTCGTGTCTGACTCTTTGTGACCCCATGGACTGTAGCCCGCCAGGCTCCTCTGTCCATGGAATTCTCTAGGCAAGAATACTGGAGGGGGTTGCCATTCTCTTCTCCAGGGAATCTTCCTGACCCAGAGACTGAACCCTGGTATCCTGCATTGCAGGCAGATTCTTTACTGCCTGAGCCACCAGCAAAGTCCTACCTAGTAGTTATTTCCTGAGAATTGTGGAAGTTAGCATTATTAAAATGTAAGAGCATTTTAATCTCCAATTTTTTGGAGATGCACCAGCTATGAGCGCATCCTGACCAGTATATACTCTGCCCTTGAACAATGAACGAAGCTGAAAGTCACTTGGGAATGGTTACAAAAATATTAACAAATATGGCATTTTCTCGAGTGATATGGTAGATTCTTCTTTTTTAGAGAAAAACAGCGACACATCCGCAGCTCTGCCAAACTGTTGGGACTTAATTCTGACTTTAACTGGAAGCCTTTAAAAAAATCTTCCCTCTCTTTTTTCTGAAAACTCATACTAATACTGTCTTTACTGCTACTCTTTCTGCTTAGATCTCATATTCAAAGCTGCCTGTGGCTTTAATTATGCAAATTGGCAGGTTATTATTTTTAGAAACAAACAGCATGGAGAGTGGGGTGGGGTCCTCTGGGTGCTGAATTTTGATCCTTTGCAAGATGACAGCAGTGAAGGGGTCTCCTGGGGTTCTGCAGCTATTAATTCAGGTCACCACCATCCATGCGGTGAGTGTTCAGGAGTTCAGACTAAAAGGCAAACTGGAAATCTTTCCTTATTCTCATAAAGAGATGAAAGTGACATACTGTATGTTTATCTAACAAGGTCTGTTTTTAACACTAAATAGTTTATATCTCCATGCACTTATGTTTTCTAATAATACAGTCCATGTGGGTGTATGTTCAGACTTTGAGAATTTGATAGGATCCGTAACCATTGAAGTGTTACGATTTCAACGGCTGTGTTCCTCCCCTACCCCTTCCTTTTTAAAGCTACTTCACAAGGGTTGGAAGCTCCCTGGTTCACTTTTCCATTCCTCTCAGTGGGTAGAAGAAAGGTTGGTTGGTTGTTTCCTTGTTTTTCAGTTATGCTGTTAAACTAAAAATCTCTGTTAAACTCTTCTTTCCTTTGTTCACATGACTATTTCTTTATGGTGTTTGGCCAGTGATGCTGTGAGTTTGGGAAGATCTTTGCTGAAGACTCTTTTCCCCTGTTATTCACCCATTGTCAGTTTTTTATGTTGAACATATGAAGGACATTAAAGTCCTAAAACATCTAAAATAAATAAATAAAATGTAAGAGCATGACACTTGCATATTGGCAATTAAAGAGCAGTTTCTCTGGATTTTTTGTTTGACAAATGCTGGTCGCCTTTCCAGTAGGGATCCAAGAATAGCTCAGATATAAGGATCAAAAACTATACCTATAGGAGCCCATAAATTAAACTCGTGAGTTGGGCTAGCTGCAAAGTGCTATCCCTGAAAACAGCTAAATAAGATTTCAAACTTTTTTTTTTAAAGCCGGCTAAGTGTTTCAAATACCTGCAGTACTGAGTCAACTTTCAAATCACATTTTTGCAGCCCCTGGCTTAGATTAAAGAAGTAACACACTATCCACAGACCCACTCTTCACTTCTAAAACACCATCCTTCCAGCACTCACAAAACAGCCTTCCTGGCGAGAATGGTCTTGGCTACATCAGTACAGTCACTGGTCAGCAAGCACTTTGCATCACACGCTCTGATTCTCGGGGCTTAGTTCTGTGGGTTCAGCGTAGGCAGCGTGCTTACTGTTGTGACATTTCCTCAGTCGTGTCCGACTCTTTGCAACCCCATGAACGGCAGCCCACCAGGCTCCTCTGTCCATGAGGATTCTCCAGGCAAGAATACTGCAGTGGGTAGTTATTTCCTTCTCCAGGGGATCTTCCTAACCCAGGGATCAAACCCGGGTCTCCTGCATTGCAGGCAGATTCTTTACCATCTGAGCCACCAGGGAAGCCCTATGTGCCTGCTACCATTTATTTGACTTGAATTTGACAGAGGCCATCTCCACTAACCTCCACAGACTGCGCTCAAGGATCATGGTGAATTGTGGCTTTAGTATTTACCCTCTAGGGTTTTCAGCGTCAGCCTAGTTATTGTTTGCAATTATAATTTCTGTTGGCAGATGGTGGTGATTCTACAAATATCCTTTTTGGAACCCAGAGAGAAATGTTTTTCCACTTGAAATAAATACTGGATAACAAAAATTGAGAAAGAAAATACATTCAGACATTTTTCTGATTTTAATTCACTTGAAAATTTCATTTTTCTAGTTTGAGATATGTTGTAGGTACAAGCCCTTAGGAAATCCATTTTGAATTCCTTATAATAATTTTTCAACAGTATTGAAAAATGAAAGAAAATAAAGCAATACTTTGTTTCAAAATTTTATTGTAGACATTTAAAAATGTGTAGATAAGCATATAGAAGAAACTCTGAGACATCTATAATCTCACAGCCTAGAAATAACCACAGTTAGTATTCTGGAGTCCTCAGAAGTTTTTCCATATATAAGGGATTAGGTTGAATATGCTAGTCTGTTATCTACTTTTAAAATTTAATAATATATAATACATCTCTTTCTATAGCAATTTAATTGCTATAATGATTTATTATTCCATGACTTTTTCATAATATATTTAACCAAACCTCCTTATGTTTCATCCTATTACAGGAATGGTGCAAAGACACTTTTGTAAATATATGAATCTTCTATTAACCCCTACAAGTGGAGTTTCTGGATCAAGAGTCATGATTTTTCTTAAGTTTATTCTTTAATATATGGTAAAATTTCCCCTTAGAAAATTTGAGTCAATGTATCCTTCGACAGGGAAAGGTTATACTCCAGTATTCTGGCCTGGAGAATTCCATGGTCTGTATAGTGCATGGGGTGGCAAAGAGCTGGATACAACCGAGTGGCTGTCACTTTCACTTCCATTTTTCACATACTTTGACAAGTGGTGTAGATTTTTTTGGAATCACCATGGGCATGGAACAATAGACTGGTTCCAAATAGAAAAGGAATACGTCAAGGCTGTATATTGTCACCCTGATTATTTAACTTATATGCAGAGTACATCATGAGAAGCACTGGGCTGGAAGAAGCACAAGCTGGAATCAAGATTGTCGGGAGAAATATCAATAACCTCAGATATGCAGATGACACCACCCTTATGGCAGAAAGTGAAGAGGAACCAAAGAGCATCTTGATGAAGGTGAACGAGGAGAGTGAAAAAGTTGGCATAAAGCTCAACATTCAGAAAACTAAGATCACGACACCCAGTCCCATCACTTCATGGCAAATAGATGGGGAAACAGTGGAAACTGGCTGACTTTATCTTGGGGGACTCCAAAATCACTGAAGATGGTGTCTGTAGCCATGAAATTAAAAGACCCTTACTCTTTGGAAGGAAAGTTATGACCAACCTAGACAGCATATTAAAAAGCAGAGACATTACTTTGTCAACAAAGGGCCGTCTAGTCAAGGCAATGGTTTTTCCAGTGGTCATGTATGGATGTGAGAGTTGGATTATACAGAAAGCTGAGCACCAAAGAATGGATGCTTTTGAACTGTGGTATTGGAGAAGACTCTTGAGAGTCCTTGGACTGCAAGGAGATCCAACCAGTCAATCCTAAAGAAGATCAGTCTTGAGTGCTCACTGGAAGGACTGATGCTGAGGCTGAAACTCCAATAGTTTGGCCACCTGATGCGAAGAGCTGACTCATTGGAAAAGACCCTGATGCTGGGAGGGATTGGGGGCAGGAGGAGAAGGGGATGACAGAGGATGAGATGATTGGATGGCATCACCGACTCAATGGACGTGAGCTTGGGTAAACTCCAGGATTTGGTGATCGAAAGGGAGGCCTGGTATGCTGCAGTCCATGGGGTCACAAAGAGTCGGGCATGACTTGAGTGACTGAACTGAACTGAACTGATGACAAATACCTTTAAAATAAGTGTGTGTGTGTGTGTGTGTGTGTGAATTAATAGAATTTATTGAACCTCCTCCTCGTGGCCAGTCTTGATTCTAGGCACTGGAAGAATAAACAAGGCAGACAAGGACCTTGTCTCAGAGAGCTTAAATTTTATTGATGGGATTGAACAAGAAACAAATAATATAACTTCAAACTGTGCTATATGCTATGAAGAAGAGTAAAGCATTCTGTGTATGCATTTGTGTGAAAGTAGGGTGGGATGGGGGTGGAGGGAATCACTATTATAGATAGATGGCTGAGTAAGCCCAGTCTAAGGATGAGAATCAAAATAGAAATTGTTTCTAAAACTAACTCTTGATTAATTCAGAAAACTTTGAATGTGTACAAGTATAAATGGAAAATTAAAAATTACCTATAATCTTAGCAATTTGGGTTTTATTTTTTCAGTTTTTGCTTCATCATACATACACATGCATCTGTATATTATTGAAATTACTGAAAATACTATGCACTTTTGTTCAGCATACGTAGGCAGTAGCAATCAGAGGTTTATACAGCCAGTAGTTCAAAGTGAGAAGATTCAGAGTGCTCAGAAATGTAGGGTTTTATTCTGTGGGTTAGTAGTTACCAAAAATTTTGCGATTGCAACCACGCTTGGTGATTTGACTTAAAATATTCCTTTTCCTTCTTTTTCATAAAAAGTCTATATGATGTGTATATAAGTTTGCTCTATTAATTAAAGTGGCTTAAAAGTCATTCTCTTGTGTGGAAATATCTGCAACAGTCTAGAGATAATTGAAGAAACCGTAGAAGGCCCCAGGATGGTCCTAGGAATTACAGTTTTGGGTTTGGGTGGACTCCAGGAGTTGGTGATGGACAGGGAGGCCTGGCGTGATGCAGTTCATGGGATCCCAAAGAGTCAGACACGACTGAGCGACTGAACTGAACTGAACTGAGGCTTAGGTTCTAGTGGAAGTCAACCGTCTGATATCTTGGACCTATTTGGTTCTAATCAGTTCATGTCATGTCCTCAGGCCATGTCATTCTTTTAAAGGTTGTACCCTTCTGCCTAGTCAATCTAATCACACCGACAACAGCCTTGTCTAACTCAATGAAACTAAGGCATGCCGTGTGGGGCCACCCAAGATGGACGGGTCATGGTGGAGAGGTCTGACAGAATGTGGTCCACTGGAGAAGGGAATGGCAAACCACTTCAGTATTCTTGCCTTGAGAACCCCATGAACAGTATGAAAAAGCAAAATGATATGATACTGAAAGAGGAACTCCCAGGTTGGTCAGTTCAGTTCAGTTCAGTCACTCAGTCGTGTCCGACTCTTTGCAACCCCATGAATTGCAGCACGCCAGGGCTCCCTGTCCATCACCAACTCCCGGAGTTCACTCAGACTCACATCCATTGAGTCAGTAATGCCCAGGTCGGTAGATGCCCAATATGCTACTGGAGATCAGTGGAGAAATAACTCCAGAAAGGATGAAGGGATGGAGCAATGGCAAAAACGATACCCAGTTGTGGACGTGACTGGTGATAGAAGCAAGGTCTGATGCTGCAAAGAGAAATATTGCATAGGAACCTGGAATGTTAGTCCATGAATCAAGGCAAATTGGAAGTGGTCAAACAGGAGATGACAAGAGTGAACGTCAACATTCTAGGAAGCAGCAAACTAAAATGGACTGGAATGGATAAATTTAACTCAAATGACCATTATATCTACTACTGTGGGCAGGAATCCCTCAGAAGAAATGGAGTAGCCATCATGGTCAACAAAAGAGTCCAAAATGCAGTACTTGGATGCAATCTCAAAAACGACAGAATGATCTCTGTTCGTTTCCAAGGCAAACCATTCAATATCACAGTAATCCAAGTCTATGCCCCAACCAGTAATGCTGAAGAAGCTAAAGTTGAACAGTTCTATGAAGACCTACAAGACCTTTTAGAACTAACACCCAAAGTATGTGTCCTTTTCATTATAGGGGACTGGAATGCAAAAGTAGGAAGTCAAGAAACACCTGGGGTAACAGGCAAATTTGGCCTTGGAGTACAGAATAAAGCAGGGCAAATGTTAATAGAGTCCTGCGAAGAGAACGTACTGGTCATAGCAAACACTCTCTTTCAACAACACAAGAGAAGGCTCTACACATGGACATCACCAGATGGTAGACACCGAAATCAGATTGATTATATTCTTTGCAGCCAAAATGGAGAAGCTCTATATAGTCAGCAAAAAAAGAACAGGAGCTGACTGTAGCTAGGATCATGAACTCTTTATTGCCAAATTCAGACTGAAATTGAAGAAAATGGAGAAAACCACTAGACCATTTAGGTATGACCTAAATGAAATACTTTATCACTATACAGTGGAAGTGAGAAATAGATTTAAGGGACTAGATCTGATGGACAGAGTGCATGGTGAACTATGGATGGAGCTTAATGACATTGTACAGGAGACAGGCATCAAGACCATCCCCAAGAAAAAGAAATGCAAAAAAGCAAAAAAAAAAAAAAAAAAGTGCAAAAAAGCAAAAAAGGCTGTCTGGGGAGGCCTTACAAATAGCTGTGAAAAGAAGAGAAGCGAAAAGCAGAGGAGAAAAGGAAAGATATAAGCATCTGAATGCAGAGTTGCAAAGAATAGCAAGGAGAGATAAGAAAGCCTTCCTCAGCGATCAATGCAAAGAAATAGAGGAAAACAACAGAATGGGAAAGACTAGAGATCTCTTCAAGAAAATCAGAGATACCAAGGGAACATTTCATGCAAAGATGGGCTCGATAAAGGACAGAAATGGTATGGACCTAACAGAAGCAGAAGATATCAAGAAGAGGTGGCAAGAATACACAGAAGAACTGTACAAAAAAGATCTTCACAACCAAGATAATCATGATGGTGTGATCACTCACCTAGAGCCAGACATCCTGGAATGTGAAGTCAAGTGGGCCTTAGAAAGCATCACTACGAACAAAGCTAGTGGAGGTGATAGAATTCCAGTGGAGCTATTTCAAATCCTGAAAGATGATGCTGTGGAAGTGGGGCACTCAAAATGCCAGCAAATTTGGAAAACTCAGCAGTGGCCACAGGACTGGAAAAGGTCAGTTTTCATTCCAATCCCAAAGAAAGGCATTGCCAAAGAAGGCTCAAACTACCACACAATTGCATTCATCTCACACGCTAGTAAAGTAATGCTTAAAATTCTCCAAGCCAGGCTTCAGCAATACGTGAACCATAAACTTCCAGATGTTCAAGCTGGTTTTAGAAAAGGCAGAGGAACCAGAGATCAAATTGCCAGCATCCACTGGATCATGGAAAAAGCAAGAGAGTTCCAGAAAAGCATCTATTTCTGCTTTATTGACTATGCCAAAGCCTTTGACTGTGTGGATCACAATAAACTGTGGAAAATTCTGAAAGAGATGGGAATACCAGAGCACCTGACCTGCTTCTTGAGAAACCTATATGCAGGTCAGGAAGCAACAGTTAGAACTGGACGTGGAACAACGGACTGGTTCCAAATAGGAAAAGGAGTTCGTCAAGGCTGTATATTGTCACCCTGTTTATTTAACTTCTATGCAGAGTACATGATGAGAAACGCTGGGCTGGAAGAAGCACAAGCTGGAATCAAGATTTCCAGGAGAAATATCAATAACTTCAGATATGCAGATGACACCACCTTTATGGCAGAAAGTGAAGAGGAACTAAAAAGCCTCTTGATGAAGGTGAAAGAGGAGAGTGAAAAAGTTGGCTTACAGCTCAACATTCAGAAAACGAAGATCATGGCATCCGTTCCCATCACTTCATGGGAAATAGATGGGGAAACAGGGGAAACAGTGTCAGACTTTATTTTTTGGGGGCTCCAAAATCACTGCAGAAGGTGACTGCAGCCATGAAATTAAAAGACGCTTAGTCTTTGGAAGGAAAGTTATGACCAACCTAGATAGCATATTCAAAAGCAGAGGCATTACTTTGCCAACAAAGGTCTGTCTAGTCAAGGCTATGGTTTTTCCTGTGGTCATGTATGGATGTGAGAGTTGGAAGAAAGCTGATTGCTGAAGAACTGATGGTTTTGAATTGTGGTGTTGGAGAAGACTCTTGAGAGTCCCTTGGACTGCAAAGAGATCCAACCAGTCCATTCTAAAGGACATCAGTCCTGGGTGTTCTTTGGAAGGACTGATGCTAAAGCTGAAACTCCAATACTTTGGCCACCTGATGCGAAGAGTTGACTCATTGGAAAAGACTCTGATGCTGGGAGGGATTGGGGGCAGGAGGAGAAGGGGATGTCAGAGGATGAGGATGGCTGGATGGCATCACCGACTCGATGGACATGAGTCTGAGTGAACTCCGGGAGTTGGTGATGGACAGGGAGGCCTGGCGTGCTGCAATTCATGGGGTTGAAAAGAGTCTGATACCACTGATTGACTGAACTGAGCTGAACCCTTCCACCTGCCCTCCTGTTTCAGATTGGAGTGGCAAACAGAAGGAACATTCAAAAATATAAATCAGAAAATGTCTGTCCCTGTTCCAGATCCTTGAATGTGTATTTATCTCAGTCATTAGAGGGATCTACTTTTTTCCCTCTCCTGATTTCCATTAGGAAGAACTATTACTAAGTACATTCCTAGCTTCTATCGGTAGACACTCAGCTCCTGGGAAGATAGATTGACTTATCTGCTAAGAGTGGAATGGTAGACCAGGCATGGTACTTGATCCGGTCAGGTGCTCTGCTCTGCTCTGTCATCACGTGTCTCTTCCTTAGGTTGCTTCCTCCCCATTTGATGTACTGATCACTGGTTCTTTCTGCCTAACTCTGGGATTCAATATTGGCAAGTCAGCTTGGCCAACTAACCCAAGGCAGCATCTAACAGCTGTACCTCTATCAGTAATAAAGCTGATGTGTTGGTTTCTGTCTTTATCTAAACATAGATTTTTTTCCTTTATTCACTCATCAAATGTTTTTTGAGACCCTTAAAAGTTTAAAAAGTGAAGTCACTCAGTCATGTCCGACCCTTTGCAACCCCATGGACTGTAGCCTATCAGGCTTCTCCGTCCATGGGATTTTCCAGGCAAGAATACTGGAGTGGGGTGCCATTTCATTCTCCAAGAGATCTTTCTGACCCAGGGATTGAACCTGGGTCTCCTGCATTGTAGGAGATGCTTTATCATCTGAGCCACCGGGGACGCCAGATACTGTTTTGCTCCTTGGGATACATTAGAAAGGGGAAGAAAAAGAATCAGATTTAAAAAAAAAATCCTTTGCTTTATTTCATCAATTATTTAAAACCTGGTGGAGAAGAGGGGTGTAGGTTATTGGGCCTTTCTCTTTATTCAGAATCAAGTTCTAATTAAGACAGAAGGTTCTCATCATAGTCTAAAAGCTCTTCCTCACTTGGAATCCTTGCTTCCTTCTGTCCTCATCTCCTACTAAAACAGAAGGGAGGGGATAGGGCACAGACTTTAAAAGAATGACTCAGCCCAAGGATATGACATAAACTGACTAGAACCAAATAGGTCCAAGGTTGCGGACAAGTCAACTTCCACTAGACCTTGAGCCTCAGTGTGCTCTCATTGTAGCACATCAGCAAGCACCACGGTAGTTCTGAGGCCAACCATCAAAGACCAAATGGGGCTGTGGTGGCCTGATTGCTGGAAATCCCCACCCCTTCCCCCAAAATAGTTGGAGTAAGCCTCCAACTCATGAGCCTATGAAATTACCCTGCCCATGAAAACTAAGCATGCTGTATTTTGAGGCTAGCCTTACCTTCTAAGCTGGACTGCACTCTGTCTGTAGAGTGAATTTCTCTTTAAATAAATCCACTTCTTTCCTATCACTTTGTTTCTCACTAAATTCTTTCTGCAATGGGACATCAAGAACCTGAGCCTCATTAAGTCCTGAGACCACGTGTGTGATCTCAGTTCTAAGACTGTAGGTTCAAGTCCCCATCGGAGTTACATGGTTTCACCACCATGCTCCCTTTCTTGGTTGTGTGGGCTTCCTTGCTGTTCTTTGAACATGGCTGTAAAACCATGCACAGCCCCTCCTCTGTCCTCTGCTGTTCCTTCCACCCAGACCCTTCCCTAGATGGCTATGTGATCCAGGCTCTCACTTCTATCAGGTATCTGTTCAAACGTCCCTGTCACACTGAATCTTTTCCCACCCACTTGTATAAAATGAACCACCCACATCTACTTCTAGTCTTTCTCTATCTGCCACGATAGGCAGGCTGCTACTTTGTGCCCGCGTACGTACTTGTGTGCCGAGTCACGTCTGACTCTTTGCCACCCCATGGACTGCAGCACGCCAGGCCTCCCTGTCCATCACCAACTTGTCCTATTTTCCTCCACCTTCAATCTTTCCCAGCATCAGGGTCTTTTCAAATGAGTCAGTTCTTAACATCAGGTGGCCAAAGTATTGGAGTTTCAGCTTCAACATCAGTCTTTCTAATGAATATTCAGGACTGATCTCCTTTAGGATGGACTGGTTGGATCTCCTTGCAGTCCAAGGGACTCTCAATAGTCTTATCCAACACCTCAGTTCAAAAGCATCCATTCTTCAGCGTTCAGCTTTCTTTATAGTCCAACTCTCACATCCATACATGACTACTAGAGAAACCATAGTTTGACTAGATGGACCTTTGTTGGCAAAGTAACGTCTCTGCTTTTTAATATGCTGTCTAGGTTGGTCATAGATTTTCTTCCAAGGAGTTAAGAGTCTTTTAATTTCATGGCTGCAGTCACCATCTGCAGTGATTTTGGAGCCCCCCAAAAGATAAAATCTCTCACTGTTTCCTTTGTTTCCCCATCTATTTCCCATGAAGTGATGGGACTGGATACCACAATCATAGTTTTCTGAATGTTGAGCTTTAAGCCAACTTTTTCACTCTCCTCTTTCACTTTCATCAAGAGGCTCTTTAGTTCTTATTTGCTTTCTGCCATAAGGGTGGTGTCATCTGCATATCTGAGGTTATTGATATTTCTCCTAGCAAACTTGATTCCAACTTGTGCTTCATCCAGCCCAGCATTTCCCATGATGTACTCTGCATATAAGTTAAATAAGCAGGGTGACAATATACAGCTTTGACATGTTCCTTTCCCTATTTGGAACCAGTCTGTTGTTCCATGTCCAGTTCTAACTGTTGCTTCCTGACCTGCATACACATTTCTCAAGAGGCAGGTCAGGTTGTCTGGTATTCCCATCTCTTCAAGAATTTTCCACAGTTTGTTGTGATCCAGACAGTCAAAGGCTTGGCAACTATTAACTGATTAATATCATACCATATCATTTCATATCAGCCTCTAAGGTAGGAACTATTATCACCTGCATTTTACAGATAAAGCAGTTCAGGCACAGAGATTATGAGAGGTGAAGCAGAGATTTAAACACAGAGTTGTACCCTTGATGAAAATTATAAGTTGTAGTAGAGTAGGGACTTTGTTTGTTCATGTCTTACCCCTGAGACATAGAATAGTGCCAGGCACTTAGTAAAATGTATTAATAAATAAGAGAATATTATAGGTTTCTTAGAGTTTTGAAGATTAAAAATATTCATACACATAAAGAGTTTAAATCAGTGCCTGGCACATAGTGGGTAGTTAAAGATTAAAAAAAAAGAAGAAGTTACCCACAGCTACCTTTCAGTTAACTTTGACTCATATTAATAATAGTCTCTCTCTTCTCAGCAGCAATTAGATGTAACCCATTCTCAACATAAAATTAGAGGAACAATTCTCAAGCTATGCTCACATCTATTATTGCTGGACTATGAGCTGGATTAATGTCTTCAGTGCTAAAATCAAATAATGATATTTTCCCACCTCAGAAAAAAATCTCAAATAAGTGAATACAATCTTTAAAATTTTTGATTTTTCTCTCATAAATTTTTCTTTAAAACATCAGCTATTGCATCTTATTTGCTAGGTACAAAAGTGAGTGAACAAGTAACAAACAAGGACTAACAGGAAAAGGTGGAAGCGGCCCTAACTGGAAACCAAGATCCAGCCATGTTTTATCTATAAATATATGATCGAGAGAATGCTGTTTAAGACTACACCAACATTGAATAACCTTGAAAGATGAGTAAAATAAATGCATAACTTTTATGTACCTATATAGAAATCTGTCTCTAGATAGACACAGATAGGTCAGACTTATTGTACTGAATCAGAATAACTATATCTGTATTTTATCACATGACATAAAGAGCACCTTGACTTACAGAACGTTCTACTTTTGGAACAAATTAGAAAACCATTGAACTTGGAAAGCAAGAATAAAGAAAAAGTCTGAAACCTGGCAAACTCAGTGTCAGAGATTTCCCACTGGCTCACTCATCACTTAAATGAGGAAACCCACAAGGACTTTAGCAGAACTGTATTTTCAGTGTAATTTTTGGCCTGAAGTTTCTTCTCCACCTATGTGGAACTCATTCAGGTGTTCAGAGTGCCAAGACATGCAGTTCTACAATGCTACTCAGACACTATAAAGAAAACTCAAAGGTCATTTAAAAATGTATATAATTAATCAAGGAAATCATGATTTTTTTTTCCATTGGTAAAGCTTATCAAAGAATAGCCAAAATACATTTTTTAGAAGTTATCTTATAGCCTAATATTATCTTGCTTAATTATTTTTGCAAAGGAATAATCTCAGTGCAGACACAGGATGGCAAGAAAAAGTTTTGCAGCTTAAGAGTAAAAATGTGAAAATAACAAGTCATTTGAAGGGCCTAATTATGCTTTTGCAAAGAGCACTGAACTGTAGCTATTTTCATTAGTGGACATTGACTGTGCAAATTCCCACTTCAATCCGGCCTTGCCATTGCCTCCAAACCATGCCCTTCGTGTAAATATTAGTGTAATTTCCACCACAGGCATAAATCATGGTGATATTAACCAGATCTCCTTGAACAGTTCCCCTGAGTTCCTCCTGGCTGTAATGAATCTCACCCAGCAGTCAGCTGAAACATGTTTATTTTAAAATATTTAAACATTTACTTGGTGCAAAATAAGGGAGCAGCAGCAGCATGTTTAACAGCAATTCTCTTAGCAGAAAGAGGAGAAATAGACGTACACATTTACAGTAACTCTTCCTTACCTCATGGAAAGACACATTCCAAATCCAAAAAAGAGGAAGATACAAAATCCCCACGCTGCCCGCAGCCAAAAGTTACAAAATCACTTCTCAAACCAAAACAAAACCCTCAAAACTTGGAATGTCCCCTTTCCCTAATGTTCCTGTCCTCACTGATGTTGGCGTTCCATTTCTCTTCTCTCCACTGTATCTTTCATCTTGGTAAATCCCCTTAGATCCTCACTATATTAAATTAAAAAAAGTTTCTCCCCCGGGCGCCCTTATTGAAAGTAATATAGTTTCCTCTGTACCGGCTAGGCAACCGCAGGTGGGAGTCACCTGTCACTCCAGCTGAATGACTCCTGCTCACACACAGAACCAGACAGGCTCTCTCAGCTTTCGCAAGCAAAGGTTAAGACAGGTTTGCAAGTCTCCAGAGCAGACTGAGGCTGCTCAAGCTTTCTGGGAGGGTTTCCACATCTACAAAAGTTGTGTATAATGTGCTTCAGAAAAATGCACGTGTACCAGATAGAGCTGGGACTGAGAATTCCGTTTTAGTGAAAGTGTTGCTTGTGTCCAACTTCTCTGGGCTACAACCCTGTGGACTGTAGCCCTCTAGGCTCCTCTGTCCATGGAATTCTTCAGGCAACAGTACTGGAGTGGATTGCTATTTCCTTCTCCAGGGGATCTTCCTGACTCAGGGATCGAAACTGGGTCTCCTGCATTGCAGGCAGATTCTTTTAAAATATGGAAAAAGAGATAAAAATTTTGCAAGCAGCCACTTATCTTGAGCCTTGTCTTCTGACCACACCACACAGCTGCTTCACCCTGGTGTTCAGCCTCATGGAAGATGTGACTCAGCATCTGTTGCATTTTAAGCACATCTGCTCACATTACAGAACAAAATCAACAGACAGTTCCATGTCTCTACTTCAGTCTAGTCTCACATATTGGTGGCTCACACAACAAACAACCCACTCTGGCACCTCAACCGTGTCTGGAACATAACACAAATGTAAACCTTAATATATCTGAAGAGCTAATGCTTAAATTTCATTTTTGCCTACATCTCCATTCATGAAAAGATGTGAGTGCTTTAAAAATGCCCTTTAGGAATAGAGAATGTAAAATGTTAGGAGACTGGAGTTAGAATTTCTATTAAAAGGTTAGGAATGTTGCTCTTTAAGTGCAACTACAAATCCCTTATGATTATACAGTGGAAGTGAGAAATAGATTTAAGGGACTAGATCTGATAGATAGAGTGCCTGATGAACTATGGACGGAGGTTTGTGACATTGTACAGGAGACAGGGATCAAGACCATCCCCATGGAAAAGAAATGCAAAAAAGCAAAATGGCTGTCTGAGGAGGCCTTACAAATAGCTGTGAAAAGAAGAGAAGCGAAAAGCAAAGGAGAAAAGGAAAGATATAAGCATCTGAATGCAGAGTTGCAAAGAACAGCAAGAAGAGATAAGAAAGCTTTCCTCAGCAATCAATGCAAAGAAATACAGGAAAACAACAGAATGGGAAAGACTAGAGATCTTTTCAAGAAAATTAGAGATACCAAGGGAACATTTCATGCAAAAAGATGGGCTCAATAAAAGACAGAAATGGTATGGACCTAACAGAAGCAGAAGATATTAAGAAGAGGTGGCAAGAATACACAGAAGAACCATACAAAAAAGATCTTCACAACCAAGATAATCACGATGGTGTGATCACTGACCTAGAGCCAGACATCCTGGAATGTGAAGTCAAGTGGGCCTTAGAGAGCATCACTATGAACAAAGCTAGTGGAGGTGATGGAATTTCAGTTGAGCTATTCCAAATCCTGAAAGATGATGCCGTGAAAATGCTGCACTCAATATGCCAGCAAATTTGGAAAACTCAGCAGTGGCCACAGGACTGGAAAAGGTCAGTTTTCATTCCAATCCCAAGAAAGGCAATGCCAAAGAATGTTCAAACTACTGCACAATTGCATTCATCTCACACACCAGTAAAATAATGCTCAAAATTCTCCAAGCCAGGCTTCAGCAATACGTGAACCGTGAACTTCCAGATGTTCAAGCTGGTTTTAGAAAAGGCAGAGGAACCAGAGATCAAATTGCCAGCATCCACTGGATCATGGAAAAAGCAAGAGAGTTCCAGAAAAGCATCTATTTCTGCTTTATTGACTATGCCAAAGCCTTTGACTGTGTGGATCACAATAGACTGTGGAAAATTCTGAAAGAGATGGGAATACCAGAGCACCTGACCTGCTTCTTGAGAAACCTATATGCAGGTCAGGAAGCAACAGTTAGAACTGGACATGGAACAACAGACTGGTTCCAAATAGGAAAAGGAGTTCGTCAAGGCTGTATAATGTCACCCTGTTTATTTAACTTCTATGCAGAGTACATCATGAGAAATGCTGGACTGGAAGAAACACAAGCTGGAATCAAGATTGCCAGGAGAAATATCAATAACTTCAGATATGCAGATGACACCACCCTTATGGCAGAAAGTGAAGAGGAACTCAAAAGCCTCTTGATGAAAGTGAAAGTGGAGAGTGAAAAAGTTGGCTTAAAGCTCAACATTCAGAAACGAAGATCATGGCATCCAGTCCCATTACTTCATGGGAAATAGATGGGGAAACAGTGTCAGACTTTATTTTTCTGGGCTCCAAAATCACTGCAGATGGTGACTGCAGCCATGAAATTAAAAGACGCTTACTCCTTGGAAGGAAAGTTATGACCAACCTAGATAGCATATTCAAAAGCAGAGACATTACTTTGCCAACAAAGGTTCATCTAGTCAAGGCTATGGCTTTTCCTGTGGTCATGTATGGATGTGAGAGTTGGACTGTGAAGAAGGCTGAGTGCCAAAGAATTGATGCTTTTGAAGTGTGGTGTTGGAGAAGACTCTTGAGAGTCCCTTGGACTGCAAGGAGATCCAACCAGTCCATTCTGAAGGAGATCAGCCCTGGGATTTTTTTGGAAGGAATGATGCTAAAGCTGAAACTCCAGTACTTTGGCCACCTGATGTGAAGAGTTGACTCACTGGAAAAGACTCTGATGCTGGGAGGGATTGGGGGCAGGAGGAGAAGGGGACAACAGAGGATGAGATGGCTGGATGGCATCACCGACTCGATGGACATGAGTCTGAGTGAACTCCGGGAGTTGGTGATGGACAGGGAGGCCTGGCGTGCTGCAGTTCATGGGGTTGCAAAGAGTCGGACACGACTGAGCGACTGAACTGAACTGAACTGACAAAGTCACCAATGGTTATAGTGATTAGGAATCTGCATTTGTAGCATGTGATTAGCATTGACAACAAATGAAGAGGTTTCCCAGGTGGCTCAGTGGCAAGGAATCTGCCTACAAATGCAGGAGATGCAGAAGGCGCACATTTGATCCCTGGGTTGGGAGGATCCCTTGGAGGAGGAAATGGCAACCCTCTCCATTATTCTTGCCTGAAGAATCCCATGGATGGAGGAGCCTAGATGGCTACAGTCTATGAATTTGCAAAGAGTCGGACACAACTGAGTGAGCATGCACAGAGGTGTATAAAATTCAAATGCTGTACTCATACTGGAACCACATCAGGCAGTCCTAAACTAACTTCTAGAAAACTTTCAATACAAGTTCAGATTCTGTAGTTGTGCACCCTGAATTATAAGATCTGTTTTAAAATGCAAACTCAAGAATAGCCTCTATTTTTTTTTTAGTAGATGACTATTTTTTAAAAGATGAATATTGGCTTGACCAGGTCTAGTAAGTCAATTTTCAAGTAAAAAAATCAATCTCATCTTTCAGTAATAATAAGTTCTTTTAAAAATTGGTCTCGTATACGTTATTTTATACAGTTCATAAAACTTCTGCAGTGCAGAACACAGTATAGCTTATATCCTAGCATCCTCACGTTTATGGATGAAAGTGAGGAAGGAAAGGAAAACAAATACCCAGTTCTATTTACCGGGAGGGGAGTTCTGTATGTTCCACGTCCTCACATCCAATCTCCCACGAAGCCCTATTCTACATGAAAGATCCACCTTTCATTTTCCTTTCCTCCAGGACTAGTTAACCATCCTCTCTCACCCAGACTACTACAGCCTGTCTGCCCACCTTTATACTCCACATCCTTCCTGATCTTAATCTATTCTGCACCCAACAGCCAAAGAGATAATTTACAAATTTAAGTCGGGTTACCTGACTCTTCTGAAAACCGAACGCATCCCGCTGCACTTAGAGCACGCAGCCAGAGCCCCTGCTTGGCCTGCCCTGGCTGCACCCTCACGTCCACTGCACTGTTTCTCCCCGACTGCTCCCAGCTACACTCTGGCCTCTTCCCTGTTCCTTTAATGTGCCGACCACTTGCTTCTCCCTCTGCCTGGAACAATGGTCCTTCTGATATTTTAAGCCACCCTCAGTACTTTCATGCATTGGAGAAGGAAATGGCCCCCCACTCCAGTACTCTAGCCTGGAGAATCCCATGGACAGAGGAGCCTGGTGGGCTTTGGTCCACGGGGTCACAAGGAGTTGGACACGACTGAGCGACTTCACTTTCATTTTGCTTCTCAGCCCACTTGAAGTCTGTGGAGGCCATGTGAAAGGAAAATGAATCACTTCTGGGTAGAGGGTCGGCAGAGGCAGAGGGTCCTCTGATTTTTACATCATCATTCCCATCATCATTCAGGTTTTGGTTCAAATATCACCCACTCAGCGAGTCCCTCACTTCTAGCTCAGTCATTCTGCCCACGTGACCCTGTTTTGTTTTCTTTTTTTCTATCTCACTATCTTTTCTATCTCTCTATCTTTCTTTTTCTCTATTACACTATTTGGGTTTCCCCGGTGGTTCAGTGGGAAAGAAGCCGCCTGCAATACAGGAGACACAGTCTTGATTCCTGGGTTTCGAAGATCCCCTGGAGAAGAAATCAGCAACCCGCTCCAGTAGTCTTGCCTGGAAAATCCCATTGACAGGGGACCCAGGTCTTCCTCATTGCAGGCAGATTCTTTACCATCTGAGCCACCAGGGAAGTCTGGTGGCATAAATCTATTGGAGTGTGGCTTTAAAAGTATCTGCTATTTAGTGGACTTTTACACAAACAAGACTTTTGGATTCTCAGAATAATTTTACTCTTAAAATATCAGTAACCAGCAAATTTTAAGGATCAAGGCTAAATTTAATTTATGTCATTCTAAATAGGATCCTCCTGGTTTTGTCTAGGTCAGTCTGGTAGCTGGATAAATAAAACATAAGCATGGTGTATAAGAAAATAGTTTTTATTTCCAAATATATGACTTAAGTGGAAAGACATTCTGGAAACTCAAACTCTCACCAAACTCACACCCTTCAAACTCACACCAGGACAGAACATTAGAAAGCAAGAATTGCATTGAATTGGAGAGATGTCATAAATTCTCTCCCTTTCTGAGCTTTTGAGTATGCATAGTCCCTGGCATTGGTTACTAGTTTGCGTCAAGGTGTTGTTGAATGCAATTATGGAAAGGAGAGCTTGGGAACTAACACACTAAAATCGTGGGCATGATTATTGCCTAATCATCTCTTAGAAGATTAGTCTTGACAGAGACTCGGGCACAAGGAAGTGAGACTAAGGGAGGGCAAGTTTGTACCTGGGAGAAAGATCAGGAAAAGTCTGGACCAGAACAATGGTTCTTAAACATCCATGGGATTTACGAATCACCCTAGAATCAAGCTAAAATGCAAATGCCCAGGCCCATCTCTCGGGAATGTAAATTAGTAGGAATAGCAGGAGTCCCAGGAATCCAGATGCAGACATCCTGGATCGGGCTGGGTGCTGATGGGAGGGGTGTCCAGTCGGAAGAGCTGTGACACCTGCTGTCCGAGCTGTCGCCACTCACCTGTATATGTTCCTGTGGACCATCCCAGGGATATAATGTGTGAACGGAGAGATTCTCTGGGAGAGGGAAACTGACAAGGATGTGCTGGAGAGACAGGGAGGGTGAAAGGTTCGGAAAAAAACTTTTTTTTCTTGCATATAGTTGTTTTTTACAACTGTTCACATTCCTTTTAGGAGCCTACATGATGAATGAAAAGAAGGTATTCAGATATATTGTTGGAATGTGGAATTACATGTTTAATGCCATAATATTCATTGCTTCTAAATTTATATTTTAAGGTTGCTGATTCGTGCAAAAAAATTTAGGCCCCGAGAATTTCAAACACTTAGGTCTGCATACCAAAACCCTGATGCACCCAATAGTAACACGTTTCACGTGTGTCTATAGACAATTTCTTGACTTTAAAAACCAGCTGTACTCATTCCTTAGGGTCACTGTGACCACTTACTCTTTCATTCTCTCATTCACCAAACCTGTGTGGTATTTATGATATATTAGGGTTGACAAGTTTAAACTCTGATAAAGACAAACAATGAATAAGTAGTACATGGTAAGTGCCATGGGTAAGAGGGGCGAAGGGGAGAAAGCAGTGGGGTTCACTTATGTGTGTGTGTGTGTATATATATATATATATATTTTTTTTTTTTTTTTTGCCATACAGTTTGTGGGATCTTAGTTCCCCAACCAGTGATTGAACCCAGGCCCCAGCAGTGAAAATGGTGAGTCCTAACCACTGGATATCCACGGGATACCCTAGCAGTGTGTAATTCTAAACAGAGCTTTCAGGATAGGCCTGTCACTTGAATAAAGACTTGCAGGAACTGGGGAAGATGACCATGCAGAATTTCAGGCAGAGGGACTGGCCAGTGCTGCAGCCCTAAGGCAGAGAGCTGGTGTGGGGGTATTTGAGGACAAGAAATGCAGGTAGTCCGGTGTGGCTGGCTGCATGCGTGCGTGGGTGGGAATGAGGTCATCATAAAGAGGAAGGAGGGGCCTTACTGGTCATTGTCACAATCTTGGCTTTCACTCTGAATAAAATAGGAAGCCACTGAATGGTCACGAACAGAAAAGTGACTTGATCTGACTTTTGGTATTAAAGGATCACACTCTTGACTACTGCATCCAGAGTAACTTGTTAGAGGGCATGTATGCGTTCTGTGTGAGCACAAATAACAAGCTAATAGTTTTAAGTTCTCAGTACAGGGCACAGTGAGAGAGCTTCTATGATTTTCCTGAAAGACTCTCGTATTGCTGGCTACAAGGGCTAGTAGAGCCAAAAATCAGCAATAGAGTTCTAATATTCCTTGGGTGCTCAGTCATGTCTGATTCTTCGCGACCCTGTAGAATATAGTCCCCCAGGCTCCTCTGTCCATGGGATTCTCCAGGCAAGAATACTGGAGTGTGTTGCATTTCCTTCTCTGGGGGATCTTCCTGACCCAGGGACTGAACTGGCATCTCCTACATTGTCCCCTGCATAGGCAGGTGGATTCTTTACCACTGAGCCACCTGGGAAGTCCCTGTTGGAGGGCAGGCCTAGGAAATATTTGGAAAATTGGTGCAATAATCCAATGGGGAGATGATGGTGATTTAGACCAGGATGGTAGTAGTGAAGATGATGGAAAACAGTTGCAGTCCTGGTATATTTTGAAGTTTCCTGGAAAATCAAATGTGGGATATAAGAGAAAGACAGAATTCAAGGATGTTTCTCTGGATTGAGCAAACGAAGGACAGAAAGAAAGAAAGGGAAGTCACTCAGTCGTGTCCAACTCTTTGGGACCCCATGGACTGTAGCCCACCAGGCTCCCCTGTCTATGGGATTTTCCAGGCAAGAATACTGGAGTGGGGTGCCATTTCCTTCTCCGGGGGATCTTCCCGACCCAGGGATCGAACCTGGGTCTCCCGCATTGTAGGCAGACGCTTTACTGTCTGAGCCACCAGGGAAGTCCGAAGGGCAGGGGTGGGATTAACTGAGATGTTATCTTGTGTTTCGCCTAGCTATGTACCATATTCAAAAGCCCACCTATCAGTGTGCACTTCTTCACACTGAGGCGTGAATGCACACTGGGTTGAGTGTGTAACCTCTGGAGGCTGACTGCCTAGGTTCTAATCTTGGCTCATCACTTACTAGCTATGTGACCAGAAGCAAGTTACTTAATTTCTAGGGCCTCAAATATTTTTTCTGTGAAATAAGGATAATGATAGTACCTTCCTGAAAGAGTTGATGCGATTCAGTGAATTAATATATGAAAACACTTTAAAGCAGAATTAAATACTAGCTGTGAAGACATTGCATCTCTTTTTCCCACACTTCATTAGAGTTGGTTTTTCCCATTTCTTTCCATAATGAGTCACTTGGTGACTTTTAGTTAGGAAGTTGTAAACCTTTCTGGGAACTTCAGAATAAAGGGTAAGTATGATTTCCATTTGCCAGTTTGTGAGATGAAAAGTCAGGGAACAAAAGAAATAATACTTGGACACGCCAGAGAAAATGTACACACATTCAAATCCTAAAATCAAAAGCAGTTATTCTCAGATTCGTGCTTCAGCTTTCACATTACAAAGAATAAAGAGAGGAAATGTTTGAAAAAGAAATCTTAGATATTATCTAGCTTAACCCTTCCTTTATTCATTCCACATTGTTTTGTAACACAGATGCCAGTGTCCAGTGACACCTGCTTGGAAGCAACTAGACCTCTAATTTTAAAGTAAGATGGACTCAAGCCTTTTATATAAATATGGGGAAACCCCAGCATCTATCTCCATATCTTCAGGAGTCCTCAAGGGGTGCAGCTTTCTCATCACTCTACTCAACTGACTGTTATCTGTTGAGATCTCAGGCTTCTCCCCTCTCTGATGTCTTTTTTTTCATTGTGTTTCCAACGTTTGGGAACTTGGATTACTCCCATTTCACAGAGAACTACTCTTAAAAAGTTGGGAGTACAAAGTTTTTACTGGAATTCATATTGATTAATGGTTGCAGATTGGTACAGAAGAGAAACAACTTCAAAATCATTCCTAGAACTCTCTGAAAAGCTGGCAGTTATTCCCTGTCATAGAGAATTTCTGTGTCTCCTGAACATATTTTGGAGGCCCTAAGTCTCTTCTCTTCTATTTTTTTCCCATTTAAGCTATGCTTGTCAGTGTTTCCCCTTCCACAGCAAGGCATGAGAGTATGTTGTTAAACAGACATTTCTTCCAATCACCATCAGTTGTGTTAACTCCTAGAAGGCAAAACCTGGGATTCACTCATTCAGTAACATAATTGAGCTACTATATCAGACATCATGCTGGACCTTGGAGAAGAAACAGTGGGCAAATTAGCTAGTGGCTCTACATTCACAGGGGCTTCCCTGGTGGCTCAGATGGTGAAGAGTCCACCTGCGATGCAGAAGACCTGGGCTTGATCCCTGGATTTGGAAGATCCCTGGGAAAAGGAAATGGTAGTCCATTCCAGTATTCTTGCCTAGAGAATCCCATGGACAGAGGAACTTAGAGGGCTACAGTCCATGGGGTTGTAAAGAATTGGACACAACTGAACAACTAACAGTGCATTCACAAACTTATGGTCAACTAGGAGAGCTAATTTACATGAGTGTATAATGCAATCTGGGCTTCCCTGGTGGCTCAGATGGTAAAGAATCTGCCTGCAATGTGGGAGACCTGGGTTCAATCCCTGGGTTGGGAAGATCCCCTGGAGGAGGGAATTGCAACCCACTCTAGTATTCTTGTCTAGAGAATCCCCATAGACAGAGGAGCCTGGTGGGCTACAGTCCATGGGGTTGCAGAGAGTCAGACAAGATTGAGCGACTAAGCACAGCACATTATGCAAATTATGCAGAGTATTAAGAAAAAAAAAAAAAACCTATAGGATCAGGCGGCGTTAGTGGTGAAGAATCCACCTGCCAAGGCAGGAGCCATGAGAGATGCAGGTTTGATCCCTGGGTCGGGAAGATTCCCTGGAGGAGGGCATGGCAACTCACTGCCGTATTCTTGCCTGAAGAATCCCATGGACAGAGGAGCCTGGTGGGCTCTGGCAACTTGAAAAGAGTTGATCGTGATTAAAGCAACTTAGTACTCATGTACATGAGAGTGTATTTATCTAGTGAAGATGAACGGGGGAGGACTTCCTGAAACTGAGATTAGATCTGAAAGATAAGGAATGAAGAAGGAGGGGTGGGTGCAAAATTGGAAGGCTCTGAGGTGCAAGGGATCAAAGTGACAGGAATGAACTGGTGATATAGCCCAAAGTGGCTTGAAGCGGGGAGGGGAGCTCCCACAGGTCTCAAAGGACATTGACCTTAGTGGGGTCCACAACAAGGGAACCTGCCATCATTTAGGCCATTCTGGCTGCTCCAGAGAAGTCTGGAATAGAGGAACAGAAGTAGAAAAAGGGAGACCTGAGGGGAGGCTATGGGAGTAGTCCACACAAGACTGTATGGTGGAATTGTAACTGTGTAACTCAGATCTGGACTTGAACCCATGGTCTTTTAACTGAGATCACACCTGGTCTCAGGAATTAATGAAGCTCAGGCTCTTGGTGTCTCATTGCAGCAAGGATTCAATGAGAGACAGCGATAGGTAAGAAGTAGGTTTAGTTAGAGAGAAACACACTCCACAGTCAGAGTGTGGGCCAGCTCAGAGGTGAGAGAGGCCCCAGGGTTCAGGGTTGTTAGTTTTTATAGGGGTGGGTAATTTTATAGTCTAATGAGTGGGAGGAATATTCCAGCTATTTTGAGGAAGGAATGGGGATTTCCCAGAATTGGGCCACTGTCCACTTTTTGACCTTTATGATTGGCCTTGGAACAGTCATGGTGCCCATGGGTGTGTCATTTAGCTTGCTGATGTGTTACAATGAGTGTATACTGAGGCTCAAGGTCTCAGTTCAGTTCAGTTCAGTCACTCAGTCGTGTCTGACTCTTTGCAACCCCATGGACTGCAGCACACCAGGCCTCCCTGTCCATCACCAACTCCTGGAGTCCACCCAAACTCATGTCCTCTGAGTCGGTGATGCCATCCAATCATCTCATCCTCTGTCACCCCCTTCTCCTCCTGCCCTCAATCTTTCCCAGCATCAGGGTCTTTTCAAATGAGTCAGCTCTCTGCATCAGGTGGCCAAAGTATTGGAGTTTCAGCTTCAGCATCATTCCTTTCAATGAACACTCAGGACTGATCTCCTTTAGGATGGACTGGTTGGATCACTTTGCAGTCCAAGGACTCTCAAGAGCCTTCTCCAACACCACAGTTCAAAAGCATCAATTCTTCAGCGCTCAGCTTTCTTTATACTCCAACTCTCACATCCATACATGACTACTGGAAAAACCATAGTCTTGACTAGACGGACCTTTGTTGGCAAAGTAATGTCTTTGTTTTTTAATATGCTGTCTAGGTTGGTCATAACCTTCCTTCCAAGGAGTAAGTGTCTTTTAATTTCATGGCTGTGGTCACCATCTACAGTGATTTTGGAGCCCCAAAAGATAAAGTCTCTCACAGTTTCTGTTGTTTCCCCATCTATTTGCCACGAAGTGATGGGACTGGATGCCATGATCTTAGTTTTCTGAATGTTGAGCTTTAAGCCAACTTTTTCACTCTCCTCTTTACTTTCATCAAGAGGCTCTTTAGCTCTCCTTCACTTTCTGCCATAAGGGTGGTGTCATCTGCATATCTGAAGTTATTGATATTTCTCCTGGCAATCTTGATTCCAGCTTGTGCTTCATCCATCCCAGTGTTTCTCATGATGCACTCTCAAGGTCTAGTGGATGTCAGCTCTCTGCCATCTTGGACCTATCTGGTTCTAATCAGTTCATGTGGTGTTGTTGGGCTGTATTATTCTTTTAAAGGTTGTGCCCTTGTTATGACCTAGAGGGATGGGATGGTTTGGGGAGGGAGGCAAAAGAGAGAAGGGATATATATATATGTATGACTGATTTGCATTGTTGTATGGTAGAAACCAACACAACATTGTAAAGCAATTATCCTCCAATTGAAAAAAGGTTGCACCCTGCCCTCTTCCCTCCTGTTTTACAATGGTCTAAGGTGCAGGCATTGCCTATGGCAGAAATGGTAAGTGTTAAGTTATTTTTAGCCCTGTGCACTAAATTCTGTTCCAAGAGCCCTGTGTCACATTGCACATTTCAAATAGAGGGGGACAAAAATGCATTTATATCAAAGTTACTCAGTCTTAGCACTCTCAATATTTGGGATGGACTGATTCTGTGGGGGGTGGGTACAATTCTCTGCATCATAGGATGTTTAGGAACTTCTTTGACCTCTGCCCACTAGTTTCTGGTAGCATCCTTTCCTCTCGCCCAGTTAGGACAACCAAAAATGAATCTCGACTTCGCCAAATTTCCCCTGGGGTTGGGTAAGGGTTGGGGGTAGGAGGAGCCATAATTGTCCCTGTTGCAAATCACTGGTCCATATGTATGAACGTAGACATGTATTTATTGGAAATTATCCCAGAAATGCTACAAATTTCCAAACTGGCTTCTCTGAAAATAATTGAGATGAAGTCACAGCAAGACTGAATGCTTTTGGAAGTATTCCACAACAAAATTTCAGTTTGTGTGCAAGTAATAAGAAAAAAAAGAAAGTGGTTTAGAAGGGGAGTTTTGTTCATTATTATATTTTATGCTTTGTTTTTCAAACTAACATTTCTATATGCATTCTATTACTGTAGGAGAAAAATCAACAACAAAAAATTTTGCCTGAATTTTTTAGGAAAGTAGTTCTCTAGGTCTTCTTCTTTCACCTCTGAGGTAATGTCCAGGAATGACTGAGTCGTGCTCCTGATTACGTAACATTTCCTTAAGAGGAAGCAGGAACTTTGCAAACACAGGCGTAGGAGTAGTTTAGAAGAATTTTCGCTGATGATGATTTCCTCTTCTTGAACACAGGGTCTAGATATTTCAGGTTCACATGAAAAACAATTCAGGCGTAAGGGCATTGGAGATTCCACCTAACACTTTCTAATTGAGGACTGGCAAAAAGTTGTATTGAATAGATTACTTGCTATCTGAAAATCTCTAAATTTGATTAGCTGTTGAGATTGCATTGGGGGAAAAAAAAAATCTAGCCCGAAATTTGTTTTTTAAAACAGCTCATAACTTGCTTTAACAATGGTAACATTCAATTAGTGTAAGGATTTTAATATCACTGGCCTGACTGAGAGTTGATCTGCCAGGATTTTTATAGTACAAAAAGTTCTCCTTTCTCCCTGTCCCCTACCTCATCCTCCCCCCAAGTCAGCACAGCCAAAAAACTGTCCATGTGGCAGACCACTCTTAAAGGCCTCCTGGCAGGAAAAACTCTTTTGGATTTTGTCCTTTCCCTTCCATAGATCTATTCAAATGATTGATTTGTGTTTCAGTTTCCAAATCATTATTGGCAGCTAACTGGAGTTTAGAAAGATTTATTGTTTTTAATTTAAAACATCGCATTCTGAATATAGATTACAAAGTGTAATCATAGATAGAGCTCTTTCTTAAACCCCACGCGCTTCAGCACCATCAAACAGTCCAGGAGCTCCTTTATGGTTTTTAGCTTCTCTTCAGGGTATATTTTTCTTTCAAAGAAATATTTACTTTCAGTCCAGCAGGGGCTTTTTTGAATCTAAGCTTACAAAAGCTGTGGAATCAAGCTAGAATTCCCTGTAGGCACTTTCAGATTTTAAAATTTGGAATTTTTTTTTTTAATATGTTGGGGCTTCCCTGGTGGCTTAGCAGTAAAGAATCCACCTGCAGTGTAGGAGACGCAGGAGACAGGTTTGATCCCTGGGCCAGAAGATCCCCTGGTGAAGGAAATGGCAACCCACTCCAGTATTCTTGCCTGGGAAATCCCATGGACAGGGAAGCCTAGCAGGCTACAGTCCATTGGTCTCAAAAAAAAGAATTGGACACGACTTAGCAGCTAAGCAACACTTATTGTTTTAAAGTATTTACTTAATCAGTTGTGCCAAGTCTTAGTTATGGCATGTGAGATCTCCAGTCTTCATTTCGGCATGTGGAATTTTGAGTTGCAGCATGTGAACTCCTGGGTTTCCCTAGTGGCCAAGTTGGTAAAGAGTCTGCCTGCAATCAATGCAGGAGACCCAGGTTCGATCCCTGGGTCGGGAAGATCCCCTGGAGAAGGAAATGGCAACCCACTGCAGTACTCTTGCCTGGAGAATTCCATGGATAGAGGAGCCGGGCAGGCTACAGTCCATGGGATCACAGAGTCGGACACGACTGTGAAACTTACACTTTCAAGTGAACTCTTAGCAGAGGCATGTGCATTCTAGTTCCTGGACCAGGGATTAAACCCAGGCTCCTGCACTGGGAGCTTGGAGTCTTACCCACTGGACCACCAGGGAAGTTCCTAAAATTTGGGAAGATTTTGATCACTCTTTGACACCCTTGACCCTTGAAGCTAAACTCTGAAACTTAACCTAGAGATCATCAGAATACTTTGCATTATGTGTTTTGTGCATCAACCTAGCAAAAGCTTGTCACTTTCTCCAGGGGCTGATATGCTCTGAAGTACCATACACGTGATAGCCGCAGAACCTGTGTACAATGTGACTTTCCCCTTAACACATACCATCTGTGTCTCACACGACTGCAGTCCCTGCCTACAACCGGGACAATCAAGTTCTTCCTTCATAGTGATGCTCATTAAAAGGAAGCAAGGTCTTTGCTATGTCATTTTACATTTCATAGGCACTGGGTCTTAGAGAAAAAATACATAGAACATTCCACAGGTGTCAAATACTGTCTCGAAATTGAATCCTGGGATTACAGGAAGCCTTAAAAACTCTGGTTCATGAGAAGATGCTCACCAAAGCAGAGGCAAAATATTGCAGTGCAGAGAAAAGACCTGTCCTCTAGTCCTGTGGGAACTGTGTGCATGTGTGTATATGTATGTATGCATGTGTAAATCATTTAGCCTTTCTGATTCTGTTTGCTCTTCTATGAATAAAATCATATTCTTAGAATTCAAGATGTCATTGATGGGAAGATGCATCATAATTTCAGGTAACATTAAAAAAGAAAAAAAAATGATGCCAAGTAAACCAACAAATCCTTTTATCGTTTAGAATTATTAATTATTTTTGTAGTTGAAAGAGTTCTTTTTGATTTAAATATAAACTTTTGTCAAATGTTACTCATGTATACAGAAAAAGGGAAATGGAGATAATTAGGTAAGATATTCCTAACATTTCTTTGGTATCAGGTTTTTGGATTCACTTTTGAATCAGATTTATCAGTGCCTGTGGATGCGGAAGCAGCATTTTTAAAAAGAATATGTTATGGTTATTATGAACTTCCCCTCAAGCTTCTGACATCTATTTACAAGATTTTATGCTGTAGCTTTTTTCATCTTACCAAAAGGTATCAACAGGAAGTTTCCGTACGATAAGCACAACTCGAGTGGGTCTGAAATGACATGGGTTTGGAATTTTCCAGTCTTGCCATCAGAAATAAGTAAAAGTCTGTACAACTGCATCCTGTTCCCTGCTTGACTAACAAAAATTGCAAAATACTATCTAATTTCAAAGCTGCTAAAATGTGAAATAAAAGTGAGTTTCTTAAAATACTGATTTTAAAAAAACAAATGAGGTGGTTCTGAATTTGTAAAATGACTTGGTAAATTTTAAACATCATGCCTCTGTAATGCTTTTTTATTTAGGTATTTCCATGTCCACTTGCAATAATAAGAGAGGTAGCCATGAAGAATATTATGCCTGCTAGGTTTTGGAAGAGAAATATCAGACTCAGATTTCAAGGTAGCTCTTTGAGAGTGTTATTTTTAGGGATCAAAGTGGTCACCTTTCCCCTGCTAGAGCATCAGAAATTCCAAAGTATTTACAGTCTTTTAGGGAAGACGTGTGTTAAAAACATAAGCAGCCTGAAAACAGGGATATGTTAATCTATGAGTAGTCAATAACACCTTGGGTTAAGGTTGTTTATCAGAATAATTATGAAATCGACAGCCCAGTTAGAGAGGAACTAATCCATAGACATGTAATAGGAAGGGAATAATTGGAAAGTAATAAATCTTAATGATTTTGAGATGGACAACTGATTCCGGAAATCTTTTCCATACGTATCAATTCATATTTTCAGGATGTTTAAAGAAAATAATTATGTAAGAAAAAAAAATGAGGCTACAGTGGCATAGTGGATAAAGAATAGGTGGCTTCCTAGTATGACTTTTGGAAATTTCCTACACTTGCTGCATCTCTCACCCTCCCCATCCACAGTGGTGATGATAAACATATGTACACGGGTCCATGTGCTCGCCTTTCACTTTGTTCTCTGTGGCTTCCCTCGTGGGTGTCAAATGAATGCTGCTGTTTCTGGTGTCACATCTAGACACAGTAACACTGAAGACAAGAAGATAGGATGTTTCTTTCTTCTGTTTTACTTTAAGGGAAAGGAAACATTTCCCAGATGCCTCACGGCTCATTGGTGAGAGCTGAATCATGTTCTCTTTCTTAACCCATCACTGGCAAGAGAAGAGGTTTCTTGTGATCACCTTCCCAACTAGAATTCATTCTGGAATCACTTGTAAGGGATGGATGCCCTGAGTAGATAGGAATTCTGTCGACACAGAAGTAAGTGGGAATGCCTGTAAACTGGACCACTCAACAGTAATGCTGTATTATCCCATGGGATTTTTAGAAAGCTAAATGATATGACTCCTGTAAAGTACTTAGTAATGATGATGGCAATGATGAACACTTCTGTGATGCTTGGTGTGTGTGGCACATATATATGGAGAAGGACATGGCAATCCACTCCAGTATTCTTGCCTGGAGAATCCCCATGGACAAAGGAGCCTGGTGAGCTACAATACATGGGGTCACAAAGAGTTGGACACGACTGAGCAGCTAAGCACACGCACACACATATATATGTATCTATAAAGCACATACATATACAGCTTTTTATATATAGCAATTCTTACAAAAGCCCACGAGGCATTTGTATTATTGTTATCTCTGTTTTACAGATGTGGAAACTGGGCACAAAGAGGTTGAATAATTTGCCCAGGTTTCACAGGTTGTAAGTGGCTTCACCAGGTTTAGAATCCTGCAGTCTGGTCCGGCAGTGCATGTGCTTAGCCATAGTCTTAAAAAAAAGAAGAGTTCAACCCCTGTTAACTATTTCTGTCTTCTCCTTGGATCTAGGTTACTCCAGCAACCTTTATAGCATTTTCTTGTCTTGTTCTGTCCTTTGAAGAGATGGAGAGATACATTTTTAAAAATGTAATAGAAGGGATTTGAACATAAATTTAATGGAAGTGTTTTTCAAGCTTTATAACATTACCTATTAGGGGGTCAAAAAAATTCTTTGATAAGTGATGACCAATATTTTAAAACACACACACACACAGAAGGATAGAATAAAACAGTGGAATCGAATAAAAATGTTAGGGTACACGCCATAAAATAACTTTTGTCTGTGTTTCAATTATATGTCTGCTCTGCATATGTTCTAGGTTGCCAAGTTATATGTATTTCTTATTTTAACTTGCTGTCAAAAAAAAATTGAAAAACCTACTCTATAAAATCTTGCTACTCAAAACCAGTCGTTTTGCAACATCCGAGATCTCCTTAGAAATGTGAATCTCAGGCTGAACCCTAGACCCATCTAGACCTTAGAGTCAGTCTCTGCAATTTCACAGGACCCCCAGGTGACTCTCATTTACTGTTTGGAGGTCAAGAAACTTTGTTCTAGGGACTTCCCTTGTGGTCCGGTGGTTAAGAATCCACCTTCCAGTGGATTCAAGTTTGGTCAAGTTTGGTGGTTAGGAATCTACCTTCCAATGGATTCAAACTTCCAATGGACACAAGTTTGATCCCTGGTCAGGAAACTAAGATCCCACATGCTGCAGGCTGCAACAACGGAGCTCACACACATGGAGCCCAGGCACCACAGCTGGAGCAAAGATCACACACCATAACAAGACCCCATGAACTGCCACTGAGACCCATGAAAGTGAAAGTTGCTCAGTCCTGTCTGACTCTTTGTGACCCCATGGACTATACAGTCCATGGAATTCTCCAGGCCAGAACAGAATCCTGGAGTGGGTAGACTTTCCCTTCTCCAGGGGATCTTCCCAACCCAGGAATTGAACGTAGGTCTCCAGCATTGCAGGCGGGCGGATTCTTTAGCAGCTGAGCCACATGCAGCCAAATAAATAAATTTTTTAAAAAAGGAGCCCTGTTCTGGCACTGCCCATTTTCTGCCTAATAACATCTGTGAGGGCTAGTCTCGCAGATGGGGGAGAGGAGACATGAGTGTAGTTTGAAAATGATGATTCAGATGGTCTGCTCCTCAGGCTCCTTGAAGATGACTTGTCTAAAGGATGAGTGGGAAAAATGGCTCACTGACTTTCTTTTTTCCTTCCCTCACCCTTCTTTCCTTCTTTTGGACTGAACACTGATTTTTTTTTTTTTTTTTTTGACTGGTTCATTTTACACACACACATGCCCACACTCCATATACATACATTTTCAGGTTCTCTTGAAAAATTTTTGACAATCTGACAGCACAAGGATGATATTTCTAAGAGCAACACATCTGTGAAACTGAGTAGCCCCTGTGCACTTTGAACAGAGCAGACTAATCCTCAGTCCTCTCCATGCCCCGCCATTCACAACTGACTCATGTGTGGTACCTGCCTGGACACTGGTGGCCTTTGATTTTGTATTATCTGCACTGCATTATTCCGGCTTTAAGCTTTCCTTCATAGATCTTAATCTGCAGTCATTAGATGTTCTGTGGAGTTGCCCACTGAAAATGACTTTTTAAAAATTAGGCTTCTGACCCCTGAATCAGCAAGAGAGTTTAGTTAAGAGTGTATTATCACAACCATGACAGAAAGACACGATTCTGGATCTCCTGTGTTTGCAGTTGTTTTTATGCTGTTGACTCTCATTCGACTGCTAAGAAAATGAGACCCCGGCTTTTTTCGGTGGTTTTTACAATTATTTCCTTAATTCTTCTCATTGGAATTTTGGTCCTCCTGAGGCAGGAGGTAGATGGGCCCCAGGCTGAACAGCTGAAGTTTCTTCCCTGTGGACAAATACTCCAAAAATAGCAAGAAGGAGAAGAGTGCAGCCCTGCCCAGATAAGAGATAAAAGACTACATATTCCTCATTCTTGAGGTCAAGAAGACCTTCCTGACTACAGGTGCGCAGAAGGGTTTCTTGGAGGTCAAATGAGAAGGGCTGTCACCTCATAGTAGGTGATGTCATCCTACCCATAGTCCTTTTCACTAGAATCCATCTTGGCTAAGAGATGTGTGTGTACACAGGGAGGATCCTGAGACAAACCAAACATGGACTCAGAATCAACAAAGCAGGATAATTGGTGAAGAAATTATCAGAAGAAATGCTCCATAAAAGTAATTCAGACTACCGCAAGGGCGCCGCTCTCTGAGCCCGTGTGTCTACCCACACCTACTGTGCTCTTTTTCTTCCTAATAAACGCTTTACTTACTTCACTACTTTCCATCTCTATGTAGAAATTCATTTCCACACAGCTGACACACGAGGGCCTTGTTGCTGGATACTGGTCCCTGGTGGTCAAGTGGCCAGGATTCAGCGCACTCACCACTGCAGCCTGACCTCAGTCTCTCTGGCTGGGAATAGAAATCCTGCTTCAGGTTGCTGAAGGCCACCTAAGATCACTTCTAATACATGCCCTTGCTTTGCTTCTTCAATTGTTCATTCAGTTCTGTTTATTTGATCAGAGACTTTAGTTTGTTCTTTGAGGACAAATTTATGTAATTTCTATTTAATGTACTCAGAGTGAAATGCCTCAGGCTGTGGGATGGGCCAGCACTTACAGAGAAACAGTGTTGGAGGGTTGGGGACAGATGTTCCTACAAAGCATTTGGGGGATGAATTGGGTCATATAACAATTCATAAAATACAAAAGGAGAAGGTCTGAATTTTCTCCTGTGAATAACAGTTTCTTCATTGTAATGGGCTTAGCTCTCCTTTCTGTAAGAAAGATGTTTCTGGTTGCAAGTATTTGAAGGCCAGGCTCACACTGCCTATGAAGGAAATTTACCAACTCATAAAACCAAAAAGTTCAAGCGGTCAGGCTTCAGGTGTCATCTGATCAAAGTTCCCTCTCTATTTCGCCTCTCTCTCTCAGCTCTGCCCCTCTATGAGTCTGCTTCCTTTTTAGCCTGCCTTTCTACACAGCAAATAAACAGCTGAAGCAATTCCACACACAACAAATTAATGTTGAGAGAATATCTGTCTTGACAACTCTTTGTTGAGAGCAAGGAATTTCCCCAGAAATTCCCACAAAATTCTTCTTATATCCATCTGGTCAGCATCGAATCATTTATGTATCCTTGAAGGATTCGCTGTGGTCAAGGAAACAAGACCAAGCTAACCAAGGCTTTGTCTTTATTAAGCCCATTCATGTGCTTGCTAAGTTGCCTCATTCGTGTCTGACTTATTGAGATCCTATGGACTGTAACCTGCCAAGCTCCTCTATCCTTGGGATTTTCCAGGCAAGAATACTGGATTGGGTTGCCATGCCCTTCTCCAGGGGATCTTCCCAACCCAGGGATTGAAGCTGTATCTCTTGTGTCTCCTGCCTTGACAGGTGGGCTCATTACCACTAGCACCACTTCATACCTCATGGCTAAGAGGTGTGGAGTAACAAAATAAGATAGACTGGCTGACTTAAGCAACAGAATTTAATTTTCTCACAGTTCTAGATGTTGGGAAGTCCAAGATCAGGGTACTAGCATGGCTGGCTTCTGGTGAGAGCTTTCTTCTGGGTTTGCAGAAGACTGCCTTTTTGCTGTTTCTTCACATTGGCACAGAGAGAGAAGGAGGTAGGGGGAAGAGAGAGAAAGGGAGAGACACAGGAAGAGATCTCTCATCCTAATAAGGCCTTAGTCCTATCAGAACAGGGCCCTACCCTTAAGACCTTGTTTACCTTTAATTCCCTTCTGAAGACCCTGTCTTCAGATAAATGACTTGGGTATTACTGCTTCAACATAAGAATTGGAGAGGGCAGGGCGCATTCAGTACATAGCAGTGTCTAAATGTTAACTATTGCCTAGTATTTTTTGAGCATCTGTCCTGGAACAGGCTGGATCAGGCATTATGAAGGTTGAGAGTAGGGTTGGGTGGGATAAAATACTCACTGGGGAGGTAAGACCAGGATATCATAAACTAGAATAAATGCTGAGGGTACTCCAGAGTATCAGGGACCCATGAGGGCTTGGAATGATCAAGAAATGAAAATGGGGGAAAATGGGATTTTAAAATGGGTGGAAAGAAGTAAGCATTGGGTGAGAGGATGAAAACCTAGACGAGGAGGGTAGCAACCGGAGTGGAAGAACAGGGACAGGGACCCTGGAGATCTTACGAGAAGACCGAGGAAACTTCATACCTTACTCACATGGAGAAAACCTCAGTAACTGAGGCATGGAGTCAATGGGTGAGGAGAGCAATTCTTTTTAACAGAGACCAGAACTTCCAGATAAAGGGCAATGGCACCCCACTCCAGTGCTCTTGCCTGGAAAATCCCATGGACGGAGGAGCCTGTTAGGCTGCAGTCCATGGGGTCGCTAAGAGTCGGATACGACTGAGCGACTTCACTTTCACTTCTCACTTTCATACATTGGAGAAGGAAATGGCAACCCACTCCAGTGTTCTTGCCTGGAGAATCCCAGGGACGGGGGAGCCTGGTGGGCTGCCTAGACGGTCTATGGAGAGTCGGACACGACTGAAGTGACTTAGCATAGCATATTGAGGGTGGGGGCGGGTTAGGTACATGAGGAAAGATGAGTTCATTTTAGAAATACAGATTTTTAGGAACTGAAGATTTTACTGAGTAAAATATACATAACATCTTGGGAATAAGAACAAAGAGATGGGGAAAAGTAGGATCAAAGATAATGGCTATTTGAATCACTATCATAGAATTGATAACTGAAGCTAGAGAAATGAAAGATTTCTTTGCAAAAATATGTAGAGAGATGTATGGAAAGCAAAGGACTATTAGCCATTACTCACTCTCTGAAGGATCTAGCAACAGCAAATGGCCTAGTGGTATAAGGCTATTGAAATTTTAATGGGTTTAGTTCTGATTTTTCTCAGGGCACACACAGTACTTAGTGCCACATATAATGAATATTTGTTGTTTGACAAAGACTGAATGAGTAAATTTTAGAAGTTTCAAATCCAAAATGCCTCGTGGGCATCAGGGAAGATTTTGAAGTCAATGAGCTTTCCCACCTCCACTGAACTGAGTGCTGTGAGCATTATTTATTACTCAATCCTGTGGCTCAGACGGTAAAGGATCTGCCTGTGATGAAGACCAGGGTTCGATCCCTGGGTCGTGAAGATCCTCTGAAGAAGGGAATGACAATGCACTCCAATATTCTTGCCTGGAGAGCTCGATGGACAGAGAAGCCTGGAGGGCTACAGTTTGTGGGGTCGCAAAGAGTTGGACACGACTGAGCGACTCACACACACACACACGCACACATGCACACACTGAAGAAATGATTAGCTAAAATGGTTCTCCCATCACATGAAGGGATTAATTAGTTCAGTTTTCAAAGGAGTCATCTGACTATCAGACTAGTCCAGGTACATTCACTGAGACATTCCCAGCAGGCAGGGAGCCTGGGAGAGAAGAGCACAGAGGCGCTGTGCTATGACCTAGTTTTCCCCTTGGAATCAGGTCCCGTCTCCTGGGCCCGCCGTGGCCTCTCCCCGTGGCAGTTCCGCTCTCACTGACCTTTCTCCTGTACCAGCAGCTGCTGCTGACAGCTGGGCTCTGACTCCCTCGGTGAAGGCAACATGGAGTAGTCTGCCCTGAAACTTCCTGCTTGTCACCTCGGAGCTCAGGGCTGCCTACAACTGCACCCAAGCATTTCCGCCTTCCACTTGCAAAGTTTAGCACCATAGTGTCTAGTTCTTGAGGGGTCCTAGTGAGGATGAATGAATTTTATGCTAACTAGGGGCTTTCTGAAGACAAAGCCTCGATTCAGATAAAGGGTTCATTAATAATATGTGCAGCATTACAGCAAAATGCCAGGGCTTTAAATATATACAATCCTGGAGGTGAGTCACAGATCTTTAATGGGATAGGTGTGTGGTTTGAGACAGTTGCTCAAAATTTTCTTCCTGGCTCTCTTTCTTTTAAAAATAATTTTTATTTCTCTATTTTTGGCTGTGCCGGGTCTTTGTTGCTATGCGTTGGCGTTCTCTAGTTGTGGTGAGGGGGTGCTACTCTCTATTTGCGGTGCACGGCTTCTCAGTGTGGTGGCTTCTCTTGATGCAGAGCACAGGCTCCAGGGCACATGGGCTCACTAGTTGCGACTCCTGGGCTCTACGGCACCGGCTCAGTAGTTGAAATACTCAGTATCTAAAATACTGGGCTCTAGTGCACAGGCCTAGTAGCTCCGTGGAATCTTCTTGGACCAGGAATCGGATCATGTCTCCTGCATTGGGCAGGTGGATTCTTTACCACTGAGCCACCAGGGAGGCCCTTGATCAAACTTTCTTGAAAACAGTTTCCCCAACTAAAAACGACGACATGTAATAACTATCTTTGAAAGTGGCTATAAGGATGAATAAGATAATGCACATAAAGAGACCTTGCAGGGTGCCTGACACATTGTAGGAGCTTCAGAGGTTGGTATTCAAAAGACAGGCCAAAGAAAAGCACACGTGTACCATTTCTACGCTTCACAAATCATTCCACATGGGCTTAGGACAAAGATGAAGGCAGACGGACACACAATCTTTCCCTTAGTTTAGGAATGTATATTCCGGGTTCTACCTGGTCAGAGCATTTCAATTTCTGTAATGTTATTTTGTAAGCTAGTTCTTCAGCATACGGAAGAATAGTACCTTAGAGAACGAAACGAGTTAATAGATTTCCCTCAAATTGGAGCAATTTTCTTCTTCTTTATTGAATCAGGAAAGCTAACTGTCAAAGAGGCATAGAGTGGCGTAGATAATGCCCTAAGGTAACAAAACTCTATTATGTTGTGTTACATTAGCACCGAGCGAAGGGTATTTTAGAAGGAAATTTCACTGTGTAATAAGGGGGAATTGTAGCTCAAACTTTATCCTGCATTTTTCCAGGTTTTTCTACTTTGTGCCGTAGCAGCATTGCCCCAGATGGAAGTATCCCAGGTGTACTTTTTCCTCTTGAAAGAATCTAGTGTTAGCACTAAATTGAAGATTATCTTTGAAGTAAACTACCTTATGATGAACAGAGACATACTCAGTTTCCCTTTGAAGGGATGTTTTGACTTATCATCTATCTCCATCCCTCCTTTGATGGAAGCCAGGGTCACCAGTGTCTTCACCCTAAATAAGCAGGCAGGTGACCTTGCAGCTGCTCCCGTGTGTGTGCATGCTAAGTCACTTCAGTCATGTCCAGCTCTTTGTAACCTTATGGACTGTAGCCTGCCTCTGTGCATGGAATTCTCCAGTCAAGAATACCAGAGTGGGTTTCCATTCCCTTCTCCATGGGAATCTTCCTGACCCAGGCATCGAAGCCTGGTTTCCTGCATTGCAAGCAGATTCTTTACCATCTTTACCATGGCTCAGAAGCAGCTGCTCCTGAGTACTAGCCAAATCTCCAGAAGAAGTTTTACTCTATTCTGACTCTTATACCAACTCAGATTCAGTGGCTCTTTCTATAAATTAATGTTTGCTCTCATAAATCTTACGAAACCGAATATATTTCTCATTTAATAGTCATATACTAAAATTTTAAAAATGATACCTCAGAGCATTAGGAAAATGTATTAAAATTGCTCAATAGTAGGTAAAAACACCAATTTTTGTGCTAGAATTGAGAAGATTCTAGTTACTTTAAGAAAGGCTAATCCATTAATAGTCAAACTCATGTCAAATCACATAGTTTCAGTATGTGGTACTCTGAGAGCAAGGTCACACCTGAGTTCCTACCCACTGGGTAAGAAAGAGGTTTGTCTACAAGAAACTGCAAAAGTCCTGGAAGTTTCACTTTTACTGTTGAAGAATGAAGAAGCTGAGGTTCCAGTCTGTGGCCTATCAGAAAGTGGGGTGCAGGAGGTGAGTGGCAGATGAGCAAGGCTTCAAAGTACCAAAGCTTCTTCTGCCACTCTTCATTGCTCCAGGGAAGATCCCCTGGAGGGCGTGACAATCCACTCCAGTGTTCTTGCCTGGAGAATCCCATGAACAGAAGAGCCTGGTGAAATACGGTCCATAGGGTAGCAAAGAGTCAGACGTGACCGAATAACTGAACGTGCACACACAATGAGCCACATACTACTACAAACTGGTTTTGAGGGTGAAATTCAATTGTATAAGTTTTAAAAGCTACAGTATTGGTGTAAGTGTAGGGAAATTATAATTTTTGTAATAATATGAAATCTTAGAAACCCTAGAGTCTGAACACAAGGTATTTTCACTCCATTATATCAGGTAACCCAAGTAGAAAGGTATTGTTGGAAGTGTCCCCAAAGACTTCTGTTTCTTAAATGAGGAAACAGAAAATGGGGGTGCCAGAAAACTCAAATGACTTGTCCAAGTTCATTCGCCTTCTTAGTGTCTGTGGACCAGAATTTAGGTTTCTTACCTCCCAGATGAGTTCTTGCCTACCACAGCCTCTCAACAGGCCCCCCTCAAAGTGGGAGCTTTTCCTTTATAAATGCTGTATTGTTATGATGGTTTCATTTTTGGCATGAAGGAAGGTGTTATGGGTTGAATTTTGTCTCCTAAAAAGATATGCTAAAGACCTGATCCCCAACATCTCAGAAAGTGAGCTTATTTGGAAAAGGGTTATTATAGATGTAATAGTATAATAAGGGCAAACTGGAGTAGTTGTCGTTCTTCAGTCCCTAAGTCGTGTCCAACTGTTTTCGACCCCATGGACTAGCTTCCCTGTCCTTCCTATCTCCCAGAGTTTGCTCAAACTCATGTCCATTGAGTTGGTGCCGCCATCCAACCATCTCGTCCTCTGTTGCCCCATTCTCTTACCCTCAATCTTTCTCAGCATCAGGGTCTTTTCCAATGAGTCTGCTCTTCGCATTAGGTGACCAACGTATTGGAGCTTTAGCTTCAGCATCAGTCCTTCCAGTGAATATTCAGGGTTGATTTCCTTTAGGATTAATTGGTTTGATCTCCTTGCAGTCCAAGGGGCTCTGAAGTGTTTTCTTCAGCACCACAATTAGAAAGCATCAATTCCTGGGTGCTCAGCCTTCTTTACGGTCCAACTCTCACATCTGTATATGACTACTAGAAAAATCATAGCTTTGACTATACGGACCTTTGTTGGCAAGGCTTCCCGGGCGGCTCAGATGGTAAAGAATATGCCTGCGATGAGGGAGACCCAGGTTCGATCCCTGGGTTGGCAAGATCCCCTGGAGAAGGAAATGGCACCCTGCTCCAATATTCTTGGAATATTGACCTGGAATATTCCATGGACAGAGGAATCTGGCAGGCTACAGTCCATGGGCTCACAGAGTCAGACACGACTGAGTGACCAACAGAAACTGGGGTAGGGTGGGTCCTTAATCTGATATGACTGTGTCCTAACGAGAAGAGAGAGTCAGAGAGAATGCCATACGAAGGCAGAGAGACACACAGGAAGATGATGGCCATGAGATAACAGTGGCAGACACTCCAGTGAGGCATCTGAAAGCCAATGAAGTGCGAAGACTGCCTCCTACTATCAGAAGCAAGAAGAAGAGAGAAAAGAATTTCTTCTTCGGGCTTCAGATGAAACATGGCCCTGCCATCATTTTTACTTCTAGCCTCCAGAACTGTGAGTGAATAAATTTTGGTTGTTTTAAGCCTCCTGGTTTGTGGTACTTTGTTAAGGCAGCTATAGGAAATGAATACACTTGGCAGTGTAACACGGCAATTTATTTGGCTTTTCCGGATCAGTCTGCCCAAGGACTCATAAAAGCTCAGCAGTCTGAGGCATTTGTCTACGGCTTCCCTACACAGCATGTACTCCCATGGCTATTTCTTCTCTAGGGTTTTGTAGAATTGGTTTTTCCAAAGGGAAGGAAAAACAGTGAAGGGGAGGGAACATTTTCTTCTCTGCTTTTTGTAATTTTGGAAGGCAGCTATGTGTACCACTACACCACCAACGCTGCTATTGTAATTTTGGAATTGACGATTTGGAGAACAGCCTGTGTGATTTTATTGCTGTAGGTTCTGGGTATGCTTTTATAGGCTGCCAGCATACTGTTTGTTTGCATGATCCACGTGCTGAATTTGAGTTTCCTATTATTTTCCTAATTAGTCTAAACATCTTGGGTACACTTTGTGGGATTCAGACCTGTCAAAATGTCTAGATTATCAAAGTGGGCCTTGCACTAGAAGATGGAGATGCTGATTTTCTAAAAAAAAAAAAAGAAAAAGAGCAGAAACTGGCTCATTCTAACATTTGTTTCTTTGCATTTATATTATTGTGTAAGCTATTAACTCATTTAACAAAAATGACTTAATAAATCCGAATTCCTATATTCAATAAGGATCAGATAGCTTTTGGCAAAAATTCATATCATCTAAAACAGTAACAGAGTAATAACTTTGACTTTCACTATTTCGCAAAGAGTTGGACACGACTGAGCGACTGATCTGATCTGATCTGTATCATTACCGTTGGATCTATGAGTTGGCAAAATTAACACCATCTTATAGGGTTAAAAATTAGGAGAGTATATTTTAATCTTTCACATTCTTCTGTTCACTGGTAAGACTCATATGTAACTGGGAAACAGACCTCTAAGTTATACAAAATGATGTTCTCATTGTTTTATTTCAGAACTAGCAAAAATCCATTTCCCGTTGATAGCTATGATTTATCAGTTATTTTTTCAAATAATTTTCTTGATTAGGCAACACATTTTCTTATTTTTAAAAAATTTATTTTGGCTGTAGGGGGCCTTCATCGCTGTGCGGGCTTTTCTCTAGTTGCGGCGAGCAGTGGCTGCTCTCTTGCAGTGGCTTCTCTTGTTGCAGTGCATGGGCTCTAGAGTGTGCAGGCTTCAGGAGCTGTGGCTTGTGGGCTCTAGAACCCAGGCTCAATAGTTGTGGTGCATGGGCTTAACATCTTCTGGTTGTTTTCCTAAAAATGTTTTTTTTATTGTTAAGATCAGAGACTGCTGCTGCTGCTGCTAAGTCAATTCAGTCGTGCCTGACTCTGTGTGACCCCATAGACGGCAGCCCACCAGGATCCCCTGTCCCTGGGATTCTCCAGGCAAGAACACTGGAGTGGGTTGCCATTTCCTTCTCCAATGCAGGAAAGTAAAAAGTGAAAAGTGAAGTCTCTCAGTCATGTCTGACTCTTAGCAACCCCATGGACTGCAGCCTATCAGGCTGCTCCACCCATGGGATTTTCCAGGCAAGAGTACTGGAATGGGGTGTCATTGCCTTCTCCGATTGCAGACTTACAATCCTCAAAAGTCAAAGTCAAATTTATCAATAGTTTTTTTTTTCTCATGACATGAAAAATGTTATTTCCCCTCTGTATTGATTTGATATCATGAAAAGGCAAAATCAGTCATGGAAGTTTTGAAAATTGCTGATTGTAGACCTGAGGGTTCTGAAGCTATAGTAACTGCTAGCATCTCAGTAGTGACAAAGATCTTTCAAAAATATCAAGCCATGAATACTCTTGTGAGATTTGAAATGGCAAGTTTATTTTTCACTAAGTGCCCCAAACCCTCAACTCAATTACACCTTGGTATTCATGAGAACAAATTTGCCTATTGCTTCCATTTTATACTTTTGTTTGGTGTGCTGCAGTTTCTCAAACTTTGTTGTACTTACAAATCACCTGGGAATCATGTCAACAGGTGTTTTGGGTCAATATTCTGAGATAGATCTTGATATCGTCCTCTTCTCAGATGATGCCATTACTGCTGGTTTGGACAACACTTGAACAGTAAAAATATAGTGATCTTCCCCTGTGGCTCAGCTGGTTAAGAATCCGCCTGCAATGCGGTAGAGACCTGGGTTCGATCCCTGGGTTGGGAAGATCCCCTGGAGAAGGGAATGGCTACTCACTCCTGTATTCTGGCCTGGAGAATTCCATGGACTGTATTGTCTTCGGGGTTGCAAAGAGTCGGACACGACTGAACGACTTTCACTTTTCTCTCTTCTGGAAACCAAATTCTATTGGGAAATCCATTCTAAGTAGCATGAAACACGACCAAGGTACTGGCCAACTAGGATTTTCTCTAACAAATGTCTTGGGGGCTTAAGGTAACATTTCTTTTGTGAGCTATAAAAGCTGAGGTCATCTTTCCTGACCCATCTAACATGAGACAACTAGTCTGGTAAGAAAGACTAATGCTAATACAAAAAAAGGGAGTGAACGGAGATAAGTGTATCCTTATAGTATTTGGATTTCTGGATCCAAATGTGCTTAATACAGTTTATCCCTGGAATTACTATTTAACATATTTTACTTAAGTAAAAAAAAAAGCTGAGTTTTCCCTGTTACAATCAAAAGTCCTGATAAGTATACCAATGTTGACTATTCAATAAATTAACGACACAGGGAATTTGCTAAGTAAGCTGAAACTCTTAATACTTTGGCCACCTGATGCAAAGAACTGACTCATCGGAAAAGACCCTAATGTTGGGAAAGATTGAAGGTGGGAGAAGAGGACGACAGAGGATGAGATGGTTGGATGGTATCACCAACTCAATGGATCTGAGTTTGAGTAAACTCCGGAGTTGGTGATGGAAAGGGAGGCCTGGCGTGCTGTAGTCCATGGGGTTGCAGAGAGTTGGACACAACTGAGCAACTGAACTGAACTGAACTGAGGTGATACAAGGAAAAATCAGACCCAAGTAACTCACTTTTATATAACTTGAGACATGTACTGAACTAGAAGTACTCAAATGCAAATTTAGAAGTAACAAGGTTAATTTCCAACATTTCAGCAACTGACAGAGCATCATTTATCTAAAGTTGTATTATAACTGCATACTGTTCCACTGTAGATGAAGAAATCAAAATTCACACATCTTGTTCAGTTTTATCTAAAGTCAAAGAACCCAGAACATAGATGTTCCCTTCTCATGATTCCTCTCCTAGTCATTTTTACTTCCTTATTGTATTAAGATATTGTGCAGATTGGTTTTACTTAACAAGGATAGTGTATTGCTATAAAATCGATTACAAATGTCTGTCTCTTAATGTCACTTTGTAGCACACTTCTTCCATGTGTATATACATTTGAGAATAGGGGAGAATCATATAGTAATGTACAACTTGACAGCTCATCCATGAGTATATAAACACTGTAAGAAGGTAACTTCTAAGTGTGATTCCAAATGTTACTTAATGTTACAAACCACTATAAAATCCAGACATTCTTTGAGGAAAAAAAGGTTTTAAAATTTAGAAAAATTATTTTTAGATTAATACAATTTCTAAATTTATGTGCTCTTGAAATACTAGAAACTTGGGACCCATCAGAGTTAGTACCTGAGAAGTGAAAACATACCTGGTTCAGTCTGGTTCATATTATAACATGGAAACATACTGAACTTCTAAACTAAAAAAAAAAAAAAAAAAAAGCATCTATCACTTAATGAATTAAGTAAAACAATGATAATTTATATTAAAAAATTCCTCTCCACTAGTAGAGATCTAGAAACAATTCTTATCCAGCAAGGCTTAAAATAAGTTTTGTTTTTTTTTTTACTTTTTGGGGCTTGCAGGGTCTCAGTTCTTCAACTAGGGTTGAACCTGCGCCACGGCACTGAAAGGGCCTGATTCTAACCACTAGACCACCAGGGAACTCCCTAATTGTAGTCTTAATAGTGTTTGCATGTATGATGAGTTACTAAAATGATTAAAATTCAAATAAATCTCCAAACAATTTTATAAAAAAGAAAAAAAAAAAAAAAAGAAACACTTTTATTTTCCACAAGGAAGAGCAATAGGAAAAATTAAATCATTTCCCACATGTTGTTTTCTTAAAACAGCCTACAAGGACATATTCAGCACCAAATAAAAGAGAAGAAAAAAAGGGAATTACAAACAGCCATAGAATATAATCTATAAAGCAAACATTTAATATTGCACTTCGTTTTGCTAACATTTTGGATTTTACTTTTCCTAATTGAAAAATCAGGAATCTATCTTTGAATACTGGAATACACCTGTGAAGCTCATATCTTATATCAAGAATTGACCAATATTTAGAAAAGAGTAATGCCTCTAAGTAAGAAAGTAAAGGAATAATGGGGAAAATAAAACTTTATTTGATAAAGTTTTATATATTTAAAATTGTATCACATTTTGTGACCCAGTGCCAATTATTAGAATATTGGTCATTCCTTCCTCAAGTGTTATTTATAAGAGTATATGGTGATAAGTATTCCAATGCTATGCATATCAACAATTGTTCCCTAGTCAGTTAGACATAAGAAGAGAGAAAAGAAAAGGGATTTTCTGACAACCCACCCCCCCCCCCCCAACAAAAACCACCAAATGCCCTTTATGCCAAATATTCCATTAGCTTCTTTTGAGGGGGACATTCACAAAATGATTTAACAACAATAAAAAAATATTCACCCCCATTTCCTTATTATCTAGTATTAGTTTGCTACGGGAGCCCAAACCCTTTAACCGAATCACTTAAAACGCGATTCATTTTTACATGGGCTTTCTTCACCCTGTCAGCATTTTTCAAACATGAATTGTCTTCCATGTTTTCTTAAAGGCCACTTATGGAAAAGCCTATTTGTTTTGTATGAAGCTTTAAGACAGTATTTAACCAGGTCAAGCACCAAGCCAGAGTTACTATTATTTTCAGCCACTTTATTAACTGTGGGATTAAATGGCAGGATAGATATAAGACCCATTTCACACATATGCTGCAACATCAGAGATGCTGATTTTCATTAAAAAAAAAAAAAAAAAAAAAATCAGAGCTGAAATCCTTCTAAAATAAAGACATTCAGTACACTTGGTACCTTGGAAAATGCAGTTTTAAGGGTCTTAATGAATGCTGGTATATTTATGAGCCAACTGTAAATTATCTTTCACACAAGTTGTAATTTAGTGATGTGATCATTCTTCATAACTATATATACTCAAAGTGAATGATTTCTCTCATTTAGCAAAATCTTCTTTAGGTTATGGAAAAACATACTTTTGTTTAAAAAAACAAAAACAAAAAAAATAACGATTCCAACAAATATTCTAGTATTTCTAATTTTTACATTCTATACTTTTATAATATACTGGGGCTTTCAAGCTGTGAAGCTTGAGCAGGACAGGAAATGTATAAAATGAGCTCTCTCATAATCTGAACATCCATATTCCTGCTCATGAAAATACCCTGCACCAGCAAAAATGATTTCCAACATATGTGTTTTGGAGGTAATTAAGTAACTCTGTATAAAAATAAATGCACTTTCTCCTCCTTTCCAGTGACCGGAAAACTTCCATACTTTTAAAATAATAATAAAAAATAACAATAATTTGTAAGAGCAACAGCCCTTAACTCTTTGCTGGTGCCTGCCATACTGCCTTTCTTGACTCCATTCTCAGCTCTGCTAGCTTCTTCTTATATGTAATGATAAAAAGGGAATGCGGGTGGGTTATCACTTTTGTGTATGTCCCTTTTCCAAATTTCCCTCTCCAAAAAGCCAACCAAACAAACAAAAAATAACTCAACAGTGCAACAAAACACAAATAGCATTCCAACAGTTTGGCAAGTGATGCGTTCACCTGAGATTAAGTGATTTTAGGCAGTCAATAACAAAATGCTGCTTTGCTGTAATAGTAGAAAGGCAACAAATTCTTAAAAGAAACCAAGAAGGTATACAATCTTGACAAAGTCTATTAGCTTCCTCCTCTTATCTCTTTTCCCACATATCTGTTGCTTATCTACCACAGTAGGCTGCAAACATACAGCAAGAAGGATTGGCTTGAAGGCATTTGATGTTTGTAAATAAATCCACAATAGGATCCAAGCTGAAGAGGTGATACATGGTCAGCCTAGTAGGACAATTCTGAGCATGTGCATACGCAGGTAAAGTCCAGGCTATATTAAATAAAAAAAAAAATGTCAGTGCATTTTTTTTCATGTTAAAGTTTCTTTCAAAGCTTTCTTTTGTTCCTTGTTGTGCTCACCACAAACAAGTTTTAAAAGAGTATCAAGAGTCTGGCATAAATGGAAAAAAAAAAAGCTGTAGTGACATTGAACCGCACAATGTAAGCATTGAGCATGTGCAAATTTTCAAATCAAAAGAAGGAAATCATCCCTCTTTACAACGTGGTGTCTTGACACGTATGACCATAGGCTAAGAAGACTGCTCTTAGTATGTGCCAGTTTTAAAGGAGAAAAGCTTAGATCTTCAAGCATGTTGGAGCAGTCCCAGAATGTTGCTGTAGGCTTCTAAAGCGTGATCACTGGTTGTTTCATGTTTGCCATTTTTCTGGGCAAAAGCTATTCCACTTCCTCTGAAAACATGTTTCCAAGATACTTCTCTGTCCTCAGCCGGGAAGGGAAGAGATACAGTTCAGAACCCACGTCAACTTGATTTAACCAAGTATTCCTTCAGCGAGAGGGGCAAGATGGTCTATCATCAGCTGGCTGATCAGGATTTGGATCAATCTAGAAAGGGAAAAAAACAGAAACAAAAACCTCAAAACCAAAGTTAACTGATAGCATTTAGTAAGAATGTAGCAAACAGGCTAATATTTTGAATGCTGTAATCAGAATGAACATAAAGGCCTTGTATGGGGAAGAAAGGATTAGTATCATTTATGAAGGACTTGCTATTCAATTACTAGATTAACAATTATATTTGTAGAGGTATGCCAGGATAGTTTTATTTAACAAAAGCTAAGGGTAATATTTTATCAGATAACAGGAGCTTTATTCAGCACTTAATAGAACTTAAGACTTAAATATATAATGGCCAACATTTTCATAGAGATGATTTTCTCCTACAGTTTCCATTTCATCCTATTACCAAAAAGTCAACTGATGTTTTCCCTAGGCTTTGGGAAGAATGTAGTTGTGTAAACAATGTTCTTGGTGTTTACTTGAGGTGATAGCTCATGAGCCTAAAGCCCCAGAGAGAGCCTAGGAATAAATATAGTGTGTATCAAGAAATAAGAATGATGAACTCAAATGCTCCATAGATAGCCGATTTTGCCTCTTTCTGTAGTGACATTCATATGCACTTAACAACTTTTCTTTCTTTTTAATGACTATCCTTTAAAGAAAAAAAAAATTCAAAATAGCTTTAATACAATCAAGAATCCCCCCCATCCCCAATATGACTAGATGTTAAACAATTAAATCACATCCTGAACCAATTTAGCCTTTTAAAAGTTTTATATTCTTTTAATTAGCTTTACTTCATTTTAAAAGAAGGTAGAATTTTATGACAAATTGCTTAAAAGTGGATACTTAAGATTGCCATTCTTTAAAAATGCCTGTTGTACAACTAAGATGCCTCAGATCAAATCACAAATGAGGAACTTAATAACCAAGACAGAAATGTCAAAATAAAAATGTAGTGAAAGTATTTCTAACAAGTGGGAGGATACTTTTAGCATCTAATGAAAAATTTCATGAACTGAAATAGTGAGACAAAAAAACTATGTGCAAAAAAGAATTTGCAGAGAACAGAACAGATTTTGGAACATCCTATAATCAATGAATACAGTGGATTTCATATTAATCACATCCAAATGAAAATTGACTATTCTAGTCACGGAATTAAGGGGAAAAAAATAAAAACAACTTGTAGAAGAGTGAAACAATCCTCTTGTATCTTTCTTGGGAGTAGTATTTCACTGCAAAATAGCTGTCTAAACTATAGCAACAAAAAAACAAAAGCTGATTCCAGTGATTTAAAAAGTTATCTGGTAATATAGTTATCAAGGCCAATTCTAAAATCTCTTACAATGCATATTACATATATGCATATGTATACATTCTGAAGTATCCTGAAATTGCTGGATTTCTCCCCAACTCCTATTTTTCTTCCCGCCTGGAATATTCTATATTTTGAGAAAATTTACTCTTTAAGAATCAGCTTAACAATCACCTTCTTAGGGAAGCCTCAAGACCCAATAAGCTGCTCCTCAAATGAACTGTGCATTCCTATCACGTTGTTATGTAATATTTTGCTTCTTAGTTTTTTTCCTCACCAGTCTGTACACTTCTCCCAAATAAGGGCCATGTTTTATTCATATAAGTGCTTAGTTACTTGAGACGAATAAAAATAATCTAACCGTGTAGGAATGCTGTTTAAGTACGTTACTGCAAATGTTATTTTCCCCTATCACTGAGAATGCGGAAATACAAAAATTAAAAAGGATGACGAGTAAGATAAATTCTAGCTATCTAATCAATGGTTGCAAATGCCAGTTCTACAGATGCTTTAAAATATTTATTCCTTTAACTGGCATGTTACAAGCATTAGGTTAGATCATTATCTTTATTTAGCCAATAATATAAGAGACCAGTCCAATGCTGGGTCAGACTTTGTATTAAGTATTGACAATCTAACTTTTAATCTGTTGTTCAAAATTATTTATTTCTCTCTTACCATGATAATCAAAACCTAACTGTATTTTCAGAAACTCTGCAATATTGCTTAGTAAGAGTCAGCCCATTTTGTACTTGAGGGTGTGATGCTTACCTCTGAATAAAGGGGTGGAGGCAAGAAACGAAACTCTTGAATATATGCAAACAGTGGTCCTTGAAGTGCTCTCTCAAAGTCATCACAAGCACTCCCTGGTGCAAGATTGTTCCGTCTTTGTTCCTCTGTTACCACTTCTGCATAGCTGGGTGGTGCTGAAGGAAAAAGATACACGCAATTCGAACAGCATGTTCTTATGCATGTCAAAATACACAGAATAGAAGGTATTAAAAATGAATGTCAAAGTAAAATAATAATAATCTGTCTTGTGATTAAAACTAGGGAAATATACATTTTAAATCTAACATTAGGGGCACACCCCATTCTTCAATACAGACAAATTTTATCTAATCATAAAATATCAGAAGCAAAATTATTTTCTTGCAAATACCAGATTAAGCTTAGATACGCATTATCAAATTATTACCTTCAGGTCTTTCAGGTAGGGATAAACCAAGCCAGTTCATGTTCATGCTACACTGACTGCTTACACTTGAGGTTCTGCTTCCAAATGGATGTAGAGGAATGGTACCAATGACAAGTGGCAAATTAAGAAATAAATCCATAGCTCCAGGAATATCCACATATACCTAGACAATAAAAAGAAATGTTAGGTTTAGAATCCCAAGCACTATTTCTTTTTTAAGAAGAAATAACCCAATCTATTGTCTGAGGTCCTCATCTACTTCATTTTTTAATGATATACTTGAAAAATTTCTCCATTATGTACACTGTTATATGGTACACTGACCTCAGGTAAAATGAGTAACTATAGTCCAAGTTATATAAAGAATTACATGTAACTATATCTATCATATATGGAAAAAAAATAATATTCTAGATACAAGACAAAAATGATACCCTTATGACATTAAAACTTCAGAAAACATCCACTCGAAACCCTTAAATCTGTACGTACCATTAGTGAATATTCCACACGGATTATACTACAGTCAAGGATGGAGGGAGAGACTGGTGGAATTTTCAGCAACTTGCCATTCCACGTCTCTGTCTTTCCAGATGATAAGGATTCCCCACGCAAGTTAGCCACAAGCTGTTTGACTTCCTTCATTTTCCCTTTGGCATAGAAGGCCTGTGTTTGGTAAATGGCTGCCTTTGGCACCACCATTCGGGAAGAGCAGTTCTCAATCTCAGCAAATATCTGAATTGATTCACCTACAGGAAAAAAAAAAAAAATATATATATATATATATATATCTACTGTTAAAAAACAACCAACCAACCCCCAAACAAATGTAGATTCTTGGACTAAAGTTTGAAAGTTCAATGAATCATACGGATTAAGAAGCCACCCTAAGAGCAGCAAGTAACTTTTAAAAATCAACTACACACTGACAGTAGCTATTTAAAAAACAAGACTACATTCCAATTCACAAAAGAAAACTGGATAAGCACAATTTACGACAGTTTACCAAAGAATACTGTACCATCTTTGCATTTAGTAGAAAAAAATGTAAATTCATGCACAGAAGTTAAATGAAGAAAGATCAGTCTTGGTGGGAGTCCACCTCATACGTACCTGGCGTATAGCCCTTCCTTTCGATCTTGGCACTTAAGGATATGGGGCCTGAGGTACAGAACCAGCAACAGAGAGTCTTTTCTTTTGTGCCTGCTTGGGGTGACTGTAAGATATAAATTTAGAGAAAAAAATCAAGGTATGAATTGAGACAGGAATAAAATTTTTAAAATATAATCCTCAATTCCTAAATAATTTTACATTAAAAGCAGTGTTGCTGTTCTGTAGCAAATATACTTTTCCACCAACTGACAGCTTTTGATTTATACTGGTATTTCTGTCTTTATACAAGTTTCCATTCAATTAAAGAAAAAAGGGCTTAACATATTTCATAAACAGTTTTAGCACACACTACATACAGTAATTAAAAGCCAACTTAAAAAAAAAAACAAAAAAACCCTTTCCACATTCTATTTAAACTGCCTTAAAAAAAAAAAGGCAGTTTGGAAAGCAACTTGGTTATAATCTCAAATGATAACATCTTTCTTTGAGAAATGTAAAACCCAGAATGTAAAAAAAAGAAAATTCATTTTTAAGACTGATTCTTATTTGTGTAAAGATGTTATTATTTGTTTAAACCAAGTAAAGTTTTTGAATTCGAATTTGAAACTTGTGAAAAAATGCAATTAAAAAAGATTTTCTTTAAAACAGAATTTAAATTTTTTCATGAAAATAATAATCTCCCCATGATTTGACAACTATCCCTATATTGGAGTAATGCAATGCAGTACAAATTTTACATTATAATATTTTCAAGTTAAGTGATATTGTTGTAGTAATAATTGATATTACTGTTCCTTTTCCACTAAAAGTATCCAGGGAACAGATTTATTTTTGTTACTGTTGTTATCTTCTGAGTTAAGAGATATTTCATACCAAATATTGGTCTTATTTTAAATATTTACTTCAAGTTATTACAATATCAGAAAATATGAGCATATTCTGCATTAATTAGTATTGCTCTTCACTGTAGTTTGGAAAATATTTACGTAATTTAAAAATAAAGTTACTATTTATAAATTGTAAAGAATACATAGAGTAGGTGATTATTCTTTGGTATTTATATGCCAAAAACAGAGAATGAAGAATTCAGTCAATTCTTACCAGTAATGAAGGAGTGTTGATATCTATATGCTCAAAGACTGTAAATTCCTTCTTTAATTTTACTGGTAGAAGCCAAGGCCTGTGCAATTCGGCTTTCACCCAATAGCGCACACTGCCATGTCGGCCTTCGAATGAGGTAGCAAGTGGTCTGTGCAGAATATAAAGATCATATATTAATCTTACACCTCTTTTTAATTAATTATACAGCAGATCAGCATAGAAGTGTTAATATATTATATGTTTATACACCAGTGAGGTATCGAAGGTGTAATTTATATTTCCAAAGGGATAAGTCACTGGGTGGGGGGGACACCTTCCAAATAATAAAATAGATAATTGTCAAATATTGCAGAAATTTGGTTAAAAAAAGCCAGAAGAATACAATTGCTTTAAACTAAGAAGAGGCTACTTTTAATGCTGGTGGCAAAATTATCAAAGTCTGGAAATGAACAGTTTTTGAAAAGGTCAAGACTTTAGTTTAAAAATAAAATTAAGAATTGTTTAACTATTTCTCTTGAGAAATTCTAGACTCTGGTTAAACATTCAGACCAAACTCCCTATGATGCTCCATTTTTCATTAGCTAAAAATTACTATTTCCTATTATAGCAACTAATTAAGATCCAGAAAAGGTCTGGAATAGTCATCATGGCTTCAAAAGCTTTTTACATTTCATTAAGTCCACTGATCTCTTAAAAAAAATGCTTTCCATTTCCTAATTTACTTATATTCTAACTCTTTTTGGCCATGTTTTCTAACTACATTATAGACTTAAAAAGAAAAAGGATTTCTTCCGTTGACCTGTGTCAAAAGAATGAGAATTCTTCTCAACTCTCGGATTTTATTACTTGTGGAAGATTTTATTTTAGTTAATTTAGTCTCCTTTTCATATTTCATCAGACAAATGCACAAGCTTCATTTATTTACAAGGTAGAGTGCTAGTTTTTTTGAGGAGTAGTGGTGTTTACTTTTTGTTTTACATTTTAGACTTCTGCATTAATTTATATAGCACAGAGAAATAAAATGCAGGATCTATGCAAGACTTCTACAGTTTATTTTAAATGACTGTGGCTTATTGAAAGAATTAAAATATATATTTATATTAAATCACCTTCATCCTTTGAAAATATTCAGGCCCAATTGTATTAGCCCTATTGTATTTACGAACTTAAAATATTTCTCTTAGTAATTAGGGTATTGTATTAAAAATGTTCTTCAGCAATATGATACTCTGAAAAATACTCCTTATGAACTCTATCCACATATAATAAGTACTAGAATTAAAGAACACACAGAATTATGTACATTTGGCACTTGACAAAATCTTCTGTAATTCAAGTTTATCTTTCAGAATCAAACATTACAAGTACCACTTTAATATGTTAAGGCATTATTTTAAAAACTGTTTTTGTATAATTTCCTCTAATACCTTATTATTACATTATGTATATTTTACTTTCCTTCTTCCTTTCATCCTATATTCCAGGCCTTACATTAAGATATCTGATTGACATTTTCTTTTAAGTCTAGATCACAATATTTCTTGTGTGACATTCTCAATAGCTCCTTGCACAGAAGCTAATGAATTCATATCATAAACACACATTACTTCTAAAGTTAGGATATTCCTAATTTTTTTGACGTTCTTAGCTTACTGCTGTTGCTAAGTGTCAGTAGAAAGGACAGAACACTTACTTTTTATAAACTACTAAATGACAGACTTGATATGTTCTTTTTTCAGCTAATGCTGATGGTGAACTATTAAGTGCTTACTATTTGACTAGCACCTTCCAATTCATTCACTTTAAATGAAATACTTTTAAACACCATACAAATCCTGAGACGGAATATTGAGGTTTGCTTTCTATAATTTTGCCACTCCAGATTAAAAAATAGCTTCTTTTTTTTTAGTATATTGTTTTCCTCTAGCAAGTTTCAGTAATGAAAAGGGTTTTTTTAAAACTAAAAATATTTAAATATACAATGTTTCATTTTAAAAGAAAGTATGTTTATGAAAAACGCCTGTTAACAAAATACTTACGTCTGTGGAAGCTCGAAGCTGAATGCATATTCATGCCTTCCTGAATGAATAGTGTTGAAGCCTTCTTCGGAATTATCATCATCTAAAACAGAAAACAAAAAATTTATTAATAAACCTTCACACTCTCTTCATGATGTCAGAACTTTAAAGATGCTCACATAGTTAAGTAAGGCCACAAACTTTGGAGTGTGAGAGATCTGAATTCTAATTCCAACTTCCATCACTTCCTCTGGGTAAAATAAAACTCCTGTCTTCAGCTGGTTCATCTGTAGAATGGGGATAATTAATATTTATACCCCATAGGTGATTTTTTAATGGAAAACAACCTAAACTGCAAAGCATTTACAGCTAACATCCTACAGGCTAAAAGACTCAGACCTCAAATCTCATACTAAGATGTTACCTTTGTCTTCAACCATTTACTTAAATTTATCCTAATAAGCCTATATATAAAATGAAAACTATTCACGTAAACCTTTAAAAAAAATGTGTTTTTATATGGAAAATGTGAATGTGAAAACTCAAATGATTAGAAAACTGCCAAGTAGATGTTGGGAGTTTAAAAAAAAAAAGGAACAGTGATTTTAACGTCGGTTTCATAGTCAAAAATAAAAATTCTTACTGAACCTAAAATTATGACCTCAGTCTCATAGCTAAAAATTCGCATATATATAAGATGTACCTTAAAATGTGCCTGCTTCACGGGAAAACACAGGTCACACATCCTTGAAAAATGAAGATGCTAGAAAAATGCTAGAAATGCTAGAAAAAAACAGGATGACCTTTGATTTTATATCCAATTTCTTTTGATCAAATAGGTTCTTTTTCAAAATATCTCAAAAAAAAAACAACAAAAACCAAAAAAAAAAAAACAAAACACCACAGGGAAATATGGGAGGGGTTCTGGATTCTTAACATGCTTTTCTGAAGCGTTCTAACTAGGTAATTTAATTACATAAATGTCTATTAACGCAGTTTCCTCGGTGTAGAAACCTTTATCATTAACTAGGAGGCTATCAGAAACGGCTATTATCATTTAACTTTCCCTCAAAAAAGTAATAAATACACACAAAAAACATGCTTCCCTCAGAGGGGGGGAAAAAGGTGCCTATATGTGGATACCTTTTATTCAATAACCATCACGACTCAGTCTTCTGTCACCAGTATCCCCCCCCCCCCCCCCCCCCGCAAATTCTCTCTCCGGGATTTCGGCCCTGAAAGCCGGCTGATGAGTTGGGGGCCATTTAAAACCGCTCCCTCCTGAAGACGGCCAAAGTTTGCCTCCCTGTCTCTCCTTTTCTTCCCTTCTCGCTCCCTTTTTGTGCCAGCTCAGCAGTCTCATTGAGGCGAGCGGCGGCGGCGGCCCCGCCGTGGTAAACAAGTGCTGGGCTGTCAATCAAGAACTAGACCGGAGCAGGAGAGGACCGGCCTAAACCGGCGCGAGCAGATCCCAGCCGGCCCGCCCGCGCGCCGCCGCCGCCCGCGCGCCCCGCTATACATACGGCATATGTCGCGCGGCGCTCGCGCTCGCGCTCGCGCAGCCTAGCCTGCTGGCGGCCGGGGGAGACGGGGGCGGGGCCAGCGCGCCGCAGCGCTTCCGCTTTACACGCCCCAGCCGGTGACCGGTTCGATCTGGCTCGGGCCACCCTGACACCTTTACATTTGCGGCAAAGGAAATGGGGGCGGGGGCAGCGAAGGGACGCAAAAGCCCGGTGGTGGGGGGAACAATGGCGGGGGTGGTGGTGACAGGGAATACTTGCCAAGGCCCCTACCAAACCCTCCCTTCGATGTTCGTGTCACTTTCCCCGTCCCGCAGCCTTGGGGGCTCGCTCTCCCCTCAGGGCAAATCAAGGTAGCCCGTCTGGTGACTGCAGAGACCAGGCAACATGCTTTTGTTTCAGCTGCGAGGGGGGACGAGCGTTCAAAGGAGCTTCCTAACAACATCCACCTGAGAAACCTGGAAAATGGGGTCTGGCTAACCCGGCCCACTCAACTTCCCCCGTGAGAGAACTGTCAGCTAAAAAGTTGCGCCCAGGGCCACCTGGCACCTGGAAGGCTTGCCTCTCCTCTCTGTTGAAACCTGAATTCGTCCCTTTCCAGGTCTGCAAGAGGGGTGAGGTGAGCGGGGGAGAACGTTATGTGACAGGAGCCCCGTGCGCTTCCAGAAGCCCGGGCAGGGACTCGAGAAGGGGCGGGGGCAGCGGCTGCTCAGGAGGGACCTTTACCGGCGCACGCCGGTTCCAAGCCTCGCCCCAGCCGGCGAGCCTTCTCTCCCCACCCGCCTGCGCCCAATCCAATCAGAGCCTGGCATCGCCTTAGCAACAGGCTAACAAACCCGGCTCCGCCTATCGCCGGCCGCCCGGGGCGGGGCCTCAGTTACCAGGCTAGTTTGAGAGGTCCCAGTTCTAAAGTCATTGAAACTCTTCCAAGCCGAAGAGCTCGTCCATGCTTGCAGGGGTTGAGGGGTGTCCCGAGGGGTGCAACATAGTGTTCTTTACTATGAAACCGTGGTGCAAGCATTTGAAATTTGTGTTTGTCCCCGTAAGTCGTATTATTATTCTACTTTTACCCCACTGCACACCACAACTCCTTAAAAACCTGTTTCTTCTAACCCATCTTAAAAAAAGCTACCAGTCAAGGAAGGATCAAATACAAACTCCTGGGCGTCCTGTTCAGCCAATACCAGGACTGTCATTAGGCAGTTCCATTTCTTACGACTGTAAGTGCTTGGAGAGATTAACTAGAAATTATTTCAGGATGCAAATGATCTGTGTGTAACTGAAAACGCAATTAAAAGACTAATTTCATCTTAATACTTTAAAAATGCATTCATGCTGTAATTCAAAGCACCCTACGTTTCCACACTTGGCCTTAGTTCAATTAGCACTTCCTCATGGGTGTGTATTTTTCAATTAAAAAAAAGTTAAAAACGTGCTCTATTTTTTAAAAAATTTCAACATTCGAACTAAATACTGCATTAAAAAGGAGAAGCACAAAATTACATAACCAGTTTTCACATTATATTCTTCTTGGGCTAGGAATTAAGTCATCGCCACCACCTGACGCGTGTAACCAATCTGCTGAGAGCAGAACAAGCGCCCCTCCTCACCACCCCCCAGAACTGGTCCGAAACAGGATTGAACCGCTTCTAACAAAGGGTGGAAACTTAGAAAAACAAGCTTAGAGTCTCCTATATTTCCACAATGTAACCATTTAAACAATAGATTGGAAATCTCAGGACCCCCTTTCCCTTTGACAACCCTTTATCTTCCTTTTCTAACCAAAAATCAAATCCAATGAGCCGAATACTTTTCAATTCCATTTGACTGGCAGGGGTTTCAATGAATCCACGTTCCAAAGTTCGGCATGATGCTCGGAAAAGAAAATTTCTGACCCTAAATGGCTTCTAAAACTGATTTTTAACACATGGTCATGATTGGTGCTGTCCTTTAAAATAGAGAACGCCTGATGTAAATTTCTGAAGGAATTGGAAAGAATAGGGAAAAAACACGTGGGGTGTTGATACCATATGTCAAAATAAGCCACAGAAACCCTTTATCAAAGAACTACGGTCAATTCTCTAAAAGTCTTTTGCGTGTCAATATTAAAAAATGAAATACACCTATTAACCCACTTTAAAGTGTTATTCATTGAAGCTTAGTTTTTAAGATGTCAGGTTGCAGCGTATAAGGGAAAAATCTAATATTGGACTGCAGCCTTTAGCAATTCATTTGAAAATATAAAAGTAAAATTACTGAATCGGTTTTAAGCATAATTTATATGTAAGGTTGAAATGGATTCCAAATGCGTATGGCACAAACCAAGCCGGGTATAGAGGTAGTTGAATAAGTGCAGTTTGCAGTCACTTTGCAGATGCCTGCATGCGTTACGGCTTAACACACGATGAATGTCAAGGAGAATCCAAATCTTCTAACTTTGCTAACCTTTATCAAACTGCTATATGTTATGCTAGGAGCAGGATTACATTAACTCAGAAAAATTGAAAAGGTACTTTGCAAAGAAAGGTCTAATAATTTCTTACCAATGTTAAAAAAAAAAACAAAAAACAACTTACCTCTTTCGTGTCCAATTAAGATGTCTTTATGGTTGAAATATTCTACTTCTTCAGTGTAATTCTGTGTGTAGGCAGTATTGGAGCCGGCGTTTCTCGATTCGGTCCAGCGTACTTTCGCATGTCCTCTTGCATGAATTTTAAGAGATTTTACTCTGATTTCCCCCGTAACTTCTAAATTCACCCTTCCTGAGACTGTATCCCCACTAGAATACACAGGGACATTGCTGTCATTAAGACAGTCAAAGCTTATTGTCAAACTCTTTACCTTTCCCAGCACCATGTTTATAACAAAATCTATAAAAAATATAATGTAAGACAAAAAAGTCAAGATCACATATATGATGTGATCCTCACTTAACACTGATCGATGTCTTTGCCGTGCAAAAAGCTTGCAGGCAGATCAGCGCTTCTTTACAAATAGTTCATTGAGATTTCTTAAAAAGTCGGGGCAGCACAGAGGCTGCTGGCTGCTCCGCGCTTCTGCGAGTCTCAGTGGTCTCCTTACAAAGACGGGCGGCTGGAAGCTGCCAGCTCACTTTAAGAGGAGCTTTGTGAAAAACAACCCCGGTGCGCATGCGCACGCCGCGGCTGCTGTCGGCCCTCCCAGCGCGCCCCCTCCCGCGCCCGGCTCGCTCCCTGGCTCGTTTGCTCGCTCGCGGGTACAGTAGGTGTAAGCCACGGGAGGACGACACTGGGGCTGCCGGGAGGCTGAACCAGACTTCTCTGCATTGTGGCCTCCTATTGGTAGGCAGGCTACCGTAAACTCTCGATGTGCTAGCCGGAGTCCCTAATTGAGCACACTCTAGTAGAAAGATGATGGCCGAGGGGGCCACAGGGGAACAAGGTTTTGGGGGGGAGCTGTTTGCCAAGGCCAGTAAGGATAAAACTGCTGAGTGACCGGCCCGAAGCGTGCGTTCCCGGCCCTGCAGGGTTTTGCCCACTTGCCTGGATGGGAGGAGGAAAAAGTGATGTGTGTAGAGAGATGGGGGAAGGGGAGAAACCGGTTGGGCAAGGGCTGGTCGCTGAGCATAATCTTAACGAATTTCAAAAGAAAATGTAATAAAAACCAGAGAAGAGATAATGTTCAGTAGACAAGAGCATTCTTGGCTTGGGTTTTTTTTTTTTTTTTAAAGACCAGTGCCTTGTAGGCAGGGTGGAAATGACCCAGTCGAGACCTTAAGAGATTGCAATAAGGAGCAAGGAAAAGAAGCATCTATAATTTAATCATTATATTTTGCTTTCTCCTCCACTGCTTTCTCTTCCATCTCTTAATTCGATAGCAATGAAAAACAACCAAGATGTTTGCTTGATGACACCAGGGGAAAAAAGTTTGACTACTTCCTTGAAGGAAGAAGCCATCCTTTTTTTGAGACACCACCTACAGCTAGATTTGCAGGGTATGACATGATTGTAACTCCTGTGTCCAGAGGGTTAAGAATAGGATTTGGCCTAAAAATGTACCACCTTATAAAAGCAGCATGACATAGTGTTTTAGCTGACATAATGTTTACAGCAGCATTGAAAAATCATTGTTAGAAGTTAGTGAAGCCCAGAGGATGGTTTTTAAAAAAGAATGATTTGTTATATAACTAGGACTTAATTCTGTGAAGGTTTAATTTTGATTTTCAGCTTTGGACAGTTCAACATAATAATTCACATAATACATCTATCTTAAGGACAAGTACATTTGTCTCTTTATTGAGAATGTTTTGCTAACAAATTGGAGTGCTTTCCTGTATCACACTGGGAAGCAAGGTTTAACAGCATAAAATCATCTAGATTGTATGGAATCAATGAAATTACCTGTAAGAGAGAAATGGGGAGAAAAGAATATGAATCTCAAATTATGTATACATAACCAAATATTCTTTGGAAGATTTTTGACTGTGTGTAAACTGCTTTAAATTATTTTGTGCAGTGTATTCAGATAGGATGAAGTTCTAAATCATGACCCGTTGAGCTCATTAGTCTTGCTGTTTTTTTTTTTAAAATCCAGAAACTAAGTATTATTTGTTGCCTTTAGTTGAAAGGCAGTATTTTGGAGTCAAGAGCATTATATAAATTGCTTACATGGAATATAAATATGCAAACTATTTTGACAGTTAATGGGCTGGACATTTATCTCTGATGGAGCTTAGATGGTTTTGCTTAAAACTATGAATTGGTGTATTTCAGTGGTGGTGAGTGGGAATAGTCTTTTTTCCCTCTTGGATGACACCTGGTGGCTTTTCTAGCTGTTCAAATACTTGGGATCTTGTACTGCCCTTGATAACTGGTGCTATTTGGGTTTTTCTTGCCACCTAGTGGTGAAAGTGGTGAATTTGTGTTAGCTTAGCAGTAAGGTCAAACTATATATCTAGTGTTCAGGTGACTTCGGGCATGGATTTAAAAGTGACGTTTATGGTGAGGCCTTTACTACCAAAGTTATTTTAAATTATTAAGGGCCAGTGAGCAATGGTTGAATTCTTCAGAATTTTTTAGTTAAATTTCTCCTTTACTAAAACCTCTTTACTCTTTACTAAAATCTCTTTAGTAAGATGGAGTATAACTTATTTCTGAAAAAATAAGTCAGCTGTTTAAGACAACTAGAATTCCATTTAACCAAAAAGAATTCTGAAGAGATTTACTTGTATTTTGGGAAAATTTTTTAGCCCATTAAATGATTCAATCCTGTCATTATATTACATGATTCCTTCTGTTGAAGCTTTTAGGATATTATAAATCATTCTCGTCATTATTTTTCTACTTCTCTCTGTTTTCTTTTTACAATGTCTTCCTAAACACTTTAGTAACTGACAAGTTGCCAAGAAATTCCTATCACTTTGACTCAAGATCCTACTCACTTACCCTAATTATAACCACTCTTCTCTGTGGATTCAGTCATGTGATTATTTCTTAACCACCTAAGCTTGAGTTTACTTTTTGCGTTTTGTTTTCCTCCTCCTGTGTATTCAAGCTATAAAACCATCGGGAACAAACAACAAATGAACACCACTGGCACCTCTTAATCCCTGCTTGTGTTTTCATTTCTGTGAAAACACTTGGACCAAGTTTTAAATGTTTTGCCTCCTGACTTATAACCTCCCCCTTTTAAGACCCCTTATCTCAATATCTACCCTTTGGACAGCTTGAAATGTTGTCCTGTAGCCATTGTCTCAGGCTTCTGGACTTGCTGCACTGGGCCCTAATTGTATTTTGTGTTACATTTAAGCTATTCATCTTTACCATCAAGACTCTTTCCTACTGCACCCCTGCCAACATCTCATATGCCATCTACTCTTCTAACTCTCTATACTCCTGTCAAGTACATCTTCTGTTCGCATTGTTAACTTGTCTCACTGTTGCCAAAATAGAGTTACAGGCGGCTTTTCTGGGCCCAGAAAGACATCCCACTGCTGTGTTGCCTTCTTTCTCTTCCTCTAACCCCTCTACTAGATTCACTCGGAACAGCTGAATAAAATTCTGACTAGGCAGAATAACCAGTTCCTCCTCCCCTTTTTATAGATTCTTCAGAAATTGTATAGGAATCTCTTCTTAAGGTATTTGTTTCTTGGATTTTTTTTTTTTTTTTTGCCTGGCTTCATGGCATATGGGATCTTAGTTCCCTGACCAGGGATTGAACCCATGTGCCCTGCATTGGAAGCATGGAGTCTTAACCACTGGACCACCAGCGAAGTCCCTTCTTGGATTTTAAATTCCTTGGCTATTCCACCTTACTATGTAAAGTTTGAAACTCAAGCTCAACAACTCTGTCAATAATAGACAAATGACAGTTGCTTTTAAGATATAATATTGAGGCCATATGTCAAAATTACTGCAGAGTCTGGAGTTTTCCATGTATAATATGAAAATGCTGAGTATCATTAAAAGCAAGGCATCTCAACCGAAAGTCTTGTGTTGTGGTTGTAAGAAAAACTGTATCAGCCGTCAGAACCTGTTTCTTAAGGAGAAATAGGAAGTCCATGCTTACTCCTTCCATGCTTACTCCTTATTTTAACTAACACCTGACAGGCTTCAGTGCTGTAGAACTAAGGGAGATTTTGTTTGTTTGTTTTTTGAGTCTTAACTCTGCATTTCAAGATTTTGCAGCTGTGGCTTAACTTTAACATCTTCAGGCTGCAACAAATTTGACTTTGATGTGGAGATTAGAGGTAAGATTTGCTATACGTAGTATTAGCAAAATGAGTAAGACTTGCTTTTTATATTATATGGTATGTTTAATACATTCTTTTTACTTAATAAATGTTTTGATGTCTTGTGGATTTTGTGATAAAGTTCAGTACCAAATTTGGTTTCTGTTTGCCATCATTAAGAAATAGTGTGATATGTATTATGTGAATGCCATTTAATCTTATTTTTGATTTAATGTAAAATCATTCATAAGTATTCTATTCACCCAGAGATGCCACTGTTACCATTTTGGTACATTTCCATCTAGCTGTACATCGAAAAAAAAAACATTACCAGTTAAGCAATTACAGTGCTGCTTATCAAGCACAATTTTTAAACTTTAAAAAGAAGGAACATAAGTGTTAGGTATGGAAAGAAAATAAAGAAAGAAAGTGAAGTTGCTCAGTTGTGTCCGACTCTTTGCGACCCCACAGATTGTAGCCTACCAGGCTTCTCTGTCCATGGGATTTTCCAGGCAAGAGTACTGGAGTGGGTTGCACTTTCCTTCTCCAAGTGTTAGGTATACAGCATTGTAATTCAACATGTTTGCACACTACAAAATAATTTGCACCACAAGTCTAGTTACCATTCATCACCATTCCCTTCCCTTTTCTTACCCACCCTCCAACTCCCTTCCCCTTTGGTAAGATCAGATCTGATCTTTGTGTCTGAGTTTATTTTTGTTTAATTTTTTTGTTCACTTGTTTTTTTGTTTTATGCTCCACATATGAGTAAAACTGTAAGATATTTCTCTTTCTTCGTTTGACTTATTTCACTTGACTTCCCAGGTGGCTCAGTGGTAAAGAACCTTCCTGCTAATGCAGGAGACTTGCAGGAGATGCAGGTTTGCTCCTTGGGTTGGGAAGATCCCCTGGAGAAAGAAATGGCAGCCCACTCCAGTATTCTTGCCTAGAGAATCCCAAGGACAGAGGGGCCCGGTGGGCTCCAGTGCATGGGGTCACAAAGAGTCGGACACGGCTGAGCACGCTCAGCACACATTTCATTTAGTGTAATATTCTCCAGGTTCGTTCAGATGGGGAACATGATATTCTCTGTCATTGCAGATGGCTGAATTCATTCTCATTTAGCTAATTATACACTTTGTATGTATAACACACCTTCATCCATTCATCCATCTATGGACACTTAGGTTGTATTCATATTTTGGCTATTATAAACAATGCTGCAGTGAACATCAGGGTACACGTATGTTTTCAAGTTAGTGGTTCTTCAAGTAGCTACCCAGAAGTAGAATAGCTGAGTCATACAGTAGTCCTATTCTTAGTTTTTTTGAGGAATCTCGCTCCTGTTTTCCACTGTGGCTGCACCAGTTTAGAGTTCCACCATAGTGTGTGAGGTTTCCCTTTGCTCTGTGTCCTCTATAACATTTGTTATTTTGTGTCTCTTTGATAATAGCCATACTGACAGGTGTGAGGTGATACCTCATTGTGGTTTTTGTTTGCATTTCTTGATAGTGTTGTTGAACATCTTTTCATCTGACTGTTGGCCATCTGTATGTCTTCTTTGGAAAAATATCTATTTAGATCCTCTGCCCATTTTTTAAATCAGGTTGTATTTTTGTTGTTGAGTCCAGTAGAATATTTTGACAACAGATTTATTTGATTAGTGGCTCCAAGAGTATAGTCTGCTTGCTTGCTAAATTAGATGAGTTGAAAAAGTTTATTCATCCAGGCTCATGTGGCATCAGACCTAGAAGAAGGATCAGAAATGGTAAATTTCTTTTCTGAACTATTTTATGATTTTTGACCAGGCACATCATTATGTAATGAGGATAAAAGAATTCTAATTATAATAACTAATATTTTCTGATCGATGTTGAGTTTTAGTGGCAAAGTATTAACTGAAAGGAACCAGTTCTCCATTTTTTTACATCAAATTCATATTGGGCCAACTAGGATTTCATATTCAGTATCTTACTTGAAGTATTTTCCCTTTCTAGTTATCTATATATTTTTCTTTTAATGTAGAGGATCATTATGAACGATTAAAAAAAAAACCCAAACTTGTTACTTACTGCCACTATCTTCTCAATACTGTTTAATGGAAGCATTTTCCAAAGGTTTGCCTTCTGTTTTATTTACTGTTAATTATTATTATCATAATTTAAAAGCTATAAGAGAGAATTCTTGCTCCTCACCCATCTATAATCAGCTCGGTTTTCATGTTACTGTCATTTCTGTTGTTGAGGAATTTTACTTGCTACCACATTGAAGAAATAGTTGTGATGAAGGACGTATTCAGTGTGAAAAGCTGTGAGGAGAAGGGGCGATTTAAGTTTAGAAGTTTCCTGAGCACTCACTGTCTCCAGAATTTTAAGAATTTCAAGTGACTTTTTATTTCAGGGTCAGGAAACAGTTTAGGTGATAGCTAAACCTTAAAATTACACATTCAATCTATGACCTAGTAAATTCATATGTGGATCATCAGCAATTAGCGTTATATTCGTTTTTGTAACCTAAATGGCTTTTTTAGTTCATGGATAAACTTCTTAAATTAGTACATTTCAGTGGAAACATGAGGCGACTATAATTTTCTGACTCAACTTGTAACATTTTGTGGTCATTTAAGAATTTCTGATTATTTTGCTGCAGGATATCTGATTAAAAAAATATTTTGGACTTTGAAACGTACATGAAGGATTTTGTTGGCATGGTGGATACACGTTGTTGTAAAGATGCCAGGAGTGAAGTATCCAAAGCGAGGAACAGAATTAAATTCTAGCTAATTTACAAATTAAAATAATATAGTCTGTCTTGGTCTTTAGAAAGTATGCTAATAGTAATGCTTTGATAAAGCCACAACAATTTTGTAAGGTATAGGTTAAAAACAAAATTGGGAAGCTAGAGTGGATACCCTTTTGTGTGATTGTGTGTGCTCAGTCGTGTCTGGCTCTTTGTGATACCATGGACTGTAGCCCACCAGATTCCTCTTTTTGTGAAAATTTCTAGACAAGAATATTGGAGCAGGTTGTCATTTTTTTCTCCAGGGACTCTTCCCACCCCAGGGATTGAACCCGCATCTCTCATGTCTCCTGCATTGGCAGGCGGGTTCTTTACCACTGCACCACTTGGGAAGCTGCCAGATAGCCTTTTGCTCAATAGTTATAATACCTCATCATATGTTTTGCACTCTTAGAATAAGGAACACTTTATTTCTTCCATGAATCACTTGAATAGGAAAATGTCTTTTAACTTTAATTTGTTATTTATTATTATTATTTCCTGCTATCATTTGAATTTTTTTTGGTGAAATTTGGTAAAAGGTCTCAAAAAGGTGAATGTGTAAGAAGAATTGAATTGAGCCCTGCTGCTCCCATAGGTCTTTCTGCAAATAGAGGAGAAAATCTTTTAGAAAAAGTCACTTGATAGATGCGTGGCCAGTGGGAGATTATTAGCCTGGATTGTAAAAAAGAGTTATGATCCTAAAGAGAATAATGTAGGAAAGAACAAAAGGCCCAGCTGTTACTCTTTTTCTAGCACTAGCATTCCTCAGCCTCACAAACCTTGATGATTTTGCCTTCAAATCACATTTTTTTTTTTCTGTCTCTGCAATAATGATAACTCCAAATGAAATAAATATTGGCTACTGGCTTGGAGACATGGTGGCTAATAGTTAAGAGGGCAAAGCTGATAAAGTGAAATGCATAAAAATTTCCAAAACACTGGTAAGAAATACCCACCAGAGAGCAGTGTGGGGGTGAAGGCCACGAGATGTGTCCCCTGGTGAATATGGGGAACAGTGAAGGAGAGGAAAGTGGTGGTGGACAGGTAGTCCAGAGATGCGTCAGCGGTCAGACTCATGTTCAAAGAATGAACGTGGTACAGGTATGTCTGGTAATGACCGCAAGTCAGGCCAGCTTTTCAGGAGACTGGAAAGCCTGGCTGACACCAGAAGACGGGTGACGATGGAGTAGGTTTTTCTTTGATAGGTGTGTGGGACATGAGTACATTGGCCAAGAAGTCTAGAAACCCCCAGGCTGTATGCTGAGTGGGGTGTGAGAAAGAGATTATGACAACCAGAATACAAGTACATCTTAAGTGCTTTCTACTCTTATTTGGTCCTCCTAACAGCCCGATGAGGTAAATACTATTACATCCATTTGATAAGGAAACAAGGTTGGGATGATAAAGTAAGTTGTCCAAACTTATACAGCTGGTAAAAGATGATGCTAGGATTTGAACCCATGCTTAGTTACTAGGCCGTACTGCAAGCAAGTCAGCGGGCTTATTTATCCGTTCCTCCTCCAAGAAGGCTCCTGTCACCATCCTCTCCTCCGCCTGCTTGGAATATGTATTTCTCTTCTTTGTACACAACACCTTATAAAAACACTATTCCTTAACAATTTTTTATATAGTTTGTACATTAATTATCTCTTCTGCAGTGCTCCAGGCCTCTCAAGGGCACACTTCATGTCTTATCTAGTGCTCAAGTGTTAGTAATTTTTATATCTCCAGCACTTAGCACAGTGCCTGGCACATGATAAACACTCAATAAATATTTACTGATATGTGATAAATTGATAATGGAGTATTATCTTTAAGCAGTTTTCCGTTGTAAGATTGTAGACTCTTATGGGAAGTTTTTCCAGACAACCACATAAGACTGAAGAATTAAAAATAAGTTTCAAACCATCATTTTCTAAATATATGCTGATTGCCACAAGGTCACTATCATGATGTATGACCCAATACCAGTTAAAGCAAGTAAGGATTACGAGTCTTTGCTAAAGTTTTGTGACTATAATAATCATATTAAAATATGATGATTAATAGTATATCCTCAGGACATTTTTCTAGTTATATTACATTATTTACAACTGAGGAACAAAGAGTCTTCCAGCTTGCTTTTGATTGCTTAGGAAAAATGCAGTTGTGTGCCATAGCAGAGAGCAAAATACCAGATTGTAAAAATTTAGGGAGGTTAAATGAAACTTGTAATATTGTTTACCTGTATTCTTGACACAGTTTCACAGCTGACATTTAATAAAGTATTCTGAACAGATTTGCAAGTAGGCAATAGGTTTATTTCAAAGGTTTCAATTATATGGTACTTTATTTGCTACATATATTTAGGTTATGTAGAGATGATATCTCTTAGAAATTAAAATCACTAAAAGCACTTCTGAAGACCAACACTTATTCATAGCTTTGGTAAATTCAACAGTTATGTGAAACCCTAGTTGTTAAAAATACATATTATTTTAAAATGATTTTACATATACTGTTGACCCTTGACCTTTAGGGCTACAGACAACAACCCCCCCCCTCCCCTGTGCATATAATCTGTGTGTAACTTTGCAGTCAGCCCTGCATTTCCTGCTGCTGCTGCTGCTAAGTCGTGTCAGTCGTGTCTGACTCAGTGCGACCCCATAGACAGCAGCCCACCAGGCTCCTCTGTCCCTGGGATTCTCCAGGCAAGAACACTGGAGTGGGTCACCATTTCCTTCTCCAATCATGAAAGTGAAAAGTGAAAGTGAAGTCCCTCAGTCGTGTCTGACTCTTAGCGACCCCATGGACTGCAGCCCACCAGGGTCCTCCGTCCATGGGATTTTCCAGGCAAGAGTACTGGAGTGGGGTGCCATCGCCTTCTCCCTGCATTTCCTAGGTTTCTCCAAATCCAAGATTCTGTGGCCTCTGATTCAACCAACCCCAGACAAACTCAGATTGCCTAGTCCTATAGTATATATTCGGTGAAAAAAGTCCTCATATCCATGCAGTTCAAACCCATGTTGCTCAAGGGTCAACTATATTTTTAAATACGTTTTTATTTTTAAAAATGTGAAATAATTAGGTGGAATATTATGTAATATTTGCTATGAGAAGCAGATATTTATGCATTTATGACTCAAGATGTAACATTCCAGATATTCGCAAGATACCAGAAAGCTTGAGCAATGGTTAGTGCTGTGGGTTAAATTTGTTTGTATAAATTTAACTCTGATAATATGAATTACTTTCCTTTAATAATGAAAAGAAAAGCTTTAGGGATGTGGTTACTGTATTATCTTATATACTTTACTAAACAAAGGGTATCTATGATTAAATTGTACAATTAACAAAGATAAAACAATGACAGTTAAACTTAGTATATTCAGTGAGTAGAAATATATAGTCTTGTAATTCTGAATTTTCACTTCTAGAAGCCATAATTTTTAGCTTAAAAATTATAAAAGACACACTATAAGATAGTTTCAAAATACCTACATATTTTTCTTCACAGTTAATTAAATCCAAAAGGCTTTTAAATGTCATATTCAGTGTTTAATCTGTCAGTATAGGACTCATTAATTGTTGTTGTTGAATTATTCTTTTTTATTTCAGTAGGGCTTTCTTTCCCAAAATAATGTTTAGTTATTAATAAACAACTCTTTACGTGATTGAAGACATTGTTTTCCACAAATTTATACATTTTGCCCCCAGATATGTTTAAAGTATATATATGCACTATATTTGCTATACTACATATATGAAGAATTTGCTATGGGAACTTGTCTATACTCACTAGAACAGAGAGGAAAGAAATATCCCCTCCCTGAGAAGAGCTAATCATTTTTGGTGTTATCTCATTTCCCAGAAGATAACTTTCTGAAAGGACATGTGTTTTCTTTAAAAAAATAAATTAAAGAGAACTTTATCATAGAGACTTGTTATATTTGTGTTAAGAAATAATCTTGCCCAAGAGTAACTTGCTCAAGGTCGCACTCTCAGGAGCAGAGTTATCTGTACAGAAATACAGCTTAAGAGGTAATACAAACAAATAGGTATACTAGACATGTATGCAATAGAAAGAGTTGCTAATAGGATTAGTATAGTGTTGCTGCTGCTGCCGCTAAGTCGCTTCAGTTGTGTCCTACTCTGCGCGACCCCATAGATGGCAGCCCACCAGGCTCCCCTGTCCCTGGGATTCTCCAGGGAAGAACACTGGAGTGGGTTGCCATTTCCTTCTCCAATGCATGAATATGAAAAGTGAAAGTGAAGTCACTCAGTCGTGACCGGCTCTTAGCGACCCCATGGACTACAGCCTACCAGGCTCCCCCATCCATGGGATTTTCCAGGCAAGAGTACTGGAGTGGGGTGCCATTGCCTTCTCCAGTATAGTTTTAGGGAGCTTATTTAACTTATATGCAGAGTACATCATGAGAATCGCTGGGCTGGAAGGAGCACAAGCTGGAATCAAGATTGCCGGGAGGAATATCAATAACCTCAGATATGCAGATGATACTACCCTTATGGCAGAAAGTGAAGAGGAACTAAAGAACCTCTTGATGAAAGTGAAAGAGGAGAGTGAAAAAGTTGGCTTAAAGCTCAACATTCAGAAAACGAAGATCATGGCATCTGGTCCCATCACTTCATGGGAAATAGATGGAGAAACAGTGGAAACAGTGTCAGACTTTATTTTTCTGGGCTCCAAAATCACTGCAGATGGTGATTGTAGGCATGAAATTAAAAGACGCTTACTCCTTGGAAGGAAATTTATGACCAACCTAGATAGCATGTTCAAAAGCAGAGATACTACTTTGCCAACAAAGGTCCATCTAGTCAAGGCTATGGTTTTTCCAGTGGTCATGTATGGATGTGAGAGTTGGACTGTGAAGAAAGCTGAGTGCTGAAGAATTGATGCTTTTGAACTGTGGTGTTGGAGAAGACTCGTGAGAGTCCCTTGGAGTGCAAGGAGATCCAACCAGTCCATTCTAAAGGAGATCAGTCATGGGTGTTCATTGGAAGGACTGATGCTAAAGCTGAAACTCTTAATACTTTGGTCACCTCATGCAAAGAGTTGACTCATTGGAAAGAGTCTGATGCTGGGAGGGATTGGGGGTAGGAGGAGAAGGGGATGACAGAGGATGAGATGGCTGGATGGCATCACCAACTCGATGGACATGAGTCTGAGTGAACTCCGGGAGTTGGTGATGGACAGGGAGGCCTGGCGTGCTGTGATTCATGGGGTTGCAAAGAGTTGGACAGGACTGAGCGACTGAACTGAACTGAACTGAAGGGAGCGTTTAGCAAAGGTAGTGAATTCTGATCCAGTGCTTAGGCAGAACTTTCCAGAAGAGTTGAGATTCACTAGCAAGGAGAGGAAAATTGGGCAAGTGCTTAATGATCATCAGGCTACAGAAGTAAACAGAGGCCAGATCCGTGTTATGTCTGTCATTGTTGGGGCTTCCTAGGTGGCGCTAGTGATAAAGAACTCACCTGCCAATACAGTTGTTCAGTGCTAACTTGTGTCTGTCTCTGTGCAACCCCATGGACTGCAGCACGCCAGGCTTCCCTGTCCTTCACTGTCTCCCAAAACTTGCTCAAACTCATGTCCATTGAGTCAGTGATGCTATCTAACCATATCATCTTCTGTCATCCACTTCTCCTGCCTTCAGTGTTGCCCAGCATCAGCATCTTTTCCAATGAGTAGCTCTTTGCATCAGGTAGTCAAAGTATTGGAGCTTCAGCATCAGTCCTTCCAATGAATATTCAGAGTTGATTTCCTCCAGGATTGACTGCTTTAATCTCCTTGCAGTCTAAGGGACTCTCAGGATTCTTCTCCAGCACCACAATTTGAAAGCATCAGTTCTTCAGCACTCAGCCTTTTCTTCTTTATGGTCCAACTCTCCCATCCATACATGACTATTAGAAAAACCATAGCTTTGACTATCGGACCTTTGTTGCCAAAGTGATGTCTCTGCTTTTTAATATGCTGTCTAGGTTTGTGATAGCTTTTCTTCCAAGGAGCAAGTGTCTTTTAATTTCATGACTGCAGTCACTGTCCACGGTGATTTTGGAGCCCAAGAAAATAAAGTCTGTCACTGTTCCCATATTTTCCCCATCTATTTGCCATGGAGTGATGGAATCAGATGCCAAGATCTTCGTTTTTTGAATGTTGAGTTTTAAGGCAGCTTTTTCACTGTACTCTTTGACCTTCATCAAAATGCTCTTTAATTCCTTTTCACTTTCTGCAAAGAGTTGGACACAATTGAGCACACACACAGTATTGATTGTCCTGGTTGGGACACTTGAGAATGAAAAGGAGGCCACTAATGTCTGTTTCAGTACAACAGAAATGAAAACCACTTGGGCAACCCAGGATGTATGATAACATAGGGAATTTGGACTTTAGGAGGAATAAAGAGTACCTAAGGGTTTTTAAGGGAAAATAACATGATCATATTTGTGTTTTAGTGATAGAATAATTCAGACTGATGTGTGGGAAATGCATTGGAGGAGGTTTGAGCTTATTTTAGGAGACTGTTTAGTAATGCAGGAGAGTGAGGATGCTGGCCAGAAATCAGAGAAGTAGAGAGAAATGAATAAGTTCAAGATGTACTCAGGGTGTAGAATCACTGGAGCCTGATGTGTGATTGGATGTGGGTTCAGTGGGAGACATTAGTTGGACATGTAATTGAGGGAAGCAGAGTCAAGGATGACACTAGCTTAGTCAACTTGATTAATGAATGGTGCAGTCATTCACTGAGATGAGGAACATGAGAAGGACTAAGGATGACAATGAATTTGTATTTTAGTTTTATATTTGTTCATTTAAAAATTTTTTGATTTTTACAGTTTTGAAGCAATGAAAAATTGATAGAGAATTTCCAGGCACAAAAAAGTACAAAGACATTCTTTCCTGAACCATTTGGAAGTAATTTGTCTGTATGCTACCCCTAAATCCTTTAGTATGTGTTTTCTGTAAGTAAGGACTTTTGCCTAAAAAACCATAACACAACTTTGGAAATCAGGTCATTGACACTCTACATTGACTACCATCAAATCCCAATCAAGTTTGTTGTCTTAATACCATACTTTGGAACAAAAAGATACAGTTCAAAATCACCTGTTGTGTATAGTTGTCATGACTTTTTAGTGTCCTTCAGTTCGGAGTGGCAACACAATCTTTTCCTGGTCTTTAATGACCTTGACATTATGGAAATTATAGATCAGTTCTTTTATGGACTGTACCTCTGGGCCTTTTCCACTCTGGGTTCTAGAAGAGAATTAAGCTCTAACATCCTAAAGCATCTATTGTATGAAAAAAATTAACTTCTCTCAGTACACCAAAGCAGTTACGAACTGTTCTTGAGAGAGTTGAGGAAATAGTATGTTTCTATGGTTCAGTTTAAAAAGGCTAAATTATTACATTTTGACAGAAATACCTCAAAAGTGATGCTATTTTCTTCTCATCGAATCCTGTTAGATGATAAACAATTTTGATTTGTCCCATTACTAATGGTTACTTGATTAAGGATGTGTTTGTCAAGATTGTCAGCAATTCATTTTTTTTACTTTGGGCAGTTAATATTTTGTGGGGAAGTTCTTTGAGAGTTTGCATGTATATCATTGGTCATCAAGCTTTCAATATACACATTTATAGTTCTTTGTTATTGTTCAGTCGCTCAGCTGTGTCCGACTATTTGTGACCCCACGGAATGCAGCACGCCAAGCTTCCCTTCACTATCTCCTGGAGCTGGCTCAAACTCATGTCCATTGAGTCGGTGATGCCATCCAGCCATCTCATCCTCTGTCGTCCCCTTCTCCTCCTGCCTTTAGTCTTTCCCAGCATCAGGGTCTTTTCCAGTGAGCCAGTTCTTCATATCATGTGGGCAAAGTGTTGGAGTTTCAGCTTCAGCATCAGTCCTTCCAATGAATATTCAGAATTGATTACCTTTAGAATTCACTGGTTGGATCTCCTTGCAGTCTAAGGGACTCTCAAGAGTCTTCTCCAACACCACAGTTCTATTCATAGTTCTGCTGCTGCTGCTGCTAAATTGCTTCAGTCGTGTCCGACTCTGTGCGACCCCATAGACGGCAGCCCACCAGGCTCCCCCATCCCTGGGATTCTCCAGGCAAGAATACTGGAGTGGGTTGCCATTTCCTTCTCCAATGCATCGAAGTGAAACGTGAAAGTGAAGTCACTCAGTTGTGTCCGACTCTTAGCGACCCCATGGACTGTGGCCCACCAGGGTCCTCCATCCATGGGATTTTCCAGGCAAGAGTACTGGAGTGGGGTGCCATTGCCTTCTCTGATTCATAGTTCTACTGAGTCTTAATTCATTACTATCATTATTTATCTTGATGTTCATATTGTTCCCAATTTAGCTAGTGGAAACTCCTTCCAGGTGTGTCTCTTGTATTTTTCTGTCACTTTTTGACAACTTTCTTTCTGGCACAAGATAGTAACAAGTTCATCTTGTACTTTCCCTCCCCTAGCTCTGGAATTAGCTATTTTAGACCTGAGTCTTTTTAGCAGAGAATAGTATTTAGAAGACAGGATCTGTGCATTAGGTATGCTCTTTGCTTTTGGAGTATGGTACTTGAAGCCTGTCTCAGTGAAGAGATTAGGATAAATATGCATATACATAGGAATGTACATACACACCTTTGTGTTTTATCTGTCTGCCTGGCCATGAATGTAGACTGATACCATCAGTTCTAATTTCGCACCGCAGAGTTTCTACTAATTTACTTCCTTTCCATATACGGTACCCCCCTTTGATGCTGAGAAACGTGGCTCCCATTGGCTTTCTTAGATTTACTTGTTTATTCATTCTCCCTGTATGTAATGAATCTCTCCGCTGCCATCCCTTCTCTCATATAGGTGTTCTCTTCTGCATGGTCTCAGACAGACATCCAGCATCAGACTGCCCCTCTGCATAGCTGTATCCTCACCCTACAGGCTTGGCCTCTGCACTGGACTGACATTTGTGTGATGTTGTTTTCCTGCTGTACCAGGAGGGGTCTGACTCACAAGCTGCTCCTATTGTTTCCTCCTTCTATGCGCTTCCTTCCCCAAGCAGGGCAGATATAGGATGATTTTAATTTAGTTGTGAGTGAGTAGAGAAAGGACAGTAGCTGAAAGGTGACTCATTCAGGAAAGAATTGTTTTTTGTAAGATGCCCATTTGGAGGGTGAGGTTAAAGATATAGAAGAGACAGAGATAATTGACAAAGCTACTTCTCTCAGAAGTTAGAGAAGAATAGGATCTAGAGCATAATCTTAAGGATTAAAGTACAAAACTCTTTTTCCACTGCAGCAGAGAATGGGAGGGAAGAATGGGTTTAATACAGATTTCTTTGAGAGTTTGCCACCTGGAAGAGGAGTGAATTTCCATCCTATGGCTTTTACTTTCTTTGTGTGGAGATTGTTGAGGAGTGATTTAGTTGGAGATTTGAGTAAAGTGGAGAGAGTTCTAAAATCATTGTAGAAAATGAGAACTGAAATGAGCAAAAACACAGGAAGATTTCTGAGTGGTATGGCAAATCTAATCGAAAATAGAAACTGAACATCAATGAAGACACTAGCCTGGTCAGTTGTAGTATTTTCTCAGCAGTCCCAGTAATAGGAGTGGAGAAGGCAGGTTTTATCAGTTAAATAGTTAAATAGAAAGACATGGTGAAAGTTGGAGATACTGACTAGAGAGAGGCTGACATGAAGGAAATAAATATTGAATGTTGAATAGTTCTTTTATAAAATTTATTGAAATATAGTCGATTTACAATGAATGTTATATTAGTTTCAGGTGTACAGCAAAGTGATTCAATTATATATATATATATATGATTATGTAGATTTGAATTCTTTCCCCTTATAGGTTATTATAAGATTTTAAGCATAGTTTCCTGTGCTATATAGTATGTCCTTGTTGGCGATCTATTTTTTTAAATTTTTAATTAATTTATTTATTTTTGGCTTTGACGAGCCTTAGTTGTGGCATGGCATTGAGGCTCTAGTTGCAGCTCTTAGACTCAGATGCCCCAAAGCATGTGGGATCTTAGTTCCCTGACCAGGGATTGAACCCGTGTCCCCTGCATTGCAGGGCGGATTCTCAATCACTGGACCACCAGGGAAGTCTCAGCTATTTATTTTATGTATTTGTTGTTCAGTCGCTAAGTTGTGGCTGATTCTCTGCAACTCCATGGACTGTAGCACGCAAGACTTCCCTGTCCTTAACTATCTCCCGGAGTTTGCTCGAACTCATGTCCATTGAGTCAGTGATGCCATCCAACCATCTCATTCTTTGTCACCCCCTTCTCCTTCTGCTCTGTCTTTCCCAGCATCAGGGTCTTTTCTAGTGAGTCAGCTCTTTGCATCAGGTGGCCAAAGTATTAGAGTTTCAGCTTCAGCATCAGTCTTTCCTATGAATATTCAGGGTTGATTTTCTTTAGGATTGACTGGTTCCATCTCCTTGCTGTCCAAGGGACTCTCAAGAGTCTTCTCCAGCTCCACAATTTGAACGCATCAGTTCTTCTGCACTAAGCCTTCTTTATGGTCCAACTCTCCTATCTGTACATGACTACTGGAACAACCATAGCTTTTGATTAGATGGACCTTAAAGTGATGTCTCTGCTTTTTAATATGCTGTCTAGGCTTATGATAGCTTTTCTTCCAAGGAGCAAGCATCTTTTAATTTCATGGCTGTGGTCACCATCTGCAGTGATTTTGAAGCCCAAGGAAATAAAATCTGCCACTGTTTGCTCATCTATTTTCTATGAAGTAATGCACCTGGATGCCATGATCTTTGTTTTTTGAATATTGAGTTTTAAGCAACGCTTTTCAGTCTCCTTTTTCATCCTCATTAAGAGGCTCTTTAGTTCCTCTTCTCTTTTGCCATTAGAGTGGTATCATCTGCATGTCTGAGGTTGTTGATATTTCTTCTGGCAATCTTGATTCTAGCTCGTGATTTATCCAGCTTGGCATTTTGCATAATGTGCTCTGCATATAAGTTAAACAGGCAGGGTGACAATATACAGCCTTAATGTCCTCCTTTCCCTATTTGGGATACGGGTAGTTCCTCAAAAGAAAACAAATGTGCTGTTAAGAGAAGGAAGAGAATGGATGCTATGGTGCCAGAAACATGTTTAGCAGTAGTAGATTGCTTGCATGGTATTGAATTTATATAGGATAAAGCATGATTTGATATAGAAAGGAAGATGATACATAAAATATATATATATATTTTTTTACCTTTTTTGTTTTTTAAAAATTTTATTTTATTTAACTTTACAATATTGTATTGGTTTTGCCATATATCAAAATGAATCTGCCACAGGTATACATGTGTTCCCCATCCTGAACCCTCCTCCCTCCTCCCTCCCCATACCATCCCTCTGGGTCGTCCCAGTGCACCAGCCCCAAGCTGGTGACTCGTTTCATATATGATATTATACATATTTCAGTGCCATTCTCCCAAATCATCCCACCCTCTCCCTCTCCCACAGAGTCCAAAAGACTGTTCTATACATCTTAACTTTTATTTTCTTAATCACAAAAAATAAATCTACATTATAAAAATAATGAAAACTATTGCCCTTTCCCACATCTTTAGTGACTGTGAATCAGTGAGCAAGATATAACAACAAAGGGGAGAAGTTGGTAGAAGGTGATAGATGGATCTGAAAATCAAGGTTTAGACATTTTCTGTGGTTCAGGTCTGTCATGTACACTGTGGATATGAAACACATAATGAGAGTCTGTTCTCTTGCTCGTAAGTTAAAGTACAAAACAGTGCCTTGAAAACTTTGAAGTCAATACCAAGGTTGGTTTTAATAAAAATGTCCCCTTTTGGAAAAGATGTAGGTAACTATTATATTCAACTTATACAATAAAATAAAATATGTATGATTTTTTTTCTAAAATCTCTGTCCACGATCCCTACATTTACGAACTGACTTGTTTTCATTATCATTGTTCTTTTCATTGTCCATTATTCTTGAGACAGTGTGTAACCTTCTTCCTCTCAAAACAACCCCTCCCAGCCTACTTTCAAAAGTCAACATTTAAGTGTAAACAGTTTATTGAATAGACTGTACTTTATGGATATTAACACAGTGATGTTTTTATTTTTCTCCAATCACAATTCCCAGTAGTGCTATACAGACTCTCCCAAGACAATATCTTGGGTACATTCCACAACTTTCTCATCACTTTCCGTTATTAAAAAAACAAAGCCAAGCCAGTCTAATTTCACTCCTGTGTAAAAATCCAATCTCGAATCTGATTCAAATATAATCCTTTCAATTCCCTCTGCTATCATCTAACTCCTTTGTGTGGAGGGTGGGGGAAGGAAGGAAGAATATGAGAGATGGCAGGGGGTGCCATTAGAGATGAAGACTGCTCCTCCCCACAAAACTGTGCCTGATTCTGTTGCTGCTTGTGGCCTCTGAGGATGTGGTGGTCTCCTCATAACTTTGTGCAATTTTTATAGTTGTTTAGCTTTACCTTGGGCTACCACATCACTGAGGATGACCTCCAGAGGGAGCACCTATGTCTTCCTGTAGTCTTACCTTTGATCCACATCCCAACCATATTTCCTCTCTTCTCTATATTCCTTCCTAAGGTGTCAAGGGCTTTCCAGGCGGCGCTAGTGGTAAAGAACCTGCCTGCCAATGCAGGAGACATAAGAGACGTGGGTTCGATCTCTGGGTCAGGAAGATCCCCTGGAGAAGGGCATGGGAACCCACTCCAGTATTCTTGCCTGGAGAATCTCATGGACAGAGGAGTCTGGTGGGCTACATACAGTCCACAGGGTCGCAAAGAGTCAGACACGACTTAGCGACTTAGCATGCATGCACGCTAGGTGTCAAACATGCAAGTCCCTCTCTGCACCCTCTGAAAGATGAGGAAACCTGGAATAGGGTGGAGACTTCCTTACCTTCTTTTTAAGTTCTCTATAACATAGTCTCTTTTTATTCCACTTTCCTGGGCTCAGCCAGCAAGTCCTTGTCCTTCAAAATCTCCAGGCACAATCTTTGGTGTTCAGATATGTTCCCAAATTCCAGAAGACACAAGTCAAATTCTTCCCCAGACTCCTTCATGGGACTCACTGCACTTTGAAGGCAGGCATCAGGTTGATTGCCGACTCTGCAAGTCTTCAGCCAGGAAGCAGGTTTTAATCTTTCCTCCTTGCCAGCATTCACATTCTGTGTTTCATTGAAATTCCTCATTCACTTGGCTTCAGGGGTTTGGTGGTTGGTATTGGTTTAGTCTCTAAGTTGTGTCCAACTCTTGTAACCCCATGGAATGTAGCCTGCCAGACTCCTCTGTCCTCTGTCCATGGGATTTCCAGGCAAGAATACTGGAGTGGGTTGCCATTTCCTTCTCCAGGGGATCATCCTGACCCAGGGATCAAACCCTGGTCTCTTGCATTGCAAGTGGATTCTTTACTGACTGAGTCACCAGGGAAGGCCTTCAGAGGCTTGAGGGGAAATATTTTTCTGCCCACCTAGGACTGAGATATCAGGTAGCAGGAGCAGAGATGGTTACTATGCCACTGAGGATGTCCTCTGGGAGACTTTGGACCCTAGTAGTTAGAGAGGCCTTTAAAAGCATGAAATCCTTTTGCCTTTTTGTTATGACTTTTCAGTGAGAATAACTAATTTCAAGACAACAGGAAAAATCCAATTCAACATTCTGTTATAAAACTAAAGTAAATAGTAACCTTTATTCTTAGTTGATACTACAGTTTACAATGATAAGAAAAACATACAAACTCTAGCCCATAAGTTATGGCAAACCAGATCTTTCAGTGCCTCAGATTTTTAGTTAGGTATGTTTAAAACAGCATAGATTTTCCAGTCATCAGAAATATTACGAATAATATTATAGTTGTTTTTTCTGGCTTCCTATTGGAATATGGTAGGTGACAGTGAAGGAGAGGAGTTAGGCCTATTATTAAATCATTGGTCAGTCAAAAATATAGCTCAGGGACAATGTTTAACTATTTTTATTAGAAGGGCTTTCAATATAATAAGCAGAATCAGCATCAATTAAAAAAGAAATAGATCTTCATTTAAGACCTTTGAAAGATAATTTAAAAAATTTAAGTAGATGTTAAAATGTATTTGTTAATCTTGCACCTCATAGTCCCCTTAAGAGAGGTTTGAATAGGGAAGTATTTTAGGTTCTGGCTTAAATATGAAGATGATTTTAAGCGTTCCCAGTGGCTAACAAATATAATGATAATCATTCCCAGAGTAGTACTGTCTTCAGACTTTCTGAGCTGAATTCTTTTCTGAGTGACAGTTCTGCTATCCATATCTTTCTTGTTAAGAATTCAATAATGGACTAGGTTAATTAGAGATAGGTAATCTTACCTTATAGTAATCATCCTTCTGTCAGAATAAATTAACCTTTTTAGCTCCCATTTTCTGGAATTCCCAGCCTTTGTAGACTGTCTTCTCAAGGCATTAAATAGCCTCGTAAAACTTTAAACTCATTTGAATTTAGAAATCCCCATCACTGATAGAATTATTAAATGTAATAATCAGAGATTTACTCTGAGATCGTTGAAGGTAACCCTAATTCAGGCATGTCACAGTCTTGTTCCTTCCTAGCTGTGTATCTGGGGAGATTCAGTGATCATCTCTGGGTCTTCATTTCCTGACTTAGAGAATAGGGATAAATTGTAGCTACTTCAACTTGTAGAAATCCAATGGAATAGCACCTCCAGTAGATTCTCAGAGCCCTGCTGAAATGTTTGAGATGGTGAGGATTGTTTTGAAATGTGATCAAGTCAGAGGACTTTACTTTTTCCTCTGTTGATGTTAACTTATCCTTGATATCATGGAGTCTTCCCCTGGCTCCCCTGTATCCTTGGCAGGGAGAAAAATAATGGTGAACAGTTGTGTGAGAGAGGATTCTCTCCACCTGTGGTTCCCACAAGTCTTTGTTATATGTGTGGCCCAGGGACCAAATGTGTCAGTCCATCAGAGACTAGAGCTCGTTGGGCCATCTATGCTAGAGATTCGTGATACCCCGTGACAACCGCACTGAAAATGACCATGCCCTGAAAAAAATCTATTAATAATTGTACATATAAGTTCCTCTGCCTTTTTTTTAAAGGCAAAATATTGCAGTGAATTTCATCAGAAGTAATTTGGGATCTATTCAAACATTTGGCTTTAATTAGGAAACAGGAAAATATGTCAAAACTAGATCCCATTTGGACAGGATTTGTTTATCCTTCTCATCTTGAGTTTAATCCCCAAATCCTAGTTTTGACTAGTTCTTAAGTGTTTTCTCCAAATTTGGGCAGAGCCTTTGGCCTATTTACATACAGATGCAACTTAGTTCAGTGTTGGATAAGAAGGATGGTGGCCTATGCATATCAGCCCCCCAAAATGGAGAGCAGGAGAAAGTCACGGGGTATGTAATGCTGCCTGTGTGGACAGAGGGGCACCACTAGTGGGTGAGTGAGTTCTTCATGAGGTGGAAGAAATGCCATTCCTTAGAGCTGCTCCTGAGCAAAGAATGGGTGTATTTTTAAAAAATGCTTTGATAAACTACTGGGGAATAATTGTTAGTACTTGGGTTTCCACATAGAGCCCTTTGTTTTTGGTCACTTCCCTAAAGAGTTGGTAAGCAGATTTGCAGGTAGAATTAAGGAGAGGGCTGAGTCTGGGAGTGTTTATGAGCAGAATGGAATAAGAGATTCTGAAGAATGCTGGGGGCAGTGAGGAGCCAGTTTGTTGGGCCCTTTAGAGAGGGAGTAAAGGAAAGCAGCCACTTGGTTTAAGAAAGACATTGAAAAACAAGCATGTTCAATAAAGAGATTTTTAAAATTAATTTTTTGAATAGAAGGTAGAAACACATGTTTCAACAAAAGTATAAAAACATGGACCATAAAGTTTCATTAATAGCCTGGTCCCTTAGTGTTCACCCCTTTCTCCACCAGGAGACAACCATTGGTTTTTTTTTTTTTAGTGTAAGTTTGCAAATTTCTTTATATGCATAAAAGCAAATATGAATATTGATCTTTAGCTTCCTCCTCTGCTTTTTTTAACACCAAATATAGATTATTTTATTGTTTTGTACCTTAATTTTTTTTTTTCATTGTACTATATATTTTGGATGGAATTCCCAGGTGGGTCAATGGTAAAGAATCCACCTGCCAATGCAGGAGATGTGGGTTCAATCCCTGGGACATGAAGATCTCCTGGAGGAGGAAATGGCAACCCACTCCAGTATTCTTGCCTGGAAAATCCCAAGGACAGTGGAGCCTGGTAGGCTACAGTCCCCGGGGTCACAAAGAGTAAGACATGACTGAGCATGCGTACATAACACAAATATGTTTTGCACATCTTTCTTTTCACCACATAGAGAACTTTATGATTCTTTTTATTGTCCTGCTGCATTCCATTTTATTGATATATCATAATTGATCTAACCTATTTGTGGACATTGGGTTATTTCTAATTGTTTGAATTTATAACTTGAGGAAACTTATATAGGGCTTGGGGCTTCCCAGGTGGCACTAGTGGTAAAGAACCTGCCTGCCAGTGCAGGGGACGTAAGAGATGCAGTTTTGATCCCTGGGTTGGGAAGAGCCCCTGGAGAAAGGAATTTCAAACCACTCCTGTATTCATGCTTGGAGAATTCCATGGGGCTACAGTCCATGGGGCTGCACAGAGTTGTACACGACCGAAGCAACTGGAGGCAGACATTCTGGAATGTGAAGTCAAGTGGGCCTTAGGAAGCATCACTATGAACAAAGCTAGTGGAATTCCAGTTGAACTATTTCAAATCCTAAAAGGTGATGCTGTGAAAGTGCTGCACTCAATATGCCAGCAAATTTGGAAGACTCAGCAGTGGCCATGGGACTGGAAAAGGTCAGTTTTTATTCCAATCCCAAAGAAAGACAATGCCAAAGAACACTCAAACTACCGCACAATTGCATTCATCTCACACGCTAGCAAAGTAATGCTCAAAATTCTCCAAGCCAGGCTTCAACAATACGTGAACCGTGAACTTCCAGATGTTCAAGCTGGATTTAGAAAAGGCAGAGGAACCAGAGATCAAGTTGCCAACATCCGCTGGATCATCAAAAAAGCAAGAGAATTCCAGAAAGCCATCTATTTCTGCTTTATTGACTATGCCAAAGCCTTTGACTGTGTGGATCACAATCAACTGTGGAAAATTCTGAAAGAGATGGGAATACCAGACCACCTGACCTACCTCTTGAGAAATCTGTATGCAGGTCAGGAAGCAACAGTTAGAACAGGACATGGAACAACAGACTGGTTCCAAATAGGAAAAGGAGTACGTCAAGGCTGTATATTGTCACCCTGCTTATTTAACTTCTGTGCAGAGTACATCATGAGAAATGCTGGGCTGGAAGAAGCACAAGCTGAAATCAAGATTGCCGGAAGAAATATCAATAACCTCAGATACGCAGATTACACCACCCTTATGGCAGAAAGTGAAGAAGAACTTAAGAGCCTCTTGATGAAAGTGAAAGTGGAGAGTGAAAAAGTTGGCTTAAAGCTCAATATTCAGAAAACGAAGATCATGGCATCTGGTCCCATCACTTCGTGGGAAATAGATGGGGAAACAGTGGAAACAGTGGCTGGCTTTATTTTTTGGGTTCCAAAATCACTGCAGATGGTGACTGCAGCCATGAAATTAAAAGACACTTACTCCTTGGAAGGAAAGTTATGACCAACCTAGATAGCACATTGAAAAGCAAAGACATTACTTTGCCAACAAAGGTCTGTCTAGTCAAGGCTATGGTTTTTCCAGTAGTCATGTATGGATGTGAGATTTGGACCATAAAGAAAGCTGAACGCTGAAAAATTGATGCTTTTGAACTGTGGTGTTGAAGACTCTTGAGAGTCCCTTGGACTGCAAGGAGATTCAACCAGTCCATCCTAAAGGAGATCAGTCCTGGGTGTTCATTGAAGGACTGATGTTGAAGCTGAAGCTCCAGTACTTTGGCCACCTGATGCGAAGAGCTGCCTCATTTGAAAAGACCCTGATGCTTGGAAAGATTGAGGGCAGGCGGAGAGGGGGATGGCAGAGGATGAGATGGTTGGATGGCATCACCAACTCAATGGACGTGAGTTTGGGTAAACTCCGGGAGTTGGTGATGGACAAGGAGGCCTGGCATGCTGTGGTTCATGGGGTCGCAAAGAGTCGGACATGACTGAACTGAAGCAACTTAGCATGCCATTTCATATAAAGCTTATTTTGCATTAGCACAAACATACCCACAGAAAGAATTCCCAGTGTTGGTATTATTGGACAACATATATGCAGTTGGAATTTTTGATTAGCTTTGCTACATTTCCCTCCTAAGGAGTTGTACCAATTTATACTCCCAACAGAAGTAAATGAAAGCCCTTGTCTTTCCTAAGCCTTGCCAATGCAGTGTATGTTAGATTTTTAGATTTTCACAAACCTGGTAAGTAACAAATAGCATCTTGGTGTCTAGGGCTTTTCTTTTTTTTTTTTTTTATCAAGTTCAGTTTTTCAAAAATGTCAAGCTATCGCAAACTTATAGGAAAGTTTTTTTTTCCCCTATTTAATAGTAAGTTGCTGACATGATAACTCCTGCACTCTGGAAAACCGTACGTATATATTTTGCAAACAAGTACATTGTTTTTATAACCAAAATAAAATCATCAATCTCAGGGCATTAGCTTTGCTACATAACTACCATCTAACCCTCAGATTCCATTTATGTTTAGCTTATTATCCATAATGTGTCCTTTATAGAAAAAAATATCTAGTAAGAATTATGTGTTGTGCTTAGCTGCTCGGCCTCTTTAACTTCTTTCAATCTGAAATGGTTCCTTCCACTTTCTTTACCTTTCATGATCTTGAAAGGCCAGATATATTGTAAAATTTCTCTTAATTTGGGTTTGCCTGATGTTTCCTTTTGACTCAACTCAGATTATGCATCTTTGGCAGGGATATCACAGAAGCAACGATGTGTTCTCATTGTAACCTATCAGATGGTGTATAATTTTGAGTTACTGCATTAATGACAATGTTCATTCTGGTCATGTGATTGAAGTTGTGGCTGCCAGGATTCTCCATTGTAAATTTAATCTTTTCCTTTTGCAATTGCTAATGTCCTGTGGTAGGGTCCTTTTGAGATTATATAAATATCTCTTTCTGTATTAGAATTTGATTTTACTAATTTGTTTCTTTTAGTTATATCACTGTGAACTCATTGGTTTCTATTATATTCAATAGATCATAATCTGTTACTGTCATTATTTATATTGTTGGTCAGATTACCCTAGATTTGATGAGTGGGTGTTCCTTCAACCTGGCTCCTCTATCCTTTTGACTTAATTCTATCATTCTGTGAGCATTTCCTTGTTTTCTGATTCAGAGAGATGTTCCAGGGCCAGCTTGTACTTTTTCTGACCCAGACTTGGAATTACTAATTTCTTCAAGGAAGTTTTTAGCAGAGAGTGGTGTATGGAAGTTACGATCTGCTGCTAGGTGTGCTCCTTCTTATTGGGGTGTCTCTGTTCTTAGGCCACCTTAACAGACACATATTCAAGTCTATATTTGTTTATTTACTTCTATAGTAAAAATTATGAGTCTATACTATGCTTTCAATTCTTACCTGACACCACGAGATGGATTTTAGTTTTCTCCCTTTGCATCTTTTTAGTTCCCTTCTCTGACAGTGAGAAGCTAGCTCTCATTATCCTCACAGATTTCCCTAACTGATCATTCCCTGTGTGTAAACATCTCACGCACTGGTTCACTCCTGCATAAAGACTTGCCGCTCTCCACGTGGGCTTTGTGTCCCCTCTTCCATTTCCCGCTCCGCCTCCCCCATCTCCCAGAGAAGTTCTCTTTGCTCCTCCTCAAGCTTCTGAGTGCAGTTTTAATTTATATTCTTTTTGTTGTGAGTGAGGTTGGGCAATTTTTAATGAAGAGTACCAATATAAACCCTATCTTCATTTCCCATACAAAATGTTCAGTAAAATCAACATTGCCCAATAGTATTTTTGTTTGAGTGAATTATTTAGTAGTATTTGAATCAGAGCTGAGTTTTATGTTCAGCTGCACAGAGTGAGTGCAGTTATTTAAATCATTTATTCACTTAACAAATTATTTGTTGAAATCAAATCACTGTATGTTCCAGCCACTCTTCTAGGCACCGAGGATCAAAAGGTTAAAAAAGAGAGACAGATCGTCTTCCCTCATAGAATTTATATTTTTAATGGTGGACTCAAATAATGAGCAAGTTAACCTATCAGCTTAGAGTGTAGTTTCCAGTAGTGAAAAAAGCTAAAAAAGAGAATAAAGCACAGTGACAGTATCTACTGTTGTAGGTGCCAGAGCAGCAGGGAAGCCTCAATGGACACCCAGGGACAGAACGAAAGAAATGTTTTGTGTGTAGATCCCCAAGGATCAGCATCTGGTGAATCATGTCCACCTGGAAAGAACAAGCCAATTTCAGGGTTTCAGAGCCTGGATCAGAGAGCCAAAGCAGATAGGAAGGAAGCCACTCCATAGTCTGTAGACATCTTGCTAATTAACTTTGAAGTCACTTCCCCCACGTAGGCCTGTGCAATACTGCCTTCTCAGCTTCAGTTATAACAAAAACATGAGAGGCAGCAACTTCAAAAGTAACCAAAAAAATCTTTGTCTTGAAATTCTTTTAAACCTATTTCTAATGTTGATGACATCATTCTTGCAGGTTAGGAGATATTACTTCCTTCTTACAGATGAGGAAACTGAGACTTTTAAAGATCAATAATGTACTCAGTATTATGCAGCTAGTAAGACATTGAGCAGTGATTAACTCCAAAGCTCAGCTCTTCCAGCTGTTGACAAGGGTCAGACTCAGTCCTGTTATTTTTTGGGAAGTGCTTTGCAGAGGCAGTTCGCCTATGATGTAAACTAGGGCCCTAAATAAACCAGGATTCTCTAGACAATGGGCCTCATGCTGAAACTTAACATCCTCTGTCAGGTAGATCTGTTTCCATTTCAATTATACTAAAATATAAACAAATTTTTATTCACCTTTTTAGGTTGAGACATTATCTTCTAATGTTAAGAATCCAGGGTATATTCGATGATTAGTTATATACTTCCAATAAACTAAAAGTATACATCCTTATAGGAAATAAAAATGCATAATATTATTTCACAGCAAGTACAACTACCCCACCTGATACTCTTATAAATGTACATCTCTGTACTGTATTTTACCAATGAGGTCACAGATAAATTCACCCAATCAACTCAGCAGAGCCCTGATCACAGATCAATTACTTAAATAGATTTATTTGGATTAGATATGAGAACTCAGTAATTAAACTGTAGAGATGGTTAATATTACACTTGAAAGCATCAGATAATTAATAAAACAAACTTCATAATTGGGGAACAAGTTAACAATATTATATCCATCAAAAATCAAGTTTTAAAAAACCCAGAAAAGGTAATAAGAACAAAATAGTTGAATTGCTTTGTTTATAATGAGAAAGACATATCACTGTGGAAAAGTGAAATTTGCCTCTTCTGGGCTTTAACCTGAACATGGGAGAGTGTTACCTTACTGGTCATTTGTGGTCACTTGGGAGTTCCTGCCTGGAATGATGTATTGAGAGACTGTGAATACTAATCAGGTTGTTTTTCGGTTGCTCAGTTGTGTCCGACTCTGTGACCCCATGGACTGCAGCACGCACGCCAGGCTTCCCTGTCCTTCACTATCTCCCTGAGCTTGCTCAAACTCATGTCCATTGAGTTGGTGATGTCATTATCCAACCATCTCATCCTCTCTCTTGCTTGGAAAGGTGAATCAGTGGTGGCTTTCTTTTTGCCTGGGGCTGCACAGATCTTGAAGTCACTGCCAAACTAACTCTGCAGTGGCAACTTCAGAACACAAAATAAGCACTAGACCTAGAAATGCTCGACACCCAAACTTAACGTATAGTCAAATAAATGGTTTAGTCTAGCACCTACCAGCCTTTAAGAAGAGCTTGTCAGTATACTCTTTCCTGTTGAAAGGAAAGAGTTGGAGAAGTCTCCAGTGCTGGGGGAAAGGAAATCAAGACTGTGTGAGGAGATGGCCTGAGAGATGGAGGCGTTGCTAGGGTCTTCAACAGCTGTGGCCTCTACCAGCTGGCATCAAGGCCCTGGTTACAGCCCAGGCAGGAGAGGCATGTGGAAGTGGAAAGGAATTCTGCACAGGAAAACTAATAAATCATGCCATAAATAGCAGCATTCGGTGAAAAGAAAAGAATTTCTTGGCAGTATCTTTTTCAACACAGAAGCAAAATGTATGTAGGTTTTTGGGGAGTGATATTCAAGAAACTATTAGTACTTGGGTATGAGTGGGGAATAGGTGTTCCATAAACCTGATTTTTCACTATGTACCTTCTTGTACTGTTTGAAATTTTAAATCATGCATGTATACTTTTTAATTGTAAAGAACAAGTTTAAAGTTAAGACTTTTATTTTCTATATATAGAGGTCTTAACAGCGGTGTGTTCACTTACCTAGAGCCAGACATCCTGGAGTGTGAAGTCAAGTGGAGCTTAGGAAGCATTACTATGAACAGAGCTAATGGAGGTGATGAAATTCCAGTTGAGCTATTTCAAATCCTAAAAGATGATGCTATTAAATTGCTGCACTCATTATGGTAGCACATTTGGAAAACAGCATTGGCCACAGGACTGGAAAAAGGTCAGTTTTCATTCCAATCCCAAAGAAGGGCAATGTCAGAGAATGTTCAAATTACTGTACAATTGCACTCATTTCACATGCTAGCAAGATTATGCTCAAAATCCTTCAAGCTAGGCTTTAACAGTACTTGAACTGACAATTCCAGATGTATAAGCTGGATTTAGAAAAGGCAGAGGAGGAGCCTGGTAGGCTGCAGTTCATGGGTTGCGAAGAGTCGGACACGACTGAATGACTTCGCTTTCACTTTTCACTTTCATGCGTTGGAGAAGGAAATGGCAACCCACTCCAGTGTTCTTGCCTGGAGAATCCCAGGGACGGGGGAGCCTGGTGGGCTGCCGTCTATGGGGTCGCACAGAGTCGGACACGACTGAAGCGACTTAGCAGTAGCAGCAGCAGCAACAGCAGCAGCAGCAGCAGAGGAATCAGAGATTAAATTGCCAACATACGCTGGATCATAGAAAAAGCAAGGGAATTCCAAAAAAACATCTACTTCTGCTTCATTGACTATGCTAAAGCCTTTGACTACATGAATCACAGCAAACTGTGGAATATTCTTAATGAGATGGTAATACCAGACCACCTTATCTGCTTCCTGAGAAGCCTGTGTGCAGGACAAGGAGCAGCAGTTAGAACTGGACATGAAACAATGGACTAGTTCAGAATTGGGAAAGGAGTACGTCAAGGCTGTATATTGTCACCCTGCTTATTTAACTTCTATGGAGAGTGAAGCAAAAGTGAAAGTTGCTCAGTCGTGTTTGACTCTTTGTGACCCCATGGACTATATACAGTCCATGGAATTCTCTAGGCCAGAATACTGGAGTGGGTAGCCTTTTCCTTCTCCAGGGGATCTTTCCAACCCAGGGATCGAACCCAGGTCTCCCACATTGCAGGCAAATTCTTTACCACCTGAGCCACAAGGGAAGCCCAAGGACACTGGAATGGGTAGCCTATCCCTTCTCCAGTGGATCTTCCCGACCTAGGAATTGAATCAGAGTCTCCTGCATTGCAGGTGGATTCTTTACCAACTGAGCTATTGGAAAACATCATGCAAAATGCCAGGCTGGGTGAAGCATAAGCTGGAATCAAGATTGCCAGGAGAAATATCAATAACCTCAGATATGCAGATGACACCACTTTACTGGCAGAATGTGAAGAGGAGCTAAAGAGCCTCTTGATGAAGGTGAAAAAGGAGAATGAAAAAGCTGGCTTAAAGCTCAGCATTCAAAAAACAAAGATCACAGCATCCGGTCCCATCACTTCATGGCAAATAGATGGGGAAAATGTGGAAACAGTATCAGATTTCATTTTCTTGGACTCCAAAGTCCCTGTGGATAGTAACTGCAACCATAAAATTAAAATATGCTTGCTCCTTGTAAGAATAGCTACAACAAACATAGTGTATTAAAAAGCAGAGATATCACTTTGCCGACAAAGGTCAATATAGTCCATATGGTTTTTCCAGTAGTCATGTATGAATGTGAGAGTTGGATCATAAAGACAGCTGAGCAGCAAAGAATTGAAGCTTTTGAATTGTGGTGTTGGAAAAGACTCTTGAGAGTCCCTTGGACTGCAGGGAGATCCAGCCAGTCAATCTAAAGGACGTCATCACTGACTATTCATTGGAAGGATTGATGCTGAAGCTCCAATACTTTGGCCACCTGATGCAAAGAGCCGACTGATTGGGAAAGACCTGGATGCTGGCAAAGATTGAAGGCAGGAAAAGGGGACCACAGAGGATGAGAATGGTGGGATGGCATCACCGACTCAATGGACGTGAGTTTGAGCAAACTCAGGGAGATAGTGAAGGACAGGGAATCCTGGTGTGCTGCGGTTCATGGGGTTGTAAAGAGCTGGACATGACTTAGTGACTGAACAACAGTAGGTAAATCTCCACTTAGGGCAGACATTTTTCCAAAATATTGTTTCACCTATTGAAATAGAAATTTTCATTGGTGAATTCTGGAAGTGAGCTATTGCTAACAGAATGATCTTTAGAATTTTCAATATGTATGAATTGAATCTGTATAAAATTATCTATAATCAATCAGGATCTATAATTATAGTTTATAATGGTGAAATAATGTACAATATGTGTTGGATCTGATTTAATCCTCATTTTTAATTCAGTTCTTTGGATTAGAAGTGTTTCTAATTAACTGAAACTAAATCACAATAGTGACTTAATTTATCACTTATGAAGCCTGTGACACATTTCAGCCAATCGTAAGCACAGACTTTTTTGTAATATTGATTGTTATTTATTTGACTGTGCTGGGTCTTAGTTGTGGCATGCGGGATCTTTAGTTGCTTAGTTGTGGCTTGTGAACTTTTAGTTGTGTCATGTGGGATCTAGTCCCCTGACCGGGGATTGAATCTCCTTCATTGGGAGCACGGAGTCTTAGCCTCTGGCCACCAGGAAGTCCCACAAGCTTAGACTTTTAAAATAGCATGTGAGCGGCCAACAGTGGCTTTAAAATGAATAATAATATATAACATTCTTGTTTATTAAAATCATGTATATTTGTTTCAGGATACTTGGAAATTGTAGAAATAGTAAACATTCCCCACCTATAAAATTTCCATCTTTTACACCTACTTCTATGAGTGTATTTTCTTGCAACCTTCTTCCTCTTCAGTCAGTTCAGTTCAGTCGTTCAGTTGTGTCTGACTCTTTGCGACCCCATGGATTGCAGCATGCCAGGCTTGCATGTCTATCACCAACTCCTGGAGTTTACTCAAACTGATGTCCATTGAGTCAGTGATACCATCCAACCATCTCATCCTCCGTAGTGATACCATCCAACCATCTCATCCTCCGTTGTCCCCTTCTCCTCCCGCCTTCAATCTTTCCCAGCATCAGGGTCTTTTCCAATGAGTCAGGTTTTCACATTAGGTGGCCAAAGTATTGGAGTTTCAGCTTCAGCATCAGTCCTTTCAATGAATATTCAGGGTTGATTTCTTTTAAGGTTGACTGGCTTGATCTCCTTGCAGTCCAAGGGACTCTCTAGAGTCTTCTCCAACGCCACAGTTCTCCTAGATGGAACTGAGAAAGCTGAGCGCATGTACGGAGTGAGGCCAGTGGCTGAGTGGGCAGAAGAGAGCCAGAAAGCAGTGGGTTCAGGGGAGACTTTGAATCCTGGGAGTAGGGTCAGCCCAAGCTTAGCATGAGTATATCCAGTCTCCTTGGCTTCCAAACAGTCAAGAAGGAGTTGGGACTCAAAGCAGAATGGAAGAACAAATAGACCATTCAGTGAAATAGAGCTTTTGGATGGAGAAAAAGGAAATCCTGAATTCAAAAATGAGAAGAGCACACAAGAAAATAAAAATGCATCACAAAGAGGCTTTCTAGAGCCAAAAACAAACAAAACAACCAAATACATAATATATTAGAGGAACTTGGGGAGAGGGTGTTCCCACTGTTGAAATCTGACATTTTCTGAAAATCAGTGCCAAGACACTTCCCCAACAGCAGAGTAAACAGATAAAGAGATGGGCATCTAGGAAAGCAATTAGACACCTAGAAAATGTGTCTAGAAGGTCTACCATGAGACTTATGGTAGTTTCAGAAGAGCAAAAAGGAAGTCAGATAATAATTAAACAAATGAACTCAGTTTCCATAAAATGAAAGCAATGAGTTTGCAGATATTAATCTCACCGAGTTCCAGGCCGGAGAGATGAGGGAAAACACTTAGTATATCATGATAAAATCCCAGAACTCCAGTTATTAATAGAAAATGGTATATGACTTCGGGCAGGAAGAACAAATTCTATAAGGAGAAAAATCTCGTACTGATAAGAGTTCTTTTTTACCATGCTGGAAGCCAGAAGACAATGGAGTCACATCTATTGGTACTTCTTAAAAAGCTTAGAAATATTAATTAATTCATTTATTCTTCACAACAGTCCTGTGAGGTAGGTATCTTAATGTACTTTTCACCAGTGAGAAAACTGGGCTCAGAGGGGTTTAGTAATAGGGCCAGGGTCTCATAGCTAGAAAGTGACAGAGCCAGCTCCAGAGGCACATTGATTTTTTATCACACCAAAGTAAAATTAAGACTTTTACCTAACATCATACTCAAACATATATTTTTGGCATATTAAAACCTTAAAGGGAGAAGGCAATGGCACCCCACTCCAGTACTCTTGCTCAGAAAATCCCATGGATGGAGGAGCCTGGTAGGCTGCAGTCCATGGGGTCACTAAGAGTCGGACATGACTGATCGACTTCACTTTCCCTTTTCACTTTCATGCATTGGAGAAGGAAATGGCAACCCACTCCAGTGTTCTTGCCTGGAGAATCCCAGGGACGGATAAGCCTGGTAGGCTGCAGTCCATGGGGTCACACAGAGTCGGACACGACTGAAGCGACTTGGCAGCAAAGCCTTAAATGTGCATGAAAAGCTTTAAAATTTTTTAAATAAAATATAAGAAAATATCTTTCACCCATAAAATAGTGATTATTATTTTAAACAAGACACAAGATACAAGAAGTACAAACCATAAAGCAGAAGAGATGAAGCTGCCTGGTAGATATTCCTAATATTACTTTATGTACGTTTAAAAAGCATTAAAAAGTAAAAATAGGAGCCACAGATGGAAAGAAGATATTTGCAATACTTATTCCTGACTTTCAAAGGAATGGTATTCCAAATATACAAAGAATCCTACAAAATTAATAATAGGGATATCAGCAACCTGATAGAGATATAGATAAGTGTATGAAAATGCATGTCATAGAAGGGAAAAACTGGCCACTAGCCCAAGAAAAGATGCTTCAACTCGCTTGTAATTCAGAAAAATAAACTTAAAAAAAAAACTCATTGCAATACTATTTCACACTTATCAGACTGGCATATGATTTGAAAATTTTGTTAAAAAATTTAGTGAGAAAGAGAAACAAAGAACTCATATCACTAATGAGAGACTGTGTCAAGTCAGTGATGTACCTCAAAATGTGGAATTCAGGCAAAGTCTTTCATGGGCACAAGGAGATTGGGGCAAGAAGGTTGATGCCAGCATTGTTCATAAGTATGGAAAAATGTCTAATTCCAATAATAAAAGCGTGGATAAGTGATGTGTATGTGGTGGAAAATCTGAATGACCTTTAGTCACATGTGTCACTGTGTAGCTAAATCCCAACAGTATTATGTTAGAGGAAAAGGCAAAACGGGGAAGCATCTGTACAATAGAATTCTATGTGTATAAAGTTTAAAGATATGCCAAATAATATTGTACCTTGTTCATAGGTGCTTAGATAAGTAGTAAAGATATAGCAACATGCAGGATCATGATGACATCAAGTTAAGAGTTTATCTCTGGGATGAGATTACGGTGTCCGGAGATGCACAGGAAATTTAATGTTCTGTTTCATATTTTAAGCTCAGGGAAGGGTTCTTAGCTATTTCTACTGTTACTATCTGTATGTTTTGATAGGCCTGAAAAATTTTACACTTAAAATGAGGGAAAAATTCACTTGTTATATTTTAAAAGCATATGGCAGTAGGCATTTTCCAAAACGATGAATAACATTATAATGAACTTGATTGGATTCATCTTTTAAAAATTAAGGCATCTGTTGAATGGATAAAGAAGCTGTGGTACATATGTACAATGGAATACTGCTCAGCCATAAAAAGACATGCATTTGAATCTGTTCTAATGAGGTGGATGAAACTAGAGCCCATTATATAAAGTGAAGTAAGTCAGAAAGGGAAATATAAATATCGTATATGGAATCTGAAGAGATGACCCTGATGAATTTATTTTCAGGGCAGCAATGGAGAAACAGACATAGAGAACAGACCTATGGACAAGGTGGGAGGAGAGGAGGGAGAAGGGAAGATGTATGGAGAAAGTAACATAGAAATTTACAATGCCATGTGTAAAACGGTAGCCAATGGGAATCTGCTGTATGGCACAGGGAACTCAAACACGGGGCTCTGAGAAAGGCTGAAGGGTGGGGTGGGGAGGGAGAGGGGAGGAAGGTCTGGGAGGGAGGGGACATGGGTGTATTTCTGGCTGATTCTTGTTGATGTGTGACAGAAAACCACAAAATTCTGTAAAGCAATTATCCTCCAATTAAAAAAAAAAAAAAAGCATCTCTCAATTTATTTGCAGTGGAAAAGAATGCCCTGTATAAAGAAATATGTTTTTAAAAGTTAATGTAGAACAGCCTTTATTTTTTTTAAGATAAGTATTATTTTACTTCAAAGGACAACACTGTGATTTAAAGTTAGGTTAAAATCTTGATGGAAAATGTACTCTTGGTTTCAATAACTCCTGATAAATACTCATAGTTTAATCTAAGTAATGCTCTCTTTCTCCAGAGAGACAAATAATAATAAATAACTAAGTGCTTAAAGTGAGAAAAAGTGAAAGTTGCTCAGTCATGTCTGACTGTGATTCCACAGACTGTAGCCTGCCAGGCTCCTCTTCTCCAGGCAAGAATACTGGAGTGGGTTGCCATTTTCTCATCCAGGGGATCTTCCTGACCTGGGATTTAGTGCTTATGTAGTATGATGTGGTTGAATGGGTCACAATGAAAGTTAAAACACAAATAAGATTAGCATTAGATTAGTTTGCTGCATTTCCCTGGGGCCAACTCTGGGAGAGAAGGTTTCTGTGTTAGTCCCAGAACTGTGGAGGGTGTTGAAATGCTTTCTAATTGCCCAGTTAAAGCTTTGTTTATATAGCATTTTTCAAGATTCATGAAACATGTTGAGGTGTCAGATATTCAAGAACTCTGTTATACAAATCATTGAAAGAAAACCTTCCCGGATAGGGAGGTGGGAGGTAGCAGCGGGGGTGTGTTGGACTCTGCTATGCTGTGGACTGTGGCCTGCCAGGAGAGAACAGGTTTATTTTTAAGGTCTCTTTTTGCTTTCCCTCCACCATGCTTCTCCTGTCTGCATCCTAATCCAGGCTCCTGTGTCTTGCTGGGTTACTGTAGGTCATTTTATGTGTTCTTTCTTCTAGACCCGCTTGCAGCCTCCCACCCCAATTCTAGTTGGCCTTCTACTCAGAAACGTACAGTAGTTACTGGTTTCCCACCAGAGCAGATTACTCTGCCTTGTTTTGAAGAGTGCTGACTTTCTCATTCATTTCAGTTTGGACTCTGTTTTCAGGTCAGCTACTCACAGAAGCTGGCTTGTGACAGTTTTCACTGGCCCATAGTAAAATGAAAAAAATATGGAAAATGTGGCTAGAATAGTGCATTCAAATTTCAAGAAATTGAGATTGTTTTTCTTGCTTTTTTTGTGATCAGGTGTTCATTCTTCATCAAATGCTGGTTGTTGATGGCAGAATTTTGGAAAAGATCTTGCTTGGGAAAAGCGTAAGTTGACGAGTTTGATGGTTGCCTTCTTTCCACCTCAACACCTCTCTTAGTTCTCCCCACCACAAAAACACGATAAGACACACACACACACACACACACACACACACACACACACACACACACACACACACTTTGTCTCTCATTTTCTCTTTCACTCACACACACACATACTTTTTTTTTTTCTCAAATTTTGTTTTTGTTTTTGCAGGGCAGGGAAACGATGATCTAGGTCGTTTTACGTAATTCATGCTCAACAGTTGTTTATTCCCACTTCTCTGTCCTTTTTCACAGTCATATTATCTCAAATATCCTCCTGCTACTTCAGTACAAATTCTACACTTCCTGTAATGCTCAGATCAACTCGCCTCTCCTTCAGCTAATTTCCGTAATCACTGTGACAGTTTTATCACTTTATTTATTGGTATGAGTATTGGTTGACGTAAGAATTTTGTTTTTTTGATGCCTGTGAAAGAAAGAACTTTAGCATTTCGTTAATACTAGGGAGATTTGGTAAGGCCATAAAAATTCATATAAAATGGTTCCTATTAGTCCTAAATCTGTTGTATATGGTAGAGTCTTAATGTAATAGTTATGAATAGCATACAGTGACTCTTCACCAGGTATTTCCAGCATTCTGCTTTGCAGGTCTCCTGGTGTTAGGTGTATCCGTGTGACTGATTTTGGCCACTGAGATGTGAATGAAAGTGGAGTGTTACTCCCAGATGGAAGCTTTTGAGCAACTATAGCAATATTCCAGTTGGCAGGTGATCTTTAGCTTGGCTTCTAGGGGCTTCCCTGGTGGCTCAGACAGTAAAGAATCTGCCTGCAATGCAGGAGACCTGGATTTGATCCCAGGGTTGGGAAGATCCTCTAGAGAAGAAAATGGCAACCCACTCCAGTATTCTTGCCTGGAGAATCCCACAGACAGCCTCCATGGGGTCACAAAGAGTTGGACATGACTAAGTGACTAATGCTTTCACTTTTTTGAGTCCTAGAGTGAGTATGATGTGAAAGAGAGCCCCAAAGAACCTTCAATGGACTTGCAGTGTGAGCAAGAAATAAACTTTTGTTTCTTAAACCACTGAGATTTTGGAGGTTGTAGATAATATTAATAACAGCACAACTTAATCTATTGATACAAATATACATTTTACAAAAATAAAATTTCTAACTTTATTGATAATTTAAAAATTTATCATTTACAATGTTAAATATCTACCATTTCAATATATTCTATTTCTTATATTTAAAATAGAAGTGAATATTGACACCTGAATCATTTTAATGAGATAAATACCAAAGTCTCAGGATCTCATAGTATCATTCAGAAACATGTAGAATGGATTTTAAAATGTACAGTGGAACACTGAAAGTGGCAAATTGGCAACTAAAATACAGATGAGGAAGAAGATTCATATGTAGATTAAAATATTAAGAGCAAAGCAAGAATCTGGTAAGATCTCAAAAAGGAGTCTTGACCCTTGAGAAATAATTTCCCTTGATTCTTCAAGATGGTTGTGTTTGTAACCACAAAGGTCAGTAAGCGACTGACTCAACTTTTAGACCTAAATTAACTTCTGAGTGCGGTTTTGGGCGCCTGCCACAAAGATTGTTGGGAGCTTGGCGCCATCTTCTGGTCAAATGCTAACTTTTCAGATTCAAAACCTTTTTTGACTTTTCAGTAACTACTTTGATTATAATTTCTAGTAAATACCATTAAGTAGTAAAATTTTTCAAATATAAATTTCAGGAACTTATGCATATAAAATGAATGTATGTCTGTACAGTTTTAAGCTACCTATATTTATATGACAGTTGCAATTTTGATTTTTTTTTAAAATTTTACTTGTTTTTGAGAACATTACACAAATAAAACTGTCACCTTTTTCTTAATATAAAGAAGAATGTTTTCCAAGGAGAATTTAGATTTATCTGAATAAATTATAGATTTATTCAGATATAATTGAATAAATTATAGATTTATTCAATAATACTTAAATTTATATTTTCACATTTCTATAAAAACTTGATCTAGAGGTGGTGTGTGTGTTTAATTTCAGAAACGATTTTTAAAATACAAGAAGGAGAAAGGGAAGGAAGCTGTAAATAACTGTAATAGCTGTAAATTTATCTGTGTTGTATTCAGCCTTGTGCTGGGTGCTTTTAGAAGGTGGTCTCATTTTCTTCCCACCACCCTGCCTTTGAGTAGGCAGTGTTGCCTTAGTTTTACTGCTCAAGAAATAAGTCTAAAAGGTTATGGACATAAATGCTGATGTTTGGGGAGAAAGCAACTTTATTTTACTAGAATGATTGCTATTGCTCATTTATTAAGCTGTTCCAGGAACACTGAATCGACAGGTTCTTTTCAATCTTTTCTTTTGTTGTTGTTGGAACTGATTTTTGTCATTGTTAATTAGATGCAGTAGATGTCTGATATAATTCCATTTTTAGGATAGTGAAGGGCACAGAGGTGTCTGTGTTCTTTCCTGTTACGCTTTGGTCACCGCTGTCTCCAGGGTCCAGAGGAAGCAGCAGCCTTAAGTGTAAAGTAGGCATTCAATTTCTGTTTCAACAGAAAGAGAAAAGAAAGGGAGAAATTTAGAGAGAGAAAGGAAAAGAAGGGAAGACAGGAAGGGAGAGGAGCTAATCCTCTCAGTTCAGTTCAGTCACTCAGTCATGTCTGACTCTTTGCGACCCCATGGACTGCAGCACGCCAGGCCTCCCTGTCCATCACTAACTCCCCGAGTTTACAGAAACTCATGTCCATTGAGTCAGTGATGCCATCCAGCCATCTCATCCTCTGTCGTCCCCTTCTCCACTTGCCCTCAATCTTTCCCAGCATCAGGGTCTTTTCAGATGAGTCAGTTCGTCGCATCAGGTGGACTGAGTGTTGGAGTTTCAGCTTCAACATCAGTCCTTCCAATGAATACCCAGGACTTCTCTCCTTTAGGATGGACTGGTTGGATCTATTTGCAGTCCAAGGGACTCTCAAGAGTCTTCTCCAACTACTTAGCACATAAAAGGCCAAGTACGGGTGTTGTGGACTTCGGATGGTGGAAGGTTAGCACTCACTGTAATTTTCTATACGCCATGCATGATTAAAGGGTCCCCTGGTGATGACACCACCCTTATGGCAGAAAGTGAAGAGGAACTAAAAAGCCTCTTAATGAAAGTGAAAGTGGAGAGTGAAAAAGTTGGCTTAAAGCTCAACATTCAGAAAACGAAGATCATGGCATCCGGTCCCATCACTTCATGGGAAATATATGGGGAAACAGTGGAAACAGTGTCAGACTTTATTTTTTTGGGCTTCAAAGTCACTGCAGATGGTGACTGCAGCCATGAATTAAAAGACACTTACTCCTTGGAAAATCCCATGGACGGAGGAGCCTGTTAGGCTGCAATCCATGAGGTCGCTGAGTCAGACACGACTGAGCGACTTCAATTTCACTTTTCACTTTCATGCATTGGAGAAGGAAATGGACGCCTACTCCCAGGAGAATCCCAGGGACGGGGGAGCCTGGTGGGCTGCCGTCTATGGGGTCGTACAGAGTCGGACACGACTGAAGTGACTCCTTGAAAGGAAAGTTATGACCAACCTAGATAGCATATTGAAAAGCAGAGACATTACTTTGCCAACAAAGGTTCGTCTAGTCAAGGCTATGGTTTTTCCTGTGGTCATGTATGGATGTGAGAGTTGGACTGTGAAGAAGGCTGAGTGCCAAAGAATTGATGCTTTTGAATTGTGGTGTTGGAGAAGACTCTTGAGAGTCCCTTGGACTGCAAGGAGATCCAACCAGTCCATTCTGAAGGAGATCAGCCCTGGGATTTCTTTGGAAGGAATGATGCTAAAGCTGAAACTCCGGTACTTTGGCCACCTCATGCAAAGAGGTGACTCATTGGAAAAGACTCTGATGCTGGGAGGGATTGGGGGCAGGAGGAGAAGGGGATAACAGAGGATGAGATGGCTGGATGGCATCACTGACTTGATGGACGTGAGTCTGGGTGAACTCTGGGAGTTGGTGATGGATGGGGAGGCCTTGCGTGCTGCGATTCATGGGGTCGCAAAGAGTCGTACATGACTGAGTGACTGAACTGAACTGAACTGGTGGCTCATTAGGTCAAGAATCCAGCTGCAATGCAGGAGACCCAGGTTCGATCCCTGGGTTGGGAAGATCCCCTGGAAAAGGAAATGGCAACCCACTCCAGTATTCTTGCTTGGGAAATCCCATGGACAGAGGAGCCTGTCAGGCGATGGTCCACGGGATCTTAAGAGTTGAAAACGATTTAGGGACTAAAGCTACTACTACTATGCACTGTTAAGCACATTATACCCGTAATTTCATTAGTCCTAAAGCTAACCAAGTGAGCTCTTTATTATTGTTTTCAATTCCACAAATGAGAAAATTATACTTAGTGTGGTTAAGTATTTTACCCAAGGTCACATAGCTCACAGTCAAGACTTAAATCTTTATCTGACTTATAAGACTTATTTTTAAATGGACTATTTACTCATTCATTTAGCAAACATTTACTGGTGTGTCACTCTTGTCAGATAATCTCATATCTTCATATGTAATATGTTTCACCTAATTTGAACAAATCAAATTCTAGATTTTAGCCCTCGATTTTTCTTTTCCTGGGTCTCCATTTCCTCTGAAAATAATCAATATAGTTAATAAAATCAGAAAATTGGGAGTCATCCTTAAACCAATACAATATTGTAAAGTAAAAAATAAATAAATTAAAAAAATAAAATAAAATAAATAAATAATTAAAAATAAATAAATAAAAACTCTCAAACCCTAATCTCATGTTTTACAAGATTTTGTAAGGCCTGCCCCCTACCCCATCTCTACCTTCATTTCTTTCTTGATGCTTATCTGCTAGTCATGCAGGCATTCTAGAAATTTTGAGAACAAATCAAGCTTTTTCTTACAAAAGGATTTGGTATGTGACATCATCTTTCTGAAATGCTTCCTTTATCATTTCTCTCAGGTCTCAATTTAAATGAAGCCTCTGCAAAGAAATTTGATCCTGACAAACCATAATTTAAGCTTTTCTTTTTTAAAATTTCTGAGTAGATCCTTTGTTATTCTATCATAACACTTTTCTCATTTTCTTCTTAGTACTTGAAATAGTATAGAATTATTTTTACTTTGTTTTCTTGTTAAGTGCATCTCCATAATAAACTGTAAGGTCTTCTCATCTTTAAATTTGTCTGTCTGGTTCTTGCTGCAAACCTGTGAGCACTGGACTGAGTACCTAGATGGTATTTGATGAATATTGGCTTAATCAACAAATAAACAGTTTTTGGTGGAACTTCTTGCATCCTGTCTGTGCATTCAGAATGCTTCTCTGAGGCCCATAATGATACCTATTTTATGAACAGGAACACTTGTTCTACCAGGATTTTGTCTTCAGCCTCTTCTGTTTTCTCTCACAGATCTCCATGGATTAGAATCTCCTAAACCTAACCCTTTAGCTGGGACATTTCTTTTAATTTTAGGCTGCTATTACTGTGAGTCTTCTGAATACAAGTAACTTAAACGTAATGTTTTATCAAAGCCAACTAGTTATTTTCTTCCCATATTTCTTTCTTCTTATAAATCAAGATCGACATCCACAGCATTCACACAGTCCACCAGGCTAGCAATGTGAGTCCTCTGGAGTATTGGTCTAGTTCATCCCATATCTGATCAAGGAAGTCTAGTCCATTTTAGCTCAGATGTGTCTCCCGGTCTGATTGCTTATCTCATCTTTGCTGCCTGTGCCGAAACACATGTCACACTCCATCTCAGAGACCTTTTGTCCCTTTACTGTCCACAGGATAAATTCTAACCATCTTTCCATCAGTGCGCCAAGCCGTACTTTACCCTTTAAGAATTAGCCCACGTCTGTGTGAAGCTCCTTAGTCACTTTCTCTTCTGATATCCCACTCTGCATTGTGTACACATTTAATTGAGCACTTCTCATGTTGAATTGTCATCTGTCCATTGAATTTTGGATTTTTTAAAAAAAATATTGTATTGGGTCTTAGGTGTGGCATGTAGGATCTTCCCTGTGGCAAATGGCCTTCTTGCTAGATGTGGCACATGGGGTCTAGAGCGTGCTGGCTCGATAGTTGTGCCACATGGGTTTAGCTGCCCTGTGGCAGGTGGGATCTTAGTTCCCCGACCAGGGATCAAACCCACATCCCCTCCACTGGAAGGTGAATTCTTAACCGCTGGACCACCAGGGAAGTTCCAGATTTTGAACTTTGAGAAGACAGTGTCTGGCCATCTCCATCTAAGCAAGTTGCTTTTGCAGAGTTTCAGTTGGTGTTTAATGTCTATTTTCAAGACAAATGATGATCAGAGAGGTCGAATGGGTACCCCACTCTTATGGCAGAAAGCAAAGGAAAACTAAAGAGCCTCTTGATGGAAGTGAAAGAGGACAGTTTAAAACCTGGCTTAAAACTCAACTTTTAGAAAATTAAGGTCATGGCATCTGGTCTCATCACTTCATGGAAAATAGATGGGGAACTAATGGAGACAGTGACAGACTTCATTTTTTGGGGCTCCAAAATCACTGCAGATGGTGACTGCAGCCATGAAATTAAAAGATGTTTGCTCCTTGGTGGAAAAGCTATGACCAACCTAGACAGAATATTAAAAAGCAAAGACATTACTTTGCCAACAAAGATCCATCTAATCAAAGCTTTGGTTTTTCCAGTAGTCATGTATGGATGTGAGAGTTGGACCATAAAGAAAGCTGAGTGCCAAAGAATTGACGCTTTTGAACTGTGGTGTTGGAGAAGACTCTTGAGAGTCCCTTGGATGGCAAGGAGATCCAACCAGTCCATTCTAAAGGAAATCAGTCCTGAATATTCATTGGAAGGACTGATGCTGAGGCTGAAACTCCAATACTTTGGACACCTTATGCAAAGAACTGACTCATTTGAAAAGACCCTGATGCTGGGAAAGATTGAAGTCAGGAGGAGAAGGGGATGACAGAGGATGAGATGGTTGGATGGTATCACCGACTCGATGAACATGAGTTTGAGTAGGCTCCAGGAGTTGGTGATGGACAGGGAGGCCTGGTGTGCTGCAATTCATGGGGTCACAAAGAGTCGGACATAACAGAGTGACTGAACTGACTGAAGGTAACATGCCTCTTTCTGGAAGGTTGAACTTAGGTCCTCTAATGCTTTTGGCTCCTGTAGTGTCGGCATAAAGAGGCACTTTGAGGAGAAGACTACATCTTTTTGTAACCTACAGCCTTTCTTCCCTATTTATTCATCCCACATAAATTTACAGTCTAAAGAAAAATACCATGATCATTTTGCAAAAATAGGCCAAGATTAACCCCACTCTGCAACCAATTCACCTAAGTCCCTTCTATAAAATGACATTCTGTACTTGCTTATTTAGATTGCATTACGTAGACTTCATAGCTAATATAAATATGCAGATTAGCACAATGCACTTACAACTGATGAAAAGCTGTCTGTATTTACTAATTTATGTATTTTTTGGTATTCATTAGATATGAGATTACTCTGAAAAAAGAACAGGTTAATGAGATGAACTCTAATAGCTTTTGAACAGGTCTGAGATCATTCGTATGACTTGCATTTTCATATGCATGTTCATTTAATAACTCATTAGTAACTACAGCATAGATCAGTATACTAAAATGGAAGTACACTATTTTCAAAACAATAGGGCAGTTTTTGTGTTAGATTGGTTATTAAATATTATCATATGAAATCTTACAAATTGATTGTTCTCTCCCATGGGATTTTTATAAATGTTTGTTAAATATCTTCATAGTCTGAAACAGAGGTTGGCAAATTATAGCCAATGGACCAAATACAGCCTACCTCCTATGTTTGTATGGCTGCAAACAAAGAATAGTTTTAGCATTCTTGCTACTGTTAAGTCGCTTCAGTCGTGTCCAACTCTGTGCGACCCCATAGACGGCCGCCCACCAGGCTCCCCCGTTCCTGGGATTCTCCAGGCAAGAGTACTGGAGGGGGGTGCCATTGCCTTCTTAAGTCATTTGCATTCTTAAGTGGTTGAAAAAAGTCAAAAGAGAAATGATATTTTTTAACACATGAGAATCATATGAAATTCACATTTGAGTGTCCCTAAAGTTTCATTGAGACACAGTCATGCAACTTTGTCTATGTATGGCTGCTTTTGTGCTATAACTGCCCAGTTGAGCGGCTGCAACAGAACTGTAATGGCCTACAAAGCCTAGAATGTTTACTCTTTGGACCTTTACAGAAAACCTTTGCCTTCTTCTGGTCTGAAATAGAGCAGAGACTCCCCAGATCCCTTCAGGTGCCACCCATCCCTGGAGTGCAAAATCCTTGCCTCTGTCTGAGGGCTTTCTCTGGGCCTGAGCGCCCTCACCTGGGTTCTCAGCAGGTTGGAAGCAGCCACAGATAGCTAACTTGAGGGAGTTGTTTTGTCTGAGTGAGTATTGATGGATGCACACCCAGGTTCCCTTGTCCCTTGTTGGGCATATTCAACAGTGTTAGAGTCCTCTTTGGTTGCCCACAGTGCAAACTGCCTCAGTACAGCACCCTTCACTGCCTTCCGCTCCACACTGTTTCCTCGAAATCTTCTACATCAACTACGTGTACTAGAATCCTTGTTGCAGAGTGTGCTTCTGGGGGAAAATCCAAACCAAGACAAATGTGAATTATTCCTGTATATATATTATTTAGGGTGTCACTTTGATATATAAGCTGCTCAGGTGTGATGAAAAATTTATAACCAAACATTTGGGTCATTTTTTTCCTTACTACTAAAGGAAAGGCAGGTTTTATTAATTGATAGTTTTATTCTATATGACATTTATCGGCCAAATTTATCCTGAAAGATGCAGTTTGATAATTTTCTCATATTTTTGAACATAAATGTCTGTTCCAGGACAGTGATTCTTGAAGTATCAAATTAATCTTTCATATGGCCAAATCTTTCTTTCATCTTTTGTTAAATTTATATTTTCTCCTTTTATACTAATAAAACTTTCCTGCTTCCTCTTCAGAAAACTTCAGCCTAAATTTTATTTTGCATCAATACTAGATGGAAAAGCAAGCTCAGTATTAGAGGTAGCCAAGATAATATTTTCTATATGATAATTAGCTATGGGCTTCCCTGGTGGCTCAGCTGTAAAGAATCTGCCTGCAATGCGGGAGACCTGGGTTTCACAATTAAAAAACAATGTATTTCATAACTCTGAAAAATGTCTATATTTTGTTCTTAGTATACCCTTCATATTTTTTCTCCTATTGGTTAGTTAAAATTAATTAAATATTGTCATACCTAAACCTTTGCTAGTTACCATTTAAGATTCTGTAGGTGTCTGTTGCTTGAGTAAAACTTTAATGTTACTACTTAAATTACATTGCCTGATTTTTTATTTGCTTAATGAATATAAAATTTGATATTGCTAAACTGTTTCAAGGAATGCAATATACATTTAATAGATTTAATTAAAAAACCCTGAGGAATAGAATATTTATTTTGTTTTCACTACATTAATGTTTTATTGTTTAAACAATTATACTGATTCAAATTACTTGGATATTATCCAGTTTTTGCTTCTTTTTTGTGTATATGTTAATGCAGTGTATTGTTTAACAATTTTGGAGACATGATTATATGAGAAAAAGTTACATTTTGCATTTAAAATTACAGCCGTTTGTGTAAAGAGAGATACTCACATATATTTGTATGAATAATTACCTAGGATATGTTTAAAACAATACAGAGGAAACTAGTAGGCGTGCTTTTCTTGCAGAATGGGAGTGGGAGACCAGAATCAGAGGTGAGAGAGAGACTTTTCACTGTATGCTTTTGACACTATTTGTGAAGTTTTTTGGACCATTTATATGAATAACTAAAAAAGGAAGTTCAAAAGAAATGAAAGAAGGGAGAAGGGAAGGGAGAAGGCAAATAAGGGGATTCTGGTGTTAGAGGTACCCAGGTTTGAATACCAGTTCAGCCACTTACTGACCATATGATTTCATTGACATCACTTAATCTCTCTGATCTATAAAGTGCAGATGATACAATTATAATACACATATAGGACACTTTGCATACTGCCTGGTACCTAGTAAGCCTCCAATAAATGGTTATGTGACCATATGCATTATTAATGTTTAAAATAATCATCTCCCCTGACATCTACACAGAGTAGGTTTTCATTTACCCACTCACTCAACACATGTTTTCTGAGTATTCTTTTGTTGACAGGGACAGTAACCTGCCTGGGAAGTCACACTACATCACTTCTGCCTACTCCGTTGGTCCTAAGATTCAAGGGGAGGGGCTCCAGACTAAGTTTCAGTGGGAGGAGTCTAAGAATTTATTGTCATTGTCAGTCTACCTCAGTCTGCTTTCTGATGGCAGATTATTTACATCCTTCTCACTTGCAAAAACATGTGCCCCTTGCAGAGTTTTCCAAAGTGTCCTTCTACTATAGCATCAGTTCATAATCCAGGATTTCTTTAACTACATTGGATCCAGGTGTGGTTGAAGAGCCTCACATGTGGTAACTTGGGTACAGTTTCTTGCATTCAGAGCCATTTATTCTGAAGACCTGTTCATTGAAGAGACTGGTTAACTGTCCTTCTTCCCCAATTTAACATCCCCACTGTTAACATTGTGGGAGAAATATCAATAACCTCAGATATGCAGATGACACCACACTTATGGTAGAAAGCGAAGAACTAAAGAGCCTCTTGATGAAAGTGAAAGAGGACAAAGTGAAAAGGTTGGCTTAAAACTCAACATTCAGAAAACTAAGATCATGGCATCCGGTCCCATCACTTCATGGCAAATAGATGGGGAAATAATGGAAACAGTGACAAACTTTATTTTTTTGGGCTTCAAACTCACTGCAGATGGTGACTGCAGCCATGAAATTAAAAGAGGCTTGTTCCTTGGATGAAAAGTTATGACCAACTTAGACAGCATATTACAAAAAGATCTGTCTAATCAAAGCTATGGTTTTTCTAGTAGTCATGTATGGATGCGAGAGTTGAATTATAAAAACTGAGTGCCAAAAAAAATAAATAAATAAATAAAAACTGAGTGCCGAAGAATTGATGCTTTTGAACTGTGGTGTTGGAGAAGATTCTTGAGAGTTCCTTGGACTGCAAGGAGATCCAGTCAGTCAATCCTAAAGGAAATCAGTCCTGAATATTCATTGCAAGGACTGATAACTGAAGCTGAAACTCCAATACTTTGGCTGCCTGATGTGAAGAACTGACTCATTGGAAAAGAATCTGATGCTGGCAGATTGAAAGTGGGAGGAGAAGGGGATGACAGAAGATGAGATGGTTGGATGGCATCATTGACTCAATGGACATGAGTTTGAGCAAGCTCCAGGAGTTGGTGATGGACAGGGAGGCCTGGAGTGCTACAGTCCATGAGGTGGCAAAGGGTTGGACATGACTGAGCGACTGAACTGAACTGAACATCCCCACTCCCATGCATACCTTGGTGAGATGGAGATAGGATGGATCACTGCAGAAGCTGTCCTACTAAAAAGGGGGAGAACGGAAGGCTTGTACCACTAAGTGATTATGATTGATAAAACAAAACCCCTCTCCATGTCCTAATCCCCAGAATCTGAATATTTTGCCTTCCATAGCCAAGCGGACTTTGCAGGTGTGTTTAAGGTTAAAGGACTTGAAATGGGAAGATTATTCTACATTGTCCAGATCACCTGCGTCCTTAAAAGTAGAAGAGGAAGGCAGAAGAGTGAGTCAGAGAAAGGCTGCTGCTGGCTGTGAAGGCGGAGAATGGAGACTATGAGCTGAGGAATGTCAGAAATGGCTGGAAATGGACGGAAATGGCCTCAGTTTATAGTCAGGAAGAAAATAGGAAACTCATTCCTATAATCTCAAGCTATTGAATTTTGCCAAAGACCAGAATGAGCAGATAACAGATTCTGTCTTAGAGCCTCCAGAGAACACTGCCAGTACCTTGGCTTTTTTTTTTTTTTAATTTTATTTAATTTAACTTTACAATATTGTATTGGTTTTGCCATATATCAAAATGAATCTGCCACAGGTATACATGTGTTCCCCATCCTGAACTCTCCTCCCTCCTCCCTCCCCATACCATCCCTCTGGGTCATCCCAGTGCACCAGCCCCAAGCATCCAGTATCGTGCATTGAACCTGGACTGGAGACTCGTTTCATATATGATATTATACATATTTCAATGCCATTCTCCCAAATCATCCCATCCTCTCCCTCTCCCACAGAGTCCAAAAGACTGTTCTATACATCAGTGTCTCTTTTGCTGTCTCGTATACAGGGTTATTGTTACCATCTTTCTAAATTCCATTTATATGCGTTAGTATACTGTATTGGTGTTTTTCTTTCTGGCTTACTTCACTCTGTATAATAGGCTCCAGTTTCATCCACCTCATTAGAACTGATTCAAATGAATTCTTTTTAATGGCTGAGTAATACTCCATTGTGTATTTGGGCTTTCATCTGGTGAAACTTGTACCTGATTTCTGATCTCTAACATCATAAATTTGTGTTGTTTTAATCCACTGAATTTGGGGTATTTTGTTATGGCATCAGTGGGAAACGAGTCTCCTGATCCATAGCAATTCTGAAATGCATTCTGGCACAGGCTGCCACCAGTTCCTTGATCAGGCCCTGGTGATGCCCTGGTTATATGTCTCTAAGCTCTTGGCTCCATATCCTAGGATCTTTGGGTCTACCCTCTGTATTATCCTTCCTCGTCCATGTAGTAGTTGGGCAGACTAACTTTGCAGACGGCTTTCCACCCTCTGCAGAATTGGTGACACCATGGATCTTCCTTGTCCCCTTTAGTTTGAGCCAATGGTGCTCCTGTTGGTACAATTTTCTTGAAAGTTTTGTGAGTTTTCTATGAGTCCTGTTGGGGTTTACTGCATTAGATAAAAACCACACCCACAAGTCTCTTCAAGACAGATCTCTCTGGGTTGGCTGATAGGGTGCTATGAGACAAAGCCCTTACTAGTCACAGAAGCCAGTTGGAATGGTGGAAAGGATTAGTTTTTCTAAAGACTTAAAAAAAGTTTCATAGTCACATCCTTAAATAATCTTTATGCTACTTTGACGACCTCTTGCCTGGAGAGGTTGGGAATGACTTTGGTGCTTTCTGTGGCTTTTCCTTCTGAATTAATTTATAGCAAATATTCTTGTCTGCTCTTGCCTGCTTGCTCATTACAAATACAGAATAATGCAGTTTTTCTCACTTTTTAACACATATCAGAATCACTTGGGGCTGATGCCTGGGCCTTATATACAGAAATGCTAATGAGCTCTTCTAGGATGTAGTCTGGACAGTAGGAATTTTAAAAGCTCCCCACATGATTCTAACAAGGATTCAAGATGGAGAACAGTTGCCTTTAAACAACACTGTGCTATTGCTTACAGTCAAAGTGAGCTTTCAGTTCAGATCAGTTCAGTCGCTCAGTCATGTCCAACTGTTTGCGACCCCATGAATTGCAGCATGCCAGCCTCCCTGTCCATCACCAACTCCCGGGGTTCACTCAAACGCACGTCCATCGAGTCGGTGATGCCATCCAGCCATCTCATCCTCTGTCGTCCCCTTCTCCTCCTGCCCCCAATCCCTCCCAGCATCAGAGTCTTTTCCAATGAGTCAACTCTTTGCATGATATGGCCAAAGTACTGAAGTTTCAGCTTTAGCATTATTCCTTCCAAAGAACACCCAGGACTGATCTCCTTTACAATGGACTGGTTGGATCTCCTTGCAGTCCAAGGGACTCTGAAGAGTGTTCTCTCTCAACACCACAGTTCAAAAGCATCAATTCTTCAGCACTCAGCTTTCTTCACAGTCCAACTCTCACATCCATACATGACTACTGGAAAAACCATAGCCTTGACTAGATGGACCTTTGTTGGCAAAGTAATGTCTCTGCTTTTTAATATGCTATCTAGGTTGGTCATAACTTTCCTTCCAAGGAGTAAGCGTCTTTTAATTTCATGGCTGCAATAACCATCTGAAGTGATTTTGGAGCCCCCCAAAATAAAGTCAGCCACTGTTTCCACTGTTTCCCCATCTATTTCCCATGAAGTGATGGGACCGGATGCCATGATGTTCATTTTCTGAATGTTGAGCTTTAAGCCAACTTTTTCACTCTCCTCTTTCACTTTCATCAAGAGGCTTTTTAGTTCCTCTTCACTTTCTGCCATAAGGATGGTGTCATCTGCATATCTGAGGTTATTGATATTTCTTCCAGCAATCTTGATTGCAGCTTATGCTTCTTCCAGCCCAGCGTTTCTCATGATGTACTCTGCATAGAAGTTAAATAAGCAGGGTGACAATAGTGAGCTTTAAAGCGTATTTATTTTGTCTTGAATTCCTAAACTTTTTTTTTCCCCTATAGGAATTTCCTAAAGAATCAAATATGTGATAAAGGAGCATTTTTAGGTCTCCGTGTTTTAGTAAATTGTGAAGTTCAGAGTAAAAAGCCCATATACTTAGCTTTTCAATTTTATAAAATAATTTTGACACAAACCAGAAATTTTACAGCCGTCCTAAGAATTAGTGTGAATAGATGCTTTCAAATAACTCTATGGAAATATTGTTTTTATTTCATAGTTTCTCAGTCTAACTACTATATTAGGCACTTTGAAAATGATGATCAATTCCCTTGTAAACTACTTAGATAGAACACTATATTTTATAAGAACAAAATACCGTGAACAGGAAGACATCCCCTGCTCCCTGCAAATTAATGTGTCTACAGTTGCCCATGGTGCTATGTGTGGCTTTAAATGTAGAATATTCTGGTTCGTTGCATGCACTCTTTGTGAGCAACGTCTTTTTAAAACTGATTTTGGTTTGCGTTAGAAGGAACACTTTTCTTGTTCGGCAGCTGGTATGAATTTAATTATTGAAAATAAATATGATCTAATGTTTCATTGAGCTTTCTGAATAACAGGATAATTTGGTCAGCACTGCTATCTGAAAGGGCCTGGAAGAAAGCCAAATCTCTAGAAGCAACTGCTCTGGTGAGGAGGAAATTATCAGCAAATTCACGTGATTTATGCCATTTAACATACAATTAAAAGCTGGTATGGATTTGCTTGATACTCTAAATGCTTCTTTATCTTGCAACTTGGTGACAGAGAAATGTTATAAAAGGGAAATAGCTGCTGATGTATGTTCTACATTTAACATGTGGTTTCATAACTGAAGCTACTGTCCCTGAGTAGAACTGCTGCTTACAGTGGCAGCTGGATTGGAAGGTGCAAGACCAGGAGCATTTGCAATGTGAATTTGTTCTTGGGGCTGAAAGTGCATAGGCAGCGAAGAGAAACAGGGTTTGAAACGCAGAGAACCAGAGACCAGGCATAAATAAAAGAAACTTAATGAGAAGCCTTGTCAAATTAAAAAAAAATCCCCCCAATTTTCTCAATTCCATATTAGGTGATGTTGTGAAAGAAACTTTTAGAATCTGTTTTAATAAAAACAAAAAATCTGCCAACTGTGTTAGAAGAAAGACTGAATTACTTTTCTATTCCCTCTTTAGAAAATATGAGCTGTTGTCATTTAAAGAGATGGTCAATGTGTATACAGATTAAAACAATGTAGAAATCAGTCTTAAAACTCTGGCAGATATGCCATAGAGATAGGTATCAAAAAGTATATGTACAGATATAGATAGGTTAACAGTAGCAACAGAAAGATTTTTTTAAATACCTTGGAATAAATATAACTAGAAATGAGCAGAACCTTCTTGAAGAAAATGTTATATCTTTATCTCTATGTCCGTAAAAGATGACTTAAATAAATCACATACTTATCTTGGGATAAAAAGCTTAAATTTGTAAAGCAGTCAATTCCATTTAGATTAATGTATACATTTATTGAGATACAAATAAAAATATGGGAAAGACTCAAAAAAATGTGTCAGATATGTCATCTTTAAAAAATAAGTAATTCATTGTTATTTATTTTCTCATTCTAAATAAATTTTCACTTTTATGCCAATTTAAAAATAAACAAACAAAAAAAAGTCAGTCTGCATATCATACAAACGTCAGTCTTCCCCTGCCAATCTGATTGAAGCAATTCACCTTACAGACTTTTCCTTCTCTCCTTCTGGGTCCTAACTTACTTTTTTTTTTTAAACTTTTTATGTTGTATTGGGGCATAGCCAGTTAACAATTTTGTGGTAGTTTCAGGGGAGCAGCCAAGGGACTCAGCCATCTATATACTTGCTTCTTATACATTCCCATTTTTTTCACTTCTGCTTTTAATCTGTGTTTCTACTGGTGACTAGCTTACATCAGAGCCAAATGTCTGGGTCCAGACTTTCTAAGTGCTTGCAGTTTTCATCCCTGTAGCACAAGACCCCTTTCCGTGGCAGTGGCTATTCATGCACTAATTTACCAAGGGCAGCTCTAGGTATTTTAACAGAGTTGACCAGGACTTAAACGTCTGGGCTTATTAGTGTGGGAAGCTGGGGGCAACGTGAATGGTCACATAGAGGAAGGAGCACCGTGGAGACTTTTTTAGCAACTTGTAAGTCATAACGTTTTCTCTTCCCGTGTTTGTCTCTATCTGAGAGCTAGTTGGTTGAGCAGGGATTGATGGATCCAGATCACTGAAACTGAAACAGAAACTGAGAGATGAGGGTCGGGTCGGGGTGGGGTGGAGGAGAGAAGGGGAAGGTAGAAAGAGAGGGAGGGGGAGGAAAGGAGAGACTGGTTTGTAGATGTGTAGTTGGGCAAAATAAGTATTAGCTTTGGGGACAGCTGATGAGGACACCTGCAAACTTCTTTGGGCACAGGACTTGAGAATAAGATTTACCTGTTGATCAGGTTAGTTAACCTATCTTAGTGGGTGGTTTACTTCACTGGAATATAAAAAGCCATTCCTAGTACTTACTATTTGAGGTAGCAAGTGCAGGGTGAATGATGCCAGTTTCATGAATGATGAAATCAGTTTAGATTGTGACTTATAAAGCTTTTGAAAACCGTCATAGCAGTTCTTTGATGGATAAAGAAAAGCAGAAACTGCAAGTAAAAATCTTCCAGGTGTTAGAAAACAGATAAAGAAATTTAATTTCTAATATTAAAGGAGCATGGAAAAGTAAATGAAAGCTGTATTGAAGTTTTAAAATTTAAGCAGAAAAAAGATATGTTAACTCTGAGATCTAGTTGTGTGATCTGGCTGTAGACAGTTTTAAAATTGTGACTGATGGGGATTGGGAGAATATATATTTTTTATAAACTTTATGCTAAAATATTACAGGCGATATAAATAATACAAGAAGAATAAGTAATTTTCATTGTGGGAAATCACTGTTTTGGCAAATAGACACAACTTGGCCTATTACCTGTGTAGGAATATCAGAAAATAGTGCTATTGGAAGTGATTCTAAAATTCTTTTACCAAGTCAGGATATTAACTCACCTTGGTAATGAGATAGGTTGTCTCTGTGGAAACCATCTGGCTTGGGGATTGAGAGTCCAGTAGGGCAGAGTTATTGTGCGAAACTCCTGCACTCACTTGCTGTCTAGCTCTTAGCTGCGTGCCATAGCGCACTGCAGATACAAACTTCAGCCTAGTTATTGAGCAAATTCTATTCTTCTGCAATTCAACTTTTCCATGTACTCTTTTCTCTTGCGCCTAATTTTCTTAAGTTTGGTATGTTACAAAAGTCTGGTTTTATGTTAGTTTCTATTCTTTGACCTTTTCATCTGTGACATGACATTGGCACTTACTGACATTGGATGGGTATGGTGGAGAGTTTTATTTTGCAAGGCGTTTTCAAACTTTTTTCCTTAAGGGGCCCAAGAATATACAGTTGATTTATTTATTAAGAGACTATCATGGGAGGGACTTAATTGTATGAAATGATATGTGTATCACTGAGGTGTTTCAGGCTTCAGGAAGCAAAGAGTCTCCCTAGTAAGTTTAAGCCAAAAAAGGGGAAGCAGAGGAAGAGTTGAAAATTCAAGGCCTTGGGAAGGTCAGCAACCAGAGTAGCTCCAAGGATCTCTATGATAAGAACTCATGGAGTATCTAGGGGCACTAGACTTGAAATGTCTCAGTTCCAAATTCCTTCTGTCCTGTGTGACTCTCTCTACTCAGATTTCAGATCCTAAGAGAGAGAGAGGCTGATTGAATGCTTGGTCCAGAAGTTGGCCAGCTACAGTAGGAAGACTCTTAGGATATCATAGTCTTGATACTGTGCTTATCCTTTGTTTGTAGACCCAGAAGGACTTCATGGAACAGAAACCTTTAGGGACAACAGCGTACTGTTACCAAAACAGATACCCATTACAAGTCCACTGGGCTACACTATCCAGACTTGAGTAAATCTCAAATCAGGTGGTGGGGTAAAATCATTGACTTACTAGATTAGTTTGCTACAGCTGCCATAACAAAGTACCACAGACTGGCTTAAACCACAGAAATTAATTTTTCTTACAGTCTTGGGTGCTGGAAGTCCAAGTAAGGCTTCTCGTTGGCTTGTAGATGGCTCCAGTGTCTTTGTGAGGTATTGCTTCTGTGTGTCATTTCCTGATCGCTTCTTATGAGGAGACTAGTTGTATTGGACCGGGACCCACTCACATGACCTCATTCTTTACTTTACCACTTTAAAGGCCTATCTTCAAAGAGAATCACATTCTGAAGTTCTGGGAGTTAGAACTACAACATATGACTTTGGGGGGAACATGATTCAAGCCATAAAACCTACCTAGTAAGTTGTAGGTTAAATGACACTGTATTTAAGTGGCCAGCATAGTCTTCAATCAGTGGTAGCTAAAATATTGTTGCACAGCTCAGAATATTTGTATTGATGATGAAGTATCAGGTTATTATATTGAGTACTCTGATACAAAGATGGATAAATTACAGCTCTCGCTTTTGGGAAGCTCAGTAATATATATTTTGCATGAATTGTGTGAATATACATAGATATGTGTGTGCTATATATCTAAGTGTATATGTATAATATTATATACAGTACTTGGTAATCATACCGCCTGATTCAGAAGACAGACATCAGTTTCTGCTTTGGCAAATGACATCCTCTCTTCTGTTCCCTGAGAATTCGTACGTAATCCTTCACCCATCCCTCAAAATACCTTTTGTTTGTAGGCCCAGAGGTGACAGCAAGTCAAGAGAACCAAGAATAAAACTTAGTCTAGGAATTATTTTGTATTTTTTCTTAGTTTTTAAAAAGTGATTTTCCCCACAAATTCACATAGTTCTTATAATTTTTTTGAGCGGGAGTGAGGTTTTGTTTTAGATAAGGCCATACATTTGCTTAAGCAAATCTTTTGTGCAAGAGATTTGTCGTTCCTTAGATTTCTGATATTCAGCAAGTTATTTTTGTATGTATGAAAAACCAGAAAACCTTCTTGCTTGAAACACACATAAAGTGTGAATATATATGCTCATTGTAAGAATCCAAAACAATATACGGAACTACACAGGGAAAAAGTCAATACCTCTCTTTACATTTCCCTCCTCTAACTCCCTCCAACCGGTTCTCTCGAAAGGCCGGCATGGTGAGAATTTGGTTTGCAGCCTCTGTGACCTTTTCAAACATTATTCTCATAATTGTATAAGAACATACACAGAATTTGGGGACATTTTTATTTGACAGAAGCAGAATTATCGTGTAGATATTGTTCTAAGGCTTTTCTTTCTTCCACTAAAATATTTGTGCTGGAATTTTTGGTGGAATTTTAATACTGAATTCTACCACTGGCCCACCTGGTCTCTAGGACTCTTGACTGGTAAACAACCACCGAGAGCCTGGGAGGAGGGGGCCAAAGTACAAGCCATGGCTTCTGAGATAGAATAGCTGGACAAGTGCCCAGAGCTTTAGAAGCTGCCGAGGTCCAGCCCCGGCTGATCCAGGGAGTTCGAAGTGGGGACGGCGTCGGTGAGGATCAGGATACAATAGCTTCAATTAGATATTAATTAGAGATGTAAAGAGTAATAGAATGAGGATAGCTCAGCAGGAAAATTCAGTGGAGAAAAGAGGCTGAGTAGCTTGGTTTACGTGGGAAACCAATAAAACCTCAAGACAAGAAGTTTGCACCACTTACGTAGGCCGCAGGCGTCCTTCCGTTCTCCCGTAGGAGAGGAGACACTGAGGTCTCCCCGGTCGGATCTTAGAAGCCCAGGCATAATTAGTAAGCATGGCGGGCTCCGCGCTTCAGATGGAGACTCAGCCAGAGTTTGAGAGAGAGAGACATGGGGAGACCAGTCTTTCGAGGAACTGATCCCAATTCTTTATTTTCCATGGTCTACTTTTATACACTGAGATGTTATGCAAAAGTCACGTGGGGTCAGCAGTCCTGACTTTTATCAAAGTCAGGTGCTTCATACAAATGTATACAGAGGTCTTAGGGGTGTTACATCATCTTCTGGCCAGGGGGCCTGCTGACAATTTATGACCCTCTCCTTGTGACAGCGGTCAGTCAACCAGGACACTTATTTCTCCAAGGGTGATTATTCTTAAAAAAGACTCCACCTTCTGAAGGTACCAGATAAAGTTACATTCCTATAGGGTGAAGGTGTAGTGGGTTTTAGTTAAGGAAAGAATTTACTTAGCCTAAGGTCTAACATGATTAATATCAAAGGTTAATACCTATTTCTTCTATATATTCATTAATGTGTATAAGGGCAGGGCATGTGGAGACTTAGCAGTGAACATTGGCTCAACAAATGAAAAACCCTTCACCAATACAATTTCTAATCAGCCCACTATACTTATACTAATAGTTTTCTAACTTCTCTAAAGAACCTGTTTTTAGAAGATTTAAAGCATCTCGTGCCTCTCATGGTTGGGAGGCTGTGAGCAATCACATGTGGCCGGACAAGCCTGTCAGGCAGGCTAGAGAACCTTCAGAGGAGTTTGTAAGTTTGGAACACTCCTGTCATGCCCAGGAATTATTATTAACTGGAGCTCTAAGTTAACTCTTTCTCTGAAAGAGGTGGTGGGGGACAGCTCCCCGTAAAGTCAGAGATGTAGGTGAGAGCACAAAGTAGTAAAGTAGGCAGGCTCTGGTTATGGGGGTAGATGCTCGAGAATTTCCAGGGGGACTCCTGAGGCTTGATCCCACCTTTGCGTATGTCGAGCCTCCTTCCTTATGACCTTTGCCACGGGTGGAGGTCCTCCCGCCGGCTCCCCGCAGACAGCAGGTTTCCCTGTGAAATGTCAATGGTTCATGAGGAAGTGGCCTAGCCCTCTAGGCTAGGCTCCTTGCCCCTGGCTTCCTAAGTCCAGGTACCTAGCCAGCCCCTGGGTAAGGATGCTGGCCTGCTTCTGAGGCTAGGCTCTGGTCTGTGAACCAATAGAAGAGGATCAGGTAGCAATAGAAAGTTAGTGGAAGTTATTCTTAACTTTTGGAATAGTAGCTCTGTTACTAGTCAACTTTGATCCAAGCGTGAGGCTGATGACATCAGTGTTTCCTCTCATAGGAGGCAGACAAAGAGCTGAGAAGTGGGTGGAGAGATGGCCTGGGAGCACAGGTGAGAGTATGCTCTCTTCCATGGGCTGACAAGAAGACGTGAGGGAGAAAGATTAAAATGTCTTCTTAGAAAATAATATCTTGAAAACCTTTTATTTCAACCCATGAAAATTTAAATCATGAAGAAAGCTGAGCACAGAAGAATTGATGATTTTGAACTGTGGTATTGGAGAAGACTCTTGAGAGTCCCTTGGACTGCAAGGAGATCTAACCAGTCCATCCTAAAGGAGATCAGCCCTGGGTGTTCTTTGGAGGGAATGATGCTAAAGCTGAAACTCCAATACTTTGGCCACATCATGCGAAGAGTTGACTCATTGGAAAAGACTCTGATACTGGGAGGGATTGGGGACAGGAGAAGGGGACGACAGAGGATGAGATGGCTGGATGGCATCACAGACTTGATGGATGTGAGTCTGAGTGAACTCCGGGAGTTGGTGATGGACAGGGAGGCCTGGCGTGCTGCAATTCATGGGATCGCAAAGAATCGGACATGACTGAGCGACTGAACTGAACTGAAAGGGGTGATGGCAACCTACTCCAGTGTTCTCACCTGGACAATCCCATGGACAGAGGGGCCTGGTGGGCTATAGTCCATGGGGTTGCAAAGAGTCGGACATGACAAAGCAACTAACAATTTCACACACTTTCACAAAGGGGTGATACTATTTTATAACTTACATTTATGTAGCGTTTTGACGTTTTAAAAACTTTGTACTTTCCCCCTGATTTTATTCTCACAACAGTTATGTATAGGGCTTGTTTCATAGATATGGAAGTGAAGCCTTAAGTGAGGGCAGGGGTGGGATGGGGAGGGTCAAGGTATTTTTCTGTGAATTTAAGATCTCTGGCCATCTGGTGCAGTTCCCTTTCCACTATAACATATTGCTTCTTGTTAAATGTTAGTTTATATTCAAGTTGGGCAGGAGTAATTGCCTGCTATTACAATTATTTGTTAATAAGAACTCTTTTTTATGAAAGGCCTAATTTCAGCTCTTTGTTGTAAATGTGATTAATTTATTGAAAACTGTCATTGATATGTTTATTTTGTGTCAGTTTTTATTTTTTGACGTCCAACATCTGAACCCACACCTATATTCTGGATAATCGTCTCTTTTATTTCTGGGGGTAGCAATTTGCTCAGAATTATAAAGCACAAGCAAATATTTGTGTATCCAGCCTCCCTTTCAGCTAAGATACATGTTCACGATCTAGGCTTGGCTAATTTTTACACCCACATTAGGTAGACTTTGAATTGGTAGCTACTGACCCGAGAAGCCAGGACAGAGAATCTTCTCTGCTGGCACGGGGTTGTCACGAAGTGTTCATATTCAGTTTCGAGGGCTGTAGGGCTAACAGGCAGAGAAGGCAATGGCATCCCACTCCAGTACTCTTGCCTGGAAAATCCCATGGAGGCTCCCATGGAGGAGCCTGGAAGGCTGCAGTCCATGTGGTCGCTGAGGGTCGGACGCGACTGAGCGACTTCACTTTGACTTTTCACTTTCATGCACTGGAGAAGGAAATGGCAACCCACTCCAGTGTTCTTGCCTGGAGAATCCCAGGGACAGGGGAGCCTCCTGGGCTGCCGTCTATGGGGTTGCACAGAGTCGGACACGACTGAAGCGACTTAGCAGCAGCAGCAGCAGCAGCAGCAGGGCTAACAGGGGCAGTGAATCCTGATGGAGCTTTGCATGCTTCATGCCCTGGATGATGGCAGTGGTATGCTCTCTGGAGTCCAGTCTCCAGAAATAGTCATGCCGTGTCCCCACTGAACTGATTTGGGCTGTGACCCTCAATATTCACTGGCCTTTTAAAAATTTCTATTCAGTTCTCAACCTAGATCACCAAAAAGTATAGTGATTATATAAGCTATCAAGTAACTTGTCATTTTTCAAATTTACATACAGTAAATTCACTCTTTGTGGTAGATAGTTCTATAGATTTTGACAATGTATTAATATAAAATTATTTACCCACCACTGTAGTCATCCTTAGCCACCCCAAACCCTAATCTGTTTTCTGTTTCTATCGTTTTTCCTTTCCCAGAATCTTTGAATATTATCTGATAACCTTTTAATAATGTTTCATTATTAAATCAATAACCTTTATTTTTAATTTTTATTGGAGTATGGTTGATTTACATTGTTGTGTTAGTTTCAGGTGTACAGCAGAGTGAATGAGTTATACATATATATTTATCCACTCTTTTTTAGATTCTTTTCCCATATCGGTTATTACAGAGTATTAAACAGCGTTCCCTCTGCTATACAGTAGGTCTTTATTAGTATTTATGTTTAGTTGTGTATATATGTCAGTTCCAATCTCCCAATTTATCTCTCACCCACCTTTCCCCTTGGTAACCATAGGTTTGTTTCCTACACACCTATGGCCACTTTTGTGACTCTATTTCTGTTTTGTAAATAAGTTCTTTTGTACCAGTTTTTTAGATTCCACATACAAGTCATATCATATGCTATTTGTCTTTCACCCTATGACTTACTTCACTCAGTATAACAATGTTAGATCCATCTATGTTGCTGCAGATGGCATTATTTAATTCTTCTTATGGCTGAGTAATATTCCATTGTATATATGTACTACATCTTTATCCATTTCACTGGTTTTTTTTGTTTGTTTGTTTGCTTTGTTTTTTGCTGTGAGATGGGTATTTTTTTTCCTTTTTATTGAAGGATAATTGCTTTACAGAATTTTGTGGTTTTCTGCCAAACCTCAACATGAATCAGCCATAGGTATACATATATCCCCTCCCTTTTGAACCTCCCTTCATCTCCCTCCCCATCCCACCCCTTTAGGTTGATACAGAGCCCCTGTTTGAGTTTCTTGAGCCATACAGCAAATTCCCGTTGGCTTTCTATTTTACATATGGTAATGTAAGTTTCCATGTTACTCTTTCCATACATCTTGCCCTCTCCTCCCCTCTCCCCATGTCCATAAGTCTAGTCTCTATGTCTGTTTCTCCATTCAGTTCAGTTCAGTCACTCAGTCGTGGCGAACTCTTTGTGACCCCATGAACCGCAGCACAGCAGGCCTCCCTGTCCATCACCAACTGCTGGACTCCATCCAAACCCATGTCTATCGAGTCAGTGATGCCATCCAACCATCTCATCCTCTGTTGTCCCCTTCTCCTCCCACCCTCAGTCTTTCCCAGCATCAGGGTCTTTTCAGTTGAGTCAACTCTTCGCATCAGGTGGCCAAACTATTGACATTTCAGCTTCAACATCAGTCCTTCCAAAGAACACCCAGGACTGATCTCCTTTAGGATGGACTGTTTGGATGTCCTTACAGTCCAAGGAACTCTCAAGAGTCTTCTCCAACACCACAGTTCAAAAGCATCAATTCTTCTGCCCTCAGCTTTCTTTATAGTCCAACTCTCACATCCATACATGACCATTGGAAAAACCATAGCCTTGACTAGATGGACCTTTGTTGGCAAAGTTATGTCTCTGCTTTTGAATATGCTGTCTAGGTTGGTCATAACTTTCCTTCCAAGGAGTGAACATCTTTTAATTTCATGGCTGCATCACCATCTGCAGTGATTTTGGAGCCCAGAAAAATAAAGTTAGCCACTGTTTCTACTGTTTCCCCATCTATTTGCCATGAAGTGATGGGACTGGATGCCATGATCTTAGTTTTCTGAATGCTGAGCTTTAAGCCAACTTTTTCACTCTCCTCTTTCACCTTCATCAAAAGGCTCTTTAGTTCTTCTTCACTTTCTGCCATAAGGGTGGTGTCATCTGCATATCTGAGGTTATTGATATTTCTCCAAGCAATCTTGATTCCAGCTCATGCTTCCTCCAGCCCAGCGTTTCTCATGATGTACTCTGCATATAAATTAAATAAGCAGGGTGACAATATACAGCTTTGATGTACTCCTTTTCCTATTTGGAACCAGTCTGTTGTTCCATGTCCAGTTCTAACTGTTGCTTCCTGACCTGCATATAGGTTTCTCAAGAGGCAGGTCAGGTGTTCTGGTATTCCCATCTCTTTCAGAATTTTTCACAGTTTATTGTGGTCCACACCGTCAAAGGCTTTGGCATAGTCAATAATATAGATGTTTTTCTGGAACTGTCTTGCCTTTTCCATGATCCAGTGAATGTTGGCAATTTGATCTCTGGTTCCTCTGCCTTTTCTAAATCCAGCTTGAACATCTGGAATTTCACGTTTCACATATTGCTGAAGCCTGGCTTGGAGAATTTTGAACATTACTAGCATGTGAGATGAGTGCAATTGTGCAGTAGTTTGAGCCTTCTTTGGCATTGCCTTTCTTTGGGATTGGAATGAAAACTGACCTTTTCCAGTCCTGTGACCACTGCTGAGTTTTCCAAATTTGCTGGCATATTGAGTGCTGCACTTTTATAGCATCATCTTTCAGGATTTGAAATAGCTCAACTGGATTCCATCACCTCCACTAGCTTTGTTCATAGTGATGCTTTCTAAGGCCCACTTAACTTCATATACCATGATGTCTGGCTCTAGGTGAGTGATCACACCATCATGATTATCTGGGTCATGAAGATCTTTTTTTGTATAGTTCTTCTGTGTATTCTTGCCACCTCTTCTTAATATCTTCTGCTTCTGTTAGGTTCCTACCATTTCTGTCCTTTATTGTGCCCATCTTTGCATGAAATGTTCCCTTGGTATGTCTTATCTTTCCTTGCTATTCTTTGGAACTCTGCATTCAGATGCTTATATCTTTCCTTTTCTCCTTTGCTTTTTGCTTCTCTTCTTTTCACAGCTGTTTATAAGGCCTCCTCAGGCAGCCATTTTGCTTTTTTGTATTTCTTTTTCTTCGGGATGGTCTTGATTCCTGTCTCCTGTACAATGTCACGAACCTCCATCCATAGTTCATCAGGCACTCTGTCTATCAGACCTAGTCCCTTAAATCTATTTGTCACTTCCATTGTATAGTCATAAGGGGTTTGATTTAGGTCATACCTGAATGATCTTTTGCGAAGAGTTGACTCATTGGAAAAGACTCTGATGCTGGGAGGGATTGGGGGCAGGAGGAGAAGGGGACGACAGAGGATGAGATGGCTGGATGGCATCACTGACTCGATGGACGTGAGTCTGAGTGAACTGCGGGAGTTGGTGATGGACAGGGATGCCTGGCGTGCTGTGATTCATGGGGTCGCAAAGAGTCGGACATGACTGAGTGACTGAACTGAACTGAACTGAATGGTCTAGTGGTTTTCTCCACTTTCTTCAATTTCAGTCTCAATTTGGCAATAAGGCGTTAATGATCCTAGCCACAGTCAGCTCCCAGTCTTGTTTTTGCTGACTGTTTAGAGCTTCTCCATCTTTGGCTGCAAAGAATATAATCAGTCTGATTATGGTGTCTACCATCTGCTGATATCCATGTGTAGAGTCTTCTCTTGTGTTGTTGGAAGAGGGTGTTTGCTATGACCAGTGCGTTCTCTTGGCAGAACTCTATTAGCCTTTTCCCTGCTTCATTGTGTACTCCAAGGCCAAATTTGCCTGTTACTCCAGATGGTTTGCCTTGGAAACAAACAGAGATCATTCTGTCATTTTTGAGATTGCATCCAAGTACTGCATTTTAGACTCTTTTGTTGACTATGATGGCTATTCCATTTCTTTTAAGGGATTCCTGCCCACAGTAGTAGATATAATGGTCATTCGAGTTAAATTCACCCATTCCAGTTCATCTTAGTTCACTGATTCCTAGAATGTCGATGTTCACTCCTTTCATCTCCTGTTTGACCACTTCCAATTTGCCTTGATTCATGGACCTAACATTTCAGGTTCCTATGCAGTATTTCTCTTTACAGCATCGAACCCTGCTTCCATCACAAGTCCCATTCACAACTGGGTGTTGTTTTTGCTTTGGCTCCATCCCTTCATTCTTTCTGGAGTTATTTCTCCATTGATCTCCCCTAGCACATTGGGCACCTACTGACCTGGGGAGTTCATCTTTCAGTGTCCTATCTTTTTGCCTTTTCATACTGTTCATGGGGTTCTCAAGGCAGGAATACTGAAGTGGTCTGCCATTCCCTTCTGCAGTGGACCACATTCTGTCAGACTTCTCCACCATGACCCGTCCGTCTTGGGTGGCCCCACACAGCATGGCTTAGTTTCATTGAGTTAGACAAGGCTGTGGTCTGTGTGATCAGATTGGCTAGTTGTCTGTGATTGTAGTTTCAGTCTGTCTGCCTTCTGATCCCCTCTCTCAGTGCCTACCGTCTTACTTGGGTTTCTCCTACCTTGGACGTGGGGTCTCTCTTCATGGCTGCTCCAGCAAAGCACAGCCGCTGCTCCTTACCTCTGATGTGGGTAGCTCCTCTTGGTTACCGCCCCTGCCCTCGGGCGTGGGGTAGCTCCTTTAGGCCCTGCTCGTGCGCCATTGCAGCCCTGTAAATAAGTTCTTCAGTACCATTTTTCTAGATTCCGTATGTATGTGTTAGAATACAATATTTATCTTTCTCTTTCTGACTCTGTATAATAGGTTCTAGGTTCATCCACCTCATCAAAACTGACTCAAATGCATTCCTTTTTATGTCTGAATAACATTCCACTGTGTATATGTACCACATCTTTTTTATCCATTCATCTGTCGATGGACATCTAGGTTGCTTCTGTGTTCTAGTTATAGTATATAGTGCTGCCATGAACAATGGGATACATGTGTCTTTTTCAATTTTGGTTTCCTTAGGGTATATGCCTTGGAGTGGGGTTGCTGGGTCATATGGTGGTTTTATTCTTTGTTTTTAAAGGAGTCTCCATACTGTCTTCCATAGTGGCTGTATCAATTTACATTCCTACCAACAGTGCAAGAGCGTTCCCTTTTCTCCACACCCTCTCCAGCATTTATTGTTTTTAGACTTTTTGATGATGGCCATTCTGACTGGTGTGAGATGATATCTCATTGTAGTTTTGATTTGCATTTGTCTAATAATGAGCAATGGCACCCCACTCCAGTACTTTTGCCTGGAAAATCCCATGGATGGAGGAGCCTGGTAGGCTGTAGTCCATGGGGTCGATAGAGTCGGACACGACTGAGCGACTTCACTTTCACTTTTCACTTTCATGCATTGGAGAAGGAAATGGCAACCCACTCCAGTGTTCCTGCTTGGAGAATCCCAGGGACGGGGAAGCCTTGTGGGCTGCCGTCTATGGGGTCGCGCAGAGTCGGACACGACTGACGTGACTTAGCAGCAGCAGCAGCAGCAGCAGCAATAATGAGCGATGTTGGGCATCTTTTCATGTGTTTGTTAGCCATCTGTATGTCTTCTTTGGAGAAATGTCTGTTTAGGTCTTTTTCCCACTTTTTGATTGTTTTTTTTTTTTTTTTGGCATTGAGTTGTATGAGCTGCTTGTATATTTTGGAAATTAATCCTTTGTCAGTTGTTTCATTTGCTATTATTTTCTCCCATTCTGAGGGTTGTCTTTTCACCTTGCTTATAGTTTCCTTTGCTGTGCAAAAGCTTTTAAGTTTAATCAGGTCCCACTTGTTTACTTTTGCTTTTATTTCCATTACTCTAGGAGGTGGGTCATAGAGGATCTTGCTTTGATTTATGTCATTGAGTGTTCTGCCTCTATTTTCCTCTAAGAGTTTTATAGTTTCTGGTCTTACATTTAGGTCTTTAATCCATTTTGAGTTTATCTTTGTGGATGGTGATAGGAAGTATTCTAATTTCATTCTTTTACATGTAGCTGTCCAGTTTTCCCAGCATCATTTAGTGAAGAGGCTGTTTTTGCTTCATTGTATATTCTTGCCTCATTTGTAAATAATAAGGTACCCATAGGTGCATATGTTTATTTCTGGGCTTTCTATCTTGTTCCATTTGTCTATATTTCTGTTTTTGTGCCAGTACCATACTGTCTTGTTGACTGTAGCTTTGTGGTATAATCTGAAGTCAGGATGGTTGATTTCTCTAGCTACCTTCTTCTTTCTCAAGACTGCTTTGGCTGTTTGGGGTCTTTTGTGTTTCCATATGAATTGTGAAATTTTTTGTTCTAGTTCTGTGAAAAATGGCATTGGTAATTTGACAGGGATTGCATTGAATCTGTAGATTGCGTTTGGTAGTATCATCATTTTCACAACATTGATTCTTCCTACCCAGAGACATGGAATATCTCTCCATCTGTTTATGGTGTCTTTGATATCTTTCATTAGTGTCTTATAATTTTCTGTGTATAGTTCTTTTGTCTCGTTAGGTAAGTTTGTTCCTAGATATTTAATTTTTTTTGTTGCAATGGTGAATGGGATTGATTCCTTAGTTTCTTTGTCAGATTTTCCATTGTTAGTATATAGAAATGCAAGTGATTTCTGTACATTGATTTTGTAGCCTGCAATTTTGCCAAATTCACTGATTAGCTCTAGTAATTTTCTGATATGATCTTTAGGGTTTTCTGTGTACAGTATCATGTCTTCTGAAAACAGTAAAAACTTTACTTCTTTTCCAATCTGGATTCTTTTTATTTTTTTTCTTGTTTGATTGCTATAGCTAGGACTTCCAAAATGATGTTGAATAATAGTGTTGAAAGTGGACAGCCTTGTCTTGTTCCTGATCTTAGGGGGAATGGTTTCAGTTTTTCAACATTGAGAATAATGTTTGCTATAGGCTTATCATATATGGCCTTTACTATGTTGAGGTCGGAGAAGGCAATGGCATCCCACTCCAATACTCTTGCCTGGAAAATCCCATGGACGGAGGAGCCTGGTGGGCTACAGTCCATGGGGTCGCAAAGAGTCAGATACGACTGAGTGACTTCACTTTCACTTTCCACTTTCATGCATTGGAGAAGGAAATGGCAACCCACTCCAGTGTTCTTGCCTGGAGAATCCCAGGGACGGCGGAGCCTGGTGGGCTGCCATCTGTGGGGTCGCACAGAGTCGGACACGACTGAAACGACTTAGCAGCAGCAGCAGCAGCATGTTGAGGTAGGTTCCTTCTGTGCCCATTTTTTGAAGAGTTTTAATCATAAATGGGTGCTGAGTTTTGTCAAAGCCTTTTTCTGCATCTATTGAGATTATCATATGATTTTTATCTTTCATTTTGTTAATATGGTGTATCACATTGATTGATTTGTGTGTATTGAAGAATCCTTGCATTCCTGGAATAAACCCAACTTGATCATGGTGTATGAGCTTTTTGATGTGTTGCTGAATTCTGTTTGCTAAAATTTTGTTGAGGATTTTTACATCTATGTTCATCAGTGATATTGGTCTGTAGTTTTCTTTTTTTGTGTTGTCTTTGTCTGGTTTTGGCATCAAGGTGATGGTGACTGCATAGAATGAGTTTGGAAGTGTTCTTCTGCAATTTTTGGAAAGAGTTTTAGAAGGATAGGCATTAGCTCTTCTCTAAATGTTTGATAGAATTCACCTATGAAGCCATCTGGTCCTAGTCTTTTGCTTTGGGGGAGATTTTTGATCACAGTTTCCATTTCAGTGCTTGTAATTGGGTTGTTCATAATTTCTATTTCTTCCTGGTTCAGTTTTGGATTGAACTTTTCTAAGAATCTGTCCATTTCTTCTAGGTTATCTGTTTTATTGCCATATAGTTGTTCATAGTAATCTCTTATAATCCTTTGTATTTCTGCATTGTCTGTTGTAACCTCTGCTTTTTCACTTCTAATTTTGTTGATTTGATTCTTCTCTCTTTTTTTCTTGATGAGTCTGGCTAAAGGTTTGTCAATTTTGTTTATCTTCTCAAAGAACCAGCTTTTAGTTTTATTGATCTTTACTATTGTTTCTTTCATTTCTTTTTCATTTATTTCTGCTTGGATCTTTATGATTTCTTTCCTTCTACTGATTTTGGGGTTTTTTCGTTTTTCTTTTTCCAGTTGCTTTAGGTATAAAGTTAGGTTGTCTATTTGATGTTTTTCTTGTTTCTTGAGGTGGGATTGTGTTGCTATAAACTTCCCTCTTAGAACTGCTTTTGCTGCATCCCATAGGTTTTGAGTTTTGTTTTCATTGTTATTTGTTTCTAGAACTTTTTTTGATTTCCCTTTTGATTTCTTCAGTAACCTGCTGGTTATTTATAAACGTGTTGTTTAATATCCATGTGTTTGTGTTTCTTACAGTTTTTTTCTTGTTATTGATGTCTAGTCTCATAGTGTGGTTGGAGAATATGCTTGAAATGATTTCAATTTTCTTAAATTTACTGAGGTTTGATCTGTGACCCAAGATGTGGTCTATCCTGGAGAATGTTCCATGTGCACTTGAGAAGAAGGTGTATTCTTCTGCATTTGGATGGAATGTCCTGAAGATATCAATGAGATCAACCTCATCTGATGTATCATTTAATACTTGTGTTTCCTTATTAATTTTCTGTTTTGATGATCTGTCCATTGGTGTGAGTGGAGTGTTAAAGTCTCCTACTATTATTGTATTACTGTCAATTTCTCCTTTTATGTCTATTAGTGTTTGTCTTATGTATTGAGGTGCTCCTATGTTGGGTGCATAGATACTTACAATTGTTATGTCTTCCTCTTGGATTGATCCCTTGATCATTATGTAGTGTCCTTCCTTGTCTCTTGTAATCTTTTTTATTTTAGGTCTTTTTTGTCTGTTAGAAGGATTGTTATTCCAGCGTTCTTTTGCTTCCCATTTGCATGGAATATATTTTTCCATCCTCTCAGTTTCAGTCTATATGTGTCTTTAGGTCCGAAGTGGGTTTCTTGTAGACAGCATACATATGGGTCTAGTTTTCGTATCCATTCAGCCAGTCTGTGTCTTTTGGTTGGAGCATTTAATCCATTTACATTTAAAGTAATTATTGATATATATGTTCCTATTGCCATTTTCTTAATTGTTTGGGATTGTTTGTAGATCTTTTTTCTTCTCTTGTATTTCTAGACTACATAAGTCCCCTTAACATTTGTTGTAAAGCTAGTTTGGTGGTACTGAGGTCTCTTAACTTTTGCTTGTCTGAAAACTTGTTATTTCTCCATCAATTTTGAATGAGATCCTTGCCGGTACAGTAATCTTGGTTGTAGCTTTTTCCTTTTCAATGTTTTAAATATATCCTGCCTTTCTCTTCTGGCCTGAAGAGTTTTTGCTTAAAGATCAGCTGCTAAGCATATGGTGCTTCCCCTGTATGTTACTTGTTGCTTCTTCCTTGCTGCTTGTAATATTCTTTCTTTGTGTTTAGTCTTTGTTAGTTTGATTAGTCTTGGTGTGTTTCTCCTTAGGTTTATCCTGTATGGGACTTTTTGTGCCTCTTGGACTTGATTGACTATTTCCTTTTCCATGTTGGGGAAATTTTCAACTATAATCTCTTCAAAAATTTTCTCATACCCTTTCTTTTTCTCTTCTTCTTCTGGGACCCCTATAATTCAAATGTTGGTGCATTTGATATTGTCCCAGAGGTCTCTGAGACTATCCTCAGTTCTTTTCATTCTTTTTTACTTTATTCTGCTATTCAGAAGTTATTTCCACCATTTTATCTTCCAGCTCAGTGATTCGTTCTTCTGTCTATTCCCCTGTTGATGGACATTTAGGTTGCTCCCATGTCTTGGCTATTGTAAACAGTGCTGCAATGAACATTGGGGTGCATATACCTTTTTGAATTATAATTTTCTCTGGATATATGTCCAGAAGTGTGATTGCTGGATGAGATGGTAGTTCTGTTTTTAATATTTTAAGGAACCTCCATACTATTCTCCATAGTGGCTGTACCAATTTACATTCCCACCAACAGTTTAAAAGGGTTCACACTTCTCCACACCCTCTCCGGCATTTACTGTTTGTAGATTTTTTGATGGTGACCATTGTGACTGGTGTGAGGTGATGCCTCATTGTAGTTTTGATTTGCATTTCTCTAGTGGTTAGTAATGTTGAACTTTTCATGTGTGATTTTTGGCTATCTGTGTGTCTTCTTTGGAGAAATGTATATTTAGATCTTCTGATTATTTGTTAATTGACTTGTCTGTTTTTTATGCTGAAAAATAACCTTTGAAATTAATATTAGTAAATTTATTTTCTGCTTTAAATAATAATAGTCAAAATTTACTGGATGCTTAACATTTGCTTTGTTTTGTTCTTACTAAATGCTTTAGATGAAAAAGTGCATTTAATCCTCACCACAGTGGTAATCCATAGATCTTCTTGTAATCCCCATTTTACATGTGAAGAAGCTGAGGCACACAGAGATTAAGAAACCTCTCCAAGACCACAGAGGTAATAAGTGGCAGAGTCAGCATCCAAATCTGGGCAGCTTGTGACTGACATAGATTATTAACCTGTAGATTTTTAACCTTTTTGTCTCTTATGCTGTAAATCAGTCATAACTGGTTGCTTCCACCCATTGAATTTGAATGATAGAACTGGTGAGCAAAAGGCTCAAAGTACATACCCTTATGGAAGTTATCATTGAGCTGTGGACACAGACATTATTAGAGTATCCTCTTGCAGATTGCCTGAGATATATCCATATTCCATCATGAACGCATAATTGCAAATGTAGATAAGTGACAGAAAGGATCATAATCCTTTAGAGTTGCTCACAAACAAACTTGACCTAGACTGGGGAGTTATGAAAAGTTTCCCTGAGAAAGTGATACTTTAACAGAGATTGCATCAAGACTATGTGTGGGGGCCCATGGAGTATGTGACTAGAATCTTCCAGAGGGAGCTGCAGGTGCCAGGGCCCTGGGGCAAGGTGGCTGCTGTAACTGGAGCATGGAGATTTGGGGGAGCTCCACTGCTCACCAAGGCAGTGGGGAGTTAGAGGTAGACAAGTGGCCAAGTCATGCAGAGCCTTGTAGGTCACATCAAATACCTATGAGGCTTTGTCTCCCTCTGATTCTAAATAACACTGGAGAGTCTTTAATCACCCATGCAAAGCAAGAAAACCAGAGGGCAGTGTACACAAAAGACTGTACTTTTTCATGGAACAGGGAAAGACAGTGATGGTAAGGCAGTGGGCCCAGGATCTCTTGCATAGTTCCTGGAAGGTGTTCTTGGACCACTTGTCTTACCTCAGGAGGTTTCTGGGTATATATGGGGACCCATTGATGGTGCATAGAAGCACTGTGAGGCTGACTTCTGTTCATTGTTAGGCTTGAAATTGTTACAGAGTCTCTCCAAACCTCATTGCAGACTATGTATTTGGTGTCCTTGAGTGACTGGTAGGTCTCTCCACGAGCAGGGAAAAGTCAGCAAACAGACATAGGCTCTTGACTCTGCAGGTTTCACAGACCCAGACTTCAATGAACCATGGCCATGTTAGAATGTAGCCTCATTTTACAAATAAGGACAAGTTGCTGCTGCTGCTGCTGCTAAGTCGCTTCAGTTGTGTCCTACTCTGTGCGACCCTGTAGATGGCAGCCACCAGGCTCCCCCATCCCTGGGATTCTCCAGGCAAGAACACTGGAGTGGGTTGCCATTTCCTTCTCCAATGCATGAAAGTGAAAAGTGAAAGTGAAGTCGCTCAGTCGTGTCTGACTCCCAGCGACTCCACAGACTGCAGCCTACCAGGCTCCTCCATCCATGGGATTTTCCAGGCAAGAGTACTGGAGTGGGGTGCCATTGCCTTCTCCAAGGACAAGTTAATCCAACACAAAAAGACAGGTTAACTTGAACAGGGTTGCAAAAATAGTGAATGAAACAATCACAATGAATTCTCATGGGCTTTGACCTCCTACCTATTTGATATGTATTTTAACACATTATTTCTAAAACAGATCAATGACAATCATTGTTTAAATGGCTCAATTTGATGGTGCTGGCAGATACATTTGTATTTGAGAGAAAGTAGATTCAAGAAACACAGAGTTGAATTTTTCCTAGATACTACAAGTGCATTTTGAGTAAACTAATTTAAAAAATCAGTAACAGAAGGCTTATGATAATTTTTTTAAAAACTTTTTTTCATAATTTTACATTTGACTGATCTTTTATAATTACCCAAATGTACGGCCATGAGTTCGTGCTGAGAGGAAAACTTTCAGAAATCTATGAACTGAGGAGGACCATGAGGCATTCAGAAAATAAGTTAATATTCTGAGGTGTATTAATTAATACTTTTGACTACCCTGACCAGTTAAGATCCTAAGAGACATAAACCCCAATTTCAAATCCAATTAAAGTGATATCCATTACTAAATTAACCCATGTACATGCAAATCTTGAAATAAAATGACATAGTCTCAAGACACCAATTAATCAAACATGCAAGAATATGTCAAGAAAATTATTAATCCATCCATTCTGATGTTATATCTCAAAGGTCTTCAAGCTCCTTATATATTAGAAGTATTATATACCACATCAATTTGTCTTCACTTCATTTAAAAGATAACCCTGAAAAGATATTTCACCATATGCTTGTTTTAGATGCAGTGAAAAAATGTTCTTTTCAAAGCATATGGTGATATAATTAGGTGTCTCCGAATACAGCAAGGTTGGAAAGAGGAACTGTATGAACTAAATTGAAACAATTTGCTCCTCTGGTATTCCCCCAACCCCTACCCTCACCCCCACCATCGCAGTATCTTCTCAGGGTTAGCATCGTGTTAATGAAGAAATACTATCTTAAGCACTTGCAGATGAGACAAGTCTGCTGTCACCTCCCTTAGCTATGGCTAAGAGGATCCCAGCCTGCTCCCCTCGCCCTTTCCCTTTGTAAGCCTGTGTGATCACGTTCCCTGGCTGAGGCGTCCTGGCGTCTCTCCAGCATCATTGACATCAGTGTAAAGTTCTGCCGCCGGGAGCCTGTTTGTATCTATGGCTTCCCTCGCTTTCTTCATCGACCTCATGGGATTATCTTCTACTCGTGGTGAGAGGCCTCGAGTTCCTTTTACTTCAATAAAAGGGTTTGTTTTAAAATATTTCTTCCTCTTTTGCTAGACTCAATCTCTGAAGGAAAGACAAAGTTTGAAAATAGATTTTATATGATTTGATAAGCACATTGGTTGTTTGTTGGGAGAGATGTAAAGATTCATGTTTTGAAATCTGGGAAACAGAGCATCCTGACTTCAGATGGATTTGGACATGATCTTGTATACTGTTTTTTTTTTTTTTTTTCCATTTCCCCCAGCTCATCAGCATCATTTACCAGTACAATAAGGGTAGTGGGATGTGTCACTTAAAAACATTTTTTTTTTACTTAGTTGGCTGTGCCTAGTCTTGGTTGGCAGCATATGGAATCTTTGATGTTGACTGCAGCGTGCAGGTTCTTTTAGTTGTGGCATGCAGACTCTTAGTCGTGGCATTATGGGGTCTAGTTTCCTGACCAGGGATTGAGCCCAGGCCCCCCGCATTGGGAACATGCAGTCTTAGGCACTGGACTGCTAGGGAAGTCCCAGGCTTGTCTCATTTTAAACAAGTTCTTGAGTACATTTGAATAATGCACCTTTCATTTTAGAACATAAGTGTCTAATATTCCACTGATAACTGGAGTCAGGATATATATTTTTTTTAATTTTAATATTTTTCTACAAAGTGTCTGACTGGAATGGATAATATGTGTTTATCTTAGGCATATGTTGTTTTCAGCCAAATTCATTGCTAACTGATACGGTAAGTTTCACTAATTTTAAGTCCTATTTTTATATCGTTTATAGTGAGTATTCTTGGTTTTGGTTAACAAGTGAAACTGTCAGCAAACAAATGTGGATTGTATAGCAGTATACATAGCAGATAGATGCTGCTGAGAGTGGTGCCTCATGATCACTTAATGGATTAGTTGCCATGCTTCTTTTGTGACATTTTGATAGATATTGAAGAGATGAGTCATTTCCTCTAGCTCTCCTAGCACAGGGACTTTCTAGTCAACTTGTTTTTGTTTTCACCTTTTATCAGGGGATCAGTACCTCCTGGGGTGAAATGCTGTCACGAGCCAAATCCTATTCCCTAGTTCAGGGGTTTGCAAACTTGTGTGTTTGTCAGAGTCACCTGGAGGCTTAGTAAAATACAGATTGCTGGGCCTCAGCCCCAGAGGTTTTAATTCAGCAGGTCACCAGAGGGGCTGCAGCGTTTACATATCAAGCAGGTTCCCAGGTATAAATGACACACTGGCCTGGAAACCACATTTTGAGAAGCACTCCTATAGTACAGCTCCAAGCGCCTGTCCTCCGGCTGGTCATCCCTCTGTCCCTGGTGTGCCATGGGCTCAGTCACTCAGTCGTGTCTGCCTCTTTGTGACCCCATGAACTGTAACCCACCAAGCTCCTCTGTCCATGGGATTTCCCATGCAAGATTACTGAAGTGGGTTGCCATTTCGTCCTCCAGGGGATCTTCCTAACCCAGGGATTGAACCTGCATCTCCTGTGTGTCCTGCATTGGTAGGCAGATTCTTTACTGCTGCACCATCAGGGAAGATGGTGAAATGTCCTGCTGCTTATTGAGATGGACCCCAACCAGTTCCCAGGCACCCGAGTTCAATCCCCCTCTCTTTCTTTTTTTGACCACAGAGCTTGGTCACTTCACTTAGGTTTTTCTGTCTTGAGCACTTCTGCTGCAAACTGTCACTAAAGGTCTTCATTCTCCCTACTCAGCCTAGTTGTTAAAAAAAGAAGCTCCTTTTTTCTCTACTGTGCCTGAATATAAGCACCTAGATCTTCTTCCCTTTATGGGTTTTCAACAAATCACTTTGGACAAAAAGAAGTTAACGAAGTAAATATACTTAAGAAACTTCCAAAGTTCATAAATTTTCCTAGTAGTGATTCTGGTTCATAGGCCCCAGCCTCCTTTGAAATGGTAGCTGGAAGCCTCAGTGGGGTTTTCTCTTGGTTTGTGTTCCCAGAGATGGAGCCGAACAAAGTTAAAATTACCTTTAATCCAGCCCTGTGGTCTCTTTCCTTCCTGGGGTCTTATCAAGGAAAAGCAGTGGTACCTGTGTGATTCAAGTGAAAGTATATATCTTGGAGGACATCTATGTGTCTGTCTTGAAAATTTTTATTCATTTGATACTTTCTCTCTGAAAGATAATCAGCCATTTTGTTCTTTGAAGTGGTATAATGGGTGGTAAGTATTTAATTTACAGCTAGGCAGATTCAGATTTAATCTTGATTTTGTATCCTGTTAACTGCATGATCTTGCATATGCCATATAAACAGAGAGAACCTCAGTTTCCTCACCTGTAAAGTGGAGTGATAATACTTATCTCATGCAAGTATTTACATGAGACTACATAGGAGAAGGCAATGGCACCCCACTCCAGTACTCTTGCCTGGAAAATCCCATGGACGGAGGAGCCTGGTAGGCTGCAGTCCATGCTAAAGGTCGGACACGACTGAGTGACTTCACTTTCACTTTTCACTTTCCTGCATTGGAGAAGGAAATGGCAACCCACTCCAGTGTTCTTGCCTGGAGAATCCCAGGGACGGGGGAGCCTAGTGGGCTGCCGTCTATGGGGTCACACAGAGTCGGACCTGACTAAAGTGACTTAGCAGCAGCACATGGGGCACTTAGCATAAAGCCTTTGAAATATGAGTTTTCAGTGGTTGGTAGCTAATATTGTTAGTAATAATAATATTATTAATAAAAACACAAAGTGTCCCAAGTGTTAGAATGCCAAATGATGCTCTTCTGAACAGACCTCTGGTAAAATGACAGAATCTTGGATTCGGACTAGACCCCTCAGAAGAATCTTCTCTCTCTCATCACTTCGTCTGTTATTTATTGAGTATTTACTGTGTACCAGCCACTGCTTGCTCTAGTGCATGGCTTTGATATAGCACTATTGATCCTCTGGGTAAACACCTACATGCTACTTTAGAGCAGTCTCCATTCCATGTCCAAATTACTTTAATGGTTGGAAATTTGTTCCATAATGTAGTAAAATCTGCATCTCTGTTAACTTCCACCCACTGAACCATTATACCTTAGTCTAAAGTCAACACAGAGCCCTTGTCAGAACAGTAAGTCCCCTACATACAAATGAGTTCCATTCTGAGAATGCGGAAGTAGGTCCAATTGGTTCCTAAGTACAACTAAGTTATTCTAAGTACCCAACTAACATAATCAGATATATGGTACTGTACTGTAGTAGGTTTATAATACTCTTCACACCAATAATATGGAAAAATAAACAAACATAAAACATAAAAAATTTTTAAGTTTACAGTGCAGTACCTTGAAAATACAGTAGTACTAGCTACATGACTGCGACTTTTACACTTGCTTCCAGACATCCCGGGCTTGAACTAAAGATACTGTCCGACTGTCCTCTCTCTAGTACTCTACAGTAGCATATACAAAGGCACAACCACGTGTAGAGGATGCCCGCTTGTGACAATGCACACCAGACACATGAACTAGCTTATGTGATTGGGCAGGTGAACACACGTTTGCATCTTTGAAAGTTCAAAACTTGAAAGTTTGTATGTAGAAGACTTACTGTACGTGGAAGTTATTATGCAGGAAATTCCTTTAAGAAGTTTGAAATAAAATTTATTCTTAGTTAAATTTTTTAAAAATTAATAAAATTTTTGGCTGCACTGGTTTTTAAATTTATTTCAATTTATTTTTGGCTTCACTGGCTCTTTGTCGCTTCGCATAGGTTTTCTCTAGTTGTGACGAGTGGTTTGGTGCTTGGGCTTCTCATGTGCACAGGCTTAGTTGCAAATGTCAGACTCATGTCCCCTGCAGTGGCAGGCAGATTCTTCACCACTGCGCCACCAGGGAGTTCCTGCACTGGGTTTTTTGTTGTTGTTGTTGCTTTATCAGGCTTTCTCTAGTTGGGGCGAGCAGGGGCTATGCTTCACTGCATTGAGCAGGCTTCTCTTGTTGCGGAGCACAGGCTCTGGGTGCATGGGCTTCAGTCTTGTTGCATGGGCTTTGTTACTCCATATTATATGCAATCTTCCCAGATCAGGGATTGAACCCATGTCCCCTGCATTGTCAGATGGATTCTTATCCACTGCTCCACCAAGGAAGTCATTGAATGTTAAATTTAAAGAACAACGCAGAAGAGGACATACATACATAGCCACCTTAAAAATGTGAGTGGTTTCAGGGGTACAAAAAATGGCCTCTAGCCAAGGGGTTGCAAACTTAGAAGCTTCAGAGAACTCAGTTCAGTTCAGTCGCTCGGTCGTCTCCAACTCTTTGTGACCCCATGAACTGCAGCACCCCAGGCCTCCCTGTCCATCACCAACTCCCAGAACTTGCTCAAACTCATGTCCATCGAGTTGGTGATGCCATCCAACCATCTCATCCTCTGTCGTCCCCTTCTCCTCCCGCCTTCAATCTTTCCCAGCATCAGGGTCTTTTCAAATGAGTCAGCCCTTTGCATCAGATGGCCAAAGTATTGGAGCTTCAGCTTCAGCATCAGTCCTTCCAGTGAATAGTCAGGACTGATTTCCTTTAGGATTGACAGGTTGGATCTCCTTGCTGTCCAAGGGACTCTCAAGAGTCTTCTCCAGGACCACAGTTCAAAATCAATTCTTCGGTGTTCAGGTTTCTTTATAGTCCAACTCTCACATCCATACATGACTACTGGAAAAACCATAGCTAGACAAAAAATAATTCAAGACCTATGAAGTGGGTACATTTTTTAGTACTATCAGTCAGGAGCATTATTTTGCTGAGCATTGAGTGAAAGTCACAGTGATCACAGGAATATACTCTCCTCAGGTAAACTAGGTTATATTGTTCATGGAGAAAAATTAAGATTTGATATTGTTATGGGTTGAACTGTGTCCATACAAAGATGTTTAAATCCTTACCCCTGGTATCTGTTAATGTGACCTTATTTGGAAGTAGAGTCTCTGCAGGTGAAATATGAATTAAAATGAGGTAATTCTGGTTTAGGGTAGTGAAGTGAAAGTCGCTCAGTCATGTCTAACTCTTTGTGATCCCATGGACTATGTAGTCCATGGAATTCTCCAGGCCAGAATACTGTGGTGGATAGCTGTTCTTGTCTCCAGGGGATCTTCCCAACTCAGGGATCAAACCCAGGTGTCCCACATTGGAGGTGGATTCTTTACCAGCTGAGCCACAAGGGAAGCCTGGTTGAGGATAGGCCCTTATCAAATGACTGGTATCCTTATAAGAAGCGGGAATGTAGGGCACAGACACAGGCATAGGAGAATGTCATGTGACCATGTAAGCAGAAATACAAACCAAGGAATACCAGTAGTCCTTGCAAATTTTATGTGATTTACTACAATGTTATAATAAATATACAAATATGTGAAATCCACATGAGTGTTGATGATGTCAGGTTATATGTGATCATTGTACCCTGTGTAATCCATACAATCTGTCTGATTATGCATAGAGACCTTCCCTGCAAATTTGGATGGCAAGAATATCCAGAAAAGAATGCATCTATCAGAAGGGATGGTCCACTTACCCAGGAAACAGAAAAGAGTTGCTGGGAAAACATTAACATTGCTAATCCAGTCCTTGTTTCTGGGGAGTCAGATCTGAAGGTCTGTTCCAACGGTGATGCACACTCAGTTCCTCTGGTGCCGTTCAGGATCTGAATTGTGTTATCACTTCTTGACATTGTATGCTGATTGCTAATTGTAATTTGGTCTCCATGACTGGAGCAGGGCAAGCAGATTGAGTGACTGGTTCTGTATGACTGTTCTTTCACTGGCTGCTTCAGGTTTGCCTTCTGGTGTCAGTGTTGTTGTTTCTCTCTTGCTGAAGAGTGGACCCATTCTCAGTGTTCTGACCCATCAGATTTCGTGGCATTGGCGGTATTCATTTCCTTGCTGGCTGTTGGACAGAGACTGCTCTCTCTTCCTTGCTGTGTGGCCGTCTCTACAGTAGCACACAGCATGGAGGCTTGCTTCTTCAAAGCCAGCAAGGGAGAGTCTCATAGCATGATGGACATTATCATCTTAAGTAATGTAATCATATATATATATATATATATAATCATTACCGTTACCATATTGTATTATTAGCTAGAAACAAGTCATGGGTCCTGCCCACCCTCAAGCAGAGGGCTTAATACAAGCATGTGAATAACCTGGTAAAAGGGATCACAGGGCCATCTTAGAGTCTGTGTGTCAAAACTGAGTATATACCTGTTCAGCTAGCCTCTACATTTCCTAGCCTTCCTTGTAGCTAGGGGTTGCTCTAAGTTTTGACCAATGGGAAGATAGAAGAATTAATTGGTAGAAGTTTTGAATCTATCTTAATAAGGAAATTTCTTGCCATCCACTTTGCTCTTTCCCCCTTTCTACAAGAGATAGTGTGAATATGGTGCTGGTGAGTCACGTTGACCGTGCAGATGAAGATAACCTTAGGAGGTGACAGAGGATGAGCTTGAAACGACCGCTTGCCTGGCCAAACTTGTATAGCAGAGCCACTTCGCCAGCCCTGCAGTGTTTACTTCTCAACTGTTACATGAGAGAAAAATAATCCTCTTTGTTTCTCAGTGTTTTGGAGCCTCTTTGTTACAGCAACTTAACTTATACCTAACTCATGGCATTGATTCTAATGACAGACTGTCTTAACATGGTGGTCAGCCACTCGGCATTCTCTAAATCAAGGATCTCAGCTGCACTGAAGGATAGTACAATTAGTACAACAGACTTAATAAAATTTTATTTTATATGATAAAGGTATCACATTAAAAACAAACTTTTATGTAAATTACCTTAAAACATGCTTTTAGGAAAAAAGACTAATTTCTAATGTTAATCCTTCTTGTATTAAAAAGTGACTTTAATAAGTAGCTGCAATGGACATGAGTTTGAGTAAACTCTGGGAGTTGGTGATGGACACGGAAGCCTGGAATGCTGCAGTCCATGGGGTCATAAAGAGTCGGACACAACTGAGCAACTGAGCTGAACTGAACTGTTCTAATTATCTATTGCTTTGTAATAAATTGTTCCAAAATGTAGTGGTTTCAAACAACAGGAATAATTTAATTTTTGTTCCTCTTATGATTCTGAGGGTAATTGTGCTCAGCTTGGTGGTTCTTACTTGGGATGTCCATCAAGTAGTGAGCAGTCAGATAAAGGCTGTGCCTAGATTATTTCTAAGCTCACTCTCTCATGTGTCTGGAGGTTGATGCCACCTCTTGGCTGTGACCTCACCCAGAGCTGTTGGCTAGAACACCATTATGTGGTTCTCAGTGAGATCTTTCCTCTTCCTCCTGATGGAATCACTTATTCCAAGAGGGTGTGTCCCAAGGGGCCCAGGTGGAAACAGTTTCCCCTTTTATAGCCTGTGTTCTGAAACTGAATCACTTCTGCCATGATCCTTGACTTGTCCACGTTTAAGGAGGAGAGGACATGTACCCCCTTGGTGGGAGGAGTGAGCTCACCGGGTCACATTGCAAGAACATCGGTGGTGGAAGAAGGTCTCACTGTGGTTAGCTTGGAGAGTACTGTCAATTGCAGTCAACTCTTTGGCCATAACATTTTAAATCCCTCCCTTGTGCAAAATACACTTATTCCACCCCCTTCCTCCCAGTCTTATTCTATGATGGCATTTGCTCAAAGTCTGGGATCTTGTCATGGAAGTCAGGTGCAGGTCAAGCTTCTTGAATATTTCCTCGGGTACATCTCCCTAGTTACCTTCCTCTCAGTTTGAAGACCTAGTTATAGGTCTTCCTATAGGGAAGGGACAGACTGTCTTCCTCTCACACCCCAACATACAGCTGTGGGATAGTGCCCCAAGGATAAAACAAGAGCCACTGGTTTTCAGCCTGTTTCCTATGTCAATGCACCTGCTTGGCTCTTGGCTCCATCTACTTTCTGGGCTCTTGGTTGTGCCCTGAGTCATCCTTAAAAAAATTTTTTTTTTCCAATAGGAAAGCTTGAGTTTGCAATTGAGAAGACTTCTCAGCTTGCTTCCTGCCTATAAAATAGAAATTCAAAGTCCTCTTTTTATTTAGTATTTATCTGTCCCTTTTGTTCTAAGATGACCATGGTTCCACCGGAATAATTCTCTTAAAAGCACTGTGAATTTGTGTGTCTTTAAATGTATCACTTTATAATCCTATTTTTTCAAACTAAATTCTTCTTTACCAGAGTGCATATGACACTGGTGTGTGATGACATCTTTAAGATTATGAGAGGCCCAATTATTCAACTAAGAGGGTCTGCAAGGCATGTTCTCAAGAGCCTTGAAAAGCTTTGGGGCTGATTGAAAGGGTCTGTGAGGTACTCTTTTAGATCTTCCTAAAATCTTAACAAAGAATTTTAGTCGTGCCCTCACTTTCATTTTTAGACCACACTTTCTTGATAGTGCACTGGATTTCATCTCTGCCCAGAAGCTACTTTTAATTTTAGAATCATTTGCTGTCTAGAGAGGCTGGGAATAAGAAATCGTTTTATTTTCAAACCCAGCGAGTCTTGGCGCCTCTGTATTAACAGTTCATTCTTTAGCTCTTTCCTTTCGCATTTCATCACTGGCAGGAGAAGAAGCCAGGTGGCAATTTCAGTATCCTGCCTGAAAAGCTCCTTAGCTAGATCTTCGAGTTCGTGAGGTACACTTCACATTTTGCACTTCACCGCAGGCGACAGCATTGCTGAACTTTGCGATTCTTCATGACAATTGCACCCTTTCCTCTTGCTTCCGGTGGGACTGACCTTCCTTTGCCAACCCTCGCTGGCAGCCTTCTTGAGGCCCTCGGGTCCCACGGATACTTTCATTGAGGTTCTTTAGTTTTCCACTAACAGCCTCCTCCGTGTTCTTCCATTTTCTGCTCTCAGCCTGGTCCCACACACAATACTGCGTGTCTTGGATTTTGTTACGACAGCATCCCAGTTACAGGAGCCAGAATTCTTCTTAATTATTGACTGTTAGGAAACAAGTCACTCTAAGGCATAATGGCTTAAAACTACAACAATCTGTTCCTGATTACCTCCTGTGGTGATGGGGTGGCCTGGGCTCAGTTAGGCATTTCTCACTTGAGTTCAGGCCTGCGGGGGCCGTCAGATGGTGGCCGGGCCTGGGACTTCAGCTCAGGCTGGTTTTGTGGCCATGTTGAAAAATACAAGCTGACCCAGTAGCTGTGTCAGAAGAATTTAAAATGTAAATCCTACACAGAAACCCTCACTGATTAATTACAACAGGGAAGAAAGCAAAAAAAGAACTCGGTGAGAGTAACTGTGTAAATTATAGTACTGACGGATTGGTAGGGAAACCAGCCCCAGTAAATTCAAAGCCAAGAGCTGGTGGAAGGTAATGACAAGTTTTCACTGGATGAGGGGTGGAAGGGGAGAAGGGTCTAATCACTGAAGGAGCAGAGTCTACCTGGTCTCTTACCTTGAAATATGGAGGTGATGAAAAATGCACCGACATTGTCAAGGCTTAATGTGTGTTAGCAGCGTTATGATTTCCTTATATTTACATTTTCATTTTGTTCTCCTTTCATTACAATCATTATCCTATAATCTCCCACTGTTAAAATCTACTCATCCTTAAAAAATCAGCTCACATGCCGATATTCCCTAAGGCTTTGCTGGGTTTGCCAAGCAGAACTGACTTCTCTCTTCTAACTCACAGTGCACTTCTCCTTTATCTTATGAAACTTACTGCAGAATGTTTAGTATTAAAGTATGTGTTAACCTGCCTTATCAACCTAACCAGATATAAGTACCTTTAGGGCAACATGAGGTTCTGCATTTCAGCAACTATGGATCCTTCTAGCTTGTCTATCTACGCAAAGGGAAAGTCAGAATTTCCCATGGACGGAGGAGCCTGGTAGGCTGCAGTCCATGTGGTCGCAAAGAGTTGGACACGACTGAGCGACTTCACTTTCACTTTTCACTTTCCTGCGTTGGAGAAGGAAATGGCAACCCACTCCAGTGTTCTTGCCTGAAGAATCCCAGGGACGGGGGAGCCTGGTGGGCTGCCGTCTATGGGGTTGCACAGAGTCGGACACGACTTAGCAGCAGCAGCATCAGAGTATCTCAAAGCAACAGGTGCTCAGACATATTTGTTGAACAAATGAGGCTGGGTACCAAGGTAGAGATTTTGTAAACAGCTTAGTAATGAGTTCTGCATGAATATTTCCAATCTATTGATTAAAAAACCCATAAAGATCATTCTCTCCCCTTAATGTGTCATTTACTGAAAGCTTTCAGAAGATAACATAGAACAGAAGCTTTTTTTTTTTTAATTTGAAAATACTTTGAGGTTAATGATTGATATTACCTCAAAATATTGAATAGGATGAAACAGCAAAATATCTCAAAATAATTAGTTTCCTTCCCTGTAATTTTAACCAGTGACTCAAAGTGATTTTTGTTTTCATTATTAGGTAAGTGCTTTCTGTGGATGACAAATAGCTTTGCTGTTAGATCTGATACATTTTTTTGCCCATCAGTTAAATGTGGATATGCTTGTAATTTTTAGATTGATTAAATTATTATGATTGAGAACCTCTATTTTTACTTCTATGCTGCTATTTTAATGCTTAGCCAAGACAGAAAAATGAACATGTGCAAAATCAGATCTCAGCCAAATGAAAGTGCATGTACCATGGAAACCTAAAAATTTGAAAATAAAATTTGAGTGTGGTATCCATCCTTTAAGATGGCCCTCAAAGATCCCCACCTATGGTATTGAAACCCTTGTGTAATCCCCTCTCATATTATACCAGGTTTGGTTTGTGTGACTGTTAGAACAGGGTAGAAGTGATGCTCTGTGACTCCCAAGGGTGGGTTTAGAAGACAGTGCCTCTTCAGCCTTGTGCTCTTGGATCAGACATTGGGGTTTCCAACTCTCATGTCATGAGGACATTCAAAGAGCTTTCTAGAGTTTCACATCAAAGGGACTGGTATGTCTTGCCAAAGGGTCAGCACGAACTTGCTAGTCACATGTTAACCATCTTGGAAGCAGATTCTCCAGCCACAGTCAAATCATAAGATGTCTACAGCACTGGCACCTAAGCTTCAACCTCATGAGAGACCCTGGTCCATAACTACCCAGCCAAGCCACTTCTGATTTTCTGACCCACTGGAACCTTGAGATAGGAAATTATTCATATTATTGTGTTTTGAACCATTACAGTTTGCGAGTAACTTGTTACACAGCATAAAACTAATAAAAAGACATGTTTGTTCAATTTAAAATATGCAAATATAAGGCAAATAAATAGAGACTGAGGACATTGTAAAGATTTCTTTAATTAGCTAACCATACAGCTCACAGTGCAGATATTTTCCCATAAGTACTATAGTTGTCAAGAACTAAGTAGAAAATGTGTTGGACATAGATTTGGCAAGGAATTTATTGTTTTTTTTTTTTTGCTGTATGATGACTTGAAGATGGGTACCATACTGTACATATGTTCAACTGTGACAGCTAAAGTTATTTCTCCATTAGACTTTTGCAACAGGTTCTACCAATGTATCTTAAGCATATAGTTATATTGGTGAGAAATATGTGTCCACTTATAGGTGAAAATATTTCCAGAAAATCATCTTATTATTTGTGAAAATTCAGCATCTTAGCAAATGATGCATGGGTTTTGTGACATTGCTGAGTGCCTCTCCATATGGGGAGCTGAGCCTGCACACATGTGGTAATGCATGCATCACCACATATTCACTAATGAAGCAAGGTAAAGAAATAGAAAAGCTTTCATTCCCTCAACATGCAGCTGGTGTGCGATGCCAGATGTAAAATCATTGATGCTCTTGCCAAGTTCTCAGGATCATGTCATGGTTTATTTAAGCTCAGACAGTCAAGAATACGTGGATTTTAAAAAACAATTGTCAAATTCAAGGAGACTGATTAGTAGGTGACTAGAAATATATCTTTTAAAATAAAATATTGGGCCTCTGCTAAATATGAGATTCTTATTTACACCTTTCATTCTTTGTGGGTTATTGTGTGTTTTTCTGTGAAGAAAGAGTTAATGACTCTACTTTCTAATCCCTCAACTCCTACAGAATTACTTTATAATGAGGCACATAAATTCACTAGAGCTATAATTGAAAAAAGAAATCTATGTTATTTTGAAACAAGTGTTACAGATGCCTATCCAAAATGGATAGTACATGGCATGTCTTCTTTTAATAGTCTCAAGCATTTCCTTTGGTACTTTGTAATTTATGATTAGAGTTGATTTTAATAGAGACCAAGCTGTAGGGTTTCTTCCAGAGGGGCTATATCTCCACCATCTGCAGTATCAGGACGTGAACCGCTGCAACAGTTAGAGACCTTTTTCTCCCTAGAGGAACCTTTTAATCTGGTGGTAGGAACTGCAGGCATTCTGGGGGACTTGTCACGGTCAGGGGCAGCTGTAATCTAGAACTATTGGAAAGGGGAACTGACTTTATCAAGCCTCTGCCATGTGCCAGGCACGCTGGTATCTCACTCCATTCTCAAGACAACCTTGTGTTTCAGTAGCACAACTTCCTTTCGTTCTTACCGTAGGTCCGTAGGGGACATTTTTAAAAACTGTGGCAAAAATCCAACATAATAAGAAGTTTACAATTTGAATCTTTTTTAAAGGTACAGTTCGGTTAGTTCAGGAGCAGCAAGTGCATTCACGTTGCTGTGCAACCATCCCCATCTTCCATCTCCACAGTCAAGGAGCCCTTCATCTCTCCAGGAAAATTACCCAGAGAATGAACAAAGGTGAAAAGTACAGTAAGGTAGTTCATGTTTATTTAACCTTAGAGCAGATCAATCAATGTTTTAGTGCCTACAAGAAACAAGATATCATACTCAGCTATTTAGAGGATATCAGAGGATATACCTGGAGATGCGAAAGGCTACCCTCTCCAGTATTCTGGCCTGGAGAATTCCATGAACTGTATATATAGCCCATGGGATCGCAGAGTCGGACACAACTGAGCGACTTTCGCCTTCACTTTCACAGAGGATATACAAACTAATGAGCTGAAAGCCCAACTCTCCAATGTAGACTGGATTTCTGCAGCCTGACCTCGATTCCTTTATGAAGCTATTCGTTTGAAAAGTCTAGAATATTTTCTTCATGCCACGAGCTCTGCTTGGCATTGACGCGTAGTGTCGTGCAGTTGGAGCCCGCTTGTAACTACATTCAAATCTCTGTCAGCTTAGCCCTCGTCTGTTCCTCCTCAGCTTGTGTGAGGGGAGTTGGAAGGGTAACCCCCAAACTGTGCGGAAGGAATGACAGCAGCCTTTTGTTGTAGGTTTGCTTATACAAGCACTTTATCAACAGCTATAATCTTATTGAAGTTGTACAATGACCCTAAAAAATAGATATGCTTGTCATTTTTATTTTAGGGATGAGGAGTTCTAAGCAGACACATGTTAAATAAGGCCCATAGCCACACAGTGGTAGGACTGAGGTATAAGCCCAGGTCATCTTCTAGAAGCTGGGTGTTTAGCCCTCTGCCACACTGCCTCTGTTACATGACCTTCATGGAGCTCCGTCTAAATTAATCATTCAAAATAAAGCACTCTTGAAGGGAGGCTGGTGAAGGGAGGGGCAAACAGAGGCCAGAATTTGCTCTAGGATGTCACCCTCCACGTGGGAGGGTTTCCTACCACAGAGCAGCAAGGCCAGCCCCAAGGTCCTTTGTGAAAGTCAGAAATAGGTAAATGCTCCTCCTGGAAGGTTTCAGTTAAAACGTTTTCCTCAGGAAATGTTTGCATTAAAAGTGACACACATTTATGATCACTGTGATGCAGATGACACATGTTGGAGTTGTGTAATGTGTCACAGGCACAACTATATTTGGCAGCCCTGCCCCATAACCTGCTATTGTGGGCTGAATTGTGTCTCCCTGGCCCCTGCCCCCCCATTTTTATTTTGAAATCTCATACCCCAGTTCCTCAGAATATAACTGTATTTGAAAGTCAGCTTTGTAAAAGAGGTGTTTGTATTCAAATGAGGCCTTCACATACCTCAAGAAACAAGAAAAAAGTCAAACAAATAACCTAACTCAACACCTAAAGCAACTAGAAAAGGAAGAAATGAAGAACCCCAGGGTTAGTAGAAGGAAAGAAATCTTAAAAATTAGGGCAGAAATAAATGAAAAAGAAACAAAAGAGACCATAGCAAAAATCAACAAAGCCAAAAGCTGGTTCTTTGAAAGGATAAATAAAATTGACAAACCACTAGCCAGACTCATCAAGAAACAAAGGGAGAAAAATCAAATCAATAAAATTAGAAATGAAAATGGAGAGATCACAACAGACAACACAGAAATATAAAGGATCATAAGAGACTACTATCAACAATTATATGCCAATAAAATGGACAGCGTGGAAGAAATGGACAAATTCTTAGAAAAGTACAACTTTCCAAAACTGGACCAGGAAGAAATAGAAAATCTTAACAGACCCATCACAAGCACGGAAATTGAAACTGTAATAAAAAATCTTCCAGCAAACAAAAGCCCAGGTCCAGATGGCTTCACAGCTGAATTCTACCAAAAATTTAGAGAAGAGCTAACACCTATCCTACTCAAACTCTTCCAGAAAATTGCAGAGGAAGGTAAACTTCCAAACTCATTCTATGAGGCCACCATAACCCTAATACCAAAACCTGACAAAGATGCCACAAAAAAAGAAAACTACAGGCCAATATCACTGATGAACATAGATGCAAACATCCTTAACAAAATTCTAGCAATCAGAATCCAACAACACATTAAAAAGATCATACACCGTGACCAAGTGGGCTTTATCCCAGGGATGCAAGGATTCTTAAATATCTGCAAATCAATCAATATAATATACCACATTAACAAATTGAAAAATAAAAACCATGATTATCTCAATAGATGCAGAGAAAGCCTTTGACAAAATTCAACATCCATTTATGATAAAAACTCTCCAGAAAGCAGGAATAGAAGGAACATACCTCAACATAATAAAAGCTATATATGACAAACCCACAGCAAACATTATCCTCAATGGTGAAAAATTGAAAGCATTTCCTCTAAAGTCAGGAACAAGACAAGGGTGCCCACTTTCACCATTACTATTCAACATAGTTTTGGAAGTTTTGGCCACAGCAATCAGAGCAGAAAAAGAAATAAAAGGAATCCAAATTGGAAAAGAAGAAGTAAAACTCTCACTATTTGCAGATGACATGATCCTCTATATAGAAAACCCTAAAGACTCCACCAGAAAATTACTAGAACTAATCAATGATTATAGTCAAGTTGCAGGATATAAAATCAACACACAGAAATCCCTTGCATTCCTATACACTAATAATGAGAAAACAGAAAGAGAAATTAAGGAAACAATTCCATTCACCATTGCAACGAAAAGAATAAAATACTTAGGAATATATCTACCTAAAGAAACTAAAGACCTATATATAGAAAACTATAAAACACTGGTGAAAGAAATCAAAGAGGACACTAATAGATGGAGAAATATACCATGTTCATGGATTGGAAGAATCAATATAGTGAAAATGAGTATACTACCCAAAGCAATTTACAGATTCAACGCAATCCCTATCAAGCTACCAACGGTATTCTTCACAGAGCTAGAACAAATAGTTTCACAATTTGTATGGAAATACAAAAAACCTCGATTAGCCAAAGCTATCTTGAGAAAGAAGAATGGAACTGGAGGAATCAACCTACCTGACTTCAGGCTCTACTACAAAGCCACAGTCATCAAGACAGTATGGTACTGGCACAAAGACAGAAATATAGATCAATGGAACAAAATAGAAAGCCCAGAGATAAATCCATGCACATATGGACACCTTATCTTTGACAAAGGAGGCAAGAATATGCAATGGAGAAAAGACAATCTCTTTAACAAGTGGTGCTGGGAAAACTGGCCAACCACTTGTAAAAGAATGAAACTAGACCACTTTCTAACACTGTACACAAAAATAAACTCAAAATGGATTAAAGATCTAAACGTAAGACCAGAAACTATAAAACTCCTAGAGGAGAACATAGGCAAAACACTCTCTGACATACATCACAGCAGGATCCTCTATGACCCACCTCCCAGAATATTGGAAATAAAAACAAAAATAAACAAATGGGACCTAATTAAACTTAAAAGCTTCTGCACAACAAAGGAACTATTAGCAAGGTGAAAAGACGGCCTTCAGAATGGGAGAAAATAATAACAAATGAAGCAACTGACAAACAACTAATCTCAAAAATATACAAGCAACTCCTACAGCTCAACTCCAGAAAAATAAACGACCCAATCAAAAAATGGGCCAAAGAACTAAATAGACATTTCTCCAAAGAAGACATACAGATGGCTAACAAACACATGAAAAGATGCTCAACATCACTCACTATCAGAGAAATGCAAATCAAAACCACTATGAGGTACCATTTCACGCCAGTCAGAATGGCTGCGATCCAAAAGTCTACAAGCAATAAATTCTGGAGAGGGTGTGGAGAAAAGGGAACGCTCTTACACTGTTGGTGGGAATGCAAACTAGTACAGCCACTATGGAGAACAGTGTGGAGATTCCTCAAAAAACTGGAAATAGAACTGCCTTATGATCCAGCAATCACACTGCTGGGCATATACACTGAGGAAACCAGAAGGGAAAGAGACACGTGTACCCCAATGTTCATCGCAGCACTGTTTATAATAGCCAGGACATGGAAGCAACCTAGATGCCCATCAGCAGATGAATGGATAAGAAAGCTGTGGTACATATACACAAGGGAGTATTACTCAGCCATTAAAAAGAATTCATTTGAATCAGTTCTAATGAGATGGATGAAACTGGAGCCTATTATACAGAGTGAAGTAAGCCAGAAAGAAAAACACCAATACAGTATACTAACACATATATATGGAATTTAGAAAGATGGTAACAATAACCCTGTATACGAGACAGCAAAAGAGACACTGATGTATAGAACAGTCTTATGGACTCTGTGGGAGAGGGAGAGGGTGGGAAGATTTGGGAGAATGGCATTGAAACATGTATACTATCATGTATGAAACGAGTCGCCAGTCCAGGTTCGATGCATGATACTGGATGCTTGGGGCTGGTGCACTGGGACGACCCAGAGGGATGGTATGGGGAGGGGGGAGGGAGGAGGGTTCAGGATGGGGAACACATGTATACCTATGGTGGATTCATTTCGATATTTGGCAAAACCAATACAATATTGTAAAGTTTAAAAATAAAATAAAATTTAAAAAAAATTAAAAAATAAAATGAGGCCTTCAGGGTGTGGTCCTAATCCAGCCTGACAGGTGTCCTCCTAAGAAGAAGTGATACCAGGGGCAGCAGGCACAGGGGAAAACCATGCCAAGAGGCAGCGGGAGGGTGGCCATCTGCAGGCCGAGGAGGAAGGTCTCAGAGAAAACATGCCCTGCTGGCACCTTGAACTTGAATGTCTAGCCTCTGGAAATGTGGGAAAAAGGACTTATCTTGTTTAAGACACCAGTCTGAACTGTTTTGTTATGGAAACCCCAGAAAAATAATATGTATCTGTAACATATTCAGTTGGGTAAGTTAAAGCATAGGAATGGATATGCCGTGATGGAAATTGAGAGAGAGAGAAGAAGGGAAAGAAATGAGAGAAACCTTCCTTACTGAGGTGGAGACACCTCAGCATCTTAAAGTCTGATGTTTCTAATTCTGCCTTGGGTGCTGTATTACATCTGTTTTGTAGCATCAGTTACAATTATGTATTTATTTGTATGCTTATTTGAGTAACCCCCTCCTTCTCCTCACCCGCAATACTTTATGCTTCATGAGAAGAGACCTTGCTTGTGTCCTTAGCACCATAGTGAATGGCATATATGAGTGATCAATAATTACGTGTTGGGTGAAAGAATAGAGGAAGGAAGGAGGGTACTTCTGAACTTGTGAATGTTTTCAGTCAGATTATTCCCAGCTTAACAGGGATACATACATCCCAGAAAAGTGAAAATATAATATACAGAATAATACATTTTTTTCCAGTTAAAATGACTAAAGCATACCCAGAAGTAAAACATGACTTCTTTAGCGTACTTTTGCTTAAAAGATGTATTTGATGACATGTAAACCTGGAAGAAGCACAAGCTGGAATCAAGATTGCCGGAAGAAATATCAATAACCTCAGATACACAGATGACACCACCCTTATGACAAAAAGAGATGAAGAACTAAAGAGCCTCTCGATGAAAGTGAAAGAGGAGAGTGACAAAGTTGGCTTAAAATTCAACATTCAGAAAACTAAGATCATGGTATCTGGTCCCATCATTTCATGGCAAATAGACGGGGAAATAATGGAAACAGTGACAGACTTTATTATTTTGGGCTCTAAAATCACTGCAGATAGTGACTGCAGCCATGAAATTAAAAGATGCTTGCTCCTTGGAGGAAAAGCTATGACCAACCTAGACAGCACATTAAAAAGCAGAGACATTACTGCCAACAAAGATCCATCTAGTCAAAGCTATGGTTTTCCCAGTAGTCATGTATAGGTGTGAGAATTCAACTATAAAGAAAGCTGAGCGCTGAAGAATTGATGCTTTTGAACTGTGGTATTAGAGAAGACTCTTCACAGTCCCTTGGACTTCAAGGAGATCCAAACAGTCCATCCTAAAGGAGATTGAGTGTTCATTGGAAGGACTGATGTTGAAGCTGAAACTCCAATACTTTGGCCACCTCATGCAAAGAGCTGACTCATTTGAAGAGACCCTGATGCTGGGAAAGATTGAAGTTAGGAGGAGAAGGGGGTGACAGAAGATGAGATGGTTGGATGGCATCACCGACTTGATGGACATGAGTTTGAGCAAGCTACAGGAGTTGGTAGTGAACAGGAAGCCTGGCGTGCTGCAGTCCATGGGTTCGCAAAGAGTTGGAGATGACTGAGCAACTGAACTGAACTGAAATCTGAAATCTGGATCATTTTCTATCATTAGAAGTCCATAGCTTTGACTAGATGGACCTTTGTTGGCAAAGTAATGTCTCTGCTTTTTAATATGCTGTCTAGTTTGGTCATAGATTTTCTTCCAAGGAGCAAGCGTCTTTTAATTTCATGGCTGCAGTCACCATCTGCAGTGGTTTTGGAGCTCCCCAAGATAAAGTCTGTCACTGTTTCCATTATTTCCCCATCTATTTGCCATGAAGTAATGGGACTGGATACCATGATCTTAATTTTTTGAATGTTGAGTTTAAAGCCAACATTGTCACTCTCCTCTTTCACTTTCATCAAGAGGCTCTTTAGTTCTTCTTCACTTTCTGCCATAAAGGTGGTGTCATCTACATATCTGAGGTTATTGATATTTCTCCCGGTCATGTTGATTCCAGCTTGTGCTTCATCCAGCCCAGCATTTCTTATGATGTACTCTGCATATAAGCTTGGTGACAATAAGCTTAAACATTAAATAAGCTTGGTGACAATATACAGCCTTGACGTACTCCTTTTCTATTTGGAACCAGTCTGTTGTTCCATGTCTCATTCTAACTGTTGCTTCCTGACCTGCATACAGATTTCTCAAGAATCAGGTCAGGTGGTCTGGTATTCCCATGTCTTTCAGAATTTTCCACAGTTTATTGTGATCCACACAGTCAAAGGCTTTGCCATAGTCAATAAAGCAGAAATAGATGTTTTTCTGGAACTCTCTTGCTTTTTCCATGATCCAGTGGATGTTGGCAATTTGATCTCTGGTTCCTCTGCCTTTTCTAAAACCAGCTTGAACATCTGGAAGTTCATGGTTCACATACTGTTGTAGCCTGGCTTGGAGAATTTTGAGCATTACTTTACTAGTGTGTGAGATGAGTGCAATTGTGTAGTAGTTTGAGCCTTCTTTGGCATTGCCTTTCTTTGGGATTGGAATGAAAACTGACTTTTTCCAGTCCTGTGGCTAATGCTGCTTTTCCCAAATTTGCTGGCATATTGAGTGCAGCACTTTCACAGCATCATCTTTCAGGATTTGAAATAGCTAACTGGAATTCCATCACCTCCACTAGCTTTGTTCGCAGTGATGCTTCCTAAGGCCCACTTGACTTCGCATTCCAGGATGTCTGGCTCTAGGTGAGTGATCACATCACTGTGATTATCTAGGTCGTGAAGAGATTTTTAAAATAGTTCTGTGTATTCTCACCTTATCTTTGACAAAGGAGGCAAGAATATACAATGGATTAAAGACAACCTCTTTAACAAGTGGTGCTGGGAAAACTGGCCAACCACTTGTAAAAGAATGAAACTAGACCACTTTCTAACACGATACACAAAAATAAACTCAAAATGGATTAAAGATCTCAATGTAAGACCAGAAACTATAAAACTCCTAGAGGAGAACATAGGCAAAACACTCTCCAACATACATCACAGCAGGATCCTCTGTGACCCACCTCCCAGAATATTGGAAATAAAAGCAAAAATAAACAAATGGGACCTAATTAAACTTAAAAGCTTCTGCACAACAAAGGAACTATTAGCAAGGTGAAAAGACGGCCTTCAGAATGGGAGAAAATAATAGCAAATGAAGCAACTGACAAACAACTAATCTCAAAAATATACAAGCAACTCCTACAGCTCAACTCCAGAAAAATAAATGACCCAATCAAAAAATGGGCCAAAGAACTAAATAGACATTTCTTCAAAGAAGACATACAGATGGCTAACAAACCCATGAAAAGATGCTCAACATCACTCATTATCAGAGAAATGCAAATCAAAACCACTATGAGGTACCATTTCACGCCAGTCAGAATGGCTGCGATCCAAAAGTCTACAAGCAATAAATTCTGGAGAGGGTGTGGAGAGAAGGGAACTCTCTTGCACTGTTGGTGGGAATGCAAACTAGTACAGCCACTATGGAGAACAGTGTGGAGATTCCTTAAAAAACTGGAAATAGAACTGCCTTATGATCCAGCAATCACACTGCTGGGCATACACACTGAGGAAACCAGAAGGGAAAGAGACACGTGTACCCCAATGTTCATCGCAGCACTGTTTATAATAGCCAGGACATGGAAGCAACCTAGATGTCCATCAGCAGATGAATGGATAAGAAAGCTGTGGTACATATACACAAGGGAGTATTACTCAGCCATTAAAAAGAATACATTTGAATCAGTTCTAATGAGGTGGATGAAACTGGAACCTATTATACAGAGTGAAGTAAGCCAGAAAGAAAAACACCAATACAGTATACTAACGCATATATATGGAATTTAGAAAGATGGAAACAATCACCCTGTGTACGAGACAGCAAAAGGGACACAGATGTATAGATCAGTCTTATGGACTCTGTGGGAAAGGGAGAGGGTGGGGAGATTTGGGAAAATAGCATTGAAACATGTATAATATCATGTATGAAACGAGTCGCCAGTCCAGGTTCGATGCACGGTACTGGATGCTTGGGGCTGATGCACTGGGACAATCCAGAGGGAGGGGAGGGGAGGGAGGAGGGTGGAGGGTTCAGGATGGGGAACGCGGGTATACCTGTGGTGGATTCATTTTGATATTTGGCAAAACTAATACAATATTGTAAAGTTTAAAAATAAAATAAAATTAAAAAAAAAAGAAAAAAAAACAAACAAAAAATAGTTCTGTGTATTCTTGCCACCTCTTCTTAATATCTTCTGATTTTCTTAGCTCCATACAATTTCTGTCCTTTATTAAGTCCATCTTTGCATGAAATGTTCCCTTGGTGTATCTAATTTTCTTAAAGAGATCTCTAGTCTTTCCCATTCTATTGTTTCCTCTATTTCTTTGCATTGATCACTGAGGAAGGCTTTCTTATCTCTCCTTGCTATTTTTCGGAACTCTGTATTCAAATGGGTATATCTTTCCTCTTCTCCTTTGCCTTTCACTTCTCTTCTTCTCTCAGCTATTTTTAAGGCCTCCTCAGACAACCATCTTCCTTTTTTGCCTCTCTTTTTCTTGGAAATGGTCTTGATAACTGCCTCCTGTACAATGTCACAAACCTCCATCCATAGTTCTTCAGGCACTCTGTCTATCAGATCTAATTCGTTGAATCTGTTTGTCACTTCCAGTGTATAATCATAAGGGATTTGATTTAGGTCATACCTAAATGGTCTTAACTCTACCTTGTAAGGTTGGTTGCCGGGGACCAGCCCCGGCTGATCCAGGGTATTCGAAGAAGAGACGGCATCGGCGAGGATCAGGATACAATAGCTTCAATTAGATATTAATTAAAGATATAAAGAGTAATAGAATAAGGATAGCTCAGTAGGAAAATTCAGTGGAAAAAAGAGGCTGAGTGGCTTGGTTTACGCGGGAGACCAATAAAACTTCAAGACAAGAAGTTTGCACCACTTACATAGGCCACAGGCATCCTTCCGTTCTCCCGAAGGAGAGGAGACACTGAGGCCTCCCCGGTTGGATCTTAGAAGCCCAGGCATAATTAGTAAGCATGGTGGGTTCCGCGCTCCAGATGGAGACTCAGCCAGAGTGAGAGAGAGAGCGACATGGGGAGACCAGTATTTCGAGAAACTGATCCTAATTCTTTATTTTCCATGGTCTACTTTTATACACTGAGATGTTATGCAAAAGTCACGTGGGGTCAGCAGTCCTGACTTTTATCAAAGTCAGGTGCTTCATACAAATATATACAGAGGTCTTAGGGGTGTTACATCATCTTCTGACCAGGGGGGCCTGCTGACAATTTATGACCCTCTCCTTGTGACAGCGGTCAGTCAACCAGGACACTTATTTCTCCAGGGGTGATTATTCTTAAAACAGACACCACCCAAATAAAGTTACATTCCTACAGGGTGAGGGTGTAGTGGGTTTTAGTTAAGGAAAGAATTTACTTAGCCTAAGGTCTAACGTGATTAATATCAAAGGTTAATACTTATTTCTTCTATATATTCATTAATGTGTGTAAGGGCAGGGGATGTGGAGACTTAGCAACAAACATTGGCTCAACAAATGAAAAACCCTTCACCAATACAATTTCTAATCAGCCCATTATACTTATACTAATAGTTTTCTAACTTTTCTAAGGAACCTGTTTTTAGAAGGTTTAAAGCATCTCGTGCCTCTCATGGTTGGGAGGCTGTGAGCAATCACATGTGGCCGGACAAGCCTGTCAGGCAGGCTAGAGAACCTTCAGAGGAGTTTGTAGGTTAAAACACTCTTATCACGCCCAGGAATTATTATTAACTGGAGCTCTAGGTTAACTCCTTCTCCAAAAGAGGTCGTGGGGGACAGCCCCCCGTAAAGTCAGAGGTGTAGGTAAGAGCACAAAGTAGTAAAGTAGGCAGGCTCTGGTTATGGGGGTAGACGCTCGAGGATTTCCAGGGGAACTCCTGAGGCTCGATCCCGCCTTTGTGTATGTCGAGCCTCCTTCCTCATGACCTTTGCCATGGGCGGAGTACCTCACTCTGGCCCCCAACAGTTGGTACAATCTTTGACCCACTTTTTTTAGAAAGTAACCCACTGCAGTTGGGTGAGTTAAGTGACTTGCTTAAGGTGGCCCAGCTATCTCTAGAATCCAGACTTTTTTGATCCTCGTTAAAAATATTACATTTATTATAGGTAGTGTATAAAATATATAAAGTATTAAGAACAAAATAAAAAAAAAAACCAGTAACCCCAAAGCCAGAAATAACCATGATTGACATTTTGATGAATGTTTTTCCAGGGTTAACTTTCCATGATAATGTGTGTCTGATAAATGTATTTTGGGTTGGCCAAATAGTTCATTTAGGTATCTTCTGTAAGGTGATATTTATTAGTGTGCTTCTCAAAAATTTTTATATTATTTCATTGAATACATTTCTGCAGCATCACTTTTAGTGATCATAGGAAAGTGAAAGTTGCTCAGTCAAGTCCAACTCTTTGCAACCTCATGGTGAGAATACTGGAGTGTGTAGCCTTTCCCTTCTCCAGGGGATTTTCCCAACCCAGGGATTGAGCCCATGTCTCTCGCATTGCAGGTAGATTCTTTACCAGCTGAGCCACAAGGGAAGCCCAGTGATCATATAGTATTCTGATTTATTAACTAATTATATCTCATTTTACCAATCTGTAACTTTTGGACACTTAATCTATAGTTACTTTGCTATTAAAAATACAGTGACTAAATCTTTATACATACTTTTTTTTTTTACATCCATGATTATTTACTTTGGCTATATTTCTAAAACTAGAGTTAATGCTTTAAAGGTAAACTATTCTTTTTTCATATTAGTTACTTATAATAACAATTTATAATAAAATGTAAATTGTTAAAATATATACTTTTATGTAATTAACATTGTCTCTAAATTCTATAGAAAAAATAATTTTCTCTGAATTCATGGACTTTTTAAGGAAGGACAAGTTCTATTTTTCTCCATTTACATAATCTTCTTGCATGAACAGTGTCTTGCCTAAAAATTAGTGATCAGGGACGTCTTCCCTAAAGAAGACTGACTCTAAAGCGCGGGTGAACTTGACATAGATGGAAAATGGTTGCAGAAAAGCCAGATGAAGCCAGAGTGCAGATAGGCAAAGTTGAATTTCCATTCTATTAGGGAAAATCATTTTGCCTTTTTCTTTTTACTATCTACTATTGTACAATTTTAAAGGACAAGTTTTTTTTTTTTTTTCTTTTTGAGAGGGGAGAGGAGCCAACAAAATTTCTATTGCAAACCAAAACATTTCTATAAAGGAATAGATTGCTATTTTTGTGTATTTTCAATAGTAAATTACAGTAAATGTCCAAGAATTTTTTTTTTCTTGGAATGCAAGCTATTTTCAGTAGAAACTACCAACTGAAATATTATCCCACTTGATTTATTTGACCGAGTAAATGATCTTTAAAATATAAAATTTAACTACAAATTATATCTGTGTTTATTATTATTAAGCATCAGCTTATTATTATTACTATTATTGAACATTAATTGTTTGGCTAAGTTGAGTTGTGAAGTTTTTTTAAGTATTCTTTTTTTTAAAAGAATGGTAGCTTAGTGTGGAATCTGTCTCAGCTTTGAGACTACTAATTGCTTAGGCAACACCTTTTCCCATGGAAACTAATGGAGTTATTTATTTATTTATAACATTTTCCCTTTTCTTTTTAAAATTTTTTAGTTATACATACATATATATATATCCATTCTTTTTCTGATTCCTTTCCCACATAAGTTATTACAGAATATTGAGTAGAGTTCTCTGTGCTATACAATAGGTCCTTGTTGATTATCTTTTTTATATATAGTAGTGTGTATATTTTAATCCCAAACTCCTAATCTATCTCTGCCCCTACCACCTTTCTCCTTTGGTAATCATAAGTTTGTGTTCTAAGTCTATGAGTCCATTTCTGTTTTATGAACAAATTCATTTATAACATCTTTTTAGATTCCCATATAAGTGATATCATGTGATATTTGTCTTTGTTTGAATTGCTTCACTTTTTGTATGGTAACCTCTAGGTCCATTCATGTTGTTGCAAATGGCATTGTTTCATTCTTTTTTAATGGCTGGGTAATATTCCATTGTATATATGTACCATATCTTCTTTATTCATTCATCTGCTGATGAACACTTAAGTTGCTTCCATGTCCTGGCTATTGCAAATAGTGCTGCAGTGAACTTTGTGTGTATGTATCTTTTTGAATTATGGTTTTCTCCAGATGTATGCCCAGGAGTGGGGTTGCTGGATCATGCTGCTGCTAAGTCATTTCAGTCGTGTCCGACTCATATGGTAGCTCTATTTTTAGTTTTTTCAGAAACCTCCATACTGTTCTCCATAGTGATTGCACCAATTTACATTCCCACCAACAGTGGAGGGAGTTCCCTTTTCTCCACACCCTCCCCAGCATTTATCGTTTGCAGACTTCTTAATGATGGCCATTACGACTGGTGTGAGGTGATATTTCATGGTAGTTTTGATTTTCATTTCTCTCATAATGAGCGGTGTTGAACATCTTTTCATGTGCTTTATGGCCATCTGTATGTCTTCTTTGGGGAAATGTTGATTTGTATCTGCCACCTATTTTTTGATTGGGTTGTTTTTTTTTTTTTGATATTGAGATGGAGCTATTTGTATATTTTGGAGACTAATTCTTCGTTGGTTGCTTTACTTGCAAATATATTCTCCCATTCTGTGGGTTCTCTTTTCATTTTGTTTATGCTTTCCTTTGCTGTGCAAAAGTATTCAATTAGGTCATGTTTGTTTATTTTTGTTTTTATTTTCATTAGTATAAGAGGTGGGAGTTTTACTTTCAAAAGCATTTAAAACACATATTTTTGGGTCTCAGACTATCTTTTTTAAAATTTGAATTATAGCTGCTGTACATATTATGTAATATTATGTAAGTTATAGGTGTACAATATAGTGATTCACAAATTTTAAAGTTTATAATCCATTTATAGTTATAAAATGTTGGCTGTACTCCTTGTGTTGTACAATATATCTTTGTAGCTTATTTAATATCTGATAGTTTGAACCTTTTAATCTGCTACCTCTATATTGCCCCTTCCTACTACCCTCTCCCTGCTGGTAATCACTAGTTTGTTCTCTATAGCTGACCATATCTTTTGAATCAGAATATCTGAACAAGCATCACAGGAAATTCTGTGGCATCCTAAAGCTTGAAAAACCCTGTTTTTGAAAAAAAAAAATATACATGAAACAGTCATTTTGGTTCTGCATTGACTCATATAAAATAGTTCCTGAACACTCGGTCCATAAGAGGGACCATGCTAGGCACTGAGAAGACAAATTAGGCAAATTAGACATGGTTTTTCCTAGCATGAGCAGAGGGTTTAATCGGGAAAGAAGATCCTGAATAAAAACAACAGCTACAATACAAAGCAATATGTTTTCCTATCAAATTAAGGGAAACGAAGGCTCTAAGAACAGGAAATACTTCTGGTGGGAAAATCTGTGGAGACGTGAAGTGAGACTTGAAGGTATGGAGGACATGTGAATTGATGCCAAAATGTGTGTGTGTGTGTGTGTGTGGTTGGCATGTGCTGGGCCTGGGGAGATTGTAGTACAGGAAAAGGAAATGGCAGGAATTAGGGTGGTAGACTGTGGTAATGCCAGCTTAGCTGGTGCCCAGAAAGATAGGAAAAAGGTAAAACTACAGGGCAGCTTCGGGTGCATTTGGAAGTAAAGCTTGAAATATTTGTACAGTAGACAAGGGTGAATCACAAAATAGATTGGAAGAGTTAAGAGGCTGTCGTCAGGGAGCCAAGTGTGAGGTCAAAACCACATTAGAGATGAAGCAATGGGAAAAGAAAGCAGCAGAGAGAGCTGCAAAAAAGTGCTGAAGAAAAAGCTGTTCCAACTTGGTGTTTAATTAGATATGATGGAGGTGGGTGAGGAATGAGGCAAGATGACTCATGTTTGGAGCCTGAGAGAACAAGTGTACCCTCAACGAACAAGGAAGTCAGCAGAAACTGGTTCTTGGGAAGTTTAATTTTAGAAATGTTAAGCTTGGGGTGCTTCTGGGTATCCAAATTTAACCCTTTTATTGGGTCTTCTATTGCCCAGACTAACAGGCAAATATATTCCATTACCAGAGAGTCCTGCTGTTAACAGATCATCTACCTTACTTTTTTCAGTGAGTTCCCTACCCTCTTCCCCAGGATTCTTTAAAATCCTTCTTGCATGGGCAATGTCAAGTCTTTTTGGCACATTCTTGAACTCAAGACACTGGAGAATCTGCAAGACTTGTAAACATTTTTTCTCGTTAAATTGAGTACTTTCCATATTAAAACGTCAAAGGGTTGCTAGGGTAGCCCATGATGGTTCTTTTTACTAGGTCTTATTAAAGATGCCTTCCATGCGCTAGCAGGAAGGTCATGAAGAAAGGACAGAGTGAATTACAGAGAAATTTTACTACCCAATCTAGTCATATAGTTAGGCAAGTGGAACTGGAACTCTTGGAGAGGTCAGGATTAGAAAGAGAGATTGATTTGGGAGTTTTTTTTTTTTGAATGAAAATTGAGTAGGAAAGCAGCAAGGCAGTGGGTTTTCTGACTGCATGCTTTAGCACGTTCTGTTTTACAGTTCACAGCTCTTGGTGGCTGGCTGTCTTCTAAAATAGATTGCACTGTCCTCAGGCACAGTGAGTCACTTCACATCATTCTCCTCAGTTCTACTCTGCGTGTGTGCCTTACCAGTTTGCTCTCATCTCTCACCCTTTTGCCAGTGTTTCTAAGCCTTTCTCCAGTCTCCACCAAGGTCAGAGAAAAGGAAAATAGACTGAAATCACCATCCCATCAACAAGAGTTTAAAGGGTACCTTGCATGTGCTTTGCATAATTCTGGGTGTTTCAGTCATGTCATATGAGTGATTGAAGTTAGGTTAAAAAGGCTTACCTTTATGTGACAATTGTTAAAAGTTGGCACAGGTTATCTAGAGAGGTTGTGTATTCTAAACTTGGAAGAAATGGTTAGAATAGGTGCTGCATGGTAATTGATAATGTAACACAAGTTCTATATGTTCTTGAGATCATATGAATATGTTTTCAATTATTTTCTTGCTGACACCTGGGTCAATTGCTTTCCACTTCTTTTCACACCTGTATAAACAGAACCCTTATCACTGAGCTTGTGTCTCTTTTTATATATGATTACTTTAAATGGCAACCCACTCCAGTACTCTTGCCTAGGAAATCCCAGGGATAGAGGAGCCTGGGGGGCTACAGTCCATGGGGTCACAAAATAGTTGGACAGGAGTCAGTGATTAAAACAATAACTTTATATCTGCCATGTCCTCCATATTGGCCTGTATGTTGGCCAATACAATAGGAAATTCCATTCTTTCACTTGAAACTTTTTTTTATTTCAGTCATTGTGGAAATAATCAGTTCTGAATCATGTTCTTTAAATGAGAATGATAAATAATTTTCTTCCTATACATATTGGATACTATGCAAATAACAAAATTCTTTCACTTGAATTAAGACAGAAGAAATAGTATTCTACTGTAGCAGGAGGTACTTTTGTTTTACATAACTAAGGCATTCCCAATTTAGGAACAGCAGTAGGTCAACGTTCAGGTAGGAGGTCAGTGAAAGACAGATATAATGTATTTTCTCTAGATTTCTCTGAATAGAACAGGAACTGACCTCTACAGGATGTTTGGGTGAAGGCAAGGCTAATATGAGGCACATCTGCTTTGTAAGTACCACAGTCTTGCCTCCCTCTGGCTGAAGCCCTAGCCCTTGAGTACTTGGCTGCTTTTCTTGGACTCTCCCCTCAAAAATCTCCTACCCTAACCCCAGACCTTGCTGTTTTCCTTGGTGGCTCTGCTGGAAGTAGTAGAACCACCTGATATATGCTGGACATGGGGCATTATTTGGGAGCAGTATTTTTCCTCTTTAGCATCTCTATTCTAACTATTCTTTTTGGGTTGTAGCTTCACTCTAATTATAGCAAAAGCTAACACAGTGAACTTTAGTCTAGAAAATTTCAATTCTACAATTTGAGAGAGAAAAGTTTTTCAAATAATTTCTTCACTTACTGGTTTTCATTCTGCTTTGTGGGATAAATCTAGTTAATTGATTAGTCATCTTAATTACAACTGGCAGGATAGTGGACAAGTAAAATCTCTAAGCTTATTTACTATCCAAAAGTGAACATAGCCACATTTCAATTCTAGGTTCTGAGGATGAAACAAGATTGTGCATAATGTGTAGAACATATATTTGGTAAAAGAATCGATTCAGTTCAATTTACTACCAGTATTATGATGTGCTAAATCCACTGTTAATTCTGAATTTCACAGTTTTGAGAATGGCTCAGATAATTTTGCATTGACTTAATTATAATAGCAACCACTTACTGAGTGGAAAGTCCTACAGTACCAGGAGGTAAGTTCCATTATCTCTGTTCTATGAAGCTTGGATAGAAGTAGCTTGCCTAGTGGCAGCCTCTTAAAGTCCAACACCAAGGTCTATACCCCTCGCTACACTATTCTGCCTCCTTGTGACCATCTTCTAAATATTGGTGTCATATTTTGAAAGAACAATATACAAACTTGAGCATGCTCAGTCACTTTAGTCGTGTCTAACTCTTTGTGACCCTCCCTATGGAGTGTAGCCCACCAGGCTCCTCTGTCTATGGGATTCTCCAGGCAAGAATACTGGAGTGGGTTGCCATTTCCTTCTCCAACAAACTTGAGCAGCTGTTCTTTTGTAATGATTGTGAAGTTGACCCAGGTAGGAAAATGTTGCAATTAAAGTGGAAAAAGATTATGGACTTGAAACTCTCTGATGGGCGTTGAATCAGCTGGGGACAGCATTTCTTCCTTTCTAGAGCATCAGCTAAGACCCTGGCTCTAGAATCATATAACCTGGGTTGTATCCTAGCTCTGCCACTTAGTAGATCTGTGACCTAGGACAAGCTCAGCTTTCCAAGGCTCAGTTTTCTTATCTACAAAATGGGGGATAATACTACTCACCTCACAGAGTTGTTGTAAGAATTAAATGAGTTAATACATGTAGTTTCCTTAAAATAGTGGCTGACCTTTGGTGAATACTACTAGGTACTATTAGTATTTCTATGTCCTTCACTTTATAGCTCCTTTCTGACTGCCTCTCTGTGAGCAGTCATACTCTTGCTAAGAAAGGCATGGTTTTACTTTAAAATGTTGAAATGCTTGTCCCTATGATCATAAATTGCTTTTGTAGTTTTTAGTAAAGAGAAAGGTTAATTGTTACTCTTACAGATTTTCCACCTTCAGAAATAATTATTGCTTAAGAATGAATGAGATTAATAATCCTTTATGTTTATTTCTGACTTCAAAATTAATGAAATCAAAACCTGTTTAAAATCAATATTAACAAAGGCCAAATATATTAAGTGGCCTTATCTTTAGTCATCATTTCAGATTAGAAGCAAAAGTGAATTTACACTATGTGACTATATAGAATCTTTTCTATTTCCATGCATGCTTTGTGAGTGAAGTGCCTGGTTAGACATCTTAGCCTTTTTGCCCAGCTCAAGGAAGAGTTAATAAAGTAAAATTATGTAAAGTGCATCAAACTCCTCAGGAGAGAAGTGTTATATTAATACCTGCCTCACAGTGATGTTCTCAGACTTAATGATAGAAAGTTTGTAAATTGCCTTGGTACTCCCAGTAACATCCTGATGAAGCATCATTTCATTTTATTGCAAGGAGCTCTAAGCTACACAGACTGCAAGTTAAGGGGGAAATAATATCCCAGTTTTTATTTTATAATCAGAGGTACATAAAATAAAAAGAAAACATTTTGTTTTAGTTTTGAGTGATAGAGTTGATCATTTTTACATTATCTCTTTCTATTATTTTTGAGAAGAGGAGGAATTTATAATGCACAGTTTAATCAAGTACTCATCATTAAAGTGTATAATGGCAGAAAGAGCAATCATGATAGAGACCTTTAAGAACACTAGTATTCAAATATTTAAAAATTAAATTCCAGTTTTAAAAGAGTCAAACTCTTTTTTTATATGATTACTATTAGGTTTGGCATTTTTGAGACATGTCTTCAATCAATACCTGTAATACTTACAAACATCGGTAGGGAGAATAGTATTGTAAACACATATTCTTGCTGTAGGGTACATTTTAAATGTCTAAACACTAATCAATATAGAGAAATTAAGTATTGACTAAAATAGCTTTATAATAAGTAATTATTGGTTTGCTCTTTTAGAAATTAGACATTTTCACTTTGGGAATAAAGAGTAAATTTACTGTCATGAAATTAAAGTGTTTTTGACCTTTTTGTACAACTTTCCTCTCTCTATGAAATGATTAGGTTTAAATATGATTGCACAGCTGTATTATGTTGCAAGCATCAATTTTTAATTATTATAAGGTCAATGTTAGAACAGATGTGATTAGTATAGTACCTCAATGCCCTTATTTACTTTCCACTCAGAAACCACCCACTGTTTACCAAAACCAGCCTGAACCTCTCTTTATTGTTTTGACTAATTAGATTTATGCCAAATCCTTTATTTTCTTCCCTCAGTGTTCATCCTATGTATGTTATTTTGTTGATTCTTTCAGCATTAAAAAAATACACATTGCTTGATTTATCTCTTCCCTTCGTAGAAGGACTTTTATTTTCCTGTGTGGCTCTGTGCAGGTTCTCTGTGCATATAACCATAAGGATGAACAACTTCACAGTTCTCCTGCCTTTGTGTAACATGTCTTTAGTTAGCTTGGGCTGCCATAACAGAATACAGTAGACTGGGTAGCTTAAACAATAAACATGTATGTCTCCCAATTCTGGAAACTGGGAAATCCAAAGTCAAGATGCCAGCAGATTCGGTGCTGGTGGGAGCCTTCATCCTTCTTTACAAATGGCCATCCTCTGTCCATGTCCAGGGCCATGTCCTCATATGGCCTTTCTTTGGTGTGTATACATGGAGACAGAGAGAGAGAGCGATTACTCTTCTTTCCAGAGCATTCATTCTGTCGTGAGGGCACCACCCTCATGGCCCCATCGGCATCATAGCCTAATTACCTCCCAGAGGCCCCACCTCCATAAATCAGGGCTGATTTGTATGAAGTCCACCTAAAAAAGAAGAGAAGTTTCCTTTCCAGACACGGGTTTATTTGCTTACGTGTTTGTAGAGACTTGCCATTCATCCCTCTTTTTCCTATTGCTCTATGAGACTTTGGATATAGCTCTTAAAATGAAACGACATTGCATATGAAACCCATAGAGTAGAACAGGATCTACACAAACCGTTAAAATTCCCCAGATGTTCATCTGCTTGATGTTATGTGGCAGCCTGGGTGGGAGGGGAGTTTGGGGGAGAATAGATACGGGTATATGTATAGTTGAGTCCCTTTGCTGTGCACCTGAAACAACATTGGTAACCGGCTATATTCCAATACAAAATAAAAAGTTAAAAAATATTCCCCAAATGTTCAGCCTGAATGGTACTTCAGGTTTTAATGCAAAAGTAGTTTTCTAATTCTTAGTGAGGTTTTTAGATTTCATTTTCTGTTGATATATTATTTACATTTAAAAATGACAACGCTAGACAAAAACTTTTGTTGTATTTAGTGAATGAGGTAGCATAAGGTTTCCTACAAACTAGAAACACACAGGCTAGCTGCTCCATCTCTGCAGCTTGGGGAATGAATGGTCAGAAACTTGTTGGGTTCCAGTGGGAATCTTAAGATGTGGTAGTGGAGAAAAGACCACGACTGAGCGACTTCACTTTCACTTTTCACTTTCATGCATTGGAGAAGGAAATGGCAACCCACTCCAGTGTTCTTGCCTGGAGAATCCCAGGGATGGGGGAGCCTGGTGGGCTGCCATCTATGGGGTTGCACAGGGTCAGACACGACTGAAGCGACTTAGCAGCAGCAGCAGCAGGCTATGACAAGGGGCAAAATGGGGTGGGGAGATGACTCATTATTATTGACTAGGGTGGGCTTGGAAGAAGGTAAGTCTTGCCTTAGATTCATATTTCTTCAGTTAACTGAGTAGAGGCATAAAGGACACGTGCAAGAATTCCAAGAATTTATTCCTATGTTAGATGGTGCAGCCCCCCACCCCACCACCCATTCCCTGCTCATCTATTAGTAGTATGTTATTTTTGAGTCACATATTCTAAAACAGTTGCTTTTAAAAAAGAAATATGTAGGGTGCTCTTGTTGAGAAATTTTAGGGCCTGATATTTAAGGTCTAATGATCAGATTCTAGGCATTGAAGCAAGGAGTTAGGAGCTAATTGAAGATTAGATGATTCTTTTCTGAACCTCTTAAATTGTTACCCAAGAAGAAGCTTATTCTAAATGGTTTTGTGAGCCACTTTTTCTCCTACTCCAGCTCCACTACTGCTTCTGCCCTCACTACCTACATAGCAAAATATTTATGAATAATGCACCAGAAATATTGCTAGAGAATTTCTTTTTATTTTAAACAGGACATCATGAAAGCAAAGAAAGAATTTATTATACACTAAACTTGTAGGAAGATCATGAATGTATGATTTGGTAGAATGTAAAAGCCACAGAAATACTGTTGTTCAAAGTTAAAACCATGCTTTATTTCTCTCAGCCATGGAATTTGGGCAAAAGCTTTTTGAACTAGGAAAATGTCACTGATTTAAGCGATCACATATCTGATGCAGGAATTACATGAAGCCTTCTCAGTTACTTTTGTCGACTTGAAAAATAGTTACAGCCTTAAAGTTGGGAGTTGTTTTATTTAGTGGAAATTTTTAGGACTTCAAGCCCAGGAGACAGAATCTCAAGTGACCCCGAGAGAACCATTCTGAGAGAGTCAGGTTATAGAAGTTTGAAACAAGGGGCAGGTAGTCTGAATATCAGAAGTGTTTTTGTGAATTAAAGAAAACCAGATATGTCAAGTTAAAGAATCTGCCTGCAGTGCAGAAGACCCGGATTTGATGCCTGGGTTGGGAAGATCCCCTGGAGAAGGAAATGGCAACCCACTCCAATAGTCTTGCCTGGACATTCCCATGGACAGAGGAGCCTGGTGGGGTATGTATAGTCCATGGGGTCACAAAGAGTCAGACACGACTGAGTGACTAACACTACATATAGGAAGATACGAGAGTCTGGGCATGACTAACACTGTGTATGGGAAGATACGAGAGTCTGGGCATACTGAAATCGTTCTTTCATATACATCCCAGCTATCTGGGCAAGTATCCCGTGTTTGTCACATCCTGAGTTCCTCAGTGCTCTCTTTAGGAAGTGGCTGCAGCCTCATGGCTGCCATGTTGCAGGTATTCTCCTTTCCAATTTCCCTTAGGGCTCAGGAATTCACATTGGGAGGGCTGGAATCGCTGATGACTGTCACATCCTTGTTTACTGATATCACAGGAAATACTCCATTTCTCACCTTCACTGACCCCAACCCTTTTCCCAAGACATAATTAAGCCATCTTGGAAGATGAGATGGCCAGCTGTGACACCTCATTTTCAGTCTCTAACTGCTTCTAGATTTGGTTTATCTTTTAAGACTATGCTAATTATTATCCAGATTTTTAGATGTGTAATAATTTGTATGGATTGTACTTTTAGAGCCAATTTCACTGAGTTTATTTTTTGTAAACTAGTGTGGGGAGTATAAACACGGTCCAGAAAATGAAGATTTTCATATAAGCACTATCATATTGATATATGTTTCTAGGTCAAATAATGCCCATGTATTCATTATCCACCTTAGTGTGACTAGATAATCATTATTAATGGTAGTTTGTTGCTTTCTTCTCTTTTGGTTTGGAATGGGATCCTCAGATGTCCTATCCAAACTGAAAACACTAGGGAAGTGCTTTTGGGCACCATTTAATTTGTTTTATGGGTTTCCCTGGTGGCTCAGATGGTAAAAAATCTGCCTGCAAAGTGGGAGACTCAGGAACTCACTCCAGCATTCTTTCCTGGAGAATCCCATGGACAGAGGAGCCTCGTGGGATACAGTCCATGGGGTCGCAAAGAGTGGGTCATGACCGAAAGACTAACAATTTCACTTTCACTAGCTTGTTTTTGCCATGGTGATAGATGTTCTCAGTACAAACTTTGATGGTCAATTTGGAAGTGCAGGGCTCTGACCCTAAGCAAAGCTAGGAGAGAGAATCATTCCAGAGTGATAATCTTTAAAAGACTATTAGAAAATGAAGTTTTTGAATAGCCTGGAGCCATTTCACCTAGCCTGCTCATATCAGCCTATCTCTGGCATAGTGATTTTTCCATAAAGCTACGTGAAGAGCCAGTTATCCTGTGAAACATGATTGGTCACATTAGGAAAATGAAAATTAATATTAAATGCGATATTATTTTATACTCCTAGATAGCAAGAATTAAAAATGAAGACTGTAGCAAGTGATGGCGAAGACAGGGAGAAGTGAAACAGCTAAGTTGCTGGTGGGAGGATAAACAGGCGCAACCAAAGTCTATAGTCACGATGCTTAACCCCTGGGTCAGACATTGACCTTTAGCTACTGAACTGTGGGAAGCTGGTCAAGTAGTGGGACCAACTTGTCATAGTTTGCTGGGAACTTTTTTTAGTTTAAAAGTGAATATCCTGTGTTCCCCAAACCTTCTCAGTGTCAGGCAAACCAGAATAGTTTAGTCACCCTGTGGCCATATTAACTGCAGGGGGACCCTTACGGGACTCAGGACGGCAGCTATTTCTTAACTATGGAATCATTTCAACATTAAAAAAACTGGTGAAGCCACACTAGTGAGCACCTGCTGCACACGAGTTCTGGATACACCCACACTGGAAGGCAATGTGACGTTATCCTGTGAAATTTAATATACACACATCCTATGACTCCCAAATTCCTCTCTATCACAACTATATCAGGGCATCTCTTGCACATGTATACTAGGAGTCATGTACAAGAATTTTGTAACATCATTATGTGTAATAACAACAACAAAAAAATGGAAACAACTTGAACATCCTACAGTAAGACAGTGGATAACTACATTTAATTTTTCATATGATGAAACACTATGATAGAGGCCTGGATGATGTGTGGAACCCGCCTTGTGAATATTTGGGGAAAGAGCATTCTAGGCAGAGTGAAGAGTCAACTTACTTCCCAAGGCCCACTCTAAAACCTTCCCCCTCATCCAGGGCATTTTGTGCAAAAAGTAGAGGTCCCCACCCCTCACACCTCCAAATACCTTCTGTTTTTCTAGCATTGGGCAACTGAACCTCTTTTCCTTGATAAGGCCACTTCCCATCCTCACTGAACTCTGTGGCTTCCTGTAAGTAGAAGATTTAAAAAATGGAGCCTTATTAACTTTCCCCTTTGGCAAGAGAGTCCAAGCAGTCCAGGGTTCATTTTCTCTCTGGTAGGGGGAAGAGGCATATCTCTCATTCTTTGAGTCTTGGAAGAAGCAAGAAGAAAACACATGATTATTGCAGTAGACTATCTTGCCACATTTTGCATGATTAAATGATTTTTTAAATGTTTCTTTTTGTATTATTTTTTAAAATATTTGTTGACATGTTTTTTGTTTTCTTTTTTTTCAAAGAATTTTTAATTGAAGGATAATTGCTTTACAGAATTTTGTGGTTTTCTGTCATACATCAACAAGAATCAGCCACAGGTACATCCATGTCCCCTCCCTCCCAAACCTCTCCTCCATCTCCCTCCCTGATGAAATGTTTTGAAGCCTGGTTGATTATGATGTCTGCTAAAGTCCAAGAACCAATCTTCAAAAAGACCTGGAGTAGAAGGTTTTCTGGGCTTCCCAAGTGGTCTACTTAATAGTTGTGGTTAAGTTTCTGTTCTGAGTCTTCTTCATTCATAAGCTGAATATTCATTCAAAAATATTTTGGTGGCTTACATAATTAGACACTGTATTATAAGGCATTAGAAAATAATAATAATGGAATAATACTCACTACTAACTCAAAACTTTATCTCAAGGAATAAATAAGTTATCCACAATATCTGGGACAGTGCTTGGTGCATAGCTGTAGAAGTAACTATTACATATTATGTGAGAAATGCTTATATCTTCAGTTCTGATATTTTCGTTAAACTCTAGACATGTATATCCCATTGCTCTCTTATCTCTGCTTAGGTATATTATGGATCTTTCAAATTTCACATATCTGAAAAAACAAACCCTCAGTTCTTTCCATAGTATTTTTTTTTTTTTTGCCATCTTTCTTATCTTGAGTAAATAGCACAATCATTCATTATTTTGCTTAGGCCTCTACTGTCTTAATTAGCCTTGACCCTGTGTGTTCTATTGCATGCTGCATCCAATTTAGCTGACACGTTCATTATGATTTTGTAACTAAATAAATGAAGGCTTAGAGAGTTTAAGTAATGTGTACATGATCCCATACCAGTAAACTAAAAGAGGGTACTGGCATTCCAGCTCAAGTCTTCTGCTTTGTAGTCCAGGGCTGTTTCCATTTTACTATTATTCTACTATTTTGAGGTGTCAGGGCATGAGTAGGGATTCCTCTTTATCATCTTGGTTAATTAAGTGAATGGCTATATGTTGATTTAATACTCGTATAATAATTATCACCTTTAGCAAATATCAGAGGATATAAATAGCAGCCAGAAAATTATAAAGTACCATTCAAAGAAAGGTATTTGTTTCTGAAAAGCCAATTTCAACAGGAGGGCAAATGGAAATTTATATTATCAAATAAATAGAGCACTGATGACAAGCAAATTTGTATGAGCTTATACTATGAGATACTGTCATACAAAACCAATGACATCTTTCTGAATCTGTTGTAAGTCACAACATAAGCAATACAGGGAACTGGAAATCTCTTCAAATTTCCTTCTTTGTTTAATCATGAGGAAATCTCCAGGACGGTATGAATGGTAATTATATTTTCCAAGTAAAATAAACACTCTTCTCTGTTGCCAAATGTTAGCAAGAAACATAGCAGGCAAAGAGCGAGAAAAACACGAGAGAATTTATTTAGGCTGATTTACAGAATGCTGAGTGTCACAGTTATTAATTGCAATAAAAAGGCACTAATTAGACTTATATTTGATGTTGAAAGCAGCAACTTCCTCTGTGATTTCTCAAACTCATTTTTAAATGAAAATACAGGAACCCCAAAAACGACTTGATTAAACTCTTTACTTTTGACGTTGGTGATTACCACAATAATTTTTTATTTCATTCTCTTTGAATAGCACTTATCTGTTTAACTTTATGAAGCCTGTCACTGACATACTAACCTCTAGAAGTTGATGTGGTGATACAGTTACATTAGGGTTTACTGATGTGTGAATTAAACATTGGGATAAAAGATGCTTCTCACAGTCATGGAAATGTTAGTTAAATTGGTAAATATACAAACACTTCTTTGGAGGAACTTTTAATTTAAGCAGTCAGAATGAATATATGACATATTTAGTTCAGTTCAGTTGCTCATCGTGTCCGACTCTTTGCGACCCCATGAATTGCAGCACGCCAGGCCTCCCTGTCCATTACCAGCTCCCAGAGTTCACTCAAACTCACGTCCATTGAGTTGGTGATGCCATCCAGCCATCTCATCCTCTGTCGTCCCCTTCTCCTCCTGCCCCCAATCCCTCCCAGCATCAGAGTCTTTTCCAATGAGTCAACTCTTGGCATGAGGTGGCCAAAGTACTGGAGTTTCAGCTTTAGCATCATTCCTTCCAAAGAAATCCCAGGGCTGATCTCCTTCAGAATGGACTGGTTGGATCTCCTTGCAGTCCGAGGGACTCTCAAGAGTCTTCTCCACACCACAGTTCAAAAGCATCAATTCTTCGGCGCTCAGCTTTCTTCACGGTCCAACTCTCACATCCATACATGACCATTGGAAAAACCATAGCCTTGACTAGATGGACCTTAGTTGGCAAAGTAATGTCTCTGCTTTTGAATATGCTATCTAGGTTGGTCATAACTTTTCTTCCAAGGAGTAAGCGTCTTTTAATTTCATGGCTGCAGTCACCATCTGCAGTGATTTTGGAGCCCCCCAAAATAAAGTCTGACACTGTTTCCACTGTTTCCCCATCTATTTCCCATGAAGTGATGGGACCAGATGCCATGATCTTTGCTTTCTGAATGTTGAGCTTTAAACCAACTTTTTCACTCTCCACTTTCACTTTCATCAAGAGGCTCTTTAGTTCCTCTTCACTTCCTGCCTTAAGGGTGGTGTCATCTGCATATCTGAGGTTATTGATATTCCTCCTGGCAATCTTGATTCCAGCTTGTGTTTCTTCCAGTCCAGCGTTTCTCATGATGTACTCTGCATATAAGTTAAATAAGCAGGGTGACAGTATACAGCTTTGACGTCTTCCTTTTCCTATTCGGAATCAGTCTGTTGTTCCACGTCCAGTTCTAACTGTTGCTTCCTGACCTGCATATATGTTAGGAGAGTCTAATTCATGTCTTTTGGGATAAAGTGACTTTAGCAGGTTCCTTCTTAAAGTCATCAAATAGGCGTATGTTTTTCTAATTAAGTATTTTGACACAAACTTTTGAGTGTAATAAGGTAATATTGAAAGCTGATTTATAGAAAGATAACTCGTAAAGCAACAAGATGATGAGGCTGCCAAAAAAAGCTAGCACTATTTTAACTGTGATAAAGCTGTGGTGTACAGGAAGGTGTACAACAGATGGTGTTGCTGTACTTCTTGTTGGGGGGATGGGTGTGGGCTGTTGTCTTCATCATAGAGGGTTTGGCTTGGAATCAGGAGGATGACCAGCATTGGGAGAGGACTGGAAACCATGCTAATGAAGCCACTTCTAAAAGTCACCTGAATATTTAGTGTAGAGAGAGAGAAAGACATAGATGTCTCTTCCTTTTCTCTCTCTTTTTTTCTCTTTCTTTCTTACTCCTTCCTTCCTTCGTATCTTCCTTCCTTCCTTTTATTTTGAGAAGGAAGCATTGGTTAACTGGTGTCCTTGTTATAGTGGCTAGTAAATATTAATATTTTCCTCCAATATGTCAGAAAGCCCATTAATATGAGTGAAAAATTTTTTCATGATCAGACAGTCCTTTTCTTTTCTTTTTTATTGAGGTATAATTGACAACATTATATTAGTTTCAGGTGTATAACATAATGATTCAGTATTTGTATAAAATGATCACTACAATAAGTCTAGTTAACATCCATCACCATACGTAGTTACAATTTTTTTTCTTGTAAGGAGAACTTTTAAGATCTACTATTTTAAGATCCACCTTCAAAAATGCACTACAGTACTATTAACCATAGTCACCATGCTGTACATTACATCCCCATGACTTAATCATTTAATAAATGGAAGTTTTTAATTTTTGATCTTCATCCATTTTGCCAACCTCCATGCCCCACCTTTGGCAACCATCAAACTATGAAATTTGTTTTAACAGAGCTACTAAAAGATCATTCACTTGAAAAAATCCATTCTTCGTAAAAGGCAATAGGGATTATGAACTAATTTATATATATATATATATTTTTTGGACCTACATATATTCAAAACCTGGAGAAGGCAATGGCACCCCACTCCAGTACTCTTGCCTGGAGAATCCCATGGATGGAGGAGCCTGGTGGGCTACAGTCCATGGGGTCGCTAAGAGTCGGACACGACTGAGCAACTTCACTTTCACTTTTCACTTTCATGCATTGGAGAAGGAAATGGCAAGCCACTCCAGTGTTCTTGCCTGGAGAATCCCAGGGATGGGGGAGCCTGGTGGGCTGCTGTCTATGGGGTCACACAGAGTCGGACACGACTGAAGCGACTTAGCAGCAGCAGCAGCACATTCAAAACCAAGAGGAGGTGGCCAAGAGGAGTTACCCCACGTCCGAGGTCAGGGGCAGTGGCTGAGAGTGCCAGGCTGCGACGGCACAGGAATGGCTGAGAGGAGCTATACCAGTCCGAGGTCAGAGGCGGTGGCCGAGAGGAGCTACCCCACATCTGAGGCCAGGGGCGGTGGCTGGGAGGAGCTACCCCATGTCCAAGGAGAGGTGGCTGTGTGGGCACAGAAGGGCCTAGAGGAGCTATTCCACGTTCAAGGTCAGGAGGGGTGGCAGTGAGGAGATACCCCTCGTCCAAGGTAAGGAGCAGCGGCTGCACTTTGCTGGAGCAGCTGTGAAGAGATACCCCATGTCCAAGGTAAGAGAAACCCAAGTAAGATGGTAGGTGTTGCAAGAGGGCACCAGAGGGCAGACACTCTGAAACCATAATCACAGAAAACTAGTCAATCTAATCACACTAGGACCACAGCCTTGTCTAACTCAATGAAACTAAGCCATGCCCGTGGGGCCACCCAAGACGGCCGGGTCATGGTGGAGAGGTCTGACAGAATGTGGTCCACTGGAGAAGGGAATGGCAAACCAATTCAGTATTCTTGCCTTGAGAAACCCATGAACAGTATGAAAAGGCAAAATGATAGGATACTGAAAGAGGAACTCCCCAGGTCAGTAGGTGCCCAATATGCTACTGGAGATCAGTGGAGAAATAACTCCAGAAAGAATGAAGGGATGGAGCCAAAACAAAAACAATACCCAGTTGTGGATGTGACTGGTGAGAGAAGCAAGGTCTGATACAGTAAAGAGCAATATTGCATAGGAACCTGGAATGTCAGGTCCATGGATCAAGGCAAATTGGAAGTGGTCAAACAAGAGATGGCAAGAGTGAATGTCGACATTCTAGGAATCAGTGAACTGAAATGGACTGGAATGGGTGAATTTAACTCAGATGACCATTATATCTACTGCGGGCAGAAATCCCTCAGAAGAAATGGAGTAGCCATCATGGTCAACAAAAGAGTCGAAATGCAGTACTTGGATGCAGTCTCAAAAACGACAGAATGATCTTTGTTCGTTTCCAAGGAAAACCATTCAATATCACAGTAATCCAAGTTTATGCCCCAACCAGTAATGCTGAAGAAGCTGAAGTTGAACGGTTCTATGAAGACCTACAAGACCTTTTAGAATTAACACGCAAAAAAGATGTCCTTTTCATTATAGAGGACTGGAATGCAAAAGAAGGAAGTCAAGAAACACCTGGAATAACATGCAAATTTGGCCTTGGAATATGGAATGAATCAGGGAAAAGACTAATAGAGTTTTGCTAAGAAAATGCACTGGTCATAGCGAACACCCTCTTCCAACAACACAAGAGAAGACTCTATGCATGGACATCACCAGATGGTCAACACCAAAATCAGATTGATTATATTCTTTGCAGCCAAAGATGGAGAAGCTCTATATAGTCAGCAAAAAAAGACCGGGAGCTGACTGTAGCTAGGATCATGAACTCTTTATTGCCAAATTCAGACTGAAATTGCAGAAAGTGGAGAAAACCAGTAAACCATTTAGGTATGACCTAAATGAAATACTTTATGACTATACAGTGGAAGTGAGAAATAGATTTAAGGGACTAGATCTGATGGACAGAGTGCATGGTGAACTATGGATGGAGGTTCATGACATTGTACAGGAGACGGGAATCAAGACCATCCCCATGGAAAAGAAATTCAAAAAAGCAAAATGGCTGTCTGGGGAGGCCTTACAAATAGTTGTGAAAAGAAGAGAAGTGAAAAGCAAAGGGGAAAAGGAAAGATATAAGCATCTGAATGCAGAGTTCCAAAGAATAGCAAGGAGAGATAAGAAAGCCTTCCTCAGCGATCAATACAAAGAAATGGAGGAAAACAACAGAATGTGAAAGACTAGAGACCTCTTCAAGAAAATTAGAGATACCAAGGGAACATTTCATGCAAAGATGGACTTAATAAAGGACAGACATGGTATGGACCTAACAGAAGCAGAAGATATTAAGAAGAGGTGGCAAGAATACACAGAAGAACTGTACAAAAAACATCTTCATGACCCAGATAACCACGATGGTGTGATCACTCACCTTGAGCCAGACATCCTGGAATGTGAAGTCAAGTGGGCCTTAGAAAGCATCACTACGAACAAAGCTAGTGGAGGTGATGGAATTCCAGTTGAGCTATTTCAAATCCTGAAAGATGATGCTGTGAAAGTGTTGCACTCAATATGCCAGCAAATTTGGAAAACTCAGCAGTGGCCACAGGACTGGAAAAGGTCAATTTTCATTCCAATCCCAAAGAAAGGCAATGCCAAAGAATGCTTAAACTACCACACAATTGCACTCATCTCACACACTAGTAAAGTAATGCTCAAAATTCTCCAAGCCAGGCTTCAGCAATACATGAACCGTGAACTTCCAGATGTTCAAGCCGGTTTTAGAAAAGGCAGAGGAACCAGAGATCAAATTGCCAACATCCACTGGATCATGGAAAAAGCAAGAGAGTTCCAGAAAAACATCTATTTCTGCTTTATTGACTATGCCAAAACCTTTGACTGTGTGGATCACAATAAACTGTGGGAAATTCTGAAAGAGATGGGAATACCAGACCACCTGACCTGCCTCTTGAGAAACCTATATGCAGGTCAGGAAGCAACAGTTAGAACTGGACATGGAACAACAGACTGGTTCCAAATAGGAAAAGGAGGACGTCAAGGCTGTATATTGTCACCCTGCTTATTTAACTTATATGCAGAGTACATCATGAGAATGCTGGGCTGGAAGAAGCACAAGCTGGAATCAAGATTGTCAGGAGGAATATCAATAACATCAGATATGCAGATGACACCACCCTTATGGCAGAAAGTGAAGAGGAACTAAAAAGCCTCTTGATGAAAATCAAAGTGGAGAGTGAAAAAAGTTGGCTTAAAGCTCAACATTCAGAAAACGAACATCATGGCATCTGGTCCCATCACTTCATGGGAAATAGATGGGGAAACAGTGGAAACAGTGTCAGACTTTATTTTTGGGGGCTCCAAAATCACTGCAGATGGTGACTGCAGCCATGAAATTAAAAGACGCTTTCTCCTTGGAAGGAAAGTTATGACCAATCTAGATAGCATATTGAAAAGAAGAGACATTACTTTGCCAACTAAGGTCCGTCTAGTCAAGGCTATGGTTTTTCCAATGGTCATGTATGGATGTGAGAGTTGGACTGTAAAGAAGGCTGAACGCTGAAGAATTTATGCTTTTGAACTGTGGTGTGGAGAAGACTCTTGAGAGTCCCTTGGACTACAAGGAGATGCAACCAGTCCATTGTAAAGGAGATCAGCCCTGGGATTTCTTTGGAAGGAATGATGCTAAAGCTGAAACTCCAGTACTTTGGCCACCTCATGCCAAGAGTTGACTCATTGGAAAAGACCCTGATCCTGAGAGGGATTGGGGGCAGGAGGAGAAGGGGACAACAGAGGATGAGATGGCTGGATGGCATGACTGACTTGATGGACGTGAGTCTGAGTGAACTCCGGGAGTTGGTGATGGACAGGGAGGCCTGGCGTGCCGCGATTCATGGGGTTGCAGAGTCGGATATGACTGAGCGACTGAACTGACTGACTAACTGATAGTCAAAACCAGGACTAAATGAGGTCAGGATTCATGTGTAATTTGACAGTTATATAAGAATCAGGTATTAAACATTAATTGACTGGTGCCATGTTCTCAGTTTATTTAGGGGATTTTTGGTGTCTATTCTGATCTGGCATCCTGGCAGCTGTCTTGCCTATCCACATCTTAACACAATGTTAATTGGATAATGTAATTATTGAAAAAATACATAATAAAATCAAGTGGAGATACAGGACTCTTAAGCTTGTACCAACTCTAAAATACTGTAGTAGAAACTTACAAGATAATTTGGTTCAGGGATACACAGAAACATCTTGACTGAAACTATTCAGCTAACCAATTGATCTGACTTCTGTGTCTTGATATTAGGACAAAATAGTTAGAGCTGTACACAATTACTAGAGGGAAGAGTCAATAAAATTCATGTTTTGTTCTCCCTCGTATTTGTGCTGTCTCGAAAGATTTTTGTTAGTTTTTGATTATAGAATCTCCCAAATGAAAATGATTGCATTTATAACTTTTCAGAATAAAATTTTAAGAGATTATGAAGTTGATATCCAGAATGGGGAACCAACACTTTGCTTCATTACTAATGTTACTTGTGACTTCTAATTAAGACAGAGACAGTTTGCTGAAGAGACAGTTTGTGTGAAGTATAAACAGAGAGTGGTTTGTAATTTGCAGATGGGGCTTTCCTGTTCTTGCCTCTAGTCAGCATTTTATTTTAAACCATTTACCATGAAAGCAGTATGTGTGTGTATGTGTGTGAGTGTATTTTAAGTTACTTGTTATAAAATATTCCAGTCAAACATTTATCAGGGGATAAATAGAATGCTTTTGTGTGTGTGTGTGTGTCTATCAGTGACCATGGATTTGCTGTAGTTCACTTCTACTTTTTGCCTGCTGGGCATTATAACTGGTCTACAACTGGGACTGCCCTATTATCTTGACTTTGTTAATGCAGGAATCTCATTAGCTCAGCTCTCTAGTATAATTCTGATTGAGAACTTGGTCATGGCCCATGCTAATTATCTGGGAGCCAGAAAGCAAGTTTGCAATTTAGTTGGGCTTATTTGCTCTTCACTACCACATTAAGTAGGAAAACTATGAAATATTAGAACTAAACTTCTAAAGAAGGAAAATATACCTATATAAAGAAAGCTGTAACATCTATTGAAGTCCAATAACTAATCTGAAAGACACTATGTTTTTGAATGGGAAGATTCAATAACATAAAATGTAAAAAATAGCAAATTAATACATACATTTAATGTAACTTCAGCTAGAATCTCATTATTTTAAAAATACACTGGATAATATGATGCTCAGTATTTGAATGTAAAATAATGAACCATAAAAGGTAGCCAAAAATGCTAAGAAAAGATGAACAGTGAGAATAAATTTTCCTTAATGTGTATTAAGACATTAATCCATTATTAACAAATACATACAGATGGTATAGTATCAGAATTTATATATATATATATATATACACACACTATATATTTGTACATATATATACATAAAATAGAGCTCAAGGCAGCAAAAGGGATTTAATATATGGCAATTTTCTGGGAATATATGTTTTATTTAATAAATAGTGTTAATACAACTGGTTGTTCATTTTGAAGACAGTAAAAATAGGCTCTTCATTCCTTTTATCATATATAAAACTCAAATTCCAAAAGGAATAAGGATTTATATATTCTGAATTCATTGAAATAAGTTTTTAACTCTACCCTCTATCAGTTGAGTTTGAGAAATTTTCAAAAATAGAGATAAACCATGCCAGTTCCTACCCCTCTCTAGCACCATACACACAGTGAAAGCCACAGAAAACTATATTCTAGGTTTCTAACTCTGGTTATCTTGATGAAGATGTGATAACTTATAGAAAGGCAGAGGGAAGACTGTTGGATGGCATCACTGACTCATGGACATGAGTTTGAGCAAACTCCGGGAGGTGGTGAAGGACAGGGAAGCCTAGTATTTTGCAGTCCATGGAGTCACAAAGAGTTGAACATGACTTAGCGACTGAACAAAAAGGGGGAAGATGAGGAAAGCAAACACATAAGCAAAGAGGTAAATAAATAAAAGTTGTTCATAATAAAAAATACCTTGGATGGTCTAAAGTATGTGTGTACAGATGCATAAAGAAACCCATGAGCAATGATCATTGAAGTATTAATGGTGGTCATTGCAGTGTTATGGAATTTCTAATCATTTTTTGCCATCTTCATTATGCTTTTAGGTGTTGATTAAATTTTATTTGTAAACGACATTTACAGTTATATAAGCAGAAAAACAACTGATTACGTTTTTCTGATTGTATGGCAATCAAACCTGAGGGACAAGAGGAAGGAAAGGGCAGGGCTTTACATGCTCACAAGAAGATGCTAAGTCACTATGTAACTCAGCCACTGGTTAATAGTTTTGCCTTCCTAACAATTGACATGCAAAGAAAAAAATCACAATTTATTATAGAATATGAAGCTTTTACTTGTTTTGTTCAAGCATTTTTGCAGTGTTTGTGGAGAAAGAATATAACAAGGGGAAGAACATAACTTTTGCTGCCTCTGTGGCTATGATTGTTTTGTACGGTGTCAGCTGAGTTTGGTCTTGTTTCCCACTGTTCATTTTCCTGTTTGGTTCTGGGTTAGAGTTGCCACAGAAAAAATATGAGTGAAATTTAGAGGGCAAAAGTGAAGCGACAGCCAATACACTGTGATTTATGTACCTGATGAACTTAGAAATACAGTATTGCTCAATAGATTTAGACATTACCAAATAATTTTTTAGTGCTGCTAATTAAAAAAAATGAGAAGAGATATGAAGTCAAGAAGGAACTTTTTTGAATAGAATTTAGAGAAATTTATGAAACAGTTTTAAGCAAAATTAGAGGAAATATAAATAAATCAGGACTTTTCTGTGTTAAATAAAATTGTTTTCATCTTCAATGTCTCATTTTCAAGATTTTTAAAGTCATTGATGACATCAGAGAAAGATCAAATCCAAGATGGTACAAATAAAGGTATCAGGAATATACCTGTAAGATTCTTTGTTATGACCAGAGAAAAATTTAAGGGTGTATTTTTTTTTTTTTTAGTTTGACATTAAATATGTTCGATTTCTTGAGTGGCTATTTTTTAAATGACATAAGTCTAATTTACACCAAGATAATATATTTAAAAAATTTTTTTATTTTATATTGAAGTGTAAAATTAGCAATATTGTGTTAGCTTCGGGTGTACAGCAAAGTGATTCAGTCATATATATACACGTTGTTCAGTCGCTCAGTCAGGTCTTTGTGACCCCATGGATTTCATATGTATCTATTCTTTTTTAAGTTCTTTTCCCATTAAGTTTGTTACAGAATATTGAGCAGAGTTCCCTGTACTAACAGTAGGTTAAGAGTGTGCTTAATAGAACTTCTAAGAATATTCTGATATTTCTTTTCTGCTAGAAAACAGAACCTGTGAGGAATCTTAAGAGTGTGATTCTTAGATATTTTCAACTACACAAAAGAACTTCTAAGTATTCTAAGGTCACTGTCTCATAGGGTCTTGGTGTGTAGGTCAAGTATTTTTTGGGAAGAAATTGGGGTGTGACTTTTGTTGAATGGAGCAGATTATAATTTGATACATAGGAAGCTCATAAAGCTTTGAGAGAATTCTATAAACTTGGGATGAAAGGAATGAAGTGAAGTGAAGTGCAAGTCGCTCAGTCGTGTCCAACTCTTTGCGACCCCATGGACTACACAGTCCATGGGATTCTGTAGGCCAGAATACTGGAGTGGGTAGCCTTTCCCTTCTCCAGGGGATCTTCTCAACCCAGGGATCGAACCGGGGTCTCCTACATTGCAGGCGGATTCTTTACCAACTGAGCTCTCAGGGAAGCCCATGAAAGGGATAAAATAATACAAATGAAAAGCTTTTTTTCCGGTTAACCTGAGGCTGAAGAAATTAGTTACAAGGATGGTTATTCTCATGGGGAAAGAAGGATGACTCAGAGGGTCAGAACCAAGATTTCAAAAGGAACAACCAAAATCTCTAGTGAATCATTCTCAGGAAAATAGGGCTATTCCATGGAAGAGGAAATGGCAACCATTCCGGTATTCTTGTTTGGGAAATCCCATGAACAGAGGAACCTGGTGGCTACAGTCCATGGGGTTACAAAAGAGTTGAACACAACTTAGTGACTAAGCAACAATAGCAGAATAATTAAAGAACTGATGACCCACGCCCAAATGGATTTCAGAACTACTGTGGACCTGCTGTGTTCTTCCCATTTTGTCTCTTTGGGACAGAGAGTATCTACTCAGTTATCCTATGCCTTTTCCCCATTGTGTGGGGTGTGCTTGTGTGGCAAATAATTTGTCTCTCTAGTTAAGAGGTCTTCAGACTAATAGGAACTATGCTGGAAGAACTAAACCTGAGAAAACATCACATCTGATTTAAATGACAAGATCTTGGCCCTCAAGTCTGAGTCTGAAGTCATAGTGGGTTGAAAATGTTGGGAATCTTAGAAGAGTGAGCCTGAAGAGCATGGATTTTTGGTGGCCAAAGGGTAGATTGTAATAGATAGTAAAATATTACCCTTGTAAATTATTTTCCTCTTTGTATACACATCCTCCTACTCATGTTAAGAGGTTGAGTTTAATTTCTTTTTCCTTAGATCCATGCTGACCTTAGCAACTTGCTTAACCAATAGAATGTGATGAAAAGTGATGTTATGGGACTTCTGAGGCTAAATGATAAGTTTTCCAGCATCTACTTTGCTCTGTGGTGGTGCTTGCTTATGAGACGTCTCCTCTTAGAAACTAGTCGCTGCTGTGAGAAGCCCAAGAGACACAGAGAAGTCACTTGCCGGCACTCCAGTCACACACTCGAGCTGCGCTCTCTCCATGAGCCTGCAATCCACCGCCATCTTGGATGAGCAGCCCACTGAGCCTTCGCCTCTGTCTAACTCCAATTGTGTGAGAAACCCCAAGTAAATGCCACCCAGCAGAGCTCAGTCAATTAATAGAACCACGAGACAGTATAAAACAGTGCTGAAGCCACCAGATTTTATGATGTTGAGTTACACAGCAATATCAAAACAGTAACCATTTTCTACAGCTTCCACACCGTTCACCTTTCCCCTCCACACAGGATACCTTGGTTTGACACTTTTCCAGCATCCCACAAGGAAATGTTTCATCTGGATTCTACTTCAGAACTCTAAATAAAATTTACTCTCTCCTTTACTGAGTAATTCCGTTGTTTCTGACTCTCTCCTCCGCATCTGAGATATGATTGGTCTCATGTTAATTTGCACTTAGTCACACTTTGTTTTCAAAAGCCCTTGATTCATTCTCAAGTGGTGCACACTCTTTCTCTACTTAGCTGCAGATTTCTTAAGATAGTCTCAATCTCCTCTTTTTCTCCTCAACCCCTCTCCTTCACAGTCTCCGTTTATTCTGATCACTCAATAATTTTAACTCCCTATATCTCTTCTAGATTACTTTTTATAACTGGATGGACAACACTCTCTGTTTTTTGTGCAGCCCTACTGAACTGGTTTAGTATCAACTGTTAGCCACCACATGAAATTTTCTGTTCTGTACCACATTAACAGCTTGGAGTTATGATGACTGCTGATTTATCTTGAATTGTTATTAATCTGTTTTCTAATTTTCCCCTGATGCTGTCTTGATTTGATCCATTCTCCTCACTTCTTACCTGTGGCCCTGGTGTTTTTTTCCTGTCTTATGCCAAGTTTTTTCCTGTTTTAACACCTTTCCCTTTGATGTTCCTTCAACCCTAATCCAACCCTTCAATCATTGTGTTTCTTCTGTTCCTTGACTTCTTCATTTCCTCGTGCTCCCAGATCAAATGTCATATCCTCAGAGATCTTTTCTCCAGCCATCCACTCCAAAGTAGTTTCAAACTCCAGTCCTGTCTCTGTCCTTTTATTTGAATTTTCTTCACTGCATTCATCATTCTACGGGGTTATCCTTCTCATTTGTTTGTTTATTCTATGGTACTTCATCTTGTTTGCCCTCCTTTCTTACTAGTATGTGAGGTCCAGGAAAGAGGAATTCTGTTTTGGTTGTTATTTATTTCAGTTATCGCTACATGCTCAGGATATGGCAGATTGCCTGGTGCATAGCAGACATTCAATAAATATTTGTTGAGTGAATAAATAGACTCATATTCTTCTTCCCCATCAGCCCTGGGTAAGTCTTGGGGAACCAGCTCAATCCAAGACCTCTTGATTCTGCCCACTGGGAACTCAGTGACTGCACCAGGGCTGACTACTGGGAGGGGTAACAGTGGCGAAGGCAGCTACTTCAACGACTTTAAAGAAGCCCAACTCATTCTGCTAAGGTTAAATTAAAAATCTTGGAGTTTTAGAGTTCTTGTTAATATTTTTGCTTAAAATCTGTGTTTATGCTTTAATGAGCCAGGATTGGAATGACTGGTTGTCAAAATGAAAAATTTTATTTTAAATTATTTTTACTACTTTGCCAATTGGAACAAGTTAACAAAAATTTTAAAGATAAGTATTTTTATTAGCTTAAACTATAGGCGGAATATTCACTTTCCTCATATATATTCCTGGGGCAGCTTCAATAATGGAATCAGCTGTTACTCTTACCTGGTGTCCTAGAGGGAATTTTTTTGTCTCTGTTTGTAACATGAGAGATTCCAGAGGACGGACATGTTTCTCAACATTCTACAAGGAGAGGTGCCTGTGATAAGCTTGGGAATCTCTTTTTGAAAATTATTTATCTATTTCTGGTTGTGCAGGCTTTTCTCTAGTTGCAGTGAGTGTGGGCTATTCTTCGTTGCAATGTGTGGCCTTTTCAGTCCTGTGGCTTCTCTTGTGGAGCACAGGTTCTAGGGTGTGCGGGCTTCAGTAACTGTGGCACGTGGACTCAGTAGTTGCAGTTCCAGGGCTCTAGAGCACAGGCTACGTAGTTGGGGCTCATGGGCTTAGCTGCTGTGCGGCCCGTGGCATCTTCCTGGACCAGGCATTGAACCTGTGTCTCCTGCATCGGCAGGAGGGTTCTTTACCACTGAGCCAAGAGAGATGCCATGGGAAACTTTATTCTTTAAGAACATATAAATTTGTCACTTCTTAAGTTCACCCATATCCCATTTCTTCTTCCAGACACATAGGAAGATTATGTCTTCTCTTGACCTTGCAGTTGCTACAAGCCATGTAACTAGTTCTGGCCAATGGGCTGTGGGCACAAAAGAGTTGTAATTTAGTCATGTAATCAGTGTCTCGGGACCTGGAGTTTTGCTCCTTCTATGGTATCTCAGGAGCCTGTGTACTGAGGTGCGGAGTCCTCGGAGATGGTAGGGCCTCCACAAACCCGGCTCTTTCAGTGACTCTCCGGTGGCCTGTGTGGAGTATGTAGTATGTAGAGTGAGTCCCTGAGCCATTGAGTCCTTAAATGACTGTCTGTGGACTGTTTGAGGTACAAGGACTGAACCAAAAAGTACTGTGAGAGTTTGTGGTTGGTTGTTACTGCATTATAGCCAGTTCTAAATGCAAAATATAGCTGAGAAATGGGAACAGAGATTGATTTTTATTAGCTTATCTCTAGCAGAAAAGGTTTATAAATGTTTAAGGAATGCCTTTAAACTATTTTGCAATTTTTTTTAAAAACAAAAGTTTGTATGATGTATGTCTGAATTTAATAAAGGGGAATACTTTATGCATTTCCAGTTTTTCTTAATAGTATTGAAGGATAAATTGAGTACTGAGGTACCTGGTTATAGTATTACATGCCTTGATCATATATGAATACAGAGGAAAAAGCTCTGGGTCTTCTGTGGTTTTAATTCAAAAAGCCATCTTTTAATTCTACTTAAAAGTAGCTATAGCTACTGTCACAAGATATTTTTTCAGCTTTCATTGTGCCATGGAAATTAGCATTTTTATTAGCACAAATTATTCTTGTTTGCTAATTCCAGAGATGTTCAAAAGCAAGAACAGCCTCCTGGGCTGTTCAACTTTGGAAGAGAATAGTAAATCAACGGGTAGATAGGACCATATATCATATTAAACACAGGGAATTCACCACAAAATCATTACACTAAAAAGTGACAATTTTGATTGATTAAAATGGTATGGGCTGGATAGTGTTAAATCACTCTGAGTGATATGACATTATAATTTTACATAGCATATTTCTGCCAAGACAATGAAGGTAAAAGGCATTGTCATCAGATGATAACAGACAATAAGAAGAATCCTGATGTTAGATTTATTACCTGGTTTAGATTTAGAAAGAAGTAATTCTTGTCCTGTTCCACTTATCAAATGACTGTAAATTCAGTGATGATGTAAAATCCTAAGGCTGAGCCACTTATAGGTTTGACAAAGTGCCAGCTATAAAGTATTTATTGTCTTCAATGTTTCTGCCTTACACACTTAAATATTTATCAGAAACATAAGCCCCTCTGATAAATGTTTCTGATCTTTGTGGCTAGATTATTTTTTTTTAACATCTAGATTTTTTATCAGAAACTACATCTACATTTTTATTACGTTAATAACTTTGAGCTGACAATTTGAAAAGGCAGTGGATGAATTTTAAAATTTTCTTTTAACTTCTTTTTTTAAGTGTGGAATTTTTGCAGTAGTAGTCTTCATATAGAAATTAGGACTTCCTTATTTTGCTATATGGGCAGAAGCCCAGTCAAATGTTCTAAATTTCATCCTGTGGATATGCCAAATGCAGTGTAAATTGATGATGGTCTAGGTACACTCTAAGAAAATGTATGGTGTCCAAGTACATTTAGTCAGTCGCTCAGTCATGTCTGACTCTTTGCGACCCCATGAACCGCAGCACGCGAGGCCTCCCTGTCCATCACCAACTTCCGGAGTCCACCCAAACCCATGTCCATCAAGTCAGTGATGCCATCCCACCATCTCATCCTCTGCCATCCCCTTCTCCTCCTGCCCTCAATCTTTCCCAACATCAGGGTGTTTTCAAATGACTTAGCTCTTCGCATTAGGTGGCCAAAGTACCAGAGTTTCAGCTTCAACATCAGTCCTTCCAATAAACACCCAGGACTGATCTCCCTTAGGATGGACTGGTTGGATCTCCTTGCAGTCCAAGGGACTCTCAAGAGGTTTTTCCCACACCACAGTTCAAAAGCATCAATTCTTCAGCACTCAGCTTTCTTTATAGTCCAATTCTCATATCCATACATGACCACTGGAAAAACCATAGCCTTGACTATATGGACCTTTGTTGGCAAAATAATGTCTCTGCTTTTTAATATGCTGTCTAGGTTGATTATGCATTGGAGAAGGAAATGGCAACTCACTTCAGTGTTCTTGCCTGGAGAATCCCAGGGACGGGGGAGCCTGGTGGGCTGCCGTCTCTGGGGTCGCACAGAGTCGGACACGACTGAAGCGACTTAGCAGCAGCAGCAGCAGGTTGATCATAACTTTCCTTCCAAGGAGTAAGTGTCTTTTAATTTCATTGCTGCAATCACCAAGTACATTAGGTGTTTATTTTAATGTCACTTAACTCCATATCCTGTCTCGAAGAATACAGGTACAGGGTGGTCCTTACCCTGGGCATAGGGGAATCTTGCTTGGGAGCACAGTTGTCGGAATCAAAGATTAGCACCCGATTAGTTGTGCTGGCCTGTGATTGGTGGGGAGGCATGTCACTGGCATGAAAGCCCTGGGAAACAGGGTGCTGTCCAGGAGGTGCGAGTCTGGTCCTGGTTAGATCTTCTTAAGGCATTCAGAGGGAGACACAAGAATGGTAAAACAACTCGGAGCACAGAGACACACAGGAAGAAAGCAATGAGTAGACTCCATAAGGTTTCCAAGGCCTCCACGTACAAGAGCCAGAGGGTGAAGGAAGAAAAGCACAGTCACCGAGTGAGCAGCAAGAGAAGTAGAAGTTATACGAGCTGCAGTAGAAAGTTGGGCAACCATTAGGAAACTGAAACTCTGATTCAGGATGCAAGTGGTCTAGGCTGCTAGAAGAAAGCTGCTGAGATTACCTTTTGTCATTTTTCTTCCATTCCCGGAGTATCGGCACAGGAAACTAACTTTAACAATAGTAAACTGGGCTTCTCACTCTTCTTCCGACTTAAAAAGTCTAACACATGTAAGAAAGTAGAATGAACTCATCCGATCGCAGAATTTTAGCTCTACAAGACAGCTTAGAGGCATCTTGCCAAAATACTTTTCTACTTATTTTTATTATAAAGAACTTCATAATAAAAATAAAGCTCCCCCCGCCTCTTTTTTTTTTTTTTTTGCTCTACTAGCTGATCATATACTGTGATCGTGAGCTTCTTAAAGCCACAGACATATCTTAAGTGTTTCTTCTGGCTCTGGTACAAAGGCTCTGCTTTTTGAATAGTGAGTCATAGCAAAATCTTATGGCATTTGTTAATTTAGATTTGCTGGCAGAGCTGGTTAATTATAAATAGTTAAAAGAGGGTATATAGTAAAAAAAATGAAGTGGTAAGACTAACCCTCTGCAGTCTATTTTAACACTCTCTCTCCTGCACATTATACACACACTCATATACACATTCAAATAAAGGAATTCTTAGCCTTGTCAGTTGATTAAGGAGGTTTTATACCCATCAAATTTGGTCCTGGAAAATTCATTGCACAAGGCTAGCATCTGGGGTTCAGAATTGCTTGGGCAATAGGGCACTGACAGTATCCAACTAATTTACAGTTAGGTCTCCACACTTGCTTAAATTCATGGATTAAATGTGAGAAGGGTTTTACATTTGGAACATTTTCTGTTTCAAGGATAAGGAAGGTTAGTATGAAGCTCCGTTCTCCGTTCCTCTAATAATTCACGTGGAATGTTCAGTATCAGTGTCATTTTCTTGAATACCAAAGGCTAAAGATTATTTTGAATAAATCTAAACCTAAATGAAGTCTCTGGGAAATATGACATGTCCATTAAGCAGACGGTTTCATAGAAGGAGAACAATTAGTTGAATTCAGGGACATTTCTTCAGTTTTAGTCATCTCTATGAAAGAAGGGCTGTCAAAGTTACATCTGTCACACAAATTTGCTTCGACTTTAGTCTTATATTCCTTTGAGATAAATCCTTCAAAGCCAGAATAAATAATTCTCCAAAATAGCATGTAACAAAGAAAGAATGCTATTTCTAATCTTCATCTGGCTTTTATCTTAGGAGTTATAAAGATGAAGCCTTAGTTTTGGAGTAATCTTGAATTGTGGTCTGCATTGGAGAGTTGGCTTCCTTTTGCTATGAAAGTGTTTAAATTTCCTAGTTGAAAGTGGCTTCAAATGGACTTCTGAGAATTGTGATGATTTATGATACATTAGTTAGGGGTTGGGTTTAGGAGACAGAGAAGCCCAGCAATTTCCATACTAAGTACTCTTGGAGGAGTGGACGTGTTCAGGACAAAGGCAGATGCAGGATGCATTGTGACCACTCAGATTACTCTGCTTTTTGTGCCAAATGGGGTGTGTGGATTCTGTGTGACAGCAATTTTTGTCTGAATTCTAGAACAGAACAAATCAAAGAGAAACTCAAGAAGGTTTGGAGTCCTTATTTGTGTAAAAAGAAAGAAAGAAGAATGAAAGTGATGAGGATCCTGTAAACGAAAAACTTTATCTTGTGCTGAGAAGAAAAAGACATTTCAAATGTTGAGATGTGTCTTTTTAAAGGAGAACCTAAAATTGTCCTTCCCAAGGCTCAGGGCTGCTAGAATTTGAGAGGAAACCCTAATCCTATTGGAGGAGACAAGATCATCTTCAAAATTCTTTAGGAACCAAACCTTTTTTTTTTTTTTTTAAAGAATTAGTTCTAAGGGGCCCAGGGGGCTTATTATGTCTACCACACATGATTTGTTTGTCAGTTTCACTTGATTATCAGAAATCAGTTCATTTTGTGATCAAAGTTCTTTGCTGTTCTTGGCTATCTTGTTTACAACAGGAATCCTGAGTAGTTTTCACTTGGACGGAAAGGGCCATGGTTCTGCTCGCCTTGCTTCGGTTGTACTGTTGAGAGCAGGGACTTCAGACCCTGGGTCTGTCATCCACAAGGATGGCCTCTAGGAAATCCTGCTTCTTCCTGGAAAAATCGCAAAAGCACGCCCATCGGGTGGGGCAGTCAGACAGGCACCAGGATGTACAGATTGGTTAGAAATTAAGAGGCAGATTACAGCACTGTTTCAGCAGGGTACAACCTGTACACAATAGCTCTCCTTCTTCACTTAGAATTTCTGCAGACGGGGTCTCATGCCTTCGGCCTCTGCCCTAAACCCTTATTGGCTTCACACCTGGAGCCACCAGAGGGCGACCCATGTCTCACAATGACCCCCTAGGGCTTAGCTTAGTGCTGAACACAGCGCTCTGAACCCTGTTCAGCTGGCATCTGTGGGTGGCAGCACAAGACCATAACCTCTCTTTAGACAAAAGTTAAACCTTTTAAATGGAAATGTACAGATCCCTAGGATCTCACTTAAGATGATTAAGAGTCATTGCAGGCCATCTTATGATAGGTTAAAAAAAAATATATATATATATTATACATATATATATTGGGCTTCATCTTGTGCGATGAATCAAGGCTGAGTGCCCTGTCATATGTTTTAGGCCCAAGGAATCAGCTACTCAGAGAACTCACATATGGCCAGGAACCCTCAGAGGAAGAATTCCTGTAACCACGTTCATTCTGAGTTCCAGCTTCCCTGGAGAAACTCGGGTGAAGTGTCTGACATTTTATGAAGACAGATTTTCTCAATAGGGTTCACTCGAGGAAGAAATTCTCTGCTGTTATTACCTTTATTAAGCTTCCTGGACATTTGGGCGAAGAATTCTAGATGTCTTGTAGTCATTTTCTTATTCTATAGTCTCTCCTGAAGTCACACATATTAAGAAACAGTTGGTGACCCGGGCCACAGGAGATGGGTCGTGTTATTTAAACAGTCTTCTATTTGTCACAGGACAAGAGTTAGATCTCTATGGGAGGATTTGCCATCTTGGGATTGAAGGTACTAAGGGTCAGACTAGCCACAAGGATTTAGGAAAAATAATAGTAGACCTCAAAAATCTTTAATGATGAGATCCTGAAATTGCTCAAGATTCTTCTGGACACATGTGAAAAAAATGCAATTCAAATCACCTCGAGAAGAAAGAAAATGGGATGGTTTTTTTAGCTGGAATAGCTCACAGGCCCAAAGGAACTGCTGGAGGAACCAGGACCTCAGATCCTAGAAGGGACCTCAGTACCGCTGCACTCACGTTCTCTTTCCATCCTACTTTTATCTCTGCCGGGCTCTGATTGGCTTTGTTCCGCACACTAGCCCGTTCAAAAGACGGAAAAGACGCCTGCTGGCAGCCCCAGTCCTGGCTTCCAAACTTAGCAACCTCAGCGGAGTGAGAACTCCTTTCTGCCAAGTCCAGTTCCATGGAAGGACTCTGGTCTTCCTTACGTCCTGTGCTCAAAAGCTCCCCCCAAACACCCTCTCTTGCCAGACAGATGGGGAACTATGGTTTGACCCTCCTGGCCCACGTTTCCTTGAACTTTTCGCTTACCTGTTGGTAGGAGGCACCCTGAGAAGAAAGTGATGAGTCAGAGGGGCCAGGATAGGGTGAGGAGGGCAAGACACTCACTTCAGATACAAAATATAAGATGACATCTAACAACTCAGAAATCAAGATTAAATATGATATTTCAGGAAAGTCAAATTGGCCACCTGTGCCTAAAAGGATTGACTGCCTGTTTTGGCTCATAAAGTTTTATTGGCACCAGGGCTGAGATGGGGGTGGGCCAGAGAGGTAGGGTCGTGTGAAGGCAGGGTCAGCGTCCATCTGTGTTAAAATTGTGATATTTCGTTCAAAAGTCGTCCTGGGAAAACATAAAATGTAAGATGTAAAAGTCATGGAAGTAACTTGTTAGGGTTTAAAAGGCCAGTTTTATACTCTTTTATCCATATATGCCTATCATATGAGGCAGATAGCTTTTTTTTTTTTTTTTTAGATTTTGATTTATTTTCCTCCTGTTCTACAGGATAATTGTTTGCCACGCATGCAGCTTGTAGGATCCCAGTTCCTGACCCAGGACTGAACCCTGGCTATGGCAGTGAAAGCCTGGAATCCTAACTACTAGTTAGGGAACTCCCAATATTTTAAAACATTACTCTTTTTTTTTTCTTCTGTTAAAAGCTTTTGGAGAAAGTGGTTTTGCAATGATCCGACCCCCTCCTCACCTGCCTCTTCACCCATCAGCTCTAACACCGACGATGGCACACCCTGACGCCAGGGGAGGTCAGCTGTTTAGAGGAGTGCCTTTTGCCTAGCTTCCTGGTTTGACTGGTTCAGGGCAGCAAGAAAGAGAATCCTGTTTTTCCTTCCCTGTAGATTTTAGCAAATAAGCACCACCTTGCAGTCAAGGCAATCACGGAAAGAAAGGGGCAGGAGGCAAGGCGTGCTACCAGAGGGTCTCTTTGCCACTAATAATGACTTGAAAGGACCTTCCTTTGTTTACTTCCACATATTTGAAACCTTGTTTTGCTCTAATAAATAGCACTGTCTTTGGAATGGAGACTGTCATTTATACTTCTGCTTAAAAAACATCATATGTCTGAACTGCTCCACTTACAACTAGGGTCAGGGTTATAAACTGCTGGTGACTACTGAGTGCTCCTACAGGAGGCTTCTCAGTGTTGCATTCTGGTTATAGAGTCGTGTCCTAAAGTAGCTGAAGATCCATTGGAGAGGCAGGTGGGTATTAGTGAAACAAGGTGAGTCATGTCAAGAACCAGTGACTGCTTCAAGCCAGACAAAGGAGACATTGGGAGGAGAGCAGCGTTAAGGAAATTGTCATGAAAGGGGATAGACTTAGGCCTTGAAGACAGGGCGCTCTAAGCAAAGGGAACAGCATCAGTCAAGTTACAGGACCTGGAATATACATGGGATATTTGGAGACTGGTAGAATATTTGACCGGTGTGAATCACCGGTCATGGATGAAAGTTACCAAAGCAAATTACAACACATTAAACACTTTCTACAGACCAAACTCTGTAGTGCCTTTCATGTATCAGTAAATTTAATCCTTTACAAGCTCATTTCATCAATGAAGAAGCTGAAATTTATACTGGTTATACAATGTTTTCTGGTCACATAGATAATATTGAAGACATAGGAATAAAATCCAGGTCTGTTTGACTTCAGTTTTCATGTCTTATTAATAACTTCTGCAATATGGTGAAGCTGAGGCTAGGAAGGCAGGAAAGAGACAGGCTGGGGAATCTGCCCTTGGGTTTGCTCAGTCCCTCATGAAGAGGGAGAAAGCAAAATGTGATTGCGACTGCAGTTTTGTGCTTGAGTGTGTTTTTAAAAAGTTTGTGCACATACTGAATACTTGTTTTGAATTACCCATGTTGTATATCCATAACATAAAGTATGGGTAAAGAACATGAAAAGAGCAAACATAGCCTTGATCTTGTATTTTTTGTTTGTTTGTTTGTTTCATGCAGGTAAGAGAGACAAGCCAGTAACCAGAAGCTAAAAGCACTATAAAATTAAGTCTCCTAAAGAACACACAGAGTGGTCGGGTCTTTGTGGGCTTACACAAAAATGGGAGATACTCGTTGAAATAACCTCTAGTTTTCCAAGGTAGCAATTTCTATTTTTATTGGTCTTCCCAGGTGCCTCAGTGATAAAAGAATCTGCCTGCAATGCAGGAGACACGGGTTCAGTTCCTGGACCGGAAAGATCCCCTGGAGGAGGGAATGGCAACCCACTCCGGTGTTCTTGCCTGGAGAAGTCCATGGACAGAGGAGCCTGGTGGGCTGCAGTCCATGGTGTCACACAGAGTTGGACACCTGAGTAGGGGCATGGGCAGTCTATTTTTATGCATAATTGGAATAGACTAGCGAGGCAATGGCACCCCACTCCAGTGCTCTTGCCTGGAAAATCCCATGGACGGAGGAGCCTGGTGGGCTGCAGTCCATGGGGTCGTGGAGAGTCGGACACGACTGAGCGACTTCACTTTCACTTTTCACTTTCATGCACTGGAGAAGGAAATGGCAACCCACTCCAGTGCTCTTGCCTGGAGAATCCCAGGGACGGGGGAACCTGGTAGGCTGTAGTCCATGGGGTCACTAAGAGTTGGACACGTCTGGAGTGACTTAGCAGCAGCAGCAGCAGCGAGTGTTGCCACGTACTGCCACTAGATGGCACTGTAAGACTAAAGTTAAATAACTTTTTTCACTCTCTGCTCCCCCTGCGGCACCCCACCCATTTGTTTTCCAGTGAAAAAATGGATTAAGAAGTAATAAGAAGGCACACATGTTAAGGGGAGGAGGCTTAAAAAAAGAATAGCTTTATCCTAAGTATTATTCTTTATTCTACTGCATTTCCTTTTGGGGAACATTTACTTGCAGAAAAAGTAATTTCCAGTAGGTATTTATTTCAAGTTAATATTTCAAATTAGTTTTGGTTTGAAAATATACTCATTCATTCACTCATAGGTGGGTAGAGCTTTAGACCTAGACTTTGGGTTGTCCTTTTGTGATGGTGTTTTAAATTGTGGTTTTAATAAAAAGAAAGCAGACATAAGACAGTGTCCTGTGACTATTGCTATCCACATTTATGAAAACAGTATATCTTCAGAATGATATGGTGTTGGGGAGATATTCTTTTGACTCTACAGTCTCGGTGAGTTTAACAGAAGATAGCTCAGCACCTTTTATGAATGTCGTTTGACTCAAAGATACCTAGCTTGGCTAAAATTCACACAATTTTATTGTCTAAATTATGTGATGAAGATTTTTTAAAGAGGAAGAAGGCTTTATTTTTTCCCTTCCCTGTTGTAGTCCTTGCTTTAATATGCAGATTTTATTTCAGATAAAATATTTAGGATTTGGGGCTCCTGGCTTCATTTTTAATATTTCAGAATGTTAATATTGTTTTATGATCGCTTCCTTTATTCTGACGGTCTTGTATTTCATCCCGGCTCTGACACATGAGTGCTTTCTGCCTCCTTTCCTCTGCTTGTGATTCTTTCTCTGTTCTTCCTCTCTGGCTCCTGGCAAAGAAGTCCATCTCAAGAAATCTTCTCTGCTGCATTCATGGTGTATGAATGCTTCCTTTTTCTATTTTACTTACTTTCCTGAATTTACTTCCTTATGTAGTCTTATCCTTTTCAGCTGCCTTCTTTTTTTTTTTTTTTAGCAACTTTCATTAACCTTAGGTAACAATAAAGAATGTGAAAATAGTTTATTTCCCGCATTTTACCTTTCTCATCATTTTTGTGACTATATGACAGCTAAGTAACTGGTTGAGAAACCAATTTAGAAGACCAGTGTCTCCTTTTCATAACATCCAATCTAACACTTCCTTGGACTGATATTCATTACCAGTGAAAAGACTGGATAGCTGGATTCATATGGAATTAGCCTTTGTTTCTTTCCATTTCCCACAGTTGCTCAGGGTTTTCACTGTTTCTAGCCAATTTCATCCCACCATTTTCTGCTGCCTTTAGGAGATTTCTTACAGTTCTGAATGTTTGGGATTACACAGGGCATGGGAACAGGGCTTATGTTTCTCAATGCCCGCTATTAAACCGTTTTTTTTTTTTTTTTTTTTTGCTATCGTGCAAACATAGGTTGAAACCAACACATCTGAGATCTAGGTAGAGGTCTCAAAATTTCTCTTTCTGTAGAGCCTGATTTCTGCCACGTGAGGATACACTGTTCTTCTTAGTCCTGCAGACCTCATCTCACCTGCATCAGCTTTTCTTGGATGTGGCCAGTGCTGGCTTGTTAGGGGGCCTGCTGCCTGATGATCTGATCAGCCAGCCCGAAACTTTCATCCTTCTATATTAGGAGGAGATAGGTTTTTGAATGTTTCATCAATAATTGAATAACCAATATACAGGGTGTATGGGGCACAAGGGGCTTCCCAGATGGCTCTAGTTGTAAAGAACCTGCCTACCAATGCAGGAGACCTAAGAGACGTGGGTTCAATCCCTGGGTCAGAAAGATCCCCTGGAGGAGGGCGTGGCAACCCACTCCAGTATTCTTGCCTGGAGAATCCCATGGACGGAGGAGCCTGGTGGGCTTGGTCCATAGGGTCGCAAAGAGTTGGATATGACTGAAGCAACTTGGCTTGCGCTCTCACACACATAGGTCACAAGAAAAACCAATAATCAAATACCAGTTATCAAATAGTTCCTATGGAGTGCAGCTAGGAAACAGAGAATATGACCCATAGTACACAAAAGAGAAATGATTGAGAAGTCACAAATTTAAGCCCAGGGTTAAGTTTGCTTTAAATATCTTGGAGCAAAACAGACCAGTTGTAACTTTTGTTTGAATGAATCTATCTGGTAGGAACTTATGTTGATATGCAGGGGAATCTAGGTCATTGCTACCCAGAGTGTGGTCCGTGGACCACACTGCTGCTAAGTTGCTTCAGTCGTGTGCGACTCTGTGCTACCCCATAGACGGCAGCCCACCAGGCTTCCCGTCCCTGGGATTCTCCAGGCAAGAACACTGGAGTGGGTTGCCATTTCCTTCTCCAATGCATGAAAGTGAAAAGTGAAAGTGAAGTCGCTCAGTCGTGTCCGACTCTAGCGACCTCATGGACTGCAGCCCACCAGGCTCCTCTGTCCATGGGATTTTCTAGGCAAAAGTATTGGAGTGGGGTGTGGTCCACGGACCATCTGCCATCAACCAGGACCTTTCAGAATTATGGACTCTCTTCTGAGTCAGAAGTTGCGGTTTAGCAAGAGCTCCAGGTGATGTGCATGAACATTATAGTGTGACAAATACTGACTCAGGTCCTGATTAGAATGAAGACAGCTTTGTCTTTCTCCAATTCCACCTTGAGATTCCCTGTAAAACAGCTCCAGTGGTTCAAGTATGACTTGAACTTTGTTCTGTGTAAGTCTTTGTCCCCAAATAAAGCGATTTTACACAAAGTCCCCTTCCCCCCACTACATGTGTATTCATTTTCTTTCTTTTTTATAAAAATAATTTGATTTACTGATTTAATTTTGGCCATACCGGGTCTTCATGGCTGTGTGGGCTTTTCCCTAGTTGCGGGAGCGGGGGCGACTCCGGTTGTGGTGCCCGCGTCTCTCCCTGCAGTGGCCTCTCTCGTCTGCGGCTCTCCGGCCCTAGAGCACAGGCTCAATAGTTGTGGAGCTAGGTTGCTCCAAGGCACGTGGGATCATCCTGGATCGGGGATCAAATCCATGTCTCCTGCGTTGGCAGGTGGATTCTTTGCTGAGCCCCCGAGGAAGGCCTGTATTAATTTTCAGTTGTCTCCCTTGGCCCTTTCAGCTGTGAAATGACTTTCTTTTCTCCTCTTTCTCTCAGGTCTCACCTGGTTTCCCCCTCCCCCTCCTCCCGATTCCAGCTGGTAACAGTTTAGGAAGCACGTTGTTGTGTTAATACCGTGTTAAGGTGGTTTCAGCTGCTGGCTCTTGGCGACGTCAGCGTCAGGACTGTTTCACCGTGAACCGTTGCCGGGTAGGGTGAACCTGGGGCCCTGCTGAACGTCTCCCTTCTCACACTGCAGGAAGCCGCACCACTTTTGGCGTCTCTTCCCTGATGGCGGCGTTGCTGGCTGGGTAAGCAATTAGAAGTATTCTGCTTCTGGTCAAATAGGACAGTTTCAAGACTTAGAATTATTTAGTGGGCTTGACATGACATCACTGGGATCCCCTGCTATTTTAAACTTCAGGGCAGTTAGGCATTGGAGTTAATGATGGAATGAATATTATAATCTTTATTTTTAACATGTGACATGTAACATTTTAGAATTTATAGCACAGAAAAAAAGAAAATACTTAAAAAAAAATTTTTTTTTTCATACCAGCATGTTGTTTAGGATCGTCTTCAACTTCATTAGGGTGTTTCAGTTTGGCAGTTGATGTTTTAGATTTTAGCAGTAATATTTTGTAAACATTAAGTTTTTTTCCAACGTACCATCATATATTGAAAGCATTTTCTTCCTTCTTTTTTCTTCAAGAAACATACATTCTCCAGATCTCCAACTGTGAGAAGAAAGAGGGATTAAAAACACTTTGGTGGCTCAAATCTAATTGAAGCCAGTTTCGCCCACAAAGCGGCATACATAGTCTTCTTTTTCCCTCCACAAAAGAGTATGTAGTGTGTAACATGTTAGTCTTTTTTCACACTTATTTTGGTTAATTTAAACATGCAATTTGGTCAATTTTTACTCTTGCTTGCAAGGTTAACTATGGGCCACCACTGCTTATTTCTTTAATATTGACTTAACTCTGACTGCTGTTGGCATTTTTTAAGGTCTATTTCTTTTAATACTACATAATTTAAGGGGAAAAATCAAGACTAATTAGTTGTTAATGAGAAACGCACATAATGAGAAACAAATGTAACATTAATGTCATGTACAATGTATGTCTGTGTGGTTTAAAAGGTAGGAACACAACCATTATTCAAAATTAGGGAATAAAATCATCATCATAATCACTAACAGATGTGTTGTAACTTGTGTCGCAAGTCAAGATTTCTTTGTCAGGACAATGTGTTGCCGCGTTTGATAGCATGCGTTTGATAGGATTTGTGAAGGGTTTATGTATTTTTTTCCCACCAAAATGTTTTAAAATCCAGCTGCCTGGCATTGTGAGAAGATTAGAAAAGACAAGCCAATTCTTTCTCTTCCTCACAACTTTATTGTCCTCTCCTCAGCACAGAGATGCTCCCTGACGTGCTGTTGTCAGGTTGGGTTGTGGCAGCCCGTCACTTTGCCAGGCCTCTGTACACTCATGGTTTGAGCATCCTGTGTGTCCCGACTCCAAGTTTACAAATCACCCACTTATTTCGACAGACTATTACGTTCCGTGCAATGGCTGGAATGTAGCGATGAGAGGACCTCGTGTATCCCCGGTGTACCTGAAGCTGCCCAGCTGGTCCCCATAATTCTCAGCCTCACGTCCCAGAACTTGCACAGCTGAGCATTCTCTCGGGTTCCAGAAACAGCCTTGCCACTTCAGAGAATTCTCGTTGTTGTTCAGTTGCTAAGTGGTATCTGACTCTGCAACCCCATGGACTCCAGGAAGCATGCTAGGCTTCCCTGTCCTTCACTGTCTCTTGGAGTTTGCTCAAATTTATGTCCATGGAGTCGGTGATGCCATCCAACCATCTCATCCTCTGTCATCCCCTTCTCCCCTGGCCCTCAATCTTTCCCAACATCAGGGTCTTTTCCAATGACTCAGCTCTTTGCATCAGGTGGCCAAAGTATTGGAGCTTCAGCATCAGCCCTTCCAGTGAATACTCCGGACTGATTTCCTTTAAGATTGACTGGTTGATCGTACAGTCCAAGGGACTCTCAAGAGTCTTCTTCAGCATTGAAGTTTGAAAGCATCAATTCTTTGGCTCTTAGCCTTCTTTGTGGTCTAGATGGAGGGAATTCTGAAATATTTTCCTACCCGAATTACAAACCAGAAGGACTATGGTCCTTTGGCTGGTGGTGGTGAAGATGTGAGGATGAGTGTGTGCAGGGCGAAGAAGGCAAGACAGATGGTAAAAGCCATCTAGAAATATCAGCAGGTGTGAAGTTTCAATTCTCAAGCTTTTGAATGGTGTAAACCTAAGTAGGTAAAAGTAAACAGCAGTTTTCATAGTTCTGCTCATTGATCCATCCAACAGATTTTTATTGTGCCCTCTATGTGTTGGAGCAAAAGTTACAGCAATGAATAAAACACAGAAAGTCTCTGGTCTCATTAGACTTATGGTCTGCTGCTGCTGCTGCTAAGTCACGTCAGTCGTGTCCAACTCTGTGCGACCCCATAGATGGCAGCCCATCGGGCTCCCCCGTCCCTGGGATTCTCCAGGCAAGAGCACTGGAGTGGGTTGCCATTTCCTTCTCCAGTGCATGAAAGTGAAAAGTGAAAGTGGTCGCTCAGTCGTGTCTAACTCTTAGCGACCCCATGGACTGCAGCCCTCCAGGCTCCTCCGTCCATGGGATTTTCCAGGCAAGAGTACTGGAGTGGGGTGCCACTGCCTTCTCCGGGACTTATGGTCTAGTGAAGAATAGCTAATAATATTGAAGCTTACTGATTTGTAAGCACTCTTCTAATAATATGTGATACCTCATTTAATCCTTATAGCAATCCTCATATTGTTCTAATTGAAAAAGTAATAAGACTAAAATGTGACATCACTGATACTAAAAATTAGAATAACACAATAACACATCCTTACAGAGATACCTACTTGCTAGAAAAACAGTTTTGATTATTGCAAACAAACATTCAAGCTACTGGAAGAATTATGTAAATATCAGTAAAAGTTAAGAAAACATATATATTATATAAAGAGTTTCCAAAACCATAAAATTAACTCTGACAAAACACAGTTAAAGGGAAAAGCAAGCACTGGAGTATGTGTAGGAGGGTGTTTCACATTTATGTTGGAACCAGTTACTAACTGGCTTCTGATAACAGACCCGTAATTTTCCCCCAAAGTATGATAAGTACATAGACCACTTGCCTCAGAGCCACCTGGAATGTTTGCTGAAATTGCCAATTGGCGAAATTTCTTAGACATAGTGTATACGAGTAGCTGGAGGCACAGCTCAGGAGTCTATTTTCCTCGAAATCCCTATATGATTCTTATATACATTAAAGTTTGAGAAGCACTGATGCAGAAGGTCATTTTCACAGTCTAGTATCTCAGATGGTCTCTATTTGAAATTCTCAAAGAGTTATGCAGTGAGCTGGTGAACATCTGCCTGAAATTCTAATACAGGCACTAATAGTGCGTAATAACCTACAGTTTCCATTAATGTGGAACAAGGGTGTCTGTTCTCTGGCACTATGAAACCTACAGTATTGTTTTGCTTTCTATGTGTGTTATGAACCAGTGGCATAAATCTCAGTTTTTGTCTGACTTTATTTCAGATGTCTGTTATTTCGTTTATCATACTCAATGTTTTTAGTTTTTTGTTTGTTTGTTTCCTGTGATTTTATTATGTACCCAACCTTCTCTCCAAACCAATTTCTTTAGTTATTTTGAAAATAATTATTTTTGTAAGGGTAAGGACAACTGATTACTAACCAATCTGTAATCAGGATCATTAAATTATTAAATACATATATGTATGTTTGTCTTTTTATTGGTCAGGGTAAGAGAGGCTGGATTATGATAACAATTAATTTCAAAAATCTCAGTGGCTTGCCACACATGACATTTGTTTCTCAGTTTTGCCACAAGTCTAACATGAGCATGTGGGGCTCTGCTTGTCACTGTCACAGAGGAACGTGGGCTCAAGAAAGCTCTGCTTTGCTGCTGTGCTGAGACGTGTGCCTCTTGTAGGAGGTTTGAGGGTTGAAGGGTCCCATGTGGACTTGTAAATGCTTTGGTCTAGAAGGGACATGTACCATTTTCTCTCATAGACCGTGGGGCATAACTGGTTGCCTGGCTTCACCTAATATAACAAGGGGCGGAAAAGTTGGGACAGAGTTTGTAACTTCCATGGGCAGTAATAGTCTTGCTATATTTTTGCTACCTTTAAAATTCCAGTTCAGTTCCATGCCACTTACCATGAACAAAGCAGATGTGGGTTACTGTATTACATTTAACTAGGAAGGAGACAGAAAGAAGACACCTTTGCTATAAGACATTGTTACTTGTACCTTTCCATCTGTGAAAACAAGTTTTATTAAACCCCTGTGTATTTCTTACACAAATAGAAATAATGTGTAATATACAAAAGGAGAAAAATCATGATACAAAAGAGAAACAGGATACTTGATAAAATAAAACCCATGCAATAGTTTTTAATTCAAAAAAATTTTTTTTTTAAACAGAACAATGCTAACACAAAAGCATACTGGTCAGGCGCTACAAGAAACTGCATAGAAATTTTTTTTGGCTTAAAATTTTGAATAAGTAAGTTATATGAAAATGCATGTTGCTCCAGCAGAAGTTACAGCAGTGAATAAAACAAACGAAGTGCTTTACATTAAATTTACATTAAAGAGCATAATAATGGTTGACATGTATTCAGGATCACTATTAGTTCTCTTGTTACTCCTTTACAAACATTATCTCTTTTAAACCTTAATAACAATCTTATGAGGTGGTTGGAGTTGACGAGGGAATAGTAAGATAAATTTTGAGGAGATTGGTGCCCTCTCTTTAATTTTGTTTTGCTTTTTAATTCTTGTGTATCATCAGTAGACTTAGAAATATTAGGTTGGACTATCTGGAATGATTATTTTTATAGGCCAAAATGATCAAATATTGTCAGTTTCATGCATTTTAACCTAACAATCAAAATTTCTGAACATAACTATCAGAACAAAATATTCATCATTATAATCCACTATTATTATATTAGGGCTTCCCAGATGGCTCAATGGTAAAGAATCCACCTGCCAATGCAGGAGACACAGGAGACCCACGTTTGATCCTTGAGATGGGAAGACCCCCTGGAGGAGGGCATGGCAACTCACTCTGGTTTCTTGTCTGGAGAATCCCATGGACAGAGGAGCCTGGAGGGCTACAGTCCATGGGGTTGCAGAGTCAGGCACAACTGAGCATGCATTATCATGTTAGCATTTATTGAATAGTTCAATATTTTTATCATTTTTTAATCACGTTTGGTGTGCTAACATTTTGCATGTATTTTCCACTTAATTCTAGATTAGCTTCCTATGGTTTCTGCAAGCAAATTGCCACAAATTTAAAAAGCCCACAAATTTATTATCTTTAAATTCTGGAAGTCAGAAGTCTAAATAGGTTTCACTGGGTTCAGATTAAATTATTGGTAGGATTATGTTCCTTCTGGAGATTCAGGGGAGAATCTGTTCCCGTGCCTTTTTCAAACTCCAGAGTCTGTCTGCATTCCCTGACTCGTGGCTTCAGCCTCCATCTTTAAAAGCCAGTGACCACACCACCTGACCTCTGATGTCAGGGTCACAGCTCTTTCCCTGACTCCAAAGGACACTGTAATTACACTGGATTCACCATGCTAATATAAAATAATCTCCCCATCTCAAGGTCCTTAATTTAATTGCATCTGCAGAGTCCCTTTGTCACATAAGGTAACAAAGTCCCACGTTCCTGGGATAAGAATGGGACTACTTCAGGAGTCATTATCCATGCCCAGCACATGTGGCATTATAAAGCACATTTTTGCAGCTTTTGTAGAACTACTTTTTGAGTGCACTGATGTAACTGAACATTCTTAACATAAATATTTACAGAAAAAATTCCTCAATGTTAGTAAGATATAAGTAATAAATCACCTTTCCTTTTATTTCTACTACTGCCGGGAAACTCGGCCTAAATTATACTCGGTCACTGAACAACTTCTTTTCTCCTTTTCTGTGAATTCATGTCTATTTTTCTTTATGAAACATATATATGCATGTTTCAAATTATTTAAGAAACATGACCAGGTTGTATATTTTCAATAAGTAATACCAAAATCATCTCTAAGCTACCAAATACAGCTTCTTGGTGAGTGGTTTCAGGATAATGATTTCTAAACCTGATGAATTTAGGAAGGGAAAGGTCTTACAACTCTCTTTTGTAATAATAATATTGTTTTATTCCTCAAAGGCATCCATGGACAGAAACTCGTATTGGCAACGTGACTGTACTTCTTCAGGGGGTCGATGGTAGGGCCGTGTCTACAATTCCACTTGTCATTCCTGTGACTTGCTCTGCCTGATGCTGAGATAGGAGGTGTCTAAGTGAATAATTCTGGACAGATAGAACTTAATGAGGGATCTGAATTGCCCAGTGGCCTGAGGTCCTGGGGTCATCTTCCAGGATGGTGGGTATGCACATGGTCAGAGATTTTGAGCAGAACTTTCCAGTCTGGCATGCCATCACATAAACTAGAGTGTGTCTTTAACCCTGAAGTACTAGTCAATGGAAATCTTGTTATCAGTTCTCAGACAGAATGCCTGCCACACAGTAAATGCTTCATAACTATTGTTGAATTACCAAGAACAAATTTTGAATAGTGCACACCTTTGGAAGTGTGTTTTCTAGTACTAAAAGCAAGATTCAGAGTCTGGTTGTTTGTAGAACTGGTGGCGTCATGATGCCTTGGGATATTTCTTTGTAAAGCTAACATAGTGTGAGGGCTTTTGATGGTGAAATGAGTGACTGAAATGGGAAATAGGAGTGTTATCGTTCATAGAGTCATGGTGAGAAGAGGCCAAGTTGATGAGGACAGCAGAGATAGCAGGGTGAAACCTGTTTCTCTGACTGGTTTAAGGAACTGGCTCCCAGCCCCCGGGAGAGAAGCTGAAGGAAGAGCCATGGTACCTTGGGCAGAAGCAAGGCTGATGGGCCCCTGGGAAAGAAGTGTGCCACACACCTCTGAGGACAGAGTTATGCTGTCCTTCACTGAGCTGTTGTTGTTCAGTTGCTCAGTCGTGTCCGACTCTTTGCGACCCCATGGACAGCACCAGGCCAGGCTTCCCTGTCCATCACCATCTCCCCGAGTTTGCTCAAACTCATGTCTACTGAGCCAGTGAGGCCATCCAATGATCTCATCCTCTGTCACCCCCTTCTCTGGGTTGATCTGTGGATCCCATGTTCGCCTGGGTGCCGTGAGGGTCTTGGCTGCCATGTGTGTGAGAACCCTGCTCATTTCACAGATGGCATGGCCGGCTAACACGGTACCTCAGAAACAAATCAGCTTGTTCCCGGGCACCTGTGTGTTACCTCTGGTGATTCTCAGACATTACTGGGGAGGATTTTGAGTGGGTCTTTGTATTCAAGGGCACACTGACTCCCTACACTTGAGTTTGTCTTTGGGAGGAAGCTGTTGGTGTCTCTCTTTCCCCTTAAGCTGTTAGAGAAGTTTTAAAGGAGAAACTGGGTTTTCATGCCCTATTTCCCTTTCTCTTGGGAAGGAGCCTGGTTGCAGGCAGTACAGATCCTGCTGGTCAGTTAGAAGGGCCTGTCTCCCATAGACAAGCCTGTGGTTTTCCTCCACTACTCGTGACTTGGTGGGGGTGTGTATAGTGCAGGGTTAACATTAAAAAGTCCCACACACCCGCAGCCATGGGTCACGTTCTCCCATCATATTTCTACTGCTAGTAAAGATGATATTTTGGACTCCCATCTTCAGTTCAGTTCAGTTCAGTCGCTCAGTCATGTCCGACTCTTTGCGATGCCATGAATCACAGCACGCCAGGCTTCCCTGTCCATCACCAACTCCCAGAGTTCACTCAGACTCATGTCATCAAGTCAGTGATGCCATCCAGCCATCTCATCCTCTGTCGTCCCCTTCTCCTCTTGCCCCTAATCCCTCCCAGCATCAGAGTCCTCTCCAATGAGTCAACTCTTCGCATGAGGTGGCCAAAGTACTGGAGTTTCAGCTTTAGCATCATTCCTTCCAAAGAAATCCCAGGGCTGATCTCCTTCAGAATGGACTGGTTGGATCTCCTTGTAGTCCAAGGGACTCTCTAGAGTCTTCTCCAACACCACAGTTCAAAAGCATCAATTCTTCGGTGCTCAGCCTTCTTCACAGTCCAACTCTCACATCCATACATGACCACTGGAAAAACCATAGCCTTGACTAGATGAACCTTTGTTGGCAAAGTAATGTCTCTGCTTTTGAATATGCTATCTAGGTTGGTCATAACTTTCCTTCCAAGGAGTAAGCATCATTTAATTTCAAGGCTGCGGTCACCATCTTACTCTGGCTTTATTTCGCAAATGTTTCAGGACACAGGTAGAAACTGTAACAACCAAGAGTGCGAGATACATAATTCACATGCAAAAATCCATTGCCTTCCTATACACCAGTGTTTCTTTTTTTTTTTTATACACCAGTGTTTCTTAACTGAGGGCAATCTCAGCCTCTCCCCCGTGTGAGAGGCAGTGTCTGAGGACAGTCTGGCTTGTCATGACTGGGGAAGGTAGTGCTGCTGGCATCTAGTGAGTGGTGGTCAGAGATCTGCAAATATCTTACAATGCGCTGGAAAGCTCCCACAGCAAAGAATTACTGGGCCCAAGATATGAATAGTGCAGTGTCAAGTTTGAGAGACCCTTATAGACACAAGTAGCAACTTGCTAGGAGATATAATGAAAAAATTCCATTTAGCAGAAATTCCGTATCTGCTAAAAATTTAAAATTTTCATCTAGAGAAACCTCTGGCAACAACAACAACAAAATGGAAGAATCGTTAGGGACAAACCTAACAATAAATGTGCCAGATCAAAACTATATCCTTTTCTTCTACCAGTAAACAAAAATAAACTTAAAATGGATTGTATTTCAAAGTAAAAAGACTTATATAGGGTCCTACTAAAATCTGGATTTAGGGAATGATTTCCCAAGTATGATTTCAAGTAAAGATGAATTAAAGAAAAATTTTGAAAAGTTTGACTATATAAACATTTATTTTTTGTTTCAAAAATAATACCACAAGCAAAATCAAAAGTCTAAAATTCCTAAAACACGAAGAACCTTTCAAAATTGAGAGAAGAAAGACAAAAATCCCATAGAAAAATAGGCAAAAATGCATTGAGACAACTTATAAAAAATTTGCAGCAGGTGCATGCTTATGATGTCAAGTTTATTTCATAACACCTTAGTACGTTCAAGTTAAATTTCTCTTCTCATATATACTCTTCCAGATATGCTCTGTCTTTTGCTCCCTATTTTAATTTGTATAATCCCTATGTACTCCATAAACTAGAAACCTTGAGATCTTTTTTTTTTTATTTTTTTCACTCATTGTCCACATAAATCTAGGATTCTAAGTATTCTTGAACTTGTATCTTTTATTTCTGTGGCCACTGGTATTGCAATGGTTTAGGTTGTCATATGCCTGAGTTAATGATGAGTTTTTAACATTGAAAGCAATTATCTAAACTCATAATATGAATAATTCATATTATTCATTCATATTCTAAATTCATAATATTATCTAATTTACAGTCTGTGCTATATTAAATGTAATTATAGGTAATATTTTTCCTTTAAAAATTTATGAAATATTATCTTATTGCTACCAGATAGAAAAATCTAAGCATGTAAAAGAAAAGTGAATGATTTCCTTATGAATTTATGTTTTCACTTTGCTGAAATCAACCACATGAATAGCAGAGTACATGACATTCTCCACCTGTCTTCATGTACATAAAAAGGTATCAAATATGTGTAAACGTAAACAGGTTTTTAAATAAGAAAATACTACTGTACATATTAAAAATTAAAAGACACTTGTTCCTTGGAAGAAAAGCTATGACAAACCTAGACAGTGTATTAAAAAGCAGAGACATTACTTTGCTGACAAAGGTCTGTCTAGTCAGAGCCATGGTTTTTCCAGTAGTCGTATATGGATGTGAGAGTTGGACCATGACGTAGGCTGAGCGCTGAAGAATTGATGCTTTTGAACTGTGGTGTTGGAGAAGACTCTTGAGATTCCCTTAGACTGCAAGGAGATCCAACCAGTCCATCCTAAAGGAAATCAGTCTTGAATATTCATTGGAAGGACTGATGCTGAAGCTGAAACTCCAGTACTTTGGCCACCTGATGTGAAGAGTCAACACATTAGACAAGACCCTGATGCTGAGTAAAATTGGAGGCAGGAGAAGGGGACGACAGAGGGTGAGATGGTTGGATGGCATCACCAACTCAATGGACTCATGGTTTTGAGCAAACTCCGGGAGATGGTGAAGGACAGCAAGGCCTGGCATCCTGCAGTCAATGGTGTTGCAAAGAGACACAATTGAGTGACTGAACAAAACCCACAACTGTACATGTTATTCTACGTTTGTTTTTTTTTTACTTGAATTAACTTAATTAAATTTTTTTTAATAGAGCAGTATGTTCAGTCACAAACTCCCAATCTAGCCCTCCCCCTCTTCCTCCCTTATAAACATAAATTCTTTATCTAAGAGACTTTGCTTTTTAAAATAGGCCTCCAGATTAATAGAAAACATTTTTTATTGCCTGGTGTTGTATATTTCACAATGAACATACTATATTTTCATCATCTTCCTGTACATAATAATCAAATTTATTTCAGTTTTCCTTTGACACATAAAAATCTTTGTACGTATATCCCTATATTCTAATGCTTTTAATAATGTAAAAAATATTTCACATAGTGAGATTTCTGTTTTTAAGGACATTCAGCATCTTGGTTTTAACTTTAATTTCCCCGAATGTTAGTGAGATTGTACATCATTTCATTTATTTGTTTGCAGTTTGGATATGTGCTCCCTAAGCTTGCCCACTTTTACGTTCTCTCTCTGTCTTCTATCCATCTGTATGTGTACTTTCCATTCTCCTGGGCTAGGAATGGACGAGTTGGCCAGTTCTCAGTCCTCTATGATTTATTGGGAAGAAGAATCTCTGTTCTGAGATTTCTAAGGTGCAAAGGAACAGTCCTTTCATTACAGAAACTGGGAACAGTTTTCTCATGATCTAGCTTTCTTCCAGGACAACTGAGCCTGGTGGGGTTGTGCTGTTGGCCCAAGGATTCCATGTATAAGGTTCTCCAGAGAAACTTTGTCTTGGTTTTGATGGGTCAGTGGGTTCTGTTGACTTTTGCTAGCTGTACCCTTTTAGAAAGCCAATAAATTTCAGTTTTCTGCCTTGGGCTTTAAAGAGAAGCTATTTTTGTGTGTAATTCCCACCCTGCCCCCGCCACCTCCTGCCACCCCTACCTCCCCTGGGTCTCATCTGCCTCTGGGAGAAAAGCTCTGGTGATATCCTTGGAGATTCAAGTAGAACTTAGGACTGTAGGCACATCCCCTAGTCTCTGTCACCATGCTGGAGTGGTTGTTGACTTACTCCTGAGGGATGGAAGGCAGAGGTATTGCTGAGACCTCTCAGCTTCTCTGTGTTCAGGTTTTATTACTAAATTATAGATTTGCTTGACTAACCAGACATTTTTTGACTTGTGATTCTGAAATTATTTTCCCAAGGAAATGCTTCTCAGTTTGGGATTATCTAACCCTTAGGGTTATGTAGACAGCATTGTGTAGCAATTAAGAACCAGAAATTTTGGAAAGAAATACATTTCAGGTCCTAGTTATTTACTTGTTAACAGGGCTTCCATTTATTTAGTATAAGCATGGTGATTATTACATTGTAGGATCATTTTAAAAAGTAGAAATTAAGTGAAGAAAAAGTTAAAGTGCTTAGTGAAGTGTCTGACATGTAAAGACCTAATAAATAGAAACTAAGTAGGAATATTTATGATTGAGTCTGTTGGTGTGTATGCATATCCTTGAGTTAATCTTTTGGTTCTGGTAAGTCTAACTACTGTGAATTCCCTCTACTGATCAGTCTTCACCTTTGCTGTTCCAGCAAACATCTCTCCGTGTCATTCCTTTATATGTTTCAAAAGTTTGCCAAGTAGTTTAGTCCTTTTTCATCTGTATTTAGTGGTCAGATTTCCTTCACTTTCAGAATTTTACTTAGAATGCATTCAAAATGAAAAGCACATTCCTGTGGGCTTTGTGAAAATCAGTATTTTACTTGTGTGCTGCTTTTGGGGGAATCTTAAGCATCATTTTTGAAACTATTTTTAATGTGTTAAAATTGGTTTAATATAAATAATGGCAGAGGCAGACAACTTGCAGAATTGAATGCTAATAAATTTTTTTGCCTTCTTCAGTAAAGGTTTCAGGTGAAACTTAAGTTTAAAGTCAAATCTTCGGCAGCCTCAGGCTCTGCAAAAAACAGCTCCAGCAACAAATCAAAGAGTGATGTTTATGTTCTTCTTATAGAAAGATCATTACCAATTGATCTTTTCAGCAAAACCTACACACATGAATAGCTGTAGAATAATTGAAGTGGAATCAGTATGTTTTTTTTTTGAAAGTGACCAACAATGTTATGTGATGTAACTAACCCTTTGAAAGCCTTCTCTCTGGAACATGTGAACATGCTGAAATTTATTTTGATTACGTATTGTTAAAAATTCCTGTTGGGCTTTTTGTCTTGGAAATTCTGTTATTTTTCATTGTATTTCAGGAAATGTGCCTATAGTGGCCATCCATGATTCTCGTGTAAGGCAGTTGACCTTAGAGAGTTTAGAGAGAAGGAGTTGGGCATCCATTCATTCAGTGAGCACTGACTCACTGCTAGGACCTGTGCTCAGTTCCGAAGCTGCAGTGAAGGTAAACAAAAATGGACATGATCTTCTTGGAGTCCTAGCCTGGGGGAGAAGACAGATGTTGCATTTTAAGAGTAATTAATTACAGTTGTGAGAAATGCCATGAAGGAAAAGTGTAGTTAAAACAAGCCGGGTGACAGAGTATTGTTGCCTTAACAGGCAGATCTTACACTATAAATTTCACACCAACCCTTCCTGAGAGATGATATCTGGGAGTTTTAGATGTGACACTTGTAACTGGAAAAGGGAACAGGAAGGAAGCTAGAACATGAGAAAACTGTTCCCAGTTTCTGTAACGAAAGGACTGTCCCTTTGCACCTTAAAAATCTCAGAACAGAGATTCTTCTTCCCAATAAATCATAGAGGACTGAGAGTTGGCTTCATGGATATTTTCTGTAAAATGTTAAGAGAATGTTACCACTCAAGTTCCTTCTTTTCACTTGAGGCTCTCAAAGCAAATAGAAAAGGAGGCATAATTTGTGTGTCCTAAGTGACTAGGAAAAATCAGCATTTTCATGATTATTTGAAATAGTTTCACTTGAAAAAAGTCTTTAGGTGGTTAGCGAACTTGTTAAAAAAAAAAGGTGATACAGGAAGTACTGTTTCTTTGGTATTTACTAGGGGAAATGGTCAATTTCATGAATACCCTTTTAATTATGTACCTTAATGCAATACAAAGCCTTTAAATTAGATTTTATAACATCTGCCTGTTAAGACAGTGTTCAGTTAAATGGAAAAATACTTCAAAGTCATGTCAGGCATATGAGGGTGAACTATTTTATATGTATACAAACTTTGATTCACGTAATATCCTCTCTAAATGTAGAGATGATTCACAAAGTAGAAAAGACTGACACAAAATACAGGAAAGGAGAAGAAAACTGCTTTCAGGTGCAGAGTAGTGAATGCATAATCCAACCGTTAAAAAGGATAAATTTATGACCAGCTGATCAGTTAACATTATTTGTGGCTTCCTGTGTTTAAATGGTACAGCTAATTCCATTCTCTTTCATGATCCACAAACATTCATTTGCTGATGAGAATTAAAGTGACACACTCAGTAAATGGGTCTAAAAACCAACTAATAAAAGTGGAAGTTGTGAATAGTGGCCTCTCAGTGTCAGTTCCAGACTTCACACGACACCAAGCTTGCTTCCCAGAAATCTAGTCCATTGGTATTCATTTGGTATTGGACATTAGTTATTTACTTATAAAATATGTTCTCATTACAAAGGTCTGTGAGTGCAGTTGCATTAATTATTCATCCTAAGATTCTCAAACATGTTGGAGGTTCCGAAAGGTAATTTCAACTACTGATGGGAAACGTTCGACATGAGAGCCCATCAGCAAGGTTTCAGGAAGTGGGTCATGGATTTGGAAGGTCACAACCAGTCAGGCACTTTTACCATCTCCCGTAAAGTTCTCTGCCATTTAGAAAGATAGAAGAAATAATTAGGAAATTAGATATACTTTTTTCCCCTGAAAAATCAATATATTAAAATCTGTTGAAATACATACATTTGTATCTTATTTACATCCTTTTCCTCCCCAACCACAGTCCCTTGAGTGACTAGAGAGTAAGAATTACAACATCATGAGATTGTAGAAATGAGGTTTGTTTTACTGTATTTATGTTTTAATGGAGTAAGAGTGAACCACACGTTGAAGACAGACTATATCAATTAGAAATCTAGGCATGAAGATGGAAAAATTAGAAGATTGTTAATTCATTTTACAAAATGTTTTATTTTTTCAGTGTTTAATATTTTCCATGGTTTTTGTCTTAAATACTAAGCTCTCAATGCCTTAAAATGATTTATCTTTTAAAATTTAGTTTTAGTTACTCTAAAACATTCTAAAAATATTAGTCATTAATTTCACATATACACAAACATATTATACAAAGTATAACTATATATCATTGTTAAAAAAAACCAAGCTGTACGTACCTATAGTCAGAAAAATGTGGAAGTGTCCCTTCATCATTCCCCTACCTCCATTCTTCTTCTGAGAGAGAACACTGTCAATAATTTTATGAGCTTCTTTCCTATCCTTTCTCTTAATTTGCTAATAGGAGTATACACACATACACATATATTCATATATATCTCCTTGACTTGTAAAAATGGGATAAAGTACTTTAAAAATTAAATTTATTAGAAATATTAGGATAAATAGTCTCATATGAAGTAAAATGTCAGAGAAAGACATCGCTTATATGTGGAATCTAGAAAACAAAACAAAGAAATATATATAGATGTGTGTATATGTACATATTTATATATAACAGACTCACAGATAAAAAGAAGAAACTGGTAGTTACCAGTGAAGAGGGGAGGGGAGATAGGGGTATGGGACTAAGATATACAAACTTCTATGTATAAAATAAATAAGCAACAAGGATATATTGTACAGCACAGGAAAATATATCCATTGTTTGGAAATAACCTTAAATGGAGTATAATCTATAAAAATATTGAATCACTATGTTGTACACTTGAAGCTAATATAAATTAACTATACTTCAAATAAAAAAAAGATGAAGAGTTTAATGTTTTGAACACATACAAAAAATGAATAAAAATAAGTTTATATTTGATTCTTTTTCTTGGAAGTGATATATTTAGTATTTGTTAGAGTTTCACCGGAGAAGGCAATGGCACCCCACTCCAGCACTCTTGCCTGGCAAATCCCATGGACGGAGGAGCCTGGAAGGCTGCAGTCCATGGGGTCGTGAAGAGTCGGACACGACTGAGCAACTTCCCTTTCACTTTTCACTTTTCTGCATTGGAGAAGGAAATGGCAACCCACTCCAGTGTTCTTGCCTGGAGAATTCCAGGAACGGGGGAGCCTGGTGGGCTGCCGTCTATGGGGTCGCACAGAGTCAGACACGACTGAAGTGACTTAGCAGCAGCAGCAGCAGGGTTTCACCTAGAAAAAAAGTCTCTCATATGAAGCTCTGTCTATTTTTATAGTCATTATTAATGCATTCTGTTTTCTTTTGTGTTAATTACCTAGTGTAAACTTGTAGTGGTCTTTCATTAACAGTAATTCTTGTAATCTTTTGTTCCATGTAAATGCAAAGTGCTTGGAATATATTACTGTTTAAAATTGTTTTCTTTGTAATTTACAATGAAGGTATACTTGCATTTTCTGATTAGATAATTTGTGAAGGGATAGTCTAAAATAGAAGCAAGTATATAAACATGTAGTATTTGATTTTGCAAAGAGAAAAAAGATATGTAATAAGTAATCCCTAACTTCCTTGTGAGACACAGTGAACTGAAAATGAACCCTGGTATTTCAGGAGAGTTAGAGCCCTTTTGTTAAAGATACAAAGATGCTATTGTATATGTAAGGGGAAAATGAGGAGGGAGAGAGAAGAAGCAGTTTTTAAAACATTTAACACATATATATATATATATATATATTTATTTCCAGAGGATATTAAACTATTTTATCTTACTGTAAACTTTCTTTTCCTCTTAATTTCAAAAGGTATTTTTGCACATAGATAAAATAATTCAGACAGTATCGAATGGCACCGAATATAAAGTAAAATCCTCTGACCCTTATCCTATGCCTATTATCAATCCCACTCTAAGAGGTACCTTTTAAAATGTTCCTTTACTCCCTAAATCCCAACTCAAGAAGTGATTAAAAAGCTTATTGACACTGAATTTGATGAAACCATGAGACAGAGATCCTTTATGCTCTAATAATAGGGCTCTGTGGTATCAAGATAGCCTGAACCCTTAGCCATAGGTTAGAATTTTTCCATTGTTAAAAGCTTCTGGAGTTCTAACTATAATAGCTCTGGATGGGCCCATGGTAACAGGTGCAGACAACAGAGGGTTACTTGGATTTATCTGTTCTTATGTTTCTGTGGCACATCTGTGACTAAGAAGTATGTGGGTGAAATGTTCATTCAATAAACATTTATTGAATATCTATTATATGAAGCCATACGTAGGCATGTTCTAGGTTATGGAGATGCAAATATGAACTAAACAAACCACCTGTCCTCATAGAGCTTACATTTTAATAGAGCATTCTGTCAATAAACAAGAACAAATAAATTTATAACATGAGGTAGTAATAAATTCTTTCTATAAAAATATAATACACATAGTGTATATTTAGATAGAGTGTCAGGGGAGGCCTTTACGAGAAAGATAAATGTCAACAGAAATTAGAATGAAACTAGGAAGTGATCCATGAGGAGGAAAAACATTCCAGTTGAAGGGAATGTCAAGTACACATTTCCATGGCAGCAGCATACTGCTTTGGGGGAATTGCACAAAGGTTAGTATCCTGGAGTGGAGTAAGTAAAGGGGAGAATACTAGTGTTTCATCTAAGAGACCAGAAATGTGACCAGGGGACAAACCAAGTGGGATTTAGAGGCCAAGGAAAGAACTGTTGATTTATTTGATATAATGAGAAATTGTTGGACAATTCTGAGCAAGAGATTGGCAACGTTTATTTTTACATTTAAAGAAAACTGGTCTGGCTGCTGTGTGTCTTTCTGTGTGCAATGTTGGAAATCTTGGTGTAGAAAGCATTCCATAGAGGGTATATGCAGACTTTGAAAGTGGGGACAATATCAGATTCATGCCAGAGCTATTCTGTGTGAAGCCCTCCCTTGTAAGTTCTCTCAACACAGGATGCTTTTCCCAGCTATTAAAACTGGTCAAGGAGCAGGAGGAGTGGAAGCTAAAGGCAGGCTGGGAGAGCAGCAAAAGCACTTCCCAGAAGCGGTCCTTATCCTAACATGTGCAGGGCCCGAGGTATGTATTTACCATGAAGGACTGCATGGCATTTCCAAATATTTAAAAGTTAATAATCATGCTAATAATGAAGAATAGCAAGGAGAGATAAGAGAGCCTTCCTAAGTGAACAATGCAAAGAAACAGAGGGAAACAATAGAGTGGGAAAGACTAGAGATCTCTTCAGGAAAATTAGGGATACCAAGGGAATGTTTCATGCAAAGATGGGCACAGTACAGGAATAAATGGTATGGACCTAATAGAAGCAGAAGATATTAAAAAGAGGTGGCAAGAATACACAGAAGAACTGTACAAAAAAAGATCTTTGTGACCCAGATAACCATGATGGTGTGGTCACTCACCTAGAGCCAGACATCCTGGAATGTGAAGTCAAGTGGGCCTTAGGAAGCATCACTACGGACAATGCTAGTGGAAGTGATGGAATTCCAGCTGAGCTATTTCAAATCCTAAATGATGAGGCTGTGAAAGTGCTGCACTCAATATGCCAGTAAATTTGGAAAACTCAGCAGTGGCCACATGACTGGAAAAGGTCAGTTCTCATTACAGTCCCAAAGAAAGGCAATGCCAAAGAATGCTCAAACTACCGCACGATTGCACTCATCTCACACGCTAGCTAAGTAATGCTCAAAATTCTCCAAGCAAAGCTTCAACAGTACATGAACCAAGAATTTCCAGATGTTCAAGCTGGATTTAGAAAAGGCAAATGAACCAGAGATCAAATTGCCAACATCAGTTGGATCATAGAAAAAGCAAGAAAATTCCAGAAAAACATCTACTTCTGCATCATTGACTACATTAAAGCCTTTGACTGTGTGGATCACAGCAAACTGTGGGAAATTCTTAAAGAGATGGGAATACCAGACGACCTTACCTGCCTCCTAAGAAACCTGTATGCAGGTCAAGAAGCAACAATTAGAATCAGACATGGAACAATGGACTGGTTCCAAATTGGTAAAGGAGTATGTCAGTGGACTGGAATGCAAAAGTAGGAAGTCAAGAAACACCTGAAGTAACAGGCAAATTTGGCCTTGGAATACCGAATGAAGCAGGGCAAAGACTAATAGAGTTTTGTGAAGAAAATGCACTGGTCATAACAAACACCCACTTCCAACAACACAAGAGAAGACTCTATACATGGACATCACCAGATGGTCAACACCGAAATCAGACTGATTATATTCTTTGCAGCCAAAGATGGAGAAGCTCTATACAGTCAGCAAAAACAAGACCAGGAGCTGACTGTGGCTCAGACCATGAACTCCTTATTGCCAAATTCAGACTTAAATTGAAGAAAGTAGGGAAAACCACTAGACCGTTCAGGTATGACCTAAATCAAATTCCTTATGATTATACAGTGGAAGTGAGAAATAGATTTAAGGGCCTAGATCTGATAGATAGAGTGCCTGATGAACTATGGAATGAAGTTCGTGACATTGTACAGGAGACAGGGATCAAGACCATCCCCATAGAAAAGAAATGCAAAAAGCAAAATGGCTGTCTGGGGAGGCCTTACAAATAGCTGTGAAAAGAAGAGAAGTGAAAAGCAAAGGAGAAAAGGAAAGATGCAAACATCTGAATGCAGAGTTCCAAAGAATAGCAAGAAGAGATAAGAAAGCCTTCTTCAGCGATCAGTGCAAAGAAATAGAGGAAAACAACAGAATGGGAAAGACTAGAGATGTCTTCAAGAAAATCAGAGATACCAAAGGAACATTTCATGCAAAGATGGGCTCGATAAAGGACAGAAATGGTATGGACCTAACAGAAGCAGAAGATATCAAGAAGAGATGGCAAGAATACACAGAAGAACTGTACAAAAAAGATCTTCACGACCCAGATAATCACGATGGTGTGATCACTGATCTAGAGCCAGACATCCTGGAATGTGAAGTCAAGTGGGCCTTGGAAAGCATCACTGTGAACAAAGCTAGTGGAGGTGATAGAATTCCAGTTGAGCTATTCCAAATCCTGAAAGATGATGCCGTGAAAGTGTTGCACTCAATATGCCAGCAAATTTGGAAAACTCAGCAGTGGCCACAGGACTGGAAAAGGTCAGTTTTCATTCCCATCCCAAAGAAAGGCAATGCCAAAGAATGCTCAAACTACCACACAATTGAACTCATCTCACACGCTAGTCAAGTAATGCTCAAAATTCTCCAAGCCAGGCTTCAGCAATATGTGAACCGTGAACTTCCTGATGTTCAAGCTGGTTTTAGAAAAGGCAGAGGAACCAGAGATCAAATTGTCAACATCTGCTGGATCATGGAAAAAGCAAGAGAGTTCCAGAAAAGCATCTATTTCTGCTTTATTGACTATGCCAAAGCTTTTGACTGTGTGGAACACAATAAACTGTGTAAAATTCTGAAAGGGATGGGAATACCAGACCACCTGACCTGCCTCTTGAGAAATTTGTAGGCAGGTCAGGAAGCAACAGTTAGAACTGGACATGGAACAACAGACTGGTTCCAAATAGGAAAAGGAGTACGTCAAGGCTGTATATTGTCACCCTGTTTATTTAACTTATATGCAGAGTACATCATGAGAAATGCTGGACTGGAAGAAGCACAAGCTGGAATCAAGATTGCCAGGAGAAATATCAATCACCTCAGATATGCAGATGACACCACCCTTATGGCAGAAAGTGAAGAGGAACTAAAAAGCCTCTTGATGAAGGTGAAAGTGGAGAGTGAAAAAGTTGGCTTAAAGCTCAACATTCAGAAAACGAAGATCATGGCATCTGGTCCCATCACTTCATGGGAAATAGATGGGGAAACAGTGGAAACAGTGTCAGACTTTATTTTTCTGGGCTCCAAAATCACTGCAGATGGTGACTGCAGCCATGAAATTAAAAGACGCTTACTCCTTGGAAGGAAAGTTATGACCAACCTAGATAGCATATTGAAAAGCAGAGACATTACTTTGCCAACAAAGGTTCATCTAGTCAAGGCTATGGTTTTTCCTGTGGTCATGTGTGGATGTGAGAGACTGTGAAGAAGGCTGAGCGCCGAAGAATTGATGCTTTTGAACTGCGGTGTTGGAGAAGACTCTCGAGAGTCCCTTGGACTGCAAGGAGATCCAACCAGTCCATTCTGAAGGAGATCAGCCCTGGGATTTCTTTGGAAGGAATGATGCTAAAGCTGAAACTCCAGTACTTTGGCCACCTCATGCAAAGAGTTGACTCATTGGAAAAGACTCTGATGCTGGGAGGGATTGGGGGCAAGAGGAGAAGGGAACGACAGAGGATGAGATGGCCGGATGGCATCACTGACTCAATGGACATGAGTCTGAGTGAACTCCCGGAGTTGGTGATGGACAGGGAGGCCTGGCGTGCTGCGATTCATGGGGTCGCAAAGAGTCAGACACAACTGAGCAACTGATCTGATCTGATGTCAAGGTTGTATATTGTCACCCTGCTTATTTAACTTATATACAGAGTACATCTTGTGAAATGCCAGGTGAATGAAGCACAAGCTGGAATCAAGATTCCCGGAAGAAATATCAATAACCTCATATATGTATAGGATACCACCCTTATGGCAGAAGGAGAAGAGGAACTCACTAAAAGTGAAAGGGGAGAGTGAAAAAGCTGGCTTAAAACTCAACATTCAGAAAACTAAGATCATGGCATTCAGTCCCATCACTTTATGGTAAATAGATGGGCTAACAATGGAACAGTGACAGACTTTATTTTCTTGGGCTCCAAAATCACTGCAGATGGTGACTACAGCCTTGTAATTAAAAGGCACTTGCTCCTTGAAGGAAAAGCTATGAGAAACAGACAGCATATTAAAAAGAAGAGACATTACTTTGCCAACTCAGGTCCGTATAGTCAAAGCTATGGTTTTTCCAGTAGTCATGTATGGATGTGAGAGTTGGACCGTAAAGAATGCTGAGCGCCGAAGGATTGATGCTTTTGAATTGCGGTGTAGAGAAGACTCTTGAGAATCCCTTGAACAGCAAAGAGATCAAACCAGTCAATCCTAAAGGAGATCAGTCCTGAATATTCACTGGAAGAACTGTTGCTGAAGTTCCAATACTTCGGCCACCTGATACAAAGAGCTGACTGATTAGAAAAGACCCTGATGCTGGGAAAGGTTGAAGGTGGGAGGAGAAGGGGACGATAGAGGATGAGATGGTTGTATGGCATCACCGACTCAGTGGACATGAGTTTGAACAAGCTCTGGGAGATGGTGAAAGACAGGGAAATGTGGCATACTGCAGTCCAAGGGGGTCACAAAAAGTTGGACACAACTGAGCGACTGAATAATAAATCAAGCTAAAGTGCATTCTGTTCTTATTCTTTAGTAAGTATACTTTCAAAATTCCCCTGGAGGAGGAAATGACAACCCACTTCACTATTCCTGCCTGGAGAATTCCATGGGCAGAGGAGCCTGGTGGGCTACATCCATGGTGTTGCACAGAGTGGGACACGGCTGAGCACATCTGCATACCTTCAAAATTAATTGGAAGACAAAATTTAAGATTCAATGACTTATTGGAGTTGTTATATTCAACTATAGAGATGGCTGGATGGCATCACTGACTCGATGGATGTGAGTCTGAGTGAACTCCGGGAGTTGGTGATAGACAGGGATGCCTGGCGTGCTGCGATTCATGGGGTTGCAAAGAGTCGGACACAACTGAGCAACTGATCTGATCTGATCTGATATTAAATAAGATTACTTTCTCATCAAAAGTCATTATAGTCAAAAAATAAACTATAGAACATAAAATAAAAATGCACTTGAGACGTATTTAGCTGGCAAAATTAGTTTTCAGATATATGAAAAGAAAAAAAAAAAGCACCTAAGAGGAAAATGGTCCAAATATGTGAATAGGTATTTCACAGGGGCAAAAAGAAATCATAAAATATAAAATGTTTTACAATATAATTAAGATCAAGAAATGGAAAGTAAAACTAGAATAAGATATGACCTTGATAGGAAAAAATTAAAATTAATTGGAAAAAATTAAAATCAAAGAGTGCAAGTTTTGAAGAGGATGTAGAGCTGTAAATACTTTAAATAATAGATATAAAAATTATATAAGTATAGTTGATACATTATATGTTTCAGGTGTAAAACACAATTTTTAAGGTTATATTACACTTATAAAATATTCATAATATAAACAAGCTCCAAGGATACATTGTACAACATCTGGAACGTAATTTGTATGTCTTAATCCCCTACTTGTAGTTGCTCCTTCAACCTTCCCTTTCCCTACTGGTAACTACTAGTTTGTTCTCTGTATGAGTCTGTTTGTTGTTGTTGTTGTTTTGTCTAGTTTGTTTTTCAGATCCCACATAGAAGTGATACCATACAGTGTTTACCTCTCCCTGGCTTGTCTCACTAAGCATAATACCCTCCAAGTCCATCTATGTTGGTGCAAATGGAAAAATCTCATTTTAAAAATATGAGCTTCACATGCAACCTCTTTGAAGAAACTACTTAAAAGATTGGCAAACACTGTAAGCTATCCCACTTTATCCATTCATTTGTTGATGGGCGCTTGGCCTGCTTCCGTATCTGATGATTGTGAACGATGCCACTATGAACATGTGTCACTCTATTTTCATAGTTCTTTGATTCATTTTTGTGAAGGATTTTGGGTTCAAGACAGTTTTTAAAATCAGAATCGTAAAGCATTCCCCCTTCACATTTACTCTAGCACTCAGAACCAAAAGGTAACACAGTTCAACACTAATATTGGTCTTTCTTTAGGTAATTTTTTTTTTTAGGTGTCATGTCATCAGTTGTATTTTTCTTTTTTTTTTAAATACAGGTTAATTATATTTTTTAATTTACAGGGTTTCTTCTGTGATTGCTTCTTTTGCCCCCAGAAGCTTACTCTTGTGCTTTGAATACAGTAGCCACCTCAAATCCTCTGATAGAGCCAGTTCCATTTTTTGATGTGTCTCCTCTTTTCCAGAGTTATCTCTGTTCTACCATGGGTCATTTCTCCCATTTGTTCACCTTTATCTTTCTCTTTTTGCTATTGGTTTTATTTATATTTCTGAGCAAAATAGTAGGTAAATGTAAAATCAGAAATAATCTAAAAGAAGGGTGAACATACTAAGTTACTCTTAATTTTTATTGATTTAAATAAATAGGAAATTATGGATGTTTTGTTCTGTTAAGCATATGTCTGTTTGTAAAGCATCATGTGTATTTTTTTCTGTCTCTAATCAAGTAAGAATCAAAAGTGATGAGTGAGCCATACGTTTCTGGGGGAAAAATGTGACTAAGAGGGTTGTGACAAAGCACTTAGGAGAGATTAGAATAAGCGGGTGGTGGTGGTTTAGTCACTAAGTCATGTCAGGACTTTTTGCAACTCCATGGACTAGCCCATAAAGCTCCTCTGTTCATGGAATTTTCCAGGCAAGAATACTGAAGTGGATTGCCATTTCCTTCTCCAGGGGAGCTTCCTGATCCAGGGATCAAACCTGTGTCTCCTGCATTGCAGGCTGATTCCTTACCATCTGAGCCACCGTGGATTCCCAACCAGGTGGATAAGGAGCTGAGTTTATTAGTGACATATGTTGAATATACTTTAATCACTTTTGTGTTGCAAAAGTGATAAAATAGCTAATTTCCTTTTCTTTTATTGAGGTATAGTTGATTTACAATATTTTACAATACAAATACAATGATTTACAATATTGTATAATCTTCAGGTATATAAACAGTGATTGACAATTTTTAAAGGTTATACTCCAATTTAAGTTATTATGAAATATTATCTATAATTCTGCTAAAACAGCCAGATTTTCTTGAAATGGTAGTAACTGTATCTCAACAAATCTGGGGTGCCTTTGAATGAAAGATGTATCATTTTTTTACACTACCAAGAAAAAGAAAATCACTGCCAAAAATCATTCTTATCATTTAGAGTATTTAGACTTGGTTAGGTGTAATTTTAATCCTTGTGAATACACACAGGGAAAATCTAAGCAGAATAAATTAGGGTCTAACTAAAACTTTTTCACATCCCAATTCTTCTAAGCCACTTCTTGACTCAAAGTCATCAGGGTCTGAGTTTTTTTTTTATACAGTTCCACACTTTTGACTCTTGAAAGTATTGATGAAGCAGCATTTTGTAGACATGTGCTTCACTCATTATCTCTGGGACTTTCTTCAAAGCCATTGACATCCCTTCAGCAAGTTTTGATGCTGATGTTTTCCTGTTCTTGACAGCAGGTATCAATGGCAAGTTTCAGTCAACAAGCAGTTCTCATAGCTCTTCCTTAAATATTTTGATTTTTGAAATGAGGGCTTGCTGTTGTCCAGTCATACCCCTTGGGATAACAACCAAGTAAGCACATGACAAAACAGTGGCTACACTGTGTCACACCTACTCTGGATAGAACCACACTGATGATGCCCTTTATTGGGATGGGGAGGGAAGTGGGAGGGAGTTTCAAAAGGGAGGGGATCTAAGTATACCTATGGCTGATTCATGTTGAGGTTTGATAAAAAACAGCAAAATTCTGTAAAACAATTATCCTTCAATAAAAAGTAAATTAATTAAAAAAAGAAATCCTGTGCACAACAATGAAGACCCAGCACAATCAAAATAAATGAATAAAGAAATAAAAAAGAAAAAAATATTAATTTGGAAGGAAAAGGGAGTGTCTTTGAAATAATGGAAAAGCATAATTTATTTTTTACCTCTGAAAGACAAAACTTCCAATTTCTATCAGTTCAGTTCAGTTGCTCAGTTGTGTCTGACTCTTTGCGACCCCATGGACTGCAGCACACCAGGCTTCCCTGTCCATCACCAACTCCCGGAGCTTACTTAAACTCATTGTCCATCAAGTTGGTGATGCCATCCAATCATCTCATCCTCTGTCATCCCCTTCTCCTCCCACATTCAATCTTGCCCAGCATCAGGGTCTTTTTCAGTGAGTCTGTTCTTCGCATCAGGTGGCCAAAGTATTGGAGTTTCAGCTTCAGCATCAGTCCTTCCAATGAATATTCAGGACTGATTTTGTTTAGGATGGTCTGGTTAGATCTCCTTGCAGTCCAAGGGACTCTCAAGAGTCTTCTCCAACACCACAGTTCAAAAGCATCAATTCTTCAGTGCTCGGCTTTCTTATAGTCCAACTCTCACATCCATACATGACCACTGGAAAAACCATAGCCTTCACTAAACGGACCTTTGTTTCTAAATTTCTGTCACCCCTACAAATTTTAATAGAGTCCTTATAAGAGACACAAGTTTTTTTTTTTTTTTCCGGTAATGATAACAGCTAACATTTATTGAGCACTTACTATGTACTAGGGTGGATATTATTTTCTGCTTTCTAGGTGTTAACTCAGTTACAACAGCATAATGTGGTAGGTACATTTTTTTTTAACTTTTTATTTCATGTTGGAGTCTAGCTTGTGGACAATGTTATGATAGTTCTGGGTGGACCGCGAAGGCACTCAGCCATACATATACATGTATCCATTATTGCCCAAACTCCCCCCTTATCCAGTCTGCTGCATAACATTGATCAGAGTTCCCTGTACTGTACAGTAGGAAAAATGCAGCTATTTTTAATGATACCAAAAGTCAAGTCAGTAGATCAGATTATAGGAAAATTGGTAAGATATAGTGGGTTATTTGACTCGTAAAGAGCGTTTTATTTCTGAGAAAAGCAAACTGTTAAAAACTGTAATTGTATCCGTAGTTAGGCTTCTCTCCATATGTGCTGCTTCTCTCCGTATGTAGTCGTCTATACCGTTTGGATTTACTTCCGTCTCCACTCCGTGTCTGTCTCAGGAGTCTTAGCCCGCCTCAGGAGATCCTTCGCTTTCTTTAGAAAGCTCTTCTGTGGTCTTATTCTGAGACATTGCTGCTACCTCATCCCCTGAGAGAAGGAAGAGAAAGGCTTGAGAGGACAGCTCACTGACTGGTCCATGCAAAGTCCCTTCCTTTATCTCCTGATTACAGCCCCACAGCATTCTGTTGTTCCTTGCTCTCGTTCCCTCAAAACTTGACACCTCTACAGTGGTCTTCTGCAGCTTTTTAGCTTATACTCTCTTATTTGCCTCTCTTTAGACTCCAAGTTGAGAAAATTCTGTGGTCTACTGATGGCTGCTATTCTCATCTCAGTACTATTCAACATTTAGTCCCTTCTGTTCATATTTCTATTATTTTCATGTGATTTTAGGAAACAAGGAGGGTGAATGTGTATAGTCTGCCATTTCGATCTGGAAACCCACAGGATTTTAAAAGATGTCAAGATTGTACATTCCAAGAAACTACGATTTTTGTGTGTGTGTGGTTTAGATGTACCTTAAATTTGAAGATATAAATAGTTTGAGTCTGTAGCTAGGTATTACGTTCAGCTTATGTTCTCATGTTGTACAGATATTGTAGGTGCACGCATCAGTTTGGCACAAAGGTTTGGATTTACTCTTTAAGTTATTCCGATTTAGTTTGGGATATCCCAGTTGAGCATCTCAAATTTAGAAAAATTTCAAGTTCTTAAGGAACAGATTATGTTTTAATTATTGCATTTCAGAGTCACAAAATACTCAGTCATTTTTACCACTAGAATATGTTCCATAAGGAAATAAAATCTAAACTGAAGTACCGTTCCTTCTGTTGCTAAGAGAAAAATGTTCTTAAAAGGCTTACCTCATAGAGTTGGATTTACAGACTACTTTCTAAGCAGCTCACCTCACAGCCATCATTGACTTCCATAACTTAATATAAAGAAAATCTCTTTCTTCATAGATTAGGGTTGTAAGATTTATTGGTGACTGAAGCATGTAATTCCCATAAATAAGCTCTGGGTTAGAGTCTCCAAGGCCAAAGGGCTCACGTGACATTTTTCATTTGGGTACAGAATGGCCATTTGGGCTTATGGGATCATTGAGTCTACATTTCTAGTGGTTGACACTGATCCATTCAAAGTCTATAAAATATAGGAGATGCCTCAGATGCCTCTAAAGTTTTGAAATAAATAATTCAGACACCTTATAATTTTTTGGCTGCAGGCTCTCTGACACTAAGTGAAGGCAAACTTGGTCAGTACTTACATGGGAAATAGGCAAATAAAGAATGGAACAAGCGATGGCTAAAGCAACAATAATCCTTCCCCTCCTCCCAGTATTTTTACAATCTTCATGGAGCAATTTCTGGTATAGTATTAATACTGTTTTGCAGTCAGTAGGAGTTTTTCAGATGGTACTTTTTAGTTTTTAGATGAAAGAAGGAAGGTGATCTTAGTTCAGATACTACAAAATAAATCTGCTTGGACAGAAACTATTTAATCTTTATAGTCAGACTAATCTGCTAGGAATTAATGGAAACATTTCTAAATGTTAGTAGAGTGATTTTTTTTTTTAGAAATTGCATTTCAGTTGTTTTCCCTTTTTTCTTTTTTTCTATTCATGTCTCAGATGAGTAAAGTAGATTAATGCATATTCTAAACACTTTTAACAGAAATATAGTAAAATATACTATTTACATATATATTTGTATATCGGTACAGCTATAGTTCTTCAACAGTTAGATAAAATTTTTATATGTTGCAGGATATAGCATTTGGGATGCCTCAAATTCCTTTTGCAAAGTGATGGGATATAAAATGGGCTTCTCAAGTGGCGCTAGTGGTAAAGAACCCGACTCCCAATTCAGGAGACATGAGAGATGCGGGTTCAGTCCCTAGGTTGGGAATATCCCCTGGAGGCAGGCACGCAACCTACTCCAGTATTCTTCCTTGGAGAATCCCCATGGGCAGAGAGCCTGGCTGGCTACAGTCCATGGGGTTGCAAAGAGTTGGACAGGACTGAAGCAACTAAGCATGCACACACAGGATATAAAACAATAAATATGACTCACAGTATCTGAGCATTTTGTTTAGTAGGTACTCATAGTGGAGAGAAAAGCAACTGTACATGTGTGCTATGTGATATAGAGTGGAAGAAAGCAACATCATTAACTTCCTGTCTTGTCCTTGACATTTCCTGTATCTGACCACAAAAATAGATAAAGAATAGTGTTAGATGTTCCTTGCTGTTGTTTTTCAATATCACATATTCAGTTGTATTTTCAGTGTTTCTTAATCTTATATATAATGTTACGGGAATAATCTAATCTAATAAAGAGTTGATGTCTTGCAATGGATTATGGCTAGTGGTGATATTAAGGGTGTTCTCCATTCATTCTGATGACTTGAATCATAAACGGATGGTCCTCAATCCTATCTTCAAGATGGCTTTTCTCCTGAGCTCCAAATTTCTGAGTCCATATTCAACTGCCCTTGTTTTAGGATCCTGCTAACTGCAAAGGAGATGGGGAATGTAGTTCACTGGGATGTCTTGGCAGAAGAGGAGCATGGATTTGGTGAACAGTTACCAGTCTCGATCACAAAGCTTCACCTTCCTAACTCTAAGTTTAGTTAATAGTTTCACTTTTTTTCAAAGTTAGAAGTCTTGGATATACTGTGAATTGTTTCCACTCTTTCTACAATTACTTGAAATTGGTCACCAGATTCCACCAGTTATATCTCTTTAATCCAGTTTCTCTCCATTCCACTGTTGTTCAGTCACTCAGTTGTGTCTGACTTATAGTGACCCCATGGGCTGCAGCATACCAGGCTTCCCTGTTCTTCACCATTTCCCGGTGTTTGCTCAAACTCGTGTCCATTGAGTCGGTGATGCCGTCCAACCATCTCATCCTCTGTCGTCCCCTTCTCCTGCCTTCTGTCTTTCACAGCGTCAGGGTCTTTTCCAATGAGTCGGCTCTTCACACCAAGTGGCCAAACTACTGGGGCTTCAGCTTTAGCATCAGTCCTTCCAATGAATGTTCAGGACCGATTTCCTTTAGGATTGACTGCTTTGATCTCCTGAAGAGTCTTCTCTGGCACCACAGTTGGAAAGCATCAATTTTTTGGCTCTCAGCCTTTTATATTGTCCAGCTCTCACATGCATGCATGATTACTGGGAAAACCATAGCTTTGACTAGAATGACCTTTTTTGGCAAAGTAATGTCTCTGCTTTTAATATGCTGTTTAGATTTGTCATAGCTTTTCTTCTGAGAAACAAGCATCTTTTAATTTCATGGCTGCAGTCAATGTCCATAGTGATTTTAGAGCCCAAGAAAATAAAGTCTCTCACTGTTTCTATTATTTCCCCATCTATTTGCCATGAAGTGATGGGACTGGATGCCATGATCTTCATTTTTTGAATGTTGAATTTTAAACCAGCTTTTTCGCTCTTCTCTTTCACTTTCATGAAGAGGCTCTTTAGTTCTTCCTCTTCACTTTCTGCCATAGGGTGGTGTCATCTGCATATCTGAGGTTATTGATATTTCTCCCTGCAACCTTGATTCCTGCTTATGCTTCATCCAGCCTGGCATTTCACATGACGTACTCTGCATAGAAGTTGAATAAGCAGGGTGACAATATATGGCCTTGATGTGCTCCTTTCCCAATTTGGAGCTAGTCTGTTGTTCCATGTCCAGTTCTAACTGTTGCTTCCTGACCTGCATACAGATTTCTTAAGAGGCAGGTCAGGTGGTCTGGTATTCCCATCTCTTTAAGAGTTTTCCACAGTTTCCACAGTTTGTTGTGATCCATGTAGTCAAAGGCTTTAGTGTAATCAACAAACCAGAAGTAGATGTTTTTCAGGAACTCTCTTGCTTTTTCTATGATCCAATGGATGTTGGCAATTTGATCTCTTGTTCCTCTGCCTTTTCTGAATCCAGCTTGAACATCTGGAAGTTCTCGGTTTACATACTGTTGAAGCCTAGCTGGAAAGATTTTGAGCCATTGCTTTGCTAGCATGTAAAATGAGTGCAGTTCTGTGGTAGTTTGAACATTCTTTGGCATTACTCTTCTTTGGGATTGGAATGAAAACTGACCTTTAGAAATGAAAGGTAAAGGAGAAAAGAAAAGGTATACCCATCTAAATGCAGAGTTCCAAAGAATAGCAAGGAGATATAAGAAAGCCTTCCTCAGTGATCAGTGCAAAGGAATAGAGGAGAACAGTAGAATGGGAAAGACTATGGATATCTTATTGGTATCTTCAATAAAATTAGAGATACCAAGGGAACATTTCATGCAAAGATGGGCACAATAAAGAACAGAAATGGTATGGACCAAACAGAAGCAGAAGATATTAAGAAGAGGTGGCAAGAATACACAGAAGAACTATATAAAAAAGATCTTAATGACCCCGATAATCATGATGGTGTGATCACTCACCTAGAGCCAGACATCCTGGAATGGACCTTGGGAAGTGATGGAATTCCAGCTGAGCTATTTCAAATCCTAAAAGATGATGCTGTGAAAGTGCTGTACTCAGTATGCCAGCAAATTTCGAAAACTCCATTCCACTGCTATCGCACTATTTCTTGTGTGGCCAGTTGCCTCCTACCCGTTTCCCATTTACCTTAGTCCTCCTTCCAGACTGGTGGAGCAGTGATATTACTCAGAAATTAGGTGAGAATTAAAGATATCAGCTGTCTTCACTTCTTTTAAAGCAGGGCCTCATGACTCACTGAAGTGTAAAATTTAAACAAAATTAGTTTGGTGTATATGTTGCTCCTTGCAATCTGACCTTTATCAAGTCATGCTCCAGTAACACTGAACTGTGTTTATTTACCAAATACATTATTCCCATTGGGTCCTTACGAATCTTGTTCTTTGGTAGCAGTGCCCTCTCTTACTTTCTAAGTGGGCATATACTCATCCTGTTCCCTAGTTCACATGCAGGCAGGGATTCTGCAGTGCATCTTCCTCTGTAGCCTTGATAACATTTTTCATGCATTTGTTAGTAACACTGATAACATACTTTGACAATTTGAGTGGATGGGTATTATGTTAACATTTAGCACGGTACCTGGAACATTATGGATACTCAGTAAATGTTTACAGAATTAATAAATACCATAAATTGGTATTGCCAAGAACTCATCACTAATAGCTATTGTGTAGCCATCCCAAGGCTTTTAGATAACCAGAGGATGACATTAGTTTAATTTCTGATGTATGAACCAAGAATACTTAATGCTAAAGAACTGAACTGTGACTCATTCTGAAATCACATGGTCTCCTGGAGAGGATGGTTGTTAAGAAGACTGAAAATTCAGGCAATGGGGGATGTACCAGTAACTGGCCACGCTACATTCCCTGTGATTTAGAGCAGTATCAATCAGTGTGGCCGCCAATCATATCTTTCCATGTATCAGAAATAGAAATGTGTCAAAAGAAGATTTTTTTTCTTTAATTTGAGGCAATGATCTCATAATTGTTCATGATTAGGATTGACTTGTTTAGGCCACCTGGTCTTATCTATTTAAAACTTTCAAAGCCTGAGCCCTCTTCCTTTTTTTCAAATGGGATAAAAAAGCACATTGGGAATCCAGTTGATACCTTTGAATGGAAATATACTTCCAGTTGATGAGACCTTGTCTTTATATACTCAGCATTCAGCAGTAATTTTAAAAGACTGCAAAGAGCATCATTTTCCTTTGAACCAGTTTCCTGTTTTCTATAGTTGTGCTTATTTAACCTTTGAATTCCCAGATTTTGGACCCTGTCTTTATAATCCTACCTTCCTGACTTTGTTGACGTCCTGAAACTTTTATATTCATGTTATCCATCTAGTTTCTTGCTTACTGAGTTTTATCTCTGGCTTCTTATGACCATCAATGTGTATGTAGCTTCTCTCTCTACCTCTCTGCAATGGACTGTCTTGAAAAGAATTTTTAACCTGATTGGATCTAAATAAAAAAGGAAGTACATGGAATGAGTCTGGAGCCTAGAAATACTCATGATGATTTTTGCCAGCCGTACAAGAGTTGCCATATTTTCCAGTGACTTTAGAGCATTAGCCAGAGCATTAACACAGTATGGTGCCTGTCCCTACAGAGAATGCAATTTACTGAAACTGTGAAATGTCCTTTTATAAAAAGTGAATGTATGAAATGGAAATTCATGATGATAATTTATCTGTAGAGTAAAAAATAAATGTTTATCTGCTCCTTGTCTCTTTGCGGGGGTTACCTATCCTTCATTCTTGGTCACTGTAACCCAGAGAACTGAACTCACTCCTTGAATCCAGAGCTGGGTGTGTGATCCATGTCTTGCCAATCAGTATGACACACACTTTGGAAAGAACAAACCGTTCAGAGCTGCAAGTTCACTAAAGCTCAGTCTGAGTCAGTTTGAGATTTTTAGCTGAAACTACTGGGAAAGACACATTCCCTTTCCACTTGGGTTACTGCACTGATAGAAAATTCTCTCGGTGTTATCAGGGGGCATCCTTACTCACTGTGTGGGGAAGGCATATTTCACAATAAAGCAGATGGAGGGAAATAGAGTTAAGACATAAAGAGACAGGGACAGTGTTGTGATGAATTTATTGAAGCAACCGGATTCAGCACACAATTTAGTCACGTGAAGTGGTAAATTTTTTTGTTTTAAGCTGGTTTGAGTTGGATTTTTGTCTTCTGTAACTGAAAGAAACTTGAGTCAGTCATTTGAATATAGCCTTTAGATGAGAAATTTAATGGTTTTGTAATCAGTAGGCTTACTTTTCTTGTTGGAAACAATGCCTTAAAGCATTTTTCTTGTTTTCCTTACAAAATATCACATCCCTCTGAGAAGATAACTATCTTGCTAACATCACAGTTGTTTACATCTTGATGAATTTTTAAAACACAGTAGTTATCAGACACATTTGGAAACAAATTAGTTACCTTTTCCTCGCTTGAGCTCTGAGGATCATAAGCGCCCATTTCCTGAACATTACGGAGAAAGCCTTGTTTTGTGTTTTCTTTCTTCTGTGATTGTATACAGATAGTTAATGATCCCTGTAGAATGTACCTAAACAGTAGAATCCTACTTAAATCCGCTTGAGCTGTCTCTGGACTTGAAATAGCGTATGTCCCATAACTGTTAAAGATGTGGTTAGCTGAAGGACTGTCTACCTTCTATGTCTTGGGAATTTTCATTTCACTCTTTGACCCATCACTGAACTTGAGAGGGCACAGTGGCCATTTCTTAGGTCAGATCTTATCCTTTTAGATTTCTAAGGCTGCCTGTGAATTTCTTTGTTATTTTATGACGAGATAGGCTTGTCTCTGAGTAAATTTCCAGAATGAAAGGGAGCTTGGAAAACATCTCATTATCATGAAAACACGGTTTCTTATGAGCTCTATTCCATATGTAAATACCCACTCATTTGAGTTTCTTTTCAATGTTTGGCATTTCAGTTTGTATACATCTACATATTTATATATAAATTATTCCACACATTTTAGGAAAAACTATTATGGGGGTGGGAAACATTATGTTAAATAATTGTCATTTTTACAATTTGAAAGACTTTTTTTCCTTTTCTGTTTTAAAAACACTACCCCTCTCGAGCTTATGAAGTAGTGATATTGCAAGTTCCACCGTTCCGACCCCTGGATTTCAAATACCATTTTATTCTTGAATCATCAGAGTTCGTTGTAATTGGAGATTTCTGTAGAGACTATTCAGCATATCTCCATGGTCTCTCTACCTTGTCTGTCCAATTGATGAGCGACTGTTTCCAAACTTCTCTGAGAAAATTGCACCTAACAGCTTGTGATGCAAATTATGCACGTGCAGGATTATATATTTATATACATAGAGCAGTGTTTGTGGTGGCGTTTGTGCATAGAAATGAGGCTTCCGACCTCTGCTTACCACCTGATCACAGCAGACCACTGCTTGAAATGAGGAAATGACGCTCCATGGTCAGAAAGTTGAGTTCCAGCACCTGTGCATGCTGACATGCTTTGCATCTTGCATTTCCTGGTTCCAGTCCCATGAACATGTCCCCGGCTCTCACGTGGTTTCAGACTGTGGGCTTCGACACAGGCTGTTGTCTCAATCTGCAGTGCTCTCTCTGCCTGCTTTCATCCCTGGCAAGCTCAAGGCTCAGTGTAAGTGTAGTATCTTGAAAGTGAAAGTTTCTCAGTAGTGTCCGATTCTTTGCCACTCCATGGACGGTAGTCCCTGGAATTCTCCTGACCAGAATACTGGAGTGGGTAGATGAGGCCTTTACTGACTGCTCTGAGCAATCTTTTCCTCTTTGACCCTCATGTACTTTTTGTATATCATTATCACAGCGATTGTAGTATTCTTATTTGTTGAGATGTGATATTAATATGGTAGACTAAGAACACAGGCAGACTTTGCCTACGCTTACTTTGCTGCATCTTAAGGCAGGGTGGCTTCAACTGAGGAGTCATAGTTTCTTTCCTCAAAACTGGTGGAAATAGCATACTTTGTGCAATAAACCTCCCAAATCTAGACCTCTTTTACAGAACTTGCTTTAAACAAGTATGATTTTATAGTTTTGGATTTGTTTACTGCTTCATGATTCATTCATGTCTGCTTCCAAGGACGTTTCATCAAGAATATTCTACTCTGTCCCTTGATATGGAATCATTGGATAAATGCATTAAGTTATCTGTATCTAAGTCCAAGGCCTCGGTTTATATGTGAGACAAAAATTCAAGGTAACATGATTAGAGTTAGGCTTTAGAATCCATGGGCTTCCCTAGTGGCTCAGTTGGTAAAGAATCCGCCTGCAATGCAGGAGACCCGGGTTCAATCCTTGGGTCAGGAAGATCCCCTGGAGAAAAAAAATGGCAACTCACTGCAGTATTCTTATCTGGGAAATCCAAGGGACAGAGGAACCTGGTGGGTTACAGTTCATGGGCTCGCAAAAGAGTTGGTCATGACTTAGCGACTGAACCATTACCACCACCACTGGAATCCATCTTCTGGACTCTGTCCCAAAGTACCTGCCCCTGCCAAAGTCAGTGCAGAGCCAACACTCAGATGAATCTATCCTATGCTTGGTTTGTAACCGTAGAAAACTCATCCCCAGGAATTAAGACAGCTGTCCTTCTCATGGATATACTTGATGATTGTGTGATCCGGCCACCGCTTTGGGCTTTACTATCTCATATACCCCAATGATGCTCAGTCCTGTTTGACTCAATCCACATGGACAAGTGTCCTCTAATGACCTAGGTCGCTATAAAGCCTGAAGAGCGGAAGGTGGGTCTGGATACAGGGGCCACAGCCTGCACAGTGCAGGACCACAGCAGAGATGCTGAGGGGTGGAAATACCAGCGTTTTCCCTCTGAGACCACGCAGTACCAACGAAACTGAAAGTGACCAGATGGAATCAGACATCTCTCAGGGTGAAAAACAAAAGGTGCAAGTCCTCCTGATTACATGCCCTCTCACTTTCTTGGCTTTTCATGAGTGGTGTATTGAGAGCGGTGGGATTGGTAGGAGGAGACTTAGAGAAGTTGTTACAATTTAAGAATTGGTCTACAATGTGGCCTGACTCCTAGATACAGATGCTAAAAATGTATCTTGAGGTTATGTAGGCCAAATTGTTTTCACCTTCCTCGTCTTCATATCTGTTATTCCAAGACCCAGAGACCTGACTACCACAGGAAAGGAGTCCTCGGTAGTAGTAAAAATACTCTGTCTGTTACATGTCTTAAATGTCTTTTCCCCTTTCCATATGAACATATTGCAGCATATACTTACTCTTTTCATTTCTGTATCCTTAGCATCTAGCATAATGCCCAGGTCTCCATGAAATAAATGAATTCTGAGTGAATCAATGGTGATGCATGGTTTGCTTTGATGGAAAACATACATTTGAGGAGGCTGCTGGTATGCTTATTTGTATCAATCTTAGGACCTCCCTGAACATGGCATTCTGTAAATATTTCTATATGAACATGGTTGTTAGCTTTTGCTTCAAGACCTTTTTGCAGTTGTAAGCTAGCAAGATCAATGCAGGATTCTATGAATGCCATTATTTTCAGCATCCACTCATTTTAGAAGGAAAGGAAGTTCTTTTCCTCACCTCCCACAGCCTGAAGAAAAGTTTCTTTTTTGAGCACAAAATTACCATTTGTCTCAAGCTTTCTCTTCATTTATAGGAATTTCCACATGTTTTAAACTATTCTCAGCAAGAGGAAAATCAACATGTACACTTTTGATACATAGGCTAAGCTAATTGACACAGGTTTAAAGGCCTCATGGCTACAACAGATAAACTGGAAGATTTTTCTTTATTTGCCCTTGACTGTTGTCAATGCTGTCTATGAACTCAGAAGCACAACAAACTGAACTTTTTCCCCTTTTTTTAGTGCCCCTTCAGGAAGGAGCTGAGAGGGCTCACGGATGCCCGCCTCACTTGCCCTTTGCCTTATGACGGTTCTGCATCTTCTAAACAAGGGGAGCAACCTTGTTTAGGACACTGAGCTGTTGTTTTGAGTGCTGTTAAATGGGCCACGTAAAGTGGACCTTGAACTGTACTACCCAGCAACTTAATCTCTTCTTGAGGATGAGACAGCATACCATTTAGCTGAAGTTGTGCCCACTTATTGATTATGTTGCACAGACTTTGGTTGGGGGGACAGTAAGACAGCATCCTTTACAGTCCCCTAGCTTTGGCCTGCCAATTCCAGCTCCTGACAGGTAGCAGGCTAGATTCTTGGCTGCAAAGAATCTCAAAAACAGTTTCTAGATGCTCTAGGGAGGGCAAGTGTTTAGCCTGAGCAATTCAAAGAAGCATAATTGTGCTTCACACTACACAGAAAGTCACCACATCTGTTTCATATTTTTGGCTTTTAGAACTGAACTAGAACAGAGAAATAAACATACAGCTTTGAATATAGAGTAAAAACAAGTTCATGGTGCACAGATGAGCATATTGTATGTAACTCAGTGAAAATTTCCTTAATGAGGGTTTCTTTTGGTTAAGTGAGAAATATTTCTGGTGTTAATCAAGGTTTTTTAAAAGAGATTTAATAGAAAATATTATCTATTTAAATGTCAAGGCAGCCTATCATCCCCCCTTAAATCTATTACAGTCAATTGTTGAGATGCTGCAGCGGTGTTCACGTGACCTATTGCAAATATTTGAGGAGTCATCTGCACTGCATTAGCCTTCCTAGTGGATGTTATTTAAAAAAAATAATTTGGATGTAGCAGGCTAAAAACATTCAAGGCAATGAATTAGAACTTCATTAACCACTTTCATCTTTTATTTTGGTTCAAATGTAAATGCAGTCATTTGATATCTAAGTGTATATAATATGTGATGACGGTCTTTTAAAAGTGTAATCTAGCAGAAAATACATCTTAATTTGAATGTAACACTGTCTTAAATATAATTTTAATATTCTTCAGCATCTGGCGTCTCAAAGAATGAGGTCATTTGAGGTTAAGAAACTTTTCCCTGCAAAAATAATAATAATACTAATCTTTAGACAAACAGTGAACAAAGCAAGCACTTATCTAAATGATCAGATGCCATGGAGAAAAGGGAAGAAAGACACTAATGTGCACTAAGGTTTTCCTTTTGCTGGGGATTTTTACAGTATTATACTCATGTATTTCCTACATAAGTATCATAATGTAAGAATTGGAAATATAAGTCCACACAAATACTGGTATGGGTATATTCATTTCAATATTATTCATAATAGCCCAAATGTCCACTGACAGATGAATGGATAAACCAAATGTGATATATCCATACAACGGAATATTATTCAGCCAAAAGAAAGAATGAAATACTTATTCATACTATAACATGGATGGCCTTGAAGTTCTTACACTATGTGATAGAAGGCAGACACAATGATCCCATTTATATGAAGGGCTTCCCTGGTGGCTCAGCGATAAAGAATCTGCCTGTAATGCAGGAGCTGCAGGAGACTTGGGTTCAATCCCTGGATTGGGAAGATCCCCTGGAGAAGGGAATGGCAACCCACTCCAGGATTCTTGCCTGGATAATCCCATGGACAGAGGAGCCTGGCTGGCTATCATCCGTACATTGGAAAGAGTCAGACGACTGAGCAAGTAACACTTTTGCTTTCACTTTGGGCTTCCCTGGTAGCTCAGTTGGTAAAGAATCCGCCTGATATGCGGGAGATGTGGGTTCGATCCCTGGGTGGGGAAGATCCCTGGAGAAGGCAACTGCTACCCACTCCAGTATTCTTGCCTGGAGAATTCCGTGGACAGAGGAACCTCGTGGGCTGCAGTCCATGGGGCTGCAAAGAGTGGGACACAAATGAGAGCGTTTCACTTTCCCTTTGTTGGGCCTCACTGGTAGTTGAGATGGTAAAGAATCTGCCTGCAGTGCAGGAAACCCAAGTTTGATCCCTGGGTCGGACGATCCCCTAGAGTAGGAAATGGTAACCCAACATTCTTGCCTGGAGAATTCCATGGACAGAGGAGGCTGGCGGGCTGCTTTCATGGGGCTGCAAAGAGTCGGAGACACCTGAGCGATTTTGACCTAAGTATTTCCTACCGTAACATATAGATAATATTTTTGAGATCTTTCAGATGATGAATCTGACATGAAATAATTAGCTCAAACATCACAAGATCTGCCATCCTCTCTTATTTTCTTTCAATCTTGCAATTACGTGTTTTTGTATTTCTGTTTTAAAATCTATCTTCCTAGAGATCTGGAAGCTCCACACGGCCAAGCACTATGTCTGCCTTCACTGTGTACTCATGAATTGGCTCACATATGAATAATAACTAATTGATAAATACTGGCAGTAATAGATGCCAGGTCCTGTTCTAAACTACTCAAATTTATTGACCCATTTGAACCCCCCCAACAAAACTTTGAGTTGATCATTATTATTTCTCCTTTATAAGTGAAGGAAAAAAGAGGTACACAGAGAAGTTACCTGTCAAAGTCACACATCTGTAGGTGGAGGGAAGCAGAATTTAAGCCTCAGAAGTCTGATTCTATCTAGATCCAAACTTTGAACTATGAGATGCATTCCTGGAAGAGTAAGAAATATTCTGAAGTTCATCAAGATTTATTAAAAAAAACCCTCATAGACAAAATTGCTCACTTAGATGTTAAGGTATAACATGATCACTTAGGTGTTATAATGACCACTTTAAAGCAGGGTTTGCCCAACTCCAAAATCAGTTCTCTATCATTGTGTAATGTTCAAATCTCTTTCCTTTCTCTGATTATTAATCCAACAGAGGTAGGTCTTACTAGCCAAACTGTGGTGACACCTAGAAAGATATTAATCTCCTTGATTTTTAGCTTCCCGATTTTCATATTTAATGACATGGACTTTGTGAGTAACGTGGGTCTGTTTTCTCCTAGCCTGGCAGAACTGTAGGATGGAGCCGAGGCTCACCTCTGTAACTGATCTAGGATGATGGGAGTTGAAAGTGTAGCCCTGAAGTTATGGGCCAAGAGACTCCATGGTTCTGTGCTGCAAGCCAGAAGAAATAAATTATTCTGTTCCCTTCTTCTGTCATTTTAAATCTGAAAAGGAATCGTGTGCTATAAAAACCTGAAACCTGTTCCTCTATTGTTAAAATCTAATTTTTTTTTAGTAGGCTGTCAGAGATAAGAGAGAGAGGTTGCACAGTTCAACTGTTATTTTCAATCAGGTACCTATCATGCATTTTATATCAGAAAGCCAACGAGTATTTGGTAATTACAGCGATCATATAATCTTTCAAATGCAAATAGTCTGACTCAGATTTCCGTTTGGTACCAAGTGATGATGGAAGAATGGTATAGCCTGAACGTTGTTTTACTCCCATCTGTGTGCACCAGGCAATCACCACTTACAGATGGTTGTGATTCAGAGACAGGTTGCACATGCAAAAAAAGTATGTTTCAGTTATTTTAATAAGATTTATTGCAGTAGTCACAGTTAAATGCTTAAACCTTAATGATAATTGCTGCTAATCTTTCAAGAAAATGATTAGAGTTTAATAAACCTCAAGAAGGATATTTTGCTATACACTTCAGCAGAATTACAAAGGTAAATTTTATGTTTACTCCCTGATCTCATAAATCAGAATGCTGCTTACACCCTTTTCCATCTTCTGAAATTAGATTTTGTATATATACACACACGTGTTTATATTGACTGGGGACAAATTAAGACACCCAGTTGCACTGAAAGACATAATTGGTCAAGTGGCAATGAATATTTCTAACCAAACAGACTAAAACAATTTCTATCAGCCTTGGACTCTTTTGTGGTAAATATATATAACATTTATCATTTTAACCATTTTCAAGTGTGCAACTCAGTGGAATTAAGTACACTTACAATGTCGTACATCTATCACTACTATCCATTTATAGAACCCTTTCATCTTACCAAGCAGAAAACTTGTGCCCCTTTAACAGTTACTCTCCTTGTGCCTTAGCCCAGCTCCTGGTAACCTCCATTCTGCTTTCTGTCTCTATGAGTTTGTCTATTCTAGGGACCTCATATAAGTCGAATCATAACATATTTTTTCATCATTTTGTGTCTGGCTTATTTCATTTAGCGTAATATTTTTCACTTGACATAATGACTTCAGGGATCTTTCATATATCAGAAATGTATTCCCTTTATGGTTGAAGAATATTTCATTGTGTGTATATATATACCATGGTTTTTAATCCATTCATCTATTGATGGATATTGGCATGGACATGGGGAATAATGCTACCATGAACAAGGTTTAAATCTTTGAGTCTTTGCCTCTAATTCTTTTGGATATAAACCTAAGAGTGGGATTGTTGGGTCATGTAGTAGTTCTATGCTTAACTTTTTGAGGAGCTGATGAACTTTTTCACGGTGGTGACTCCATTTTATATTTCTACCAGCAATGCATGAAGGTTCCAATTTTTCTACATCCTTGCCAAAAACATGGAGAAAGGGTACTTCTTTACCCCTCTCATTTAAAAAAAAAAATAACAGCCTGATGGGTATTAACCTTATAATTTTTATGTTAAATATTTTGAATAATTATATGTAAATTTCTATTTACTAACCCTGTGCAAATATTCACAAAGTTGGGAATTTAGAATGATCTTAATTTTAATTATTCCATTATTTTTGTATGATCTCTTCAAGAAAATTAGAGATACCAAGGGAACATTTCATGCAAAGATGGGCTCAATAAAGGACAGAAATGGTATGGACCTAACAGAAGTAGACGATATTAAGAAGAGGTATAAAGAATACACAGAAAAACTATACAAAAAAGATCATGACCCAGATAATCACAATGGTCTGATCACTCACCTAGAGCCAGAAGTCAAGTGGGCCTTAGAAAGCATCACTATGAACAAAGCTAGTGGAGGTGATGGAATTCCAGTTGAGCTCTTTCAAATCCTGAAAGATGATGCTATGAAAGTGCGGCACTCAATATGCCAGCAAATTTGGAAAACTCAGCAGTGGTCAAAGGACTGGAAAAGGTCAGTTTTCATTCCAATCCCAAAGAGGGCAATGCCAAAGAATACTCAAACTACTGCACAATTGCACTCATCTCACGCTCAAAAGTAATGCTCAAAATTCTCCGGGCAAGCTTCAACAATACGTAAACCATGAACTTCCAAATGTTCGCACTGGTTTTAGAAAAGACAGAGGAACTAGAGATCAAATTGCCAACATCCGCTGGATCATGGAAAAAGCAAGAGAGCTCCAGAAAAACATCTATTTCTGCTTTATAGACTATTCCAAAGCCTTTGACTGTGTGGATCACAACAAACTGAAAAACTCTGAGAGATGGGAATACCAGACCACCTGACCTGCCTCTTGAGAAATCTGTATGCAGGTCAAGAAGCACCAGTTAGAACTGGACATGGAACAACAGACTGGTTCCAAATTGGGAAAGTAGTACATCAAGGGTGTATATTGTCACCCTGATTATATAACATACATGCAGAGTTCATCATGAGAAATGCTGGGCTGGATGAAGCACAAACTGGAATCTAGATAACGAGAAATATCAATAACCTCAGATATGCAGATGACACCACCCTTATGGCAGAAAGTGAAGAAGAGCTAAAGAGCCTCTTGATGAAAGTGAAAGAGGAGAGTGAAAAAGTTGGCTTGAAACTCAATACTCAGAAAACTAAGATCATGGCATCTGGTCCCATCACTTCATGGCAAATAGATGGGGAAACAGTGACAGACTTTATTTTTTGGGGTTCCAAAATCACTGCAGATGGTGATTGCAACCATGAAATTAAAAGATGCTTACTCCTTGGAGGAAATGTTATGACCAATCTAGACAGCATATTAAAAAGCAGTGACATTACTTTGCCAACAAAGGTCTGTCCAGTCAAAGCTATGGTTTTTCCAGAAGTCATGTATGGAGAGTTGGCCTGTAAAGAAAGCTGAATGCTGAAGAATTCATGCTTTCAAACTGTGGTGTTGGAAAAGACTCTTGAGAGTCCTTTGGATTTCAGGGAGATCCAACCAATCCATCCTAAAGGAAATCAGTCTTGAATATTCATTAGAAAGACTGATGCTGAAGCTGAAAGTCCAATGCTTTGGCCACTTGATATGAAGAACTGACTCATTGGAAAAGACCCTGATGCTGGGAAAGATTGAAGGTGGGAGGAGAAGGGGATGATGGAGGATGAGATGGTTGGATGGCATCACTGATATGATGGACATGAGTTTGAGTAAGCTCCAGGAGTTTATGATGGACAGGGAAGCCTGGCATGCTGCAGTCCATGAGGTCGGAAAGAGTCGGACATAACTGAACAACTGAACTGAACTGAATTTCCACAACTCTGAACAGGAAAGTTTCTTCACTTAAAGGTGATGCCAAAAAGACAAATATAAATAATTTTCAACCCTTTATGAAGGCTTAAATAGCAAAATAGTTTTATCTTAGTGTATAAAATAGGAACAGCAATAAAATGCATAAATACATGAAAGAGATAAAACAATACAGCTTAAAATTCAGGGCATTTCTGTTGTTCAGATAGGAGGTTGTGTGTTTGCTTAACTAAGTTGAAATAGGGTGTGTGTGTGTGTGTGTGTGTGTGTGTGTATTTATACATACATACATAGAGATCCACACACATATACACAAATCTCTATTAATCAGGAGGCAATTGCAGAGAAGGTATGGGTAGTTAACTGGAATCCTGATGGCTCTCAAAACCTGGGATACCCTTGTTAACCTTGGATTTCAGAGTTTGTTGTTACTGAGAATGCAGTGGTTTTTTTGGGAATGACTTAACAAACAGGTGTCATCTATTAGGCACATTCTAATTACAACAATTTCCTTTTCAAGCCAGGAACTAAATCTGCCTCTTGATTTGAGTGAAATTACTGCCTTTTTAAAGATTGTGCTGTGTTAAGTCCAGACTTCTGGCTGGGGCAAATGTGGAGACTGGGTGTTGGGGAAGAGTTCCGTATGAGAGAGGCCACTCAGAGGGGAACCAGGCCTCCTGTTTTGGGGAAAAAATCAATGGGTACTGAGTTTTGATTGAAGATGGCTACAAAGCATCTGTGAGACACATTTTAAGGTTTAGTATTTCATTTCTTGTACTAAGCACCAGCATTTTATCACCATATAATTCTAGGTTTATATGGCTTTGGAGCTTCAACTTTGGGTTCATGTCTGAAATAAAAGTCCTTAAATTATTTATTTGTAGTTTTAAGATGAAATAACTTAGTCGTATTTATTTTTTTCAGAATCAAGTACACCATAGTTTGTAGAACTATTGTGTAGAAAACTCATTTAAGAAAGTAGATACAAATGAAATAATTCTTTTTTGAGATCTACAATGCTGGTAGCATTTTCACTGATACCATTCAGTGTTTATAAGTAAATTATAAGATGCTAGTGTTAAAACAAATGTTTTGCTGGTCTGATCAGGGCACTGAAAAATATAAATTTAAAAAAATGTGTTATTTTCTCAGGCAACTTACCTTTCAAGTAGCACTATAGTGCACTGCAAGATGGGCCATTGTACAGATATTTAAAATGCAACCATAAATGAGAGACCACATTGTCAGGAATAGCCAATATTCTCATTGTACTAGAAATGCGCGTTAGCCTGGGTAGTTGTGGAAAGGAATGAATCATAGCCTCTTTTCCAATGAATGAGTCATGGCTGGCTGAATGGAGGTGGGAGTTTTAAGCGCTTTTTCTTTGAGTGATGGAAAGAATTTTTCATTGTTTTATATATTATTCAATATCTCTGTCACTGTCTCTGTTGAAAAATGATATGAAAAATGATCATTTATCATTTAAAATCAATTGAGATATTTACAACTAATACTTCCATGGATCTCAAAGTGCTTTCTAAAAATCAATTAATTTAATTTGCACAATATACTACTGTAAGGTTTGTCTTATTATCACCATTTTATGGATAAATTCATAGCAAGAGAGGTTAATTAACCCATCACAGAGTCCAAAGGGCCAGAGTGGCAAGGCGAAATGGACTGAACACCAACTTGAAGGCCAGGAACTCTGCTTTTATCATGAATTTTAATTGATTTAGATCAGTTTTTCTAGCCTAAAAAGCACAAGCAATAATTCTGAATTATCATGCAGCAATATAGTGTGGATTAAATAATTAATATTCTGAAGCCCTTTATAAATGTGAATTATTATTACTCATTCTAGCCTAGACTGCTAAGTCGGCCAAACTACCTTCCAGCACTGGTGACTAAAGTGTAAATTAATTGACTAAGTGAGAAATTCATCTCACACATTTCCTGCTGAGAGATAAGACTCCTCTGTTCTGTTTGGAAATCTATATATACATGGCTGTATTTTACTCTGCTTCCCTTAATGTATATATTTGCATCTGATTCCCCAATAAACTGGTAATTAATTTTATACCAAGAGATACATATTTAAGGTACCAGTATAAAATGCTCATCCTATTAGAAAAGCGTATCTCCCATCTTTTAGAGATGTACTTTGAATATTGTTTTATGGCTAGCCAAATAATAATTTGCTTTACTACCCTTTTACATGTTTGGAAGTATTATCAAAAAAATAATAGTTTCTCCAAAAATATACTTTCTGGAATACTAATTTTTGTGCTTATATTTGGTGCTTTTTCTATAAATGTACTTTGGGAACATTATAATTACTGGAATTCCAAGGGTTGCTTGATTGATAGCTTTTTTCCCCCTAACTATTTGATTAAAAAAGCTATTGTTAGAGAGGAAAGATCCTCAGAACACTTCATGTAAAGGAAAGGACGGCTGGGGATTGAAAGGTATGAGGACTAAAACTAATTAGTGTTAGGCATAAGCAAGGGTATATAAAAATGTCTTAACCTATTATTGAATACATGATAAGAATAATTTTCAAGACTGTTATGACAGCATTTCAATCATTTATTGAACAAATATCTTTTGGGCGCCTATCTTATGCTGGGCACACAGTTCTAGATGCTGAGAATAAGAAGCAAGTCTATGACTCTGTCCTCTGTCACTTGCAGTAAACAAAAGAATAAAAGTGTGTATGTGTGAGTGTATATGTATGTGTGTATTCTAAGTTGATTAGATAAGGGCTAGGGTGAAAGGATATATATGCAGAGTACATCATGAGAAATGCTGGACTGGAGGAAACACAGGCTGAAATCAAGATTGCCGGGAGAAATATCAATAACCTCAGATATGCAGATGACACCTCCCTTAAGGCAAAAAGTGAAGAGGAACTAAAAAGCCTCTTGATGAAAGTGAAAGTGGAGAGTGAAAAAGTTGGCTTAAAGCTCAACATTCAGAAAACGAAGATCATGGCATCCGTTCCCATCACTTCATGGGAAATAGATGGGGAAACAGTGGAAACAATGTCAGACTTTATTTTTCTGGGCTCCAAAATCACTGCAGATGGTGACTGCAGCCATGAAATTAAAAGACACTTACTCCTTGGAAGGAAAGTTATGACCAACCTAGGTAGCATATTCAAAAGCAGAGACATTATTTTGCCAACAAAGGTTCATCTAGTCAAGGCTATGGTTTTTCCAGTGGTCATGTATGGATGTGAGAGCTGGACTGTGAAGAAGGCTAAGCACCGAAGAATTGATGCTTTTGAAGTGTGGTGTTGGAGAAGACTCTTGAGGGTCCCTTGGACTGCAAGGAGATCCAACCAGTCCATTCTGAAGGAGATCAGCCCTGGGATTTCTTTGGAAGGAATGATGCTAAAGCTGAAACTCCAGTACTTTGGCCACCTCATGCAAAGAGTTGACCTATTGGAAAAGACTCTGATGCTTGGAGGGATTGGGGGCAAGAGGAGAAGGGGACGACAGAGGATGAGATGGCTGGATGGCATCACTGACTCGATGGACGTGAGTCTGGGTGAACTCCGGGAGTTGGTGATGGACAGGGAGGCCTGGCGTGCTGCGATTCATGGGGTCGCAAAGAGTCAGACACGACTGAGCGACTGAACTGAACTGAGGGTGAAAGGATTAAATGGTGAAAGGAGACAGAGTATAGTGAGAGTACTGTTTTCAAAGGACTGGCCAAGAAAGGAGGGGTTTAACAGTAAAGCAGAAGTTTGAACAAAGTAAAGATGCAAACCCTATAAGTATTTTTGGGAAGAACATACCACCACATAGATGCAGTAGTCATGCGAGAGCCCTGAGAAAGTGACGTGTGGCAAGAGAAAGCATTGTGGTGATTCTGAGTCATCCCGGGGCTTAGATATTCCTCAGCACACTCAATTCTCAGAGAACAGCAAAGAGACCTTCGGCAATGGTAGTTGTGCATATGTACCTGTGGGAAGACAGACTGTAAGCACTGGAACACTGGTACAGACTATCAAGATCTAGCAGGTGCCTAGTTTATATAAAACTCATGCATTGGAGAAGGAAATGGCAACCCACTCCAGTGTTCTTGCCTGGAGAATCCCAGGGACGGGGGAGCCTGGTGGGCTGCCGTCTATGGGGTCGCATAGAGTCGGACATGACTGAAGCGACTTAGCAGCAGCAGCAGCAGCAGCAGCAGCAGCAGCAGAAGCTTGACATCAATTTCAAGGATATTTAGTGAATAATTCTTAAATTTTCAAACTATATTCATGAATATGATTTGGAAGAAGAGTAAATGTATACTGGAGAAATGTATTTAATTTGGACAACTATGGATTGGGTCCAAAGGCCCACTGGATAACCCAGACAAAGCAGCAGAGTGTTCAGTGATTCATGCATCAATAGATCATAACTTTTGCTTTCAAATCTTTTTATAAAGTTAAAATTCATGTGCCATAAAACGTACCCTTTTAAGTATACAGTTTAGTGGTTTATGGTACATTCACAAAGTTGAGGACATTTCACAACTATCTAATTCCCCTCGGTTTTCATGATGCCAAAAAGACACCAGGTATCAATTACCAGTCACTGCTTGATTCTCCTTTCCCCAGATGCTTGCAAACTTTAATATACTTTTTGTTTCTGTGAATTTGCCTCTTCTGGACATTTCATATAAAGGGGATCATACAGTAGGTAGTTTTTTGTGTCTGCCTTCTATCACATAGCGTAACAACTTCAAGGCCATCCATGTTACAGTATGAATAAGTACATAATTCTTTCTTATGGCTGAGTAATATTCCATTGTATGGATATATCACATTTTATTTATCCATTTGTCTGTCAATAGACATTTAGGCTATTATGAATAATATTGCTTTGAATATATCCATACAAGTGTCTGTGTGGACATATATTTCCAATTCTTACATGTGTATACCTAGGAGTGGAATTGCTGGGTCATATGAGAACTCTGTTCAGCTTTTTGAAAGTGAAAGTGAAGGTGCTCAGTCATGTCCGACTCTTTGCAACCCCATGGACTTGTGAGTCCATGAAATACTCCAGGCCAGAATACTGGAGTGGGTAGCCTTTCCCCTCTCCAGGGGATCTTTCCAACCCAGGGATTGAACCCAGGACTCACACATTGCAGGCAGATTCTTTACCCGCTGAGCCAGAAGAAAGCCCAAGAATATTGCAGTAGGTAGCCTATCCCTTCTCCAGTGGATCTTCCTGACCCAGGAATTGAACCAGGGTTTCCTGCATTGCAGGTAGATTCTTTACCAACTGAGCTATCAGGGAAGCCCACTCACCTTTTTGAGGAACTGCCAAATGATTTTCTAACCTGGCTGTACCATTGTACATTCCCATCAGCCATGTATGAGGGTTCCAATTTCCCCACATCCTCTTCCATAGTTTCTGTCTTTTTGATTATAGCCATTCTAATGTGTATGATTATATCTGTCTCACTGTGGTTTTTATTTGTGTGTCCTTAAGGTACTTATTCTTTCTGGAGTTATTTCTCTACTGATCTCCAGTAGCATATTGGGCACCTACCAACCTGGGGAGTTCCCCTTTCAGTATCCTATCATTTTGCCTTTTCATACTGTTCATGGGGTTCTCAAGGCAAGAATACTGAAGTGGTTTGCCATTCCCTTCTCCAGTGGACCACATTCTGTCAGACCTCTCTACCATGACCCGTCTGTCTTGGATGGCCCCACAGGGCGTGGCTTAGTTTCATTGAGTTAGACAAGGCTGTGGTCCGTGTGATCAGATTGGCTGTTTTCTATGATTATGGTTTCAGTGTGTCTGCCCTCTGATGCCCTCTCACAACACTTACCGTCTTACTTGGGTTTCTCTTACAATCATACAGTGGAAGTGAGAAACAGATTTAAGGGACTAAATCTGATGACAGAGTGCCTGATGAACTATGGAATGAGGTTCATGACATTGTACAGGAGACAGGGATCAAGGCCATCCCCATGGAAAAGAAATGCAAAAAAGCAAAATGGCTGTCTGAGGAGGCCTTACAAATAGCTGTGAAAAGAAGAGAAGCGAAAAGCAAAGGGGAAAAGGAAAGATATAAGCATCTGAATGCAGAGTTCCAAAGAATAGCAAGGAGAGATAAGAAAGCCTTCTTCAGTGATCAATGCAAAGAAATAGAGGGAAACAGAATGGGAAAGACTAGAGATCTCTTCAAGAAAATTGGAGATACCAAGGGAACATTTCATGCAAAGATGGGCTTGATAAAAGACAGAAATGCTATGGACCTAACAGAAGCAGAAGATATTAAGAAGAGGTCGCAAGAATACACAGAAGAACTGTACAAAAAACATCTTTATGACCCAGATAATTACAATGGTGTGATCACTCACCTAGAGCCAGACATCCTGGAATATGAAGTCAAATGGGCTTAGAAAGCATCACTATGAATAAAGCTAGTGGAGATAATGGAATTCCAGTTGAGCTATTTTAAATCCTGAAAGATGATGCTGTGAAAGTGCTCCACTCAATATGCCAGCAGATTTGGAAAACTCAGCAGTGGCCACAGGACTGGGAAATGTCAGTTTTCATCCCAATCCCAAAGAAAGGCAATGCCAAAACATGCTCAAACTACCACACAATTGCACTCATCTCACACGCTAGTTAAGTCATGCTCAAAATTCTCCAAGCCAGGCTTCAGCAATACACAAGCTGCGAACTTCCAGACGTTCAAGCTGGATTTAGAAAAGGCAGAGGAACCAGAGATCAAATTGTCAACATCCTCTGGATCATGGAAAAAGCAAGAGAGTTCCAGAAAAACATCTATTTCTGCTTTATTGACTATGCCAAAGCCTTTGACTGTGTGGATCACAATAAACTGTGGAAAATTCTGAAAGAGATGGGACTACCAGACCACCTGACCTGCCTCTTGAGAAACCTGTATGCAGGTCAGGAAGCAACAGTTAGAACTGGACATGAAACAACAGACTGGTTCCAAATAGGAAAAGGAGTATGTCAAGGCTGTATATTGTCACCCTGCTTATTTAACTTATATGCAGAGTACATCATGAGAAACACTGGGCTGGAGGAAGCACAGGCTGGAATCAAGATTGCTGGGAGAAATATCAATAACCTCAGATGTACAGATGACACCACCCTTATGGTATAAAGTGAAGAGGAACTAAAGAGCCTCTTGATGAAAGTGAAAGAGGAGAGTGAAAAAGTTGGCTTAAAGCTCAACGTTCAGAAAACGAAGATCATGGCATCTGATCCCATCACTTCATAGGAAATAGATGGGGAAACAGTGTCAGACTTTATTTTTCTGGGCTCCAAAATCACTGCAGATGGTGATTGCAGCCATGAAATTAAAAAATGCTTACTCCTTGGAAGGAAAGTTATGACCAGCCTAGATAGCATATTGAAAAGCACAGATATTACTTTGCCAACAAAGGTGTGTCTAGTCAAGGCTATGGTTTTTCCAGTGGTCATCTATGGATGTGAGAGTTGGACTGTGAAGAAAGCTGAGGGAAGAAGAATTGACGCTTTTGAACTGTGGTATTGGAGAAGACTCATGAGAGTTCCTTGGCCTGCAAGGAGATCCAACCAGTGCATCCTAAAGGAGATCAGTCCTGGGTTTTCATTGGAAGGACTGATGCTAAAGCTGAAACTCTAATACTTGGCCACCTCATGCGAAGAGTTGACTCATTGGAAAAGACCCTGATGCTGGGAAGGATTTGGGGCAGGAGGAGAAGGGTATGACAAGGATGAGATGGCTGGATGACATCACTGACTTGATAGACATGAGTTTGAGTGAACTCTGGGAGTTGGTGATGGACAGGGAGACCTGGCGTGCTGTGATTCATGGGGTCACAAGGAGTCGGATACAACTGAGCGACTGAATTGAACTGAAGGTTCTTATTCAGGGAAGCTCCTATCTGCTTCCTGGTGGCTCAGACAGTAAAGCTTATGCCTGCAATGTGGGAGACCTGGGTTCGATCCCTGGGTGGGGAAGAGCCCCTGGAGAAGGAAATGGCAAACCACTCCAGTACTCTTTCCTAGAAAATTCCCCGGATGGAGGAGCCTGGTAGGCTATAGTCCATGGGATTGCAAAGAATCGGACACAACTTAGCGACTTCACTTATTACTTATCACTTCAGGTGGCTCAGTGGTGAAAAATCTGCCTGCAATGCAGGAAATGTGAGTTTGATTCCTTGGTTGTGAAGATGCCCTGGAGTAGGAAATGGTCCCATGGACAAAGGAGCCTGGCCCCTACAGTCCATGGGGTCACAAAAGAGTCCCACACGACTGAGCATGTGTACACGAGTAGGGTGCATATTTAATCTGTAGATCTATTTGCAGAGTGTTACCATTTTGACAATCCATGAGTACAAGATGTATCTCCATTTGTTTTAGGTGTTCTTTAATTTCTCTCCACAGTGTTGTATAGTTTTCGGTATATACCTTGCACTTTTGTCAAATTTATTCCCAAGTATTCTTTTGAATGCTATGGTAAATAGAATTGTTTTCATAATTTAATTTCCAGAGTTTTTATTGCTGTTGTATAGAAATGCAATTGGTTTTGGTGTATTGTTCCTATATCCTAAAACTTTGCTGAAGTAGTTTATTACTTCTAAAAAATTTCTAGTGGATCTCTTAGAGTTTCCTATATGCACGATTATGCCATTTTGCAAATATAGTTTAATTTTTCCTTTCCAGTCTTGATGGCTTTTATTTGATATTTTCCTTGCCTAGTTGCTTTGACTAGACATCTGTACAATGTTGAATAGAAGTGACTTGAGTGGATATGCTTGTCTTGATCTTAGGAGAAAAGTTTTCAGTTTTTTACTGTATGATGCACCTATAGATTTTTGTAGATATTAGTTGAGAAATTTCTCTTCTACTCTTGGATTTTTGAGTGTTTTTTTTTTTTTTTTAATCTTGAAAGGGTGTTGGATTTGTCAAGTACATTTTCTGAAATAGTTACATTTTTGTCCTTTGTTCTATTTCTCTGGTGCATCAATTACATTGATTAATTTTCATATGTTGGATGCACCTTTGCATTCCTTGAATAAATCCCACTTGGTCATAATGTATAATTATTTCTTTAAGTTGTTGGATTTTATTTGCTAGCAATTTGTTGAGGACTTTTGCAATGTGTTTATCTATTTTGTTTAGTATGAGGGTAATTCTGGCTTGATAGAGTGAATTGGAAAGTGTTCCCTTTTCTATTTTTAAATTTTTAGGGAAAAATTTGAAAAGCGTTGGTTATTTGTTATTTTTCTTTAAACATTTGGTAAATGACCAGTGAAGATTTCTTGTCCTGGGCTTTCCTTTGTGAAAAGTTTTAAAAATTACTCTTCAGTCTCTTTACTTGTCACATTGTGGTTGCTCAGTTGCCCAGTCACGTCTGCTTCTCTGCAACCTCATGGACTGCAGCAGGCAAGGCCTCTCTGTCCCTCACCATCTCCCGAAGTTTGCTACAGTTCATGTCCATTTCATCAGCGATGCCATCCAGCCATCTCATCCTCTGATGCCCTCTTCTCCTTCTGCCGTCAATCTTTCCCAGCATCGGGGACTTTTTCAATGAGTCAGCTGTTTGCGTCAGATGACCAAAATACTGGAGTTTCAGCTTCAGCATCAGTCCTTCCAATGAATATTCAGGATTGGTTTCCCTTAAGATCGACTTGTTTGATCTTCCTTGCTCTCCAAGGGACTCTCAGAAGTCTTCTCCAGCACCATAGTTTGAAAGCATCCATTCTTCAGCACTCCACCTTCTTTATGATCCAGCTCTCACAACCGTACATGACCACTGGGAAGCCATAGCCTTGACTTTATGGATCTTTGTTGGCAGATTAATATTTCTGCTTTTCAGCACACTGTCTAGGTTTCCTGTCAAGAAGCAAACGTCTTCTGATTTCATGGCTGCAGTCACAATCTGCAGTGATTTTAGAGCCTAAGAAGAGTAAATCTGTCAGTACTTCCACCTTTTCCCCCTCTATTTGCCATGAAGTAATGGGGCTGGATGCCATGATCTTAGTTTTTTTTTTTAATATTTAGTTTTAAGCCAGCTGTTTTACTCTCCTCCTTCACCCTCATCTAGAGGCTCTAGTTCCTCTTCACTTTCTGTCATTAGAGTGGTATCATCTGCATATCTGAGGTTGTTGGTATTTCTCCCGCCTATCTTGATTCCAGCTTGTAACTCATCCAGCTGGCATTTCTCATGATGTGCTCAGCATATAGATTAAACAAACAGGGCAATAGCAGACAGCCCTGTCATACTCCTTTCTCAATCTTGAGAAATCCTTTCACAATCTTGTCATATTCCTTTCTTACTTTCATAGGTGTATTTATATTTGGCACTGCTTCTTGAATAAATTTTGGTAGCTTGTGTCTTTTTCAGTGTTTGTCCATTTCATCTTGGTTATCTAATTTGTTGTCGTATATTTCAGAGTATTCTCTAATAATATTTTTGTTTCTATAAGGTCAGTAATGACATGTATGCCCAAAGATACAGCTTTATAATCATGGTTTTATGCTGTCATCTTTTAAATCATATAAGAGAAAAATAGAATTAAGACAAAAATATATTTATACTGTCTTTTATATTTACTGATGTAGTTAGCTTTACCAGTGTATTTTATTTCTTTGTGTAAATTTGAGTTACTGTCTAGTATCATTTTAGCCTGAAGGGCTAACTTCTTTTTGATTTCTTGTAGATCAGGTCTGCTACCAACAAATTCTCTCAAATTTTATTTATCTCTGAATGTCTTAATTTCTCCTTCGTTTTTGAGTGATGAGTTTATACTAGGCTTCCCTGTTGGCTCAGACTGTAAAGAATCTGCCTGCAATGCAGGAGACTCAGGTTTGATCCCTGGGTTAGAAAGATCCCCTGGAGAAGGGAATGGCAACCCACTCCAGTATTCTTGCCTGGAGAATTCCATGGACAGGGGAGCCTGGCGGGCTATGGTCCATGGGGTTGCAAAGAGTCAGACACGACTGAGCAACTAATATTTTCACTTACTAGATATGGAATTCTTTATTGACAGTTTCTTTCTTTCAGCACTTTGAATGTCATCCCACTGTTTTCCTACCTTCATGATTTCTGATGAAAAATTAACTGTTAAGGTTTTTGAGAGTCCCCCTATATGAAGATTTGCTTCTCTGTTTCTACTTTCAAGATTCTTTCTTTGTCTTTAACTTCTGATGTATGTCTAAGCTGTGGACCTCTTTTAAGTTTGTCCTTCTTGGATTTCATTGAGGTTCTTGGTTGAGATGTATAGATGAATGTTTTTCATCAATTTGAGAAGTTTTGGAAATTATTTCTTCAAATATTTTTACTGTGTTGTTCTCTCTCGCCTCTTTTTCTAGGATTCCTTTTAAATGTATGGTGGGATGCTCAGTCATGTCTTCAGGTCTAAGGTCTGTTCACTTTTCTTCATTCTTAAATCTCTCTTCTTCTGATTGGATCATATTGATTAACCTGTCTTCAAGGTTACTAATTCTTTCTTCTGTCTGCCTTAATTTGGTGGGGAACACTTGTAGTAAATTTTTAATTTCAGTTATTGTATTTCTCAACTCCAGAATTTTTATTTGGTTCTTAAAAAATATTTTTTTTTTCCTATTTTAATTGATATTCTGGATTTGGTGAGACACAATTCTCATACTTTTCTTTAGTGTTTTGGGCATGGTTTCTCTTAGTTTCTTTAATATAATTAAAATAGTTAATATAAAATATTTGTCTACTTGGTCCAGCATCTGAGCTTTCTCAGGAACAGCTTCAGTTAGTTGCTTTTTTTCTCCCAGTGTATGTGCCACACTCTGTTGTTTATTTGCATATTTCTTGACTTTTTGCTGAAAGCCAGACATTTAATATAATGCAGCAACTTAAAAGTCAGATTCTTCCCAGTATTTGTTGTTGCTGTTTGTTGTTGCCTGCTTCTTTAATAACTTTTCCTAACTAATTTTGTAAAGTTGTGTTCTTTGTCATAAGTAGCCACTGAGGTCTGTTTAATAAGCTCTGTGGTCAGATAGTGATTCAACAGATACTTCCTTAGATTTTAGAACCAGTCAGTCTCCCTGTGTTTTATGAGGGGCTCTTTGTGTCCCGCAACGTGTCTTCAACACTTAGCTATGAAGTTGACAACTCTACCTTAGCCTTCTCTTCCTGCTTGTGCAGGGTGTCATGTCTGACACATGTGAGAATTTAAGGTTTTCCCAGGACTTTCTTGACTATTTGTACAGCTTCAGTCATGTTCACAGCCCCATGAATGCATGACCTCCTAGATTTCTAGGAACGTGCCAGAGATTTTCAGTTATCTATGGACATCTCATTCTCCATATTTTCCTTTCACGTTTTATGATTAGCTTATTGTTTTTCTCAACCATTATCCGCTACCTTCGGCAGCTGATTTGTTCAACAATTGCTTCTGATGGTTTTCAACAAATACCACAGGATGAAGGCTATTCCACAATGAGCAAACTCTGAGTCAGGTACCATAAAGCCAGTCTTGCCAGTGGGGTCTTCCAAGGAATCAGGTCAAATAATGACGTTTTCCTGGGAATGGAATTTGAAAGACCTTCAGTCCTGTTTTTCCCCCTTCAGTGGCTTCCAGGCAGCTGATTTTCACCATGAATGCAGATTCTTGGCTTTTAAAATTACCATGGATTAGCGGAGGGAAGAATGAAAATAAAGCAAGTCCAAGTGTCACAAAGCTCACTCATCTTATCAAGATTTAGCTGCTGTTCTTGAATACACACTCCCTAGATTTCTACAGGTCTTTGGTTAATTTTGATTTGGAAAAAATAGAATCTGACAGTTTTTTGCCAATACTCTTGTTGCTTTTACAGAGGAGAGAATTTTCAGAGGTCCTTACTTGTGTCAACTACGAATTGGCACTTGCTAAGGGCATTAGCCATCTGCCTCTGCAGGAATTAAATCATGTGCTGCTGCAGTTGTTGACCTTTGAGATGTCCTGAAGGGAGTTCAGGGTGGAAAATAGAAACAAGGCACTTTGTGCTCTAGAAAAACTGGTGAAACAGGTCTTTAAATAGTTAGATATTTTCAGGAACTGATTTCACGAGCCCAATCCTTGGATCTCCTCATATCTGGAAAAGCACTAAATCCCTTCATGGTGACATCAGCTCCTTGTGACTAGCAGAAAACCTTTTGTAAGATAACTGCTTGATTACATTGAACTCCCCCTTCACCAAAATTACATATATTGACCTTTTCCCCACAACCTCTTTGGAGCAGTTCCTCAGAGCTATCTGAGGTGCTGTCTCCCAGGCAACAGTCCTCATTTGGATCCAAATAAAACTTAATTCACAACTCTCACATTGTATGTCTTTTTTAAGTCAACACTTGATGTTTTCACTGATGTCACTAGAATACTTTTGTGAATCAATTTGGCCTCTCATATTTTGTTATATCATTTCAAATTAAAGCCAGTTGTCTTAGCTTGGATTTTATTGGAAGCAGAGCCTGAAGTAAAGACTTGTGTGCATGTAGTTTATTTGAAAGTTTGATTCTAGGGAGCAGGGGTGAAGTAGCAGAAAAAAATGAAGAATGGGAAGGAGGACAAGTCAATATAAGAGCATGTTACTGAGCTCACTGCTACAAACAATGGAGGCTTAGCTGTACCAGGACCTCCATGGAAGCCATCTTCCCAGGCCAGAAGTGAATGCATTTTTTCCATCAGCTTTTGTCTTTCATTGTTTGAGGATTACCTACAAGATTCTTAACTCCCTAACATGTCCAAGTCTCAAACTGCTATGGAGTTAATGTGCCATCCAGACATTGGTGGCAGAGGGTAGTACTTGCAGGAGGCACTATATCAGCACAAAATTAATCAAAGCTCTCAATGATATTATCTTCCCTAGATGAGACTGTGATCAGAGGAAGGCAAGAGAACATGAATAGAGTACCTATGTATTTGTTTGTTTGTTTTTATAAAAGTAATTTATGAAATAAATTCAAATAAAAGCAATAGAAAAAAATTTTACTCTAAATAACATATATGCTATATTTAATGTTTCCATCTCAAATGTCTATACTATTATTACTAAGATGTACTTTATATATAAATTTATATAGTATATCAATGTTTATTAATTTTGACCCAAGTTTCTCTAAGTAGAGCTGTGTGTTAGTTTCCATTTTATTTATAATTTTAGGTGCTATTTTATATTAATGTGCAATTCATTAAATTCATCCTTAACAATCTACTTTCTTCTATTTTGGTGCTGTGTAACAGAATTAGATTTCTAGTCCTAGGGCACTGAAAGGTGATAGCAAGTTTATGTTACATTTTGCAGTTTATTAGATATGTTTGGAAGAAGACATGTCAGATGCTTAGATTAAGAAAATTTGGACTTTTCCAAGTGCCTTATGATCCTAAAGGAGAAAAAGAAGTATTAGTATAGAAGTTTCAACTCTCTAAGTATTACTAAAATTTTATTATTTTTTTAATAACAAAAATCTTATGGAGTTATAAGTAGCATTATGCTGCAGTGTCATAGCAAGATGGATGGAGTAGAAGGATGTGTGTTCATCATCTTCTGCGAAAACTGCAAATTACAACACGCTGCTAAACAACCATTGATAGGAGAATGTTGGATCCCACCAAAAAAAGATACCCCATGTCCAAGGGCAAAGGAGACAACCCAACGAGATGGTAGGAGGGGTAAAATCAGGTTTAGAATCAAAAGCTCATACCTGCCAAAGATGCATGGAGGGTTCAAACAAAACCTTGTGTGTACCAGGACCCAGAGACCCCACAGAGACTGAGCCAGACCTGCCTTTGAGTGTTTGAGTGTTTCCTGTGGAGGCATGAGTCAGTAGTGGCCTGCCACGGGGATAGGGACTCTGGCTGCAGCAGACCCGGGTCATGCAGCATGTGGCAGAAGTCCTCTTGGAGGAGGTTGCCATTAGCCTCACCACAGAGCTGCTGAGCAGATGACTCACAAACTCCACAACAATTTTACCAAATAAATTCTTGCACTGTTAAGAAAGTTCTAGGACCCACAACAGATTTCCCAACCTGGGGATCTGGCAAAGGGACTGAGAACCCCCAGGGAATTTGATATCACTAACTCAAGTTAGCCTTGTGCAAGTCAATGAAACTATGAACCATGCCGTGTAGGGCCACCCAAGACAGAAGGGTCATGACAAAACACAGTCCACTGGAGAAGAGAATGGCAAACCACTTCAGCATTCTTGCCTTGAGAACTCTAGGAACAGCATGAAATGGCAAAAAAATATGGCACTGAAAGATGAACTCCCCAGGTTGGTAGGTGCCCAACATGCTACTGGAGAAGACTAGAGAAGTAATTCCAGAAAGAATGAAGAGACAGAGCCAAAGCTGGAATCAAGATTGCTGGGAGAAATATCAATAACCTCAGATATGCAGATGACACCACCTTATGACAGAAAATGAAGAGGCGCTAAAGAGCCTCTTGATGAAAGTAAAAGAACAGAGAAAAAGCTGGCTTAAAACTCAAAATTCAGAAAACTAAGATATGGCATCTGGTCCCATCACTTCATGTCAAGTAGATGGGGAAACAATGGAATCAGTGAGAGACTATTTTCTTGGACTCCAAAATCACTTCAGATGGTGACTGCAGCCATGAAATTAAAAGACGCTTGCTCCTTGAAAGAAAAGCTATGACAAACCTAGACGGCATATTAAAAAGCAGAGACATTACTTTGCCAACAAAGGTCCATCCAGTTAAAGCTATGGTTTTTCCAGTAGTCAGGTAGGGATGTGAGAGTTGGACCATAAAGAAAAGTAAGCACTGAAGGATTGATGCTTTTGAACTGTGGTGTTGCAGAAGACTCTTGAGAGTCTCTTGGACTGCAAGGAGATCCAGCCAGTCCATCCTAAAGGAGATCAGTCCTGAATGTTCATTGGAAGGACCGATGCTGAAGCTGAAAGTCCAATACTTTGGCCACCTGATGTGAAGAACTGACTCATTTGAAAGGACCCTGATGCTGGGAAAGACTGAAGGCGGGAGAAGAGGATGACAAAGCATGAGGTGGTTGGATGGCTTCACCGACTTGATGGACATGAGTTTGAGTAAACTCCGGGAGTTGGTGATGGACAGGGAGGCCTGGCATGCTGCAGTCCATGGAGTCACAAAGAGTCAGACACGACTGAGCGACTGAACTGAACCTAAATGAACACTGGCCTGGATTTTGTCAGGTCGATATTTATTTTATGCCAACAAAGAAAATTTTCAGATTGTTATATAGTATTATCTGTCTACTAGGTAATATTGATCTGTGATTACCAGCATTCCCTGGTGACTGAGACAGTAAAGCATCTGCCTGCAATGCAGGACACTCAGGTTCGATCTCTGGGTCAGGAAGACCTCCAAGGAAGTGGCTACCCTCTCCAGTGTTCTTGCCTGGAGAATTCTATGGACAGAGGAACCTGGTGGGCTAAGAGTCGGACATGACTGAGTGGCTAACACATACGTGATTAAAGCACAACTTCCAAATTAATGACTAAAGGATCAGGTCTTCCCTTCAGGGCTTAGAGGACAGAGCATTGAAACAGCATTGTTCTCAGGTCTTGAAACCAGGTAGAATTTTTTTTGCTGGATTTTAGGCTCATTGGGGAACTGTGACTCCCTTCTGCTTTCCAGTTTCTTCCTTATGTGATGGGAATATCTGTCTTAAGCCTGTTCCACCATTGAATTTTAGAAGAGGATAACGTGTGTTCTAGTTTTCACAGATTCACAGATGGAGAGAAATTTTGCTTCATAGTGGATGGTACCCAGAGCCTCACCCATACCTAATTTAGATGATTAGATAACCAGATGATTTAGATAACCAGATTTGGAAACTTTCTTATTGATACTTAGATGAGATTTTGAATATAGAATTAATGTTATAAATGTTTAAGACTCCTGAGGATGTTCAGATGGGGTGAATGTATTTTGCATATGGTATAGACATAAATTTGGGGAGAGGACGTAGGTAGACTATAAGGTGTTAGACAGTGTCCTTCCAACATTCTTGTCCACTATGAACCTCAGGATGTGATTTTACTTGGAGGTAAGATCTTTGCAGATACAGTTAATTAAGAAGAGGAAGGCAATGGCACCCCGCTCCAGTACTCTTGCTTGGAAAATCCCATGGACGGAGGAGCCTATTGGGCTGCAGTCCACGGGGTCGCTGGGAGTCGGACACGACTGAGCGACTTCACTTTCACTTTTCACTTTCATGCATTGGAGAAGGACATGGCAACCCACTCCAGTGTTCTTGCCTGGAGAATCCCAGGGACGGTGGAGCCTGGTGGGCTGCCGTCTATGGGGTGGCACAGAGCCGGACATGACTGAAGTGACTTAGCATAGCATAGCATACTGAATTAGGATGGATTCTAAAGCCAATGACTGGTAACTTTAGAAGGCCATGTGAAGTCACACAGACACTCATCCACACAGGTGAGATAGTCCTGTGAAGACAGAGGCGGAGATTGGAAGGATGCATTAAGGAGCACCAAGAATTGCCAGCTGTCACCAGAAGGTGGAAAAAGCAAAGAAGGATTCTTCCCTAAAATCTTCACAGGAAGCATAGCATTGCTGATACCTTAATTTTAGACTTCTAACCTCCATAACTCGAAGAGAACAAATTTGTTATTTTAGAAATTTAAGACTTCTATTTTGTGGTATTTTATTACAGCAGCTGGAGGGAATTAATGCAATTTTGTGCTCAGACATGATGGGAGTGACTAAAGAGGAGTTGGAGGTTTTAGAACACATAGATATAGGGCAATAAAGCATTTACTTGTCAAATATAGCACTGATTACTAAGTTCGCACTGTAGTATTTTTAGGAATTGCACAAAGACTATATCTTTCAGCTATTTGAGAAATTGTGCTATTATTGATAAAATAATTTTTTAGAGATTCAGGACCCTATTAAATTCTTTTTCCCTAGGATCTTTACCCAGGAATCGAACCAGGGTCTCCTGCATTTTTGCAGGCAGATTCTTTACCAACTGAGCTATCAGGGAAGCCTGGCTCTTTACCAGGTAGCGTCAGGTATGTCCTTGGTGTATGCTCAAACGTGCCTACTCAATTTACCAATGCTATGTTAACGAGATACTAATAATTTTTTGTTTTCACCCAGCCTTTCATATTTCACGATCATGTGTACTTTATCCATAAAATGAAAGCATTTAACAGTGAAGCCTGAGAAAAGGAAAGGGAATAAATATATATGTGAAAAGGTCATGAGTCACTGAACATTTCTCATAAGCAGAAACTATAGTGGAGATTAAAATGGTATTTTTTTCACAGTCCTATGAAGCTAACCAACCAAAACTAAATTTTAGATGGCTCATCCTTTTCTGCTTGTTTTATCTCTTCTGTCATCTCCCTTCAAGGCACATCAGAAGCATCATTTCTCCCAGGATGCTATTCTTGAGCTCCAATTCTAGATAATCACCCCACAGCTAGAAGCTTGCTCCTCAGTGCTCTTTCGGATGTCTCATTGCGGTGTAATGATTTGTTTCTGTGATTGTCCTCTCCACTTGATTATCAGCCCCAAGGAAGTTCATTGGACTAGATAGGCTGCTTAATTTTTTTTGAATATGAACATGATTCATTTTTAAAAACAGCTTTAACAGTGTGAGTGACACAAAATAAAATGCTTATATTTAAAGTGTGCAGTCTAATAAGTTTTGACATATGAATGCACTCATTGGACCATCACTATAACAAGAGAGCAAACATACTCATCATCCCCAAAAGTTTCCTAATGAAGATGAGATATATTTAAACGAAGCTCTAGAGGAGAAGTTTATTGTAGAGAATTTAAAGAATTCTGACAAAAAAAGTCAGTGGATTGGTGGAAATTTATATAATTTGAAGCAGCTAAATCAGAAGCACCAGGCAGACCATTGAGCTAGATTTCAGAGACTCATCCTGACCTGTTGAAATCCTTTCCTTGAACTATAAGTGAAGTGAAGTCACTCAGTCATGTCTGACTCTTTAGGACCCCATGGACTGTACTCTACCAGATTCCTCCATCCATGGGATTTTCCAGGCAAGGGTACTGGAGTGGGTTGCCATTTCCCTTCTCCAGGGGATCTTCCCAACCCAGGGATCGAACCCAGGTCTACACGCATTGTGGGCAGATGCTTTACCATCTGAGCCACTAGGGAAGCCTGTGGCTCAGATGGTAAAGAATCCGCCTGTAATGTGGGAGACCTGGGTTCCATCCATGGGTTGGGAAGATCCCCTGAAGAAGGGAAAGGCTACCCATTCCAGTATTCTGGCCTGGAGAATTCCAAGGACTGTACAGTCCATAGGGTCACAAAGAGTCAGAAAGGACTGAGCAACTTTCACTTTCATTCTATTCCTTGAACCATAGCTAGTCAATAAATGGTGTCTTGGGTTTGATGTCAACCTTGGTGAGTCTGGAGGTCAGTAAGAAGCAACAAAAGAAGCAACAATACTGTCATTCATTAATTCTAAAGGAGTTTTCCTGGTGGCTCAGATGGGAAAGAATCTGCATGCAATGTCGGGGACCTGGGTTTGATCCCTGAATCAGGAAGATGCCTTGGAGAAGGAAATGGCTACCCACTCCAATATTGTACAGCTTTTGTTCACATGTTAACTCCTTCAAATGAGGAGGCATCTTATAATTGTAATACAATATGTCATAGTTTGATGAGCATTTTTCTTGTTATTAGTATATAAAGTAATAGTCATTTTTATTAATTTATTTTAATTGGAGGATAATTACAGTATTATGGTGGTTTTTGCCATACATCAATGTGAATTGACCACAGGTGTACATCTTTCACCCCACCATCCTAAATTCCATTTTGCCTTATATATTACCAAAAAATCTTCTACTTCTCTATGGTTAAGAGATCAGAGACAGAATGCCCATTATGTTGTCTGTAGGTTCAGTTGCCTCCTCAGCATGCTTGATTCTGTATTCTTGGCCAGTCTTCAGAGGTATGGCTGTTGCCATAGGGTGCAGTAACAGTCAGTTGGAAAGACTCAGGAAAATAATAGAGCCATATGATGATAAAATGACCTGATGTACCAGTGAGATGTTATTCTTTCCAAAAAGAAACTAGAACTATATTCAAAATTCCTCCAAGTCATTGTGTAAATAAAGGCATGTTTCAAAGTTCCACCAAAAATAGACAAATAAGTGGGAACAGAGTAAAGGACTAATCAAAAGCAGCAGGAAGAACTTGAAAAATGAACCTTTTGCAAGTCATAAAGTTGTTGTTGTTTAGTTGCTAAATCATCTGACTCTTTTGTGACTGCACTGACTATAGCTCACCAGGCTCTTCTGTCCATGGGATTCTCCAGGCAAGAATACTGTTGTGGGGTTGCCATTTCCTTCTCCAGGGGATCTTCCTGACCCAGGGATCAAACCCAGGTTTCCTGCATTGCAGGCAGATTCTTTACCATCTGAGTCAAAAGCTTAATATTTTAATAGTTTATTTTTCAGATCATGATCTAAGTCTTGGACAGTGAGACACTTTATCATTGCCCAAAATAGTATAATAAGGTATTACATTCCACAGTATCTTTAGTTATTTCAGGTCCTTGGAAATGTTACTGAAACTTGAGTAGGCCATGGGAAAAAAGGAGATTTAAAGAGAGACAAAAACATTGGTTTGGCAGTTTCCTTAAAGCAAGTTTTCAGTGTTCTGGTACAATCAAAGAGTTGGCTTAAAAATAAGGTGGATACATCGAGCTTTTCTCAAAGATCCGTGTTTCCTCCATTACAGTCACTCTGACAGATTTATTAGTCTCTTTGTCTTCTTTTTTTGTTTCACTTTTTTCTCCTATCAGTAATGGAGAATGATTCTCAATTCATGCAAATGAATATTACTATACAGATAAGTGTAGCTGACATTCACTGAATGCTAATTTTATTATTCAGATTTAACATGTGCATAAATTAAGTTGTGTTGTTCAAGTTTCTTTATACAATTGTTATGAAATGAATACTTCCTAAGCTAAAGTCATTCTCTTATTAACTTTGTTTTTACACTTCTTTATAAATATACCTATGAAGACTATTTGCCTTCCCTATTTTTTAGAAAGGAAGAATTATAAGTAGAAGGTTAACAATAGGAAGGATGTGCATTAATTTGCATAAAATTATTGTTAAGGAGAAAATTGCAAGTATTGTAATGTTGAGATTGCATGCAGTACATAACAATTATGTCATTATACTTTAAATATTCTGTTATTGGTCATAATTGTCAACTTTTAAGAATAACCTTTGAGGAACAATAGGTTAAGGAAAATGGTTAGGGAGAAGATCAGTGAGAAATCTTATTGGAGAGTGTGGCAGAGACCAACTAGCTATTCACCAAACTAGCTTCTCCTCTTCTTCTTGACCACACAGTTAAATCGTATTTCCTAGCCTTCTTTCTACTCAGGTACAGCCATGTGTTAGAGATCTATCCATTCCCATGTGAACAGAAGTGACAAGTTCCATTTCTCGGATTGGCTTGTAGATTCTGATAGGTAATTCTCCAACCTCTTCTTCACCAACTCGGCACAGCTGGGCCTGGGGCCCTGGAAAACCACATGGTGGAGATAAGAAGCCACAGATAGGACGGCCTCTGACGTCATGAATGGCTGCTGAGGCGAAGGCTCCTCACTGCTTAGAAAAAAGGTGTGTTTGATTTTATACGAGAAATAAACTTCTATTGCATTTGAGCTATCATACACTTTTTAGTTTGCTACTATAAACTAGTATTACCTTAATGCATACAAATGGAAGCAAAGAATTTCTGGGTAACCCATTCTTAATTTTTAGTATGCTGTTGAATCCACCAAAATTGTGTGTGCATACTCAGTCGCTTTAGTCATGTCTGACTCTTTGCGACCATATGGACTGTAGCCCATCAGGCCCCTCTGTCCGTGGGGTTCTCCAGGCAAGAATACTGGAGTGGGCTGCCATGTCCTCCTCCAGGGAATCTTTCCAAACCAGGGATCGAACCTGCATGTCCTGTGACTCCTGCATTGAAGGTGGTTTCCTTACCACTGTGTCACGGGGAAAGCCCCCACCAAAACTACATTGTCTTAAAAAGATACCCTTTATTTTTTATTAGTGAAAGATTTCATTGCTATAACACAAGCAGTTGTTATTTGTACGGACTCTATTATTAGTTGGTGACAACAAAAAATAAGGAAATCTTTGACATAAGGGGACTTTAAAATTGTGTTGAGGCAAAAGTCATAGGTTTTTATTTTTATTATTTACATTGACTCTGAAAAAGAAAAAAAAGATCCAGAATGCTATGAAAAATATGTTGGTTTCTTCATGGTTGGTGTTGTGTTTGGATTGTGTATGTTATCTTTATATTCAGCAGTGTGTGTAAGATTTCCCTCTCTCCCTCCCTCCTTTCAGCCAAGTGACTTACCTAATGTGTGTCTGTAACTAGAGAGGTGGATTAGGGATCTGCTAGAGGATAGATCTGGACTGGAGGTAATGTTTGAATTTAATGGATCCTTAGAAATAAGTTCATTCTATGCCATTATTTTATAGATGAAGGAAATTATTCCTAGGAGGCATGCATTCTTATAGTGCTTACTGTTTACATAACATTTTGTATCATCTCATTTATTCTTCAAGACTTATCATTTGAGGAATTGTTACCTCCATATTTGTAACTGAGAAGTTGAAAACTTAAAAGTAAACATATTTAAGATTTCCAACTCCTTTGAAGATGATGAACCCTTCAGTAAAGGATTAAAATGATTTATACACATCAGTTCAGTTCAGTTCAGTTGCTCAGTCATGTCCGACTCTTTGCGACCCCATGAATCGCAGCACGCCAGGCCTCCCTGTCCATCACAAACTCTTGGAGTTCACTCAGACTCACATCCATCGAGTCAGTGATGCCATCAAGCCACCTCATCCTCTGTCGTCCCCTTCTCCTTCTGGCCCCAATCCCTCCCAGCATCAGAGTCGTTTCCAATGAGTCAACTCTTTGCATGAGGTGGCCAAAGTACTGGAGTTTCAGCTTTAGCATCATTCCTTCCAAAGAAATGCCAGGGCTGATCTCCTTCAGAATGGACTGGTTGCATCTCCTTACAGTCCAAGGGACTCTCAAGAGTCTTCTCCAACACCACAGTTCAAAAGCATCAATTCTTCGGTGCTCAGCCTTCTTCACAGTCCAACTCTCACATCCATACATGACCACAGGAAAAACCATAGCCTTGACTAGCCAGACCTTTGTTGGCAAAGTAATGTCTCTGCTTTTCAATATGCTATCTAGGTTGGACATAACTTTCCTTCCAAGGAGTAAGTGTCTTTTAATTTCATGGCTGCAGTCACCATCTGCAGTGATTTTGGAGCCCAGAAAAATAAAGTCTGACACTGTTTCCACTGTTTCCCCATCTATTTCCCATGAAGTGGTGGGACCGGATGCCATGATCTTTGCTTTCTGAATGTTGAGCTTTAAGCCAACTTTTTCACTCTCCACTTTCACTTTCATCAAGAGGCTTTTTAGTTCCTCTTCACTTTCTGCCATAAGGGTGGTGTCATCTGCATATCTGAGGTTATTGATATTTCTCCTGGCAATCTTGATTCCAGCTTGTGTTTCTTCCAGTCCAGCGTTTCTGCATATAAGTTAAATAAACAGGGTGACAATATACAGCCTTGATGAACTCCTTTTCCTATTTGGAACCAGTCTGTTGTTCCATGTCCAGTTCTAACTGTTGCTTCCTGACCTGCATACAGATTTCTCAAGAGGCAGATCAGGTGGTCTTGTATTCCCATCTCCTTCAGAATTTTCCACAGTTTATTGTGATCCACATCTAGTGGCAGATAAAGACATTGCAAGGGCAAAGACGGAGATTTCCTGGTCCTGCAAGATCATTTCCTTCGTGGTCTCCTTCCCATGGAGACTGAGTGAAATTGCTGAGTAGGGCAAGGGCAGAACAATGGAATGTGTTACCTGCTCTTGAGATAAAGTAACCTTACCTCTAGTTCATGGGACATACCTAACAAGAGGTCCAGCCTTCAAAGGTGTTTTTCCATTGGTGAAAATAGTAAGGGATATGCCTTAGTCTGTTAAGCTGCTTTAACATAATATCAGAAACTGAGTGGCTTATAAACAACAGAAATTTATTTCTCACAGTTCTTGAAGCTGGAAATTCAAGGCACTGGCAGATTGGATATCTGGTGAAGGTCTGCTTCCTGGCTCAGAGATGCTGTATCATCTTATGTCCTTACATGTTGGAAGGGGCAAGAACACTCTGGAGTCTCTTCTATGAGGACATTAATTCCATTCACGAGGACTCTACCTTTGTAACTTAATCAGTCCTAAAGGTGCTACTTCCAAATATTATAGCATTGTGTGCCAGGATACAACATAAGAATTTTGGAACAAGTTGGGGTAAGGGGAAACACAAACATTCAGTCTATAGCAGGATGGAGAGAAGTACATATACATCCTTTCTCAAGGGAATGAGAGACTCAGGTGGCCTTCTCCTCTCTGTGATTCAAGGTAAAGACATGAGGACAGAGAAGAGTTCTTCCCTATAAAAATGACTCTTGTTTTTAGAATTCAGAACTTAATTTTCCATATCCAAGAAAACTGAATAAAGAATGACATGTCTTTCAGTTCAGTTCAGTTGCTCAGTTGTGTCCGACTCTTTGCAACCCCATGAACCGCAGCATGCCAGGCCTCCCTGTCCATCACCAACTCCTGGAGTCCACCCAAACCCATGTCCATTGAGTCGGTGATGCCATTCAACCATCTCATCCTCTGCCATCCCCTTCTTCTCCTGCCCTCAATCTTTCCCAGCATCAGGGTCTTTTTCCAAATATTAAAGGGAAAATAATTCCTCCTTGAAAATTATTATTCTGTCTGGCAGCTCTGTGCACTTTCTTTCTGAAGTCCTTGAAAGTAGAAAAGCCCTCATACTATGTGAAGGCAAGGGAATGAGCTAAGGAGTCTTTTGAGAATTGTTTCTGCCTAGCGATGCTAAGGTTGAACGACGCTGTGGTGTGATGTACAAGTGCAATAAGAACATTGTAATTGCTTATTATCTTTGCTATTTTAAGTGGCTTTCAGTTAAAAAGATTGTACTAACTAAATAATCTGGAATTTCTAAAATTGTTTTACTTTCTTTGAACTTTAGCAACCCTATTTTAATTATTTAAAATATTGAAACTCTTGAACTCTTGAAACTCTGAAACTCTTGAACTCATCCAGCCTTTAAACTCTTGAACACCATTAGCCTTTGAGTGTAAACTAGGATCCATTTTTCCCAGTAGAATAGAGAATAGAGTAATTGTGTGCTCAGTGGAGTCTGACTCTTTGTAAACCTTCGGACTGTAGTCCTCCACGCCCTTCTATCCATGGGATTTTTCAGGCAAGGATACTGAAGTGGATAGCCATTTCCTTCTCCAAGTGATCTTCCCAATCCAGGGATCAAACCCTTATCTCCTGCATTGGCAGGCAGATTCTTTACCACAGCGCCATTGGGGATTTACCCAATACTAGTTCTAATACTTATATTCTTAAAGAGTCATATTAAGATTTAGATATGTTGAAGAAAGGATCTCCCTCAGAAAAAAGGGAGCATTTTTGAAAAGAAACAGATTAAGGGAATCTTTGAAAAGGTCGTATCATTCAGCAACTGCAAGTTTAGTGGAAGAATCATCTGTAAGCTTCTGAAATTCAGTCGTCCTCAATGTGATTATGTATCATAAGAGAGAGATTTGTACAAGATCTTGCTAAGAGACAGTCTTTATTGGAGGCTTCTAGAGACTCTTCTAGCCTGATTAACTGTGTTAAGTCTTAACTGTGATTGAATACTTCTAATCTTAGCCACAAGTGGGTGACCGTGACATATCAGCAAGTTCTTGTATCTTTTGAATCATCAAGGGACATTTGAAATACAGTTCTCTTGCCACTCCTTTTTTAGGAAGAAGAAAATACAATCCTTACCAATTAGCCCCAGAGAAGTTTCATCACTGGTTCATTGCATATTTCCCCACTGTTTTTTTATTCTAATTTTATTAGAAATGATGTTCCTAACATAGTAAAACTGTCATTATATTATATGTAGGTTGAAGACAACCATCAAAATGACTTGGCTCTATTACATTTCAAGTAGTTAGTGCATAATGAAAGGCAAGGGGAATTTTAGAAAAAATTAAAAACACACCCAAACCCATATTGGCTACAGAATGATACTCTCATGAAATATGCCAAAATGCTGAATTAGGGGTGAAATATTAATAGATTATCTAGGTTATTAAAACTGTTAAAATTGCAACGAATCAGTTTCAGAGTCTGAGTTACTGCCAAAATGGGTACGATGCCAGAAAAAGCATGCCTCTTAAAAATTCTTATGGTAAGAATTGAGCATTACAGAAGTGAATAGAGGCATTATATTTTAGGGGTAGAGTCTCTAGCTTTGGTAGGCAGCATAATTGTTGGATGAGTTCATAAAAATTAAAAATTTGAGCTTCACCTCCTCCCTGCCTTTTAAAAATGAAAATCCTCGTGTAATTATAATGCAGGTGGTATACAAAGCATGGGATGGCTTTAGTATTTATTGAAAGTAAATTTTCTGGCAGTTTAGATAAATCTCAATATCATAATATCGATCAAAAACATCCAGGACTATTTTAGTACATTATTCCACAAGTATTGAAATTGAGGCCCTTCTGAGTACATCATTAATTATTTTTCTACCTATTTTTCATTGTAACATTCATAATATTGTGGATATTTTGCTTTTTTGGGCATGTGGTTATAATTTCTTTGACTTATTTGCTAATTTTTGTATTGTAAAATAAAGGAGGAATTATTAATTTTATTTAAATCAGCAAATGGGTCCCTCTTTCTAAGCCTTTAATTTTTCCCCTTATTTTCCTCAGCACCTTTAACATAAGAATGGCCTTCCTTATCAAAACTCTGCTGAGGTTTCTCCTCTCTGTTTCCTGTGACCTTTGCCTCTTTCTTTACGTATGGAATCAGGCACAGCTTTATTTTCTTCATCTTCGTTGCAATATTCTGAAACTCATTCCAGCAGGGTCTGTTGAACTTTTCCTCCATAATTGTTTCCTTTCAGAAACGTGTAGGTAAGGATTACAGAGGTGTGGTAGGATCTTGCCTTTATTTAGGTCACATAGCAGTGAAGTCCAGAAATGCAAAGCTGAGGGGCAAAGGGTAACAGTTATGCTTAAAAAGCATTTGCACTACCAGGAAGCTGAGTGGAAGTGGCATCAGAGGGTTAATCCAGGAAGTGGAAGCCAGAGGAGATTGATTAGGATGGGGGGCATCTCTTAAGAAGGAAAATGATAGAAAGTGAAAATGTTCACCCCGAAGAAAAGAACACTAATGAGTACATAAAGAGCTACTTTTACATATTTTATTAACTTTAAGTAGAAGATGTTTTAATCTATTTTTATGCTGAAAGAGATTAATAACTGGAAACATGGGGTAGAAGTTTTAGGTGAAATAATTCTAATCCAATATAAGAGAGATTTTTCTTGAAAGAGTAATTTCAGTGTTGTGGTAAGTGCCCCACTCTTGGAAATAGTAACACGTTGTTTAGATTACTTGCAGTACACAGTGTTTTAAAGGGAATTATCATTTAATTAGAGGCTGGACTATATGGCTTATAATAACCCCTTCCAATTCTTAGCTTTTGTGAATCCAGGAGGAACAGTAGAGATGTAGTTATAGCTTAATAAAAAAATTCCAATCACCCCATTAGCAGTCTGCCTGCCTGCCCCACCTCCCACCAAAAAAAAAAATCCAACTTGACTAAATCATTTACAAGACTCAGGTTAACCCTGTAATTTAATGTAATAAGAATAATGGGCTCGATAAAGGACAGAAATGGTATGGACCTAACAGAAGCAGAAGATATTAAGAAGAGATGGCAAGAATACACAGAAGAACTGTACAAAAAAGATCTTCACGACCCAGATAATCACGATGGTGTGATCACTCACCTAGAGCCAGACATCCTGGAATATGAAGTCAAGTGGGCCTTAGAAAGCATCACTATGAACAAAGCTAGTGGAGGTGATGGAATTCCAGTTGAGCTATTCCAAATCCTGAAGATGATGCTGTGAAAGTGCTGCACTCAATATGCCAGCAAATGTGGAAAACTCAGCAGTAGCCACAGGACTGGAAAAGGTCAGTTTTCATTCCAATCCCAAAGAAAGGCAATGCCAAAACATGCTCAAACTACTGCACAATTGCACTCATCTCACACGCTAGTAAAGTAATGCTCAAAATTCTCCAAGCCAGGCTTCAGCAATATGTGAACTGTGAACTTCCTGATGTTCAAGCTGGCTTTAGAAAAGGCAGAGGAACCAGAGATCAAATTGCCAACATCCACTGGATCATGGAAAAAGCAAGAGAGTTCCAGAAAAGCATCTATTTCTTCTTTATTGACTATGCCAAAGCCTTTGACTGTGTGGATCACAATAAACTGTGGGAAATTCTGAAGGAGATGGGAATACAAGACCATCTGATCTGCCTCTTGAGAAATCTGTATGCAGGTCAGGAAGCAACAGTTAGAACTGGACATGAAACAACAGACTGGTTCCAAATAGGAAAAGGAGTTCGTCAAGGCTGTATATTGTCACCCTGTTTATTTAACTTATATGCAGAGTACATCATGAGAAGCGCTGGACTGGAAGAAACACAAGCTGGAATCAAGATTGCCAGGAGAAATATCAATAACCTCAGATACGCAGATGACACCACCCTTATGGCAGAAAGTGAAGAGGAACTAAAAAGCCTCTTGATGAAAGTGAAAGTGGAGAGTGAAAAAGTTGGCTTAAAGCTCAACATTCAGAAAACAAAGATCATGGCATCCAGTCCCACCACTTCATGGGAAATAGATGGGGAAACAGTGGAAACAGTGTCAGACTTTATTTTGGGGGGCTCCAAAATCACTGCAGGTGGTGACTGCAGCCATGAAATTAAAAGACGCTTACTCCTTGGAAGAAAAGTTATGACCAACCTAGATAGCATATTCAAAAGCAGAGACATTACTTTACCAAGAAAGGTTCATCTAGTCAAGGCTATGGTTTTTCCTGTGGTCATGTATGGATGTGAGAGTTGGACTGTGAAGAAGGCTGAGTGCCGAAGAATTGATGCTTTTGAACTGTGGTGTTGGCGAAGACTCTTGAGAGTCCCTTGGACTGCAAGGAGATGCAACCAGTCCATTCTGAAGAAGATCAGCCCTGGGATTTCTTTGGAAGGAATGATGCTAAAACTGAAACTCCAGTACTTTGGCCACCTCATGCAAAGAGTTGACTTATTGGAAAAGACTCTGATGCTGGGATGGATTGGGGGCAGGAGGAGAAGGGGACGACAGAGGATGAGATGGCTGGATGGCATCACTGACTCAATGGACGTGAGTCTGGGTGAACTCCGGGAGTTGGTGATGGACAGGGAGGCCTGGCGTGCTGTGATTCATGGAGTCGCAAAGAGTTGGACACGACTGAGCGACTGATCTGATCTGATCTGAATAATACTATTCATGCTGCTGTAGACTGTAAAAGATAGAGAATAAACAATGACAAGATATATAGCTTTGATTGAGATGTCACAACTATAGGATAATAAACTATAGGACAAATATAAATGATTTTTAAACAATTTAATTATTATAAACATGTATCTTCCTTCAAATACACATGCATTTATTCATGGTAGGCTTGAACAATTCTGTTTTTTCAATTTACCAAAATTATTAACACAGATGACGTGGTAGTATTAAAAGATATTAAAAGAAATTATGTAAACTAATTTAAAGTTCAAATTGGTTGGTATAATTTCTTTACAAGAATCAACTGGGTTGGATATTTTTACACTACTCTGACCGTAAAGCATATATTCCTTTTCTGTTGTGTTCAAGTTTTGTATTTAGTGGAAACATTTATTATGCTAGTGGGAATTTTTTAAAAATATTTATTTATTTATTTGGCTGTGCTGAGTCTTAGTTGCAGCACGCAGGATCTCTTAGGTTTGGCATGTGGGATCTAGTTCCTTGACCAAGGATTGAACCTGGCCCCCTTCATCTAGGGCATGGAGTCTTAGCTGACCAACAGAGAAGTTATACTAGTGGGAATTTTTGTCTTGAATTTGTGTTAAACTCAGTTATTTATTAAGAGGAAGGCAAAAATAGCTGTAATTGTAAAGGCAGTCGGTGGTAAATTGTGGAAAAATTTTCAATTAAGAGGGGTCAATGGAACTTGATAGAATTAGGGTGTATACATTTCCAAGTAATTCCTTTGATTTGATTTGACAAGTAATAAGTATTGTAAATAAAGCTTACAAAAATCAGTTAGGCTAATTGAGATGATTTTGTCTTTATTCCTTCTCCCACATGATAGCATTTGATTTATTGGAATAAATACCAAGGGCCATAGCTAAAAATATTGAGAAACAGGTCATAATTGGTTCATTCTCACCCTCAACATAGGTGTTGGGGTGATCATAGCCAAATATTCTAACTACATAATTGATACATAAACCAGAGTTGTGCCCCATGTTTTAAACCTATTCCTCCAGTTAAAGATTACCCGTGGTTTCACTTCATCAGAATCCTTATTCTAAAATTAACCAAGTTGATAAATTAGCTGATGTGAAGATACTAACAGGCTTCCAAGTACCATATCTGGTTGTATATTAAATTCTAAACTAGACCTTGCTTGATACACTTTTTAGATTTATAGAGGAGATCATGTAATTTCAAATACTAATTTCATAAATGAGGAAAATGAAGGCAGTTGGCACCTTCCATAGAAATGGAAATTTATACTGTTACAGATGTCTTGAAAGCAGTATGACGTCTATTAAAAATAGTGGTACACACACTTTTGACATAATAATCCCCTCTTATTGTGGTCTAGCCTACGGAAATAAAAGCTTCAGTATATAAGGATTTATTAGCTGCTTATTGTAGCATTATTTAAGTAGAGTATATAATTTATAACAAATTTAATGCTTTTCATAGGCAAATGATTAATTAATTAATTAATCCAGCAAATATTTATTAAGTACTTTCTATGTGCCAGGAAGGTTTTCCTGGTGGTTCAGTCAGTAAAGAATCCTCCTGCAATGTGGGAGAACAGGGTTCAATCCCTGGGTGGGGAAGATCCTCTGGAGGGAGGGCATGGCAACCCACTCCAGTATTCTTGCCTGGAAAATCCCATGGATAGAGGAGCCTGGTGATTGCAAAGAGTCACACATTACTTAGCAACTAAGAACAGAACATGTGTCAGGAACTGCTTTAGGTATTTTGAATACACTAGTGGACAAAACAGTTGAAGATGGAGCTTACATTAGCCTATGGGGGGAGGATAAAGAGAAGACGTGAATCATACAGCCTGACATAAGTGTGCAGTATAATCACGTGAGATGGTGGTTATACAGGTTAACATTTTAGCTGGCCTGTCATGATGGCTTAATGGGAAGGTAACATGTTAACAAAAGATGTGAAAGGAATTATTAGAAGAATATTCCAGAGAGAGAGATTAAGTAGGGCAAATGCTCTGAGAAAGGAACATCTCTGAAATATTTTGTGGGAAGAAGAGCTGAGAACGATGAGGAGAACCATCAGAAGTACACCAAGTAATCATAGTAGAAAACCCATGAGATGGGTTGTATCACCAATAGAGTGAAAAGATCTGGGTCCTGGGACTGCATCCTGGAATATTCAAGTATTAAAAATTAGGAGAGAAGTATAGGGATCAGCGAAAGACATGGAGCAGGAGCAAACAGGTAGAAGGGAAAAGCAAAGTGAGGAAGAAAGAAAACTTGGGGAAAAAAAGTGAGGAAAATATATCAAGGAAAAAGATTTGATAAATAAAATTAAGTGCCTTTGATAGATGAAGCAAGGTGAGGGCTGAGAATTAATTACTTACGTAATGATTTTGGAGGTCACTGATCACCTGGATTAGGACAGTTTGAGGGGTGATATGAGGGCAAAGTGAAGTGAAAGTCGCTCAGCCGTGTCTGACTCTTTGCGACCCCATGGACTCAGTCCCTGGAATTCTTCAGGCCAGAATACTGGAGTGGGTAGCCTTTCTCTTCTCCAGGGAACCTTCCCAACCCAGGGATCGAACCCAGGTCTCCCGCATTGCAGGCAGATTCTTTACCAGCTGAGCCACAACAGAAGCCCAAGAATACTGCAGTGGGCAGACTATCCCTTCTCCAGCGGATCTTCCTAACCCAGGAATTGAACTGGGATCTCCTGCATTGCAGATGGATTCTTTACCAATGGAGCTGTGCAAAAAGCCTGATTTAAATGATTCTGTCCTACTGTACTAGAACTGCTGTAACAAAATATTATAAACTGGTGGCTTAACAACAAACATTGAAACTGCATTTCTCACAGTTCTGGAGGTTGGAAGTCTGAGATTTGGGTGCCAGCAGGTTAAGGTTCTTGATGAGAGTGTTCTTGCTGGTTTACAAAAAGCCATCTTGCTGTGTCGTCATGTGGTGGAAAGAAAACTTGCTAGCTTTCTGGCCTCCCGTTATAAAGGCCTCCTCTCATCCTGTTAATGATCGCTCCATTCTTATGACTTAATTACATCACCAAAGCTCCATCTCCAATTACCAGTGCATTAGGATTAGGATTTAACATGTGAATTTTGGGAAGAGACACCAACATTTGGATCATTGCTTTCTGCCCTGGGCCCCTGAATGTATATTCTTCTCAGTGCCAATTATGTTCCATCCCAACAGTTCCAAAGTGCTTAACTCATTCCAGCATCAGTTCTAAAGTCCAAAGGCTTATTTAATTATCATGTAAATCAGGTATGATAATCAGAAGCAGAAGATATTAAGAAGAGGTGGCAAGAATACACAGAAGAACTGTACAAAAAAGATCTTCACGACCCAGATAATCACGATGGTGTGATCACTCACCTAGAGCCAGACATCCTGGAATGTGAAGTCAAGTGGGCCTTAGGAAGCATCACTACAAACAAAGTGAGTGGAGGTGATGGAATTCCAGTTGAGCTATTTCAGATCCTGAAAGATGATGCTGTGAAAGTGTTGCACCCAATATGCCAGCAAATTTGGAAAACTCAGCAGTGGCCACAGGACTGGAAAAGGTCAGTTTTCATTCCAATCCCAAAGAAAGGCAATGCCAAAACATGCTCAAACTACCGCACAATTGCACTCATCTCATACGCTAGTAAAGTAAAGCTCAAAATTCTCCAAGCCAGGCTTCAGCAATACGTGAACCGTGAACTTCCTGATGTTCAAGCTGGTTTTAGAAAAGGCAGAGGAACCAGAGATCAAATTACCAGCATCTGCTGGATCATGGAAAAAGCAAGAGAGTTCCAGAAAAACATTATTTCTGCTTTATTGACTATGCCAAAGCCTTTGACTGTGTGGATCACAATAAACTGTGGAAAATTCTGAAAGAGATGGGAATACCAGACCACCTGACCTGCCTCTGGAGAAACCTGTATGCAGGTCAGGAAGCAACAGTTAGAACTGGACATGGAACAACAGACTGGTTCCAAATAGGAAAAGGAGTACGTCAAGGCTGTACGTTGTCACCCTGCTTATTTAACTTATATGCAGAGTATATCATAAGAAACACTGGGCTGGAGGAAGCACAAGCTGGAATCAAGATTGCCGGGAGAAATATCAATAACCTCAGATATGCAGATGACACCACCCTTATGGCAGAAAGTGAAGAAGAACTAAAGAGCCTCTTGATGAAAGTGAAAGAGGAGAGTGAAAAAGTTGGCTTAAAGCTCAACATTCAGAAAACGAAGATCATGGCATCTGGTCCCATAACTTCATGGCAAATAGATGGGGAAACAGTGGAAACAGTGTCAGACTTTATTTTTGGGGGCTCCAGAATCACCGCAGATAGTGATTGCAGCCATGAAATTAAAAGACACTTACTCCTTGGAAGGAAAGTTATGACCAACCTAGACAGCATATTAAAAAGCAGAGACATTATTTTGCCAACAAAGGTCCATCTAGTCAAGGCTATGGTTTTTCCAGTTGTCATGTGTGGATGTGAGAGTTGGACTATAAAGAAAGCTGAGGGCAGAAGAATTGATGCTTTTGAACTGTGGTGTTGGAGAAGACTCTTGAGAGTTCCTTGGACTGCAAGGAGATCAAACCAGTCCATCCTAAAGGAGATCAGTCCTGGGTATTCATTGGAAGTTTCAGCTAAAGCTGAAACTCCAACACTTTGGCCACCTGATGCAAAGAACTGACTCATTTGAAAAGACCCTGATGCTGGGAAAGATTGAGGGCAGGAGGAGAAGGGGACGACAGAGGATAAGATGGTTGGATGGCATCATTGACTTGATGGACATGGGTTTGGGTAGAGTCTGGGAATTGGTGATGGACAGGGAGGCCTGGTGTGCTGCAGTTCATGTGGTTGCAGTCGGACATGACTGAGCGACTGAACTGAACTGAACTGAATCATGTTTGAATGAAACTTGAGGTATGATCACCCTTAGGCAAATTGATCTTTAGCTGTGAACCTATGAAATCAAATATATTCTTCTGAAATACAATGATGGGACAGAGGATGGACAATTACATTCCAAAATGGATAAATTTGGAAAGAAAGAGGAAGGGGTAACGGATACCCAGTAGGTTCAAAACCTAGCAAGACAAGTTTCATGAGGCTTTAAGCCTCAAGATTACCAGTGTTTGGCTTAATGCTTTGCCTTCCAGACCCACTGGGGTGACAGTCCTGCTTTTCAGACGCATTGCAGTACCAAGCAGGGTCCCTAGGCCTCTGCTGGGTGGTCCCACCTCATGACTTTGGGTGGTCCTGTTCCCCCACGGCTTTGAGCAGAGGTCATCTGGCTTGTTGAAAGTGAGATTATGGGTTTTCTGTTTGAAACTAAGGAGGCAGCCCTGATCTTGGACTCTCCTTTGGAGTCCATTCTTTTGTCTTGAAGAACAAGGCACATTTTTCAGACCAAATTTATGGTCCTGGGTTGTCAGCTTAAGAAGTCTGACATCTTCATTAATCTTTTTTCCCATCTCCTCTTTCAGGTCAATTAAATTTTATAAGAAATCTATATTTACTAACTTATAGAGATATCCAGGATATATTATGAGTAAAAACATGCATGTTTGGAGCAATATATAGTTAATGATTCTATTTCAGTATCAACAATCAAAACAAAAAATAAAAACTCTTAGCATCATATATCGGAGAAGGCAATGGCACCCCACTCCAGTACTCTTGCCTGGAAAATCCCATGGATGGAGGAGCCTGGTAGGCTGCAGTCCATGAGGTCGCTAAGAGTCAGACATGACTGAACGACTTCACTTTCAGTTTTCACTTTCATGCATTGGAGAAGGAAATGGCAACCCACTCCAGTGTTCTTGTCTGGAGAATCCCAGGGACGGGGGAGCCTGGTGGGCTGCCATCTCTGGGGTCGCACAGAGTCGAACACGATTGAAGCGACTTAGCAGCAGCAGCATCATATATATGATTGGATATGTACATATCTGTTTGTATATGTCTGCTAATAAGGAGAATTGTGTAAAAGTTACCATAGTGAACTGTTATGGCTAGTCATTTGTTATGATAAAGGGGCATAAGGAACTTAGCAGAGGGCATGGGCATTGTTGGAAGGGGATGATTTTTAATTTTGCCTTAAAATAGTTTTGCCTTTATAATTTTACTTGTTTCAAAGAGCATGTATTAGAGTTAAACTTTGATTTTCATTTAAATAAATAAAATATGGTTAAACCAAAGAATTTATGAATTATCAAAGATCTGGATCAAGGAGCTGCAGCATCTAATTGAGAATTTGCAATAAAACTGGACATTAACAAAATGATTATTATAATGGAAGTTTAAATAAGAAAGTAATAGTTTTACATTTATAAATACTACACCAGAATTGACCCAGAAGAAAATGAATATATCTTAGCTCTCTTTTTGAGGGAGCCTTAGGGACAGCATTGCCTTCTGATCAGTTTTGACAGTGTTCATCTTAAGACATAACAAAGGGAAAGCTACCAACACCAACAGTTGAAGTGAAGTTGTAGATCTCTTGTCTATGGACTTTTGAGACTAAACAAAGTTATCCAGGGAAAGACTCGCTTAAAAGATAACTTTATTAAATCTGCATATTATTGAAACCTACATTGCCTTTCTGTTCTCTTTCCTGAATTCTAACCAGGAAAAAGACCTGCTCAAGATTTCAGAAACTATGATTGATACACATGCCCAGAACTAAAAGAGTTTGGGAGAGTATGAAATTTACCTACCCTGCTTGGGGCCATCCATGTACATGGTTGTACAATGATCAGGATGTAGAGGTTTATAGCTTTAAGTACATTTAGGGAGCTGATAGGTAACTGAAGCAGAAAGAAAGACTTCAGAAAATAGGGGCAGGCGTCTGTCATCCTGGAGTACACATGGTCCCTACAAATGTATTTTAGAACTCTGTGAAAACCAAATAAAATACTATAAGTTGGGCTTGAAATATACATTTTTATGTTGATGGGTCCATGCGGTACTATTGGCATTTTAACAACTCTTCCTTGTAAAGGACTGTCCTGCACACGCATGCTGATTACTGCTGTGCGCCCCCACCAGGCCTTGCAACTAACTGCATATAGCACCCCACTTCCACCCCTATCCCCCAGCTCCGGATATTGCAACAAGCACTTTCCTCTACAGTTTAGGATGCCTGCTATGGGGAGAAGTCTCCCTGGGTTATGGGCCCAGTGTTAGGCTTATGAGTGGAAAAGTTAAAGTGAAATCTCTCAGTCATGTCCAACTCTTTGCGACCCCATGGACTGTAGCCTACCAGGCTCTACTGTCCATGGGATTTTCCAGGCAAGAATACTGGAGTGGGTTACCATGGGTGAATAGTGTTATTTTATAGTAACATGTGTTGTTTGCAGCCATGAAATTAAAAGACGCTTACTCCTTGGAAGGAAAGTTATGTCCAACCTAGATAGTATATTCAAAAGCAGAGACTTTACTTTGCCAACAAAGGTCCGTCTAGTCAAGGCTATGGTTTTTCCAATTTTAGAAGACTCTTGAGAATCCCTTGGACTGCAAGGAGATCCAACCAGTCCATCCTGAAGGAGATTAGTCCTGGGTGTTCATTGGAAGGACTGATGCTGAAGCTGAAACTCCAGTACTTTGGCCACCTCATGCGAAGAGTTGACTCATTGGAAAAGACTCTGATGCTGGGAGGGATTGGGGGCAGGAGGAGAAGGGGACGGAAGAGGATGAGATGGCTGGATGGCGTCACCGACTTGATGGACGTGAGTTTGAGTGAACTCCGGGAGTTGGTGATGGACAGGGAGGCCTGGCGTGCTGGGATTCATGGGGTCGCAAGGAGTCGGACACGACTGAGCGACTGATCTGATCTGAACTGTGTTGTTTCACCCAGTGTGCGTGTGTGTGCTCTGTCTCTCAGTCGTGTCCCACTCTTTGCGACTCCATGAACTGTAGCCTGCCAGGCTCTGTCCATGGAATTTTCCAGGCAACAATACTGGAGTGGGTTGCCATTTCCTATTCCAGGGGCTCTTCCCAGACCAGGGATACAACCTTGTCTCTTACATCCCCTGCATTGGCAGGTGGATTCTTTACCACTGAACCACCTGGAAGCCCCTGTTTTACCTGGCCCAACTCTGCAATGTTGAACAAGTAATTTGCTTTTGCCTTTGCTATTGAACTCTGTTAAAGAGACACTTCTTTGGTAGCTCAGACGGTAAAGCATCTTCCTACAATGTGGGAGACCTGGGTTTGATCCCTGGGTTGGGAAAATCCCCTGGAGAAGGAAATGGCAACTCACTCCAGTATTCATGCCTGGAAAATCCCATCCACCAAGAAGCCTGGTGGGCTACAGTCCATGGTGTTGCAAGGAGTCGGACACGACTGAGTGACTTCACTTCACATTCAGTGACACTGCCTCATCTTTCCATGGGGACATTGCCTCTTATATGGACAAAAGTCCTTTTAAAAATGTTAAAGTTTGTTACCTTAGCCAAACATTAATTAGGTTTATACATTTCTTGAATGTATGAAAAATGTTCCAACAATTCATTAAAGGTTGATGGGTTTTTTCCCTCTATTAGGCACTCAAAAAAACCTTACTGATTAATTTTTTAAAAAGCTAATGAATCAAAGAACTGTTTAAGGCACAGGAAGTGAACCAAGTTTCTGACCTTTCTGGCACAGGCTTTATCCCCATCAACAGAGCTTCACATTTACGATACTACATAAATAAAGTATAACAGTGGGTGACAAACCCACAGGGAGAAGGAAGCAGGAGGTGAGGCATTCTACAGTCTTTCTGTGCATTATCCTCAACACATTTGTTGCATTGTGGTTTTTTGAGGACTAGGCTTCCAGAGTGTTGCTTACTTGCTAATGGATACTAACGAGAAGGTGAGAAATCTCTGTCATTTACTGTGGTCAGAGAAGGAAAAGATGTTTGTTGAATGGTTAGGCACACATGCAGTAGTCAGCTGATGGCCTACTGAGGAATTGATCGGAAGGACTTGAACCTTCTCCACTGGACAGGACTTGCTTTTAGGTATGTGTTGATATTATTCCTAAATCAAAAAGTAGGTGGCCCAAGAAGATATCCTGGGGATGAGAAAAAGGCATGTGCAATTTGGATTCAGCAAAGACCTGAATTTAAATACCAATTCTGTTATATATTTACCTTGGGAAAGAGAGTATTTCCAAAGTAGGTTTTTCATATATAAAATACAGACAATAGCATTTTTCCGTTACAGGGGTCTGATATGAACTGATGGAGATAATGTCTATAGAATGTTGAGTTCCATCCAGGCTTTCTTCTTTGTCTTCTCTTTCCTTCTTTTCCCTTCAATTTTATTTCTTCCTTCCTTCAAAATGTTAATACATGGTAGATTTGACTGTAAGGCACTAGAGTATTTGCCTACAAGTAACATAAAGAATAATAGAACTTGAAACAGTTTTGCATTTCAGATTCTGTGTATTTGTCATGCTGTGTCACTTCGGTCATGTCTGAGACCCTGTGGACTGTAGCCTGTCATGCTCCTCTGTCCATGGGATGCTTCAGGCAAGAGTCCTGGAGGGGGTTGCCAGTGTCCTCCTCCAGGGATTCTCCCGACACAGGCATCAAGACTGAGTCTCTTATATCTCCTGCATCAGCAGGCAAGTCTCTAGCGCTAGTGCCGCCCAGGAAGCCCATGTGTTTGTTAGTGATACTAAAGTACACGTACAGGAGTAAGGCTTAGTTTGCAGCAATACCAATGTATGTGCAATTCTTAGCACATCTCACTAGACTGACTTAATTCCTTAGCACCAGTTTCATCACGTTGCACATATGGATAGAATAAGTTTCTCTCTTGAGGAGCCTATGTGGTAATCATAGCAGTTTGTCTAGGCCATATATACTTCTTCAGTTCAGTTCAGTTGCTCAGTCGTGTCTGACTGTTTGCGACTGCATGGACCCACAGCACGCCAGGCCTCCCTGTCCATCACCAATTCCCGGAGTTTACTCAAACCCATGTCCATTGAGTCAGTGATGCCATCCAACCATCTCATCCTCTGTCGTCCCCTTCTCCTCCTGCCCTCAATCTTTCCCAGCATCAGGGTCTTTTCAAATGAGTCAGCTCTTCGCATCAGGCGGCCAAAGTACTGGAGTTTCAGATTTAGCATCAGCCCTTCCAACGAACACTCAGGACTGATGTCCTTTAGGATGGACCGGTTGGATATCCTTGCAGTCCGAAGTCTTAGTGCAAAGTATATTGTAGAATTATTTTAAATTCTGGGTTTTGAAGTTTTGGAAATACTGAGCTTTGATTTTTTGTTTGTTTGTTTGTTTTAGATCAGGTTAGATTTTTGTCAGGCATGCATTGTGCTCTCTAGGATACAAGATTAATATCAAATTACCACAGTAAGATTATCTAAAAGGCAATGAAATCCTGGTAAGGGGAAAATTTCAAGTCTGCTTCTTTCTATAAAGAAAATAACGGCACATATACATGCATGTACATATTTTATGTACACAGTTTTACACTGTGTGATGATGAGTTGATTTATTGTCAATAATAACTTTTTTCAAACTGATCAAGAACAAATCAGTGGTGTTGAAAGTAAATAGTAAAGGGAGAAGGTCCTAGAAAATATTATTTATGAACATAAATGTGTCAGGAAGCTCTTATAAGAAAAACTTACTGGATATAGGAAAATGGTAAGTAGTTTAAATGTGTTGTATCTCATAATAGTGTTTAAATATTCTGAATACCAAGTTTATTCCATATTAACTAGGTATTATATTTCATATAAAAATGCTAATCTGAGTTTATAACTGCAGAGTGATGTTTCAGATAGTTTGATATATATGATCTTTTTGCCTTAAATGATGCCATTCATTCTGTCTCTACTGTGTCCGTGTCTCTTCAACCAATACTGGCAGGATGTCGCATTATGAAGTACTATATTTTAAACTAGATGCTTATATTATTAATTGTGGTACTTTCTGAAGCTGAATGCCTTTTAAAAACGAAAAAGATTATCTTTTTGTCTTCTTTTAGCAAATGTATTTAATGTTTTAATTGTGAAATATTTGATGCTGAAATTTGAGGAAATTCTTGACACTTGAATCAAGTTCACTTTGAAGGCAGAGAAGAAATTTTAATAATTGTTTCATAATTTTAATAATAAAGAAATCTAAAAGTTCTCAAAATATTAAAAAAAGAAATTTTAATAATTGTAGAAAAGGCAATTTTATCAACTTCATAAGTTATGCCTATGACAGCATACTTGTTGCCCCATATCTGGCTAAGGGTTCCCTTCATGAATGAGTCAGACTCTGTCCCTGCTTCTCTTTCATATAGTGTATGTAAGTTTTACTGACAAGTCAAGTAATGTGCCTTCTTCTTTAAAGAATATACAACGTGAAAAGGGCATGCTCGACCATTAGGTGGTGTTTATATCAGTGTAATGACAGATTTTTTTCAAGTTCTTTCCCTCAGCATGAAAGCAGCATTCAATTTATTTTAGTATAATGGCTTTATTAAGCTTTATTTTTTAATAGACTGTTTAGTTTATTTTTGAAGAATTGACTTTATTATTTAGAGTAGCTTTAGGTTCAAAGCAAAGTTGAGACGGTAGTACAGAGATTGCCCATATATCCCCTGCCTCCACATGCATCGCGTCCCCCTCTATCAACATCTCCTGCCAGGGTGATATATTTATTACCATTGGTGAACCTATGTTGACACATCATAATCATCCTAAGATCATAGTTTACATTAGGGTTCACTCTCAACTTCTCTTTTGGAATCAATACATATAATGGCATTTTCTTAGATCTCAGTGTGTGTAGGACAGGGATCTGATGTTCCCCTCTGTATTTGAATCATTGTGATGGCTTTCTCACCTAGGTAGGCAAGGTGGAGAGTGCAATGTAAGACACAGTTCCTTTTTTTCCAGAGATGGTCTTACTGATTTTGAATATTTTGTCGATAGAAGACCAAATGGTAATCCTCTTAATTTAACTAGTAATATGGATTAAGAAAAACATTTCTTTGAGTCCTAAAGGATAATATTCAGATTACATCCTTCTTCACTTTGAATTTAAAAACCAGCTATATATGTTTCTCAAATTGGAGCAACATGCATATAATATTTGACATCCAGAATCCCTTCTGCCTTTCTAAATTAAATCTTAGATGCAAAATTCTTTTGATACTTTTCTACCCTTTAGATTTAATACTCTGTCTTCCATCACTTTTGATAATACCACTATTAATGATGACCAATATTTACTGTTTCTATATGGTGGACATTTTGCTAAGCAACTTACATATTGCTCAGTCTTCCCTCCTCTTCCAACCCTTGAGTTAAACGTTTATTTTACTCTTAAGAAGAGTTAAAAAAAAAAGAGTTAAAAAAATTAAAACAGAGAGAGAGAGAGAAAAATCTCTTTCTCAAGATTCAATTTGATTGTGATTTTTCTGAATAAGGAGCTCATATCCTTAACTTATGCAGTGTTTCTTGACCTCTGACGTAGGACAATTCTTCATTGTTTAACTCTTTGTTGAGTATGTCAGGTCAGTTGGGATCTCTGGTCCAGTTTCTAAATGAAAGTAGCATTCCCTGCCCCCACCAGTGTGTACCAATAAATACCTGCACATTTCCAAACATCCCCTGGAGAAGGTAGGGTCCCAGCAGACCCATGGGGGTGGATATGATTGCTGTAGTTATATGGTCAAAGAATAAAAGATTAAAAAATAAAAAAAAATTTTTTAATAAAAAATTAAAATAGGCAAAAAAAGGGTAAACCTGGATTAATTTTATAGTCATCATATCTTTAAATCTGATTATGCTTGGCTCCCTTAACAGGTATAGGGATATGGAAGGGATCAAAAGGTAGAACTACTTCCAGACTTGAGAGGCTCAACTGATTTTTACAAAACTACGTAGTGTGCTCTAAGTGTTGCTGGCAGTTCAGTTCAGTTCAGTTGCTCAATCATATCCGACTCTTGGTGACCCCACGAATCGCAGCACGCCAGGCCTCCCTGTCCATCACCAACTCCCGGAGTTCACCCAGGCTCACGTCCATCGAGTCGGTGATGCCATCCAGCCATCTCATCCTCTGTCGTCCCCTTCTCCTCCTGCCCCCGATCCATCCGAGCATCAGGGTCTTTTCCAATGAGTCAACTCTTCTCATGAGGTGGCCAAAGTCCTGGAGTTTCAGCTTTAGCCTCATTCCTTCCAAAGAACACCCAGGACTGATGTCCTTTAGGATGGACTGGTTGGATCTCCTTGCAGTCCAAGGGGCTCTCAACTATGTGCAGTTATTTCTTTATTTTGGTTGTAGTGGGTCTTCATTGCTGTGCCCTGGCTTTCTCTAGTTGTGGCAAGCAGGGCTACTCTTCATTTCAGGGCATGGGCTTCTCATTGTGGTGGCGTCTCCTGTTGCAGTGCCCGGGCTGTGGGATGCTCGAGCTTCAGAAGTTGCAGTGCGTGGGCTCAGTAGTTGCCACTCGCGGACTCTGGAGTACTGCCTCAGGAGTTGTGGTACCTCAGGAGTTGTCGTGCATGGGCTTAGTTGTTCCACGGCATGTAGGATCTTCCAGGACCAGGGATTGAACTGGTGTCCTCTGCATTGCAGGGTGGATTCTTAACCACTGGACCACCAGGGAAGCCCTATGTGTGTGTTTTATGGTTGTATTATTTCCTATTTTCTGTGTAATGTAGTATATTTACAGGTTGCAGGACTAGGAAATGGTCATCTATGGGGTGGGGAGTCCATTGTTCTGCCAAACTCAGAAAATATACATTGTATGATTTAATCCTTCAAAAATATGAGATTTGTTTTATGGACAGGAATATGGTGGATCTTGATGAAGGCTCTGTGTGCACTTGTTTTCAGCTATTTTGAGTTGGATAATAAAAAATGTCAATTAGGTCAAGTAGATTATATCCTTATTGATTTTATTGTCTACTTGTTTTATTAATTACTGACAGAAGTCTTGAAATTTCCAACTACATTGAATTTTTCTGCTTCTTTTGGTTCAGTTTTTGTTTTAAAACATTGAAGCTTTATTGTTAGTTATATACACATTTAGGGTTATTTTGTTGTCCTGACCTTTTTGTCACTATGAAATGTTATTTATCTGATAATTATTCCTCCTCTGAAAATTCCTTTGACATTAATGCAGTCAGTCTAGCTTACTTATGGTTCATCTTCCATCCCTTTTATCATATCTGTCTTTATATTTCAAGATTTCTTGTTTGTAGTATGCAGTTGGATTTTACATCTTTTAAATATAATTTGACAACCCTGCCTTTTAACTTAGGCTTTTAGACCATTCGTACTTAATGGAATTGTCTGTATGATCAGATTTAAATCTATTATTTGCAGTTTTTTAAGTAGACAATGTTTTTAGATCAGTGTTCAGTTCAGTTCAGTCGCTCAGTCGTGTCCGACTCTTTGAGACCCCATGAATCGCAGCACGCCAGGTCTCCCTGTCCATCACCAACTCCCAGAGTTCACTCAAACTCACATCCATCGAGTCAGTGATGCCATCCAGCCATCTCAGCCTCTGTCGTTCCCGTCTCCTCCTGCCCCCAATCCCTCCCAGCATCAGAGTCTTTTCCAATGAGTCAACTCTTTGCATGAGGTGGTCAAAGTACTGGAGTTTCAGCTTTAGCATCATTCCTTCCAAAGAACACCCAGGACCTTTAGAATGGACTGGTTGGATCTCCTTGCAGCCCAAGGGACTCTGAAGAGTCTTCTCCAACACCACAGCTCAGTGTTAGGTTCACAGAAAAATTGAGCAGAAGTTACAGAGAGAGTTTCCATATACCTCCTGTACTGTATTCCCCAGTATCTATCAACATCCTACACCAGCATGGCACGTTTATTATACTGACGAACCTATACTGACGTATTGTTATCACCCAAAGTCCATAGTTTATACCAGGGGTTACTTCTGATGCTGTACATTCAATGGGTTTCGACAAGTGTACAACATATATCCATTATAGTGTTGTACAGAATTGTTCCACTGCTCAAGAAATCCTCCTTGGTCTGCCACTGGTTCCTTCTTCCTTCCTTCCTTGATCTCCTTGCTGTTTCTATAGTTTTTTCCTTTTTCAGAATGTCATGTGGTTGGAATCACACAGTATGTAGTCTTTTCAGAGAGGCTTCTTTCACTTAATAAAATGTATTCAAGGTTCCTTCATGTTGTTTCATGACTTGGTGGCCCATTTCTTTCTAGTGAAGGATAAGATTCACCTGTCTGCATGTACCACAGTTTATCTGTTCACCTCCTGAAAGACATCTTGCTTGCTTTCAAGTTTTAGTAATTATGAATAAAGCTACTACAAAGATATGTGTGCATGTTGTTGGGTAGATGTACGTTTTCAGCTCTTCTGGGTAACCACCAAGAAGGGACTGTGTAGTTCCCTTCTTTTGGGTTGAACTTTGGGTGTGTTTTTGGCCTACAGCATTTTTGTGAGGCCAACAAAGTAGACATCCCTCCAAATCTAGGCCTGATTTTACTAAGACACCTTGTTCTTAAATTCACTAATCCATTCTGTTTCTGCTTAGGTAGAAACCATTTTGAAGCATACACAATCAAGTATGCTTCGGTACTTGCAGCTCCACGTACTCTTCAACCAAATACATCCCCTGTATTTGTTACCTAACTCAGTGTATCTTCCTCTCCCAATGCAGTAGATTTCCATTGATTAACACCTCCCACCAGATCACATTCCATTCTCTCTGTTGGTAAAATACTCACAACGCCCAGCCCAGCTATTGCCATGTCTGAAAACTTTTCCTGGAAACCACGGGTCAAAATTGGTCACTATTCTCTGTGCTTGAAAGCACTTCTCAGTCTGTATTATGATTAATCGCATATTGCTTCTGTTACCATTGCTAGACTTTGATCTCGTTGGAAACAGGGATCAAATCTTTTTCATCTTTCTAACCTCCGGGCTTACAACACTGTACGCGATGCAACTCGATAAATGTCATTGAACTGAATTCAGTGAGTTCGGTCCCTGCAGGTATGATGGCGGGCACTTGCCAGTACAGGGCTTCAAACCCAGTTCTCTTCTCACTCCTGGGTCCAAGCTCTCATCTGCTGTAATATGGGCTGCTTTCTAATGGTTTCACATCTGGGAGATGCAGTTTTATTTTTATGTTAGATTTGCTTTTATAGTTTAAGAAGTTGATGGTTTCTTCTGTGGATCCTCACATCTAGTTTATATGTGCATTGATTAGTTTTGTGTTCTTTGTCCCATAAATCCAAATGAGAAGAAGGGTTTCAAAACATGTCACTGAATATATGCTTTTTTAAGAAGCTTAATTTCCGTTTCTTTTCTTTCACGGCGGAGAGCCAGAGCGAAATGAGAGGCGGAGGTATATCAGCTCCTTGCAGAGCACCAGAGAAAGCCTGATGTATAGTAACGGGTCCAGGCTCATAAACGTCTCTCCTGGCACTCTTACCACTGTCAGATTATTACCGTGTTCTCAGATTCAGCTGAATGTGTTCAAGGATCTTCTTTGGTCTGAAAGGTCAGCTGCTTTTAGTTGTGCACTGGTAGAATACTAATATGTCCTTATTCAAATTACCTGCTACAGCACTTATTAAATTGATGGCCTTGTGCTCTAATTTAATACTGGTGTCGTTCAGAGGCGGGCTGCGGCAGCACTCTGCTGAACTGGGTGATGCCGAGGCAAAGTTCAAGCCGAAACCGTGGTTTGGGGCTGCGTTTTCCCACTAAATTAGCAGTCAGATGCGGTGTATAATTAATTAGCACAAACCAGGGAAAGCTTGTCATTTAATAAGCCTTTTTTATTTCTACATTACACAAACAGTGGGAATTGATCCATTAAGTGCCTGGCTATTAAAGCTGTTTAATGTATGTCTGGTTGTTAAATTGAGATGTCTATGTACATACATCCAGAGTTTAAGAGCTCCTCATGGTCACTTCACTATTTGCTTAGATTTGAAGTCATGTTCCACAGAATCAATAATAGCTTCGTTACTGAATTTGAACCCAGTTCAAACATGCATATGAATTTAAACTGAAAGTTTCATTATGGTCTCAGAAATAAGGTTTTGTATATGTCAACCAGTTAATCTTAAATAAACCCTGAATACTCATTGGAAGGACTGATGCTGAAGCTGAAGCTCCAGTATTTTGATCACCTGATGCGAACAGCTGACTCATTGGAAAAGTCCCTGACGCTGGGAAATTTTGAGGGCAGAAGGAGAAGAGGGCATCAGAGGATGCGATGGCTAGATGGCATCACTGATGCAATGGACATGAACTTGGGCAAACTTTGGGAGATGATGAGGGACAGGGAGGCCTGGTGTGCTGCAGTCCATGGGCTTGCAAAGAGTTGGATACGACTGGGTGACTGAACAGCAACATATGTCTTTTTAAAAAATTTATTTTTAATTGAACGGTGATTGCTTTACAGTATTGTGTTGGTTTCTACCAAACATCAACATGAATCAGCCATAGTCTTTATATGTCTTAAAGTTCAGTTAGTCCCCGTCCTCCAATATTAAATATTGCATTGTGTTTGCAGCATTCTGCCTTTACTTTCTTTTTTATATAATCCTTGCTCACAGTTGCCTTAGGCAGAGAATAGCTTTATCTTTGCAGTATTCAGCATAGTATCATGAAATTGCAGAGTTGGAAGGAACCTTATGAAATATACAGAATGAGGTTTCAGCAGCCCTGTCAGGATATCTAAAAAGGCACACTGTCTTACCCATGGCCTAAGAATAATCCAAAATATTGAAATGTTTGAAGCAGCCCTTCAACCTAATGATTTTCTCTAAAAATGATTAAGGATGATTCACACTGTTTTGTGAACTGGCTGTTGGTTAGTTATGAGATGACTAATAAATGTGTTCTTTGTAGAATGAGTGTCATTATATAATATGCACAATTGAAAACATTAAAAGCTTTTTAAAAAATTTACTTAATGCAGAGAGGAAAGCTAAAAACCCGAATGTGAAAAAAATTACTTGAAAAATAGAATAATTTGTTTGAGCGTTGCTAAGAGTCATTTGTTACATGGAGAGATTTTTGTAGTGGGTTGGCCAAAAAGTTTGTTCATGTTTCTCTGCAAGATGATAGTGTCAGTCACATTTAAATTAGTGAAATCAATCCCTCTGTAAGCTGTAAATATCAAAAGTTCCTTATGTGTTTATATGTGTGTGTGTGTATGTGTGTACACATATATATGAAGAGGTACCTTGAAAACTTTTAAGAAGACCAACAAACATAATCATAAAGCTATGTTAACATCTCTGATTTTTTTCTAAAAACTGAGAATCCTTTCTGCAGGCTTGCATAGGGGATGTTAAGGATGCATTTTTGTTAAAGGATATCATTTGGGGTTATTTTTCCTTGTATAATTAGAAGAAAAATTTGCACTGCAGGAATTACTTGAACTGTAAACATTTATTTTTGAAAAAATAGTGAAGTAAAATGCCTGTGACACAAAATACATAGGTTTTGGGGCCAGTTCAGTTCTGTGTAGTTGTACTTACCTCATTCTGCTCTATATTGCACTCAGACGTTCCTGTGCTTGTTTTCCTGTCCTGATAGAAAAGTCCTCTAATGCTGGGACATGTCTAAAATATGGCATTATATTTTATTTTAAAAATTTTTTGCAGAATCAAGAAAAGTATCACACATTGGGTAGTACCAAGGGGAAAATCGTTTAGTTGGGTGGACAATTATCTTAAAATGAAGGCAATTTAGGAAACTACTTTAGTTCCCTATGCTTTGTCCACATAATACCAATAAGTCATTTATTTTGCTAGCAAATACAAGATTTTAGATCTTTCATTAAATTTTCTACCTTGCCAGTTATTCATATAATAACAGAATTACCTTCATGATGTCATTATTATTTTCTCACTGAGGTTTGTGATTATTTACTCACTAACAGACTCATTCATTCACTCATTCATTAATTCTCCAATACTTAAGAAAGGGCTGTTTTATGGTAAAACTCAATAATATACAACTACATTGAGAAGTTTTTGTTTTTTTTTTTACTATTTTGTGATGCCTTGCTTTTTCATTAATTATCCCATAAAATGCATTTTTAATCACCTACTATGCTTAAGTTTTTGTGCTAGAATTAGTGCCAATCACTAAATATTTCTCGGAGAAGGCAATGGCACCCCACTCTAGTACTCTTGCCTGGAAAATCCCATGGATGGAGGAGCCTGGTAGGCTGCAGTCCATGGGGTCGCTAAGAGTCGGACATGACTGAGCGACTTCACTTTCACTTTTCACTTTCACACATTGGAGAAGGAAATGGCAAGCCACTCCAGTGTTCTTGCCTGGAGAATCCCAGGGACGGGGGAGCCTGGTGGGCTGCTGTCTGTGGGGTTGCACAGAGTTGGACACGACTGAAGTGACTTAGCAGTAGCAGCAACTGAATATTTCTAGTTCTTCTTTGCCTCCACAGAGTTAGGTATATAAAGTGTAGCTTTGGCAAATGCGTTGTGAGAAGTATGTGATTTGTCATATTCTCTTCCCTCTGGCATTGTGATCACGGAATATGCGTCAAGATAATCTTCATCAGTCTGGATCCTGGGGCCTCTACAATGAATAGAAGCTTTTATCCACCTGGTAACTAGATAGTGTTAGCTAGAAATACAATTTTTTTTAAATGTTGAATCACTAATATTTGGGTATTGTTTGTGCTACATAACCTTGTCTATCCTAATCTGAACAATCATTATAGATATAAATTTTCTTGAATGCAATACCTGAAAAGCACTGCCTAGCAGTGCAGGAGACACAAGAGACACAACTTAAAACCCTGGGTTGGGAAGATCCCTTGAAGAAGGAAATGGCAACACACTTCAGTATTCTTGACTGGAGAATCCCATGGACAGAGGACCCTGGTGGGTTATAGTCCATGGGGTCACAATGAGTCAGAAATTACTTAGTAACTGAGCACACATGCACACAAGCAAAGACAAAGGAAATCTTTGAAATCTATGTTCAAAAACATTTTAGCTCCGTATAATACAATTTGGTGGAATGGCTGCATTTGTTATAAGTTTTGTTATACATAAAAATGGTGGCCTGTGTACTAACATTTAAACTATGTTGTGACAATTCTTTAAAAATTTTTAGTTAACCAAAAGAAGTGCTGTGCATGACTCTTCCTAAATCCCAACAAGATTGTGATTTACCTAATTCTGTGAATGGCATTCCTCATTTGTAAAACTGAGTCAAAAGAAAAACATGATTTATTTTCATTTAATCTACCTAGTAGTCTTTTTGAGTATATTTGGATGATTCAGATAATTTTTAATCCGAAAATAAACAAATAAAATGAACAATATTAGGTTTGCTTATCAAAGCTTCTACTTCACAAATAATTCTGTCAACTTTATCATTTGATATGTTTAATATAGCCTTATATACTTTTGGTATATAGTATTTATTGATATTCACATTTCTAAATTAAAATTTTCATTTTTAGTAATATGATTAAAAACTGCTATCCTATTGATTTTTGCACTGATCAAAGTCAATCAAATATTACTTTAATACAGTTATTTTAAAACTTAGCATTTAAAAATGTTGACTACTGATATATTAATTTGAAAATATTTGAGTTATTTTTAAAGTCTTTGGAATAAAAGGTGACTTTAATTTTCACACACATATATATATAATAACAAAAATATTTAAAGTGAATTTTAAATTAATGAATATAGATAAACAAGCAAAGGGCAATATATAAATTATTTTTTTCATCTAAGTCCATACTGAATAACCCTTTAGAAAGGAAATTATGCCAAAAATACCTTTAATTGGGATTTTGGTTTGTGTTAGAATTTGGAACACAAGTGAGTTTTTATGTTGAATTTCCTAACCAAGTTGACTTTAACACATCTAAATAAGATTTTTGGTTTGATACTTATTTTATTACTATGAGAAACACTGGGCTGGATGAAGCACAAGCTAGAATCAAGATTGCCGGGACAAATATCAATAACTTCAGATATGCAGATAACACCACCCTTATGGCAGAAAGCAAAAAAGAACTAAAGAGCCTCTTGATGAAAGTGAAAGTGGAGAATGAAAAAGTTGGCTTAAAGCTCAACATTCAGAAAAATAAGTACATGGCGTCTGGTCCCATCACTTCATTGCAAATAGATGGGGAAACAATGGAAACAGTGGCTGACTTTATTTTTTTGGGCTCCAAGATCACTGTAGATGGTGATTGCAGCCATGAAATTAAAAGATGCTTACTCCTTGGAAGAAAATTTATGACCAACTTAGACAGCATATTGAAAAGCTGAGACTTTACTTTGACAACAAAGGTCCGTCGAGTCAAAGCTTTGTTTTTTCCAGTAGTCATGTATGGATGTGAGAGTTGGACCATAAAGAAAGCTGAGCACTGAAGATGCTTTTGAACTGTGGTGTTGGAGAAGACTCTTGAGAGTCCCTTGGACAGCAAGGAGATCCAACCAGTCCATCATAAAGGAAATCAGTCCTGAATATACATCGGAAGGACTGATGCTGAAGCTGAAGCTCCAATACTTTGGCCACCTGATGTGAAGAACTGACTCATTTGAAAAGACCCTGATGCTGGGAAAGATTGAAGGTGGGAGGAGAAGGGGACAACAGAGGCTGAGATGGTTGGATGGCATCACCGACTCAATGGACATGAGTTTGAGTAAGCTCCGGGAGTTGGTGATGGACAGGGAGGCCTGGTGTGCTGCAGTCCATGGGTTTGTAGAGTCAGACACGACTGAGCAACTGAACTGAACTGCACTTATTACTATACATTCTATTTAATAACATATAACCTCAATAACAGTCAATTTTTATCTTTAAAATGGCTACAGACTTAAGAATCTAGGACATTCTAGAAGGATATATAGGCTTGTCATACTGTGCCCCTCAGTCATGTATGACTTTTTGTGACCCCATGGACTATAGCCCAGTAGGCTCCTATGTCTGTGGAATTTTCCAGGAAAGCGTACTGGAGAAGGGTTGCTGCTTCCTACTCCAGGGGAACAACTTGACCCAGGAATGGGACCTATGTCCCCTGATCTCCTGCATTGGCAGGTGGATTCTTTCTCACTGAGCCACCTGGGAAGCCTTGTTATACTATATTCATCCTTTAAAAGCTGACTAAGCTTTCATAATTTCCCTTTGTGTGATTGAAGATGATTGAATATCCAGAATTGCCTATAAAATAAAATTTTGAACAAAACAGTGATTAGAAACTTATTAGTTATTGACTACTGAGAAAAGTAAAGGGAACTTGTAAAGCCTACTGTGGAGCATAGTATGGTATCAGGGAAATTCTGTGAGTACAATGGTCAAAAGTGTTTCCATTCTTTATTTGCTTCATGAAGTTAATGAAATTTTCACAGTTTGAGAGATTACTCCTCTACCCTGTCTGAAGTTTTATGACTGTTTGTGTCCTTTGAGCCTTGGATTCTTTTTCTAGGATATTTTTTCCTAAATATAGCTGAAAATTTATCACAGCTTCATCTGTAATAGTAATAAAAGGAAAATAATTTTAATGCTTAAGAAGAGAAAAAAATGGCTAAATTACTGTCGTTAGTCAATAAAGTAAAATTTGATATAATCATTATCATACTGAAGAATAGATAAATATATGCAAAGATATTCATAGTATATATTCCTAGGAGAAAAGTTAAGTTAAAAAATTATATGTATCACTCTGTGTGTGTGTGTGTGTGTGTGTGTGTGTGTTAGTTGCTCATTTATGTCTGACTCTTTGCTACCCCATGGACCATAGCCTGCCAGGCTCCTCTGTCCATGGGATTTCCCAGGCAAGAATACTGGAGTGGGTTGCCATTTCCTTCTCCAGGTATCACTCTGACCCCATTATAAATACATTATATTTTACATTTTTCTTTACATATGTATATGTATAGCATATATACTATGTCTTTGTACACATATATACAAAAGACTGGATGCATGGGTAAATAATAAGGTGAAAGGTCTTTTTAATTTTTGCTTATTTGAATTTAATTTTTAAAAATATAAAACTATTTTTCCAATTTTACTGAGATAAAATAGGCATAACATTGTGTAAATTTAAGATGTATAAAGTGATTATTTGATACACACGTATTGCTAAATGATTAGCACAGTTGCATTAATTAACACCTATATCACCTCACATAATTACCATCTTTGTTTTGTAATAAGAACACATAAGTTCTATTCTCTTAGTAAGTTTCAAGTACCGGATATAATGTTTACTATAGTCTCCCGCATTGCATGTGGATTCTTTACCAACTTAGCCATAAGGGAAGCCCAATAATCACCATGCTGTACTTAATTTTCTTAATTATGTAAAATGAACAGTGCTGTCTTTGTACTAAATAAAAAATGTACTTTATTATCAGTTTTTGACTCATTAGCGAAATTGTTATAGAAAATTTGTTTTATTAGAATATTTGGCAACTTCATTACAATAATAGTTTAAACCTTTCAATAAAGGTTTTGTGAATATCTTTAATAATTTTGAAAATATAAAGGAAAGGGTCTTTTATTTCCTTTTTCCTATTTAGGTATTTTGAAATTGATATAGTGAAAAGACAGCTACAGATGTGTTCTATAACAATTATAAAAATATCATCCCATTAAACTTGTTATCCTGACCTAAGTGCTGTTTTTATTGAGAGAAACTTAGTGCTTGAGATCATTCCCATATAAGGCACTAGAATAAGTATTATTAAAGAGTTTTGAATTACAGCTGATAAGTATGTAAGGCTGAAAGGAGACATTAATTTTTTTGAGCATTCTAGATAGTGTTTAAATTTCTGAGATAAGAGCTGCATTAATAGAGATTCGTACATATCTTTTTCTCCCTTTTGTGCACATATGAACACATAAGACTAGAAAAGACAATGACCACACATTGTTTTTTAATACTTTGTTAGGATTTGAAGGGATGATTACTATTAGATTGAAAAATGCACTCTTGAAAGTATTTTTTCCCCTAGATTTTACTGAAACATGAAACAATTGTTTATAGTTCATACTTATTATGACCATAGGAAAAATAACAACATATACATTTTGAATATTCATTGGAAGGACTGATGCTGAAGCTGAAACTCCAATATTTTGGCCACCTGATGCGAAGAACTGACTCATTGGAAAAGACCCTGATGCTGGGAAAGATTGAGGGCAGGAGGAGAAGGGGATGACAGAGGATGCGATGGTGGGATGGCATCACTGACATGATGGACATGTGTTTGAGTAAGCTCTGGGAGTTGGTGATGGATAGGGAGGCCTGGAATGCTGCAGTCCATGGGGTTGCAAAGAGTTGGACACGACTGAGCAACTGAATTGAACTGAACATTTTATTCTGACCATTATATACATGTTAAATGCAATTATAGAACTCAAAATATACAAATATTTTTTTAGGCACTCAGAATTATCTCATTATTTGTAATTTGTTGTTTAGTAACTAAGTTGTGCCCGACTCTTTGCAACCCCATGGACTGCAGCCTGCCAGGCTTCCCTGTCCTTCACTATCTCCCGGTGTTTGCTCAAACTTATGTCCATTGAATCGGCGATGCTGTCCAATCATCTCATCCTCTGTCGCCCCCTTCTCCTCCTGCCCTCAATGTTGCCTAGCATCGGGGTCTGTTTCAATCAGTCAGTTCTTTTGAATTAAGTGACCTGTATTTCCCAGGAAATATCTTTAGCGTAAAGGACAGTATATGGGAAAGTTATTGAGTATAAAAATACCTTTGGAAGATTTTTGAAATATCCAATCTTATCTGCTCACAATCCTTTCTTTAGGGTGCTTAGGTCACTAATCCTATTTTTTCTAAGAATAAGCAAATGTATTTAGTTGTTGCTCTTTTGTCTTATTTTTTTAAATTTTATTTTATTTTTAAACTTTACAATATTGTATTGGTTTTGCCAAATATTGAAATGAATCCACCACAGGTATACATGTGTTCCCCATCCTGAACCCTCCTCCCTCCTCCCTCCCCATACCATCCCTCTGGGTCATCCCAGTGCACCAGCCCCAAGCATCCAGTATCGTGCATCGAAGCTGGACTGGCGACTCATTTCATACATGATATTATACATGTTTCAATGTCGTTCTCCCAGATCTTCCCATCCTCTCCCTCTCCCACAGAGTCCATAAGACTGTTCTATACATCAGTGTCTCTTTTGCTGTCTCGTATACAGGGTTATTGTTAGCATCTTTCTAAATTCCATATATATGCGTTAATATACTGTATTGGTGTTTTTATTTCTGGCTTACTTCACTCTGTATAATAGGCTCCAGTTTCATCCACCTCATTAGAACTGATTCAAATGAATTATTTTTAATGGCTGAGTAATACTCCATTGTGTATATGTACCATAGCTTTCTTATCCATTCATCTGCTGCTAGACATCTAGGTTGCTTTCATGTCCTGGCTATTATAAACAGTGCTGCGATGAACATTGGGGTACACATGTCTCTTTCCCTTCTGGTTTCCTCAGTGTGTATGCCCAGCAGTGGGATTGCTGGATCATAAGGCAGTTCTATTTCCAGTTTTTTAAGGAATCTCCACCCTGTTCTCCATAGTGGCTGTACTAGGTTTGCATTCCCACCAACAGTGTAAGAGGGTTCCCTTTTCTCCACACCCTTTCCAGCATTTATTGCTTGTAGACTTTTGGATCGCAGCCATTCTGACTGGTGTGAAATGGTACCTCATAGTGGTTTTGATTTGCATTTCTCTGATAATGAGTGATGTTGAGCATCTTTTCATGTGTTTGTTAGCCGTCTGTATGTCTTCTTTGGAGAAATGTCTATTTAGTTCTTTGGCCCAGTTTTTGATTGGGTCATTTATTTTTCTGAAATTGAGCTGTAGGAGTTGCTTATATATTTTTGAGATTAGTTGTTTGTCGGTTGCTTCATTTGCTATTATTTTCTCCCATTCTGAAGGCTGTCTTATTTTTAAGAGCTTTGTGCTTAATTATCTTTCTTTTTTTTCTACTGTAGGTCATTTTCTATCATATGGCCTATAAAATCATTCCCAATAGGAGAGCGGCAAAAAAGTCATCATCTTTTGAAGACAAGTTTGATTAAAAGGTAAATTCAGACCTCTGGATAGCATATGGGTGATTGCTGCACAATGAAATTGTTGTTTTCATTGAAATTACTGATTATTGCCCATTTTGTTTGTTTTTAAGGCAGAGGCCATTGTTGAGGATTTAAACTAAATTTTCTTGAATTATACAAATACAAAAGTTTGTTTTTAATATATAACATTTTACATATATTTAATTTTTAAAAAATATTTTAATTTTAGCATTTTAATTTGTTTTTAATTGATGGATAATTGCTTCACAATATTACATTGGTTTCTACCATACATCAACATGAACCATTCATAGGTTAAACTTTAAAATACTGTTTAAAATAGTTTGAAATAGGATTTATGAATTAATCATTATTTAAGTAATTTAGGAGTTCTTAACACTGTATCTCCTATAAAAAGAGGGAGTAGAAGGCAGAACATTTGTATTGGAGTGCTTTACATGCTAATCATCTAGGATGGAATATAATCAACTCTTTCAAATATCCTTCCACTTGTTATGATAGGATGTCTTTAGATAAATTTACAGGATTTATTTTGTTTTACTAATTCATTGGTATATGTAATTAATCCACAGATACGTTAGTGAAAGCTGGATTCTAAATGACTTTCCTATGATAAGCTTTCCAATTAATTCTTTTCACATGGTTTTCCTGGTGACATTTGAACTTCTTTCATTATGTAAAGCACATCTGGAATGAGGCATTGCTGAATAATAATCATGGATGCTAACATGTTGAAGATTGAACCCCTGACATAGTCAAATGCGTTTTGGTTTAAAACAGTGACCTCAAATAATGCTGGTGTAAGTGAATCATATTTAGAAAGGATCTGTAGGCAGCTTGCCTGTCTTGGGCTTGAATTGGTGAAAAAGGAAGAAATCAAATTGCAACCTGTCTTCATTGCTTACTAAAGTTGACTATATTGATTCATATTTTTTCTCCTATTGGTAAATATTTTTTCTTGTCTGATATAAAAATTTTGCAGTAAGTATATATTAAAAATATAATATACAAAACATATGTTAAATCATGTATTACTTATAATTTACATTTGTGTCAAAGGATTACTAAATTTCTTCCATGGTGTATTTCATAAAAGAGGTGATATTGGCAAGATCTTGTTTAAATGGCTTGCTAATACAAGAAGCAGATCATTTAAAATGGACGTTACATCTTTATAGGATGTTAGAAATGAAGACATTACTTCAAAATGTAGGTAATTATTGCCTCCTCTTTTATCAGTGCTATTTTCTGAGATATTATCATAAGAGAGCACTTTAGTATTAAGCAGGGCCTTCGAGTGGCAATAAATCAGTCCAACTGAGTCATCATTGTCTAAGGCATCTGAACTACTGCAATGTTGCGGATCCGACCGAGAGTGTGAAATCACTTGACCCTTGGCATTAACCTTTGCTGAATGAATAGACACTGCTTTCCACATCAAGGAACAAAGCAGAAGACTATTGATTAAACACCACATTCACTTGATATTAAATACTGGCTGAACTCACTTCTTGCTTCCAGTTCGAAAGGGAGAAACCCAGAGAGCTGCTGAGTCTCACGAGAATGGATGTTTGTGATTCAGAGCAATGTTTTTCCTGCCAAGTACTTCTTTTCTCCTTTGATCAATAACTAGCAGCCATGATCAGCCATGAGTATGTATTGTCAATTCCGACCTATGTCTTTTATCACCTAAGGTGAGAGGTCACAGTACTATGACTAAGACTTCAGTTCTAAGCATGGATTGTTCCCTGACTTCAATATCTCTTTGAAAAAGCAATTTATTTTATCTGTTGCTCATGAGTCATTGTTTTGACAGTTGATTTGACTACATTAGTAAAATACATGACTTTTCTAAAATTCTTTGGTTTAATCACTCTTTTTGCAGATGTAGAAGAAATCATAAAAAAGTATGTTTTAGGATATATGATTGTGGTTAAAGTATTGTAGTTTAGTAAATTTCTCAAGTTAGAAGAAAGCATAAGCTTTGGAAGAGAGTATAGCAATACCTATGAGAATAAAGGGAACAAGAAAAGATGTTTTACCAGAAATCTCAAGCTAATTAACTTCTAAAACATTGCTTGTCCTGCACAATTGACAAGAGTTTGACAGTTTCTTTGTAGACCTATTTTATCCAGAAGAACATGTGTTATTGGCAGATAAATCATTTCAAGGAAGTAAAGTTAAATTTTAGCCACAGATAAGAAAATTACTTTTTAAATTTAAATAGTTTTTATGTGCTCACATAACTAGAATTTATTGTAGGGAGCATCATAATAGCTATAAGTTCTTTCTTTCCTCTCCAAGGTTTCATATCATTTTGGACCCAGGATTTTACACCAGTAAAATTCTATAAATAATTGTTTTCATTGCTAAAGGTTTTAACTGGCTTGTGTTCAACACCAAAAATTCCAGATCAGTTGGTTGCGATTCTGTCATGGTTGAGCAAAGATCATTTCTTGCCCTGAATAATAGGAAGTATTTCCTCTAAGGACATAATGATATAATTTAATACACTCACAGTCTCACACAGTTTGCAGTTTTTGAAAGGGAGTATTAGAAGACTGGGGAAAGTTGATAAAATGAATCATGCTGCTAAACTTAATGGTCAATCCTTTTGCTTTGATGCTTTCTATAGGATGTGTAGCCCCTGAAATCTTTCTTTGAAAGCTACTGAAGCTGTGAAAAATATGAACCGTGTTCTAGCTAAACACCATTTTGGTTATGTATCATATAGTTCCTTTTCTTTACTACTGAGGACATTTGTATAGAAGTCATTTTAGGTCACTATTATCTTGAGCATAGACATGCTGTATGTACACAAGAACCTTGAACTTGACTTGGAGGTAGCTACGTACAATTTACTCGACTGATATAATACAGTACCAGCTTGTTCTGTGCATGGAAAATATGATAGACAATCATTTGCAAATAGTAATATTTTAAAGTTATATTTAATGAAAACGTTTAATGAGAATTCTTGGCTTTGAAGTACCAAATAAATGATCTTTGTTCTGCTGTGAAGGAGATACTTTTGTGATATTTGAGACTAATCAGACTGAATAGAGGAGTGTCTGGGTCAAGGTCTCATGGCAAGTCTGTGACATAGCTGTGATTCGAATCCATGGAACACATACTGCAGACTCTTGATAATCTCTGTGGTGTCTGTATGTTATTTCTAAAGGGAGATTATTGTAAAATGAGGTGGGTGAGATACAATAAAATGATAAATAATTACAATTTATTGTAACAGAAATATTGGAATATTCTCATTCAAAATTGGAAGAATAAGGAAGCAAAAGAGAGAAAGAGGAAAGAGAAGAAAAACAAGGGAAAAATACTTTTGGTTCTGCCGTACAGATTTAGAAAAGACTCAGATAAGCATCTCACTTAAGACACATGCAAAAAAAGTGTTTATGCTAACAGAGATGAGTTCATAATTAAAAAAAGATTTTTTATTGTTCTTTTTAATTAAAAGAATAAATAGGTTCTCATTCACATCTCTGCCAGATTAATTGCCCCCTTCCCTGTCCCTGTCTTTAAAAATAATTCAGAGGTGCTTTAGAATGTACTTAGATCAGCTGAAGAGCAAATCTTTCTGCTGTTAAAGGTGAGTTCCAGATGGGCTGTTTATGAAACTTCATTGTTTCTGGATTAAGAACAAACATTCCAGTGGGATTTTTGGAAAAGTTGAGATAATAAAGGCTCCAAAAGTATCTGCCACAGGTAGATTATTCAAAATTGATCTTTTCTGAGGTTTGACAAGTTTCTCATTTTTATCTGCTGCCTCACGAGAAACTTCTTTTTAAAAGTTCCCTGTAACAGTTCACATCTAAAAAGGATGGCTCTCAAGATGTTCATAGCCCTGAACATAAGTCTGTCTCTAGCCTGGTCAGGTATCTTTTTAGTGTGAGTTTTTTGTTTCCTTGAATTAACAGAAGACTTTGGAATTGATACATGTTGTTAAATCTTTGCTTGGGATCTAGTAAAACCCCATGTAGTTTATCTGACACAGTAGAGTTTATCTTTGTACATTTGTCATTCCTCATAAAAGATATCGACCAGAATTTTTGTGACTTTGACCAGCAGAAAACCTTAGCCGACACACTCAAGGATGAAATGCAGTCAGCGGAAATGGAAACGCTTCAACCCTGCCCCTGTGGCAAGAACGGCTTCCCGTTAGACAATCTGGTCAGATTCTTTATGGACCCAAAGGGAGCTGCATGTGCTGGGCATTGCGTTCATGTTTTTCTTGACCTACCTGCTCCTTAGAGCTCCATCCTAAGGCAGCTGCTTGTGTAAAACCTCTCAGAAGTATTCATCATTGATCTAGCCATAATCACACTGATCTGTTGGCTTTTCACTAAACTTTACTTAAGTGAAAACTAACCCTCTTCTTCCTGTATGGGGTTATGATTGACTGTATGTCCTTTGAATGGTGTGAAGATACTGGCTGCGAAACTAGAACACTGCTTTTAAATGTCTTTAAAAGAAGGAAGGAAAAACATGTCCCCTCGACCACTATAGAGCAAGATAAAAAAAATAATGATGGTGCACACTGCATTGTCCATGTCGACCTTTTGAGAATCTTTTTACAACATCTCAGCAGCTTGAAAAAAACTTTTCTCTCCTCCTGCCTACATTTATTTACTCCCAAATTATCTTCTAAAACAAGCATTTTACAAGGATGCATTCTAATTTATTGTTGCACGCATGCTACACACACTATTTATTGAGAATTCCTTAAATAGTCAGTTTCCTGGATGGCAAATAGAGTCCACTACCCACCTGAGATATGTGGAATCAGGATAGTTGGAGAAAAGGAAAAAGAAACATAGGCCCATGAGGACATGAAAGGGGGTTAGCAAATAAGACCATTAGGAAAGTATTGGTCTGAGATGTCAGATGGAATGACCTTCCCACATCACTTAGAATCTGCGGACTGGGTGTATGAAATTAAGCTTTACCAATACATAGGTAATAAGGTCTAAAATACTTAATAACGAAAGCTATGTTAAGTGTCTTTATGGGGGCAGAGTTGACTTCAGATGCTAAGCTTTCACTCTATGCAGCTATAATTTCACGACACGAGGGGAGTCTAAGCACTTAGTAATATTTGTGGGCCTCAGTCATTTCTCCCAGTACTCTCTGGACATGTATATAATTTTCCACAACTAATAGCTTATTCTTTTATAAAGAATGGTAATGGGGATGGGTAATTATCACCTAGTTGCTTAGGGCTGTACTTTCGTGTATGCAAGAGCAGACCTCTTGCTTCACCTTTCAAAATAACATTCGTAAACATCACAGTGCACCCAGAGCAGCTGAATGGGGGCGTGTGTGCTGACCCAGAATATCAGTGCAGCCAGCCAGCCAGCAACACTGTGAAATACTTTCCGTTTTTCACATTGCGTATCTTTTATGTGAAAACACACACACACACACTCACACAATGGCAGCTTTAGTCAAAACATAGCTCTACTTAAGAATTAATATTTGCAGTCATGAATTCTTTTCACATGTTATCTTAGTTCTAAAATTAGTGATAATAAGATATGGTGGTTAAATAAGCAAATATTTTTTAGAAATTTTGGTTTCTTTAGATTATTTATTTTTCCTTATTTTGTTCTCATCGTATTATAATTTGGTTGTTAAAAAATTCTTTCTAGTTGCGTCTAAGAATGGTCCACTTTGGTATAATTAAAGGCTGATGAGTCATTCACCATTGTCTCCAGGTTAGTTTAGTAAGTAGGATACAGTGACTGTGGAATTGTGATCAATAGCCTTTGATCTATTGACACAAAGGAATATTTTTAGCAGCAAATTAGTCTGTTATGTAATAAGCAACTGTGGCTCTTGTTAAGGGAAAAGTTTTATACCATAATGCAAGAAATGAAATCTGATATCCAGAGAAGAATGAAAACTTTTAGAGAACTTGGAGACGTATTTTAAGATATTTGCTAAGAATCTGGAGACTGACTTTAGCACAGAACTGTTGTCTTCCATTCCTCCAGGGTTCAAACTGGAGTTCAAATTTAATGCTCTTTAGTTCAATTTGGTTTGGTAAAAAATTTCCTTTTATGATTTTTAGAATGGCCATTATTCTCAAATCAGGTTACCAAATGTTGTTAAATTAGGCAGTAGCATTATCTGTTTAGAATTAACGTGAGGCCACATCCTTCTTGATTTATAGTATTTATTCTAGAAGATTTACGTAGTATTATTGTCATGAGCGTGAGTATTAAGGGCTATGAAACCATTACTGGCAAAGAGCTTATCACAAGATATTCAGTGCAAAGGGATATCTGATGCTTATCAACCTGTTATAAAGAACTTTAAAAAAAAATGTCTTGAGATTTTGTGTGAGAGACAGCCTTCAAGATAAGTTTGGGCAGTCCCTATTTGGAAAGAAATTTAAACCTCACTGTCAAATGGCATTTTCATCCATTTGAGAAGTTATTTTATCCATTGAACGGGACCCTATTTCAGATGTACAATCCATCAGGTCAGTTCAGTCACTCAGTCGTGTCCGACTCTTTGTGACCCCATGGAATGTAGCACACCAGGCTTCCCTGTCCATCACCAACTCCCAGAGCTTGCTCAAACTTAAGTCCATCGAGTCGGTGATGCCATCCAACCATCTCATCCTCTGTTGTCCCCTTCTCCTCCTGCCTTTAATCTTTCCAGGCATCAGGGTCTTTTCCAATGAGTCAGTTCTTTGCATCAGGTGGCCAAAGTATTAGGGTTTCAGCTTCAGCATCAGTCCTTCCAATGAATATTCAGGGCTGATTTCTGTTAGGATTGACTGGTTGGATCTCCTTGCTGTCCAAGGGACTTTCAAGAGTGTTCTCCAACACCACAGTTGAAAAGCATCAATTCTTCAGCGCTCAGCTTTCTTTACAGTCCAACTCTCACATCCATACATGACTACTGGGAAAACCATAGCTTTGACAGGATGGACCTTTGTTGGCAAAGTAATGTCTCTGCTTTTAATATGCTATCTAGGTTGGTCATAAGTTTTCTTCCAAGGAGTAAGCATCTTTTAATTTCATGGCTGCAATCACCACCTGCAGTGATTTTGGAGCCCAAGAATATAAAGTCTCTCACTGTTTCCATTGTTTCCCCATCTACTTGCCATGAAGTGATCAGACTGGATGCCATGATCTTAGTTTTCTGAATGTTGAACTTGAAGCCAACTTTTTCACTCTCCTCTTTCACTTTCTTCAAGAGTCTCTTTAGTTCTTCTTCACTTCCTGCCATAAGGTGGTGGGATCTGCATATCTGAGGTTATTGATATTTCTCCAAGGAATCTTGATTCCAGCTGTGCTTCATCCAGCCCAGCGTTTCTCATGATGTACTCTGCATATAAGTTAAATAAACAGGGTGACAATATACAGCCTTGATGTATTCCTTTCCCAATTTGGAACCAGTATGTTGTTCCATGTCCAGTTCTAACTGTTGCTTTTTGACCTGCATACAGATTTCTCAGGAGGCAGGTCAGGTGGTCTGGTATTCCTATCTCTTGAAGAATTTTTCACAGTTTGTTGTAATCCACACAGTCAAAGGCTTTGGTGTAATGAATAAAGCAGGAGTATACGTTTTTTCTGGAACTCGCTTGCTTTTCCTATGATCCAGCGGATGTTGGCAATTTGATCTCTGGTTCCTCTGCCTTTTCTAAATCCAGCTTAAACATCTGGAAGTTCACGGTTCATGTGTTGTTGAAGCCCAACTTGGAGAATTTTGAGCATTACTTTGCTAGCATGTGAGATGAGTGCAGTTGTGCTGTAGTTTGAACATTCTTTGGCATTCATTGCCTTTCTTTGGGAGAACGATCCATATCTTAGCACATATCACACTTGATTATAATTGCGTCCCATCTCTCCCTCTAGCCTGTGATTCCATGAGAAAAGAAGAGTAGGCGCATCGGTAAAATTGAATTCTAGTCTGAGAAATTGGATGTTTGTATATACCCTTGGCATCTTTGCTTTAACTTCAGCCAACTAGGCAAAGGAAGCCCCAGAATGTTAGACATTTTTTAAACGTGTAAGTGTAACATTGAACTTTCTTTTCATTTTATAATACCTTTACCATTCTCAGCTAGTTTTATCATAGAGTCATTGTTAAATGTCTCCACCAGGAAAGATCTCTTTTTTAAGACATTCACTGAAGAAATAACAACTTCCTACTAACAAAAAATAAAGCATACGTTAACAATATGAGGCAGAAGGCAATGGCACCCCACTCCAGTACTCTTGCCTGGAAAATCCCATGGACGGAGGAGCCTGGTAGGCTGCAGTCCATGGGGCCGCTAAGAGTCGGACACGACTGAGCGACTTCACTTTCACTTTTCACTGTCATGCACTGGAGAAGGAAATGGCAACCCACTCCAGTGTTCTTGCCTGCAGAATCCCAGGGACGGGGCAGCCTGGTGGGCTGCCATCGATGGGGTCACACAGAGTCGGACACGACTGAGGTGACTTAGCAGCAGCAGCAGCAACAATATGAGGGGCTCTAATCAAATTTAATACATAAGCTATACATATAGTTTTAAACAAGTGAAGTTGTATTCTTTAAGGCATTAACAGTGTTTGTCCTAAAGAATCCTTTGTGAACTTTTACTGGTGCTATACACCACTTTTGATGGCTATCATAGCTTGGTCCTGAGATCTGGTCGCCTTGCTTACAAATTAACCAGTTTTCTTTGGCACGTAGGATAAGAAATGTGACATTGACTTTGGAATTTTGATCAATAGCCTTTGATCTTAGAATCCTTTGTCTTGTTGCAAGTGATAACTGGCACAAGGAACACTTTCTGTCTGCAAGAAGAAATATAAAGGATTTGGAGTTAGAGAAAAATAGATCTCTAATCAGCCAATTTTACTATGTTAAGTAAAGGCTAGGAAGAAAACACACATCCCCTTTATCAAGGCTTGTTACGGGGAGAATAGTGTAGACAGGGCTCTGTATTTTAAAACTTTAGATGTGAAACAAAACTTTCCTTTAATGAACCCAGTCTTATATGACCAAATGTTATTTCATAGTTGCCCTCTGAAGTTCTGCCTAGAAAAATGAATTGTCTAGTAGGAGATTAAATCTTCCAGGATGAAATGATAATATCAGGCATATTAGACCTATTTCAAAAATCAGAGTGAAAAATATGAATGACAAATTTGATGTCAAGAATGCTAGATTGCAAGTGAAGGGTCACATAGCTTACAAGATATCTCTAGATAGATCTACCTTCAAGAAAATAAACTTATAGTAGTACTTTATCCCAGCATTTGTAAGTTTAATTCATTTTGTGCTGTGCTGTCCTGTGCTTAGTCGCTCAGTTGTGTCTGAGTCTTTTCGACCCCATGGACTGTAGCACACCAGACTCCTCTCTCCATGGGGATTCTCCAGTCAGGAAATACTTGACTGGGTTGCCATGCCCTTCTCTAGGAGATTGTCCCAACCCTAGAATCAAACCCAGGTCTCCTGCAGTGCAGGTGGATTCTTTACCTTCTGAGCCATCAGCAAAGCCCATGAATACTGGAGTAGGTGGCCTCTCCTTTCTCCAGGGGATCTTCCTGACCCAGAAATCAAACTGAGGTCTCCTGCATTGCAGGCATATTCTTTACAAGCTGAGCTACCAGGGAAGCCCTCATTTAAGGCAGGCTAGGTGAAGTTATGATGTTCATTGATTTAGGTATATCAGATGCATTTTTGATTTATGATATTTTCAGCTTGCTGCTGCTGCTGCTTACAATGGCTTTATTGGGACATAACCTCATTGTCAGTTGAGGAAGACTCGTGTGTGTGTGTGTGTGTGTGTGTGTGTGTGTGATTTAAGTATATATCCTATGAATAATTAGTTAACACATGAAGCACTTTACTTGGCAATGCATTCACTAAAAGTCACCTCCATGCCTGAAGCTACAACAAACCTTTTCACTTTTTTTTTTTACTTCACCACCAACAAAAGATTTACTAATAGTTGACTCTACTCCACAACCTCTCCAGCATTTATTGTTTGTAGATTTTTTGATGATGGTCATTTTGACTTGTGTGAAGTGATATCTCATTTTAGTTTTGATTTGCATTTCTCTAATAATTAGTAATGTTGAGCATCTTTTCATGTGCCTCTTGGCCACCTGTGTATCTTCTTTTTAGAAATGTCTATTTAGGTCTTGCATCCATGTTTTTGATTGTTTGTTCTTTTGATTTTGAGCTGCCTGAGCTTTTTGTATATTTTGTAGATTAATTTTTTGTCAGCTGTTTCATTTGCAAATATTGTCTCCCATTCTGAGTGTTGGATGCTGCTGCTGCTGCTAAGTCGATTCAGTTGTGTCCGACTCTGTGGGACCCCATAGACGGCAGCCTACCAGGCTCCCCCGTCCCTGGGATTCTCCAGGCAAGAACACTGGAGTGGGTGGCCATTTCCTCCTCCAATGCATGAAAGTGAAAAGTGAAAGTGAAGTTGCTCAGTCGTGTCTGACTCATAGCGACCCCATGAACTGCAGCCTACCAGGCTCCTCCATCCATGGGATTTTCCAGGCAAGAGTACTGGAGTGGGGTGCCATTGCCTTCTCTGGAGTGTTGGATAGGTGACTTTAAAAATGATTACTCATTCATGAAATAAGCCATCTTTAATGTATGTGGACTCTCTAGAAATATTCATGCTTATCTCTGTCCTTGCATGATTAGAGTCTAAGAATCTAGTGACTTTAGTAGCCTTTTTTTTTTTTTTTTTCTGTTTCCCATTCCTTTTGGAATGGCACTCTAGGCCTGGGATTTTGAATAATTCTATGCTTAGACACGTATGGAGGGCCTCACTGACTTAATCCAACTTTAAATATAGTTGAATCCTGCTGCTAGAATATTTACTTGTCTCTGATGATCCTTTCATGCATGGTGTGGTTTGTTTTCATTGTTGTTTAGTCACTGAGTGTGTCTGACTCTTTTGCGACCACATGTAGCCCACCAGCCTCCTCTGCCCATGTGATTTTTCAAGTAAGAATTCTGAAGTGGGTTGTCATTTCTTCCTCCAGGGGATCTTCCTGACCCAGGGATTGAACCCCAAGCTCCTGCTGCATCTTCTGCATTGCAGGTGGATTCTTTGCCACTGAGCCACCAGAGAAGCCCATAGTGTGGTTAGAGCACCTAAAAGGAATAGGAATTGAAGTTTTGTTGCACTCATAGAAAAGGCTGTATCAGTTCAGTTCAGTCGCTCAGTCGTGTCCGACTCTTTGCGACCCCTTAGACTGCAGCACGCCAGGCTTCCCTGTCCATCACCAACTCCTGGAACTTGCTCAAACTCATGTCCATCTAGTTGGTGATGCCATCCAATCATCTCATCCTCTGTTGTCCCCTTCTCCTCCTGCCTTCAATCTTTCCCAGCATCAGGGTCTTTTCTAATGAGTCGGTTCTTCCAATCAGGTGGCCAAAGTATTGGAGTGTCAGCTTAAGCATTAGTCCTTCCAATGAATATTCAGGACTAATTTCCTTTATGATGGACTGGTTGGATCTTCTTGCAGTCCAAGGGACTCTCAAGAGTCTTCTCCAACACCACAGTTCAGAAGCATCAATTCTTCGGCACTCAGCCTTCTTCACAGTCCAGCTCTCACATCCATACATGACCCAGGAAAAACCATAGCTTTGACTAGAAGGACCTTTGTTGGCAAAGTAATGTCTCTGCTTTTCAGTATGCTGTCTTGGTTGGTTGTATAATTATGAACAAAATAAAATGCATCTGTGGCAAATTTTTATCTCAACCTCACAATGTTGTAAGAGGTTTAGCTTTCACTTACTTATAGCTATTGGAGGCCAAAGATATTTACAGCAAAGTATCTAGTAATTGTGACTGACCATATTTGTCTAGGTTAGTTCACAATGACGAAGTGAAAAAGTCCCATTTGGAGTGAGAAGGGAGCCCATGGAAGTCACGTGGTTCTGCAGTGTTTGAGTCTAATCTGAGGTAGGGGTGGCACTTCCTGTCTTAGCAGCTGCTCGTCCTGTTTCCTCTTTGTGAGGAGCTTCGATGCCCATTGTCACGATGGCCACGTCTGATCCAGATTGCAGAGGGTGAGCCCGCTTGGTGGTCACGCGCATTTCCTGTGCTGCAGATAGGGAGGTCTGGGGACTCCTTTGCCCAGTGCATAGTCACAAGTAGTTCTTGGCCAGCTTGTTTATTTCCTAGTTCAGTTCCCTACAGATCTTATTTGGAATTCAGTCTGTTTTTATTAACACCTATGAAGAAACACAGCCAAAGATCCTGCCTGGAGGTAGCCTTAAACTCAATAATTTTGGGGACTGGCCTCCATGCTCTGTCCTTTTCTCCTGTATTTAAGAGACACAACCGTGAAGCCGGTTGGAACAACAGGATGCTGTGGCGAGGCTGTTCCTTCAACTTTGCTTTACTACACTTGTTCCCATTGTTCAGCAGAACACTCTTAAAGGAGTGTGCTGCCTGACAGCATTTAGGACATAATTGTTTCTATTTCCAAGCCTACCATTTTTGAATAATCTTTTAATTTTAGAACACTTTTAAATTTATTGAGAAATTATGAAGGTAGTACACAGAATTCCCATATACCTGGTAACCAGGTTTTCCTGTTTTTAACTTTTTACCTTAACATGGCACATTTCCTTAGTTAAGAATCTTGATCATGATTAGTGTCTGCACATTTATTCAGATGACCATTTTTCTGTTCCCGGATCTCATCCAGGATACTGCATTGTATTATTTATTTATTGCAATTTTGCTTATTTTTGGTTGTGCTGGGTCTTCGTTGCTGCGTGGACTTTTCTTTAGCTGTGGTGAGCGGGACCACTCTCCAGTTGTGGACCACAGATTTTTCATTCTGGTGGCTTCTCCTGTTGTAGATCGTCAGCTGTTGAGTGCAGGCTTTAGTAGCTGTGGTGGGTGGGCTCACTAGTTGCGACTCAGCACGGGCTCCATAGCTGTATTTTCATTCTCTTAACAGTGTCTTTGCAGAGCAGAAGCCTTATATTTCAAGCTTACCACTTTTTTCTTTCCCACATTCTGCTTTTATCCTTGTATCTAAAAAGTCGTTATGAAATGAGTTGACTCAGGTGGCATGGATTTTTCTACTGTGTTCTAGACGTTTTATAATTTGCATGTTAAAGTTAGTTCTGTGACTGTTTTGCATCACTTTTGGTGAAAGCTGTAAGATCTGGGTCTAAGTTTGTTCATTTATTTATTTATTTGTATTTGGAAATCCAGGGGTTTCAGCACTATTTGTTGAAAGTGACATGAAATGAAAGTCACTCAGTCGTGTCTGACTCTTGGCGACCCCATGGACTGTAGCCCATGGAATTCTCTAGGACAGAATAGCGGAGTGGGTAGCCTTTCCCTTCTCCAGGGGATCTTCCCAACCCAGGGATCGAACCCAGGAAAAGACTATCTCTTTCCTGCTAAATTGCTTTGCATTTGTGTCTTTGTCAAAGAGCAACAGAATGTATTTGTATTGGTGTATCTCTGGGTCTTCTATTGTTTTATTGATCTATGTGTATGTTTTTTTTGGCTAATATGTTGATGTCTTGATTATCATAGTTTTAGAAGTCTTCGAATTGAGTAGTGTGTGTCTTTCATCTTTGTTCTTCTTAAGTATTATGTTGGTTAACACAGATCTTTGGCCTTTCCATATAAGTGTTAGAATCAGATTGTAGATATTCACAAAATAACTTGCTAGGTTTTTTGCTTAGGCTTGTGTTGAGCCTATAGATCAAATTGGAAAGAACTGACAACTTAGTAATATTATCTTTTGGCTTAAAGCTCAACATTAAGAAAATGAAGATCATGGCATCCGGTCCCACCACTTCATGGGAAATAGATGGGGAAACAGTGTCAGACTTTATTTTTCTGGGCTCCAAAATCACTACAGATGGTGACTGCAGCCATGAAATTAAAAGACGCTTACTCCTTGGAAGGAAAGTTATGACCGACCTAGATAGCATATTCAAAAGCAGAGACATTACTTTGCCAACAAAGATTCGTCTAGTCAAGGCTATGGTTTTTCCTGTGGTCATGTATGGATGTGAGAGTTGGACTGTGAAGAAGGCTGAGCACCGAAGAATTGATGCTTTTGAAGTGTGGTGTTGGAGAAGTCTCTTGAAAGTCCCTTGGACTGCAAGGAGATCCAACCAGTCCATTCTGAAGGAGATCAGCCCTGGGATTTCTTTGGAAGGAATGATGCTAAAGCTGAAACTCCAATACTTTGGCCACCTCATGCGAAGAGTTGACTCATTGGAAAAGACTCTGATGCTGGGAGGGATTGGGGGCAGGAGGAGAAGGGGACGACAGAGGATGAGATGGCTGGATGGCATCACTGACTCAATGGACATGAGTCTCAGTGAACTCTGGGGTTTGGTGATGGACAGGGAGGCCTGGCGTGCTGTGATTCATGGAGTCACAAAGAGTCGGACACGACTGAGCGACTGATCTGATCTGATCCATGAACAAGAACCATCTCTCTATTTATAAAGATCTTTGGTTTTTCTTTTTTTTTTTTTTTAATAAGAATATTTAGTTTTCTTTCTATACATTTTGTCATATTTTGTTAGTTTTATATCTATGTGTTTTGTTTAGTTTTGTGGTGCTAATGTAATGGTATTGTGTTTTTAATTTCACATTCCAATTATTGAAAATTGGCATATAAGAAAGCATATTAACTTTATATCCTACAATGTTGCTATAGTCATTTATTACCCAGGAGGTTTTTCTGTTGATTTTTGCGATTTTTTTTGCCTACAAAATCATGTCATTTGTGAACAAAGACCTTATTTCTTCCTTTCCAGTTTGTATACGTTTTATTTCCTTTTTTTTGTTTGTTTGTTTGTTTTACCTTAGCTGCTGCTGCTAAGTCGCTTCAGTCGTGTCTGACTCTGTGCGACCCCATAGATGGCAGCCACCAGGGTCCCCCGTCCCTGGGATTCACCAGGCAAGAACACTGGAGTGGGTTGCCATTTCCTTCTCCAATGCGTGAAAGTGAAAAGTGAAAGTGAAGTCGCTCAGTTGTGTCCGACTCTTAGCGACCCCATAGATGGCAGCCTACCAGGCTCCTCTGCTCATGGGATTTTCCAGGCAAGAGTACTGGAGTGGGGTGCCATTGCCTTCTCTGTACCTTAGCTAGGGTTTGTTATATAGTGTTGAAGAGGAGTGGTGGTAGTTTGATCTTGTTTCTGTTTCTGATCTTAGAGGGAAATAAAGCATCTGTTTTTTCACCAGGAAGTAGGATGTTAGCTGTAGGTTTATTGTAGATGTTCTTCATCAAGTTTGGGAAGTTCCTTGCTCTTCCTAGTTTACTGAGCAGTTTTTATCAGGGGTGTGTGTGTGTGTGTGTGTGTGTGCGCGTGCATGTTTGTTCAGTCATGTCTGACTCTTTGCAACCCCATGGACTGTAGCCCACCAGGCTCCTCTCTCCTTGGGATTCTCCAGGCAGGAGATACTGGAGCAGGGTGCTATTACTTACTCCATGGGATCTTCCTGACCCAGGGATCAAACTGACATCTCTTGTGTGTCCTGAAGTGGCAGGCAGATCCTTTATCACTGTGCCACCTGGGCAGCCTTTTGTTATCTCTTTATGTGAAAAAGAAAGGCTGGAGGGGGCCGGAAGGAGAGGAATGCCATTCCGTCCAGCTGTGATATCTGAGGTTATTGATATTTCTCCTGACAATCTTGATTCCAGCTTGTGCTTCATCCAGCCCAGCATTGTGCAAGATGTACTCTGCATATAAGTTAAATAAGCAGGGTGACATACACAGACTTGATGAACTCCTTTCCCAGTTTGGAACCAGTCCATTGTTCCATGTCCAGTTCTAACTTTGCTTCTTGACCTGCATACAGATTTCTCAGAAGGCTTGTAAAGTTGTCTGGTATTCCCATCTCTTTAGGAATTTTCCAGTTTGTTGTGATCCACACAGTCAAAGGCTCTAGCATAGTCACTGAAGCGTAAGTAGATGTTTTTCCGGATTTCTCTTGCTTTTTCTATTATCCAGTGAATGTTGGCAATTAGAATCAGGTAAAGTCTTTTCTTCTAGAAAGATGAGCTTTGTTATGCAGAATGCTTTGGGTATATCTTAAGATAGTTATAATAGGGCTTCCCTGGTGGCTCAGACGATAAAGCGCCCGCCTGCAATGCAGGAGACCCGGGTTCGATCCCTGGGTTCGGAAGATCCCCTGGAGGAGGAAATGGCAACCCACTCCAGTATTCTTACCTGGAGAATCCCATGGACAGAGGACCCTGATAGGCTACAGTCCA